>NC_045482.1:13956394-15259956 GCF_009650955.1 Corvus moneduloides | reverse complement strand
ATGTGTTTTCAGTACTCTCTCAGATTGTGTTTCATTCAGTGCCTGTGCCCAAATCCAGCAGCACTGCTAAGCACAAGCTCCCATCTTAATACATCAACTGGTTCCAGCTGGCTCTCGCTGGGGACCCTTGGAGGAGCACGCTGCCTACAGGAGCTGCGGGCTGATTGTGCTGCAGCCCTCCCTGATACACTGCAGCTGTTGGTTTGCAGAGCATGGCTCAGCAGGGCTGCTCCTCAGCCTCAGGAGGGAAAAATACCCCAAGCGCTTCCTGCAGGCACCACAGCACTGCTCTTACCTGGCAGTTGATAATGCAGAAACTCCCAGCTCTCCCTAGTATCAGATAAGCTAGCTGTTATTACAGGGAGGGAGTACTGCATCACTTAGGTTACTAAAATGAGTCTCATTAGCTAACGAGATAAACTACGCTGTGATATTTCAATTCAGTAAGGCTTTAAACATCTTTACATACTTAACCTATCATACCTTCTCTTCTCTCCCACCCCTCATTTCTATGCAGGTCAATGTTTAAGAATATATTAATGGCCATATTTGATATCTATCTTTTTCCTGTTCTCATTACTGTCTGTAGCAATAGAGTGTTGTTTCATCCAGCCCAAGATGGCTTTGTCGGTTATATTTTCTGAGTGTACATTCATTTTCTTCCTACAGTTCTTTTCCTATCAGTAAAAGGATCTCACAGGAGAAGATCAGACGTGAAGAAGTTCATGGTTATTTCTTTGCTGACAGTGGGATTTGGTGGGGGGGAAAGAGAGGAGGACATGAGGAGAACAATAGCTATTGGGTATATCTTATCACAACTGGGCTTCGCCAGTAAGACACAAAATTATTACGCCAAAAGTAACATGAGGGTGGAAGATGGGGATATTTGTCACATCCCACAACCTGATTTCTTCTTTAATGTGCTTTTGACCAGCTGTCACAGTTGCACCTCACATGGCAATTCCGGTGTGCATTATCTCACTCTCCCTCTCATTCACTTCTATCCACAAACTGCACCTCCAGGTGACAGAAAGGCTGTTTCTTTGTTTCCATCATCGACAAAGGTTTTTGTCATGTAGTTGTTCCCTATGTTTTCTCCACAGGGCAGGTCTCCCTAGATTCTGATCACTGTCCAAGATGTTCATCTCAACTGTGCAAACCAAGGAGGGCATTTTAGGATGTTAGTTTTTCTCACTGATGCTTTTCTACCTCTGTTTTAACAGGTGTCTTTTTCTTTTTCCAAGAAAAAAGACCAGATTTTCTACACTGCAAAACAGATTAACAGCTTATTAAGGGGTATTGCCAGGTTATAATAGTGCTTTATTGTTGAGAAAATTTAAGTAAGTTCATGCTGATGATACCTGTGGGCAAGGGAAAGACAAACATGTAACAAGAGTTCAGAGATTGTATAAAAAAACTGTTCTTTTTCTCAATTATTAAAATCATAGGGGAAGAGGGGAGAGAGAAAGAGAGAATAATGTGGTAAAAAGTACCAAAAGTGGTATTGGTCAGACCTCGTGCCTCCTTTTCTCATTTGTATTTTGTGATCATAGCATTAGTCTTCTTTAAGTTACATGGATTTCTTATGAAGGTCAGGTCATATATTATCATTGTAAACAGCTGTGTTTGAACAACTGCTATAACTGGTGTTTATAACTAATGGATATGTTATTAGAGTAAGATATGTACTTAAGATATAACTGCAATATTTTTTCTTTAAAAGCATATATCCCATCCTAGGGATCTAATTCTGTACCTTTATCTCAAAGTAAATCTTTGCTATTTCAAAGATCAAGCACTTAATACTCACAAACTGCCTTTCAAAATATTAGTGTGAGGAGTTGAGTAAATGGTTTTCTGTGATTCACATACAAATATAAGTTTTCCCAAAGCTCCATTATCTGATACTCACAATCAAGCAATCAGCTTTATTGCTTATCTGCTTTTGTTAAAATTCTCTGCAGTAAGTTCTTTCTAACATTCTCTGGCTGCAGTAGGGAGAGAACCACCTGTAACAAGCCATCTAATCAGCAATGAACAACTCCTACAACAGTTTTAATGTGCGGGGTCTTTGTAATATTTTATGTCTTGCAAGTGTAAGGACTCTGTTTCCACAAGGCTGCATGTTTTAAAAACATTTTCTGTAGTCTGTAAATCACAGGTAGAAGTCTCAGTTTCTGTTACAAAGCTGCATTTAACGATACACAGATGATGTCTTTGAGGTAATGCATGTTTGTTAAGCATGTTAAGTGTAGCTGAAAATGGGAGAGATCACTTTATAAAGCACTGTGCAAGATCCATCCATCTGCAGATAGTAATTGGAATATACCACTAAAACATACAGTATTTAAAAGAGCATGCTGATTTGAAAACAGAAATTATGTGATCAGTTTAAGGTGTCCCAAAATGGTCCTTGACTTCTGCACTGAGCTGCTACAGTGTAGTACAGTGAACAGCCCTGCTTTGTAAAATGCTTTCAGCTTGAAATCAATAAGGTAGAAAGTACAACCTGAAAGTACAGTGAAGTAAATTTACTTGTAAATGTCTTAGTGAAACTTGAATTCATGTCTCAGTTCTAATACTCCATTTTGCACTGAAATAATCAGCAAGTCCCACATCAAAACATTAGGCCTTCTCCAAGCTAAAGAAAAGCTAGGGAAATTATTCAAAAATGTTTGCATGAATTCTCAATTGCTTTTCTATTCAAAAGTGTTCACACCCCTTTTGGTGATTAATCCATGAACATTTGTGCTAATGGACATCTGCCCACACAAATGTTTGGCTTTTCACTAAGTGACAACTTATTTTATTTGCAAATAAGGTATTGGTGCCCCAGTAGGGCACTCACCATCATCCAGTCAAAGAGTAGGAACAGTGCCATGTGATTTAGGTTACTAATCTTATATAATGAGTTGTGAATAGGCAAAGATATAGCAGAATTAACAGTTGAGGAATACCCCATGAGTAGAAATGTGCTCTGCATAAGTGTTTGGCACTCCAAACTAAAAAAAAAAAAAAAACAAAAAAACCCAAAAAACCAACCAAACAAAAAACCACCACCACCAAAGAAAACCAACAGCAACAACAAAAAAATCCACCCACCACCAAAAGAAGCCCTGAAACAAATCCAAAAACCCAGCTCAAAAGCTAGGCTGCTGTGAAAATAGGAAATGGGCTGCTTTCAAAGTGACAGGATTGGTCAATGTGCCAGTCCTGGGGCACAGGAAACAAGGTGACATCCCACTCTCAGATATTTTATAGCCTTTGCAAGAAAGATTTTAAGGAAAAATTTGAAAGAGGTTTTGGTTGACAGATACCTCAAAAAGTTTTCAATTCTGAATGCTAAATAATGCTATAGGTAGCAAGTAACTAGTGATTGCATAGGTATCTGTGGGAAAATACCAAGTTGAAATCCTTTTCTGATTCAGTTTGGGACTTGAGTTTGGATTGTTCTGGACAAATGCATGCTCTCTCTAATCCATGGAAAATGACTCTTTCTAGCAGAAGTTTTACTTTCAATGATTCTACAGCTTTGGAGAAAAGATGTATCTTTTTCATCAAGGCTCCATCACAGAATTTTCAGTTGCAACTCTGAGTTTATTGGTAATTCTGTAAGTACATCCAACAAATAATATCTGTAAAAGTTACAATTTTCAGTGGCCAGCAGTCAAGTAGTAATACTTTTTTTCCTGAGACACATCAGACCTCTACAAATTTGCATGCTTAAACAGTTGTCTTATAGATAATCTAGTACCATTTAATTTCCTTATTGATTGATTTCAGACACCAGGAGAGGTCAGGCCTAATCAGGGTTTGGATAGGCAAATTCCCAGAAACCTGACACAGAGCATGTTGTGGTGATTCAGCATACTGGACTCACATCCCATGGCTGCCTCTAGGCAAGGGCTGGTAGGTAGAACTTTCCATTTCAAGAGCTTGACAGTTTGTAGTCTCTACTGTTCCTGCAGTGTTCTTTGTTGTCAATGTGATATTAGCTGTCATACTTTTATCAAACTTCCACTGAGAAATAACAGCAGACCTAATTCTGCCCATGTTGAAACAGTCAAACTGATTTTAGTGGAAGCAGAAAGAAATTATAAACCATTATACACCTAACAGTTCCTGCATAATTTCAGTTTTGTAGATTATCTTTGCTTTTTGTCCTTAGTCATTGGGTAGTGTTATGTCCCTTTAAATGGCTGCCTTCTTCTACCCTAGAGGTAATTGTGTGATAGATGAAGTTGTCTCTCTGCTATATCCAGCCCATGACATGCACTCATTTTTTCTTGAGGAGTTCTAGGTTATTGTATCACCATCACTCCTATTGTGGGCACAGCACCCTCCCAGTCTGCAGCAGCACTTTCAGCTCAGTTTCAATTGTGAAAGAAAAGAAACACAAACAGAAGCTCAGAGAAAGCAAAGATGTAATTACCATTCAGCCTGCCTGGATATGTCAGCAGCATTTACAATATTCTACTCATTGTATTTAGCAGTGAAGTCAGTGAACTGTTTTGCTTATTCTCACTTCAGCTTTGTGAAGCTGCCTTGGTCCTGTGTCTCTCATTTAGCTATGTTTAACATCCACTAATGGCTAACATTAAAGTGTAACAGGCAACCCTGCATTCTGCTCTTGTCTTATGGTGCTATCCACAACAGGGGCTGGACAAGCAGTTTTCCCACTCTATCTTTTTTGCCAGCCTTCCTTTTGGTGGCTGTTCTTTGTGATCAGTTTCTTTTCCTTCCTGCCCACTGCATAAACCCAGTATTGTGCAACGTGCAATGAGGAGCAAGGATGGCACAGACTGCTCCTGTGTGCCCCCTGCCACTCCAATTCTCTTGTTCATTAAAAGCTCCTATTGACTTTAAATCAGCTCCACAGGGCTTTGTGTTGACAGAAATTTGCCCAGAGATAATTTGGCTGAATTTTGTCTCCAGACTTCAAAGAATCTTGCACTTGTACATGTAGTTCAGACAGAATTATTGATAAACTTGGAGTGGAATTAACAAAAAGTGCTGCTGGGGCCACAGCTATAAATTCTGAACCTGTAATATGTCATGGATATTGGATATTGGGGTTTATATCTGGTTTTACAGCTCCTCAAATCTTTATGAAACCAAGTCATATATATATTGTTTACCAACTTTCTGTCCATTTTAGGATTTCAGATTTTACAGGGTTTTTTGTGTGCATTTTTCCTACAGGTACTTCAGCCTGAAGATGCTCATCACAGTCAAAAAAGATAAATCCTAGATATTTAACATGCAAGAAAAAGAATCACCCTCATATTGAATGATCTTTATTACATATGTACATTATCTATCTCCATGTTTAAAAAGCTGGTCTTTTTTGAAATGAAGTAAGTTCCATGCCTGAATTTTAGTTTGTAAGTAGCAATGGCCAGATTAGGCTGCATTTTACCTAGCAAAAGATTTCCAGCATTTGAATTAACAACAAATCTGAGTGACAAGAGTGGAAATGGGAGGAGGGTGAGATTAAATTGCCTTAAAGATTTCATTTTAAAATGAAAACTTGAGATATTTCAGAAATGGTGAGATGGTAGTTGAGCAATCTGAATCTCGGTTGAGAAATTCTTAAATGGGACATGTGCTCCCACCAACTCTTTCCTAAGAAAAACCGTTTCCAGAAATCACAATAGACAAAAAGGTCCTACAAACTTTTGCTGAGATCCGTTTCTGAATCACTGGACAGGTGATTCCAAGAATAGCACCTAAAAAGTTTGACATAAGGCTCCTGCTGTGGAGAGGATGGAAGAACAAACCTCCCAAGAATAAATAGCATGAAATATTTTCTACAGCTGTGGGGGAAAAAGTGGCAGTGTGGTGGGAATCTTCTTGGGGTTAATTGTCACAGAAGATTTTCACTATAAAGTCTTGCTAGTTAAATAACCTTCAGAGAATGATTCAATGCAGTAGCCAGGCAGACCATTGCACACACTTAGCTTTAAGCACATAAGACTTCTCCTGTGATGACATTTACATGGTTTACTTAGATACTACCAAATTTGAAAACTTTTGTTTCTGGGCCATTTTTTTTTCCAAAACAAATTTTGAAAATAAAAACCTCCAAACAATATCCCCTGCTAAAAATCCTAAAAATTCCCCTCCATTATTAGAACAGTACTTGTAACTTCATGAGATATTCTATAGTTCACTCTTAAATTTAAATAGCATAGTGTATTCAAATGGGGTTAAAAGCTCATGGGATAACTCAGAGGTTTTTAACTCCAGAGGTTACTTGATTCGTCTAGCTGGGATGGGTAGAATTAGCAGTCGGAAACCTGATGGGATGTTACCTCCTTCTTTCTAACTGCTGTATCTTCCCTTCCTGTCTGCTCCTATCTTTCACATCACTGGTGCAAATGGACAGCTCGCCCACAGCCTCAGCGTTCTCACAAGCAGGGGGGAGGTGCTGGGGTGAGCCCCCACATGGACTGTGCAAAGAGTGAGACCCCAGTACCCCTCTCCTGCACCAAAGTCTTCAGCAATTATTTGCCTCTTCTTGTTTGTGCGTTTGAAGAGTGGAAAACACACACATAGCCTTTAGGTGTGAACTCTGCCTGTGGGAGCCTGGCAGACAAAGACAGTGGGTGGGGAGAACCCAGCACTCACACATGGATGTAATACAGTTATATTCTTCATTGCTTGTCCCTAAGACACATATGGCTGGCAGTCCTCTGAGACTGCTCTCAGTTTCTGCAAAGCAGGAGTGATATCACTGTTGGTCACTGACAGGTCAATCCTACCACTGTCTGTGCAAGTTGAGTTGCAGGAAAATGAACCCTCCCTCAACGCAGTGAACGGTGTTTCACTGCGCTGCTGTAGGTTCGTTTTCCCCATGCAACTCTTGTGTTTTCAGACAGAGGCAGACAGGTGACTCAGCAGTCAGTTTAAAAAAACAGTCACTTTGCAGCACATCACCAGATTTTCCTTGTGTCTGCCACAGCTGCCAGGTAAACCCAAGAGCTCCCCAGCTGAAATCTGCCTCTCTTATCCTAGGGCACTGCATCACTTTGATCCCTCTTTTGTGACCACAATTGATCTTAAGGGCCAAAAAGTCACCAAGTCACACAACTTAAAAATTTTATCACTACCATCCAAGGAAGAAGGTCTTAAATACCTTCCCTCCTACAAAAATAAATTGTGAAGCAACTGTTATGGCCTGGAGAATTAAGGAAACTTTGTCTCAAAAAAAAAAAAAGAAAAATGATGAAACGATTATAAAATATTTCTAGGCAGCCAGTTGATGTCTGTAATATATCTCCTTGGAAAACAAATTAACATATTCCCTCCCATAAATAATTAAATTCCAGATAAATTCCTATGAGAATAAATTCTCATCAAGGTGAGCAAACAAAATCAAGCCTTAAAGCAGTATAGACTTTGACATTTTGTGGCAGTTTATGTACCTGATAATGAAAATATAACACAAGACAATCTGGGTGGTGCAGTGAAGAAAAATACACATTGTCCTGTTTCAACTGCATAAGACAGAAATCCCATTGCACTGATTTCTGTGCCAGCCTCTTCTAGGAAATTCTGCTCCACTTATTTTAAATCTAATTATTAAAAGACTAAATTGTCCTAAAAAGCTGCTTCAAAAAGGCAACAAAGAGATACAGAGATTATTATATAACATAGACCATGAAAGCCTAAGCAACTTTTGATAAGTCTTGATAAGAAGGTTGTTTTGTTTTGTCTTAGCACTGCACTGAAAACAAAATGTACTGTGAATACATGTTAAGAAAACTCTTTCAAAATATAGAATGCAATAAAAACCAGTGCTTTTGTACATACACAAATCTTAAAACATTTTTTCCATGTGCTGGTAGTACAGGAATTATCACAGAACTGTTTAGTGGTTAAGACCAATGTTTTCTACTTTTTGCCATTCAAAGCGTATGGCAAAAAATTACTGCCTCGTCACCACATTCTCAGTAGCTGGTTTTGTTTATACCGTGCAAAGCTCACTGCTATTTGGCTTCTTAATTAATGCAAATAATTAAGTCTACCTTTTCACACAGTCAATTTCATAAACTGTTTCTGGTTTGGATGGGAAAGTAGGAGTTATTCAAACCCTCACAAAGGAATCAAGATATTTCTGACAGTGCAGCATAGTGCTAACAAGGACTAGGCATCCTTAAGTGTGCAGATCATCAGAACTAGAAGCAGTCCCATACAAGCAGTGACCCAGTCAAGGTGGGAATTTGCTGATCTGGGTGATTTAAACCATTTGTGTCTACATTGTAGATAGATGCTCTTCTGGCTCAGGGCAGCTTTGTGCACACCATATTTGGCAGAGAATGAATTCAAACTGGCAAATGTCCTTAAATACCAGTAAAGGAAATTACTCATATGCTTCCTAGCAACTTCACCAAACCTGCTGAGCAATCATGCTGCCAGCTGCAGAAAGGATCACAATAAGAGGGAGTGTGATATCCACCTTAGCTCACTATCTACTGCAGCTACTGGGCTGGCCTGGTGTGGTGGGATAAATTCCCTGGCCATCAAGGTTAGAATTTGCCTATTTCTTTCCTGGAATTCTGGCAAGAAGGATCACATCAGAGCTGCTAGGCAGCTGAAATGACAGAAAGAGAGTTTAGAGAGTCAAGAGATTGTGGACAACTTCTGCAGATTCAATGTGTTTGTGCCTTGAGGGGCACATAGGAAACACAAATGTAGAAAGTGGCCAGAATTTCATGTTGAGGCAAAAGGCTTGCTGGTAAGCAGCTGTGTGAAGCTGAGTTAGCTGGATTTCTCAGCCACACAAAGGTGAGATGTCTCACTGGGAAAGAAACAGACAGTGCGAGATTTTCACAGTGGTTTAGGACCACCCACAGCTTTATTTCTGTATCCAACACTCTGCTGTCACTGTCTCAGTAGTTGGTGGCTGCCCTGTGCTATAAACTTATCTGATTCTACCTTGCAGCAGTGACATAAAGGATAAGCAAAGCAAGCACTCCCAGCTTCTCTTCCTTGCAGGGCAGAGCATGCATGCAGTGACCGTGTCCCACTCTGCAGCTGCACACGGGAAAGCACAGCTCCACTGTTGAAGTGGCTTTTCATTTACTATAACCATACAGTTGACTTGTGTCCTATGATAGCAGAACTTATCTCCAGCCTCAGGTTGAGGCTTTTCTTTAATCTGCTTTTTAAATTACATTTCTGAATAGGTACAGTGTGTTTCAAGTGCTTTGAATTGAGATCATTGACACTGGCATTGCGAAGACAAATTGGGTAATCCTGCGCTGAGGGAAACAGGGCATTTGCTTCTCATTGAAAAAGGAAAGAAGGAATACTTTTGAAGAAATGGAACTTTTTAACACTAACACCTAGAAATAGTTTCTGAGGTGAAAATAGTTTCTGAGGCTTGTTATTTTAGTGCTGGATATAACTAACAGATTATTTTTCCTGTACTTAGAAAGTTTTGAAGAAATCATGCGAGCTGAATCTTGCTGAGCTTGTAGCTGATCTACTAACAGACTCTTGTGAGGAAGCACTGTACAATGTCTGTAGTCTAGTACACTGAGAGGTCACATACTCCTAAAAATTAATCAGTTAATTTAAAGGTCTGCAGCTGTTTAGCAGCTCTTCTCAGTAGTGCTAATTTGTTGGGGCAGGATTAGTTTAAATTACCATGGCATTGTAAAGAGCAAGACTAATCTTCCGTTTTCAGGGCAGTTGTGGTAAAGTGAAATTACTCACCCACTGAAACTCAAGGAAGATACACCATGTTCTGTGTGTATTTGAAGTTGTTCAATTTTAACAAAAGAGCTTGGGCTTTTGAGTCTGAGCATGATTTAAACTGGTTTTGATTAATATTTTTCTCATGTGTTTGAATTCCCTGAACTAAGTTGTGCTTAACACTATAAAGGTGATCTTAATTTGCAGTAGGTATCCTTTGTATTAGACTGTTATGCAGCCATATAGGCTAGGAGGATTTAACAAGAATTTTAGGTGCAACCAGCATTTACCAGTTGCCAAATGAGTAATTTTTCAATTAATAGATTATTTTACTCACTTTTCATCATATTGTTTATGCAAATTTATTCACTACTTAAACCTACTAAACAAATGCGTTCCAAAAGTACAATGTGGATACCAAAACCATATTCTGTATAGATTCTTCAGTGATCACCTTGGAAGTCACTTGTAGGAAAATATTTGATGATGTGTATAAGATCTCTCAGTTCACTTTCTTCTCCCATATTCACACTAGGGGGAGGTGTATATTTTGTAGAGTCACTTGTCTTGAAAAAGCTTATGTTTGATGAAATTGTTTTTCCTTGAGCATTACAGAAGCACAGGTTGGTTTGTTTTGTTGCTATGTAATTCTTGTGATAGAGACAATAAAATAAATGAAGGGTGTTCTTGAAGCAGCAAATAAGTTTTACACCTGCAGAAGATAATTTCATTTCCAGGTGAATTCCACAGAATTTTTTTATTTCAAACTTCACTTCTTCCACAATTAGCAAATTTGCCAGGCATCACTTCTGTCTCAGAATTTTAGTGAGAATGTTTTGAGTTTTAATGTGTCAAACTAAAAAGGCAGAGAATGAATCTAAATCAGATTGAAAGTTTATGGGAAATTTATGAGATCTTAAGACTTAAAGACTATTGTCCTCTTGCTGTTGTCCAAAAAATGGTAAATGAAGGTGTTTCATTCAGTTTGGTAACAGTGCAGTTTAAGAAATAGTATTTTCTTTTGATCTATATAGATGAGAGCTTGGTCATACACTGTGAAATTCAACCTGAAGTAGACTTTCTACTGATATTTATGTAAATTTTATGAAAAGTCTTACAGTTTCAAGGTGAAAAACATGGTTAATTCATGTGATGTTAGGCAAGATTTTGAACCTTTACTCTTTATTCAGCCAGTTCTAATCCTGAGTCTTCTAAAGCTCCACTGCTGAAGTACCCACTACCTCTGTGAAAGTCAAAGAGACTGCAAAACAGGTCAGCATCTCTTCCCTGCCTCTCACATGTCAGTCACCCCACATCAGGTCCTAGAGTGCTCAGGATGGCCAGCTGGCTGTTGACACATAGTTTTTGCTCCACAGCTTATGGGTTTATTTGAGCCAGAAGGGATAGGTAGAAGAGGAATGAGTGAGAAAAATGTAAAATATGCAAATCAAGTTCAGATACATTGTCTTAAATATGTGATGCAGATTGGCTTGCTTTTCTCATTCTGCATCTCCAGTCCCAGAATCGTCTCTTTTAAGGAATGCTCCACATGAACCAGGCTATGCAATTGATTTTGCCAGTGAGTTGGACAAGAGATGCAGTAGCTCCTGAGGGCTGTGAGAAGGCCCCAGTGTGCCAGCATCTTGGGGCATGGCATAGATGTCTTAAAGCTCGTTTACCCTGCAGTTGTGGATGACCTTTGCAACATTTTCTTCATCACCTATTTGCTGTAGTTTTTCAGACCATGTGTGTGCTGCCAGAGTTGCTTGCAAGCAACTGAAAGCAAATCACGAGCCCATGCCAAAACAGTCTGCCTGGTATGACACCACCTTTTGGCTGAGGTGTGGCATGGTGTTAACCACAGCACATCTATGGTTGGCTAACAGTGGAAGCAAAGCTTACTTTCTTGTAATCTTACACACAGAGTGCAAACAGACAACACGGATTCTTAGCTCTGTGTGGAAGATGTCAAAAATACTTTTATAGCACAGTATATGGGAACCAGCTTCACACATATGTGAGCAAAAAGGAAAACACTTTCTTTTGACCTTTGCAGCGCTGCCTCGAGCACCTTAACAGCAGACCGACCCCATTCAAGTGCCTCCATCAGACAAAACCACACAAAAGCCAGCTCTTTAAAAGAGGAAATTGTAGGGCTTATATCTTTCTATCTCTTCTGCAACAAATATAAAGGGCTTTGACTGACACATGTTCATACAGAGCAAAAACATTGCTAAATGTGCACAGAACTCCAAAACACTTTTCACTGCAGACTACAAACACCTCCTTCAACACTAAATGAAAAAGGAGGTTTAACACATTATCTCTCCACTTTTCAGACTAGCTTTTCTTCTTATAACATCTTGCCCTTATTTTGTGCTTAGCTTCAGCTTTTCAGGGGAGCATAAACTCCAAGTGCTGTAGGAGCCACGAAAGACACTGCCCAACTACAGCCCAAGCCAGTCAGGGAGATTTCACAATTAATGAGGACATTCCTACGTCAGGCTGTAAATTCATGGGCAGACCTATCTGTGATCAAGCTGAAATATAATCAAAGGTCTATGAAATGTCACTCTTTGAAGACACTTGTGAAAGACTGAGCACAGGGTACAAGTTTTCACCCTCTTGGCTTTCAGACCAGCACTAAAAGTTACACTGTAACTGCTCTGCTTTGCTGGGTTATTCAAATTGGTACAAAGGTGGCATATATCAAGTGGCAATGAGACAATCTGGAGGTTTTTACGCTACTTTGTGTGAGAAATATGCTAATAAATCAAAGATTTTAGTAATTTTATTGAGTTTAATTTTTGCAATGTCACCTCACAATCCATTTAAACAAGGATTAGTAGTGTCATCCAGAAACTCCAGCTTAATGATTCTAATGAAAATTAACAGAACAACGTATATCTAATGAAGATATAGAACTAGTTAATGTTTCTGTAGCAGGCGTGTGGGTTTCTTTAGGGAATATGTACATAAGGTTTGGATGAAAACATTAGATTTTCATATGAAAATTTGAGTTTTAATATGAATGACAGAGCCTGGTTGAAATGTCCTTGTGGAGAAAAAAAAAAAAGAAAAACCCTGCCTATCTGAAAATCAATGTTTTGTCAAAATTTCAATTCCAGTAGTTGCAGCTGAATTTTTCTTTGCTGAAACAAATTAACTCCAGCTAGGAATGTTGCTAAGACACTTTCTTATGGTAGTAGAGAAAGAGTTTAACTTTACTCCCAAGCTAGGAAACTCCCATATCAACTTCCACCAAGAATCAGTTTTAGGCAAGGGTTCTTCCTCTCCATGAGAAGCCATCCACCACTGCTGTGTACCAACATACCAAAATATCCACTCACAATAGACAGCAGGCACAGTGGCTGACTCTTACATTTTTCTACTGTAGACTAGCTTTCATTAATCAACTGAAAAATGAAAGGGAGCAGTTAGTCAGAAAAGAAGCTCTGCCCTGCAGCTGTGACAGTCTGCCACAACACATCTATCCTGCTCAAGCCCCTGGTCACAATTTCTTTCCCTCCATATGGTATAAATATTTAGTACTTTTGATGTCACTGTTTCAAATGAATTGATTTAGACTATTTAAATATGCGGGTATTCCTTGTCTCTGATGTCTTTTGAAGGAAATTGTGTATCTCTACCCTTCATCAACGCATTGGTTTTTAATGACAAAACAACCATTTACTGATCTTTTTTTTATGGTGACTGGAACAATGGCAGCCTTAAACACCAATTCAAGTATTTAATAATAGTTGTAATACCCTTGTCATTCTCAGCACTATGAGGGTTTACTGGATGTTCAACTTCCCTGATGATGAAAATGACAAAAGCTTTAGGGTTCGATTTGTCTGAAAAAATCTGGTCACCTCACCAAAAGAATGGTGGTGTTGCTCTGAGAACTTTCCTCTGTAAGATTTTCTAGTTTACAGCACATTTTCAGATTTGCCAGTCTTTGTAAGTCTAGTGATTGCCTACGCACACTTAAGAAAACCTTTCTGTAGTGTCAGTGAATACGGGAATGTCAAATGAACTATTTGTCTGTGAAAGAGGAAGCATTTCACTTGACTCTAACATGGTCAGAATCTGCTTGTTTGCTCGATATTGTTGCTGAGGTAACCTCTAAAAACAATTGATATTTGTAATACTTTTAAGTAGCATCCGCTGTTGCAACACCATTTTAGTGTCTTTCCCATCAAGGTTTACTGCTGCTTAATGGATTTACTGTCAGACTGATTCAGGAAGGAAAAGGGATAAATATAAACTTTCTCAAGACGGTTTAATTTCAATCTCAAAAACATCCATACCAAAACATGCAAATGAGCCCTGACCATGTGGCAAACCTGTTGTGAAGCTCAGTTGAGTTCCTTACAGAGGAATTTTACAGTCAAGAATGTCATTTTTGAAAAATAGATTCTGTTCCTGAAGTGCTACTTTATTTTATTGCACTAGGCATTGCCCTTCTTTCATTGTCCCAGCTAGTGAAGTTATTCTGTCCCCGCTCTTCTTCCGCAGCACTGCCTGTAAGCTACCGCCTGCGGAGGGTGTCAGGAAGAGCCTGCTTACTTGCTCATGCTGTGACTATTCTGCAAAGAAAAAAACCTCCCTGTCTGTGCTGGTAGTCTATCACTGGGGCCAAGATGAGAGGGAAAAACCTCCTTTGGAAATCTCTAGGAATGACACTAACGATAGAAAGATTTCTGCCAAAGGGGTGAGGTTGTAATGCCCTGCTTTGAGGAAGAAGGATTTAAATAAAAGGAAAACTAACAAAGATGAACAGGCCTGAAGATGGTTAAAAAAAAAAACAACAAACCAACACTGAGAAATATTACCCTTTAATGTAACATTCACAATAAAAATTTTCATTCTTTTCTTCTCAAGCATGTTATGCTTTTGCAGACTGCTTTAGAAGTAGTAAAGATAATTGCTACAGAAGCAATTATGATAAGCAAAAAACCAAGAGGAAACAGAGACTTTTCAGAATTGAAACTGCCCAGTATGAAGTCCCGCATGAACTGGATGTCACAGAGAATAGAAAGAGAGTGGAGGTATATATTTTACTTTTTTAAAATTAATATATACTATATTATCCAGCAACCATTTTAAAATTAATATATACTATATTATCCAGCAACCATTTTAAAATAAAGAAGGTAAGAGCTGGAAATAAAAATTCAACAAGTGGCATGAAGTCAAGAATGTTTCTTGCTATATATCCCAGTGAAAGGACAAGCTGAATATACATGATGTTGTGATAAGGAGGCAGCCCGTGCACTTCTCCCACATTAAATGTTTTACAGTAAGAATGACACTGAACAGTGAAAACCCAACACTGCACCCTACAGTATAACTGAAAGGAAGAGCAAACATAAGGAAAGGGGAAGGTAGTTTATACTAACATTATTCTAAGGGAGGAAGATGAAATTCTCTGTTTTGATTTTGATTTTCCATCAACATCAGACTTAAAATGCAGACTCATATGGTTGTGTCCTCATTCTGTCTTTTGATTCAGGTTTTTTTGAGACAGAATTTGGCCTACCCAAGCAACGAATAAAAGGTGAAAAAGAGGTTACCAGTATTTGCAAATTCATTTGACAGCTCTTCCCACTGTCTGAATGAAGCAATTCTCCATGCTTCATGGAATTCACTCTGCAGTCTTGACCCACACACAACTTCTGTTAGTTTTAATTGTAGTCTCCTGGTTGTGGGTTGTAGTTCTTAAGAATTTTTTAATGTGTATACTTTTGCTTGGCAGGATGTGAAGCACAGCTGGATAAAAAAAATAAACAGTTTTGAAAGTATCGTGTGTTTTCATGCTTCAAAGGACTGCTACAGCTGGAGTGTTATTGCACTTGTATATGCAAGCATAATCAACGTTTCTTCTGGTGACTTAATATTATATTGCCTTTTTAAATGTCTTTTAAAACGGTTGATGAAATCATCTTAATTAGATGATTTGCTTTAATATATGCTGCTGTTGTCATTTCATTTTCAATGTTTTCATTTGGTGGAAAGATTTTCCTTTTCCAACTTGCAAGACAACATAATATCTGTGTGCACATATGTAACTGCAGAGTATTTTACATGCATTGTACATGTATTTTTAGTACACTGTTCCTTCAGCTGTGCTTGGGTAACCTGGTAAGCTTCATTTCCTTGTGTCTGCACGATCATGATGCACAGCATGGGGGGACTTTTGTAATGTGATAAAAGAGCTGTGAAATCTCACATTTCCTTGTAGAAATAGAAAAAAAAATCTGTCTCACCATGACCAAAGATTCCTCTGTAGGCTATAAAAATTCTTTTAAATAAACACAAAGAGGGCAACAGTACCATAGTCTACTGTAAATGTAGGACAAATTAAGGTAAGCTTTGAGTAGCTTAAAGTTTAGAACTGCTTCCTGTTATTCTCCTGGCTTATTTTCAATCCTTTTTTAGACTCAGTCAGCTGCTGAGATGTTTCCTTTGTGTGAGACTTTAGGTTTTGATGAAGAGCTTCTCACAGTCCAGCAGCATCCACTGGAAACAAATCTAGGAGCTGAACACCAGTGAAAGAGATAGGTTGAAAGTCAGGAATCTGAGGCCGTTTTGTAGTCTTAGGAAAAATAGACCACTTTCTTCTGAGGGTAAACAGCAAATGTATGAACAAATCAATTATATATACTCTAATGAGGAAATGGATCTCATTTTCTGCATAGTAGGAAGTGTTTGCTTCACTCCTCACCCTAATCTTCTGAGTCAATAAGTAAATTAAAATTCTATCATGTTACTGTATCGTGACTTGCAGATTCTGTGCAGAGGCAAGGGAAAAACCCCCCATGCTAGCATGTGAATTATTCCACATCGTTTATTAGAAAACCCTAGATGGCACTTCCTTAAGAAAGGGAATTTTGTGTTTACTTTTCTAAAGTTAGAAACTGCAGAGTGTAAGTTGAGTAAGCCATAACTGGAAATATAGTGCAGTCATTTTACCTAATACCAACCACTACAGACCACATAAATAATAGAGAGCTATGTGGTCCTACTTCTACTATTTCAATAGAAGAAGGTACATTTTCCCTTTGGGGAGAATTCAGATTTTCTGAAAGGAGTATGTAATATTACATTCTTGTCATTCACTCTGTACCAGCAAATCTAGAAAACAGCTCAATGTCATCCTTCTCCCCTTCAATTTAACTTCAAGGCAGTTCAGAACCTGTATTCATCTTATCTGTAAATAGTAGCTGCTTGCAACAATGTTTGGTAAGTAGGTGCTAACCAAAAACCAAAACAAGTTTGCAAACCAAAGACATCCCTTTTGTTACCTTCTGCACAGGCATGCATATTAGAGTGATAGATGGGGGTTTGGGTGGAGTTCAGCTTGGTTTGTTACTGCCTGTGGATCACAAAGCTCCTAGAGGAGCATGGCACCGATTGTGTGACACTAATTTCCACAGGAGACTAGAGCTCAAAGTGTCTGTGGTAGATGTTGCCATCTTATCATTTAAACGAGCTTGCTCTATCACTGACTGACGAGCAGTGTGGGGATCAACATAAGCCGTGAAAGTCTTGAAAAGAGTTGAACATTTTCATGTTACTAAGTATGGATTTAGGAAATTTGTCCCTGCTGAGCTCTGTATTGCTCTGTGTGCTGTTAGCTGGTAAATTAAGTACAGCAGATCTGTTTGGGTAGCCAGCAGTGCCTGGAAACACTGGACAAAATGACTGAAAGAATTCCTTTTTTTTCACCATTTGTTCCTACTTTTAAATACTTGCTCTGTTTCTCTGGGACCCCAACACAGCACCCTCACTCTTGCAGGAGAATAATGAGGCTGAATATCCATTCACAGAACTTTCATCGATCTCAATCTTCCTTACTGAGTAGAGATATCCATTGTGATTGCCATTGCCAGCCGGCATCTGTGAAAACTTTACCCTAAAAGTCCAGGCTGGGATTCAGTAAAAAAAGGAAAATGGGAAAACATGTTTTTCTGTGCATAACCCCCATCTCAATGGCAAAAAAGCAGAGGCAATGCCTGCACAGTGGAAGGAAGAAATTCCTCCTTCACTGGAAGAAGTGGAAGAGAAGAAGGACAGCAAAGAAGCTCTGTAGAGCACACAGAGCTCCACAGAACGTTCCAGTACATTCTCTTTTGCACATGTACGTACATCCTACCCTTCTGCAGCGCTGCAGAGTTGTGGTCTTTGCTTCAGGGTGGGGTTGGTTTGTGTCTTGGTTTTGTGTTTGTTTTTGATTGTTTGCGATTAGCAACTCGATAGATACAGAAGCATAGTTCTTTTTTCATGAAGGTCTAGTTCAAATTCTTGAAATATAAAAACTATTGCATTATTACTGCAAAGTTTCACAGAAGAGAAACAAGGTTGAATCTTAAAGCAAGGTCTGTTTTCTTGTATCTAAGTTTATTAAACTAACCATAAATGTCACTCCAAGACTAATCTAAGGATTTGAGGACTTCAGGTGACTAGATCTCCAAGCTTGAAAGTACTGTGAATCTTTAATAGAAGAAAAGGTATACATCACTTAAATGGAGATGAGGTCTTATGAGAAAAGGCAAAAGATCCATGGAGTTTCAGTAGGCTGTGAGATGGTAATGGCAAATTTAACCAGAATGTCTAAGGGTATTTTACATTTCAGATTAACATTCTTAATGGGGCAGTTACCAGTAGTTTGTCATGGTGTTTTTAAGGTGGCATGTTAATCCTTAGCTTTGTTCTTCTGCTGTTTCCAGTCTTCACCACATCTCTCTCTAAATAATCTAAATTTCTCTCTGTTCTGCTTATATGTGCTGAAGAAGATAAGCTGTGATTCAAGTTTTAAGCAATAGAAGTCAAAATAGAAAAGACTGCATCCAAGGTGAAGGAAAGGTCAGCAGAGAAGTCAAAAGCATGACTGATATGTTCCGACAATTCAAGTAGGCATAGGGAGAGGAAAACCATGATAGTGACAATTTAAAGAGAAGAATTATTAGGAGGTGAGAGTCAAATATGACTTTAGACAATAAATGAGGGGCTGTATGGGAGTCAATGCCTTCTGATGTTTTAGTGACAGCAATGGACTGAGAAATCTCTGAAGAAAGCTGAAGAAGTCTGAAGAAAGCAACCAGTACTTACTGGAACAGACAGTCTGCCTCTGCTTTTCTGAATCTGTCACCCCATGCTCAGTAGGAGAAAAAGAATGAGTGTAACATGGACTGCTGCGAGTGTCACAAAATAAGAAGGGCTTAAACTAAGAATAATACAAACTACAGATGAGACAGACTTTGAACTAGACCCAAAACGTCATCTGTAAGACTCGAAATCTGCTGATCACAATGCAAGAGAAAACACAAGTATCAGTATTACTTGTTGCAGAATCTCTGAGTGGCTGAGGATAGTGAGAAAATTATTTAGGGGAATGTAATGGATAATCCTTTGTCAATGAAACAAAAATGAAACCTCTTGTTTTCCTGAATATTTTATTGTTTACAGCTGGTGCTCTTGCTTTTGACTGCTTACTACAAGTAGCAGTCCTGGTTTCATCTGTGTGACCTCAAACCTGTACTCCACAATAACCACAGACTTGTCAGCACCATGTACTTTCTACCCCTGGCTCCATGCAATAGATTTTCATTTTAAAAAACTATAGGTCTTGCTTTCTAAAACCTTTCAGGAAAGACAAGAGCAATTCAGTAGCAAGGTGGATATCTTGACTTGCTCAAGGCAGTGGAAAGGTCAGGTAGTGTTTCTGCTAATTCAGAAATGAGCCAGTCATCTGTTTAATCATACTTCCTGTAAGGTGGCTGATAAATACTTGCTGTAAAGGCTTTCATGTCTGAAACAGGTTATAAATCTTGCAAGTGATCAGCAGCCCAACCCATGAAACTCAAATGGTGATGACCAGGCCAGTCTTGTGTCCAGTCACATAAGGGACAATCTGGTATGGGGAAAACATGTGTTGTATTACCCCTACATGTGTTGGTTCTATCAAGAAAAAATAGGTTTATGGTGGTAGGCTAATATGGGAAATGTGCCTTCTCATTGTGAATTTGATACTGACTTGCCATATAGGTACTGAACACACCATTTTAGTGGTTCTGCTGCTGTTAAGGATCTATGCAGAATCACATTTCATGAAGCTTGGAAAGGCCTGTGAATGAATTCTTGTCAGCTACTAAGATTATTTTTAGTTAAGTCATTAAACTAATACCTTAAATACTACAGGACTGATGAGTAAATGTTCTACACTAAAACAAGTTTGAATAACTAACTCCAAAATGAAAGGAGAGAAAACCCAATGCAACATATAATAAGGCATCAACAAATGTCCTTTAGTATTTCAGGACTCCTATTTTATTGGCCATTGCAAATGAAATGGCCACTACCGCTGCATGTTTTTGACTTACAGCTTTACTTCTGTGGTACAAATGTTATATTTGATATCTTAAGTGAAAATATAAAACGTTCAAGAGCTTCCTTAGGAAGCAAACTTTGGCCTGAAAGTTCTTTTCCAGTGTTAGTCACAAAATTTTAGTACACAGAGCACAAATTCATCCAGTCAAAACTAGGTGGTACAAACATCAAAAATAAATATTAACTTCTTTCTCTTTTTGCATTTGAATGTGGTTGATATATCTCCAAGCACTGGCTGCAGAACCTTGTGTTAAGAGATAAATCAATTGAGAAAAAAGCTCATTAAAAAAAAATCCAAATAAATTTTTTTTTTCTTACTGAAAACCTCTGCATTTATAAACTTAATGCAAGACAGTACTGTATAATTGAATGGAGACTGTGCTAAAAAGGAGCTTCACACATCTGTGCAATGCCACCAGGATTCCCCATACATTTTATATGGAATGTGTGTGTCTATCTCCTTCAGCCGTAAGGGAAAGTCTTCTCAAAATGGAGAAGTTTACCAAGTGAGAGAAACATGGTACTATGGCAACACCCACAGTTATTCTCTTGAGACATTTGGCTGATTAGTCTGATTAGTTCATGTTCAACCAAATATGTGGTAAGAACATTTGGTTAGAGTGCTTTACTGTGGGTTTTTCAGATCAGTATTTGCTATTACTATCAATAGAAGATGAAATGAAAGCTTTCTCTGGACTGAAAATACTGCTGTTTTGCAGGAAATTATGCTGCTTCTTTCTAATTCATCTCATATATTTAACATTTTAATTCTATATGGATGAAACAGATAGATGAAAGTAACTGATAGGATGGTGTTGCTGTGGCTGGTAACTGGTCAAAAGAAAAGCTCAGTGCCGTGAAAGTTTTCCTGCTCATGACCACTTTCCACAGCAAACATGTAGGATAAGAAATTAGTTGTGTAATAGCATGATATCTCTGATCTGACTGAGAGAGGTACCTTAAAAACTCTGAGCAAATTTTTAATAATTTAGAACCATTGTCACCAGGAGAATATGATACAACATATGTGAAAAGTTCACACTGATAATTTAGAAATATAGAAAATGGGGACAGGACAAACATTTATTTGATAATTTGTTTACTGAGAATAAAATAAACAAAAGTATTCTTTCACCTGCTATAAGAAATAATGAAGGAAAGATCTGGAATAAGATAAAGAAAAAAATTGAAAAAAAATAGAAAGAGAAGGTCTTGCAAGAAATAAAGCTTCTACAGGGAGAAAACAGAATAAATAATTAAAGGAGAGAGAGGGAAGTGAAGAGAGAAGGCATGCCTTTTCAAAGGTTTGCCAGGACTTGTTAAAAATGAGAGGAAATTACAAAATGAGAGAGCATACAGAACCTGCTATACTACCAGCCGCTGAAAGGCTCTCGTCTTACCATATTCTAACTGTCCTTAGGACAGAGAAGGAGCTTTCAGCCTGCAAATCATGAGTTAGTGACAAATATCACATCTGCATCATGCATCTTTGGGAGCAAATGTAAATGAAACCTAAAAATAAATGAAACGTAAATGAAACCTAAACCCACCATGAAACACACTGTTTTCCACGTATTTGGAGGTAATTTTCCACTCTCACAGAAATCCCTGCACGTGGATTGTCTGTAGCTATCTTTTTTGAAAACAGGACGTTCAGCCTCTCAAATTAACCAAGCAACATTAACTCCTAAAATGCTGTTAATTCTTTGTTCTGAAAAACGTCCAACAGACCATGGTCCATGACAACACTGACTAACGCGGTAATTCTACACTGAAAACAAAAATAACCTGTAGTTCTATGTTATTGATCATTTTCTGTCCAAGAGGTTAATGAAATTCCTACCACTGACACATCTTTGTGCCCATTGTGTCAGCTCTGTTTATTCGCCTGTTTGTGAACTCTCTTACCTAAATCAGAACTGTAAAATTATCTGGTTATAGCGTCACTGCCTTAATCAGCATTTGAAAAGTAACCTTTTTGTAAACGTAGGCCAGAGAATGGTCTGGGAACCTGCCATGCTGAAGGTTTTGCAATGCAAGAATGCAGCCTGGTATTCTAGACCGGGCTGAGACTTTCCCTTTCAGTTTCTGTGGTTTGTGTACACAACAGGAGCTCTAGGTTTGGTTCTCAGATCCCCCATCAACTTTTTAGACTTCTTGGAAACCATTTATTTGCTTTGTTGGATTTCTTGCTGGGCAAGTGTTTGGTAATTATGGTATTGTAGGTACTGCATGATTTAAATCATCCACAATTTTAAAAGGTCGTAGTATATATTAATTTCAGAGGTGGTGATCTAGAGACCCAGCAGCATCACACTACATGTTTCAAAAACAAGCTAGGCTTGTGACAGTAAAGACAACTACCATCTGCTACAGCAGAAGATACTTGTTGTGTTCTCTAATTTAGGAGAAAATACAGTCTAGGGGAGGGGAGACTAAATTCCAAGATCTTTGTCTCCACACACTTCACTCAAGCAAATCTTCAATCATCCTCCCTCAAATAAAAAAAAATTACATTTCCTTGTAAGCGCACTAAATGACTTGGCTTAAGTACTTTTTCCCTTCATTCTCGACAGAGGGTCTCAACATGAAGGATGACAAATCATCTCAAATAATATTTAATCTTTAAAAATTACTTACAACAAGTCAATGCCCCCAAGAATAAGAGAAAGCATTTAACATGGCAGACCACAATGTAAGAGAAGCAATAAAAGGGAAACACAGCTTGAACTGTAATATTACCGGGTAACTTACATCTCCCTGCTGAAGGCAGCAAAGTTGCAGTTACCGAATGGCTAATCTGTTCTACTGTGTTTTAATCAGATGTTGGCATTATCTGCCACTAATTGCTTTTTCATTTCCACTTGTAATTATTCCATTGCATGTTTGTGGTGAGAAGCTGAAAATGAAGCAGATCACCAAGAAAGAATTAATTGTTAATGAATAATCATCAGTAGGAAGCCAATTTCATTATCTTCAAAGAGCTAGCTAGAGATTAACTACTAACTGGGGTTCTCCTACATTCAGCGCATGACTGTAAAGTAATCACAAATAATCACACCCTCCAACTTCATCAATTAGTTTCTATTATGTGAATTGATACCCATTTTTGTTTTTGTTGTTTAATGTTAATGGTAGTATTCAAGCTGGGGAGCGCTAATTGGAAGGTGTTGCATTCAGTGGGCTCAAGCCCTAATTATTAGAGCATCTTTTTCATTAGCATATTATTCTAAAAGGGATATACGGTGGTAGTTACTAAATTCACCTTGTTATAAATGTATTATCTTTATCAATAAATTTTAGACTGTCACTTAAAATAGAATGATACATGCAAAGCTACTTTGTCAGCAATGCACAGTACAAGTCAGCTTACAAAATGTCATCATTTACTGTTTCTTGACAAATTCTCCTTAAATCAACATGTCAAAAACAAAGGTTGCTTAGGATTTAAGCAATGGGTACAGTAGAGTCAAGGTCTAAAAGAAATCGTCTGGAGTAAAAAAACTGTTAGATACAAAGCAGAAGTTTAAAAAAAACCACACCTGCCTCATCATTATTCCATAGATTGATGGTCCAGGGAGAAACTGTTGACTCTCAGGTTTCCATTCTTTGCTGCTGATTTCAGTTTAGTCCTCTGTGATGCCAAAAGCAACCATAAAGAATAGCTCCCCTGATGTTTTTAGATGAATTTTGTATTACACGTGTATAATTTTTATTGAAAAATGATAAAAGAAATAATGTCAGCTGTGGGATAGATTCAGTCTCTCTGCACTGCTGCACTCATTGAAACCTCTCATCCTCTCCGTGTGTGGGTATCTGATAACACTGTAAATACTGCCTGTATTTTTCCCATCTTTGTACCTCTGCATGCAAAACTCCCTGAACTTTGACCAGGGGAGCAGTTGTCACCTCTTAGTTATCTTTAACTGATTTAAGAAAAGCCAGCTTTTAGACACAATTTTATTTTTCCCTGGAGCAGGGGACATAAGGCAACCCCACCTCCTGTGTCTGAAGAAACAAACGCATTAATAGTAGTTTTGTTCATGCCCTCCTCAGCAGCTTCATCAATACTTTAACTGCAAAAGATGACAGTACATCCGTATTCTGGAAAGCTGAAGTATAGCTAAGGAAGATGAGCTTTTTATGAATTCTACTTTTTCTGCTAAAAGAGATAATGGAACTTTACAGCAATCTTTCACACTCCTAACACGCTGCATCTCAGAGACTATGCTAGGCAAGGCCAGTTGTAAACAACTTCTGAAAACCATTATAATAAACATGGAAGTTTGGCTTCTGCTCAGAAGTAAGATTTGGCCTAAATGGAGTTTACCCATCCAACATGATCAGCAATTCTGGAAACTGGAAAGTTCCGTTCCTACATGCAGGTGATAGTCACATCAAACCCCATAAAATATTGCAGAGCAGTTACAGTTATCTGCTGTCAATCATGTAACTAACCCATGTCACCTCTGTTAAGTAGCAATATGTTCCTTTCTCTTTGAAGATTGCAGTCAATGTGTTGTGACAGAGCTTGGATCACTGAAGTAATTTTCAGCCAAAATAGTCAAAAGCAGCAAAGGTAATTTTTTCTTTAAGGCAAGATATTTTTCTCAGCTATCATGACAAAGTGTGATGTGCTGATGTCACTGCTGCCACAAAATAATCTTCAAATTGTGCATGTTTCATTCAGAGTAGGGTAGCTCCTGTTGTATTTCTTTTTTGGCACAGAATCTGATGATCTATTAAATAAATATTAATCCCTTGCTGCCTTCAAAGCTGTCTCTGCCATATTAGGATTTTAAATATCTTCATTAATTGCTTAACTATCTTTTCCTAAATTCCCCATGGACTCCTTTGATACTAGTCACTCTAATGTGTTACCATGTGATTCATGGCTTCACTCTGCTGTAACATAAAACATATTTGTAGCTAATTTTGTTCTACAGATGCCTTTGACAAAATGAAAATTCAACATTTTCAGACTCCAAAGATAAGCAGACCTAAAAAAGCCATTACCGTGCTGTATTTTAAAAGGATAGAAAGCACTTCTCAGTTCAAGTTTGTAGAAAATGTTTGTGCCCAAAACCACGGGTAAGTAAATACCTTCAGTTTCTAAGCCATACAAAAAAGATTAGTGTGAAATTGGCAAAAGGAGCAATGGGAAAGTTTTATTATTGCAATATTTGTGAAAAAATTATTGCATGTGATTATTATTCACATGAAAATATTCTTGTTTAAAGTTAAACTACAATAGATTCATAAAGAAATGCTAGATCAAAGTAATTGCTTACACCTGGTGCGGAGGATCATTTAAAAATGAGATTTTAAATGTAGTCCAAAATTTTAGTTGCCCTGATAGTAGACAACTGTCTTGTATTTGTTCTCCAGTTGCTGCATGTAAAAAGTTGAAAAAATTGGTCAAAAGACAGTAGCGAGACATCACTTTTATGTATCTTCAGAATATGAGGATGTTGTGTATATGTAAAAGCTCTCAAACTTAATCTAGACATATGCTTAGAACAGATGTGAAATGTGAAAAAGTGTAATGGCAACCAGGAAAAAACAGCTGTACTATGTGGTAGTCCTGGGAAGATCACTCCTGAAACATAACAAGAGAAACTTACTTTCAGTAACATAATTTTGG
Source organism: Corvus moneduloides (assembly GCF_009650955.1). NCBI lineage: Eukaryota > Metazoa > Chordata > Aves > Passeriformes > Corvidae > Corvus > Corvus moneduloides. The sequence goes on along the minus strand of NC_045482.1, from coordinate 15,234,215 downwards.
CAGCTGCAAACACAGCCAAAAGTACCAAAAAAGTAATGGTCATGTATTTATGCATTCATATTTTGTTGCAAAGATCTGATGAACTCTCCACTCATGTATCCTTCAAAACTAAATTTTCCCACCTCCTCCAATCCCTGGTGGAGACATAAAAAGTCATACATATTTTCCCATAGAATGCTTCATGTTGAAATGAGCACAATGTTTTGTAATCTGAGGTTGCATTACTTATTTTGTCATGGTCTCTTCTGTTTAATCATCTTGGGCCAACATTTTGGGTAATGTCTGAATCATCTCAGGCTAACAAAAGATCTTAGAAAGCCTCTCCTGGCTCCCCTAATTAGAGATCTGGGTTCAGTGATCAGTATACTGACCTCATTAGCTATGCCTACTCTTTTGTGATTGGGCAGGACAAACTGATCTTCAAGATTATTTTAGATTTTTTTTTCTGTGACTTATTCTGTGATATTTCAGTCATGCTACCCACTGAGGAAAGTGTAAGAAATACCACTTGATTTTTCTCTAGACAGCAGAAGTTGGGTAAGTGTTCATCTGCTGTTGGGCCCTCTGTGAACTTCCCAGCTTTTGTTTCTGACCTTTCTTGCCTCGAAGTAGGTCTTTTAATTTGCCTTGATAATAGCTAGCTGTGACACTTAGTTCGATTTGTTATAGACACAGAAAATACCGTAGGCTTGGATTTCCCTTGTGTTTAGCCTAAATCTAAAGTTATAGAACACTTTGACCACAGCTCACTTTGAAATGAAGGTGATGCATTTATCCTAAGAAAAGTAACACACTGATGGCACAGGGGGGGATAGTAGGAATTACATCTTTTTGTTACAAAGATTCATAGCCAAAGGGCTTTCAAGATTCACTGGTTTTATTGTTTCCAGCAAGGAAATGCTGATCACAAGATAACAAATGCAGAGTTAGGTCCAGAATCCAATGCTAGCTAGAATTCTTGTTATAAGAAAATGTAGATTTTCTTTTAGATCTGTCTGTCTCTCAAATTGTGCTACTCCTTTATCACAACCAGACTGGATTATTGCAATGAGCCTCTAAATAGCAATACACCCAACTATTCATCTCAAAAGTTCAAGGAGCAGAGCATAAAGTTGCCTGCCTCATTGTCTTATTTCTTGTAAGTGACATTTTGCAGCCACTCAGGAAAATGCATTAGTCTCCATTTTATTTCTGAAAAAAAATAACTTATTAGTATAGATCACTAAGCACTGTAGACCTTACGTCCTTTTTCAAAGAAGTGAAATTAAGTGGGGTACTTGAATAGTGAGCCTCCAATTCATACATCTCCTAGAAGACCCTGTAAATTTGTGACTTGACTCAGTTTCCAGGTAAATTGTAGCTGATTCCTTTATGTATGCATGGAAGGAAGGAAACTTTTCAAATCTGGTGCATGAGTAGAAGAGGGATCTGTAGTTTGCTTATAGAATTTGATGATAAAAAACTTCTATTAGATCAATCAACTTGAAAAAAAACCTGTGGAGCTATAACACAAAGCATATATACCTTTACTGTTACTACCAAACGCAGGAAAAGTGCTTCTTTAAAACAATAAAGAAAGGAAAATAAGGCTTCCATGGAAGAAACTCAGGTTTCTAACAGCAGAGAAAGATGTTTCCTCCATCCTCCCTTATAAAGAGAAATTGATGTCATTTTCAGTATTTCCCCTTGTTGTCTTTTTAGCTGTAATACAAACATTTGAACTATTAAATCCATATGCAGTTAGAGACCTCTTAGGTCTGTCATATAAACCATCATGCATTGTGTTCTAAAGGCCAGTTACCCTGGCTTTAAGGAGAGTATTAGGCACTGAAAGTCAAATGAACAGTTCATGATTTATGTGGCATATTATGAAAACCGGTACTGACCAGTAAGCTATTTCTGATCAAGGTTCTATTATCTCTACCTTCCTTAGCTGGATTCTTCACACCACAAACAAAACATTACCAGAACTAACACCAGGAATTTTTAAGTTTATTCAAGCACACCCCAACTCTTAGATTGATGCAATGGACTATGACAGCTCTTTCAGAGGCTTTCCAGTCCATCATGTCCTGTGTGCTTGTTGTTCATGCACACAAGTCAGCGCACTAAAACTCCTTATGAAATATTTATCCCCAGAAAGGTAATGTGCATTATCAGTAACAACTTCCCTAAACAAAAATTTGCCATTTTCCCCCAATGCACTGAGAGTGCATCACAGATTAATGTCTTTAAATCATTCGCTGTAAAAAAAGAAAAGGACAGGGGGCAAAATATTAATAAGTGTCTGAATAAATAGGTGAAAATTTTATGCCTTTCAAGTGTTTTAAAGGCAACACACAGCCAGCTGCAAAGTGGAATTTATGATTGGAAGCAGTGACACAGTAGACCCTACAGCAGCATCAAGAGTACTTTTATAATCTTGTCACCTGAATACAGCATAGTTTCATTTGGTAACTTGTATCAGTCACTGCTGAAACACACTCAATTCAAAAATGTAAAACACACAGTCATATTTTTGCATTTATTTATAGGGGTTTTTTTTAATTTCAAAACCAAATTTCTACATTGCATAGATAATTCTTTCTGGTTTTAGGGGGTTTTCATTTAACTATAAGTGAATTGCCCTTCTGGCTGAAAATCTGTTTTCTTTTGCATTCCCATCCATCTGATGTGCTACATTCCCTCTTAAATTCCACATGGATTCTATAGATTTTATTTAAGCAGGGCCAAGTTGCATGAACAGATCTGCCCTAGAGAAGTTTGCCTCTTTTAGCATGCAACCCAGCACTAATGCTCCTTTTTCATTTAGGTTTTCAATTTGGATGAATTCCAAATTACCATTTATTCCAATAGAAATGCAACTAATTACACAAAGCATCTTAATAAAGAATGGAAACAAGATTAAAAGCCCTCCTCCTTCTGGTGTCTCAATGTGTAGAATTTATAAAATGCAGAAAGGTGCTTAATCTCAGTTGTAGTTAAGCCTCTTAAACAACCTTTTATCTGTTTTTTACTACTAACCAAATAAAACTGTATTCAAGTTAAAGGCAAAGTATAATCACCTTGTATGCATCTATTACACAGGGTTTTCCTTACTCGCTGTTTTCTCAGACTTTGAGAAAAAAAATGAGAGGATCTTCACATATGGTGTGTTCAGAGCACCTATTCTGACCTAGAAAATTCCTTGCCCTATCTATCTTCAAGAGATAATGCCCTATCTATCTTGCATACCTGAAGAGATAAACAAGAACACGACTGGGGTAAAAGACAGCAATAGATATTTTACAGGTCAGCTTAAGTGACTGCAAGCAAAACACAAATTTATACAACCTCTAGGAGCACTGTCCAGTTGGATAAGACAAGTTTCAAACGAGCTCTTAGTGGTTACACAGGTATAATGATCCTAAGCAGAAAGGAGAATGAGGATAGTTAAATTATAAAGGAATTATGACAGATGAAAAAGAGTAGGGAAAGAAGGGATATATAGGGAAGATAAATGTTATGTGAGTCATAAAAACAATGACACTAATATAACTAGAGATGTGAAGATGGTGACTGAAATACAAGAGGGAATAACACACTGCAAGTGAGCAGGTCTGATGACAAGTTTTTATATTTGAAGTTACCCAACGTTTACTACGAAGGTCAAAGTATTTATTTTTCCCATGTAACTATTGCCCACAGTCAAGCCTATATAATCGCGGATTTGTGCTGGCAAGAACAGATTGTGAGTACAAAGGAAGGGGATATTTCCTTCTGCTACCTCCTCTGTGCCACAAAGAAACTCTGGCAGGATCCAGTGAAAACAGTCACTGTACACCACAGCAGATCATTTACACAATGCTGAAGAGTCAAACTCAATCTGTGCTGGAGGAACCTCTCTTAAACTCATGATGTGTTGAACAAAATACATTGTGGTGGTCAAGCAAGTAGAAAAAATCTGATACTGACCTAAATGAGAGAGATATAACTCAAGAGAAACTGCTGGAAACATCAGAAAACATTATAGCTCGACATTAAATTAGATTAAGGATGTACTTTAAATCAGACAATCTCTCGCTCTGAACGTTCACGTATTTAAGAATTTTCCATTGACTCAAAGGCTAATTGTGAATGGGTGTTACAGACATTTATAGAATACCACAGGAAAATTATCTGGCCACACAGCAGGATCACTGCAGCTGCTGGCCTTACTCCTCCTGCATTCAGTGTCTGTATGTCCTTTCACAAATACACAGCACAATGTTTGTTTCTTTCCTGGTCGATTATTCAGCTCATGCTTATATGCAGCTTGGTCAAAAATAGCATCTCCTGGTGCTGCAGCAAGTGGGCATGTAGGAATTTTAAAGAGGTCAAAAATGGGATGTGACCAAGGTTGTTTTCTTCCTCCTATGTTTAGCTTTCAAAGGGTTCACCATGGGAAACACATGACTATACAGAAGAGATTTCCAAATCTCACTGAAAGAGCTAGCGAGATTGAACAGGGCCTTATACAGACATACATAGACACCAGTAAGATTCATTGTACTCTCTGGTATACATCCACTTTACAGCAGTGAGCATTTGAAATAGCTAAGAGTTAGGAAGTACATAAGACAAAAACAAAGGCTTTTCAATTATTTTAGTCAATCTATTGCTTTTAAACCTTTGAAAGTGTCGATTGCATTGCCAGTTCATAGCGGGAAAGCAGTACCAAATAGACTTCAATTATTCTAGGGGAATTAGTCTTTCAATCTCAGGACAAATAAGAGGATAGCACAAACCAGTGAAAAGGATCTCTTTATCTATAGAAGGTAAAAATTGGTTAGTTTTATCTTATACTTCATAAGCATCACTTCCTCAAATTTGGGTCACTGCTAGCTGGTAAGCAGCTATTTACAAAATCAGTTCACAGTACTTTCTGGTACTAAACTCTTGACTGGTCTTTGCAGGGCTGTTAAAGATGGAACAACTAGGAAATCCCACGATCTAACAGCATAAAGGTCAATAGCTGGGAGTGAAACACAGTAGAAATATGGCAGAGGCTACAGTTAAATGGTCAACTCATTATAGAGCTGCAGCTTTAACCTTTCAGTTCCCTCGCCCCAGCAGCTTACAGAAGGCATGGCCTTTGTTTCCACAACAGCTTCCTTAAAACCTCAATATTCCCACTCTCCCCAGCAATATTATTATCGCAGTAGACAGGATATAGCTACTAATAACAATGTTATGGAATTTATGCAAGTGTGGCATTTTTTATTGTAGCATAGGCTATGCCCATCTGTATTAATATTCAGTGCTAATGCAGTTCTCACTAATCTCATTTATGGGCAGTAAGGCAACACCAAAACCACTGTGCACATCTGCAGCTGAGTACCCACTGAAGAACACCACCTCTGTTTTTAATAGTGTATATAGTCTGTCTTCATAAAATAGTTTTGGATTGTTTTGTAAGATCTAACACCGCAGTTGCCTGTTCCCTTTGGGCAGTTCTATATACTTTTATTTATTTTAAAGATCCAGCCAGAATGCGTAACTGACACCTCCGTCAGCCCAGTTCTGCAAACCTTTTCCAAGTGTTCCTGAGAATCTGCAGAACTAAGAACCTCCAGAGCAGGGCATGTATTCAGACCATCAGTTTTTTACTGCAGATTTTCATGCCAGTGGCTGTTTCAAAAATACCCATTCTCTGTTAATCAAGCTTCCAAGACATTGAGAACTAAAAATAAAGTTTCTGTAGAGACACATAAAATGGAAACAATAAGTGCTATGAAACAGCAAATTTTAACATCGCTGTTCTTGGACCTTGAGAGCATCCTTTTAATCTCCCAGTTATTTTCAATATTGTATCAGCTGGTTTTTCCTGTCATGTTTTCATCTGAAGACACTTCAGGAAATACAAATTGTCCCAAGAGCTTCTGGACTTATCCAGTGTGTGAATCATATGAAGGAAAATTGAACATGAACTGACTAGTGCTAATACATTATTTTCTCACAACAATTGCTCAGCTATTAATTATTTTACATGAATTAATGAATGTTTACATGATCTAATTGCATGTTAGTTCCTTTCGTCTGAAAATTAATTTTAAGAAATATTTTCTATATGTGTGAAGAAGAATCACATTTATTAAAAATTTCAGAAATCCGAAATTCATATCTAGTTTTACCTTCATCTTGAGAAAATATCAAAACCTCACTACTTCATCCAATAGTGCTATAGTATTTTAACGATAAATCTACATTTTACATTGATCTTGGAATAGATTCTATTTCTTTTTCAAAGAACTAAAATTTTACTTTGGTAAAACAAAAATAAAAGTGTCACATATCAAGAATCATATCACGGCTACTGAGTTCTAGTTAATTATATAGTTGTAGACTGAGTTAGCTGCAAAAATTGCATTCATAAAAGCAAGTAAGATAAAAATACATGTAAGTTTTTTGTGAAGGCAGCTTTTAAGGATGATCAATACAAATAGATGAGTCTACATGTAAGACTATTTTAACTCTGTGTGGCAAAATTATAAGAACAAAAGTTAATGAGAGTTCAAAGACAAAGAAGGGAAAGGATCCTTGGTGTTTATTTAATACTAGAAATAGTATCTCAAATTTATATAGCACAGTAAAGTCTCCCCAGCTGTTTTATGAACCAAGACATCTGTGAATGTGTTAAACTGTCCAAAGATAGTTCACTTATGCAGTGTTAATATAGCTCTGCTTATCATCTCAATAACAAGTGGAAATCCCACCTGAAGAGTTATCTCAAAGCAGAGAGAAAACTGCACTAAATGCTGATTTGACAATCAAGTAAATTATTTGATTGACACAACCATTTTCTAAAAAATAATAATTAATACTGTCAGAAAGTTTCTGAAAGTCACCACTTGCTCTTTTTATACTGAAAGAGGGAAATGGCACATAGCTGGCTGACTAAAGGGTGCCCAAAAGCTGTGTTAAAGCTGTCAGGAAGTAAGAAGCAGGGAAAGACAGAAAGACCAAGAAGCTACCAGGTAGCGTTTGTAAATTGTCCATGTAAAGCATCATAGATTAATTCCAGTGAGGGGCTAGTTCCTGGCAGTGGGATCACAAAGGAGAAGATTATCAAAACCATTTAAAGTCTGCGAATAGAAGTAGACTGAAGCTGAAGCAGTGGGACAAGCTTGAAGGAAACAGCAGCCTCTGTGTTCTTTGAGGGAAGATAGGAACACCAGCAGCATCCCAAACACTTCTGGGACATCATTGCATGGCTGGGCACCCTCAGAAGGATGCTCAGAAGAAATATGAGCAGTGGAGATGGCAATCAAAACAAATATTATAAAAAGAAGAGGAAAAGGCAGCAACAAGGTGACATAGCTGCTCCTCAGGAGTGATCATTTTATGATCTAATAACCATATCTCTAGTTTTTTCTTTTCACACCATCACCTATCCATGCGTAATGTAAAATAGCAGACATTTGATCCTTGTTAGAACTTCCTCCCCTACTAATTTTGTACTAAGGGATAACTCCTGTTCAATTGTTCACACAAAACAGGCAGCATGATCTCTCTTCCATACCAACTGGGGCTGCCTTGAAGACTGGCATCACAGCAACACCCTAATGGAACAGGCTGAGATGCAAAATTTTTCCTCTCATCCCTCCTGAGATGAAAATGTTAATACATAGGTTCTTTGTAGATGCCAGACCACTGAAATTTGGCCTCTTATTAAAAGGAAAAAAAAAAAGAAAAAGAAAAAAAATCCAACAAAACCCAACAAAAAACCTAGAAGTTGCTGTTGACATAGGCTAATTGCCATGTGGAAGGAGCTGAGGGGGAACAGCTACAGCCAGTGCCTTCTCCAGATGTTGCCAAGAATTACTTTTGCACACTTATCAAGTACACGTGCAAGGATGTATGTAGGCTGTAGGATGCTGTAAAAGATGTGGCTGGAAGTGTTAGGGTAGCGCTCAAGTGTTTAGGTAAGGTGTGTTTAGCTTTTCTATGAGGAGCTCTTTTGAGTAAAACACCACTTGGAATGGAGTTTAAGGGCTAGATTGCCAATGGTTAAGCATGAATTAGTGATTGGTAGTATTTTTTGGAGTCCTCCTATTTTTTGAATGTCCTGTTCTCCAATGAGAACTGAGTACCTTTCTAAATCCTTTGATACCATCACTTTATTCTGCCTCCCTTTTCTGTTCACACCCCCTTTCTCTTGCTTCCCATCTCCATACTCTTTTTGTCTTCAAAAAAAACCTCATTTCTTTGAGCTTTATAAAGGTACAAAAAAATGTTGTGGTATTAATGTGACATCTAAGTGTCAATATTTTATCTGTTTATCCCCTCCTACCCAAATCGTCTCTTTGTCTTACCTATTCAACTGTAAGTTCTCCTAGATGGAAAGTTCCCATACCCTATCTGACACAAGTAGTGTAATTCTCAACTGAAATTCCTCGGCACCATTGTAAATGGTAATGTTAATAAAATTATTATCTTGGACTTCCCTGAGTATAAATATGGATAAGAACATAACACCAATCAAATCTTATAATGAAAAAGTTTCTCATACTGTCTCCTTTTTCCCCTCCTGCTCATTACTTTTAAGTAATTCTAATTTAAGTAATTTAAGTAATTCTACCAAAATTATCCAATTAACGGGTTTTTTTCAAGCACTGTAGATTTTGGAGATGTAACTTTTGCAGGCATTTCTTTCATTTTTTTCTATGTATCTTTATGCTGGTTTTGCCTGCCTTTATTGCATATACCTTCTCAGATGGAAGCTGCTGTCACGTGCATTTCAAAGCACTTTACTGAGTCCTGGAGAATTCACACACAGCTATGCTGCACAATACTTCCTCATCAGTGACAGATGGCAGAATAATAAATACAAGAGATGCCAGAGGAGAGTCACTGGCACTAGGGAATGATCCAAACCCTGTCTAAGGATTTCCAGCCTTCTGAGCTTTCAGGCAGTACACCTAGAAGGTGCCACTGTGAATTTATCAGTTGCATCACTGATTCACTGCCTCCATCAGAGGACCAAGACTCTGCCAGAGCGTTGCCAAGCAACACTGTCTCGGGCTAAACACAAATATAGGTGCCACAAAGGCTTCATGATTGACTGAAGTCCATTTTCTTCACACTGAGAATCTTGCCTTCTGTTACCAAGCAGGTCCGCATTGCCCTAAAAACTTTGCTGCTCAAAGCTCTGCATGGGATGTGTGGCAATTCAGATCCCTAGCTGCAGTGAGCTGTAAGTCACTGCTGCGGAGTGGTGTAAACAAAAGGCCTTTACTCAGCAATTCTTTTTTTGCTAGAACATTAATTCAAATCATCTTTTTGATGCTGCTGCCATTTGTAAATCATACAACCAGCAAAAGATCATCTCTAGGCTTTTGGCTCACATGCTGCATATAAAATTGTAATAAGATCCATCATTGCAGAGTCTCAATCTATGTCACAGAGCAGCAAAGCTAAATAGGTATTTGCATTCATTTGTTTATTTCCAGCTGTCTTGATAAATACCAGTTCTTTCCAATGCTATTCCTTAGCACCATTTTGAAAACACCATGAATGAAAAAGTCTTTTTTGGAAGGGAGAGGCTAATAAAAGAATCAGATTTTACGTACCTTTTTATTACAGAGAGCTTAGGCAATATGATTTATTTTAGTGAGGTTGCTCTTGGTAGTATTTTGGTTTTTAACGTTAGTGACTGGTTGTCCATTTTTATCCGAATTATTCACAAGGGTGTTTTGTTTAAAAATGCACAAAGGTATCTTATTAAATAATGTCACAAACATGAAGTTCATTATTATGCAAATGCCATCCTCAGAACAGATTTGTTAATTGCAACTCATTTGCATAATTAATGAACTCTCAAATGAATAATGCCTTTGCAGATTTGTGCAGCATTGTTTTAAAATAGATTATAAAATACATGTCAAATGAAGAGTGCTTCTTAGATTCCCATAGCATTGTTTGAAAATTAATTACCAAATGCTTGTCAAATTAAAATGAGTTTATAGTTTTTACAATGTTTTTTTTAAATTAATCACAAAATAAAATGTCACCATAGTAAAGCAAATAACTTGTTCTGTTTTTTCAAAAAAGAAATGTGGAGAAATACATTTAAACTTCAGTTACATTGTTTGTTATACTGGTCCTGAGTTTTAGGCATTTTGTCAAAGTGCTATGATTTAACAAAGTTGGTAGCTGTTGGTATGTTAATGTTTTAGTAAATTGAGATTAATTTACTTATATTGTGTTGGATCTCTAATAGTACTAATGATTAATGATAGTGCATGTAAAAATATTGTGCAGGCAAGGTCATGGTATACTAATAACAAAAAAGCGTGGACTTCCAAGAACTGTAGATTCATGATAGTTTTTATAAAGGGTTATGTACCTCCAACAGTCATTTGGTATCTGAATATTTTTTAAACAGTGCCTTGGACCAGAACTCTTATTTCTTGTCATTTAACTTATATTTCCTTTTGGTTTTTTTCATAGAGAAAAACAACTAAAAGTTCAGGAAGCTAAAAATTTCCCTGCATTCATAACCATACAGTCTAAATTAAGTCAGATCCATCCCAGGAGTTCAATGCTACAGCTTGATATCCCTTAACTTGTCTCATATTTTAAAACCCAAATTATGGATGATTTTCCACTATGAGACACAAAACCTTAGGCAGATTCTCTCCTTTCTGTAAATAGTGTTCATTGATTCTACAACAAGAAAAAACCTTTATGTTCTGAGTACCTGAACATCTCTGTAAATGATAGAGGATTGGAATATACTGTTAGGTGAAGCATAAAAAGGCTATGAAGGCACTTTATTGTTCTTTAAGATTATCCTTGCTAGGTAAAGAGAAAGCTTTAAACCATTTCACAACCCTCTGAGTTATGTTAAAATTCATCCCAAACAATCAGTAAGGTCCACAGCCTTTTTTTAAGGCATCCTGGAGGAGGAACCATTCCTTTTTTACTTTGGCCATAATTCTTAAGAACAGTTCTTTTCTTTAGATGCTATCTTATTTATGAATTTACTAAATCCCAAGCAGTGTGTTGGTAACAAAAACATATATATATATATATTTGTGTCTGTATGTGTGTAAGGAAGTATCATTTTAACTTAAGAAGTTAAGGGGAAATTTCATACATTTTTTAAAAATCCAGTTCCTGGAATTTACTCTGGGTTATTTAAGGTTGTTGATGACTGTGGTGTGACAAATGAAAACAAATGTGGAAAATAGATTGAGCCATTTCAAAGAATTCTTCAAACAGACAGTTCTTAGGATATAACAGTAGGTTAATAGATACCAGGGTATGTGATGTGATCAAAGGGAATCATCTTTTCTGCCCTTCCCATGCAGCAGCCTTGGGATTTGTGCTTCTAAAGAACTAATAGGGGTTATCAGTAAAATAGGACGAGCCTTCTCTTGGGTTAAGTTGGTTTAAACTTGAGGCAATGAGATTTGTTTTCATACTCTGTAAAACAGACTAAAAGCACGCAAAGTACACAAGAGATTGCAGTAATTTATATCAAATGACGGAGCACCTTGTCTGAAACATTTTTCAAATATTGGAAGTAACGAAGGTCAAATGATAACCAAATGAGGAGTACAGTAATAGGCACACACACTTGGTCATGAAGATGACAGAATGTTGTTCTGTGCCTTCAGATGACCATGGATGCTGCAGCAGTACTGCTGCTACAGGAGAAGGATCTGTAAAACACAACAAAGTTGCTGCAGAACAGGCTTCTGCAGACCTTTAGCGTGGTGTGGTGTGGTTTTGGACCGTGAATAACCAATGAAATATACTGGGGACAGTGATCAGAGGTGACCCACTGAAACTCTGAGGTGATACCGATTACATTCAAGAAAGTCTTAACGTCTTGATCTTAGTTGTCATAGTCAATAGCAGGTGTGAGAGCTTCTAATGAAGAATATAGCCACTATCACTTTAAGTTAATTCACTTGATTACTCAAGAGCTGACTAGTAGTGTATGAGTCATCCATCACCATGTCTGTTACCCTGGAGATTTAAAACACTTAATGTGTTGTTGCTTCAGTGAGTTTCCTGACGTACAGGAAGTTTATGTCTTTGCATTGAGTACAAATAGAGAATACTAGTCAGATTAAATTCCTATTGCTTGTCCTTCAGGCTTTTTCCAGCCCCTTAACACCAGGCAGGAATACTTCCTCAGATGATACAAAGCCTGTTTGATTGCCACAGAGAACTGGTCTGCACTAAGCAGTCTGGAAAGAGCTATCAGTTTTAGAAATTTCACTGGACTAAGAGGAAATGTTTCCTCTTAGGAGTGTCATGCATATTAAAGGACCCTGGATTACTTTTTATTACAATAAGCATTCAGTGGTTATAAATCCTTGTTTACAAATCCATTTTGCATTCCTTGTTTTATAAAATCTTCACTTAGACAAAAGAAAGGAGCAGTTTAACCTAACTTCGCAACAGTGTCTTCTTTCTTCCTCCTTTCATTTGCAAAATAGCTATAGAATTTCTGCATCGTGGGGCATAAAGTTTCTGGACATCCAGAAAGAGGATATATTCTTTAAATTCTCCAAATGATTGAGAAAAAAACCATTTAGGCTGTCATACGCTGGTGCAGGTCACACTGCATTTCTACTAATGCATACTGCCAACAATGCTGTGTTGACAGATATGCCATCCAGATCATAGGTAGTGGCCTATGTGGATTAAAATATAACCTTTATAAGAAAATCATCTCTTTACCAAAAATACAATATATTGCAACAGAAATGAAAAGAAACAAAGATGAATATGACACACTTTATGTGTACACATATGTACTGATTAGTAAAAAACAGCTTGCAAAGATTATGGAGCACCTCAATCTTGACTAATAGTTGGAGAAACCGGAGAATAAAATCGCTAAGGATCTTGCCTGGAATATTAAAGGCAGTTAAAGAAATAAGATCAAGATCTTAATCAACAAGTATCTTAATCTCAATCATGTGTGCTCTGTCTTGATTTTACATCTTCAGTGCAATGAGAATTCTAAGATGGTAGCTCCTTCTCAGCTAGAATTTCTAAATTCACCAGTGGTTTTGTGTGCATTATTATAAAAAGTAAAAGTTTTTGTCTAATATTATGTAGCTGACTTTTCTGTTGGTGCAAAAATTTACATTAATTTATATGAAGTTTTAAAACACACAATTACAGCTGAAAGAGAATTTTGGCTGTTAGCCATTCTGACTTCAGCTTCAAAGCAGTCAGTGAAATTGCACCGATCTGGTAAGAATGAGACATGGCACTGCTACACTGCTGTTGTACAAACACTTCTATTACTCTTTATCTTCTTCTTCTATAAATGCCAATTTTTCTTGCTTATTTAAATCTTCTTAAACCAATATAATTCAATGAGAATACCATTAACCAATCTATTATTTATTTCCCCTGAAATTTGTATGAGTGAAGGACCAGCTTTATTGCTGTTCAGCAGACTGGAGAGCAAGCCTGTGGAAGAGGCTCTGTCACCTGAGAGGAAGCAAGCTGAGCATGCGCCAGTGGTGCGTCCTAACGGCACACATGGCCAACAGCATCCCATCCAACCCACCCGACCTGCTGCAACGTTTTGGAATCAAAACCAGACATGCAAAGGATTTCATTCTAGTAACTTATTCTTTTAACTTGCTTAGGGAAAGAAATGCAGGGAGAGATGTTGGAAAACAATTTTTTTTGTTTTTAAAAATAAACAAAAAAACCCTCGACCCTCTTCTTAAAAATAATCAAGGTGCAGATTTCTCTATGAGTTATAAACAAAGTGGAAAAGGATTTTTAAATCCCATAAGAACTGCAGTGAACTAGTTATATAAGACAATTCAGTGCTCTGGGAAATAATAAAAAAAAATCACTGAAGGAATTAAACTCTAATAGACCTGCCTTTAGAAAGTTACACATCCAATGTCAACTATAGAAGGATTACAGGGGAATTATTCTGCAGTAATCTTCAATTTATAATCACTTAGTTTCTTTTGGATTAGATTCAGTCCATTTCATTAACCTGTAGTAAGGTTTTTTCCTTTCTTGCATTTTAATCCACTCTAGCCTGATTTACAAAGATTAACTTCAGATTGAAGTTCTTGAGACCCACATCCCTAAATCAGAATATTGGACTTGGAAACACACAACTCATAAAATATGTTCTGAATAATGGCTCCTTTAAATTTTAGTAATTAAAAACATATCAATCTGAAAATTATTGATAAACAAGTTTGTAAGGACATCATTCTTCTCAGACATTCCAAAACCCACTGTTGAACCCAAAAAAACCCACCAGATTTGAATATGAATTTAGTGACCTTGAGGATAAAAACTATTCATTCTGATCTAATGAATTAAACAATAATTAATGAAGATATAAATATAAATATAAATATATATACAAGAAATAAATGAGAATTAGAATGAGAGGTGAACAGCAAGCCAGAGAGCTCCTATTAAGTAATAAAGTCTGAAACAGACCATGATTAGCTTATCTTTCATAAATTGAATGAAAAAGTATACAACTATGTAGTAAGACAATCTCATTCTGCTTTCAATTATTGTGGTTTAAATTCAGTCAAACATTACTGAGCTCCAGTAGACTGAAGCTGAGTACTTGAGAGCTCCTGATCTCATATATTTTAAATATTAAAATATACCTGAAAAGAGGAGGAAGATAGCTGCATTTTGAAAATGTAAAAAGAGTTCTGATACTTATATAATTGTTCCTATGGACGGTGACGATGGATCAATCAATATTCTAGTTCCAGATGTTATAATACATCTTCATTTGTGAAAAAAGAAAATCAAAAGGTGAGAATGCTGTTGTGCTAAGACACTGTGCATTCATTCTAGCTGTATTGTATGTAACCTTGATAGTTCAGCTTTTCTATAATGTTTTCAATGATGGATACTTCCTTCCAAAGTATTTCCATTTCACAGTAGTATTTGGATTTCTAAGTATTTTCATACAAAATAATAAAGAAAACATAAGCCTTTAAGCCTTCTGCAAAGATGATTGACATTTTTCAATCCAACCTGCATTTTTATTCTAAAAGTCTTGTACTAGAATGTAAATGGATTACCAGTTTGCTTAATGTATTTTGTCAACTGAGATAATTAGAATTACAAAAATAAAACAGAACTCATGAACTGTCTTAGTCTACACTGTTGCCAGTCACAAACATTGTAGGCTTCAGCGGGTATTTTTCTCCGAATCATTCATATCTTTGCCTAGAATGATGTGAAATGCAGCAGGATCATATTACAGAGAAAGGATGCCAGTTTACAATCACATACATACGAAAAAAAAAGGACTTGAAGCAGAAAAATCCCTTTATATTTTTCATTTTAGATTTGGCTTTGGCTCTGCCCCTGGCTGACTCCAGAGGCAGCCCCACCTCTGTGTGGCTACAGCAACACCATGATCCTCTCTTTGGTGCTGGATGTTGCTGTAGGAAGCCCTCAGACCCACTGCCTACTTTTATCCTGGGGTGGGGGTTTCCATGCCTATGGAGACTGACTTGTCATGCAAAGCCTCTCATCAAATCTTTGCTGATGACAGCCACAGCATGTGCATCAATACCTGTAAGAGTGCTCAGGTCACATTATGACTGCTTTAGGGGTGTCACCAGCAACAGCTTGATGCAAGGTGCACAAGGATTTGCTTACAGTTAATGCTGTAAAATCTCAAAAGTTCCAAAAAAGATAAGTCTAATGTGTTTGATCACACAGAATGTGAGTTTAATATGTGACTGTAGATGAATTGTATGGGGTTTGTGTCTATGATGCTTTTGTATGAGGCCAACCACCTGTATGTGAAAGTGCCTCTAATGAAAGTTAATGTATGGTCTGTTGTGTCCTGTATATGCTGTTTAAACTGATTTTACACAAATAATATTCTATATAGAGGTATTTTTTTCAATTAAAGATTGTCTTTTTTTTCAAAATATAGCAGTTATGGCGTATTTCTTTCTTCTTTCTATATAGAGACATTATAGAAAAAAACTGAAGTAAATAAATATGAATCTGACCTGACATAGGGAAAAGCATAATGGAAACACATGTCTAGCAAGAGATGATTTAAATTGAAAATATTTTCCAGATGATTACAACAAATCATTGTTTTTCCAGAAAGTTAGCTTTATATGCAAACCCTATACTACCATTAAAAAAGACTTTATTAAATCTGGGATAGATTT
Source organism: Corvus moneduloides (assembly GCF_009650955.1). NCBI lineage: Eukaryota > Metazoa > Chordata > Aves > Passeriformes > Corvidae > Corvus > Corvus moneduloides. The sequence goes on along the minus strand of NC_045482.1, from coordinate 15,218,025 downwards.
TATTTTTCATTTGGGAATAAAAGGTGAAAAATAAAAATACCAATTTTTCAAGCAAGAATCAAAATAAAATATTCAGACCCAAACCCCAAAATGTTTGATGTGTTTATATTTTTCATGTGAATATATAGCCATATATATCATTATTTTCTAATTTTCTTCTATGAGACAGAAGTCAAATGAAAGCATTTTCAAGAAAAAGGCTCCATATTTTATACTCGAAAAGATTATCAAATATTTCACAGTATTTTGTCTAAAACTTCACTGTCAAAGTTGGTACATTTTCGCGTATTTTTACTTCACTGAATTCATGTACAAGTTAATTTAGTTACAAAAGAAAACTTTTGTCTGAGAAAATTCCTGACCCACCCAAACTCCTGTGAGCTCCGGAATGAGACATTACTCAGGCAAATATCTTAGCTGCTACTGTAGATTAGGCTGAGTTGGTTTGGGATCAGGGTTGGTTTGTGGGTTTGGTTTATGTGGGGGGTCGGTTTGAACTTCTGGAATCACATCCCGTAAATTACCTGGTCGTCTTTAACAAAACACTTTTTCCATAGTAAAGGTATTTTGTTATTGGAATTTCCTCAGCTTCAGGCTAAGCTAGTGTAAAAAATAAAACAATTTGGAGTACCAGGATTCCTGATATATTGAATTCCCGATACACTGGATTCCCAAACTCATCAGGAATATGACTTATCAGGAATAAGCCTTTCTCACATAGAGAAGATAGAGATTTCGACATGAGCCCCTACATTCTAGATGAACATATTGGCCACTTGGTTATTTGTTATTTGGATAGTTCTCAGTTATGTTGTTTAATTTTAAAAATTTGAAAGCTCAAGGTTCTGGGTTGTTTTCTTTTTCCCCAATGTAGAATGAAGGCCAAATGCTTGAAATCATTTGCAAAACAGAATTCTTGTTTTACAGCCAATCTCACAGCTGACTTCACTGGAGTTATTTGCGTGAATAGGGGAAGCAGATTTTGACCACAGTAGCTGTGTCTAGACTAGTAGACTTAAAAGTGCCAGGGAAATGCTTCCAAGCACTGGAATTTGATTGTCTACACTGTTAAATTGTTAAAAGAGTCCCTGACACACTCCTGGCCTTTCCCAGATACAGCAGTTCCAAACAATTCTCAAGAACATTTCCCCATAGGTAACATGAACACAAACACCCTTTGCACACAGAGACAGTTTCATAGCATGGATGTGGGCCAGTTTGCACTATATGCCAGCGAGCAGTCACAAGTAAGTTTAATTTACTGGTATAGAAACAATAGGTGTTGACCAAAAACGAAAACCAAAATCTTGACTTTCTCTTCATGAAAGGGAAGAGAAGGGGGAAAGGGTGGGAAGGGGGTAAACAACAGTTATCTAATTTAAAGAACCAGAATTTTTAAAATGGAGTATCACCTTCACTTATCTTCTTGATGCTAGGAAAACCTGATACTTCTTCTGACCTTGTACATGTTTTATTTTTATTTTATATATACATATATGTGTGTGTGTGTGTATGTATATATAATATTATTATTTTTATCTGATTTCTTTATTTTCCTACTTTGTAGTTACATATTAAGAAACAGACAATTTAAAAATGCATAGGTTTAATTCATTAATAAGTTTCTCAACAAAAAGTGAAGCTATATTAATTCTGAGCAGGCCTTTGTCCAACCTAAATATTCTATTGAAGTTTCTGTGCCAAAGGGCAAAAAAGGGGGCGCTTCAAATCCTTCTCCTCCAAATAACCTATGGTCAAGAGAAAAGAGTCTTTTCAATAACAAGGATCAGCTCAGTCAGGGAACTAAAAGCTAAATTGTGTCCATGCCTTTGCAGAGATACAAGGGCAGAAGGGCACCTTCAGGCATTCAGTCTCTGCGCAGGGTCGAGAACAACGGCAGAGATTGTACTCTTGGACTGACAGGACTCTGCAGGGCCAAAGCTCCTAGAAATGATGTGTGAGAAGTGGTACGCCCTCTCACCCGCTTTACTGCACCATGCCTATGGCTGGAGTTGAAGCAGAGTTTTCTGACACCTAAGTACTTCTTTTGCATGTACTGATCATGTTCACCTTCAGGATTCCTAGGACTGCATTGACTGTGGCGCTGTGGAAAGTGTCTGAACTCTCCACTGCCGCTGCTGTTGTTCAGGTTCCTTTCAAGGACCCTTCTAGAAAAGGCAGTGTGTGCTATGCTGTTAGAAACAGATTCCTTGCAGTGGGAAGGTCTGCTAAATTCAGTTTGAAGTGGTTCACAGAACCAAGATCAAGATTCTGTTTTTCCTTTATCTTTCTTCTAATTGGAATGAGGCAGCACCCCGAGTAAATGCCCACTGATAGTTTCCCATCTGTGCACTGCAATCTATGCCACAGAACTGCTTTCTGCCTGGGTTTGGGGATGAAAAACAGTAGCCTAGATAATATCTATCTTTTCTGAGAGCACAGGACAGCCTGAGTATAAAGGCTGCCTTAAATAATGAAAGGTCACGTGAATTAGTTGTTTTGAGGATTTCTCCAGCATTTCAGAGGGAATTTATTTCAAATCATGTATATTAATAAAGCAAAGCCCATGGTGTTTCCAAGCATGCTTGGTGACATGTGCAGAACTGCCAAATGGTCCATTATTTCTAAAAATTATGTGTCCCAAGGCGGTAGCAAACTTGTTTTCCAGACTGTGGGCATCAGTTTATGTGCTACATTTAGCATGTCCCTTTTTCTTGCATTTTCCAAGTTAAGTTTGGTTTTAAAAATCCCATTCTTTGAGTAACATTTCTTTTTTTTCAGAATATATCCTAAAGTGCCTGCTTATTCTATGTTGTCCACTAAGCTTTAGCACAGTTCAAGATGCAGAATGAAAAAAGTGAAGTCTAAAAATTAAAGATCTGAAATGTAATGGCTGTTATAACAGTACATAAAGGTCTATATTGTAGTCAAAAAATAAGATATGGCTGCACTTTTATATGCCCCCTGTATTTTATCATGTTAATTATGTGTTCATTAATACTGGTGAGAGCAATTATTTTCTTTAGGGGTAGAGCATTACAAATAAATCATGGTTCCTGAGGATTTTTAGAGGTTTTGCTTTTGGTTTTAACATCTACTGGATTATTTTTTACTGTAGTAACAATAAGAAATTAAGAGACAACATTTCAGACATCTACTTAGAAAAAAACAGAATTTCCTTGCCTAAGGAAAAGATTTTAAGGAAGTGCATAGCATTTAATTCAGTCAAAACTTCCAGTAATGGTATCCTGCTAAAGACAAAAATACAGTGTACCACTGACCAATGCTTATCAGGATTTTAGATTTTATACAAAAGCAGGAAAAAAACAGGCACAATAATGCAACAGGGCAAATCATTCTTCTTTTCAGATCCAGGGGCTACTTGTGAGCATGTCAGCCATGTTGGTAGTAATTCAGAAGCTAAAATGTATGCATTTTCAATTTTAACAGGCCTGCACTTTGGTGCAGCTGACCTCTACCAGGTCAACCCAATTATAAAGCACTTTCCCCCATGAATTTTGTATTCATGAAGAATCATGAAACAGATCTCAGCTGGCCCTTCAGCCTATAAACTAGAATTCAGGGGACCTTGTTTGATCAAAAACTTGATAAATAATTTACCAAATATCTACACTGTTCTCAGCATAGTGTGCTCCTTCCAGCTTTTAAACAGGTGACCTTACAGTTTTATAGAGCAGTGCTTGATGTAGCAGACATATCTCTGGCTTAATATCTGACTTCAGGAAAGCCCCTCTATCCATTTCTCTGCCTCACTGATGTTCTGTCACATGTGTGAGCACACAGACATTAACTCTGCCTCAGTTTCTTCACTTTATAGACAGAGATAAGGCTGATGAGCTCTGTAAAGTTCTTTGGAAACTGCTGATATGAAAGATTATGTATAAGTGCTACTCATGCACAATTACTCCTCCTTTTCCCTTTCTGGAGATTAGAGTGCCTCAAAAATAAGGAAAAAATAAAACTTTTATATCTGTAAACCAATAATGTGGTAGAAGGATGAATGCTTGGAGTTGATCAGTTCTGCCCTCACCAGCAGAGCTGATAATAATCAGTCACTTATGTGCTATTTCACAGCTGATACCTCCTCCAAAAAAAAATTAATTGCAAAAGTTTCACAGATGTCTGCAGCAGTTGACCAGAGCTCTTGGGTTATTGCTTGTCAGACTATTAATGGGTTTGGCTAACCATGACAGTCATTACTTTCCCCCTCCTGCGAGCTACTTTCTGTGTAATTTATGCATAGGTTTTGCCAAGATTTGACAACTTTCAGGATATTAACATAAAATTAGACTGCAGAGCTGAACAATGGGTGGCATTAAAATTAGCAGCAGTGGAAACCCATCAAAGAGAATTGGTTTCTCTCCTGCTTTGCTTTTAAGTTAATATTTTTTTATTTATTTTATCTTATTATCATTTTAGAAGGAAGAGTAAAAAAATAAATGCTGAAAACTGTTTTGTTTTGCTAGGTACCTTAGGAACCTTCAGAATGTGGGAGAAATTTCAATTAGACAAGATGCCTGGCAGCATCTTAAACAACAGCTAACCTTAAATCAATCACAGAGGAAGAAAAGTTAGAAGTGTTTTTTTGAAAAAGGGACTTTAAACAGAGCAGAGTCTGCTCCACACAGATTGTTTAGTGAATGCCATTACAGAATGCGATGTGTGTGTTAATAAGTAAGGACATCTGGTAACCAGCTTTTTTCTGATTCATTAACTGACTGCTTCTGTGGCCACAGGGCTTGATAGGGAAGGCTGAAAGACTTTTGCTCATAGAAAATGGGACTTCGATGTATGCTTTGTTCCTTTGACCCAAGCGTATCCTCTAAATTTTCTCGTATGCCTCCATTACAAGTATTTCAATTTGAAATCTAGGAGAAAACACTTAAAAGCTTAGAATGCTTCCTCCTATTTAATTGTACAGAAAAAGAAGTCATACTTTGTATTCCTTCATTGATCTACAATAATTCACCCCATCAACACACATCAGTAAATGATGTTCTCTACTTGTTAGCATTTACCATGGCTGTGTTTAAATTCTATATTACTCCCCTCTTTCTCAATGTTCATACACTTTCAAATATGATTCATTACCATGGATGGAATATTTCTGAAAAAGAATTTAGAAACCATTGCTTTTTTGGAACACTCCAATTTTTGCCAACCCAGTAAGGTTGTTGCTTTTTTTTAAACCTTCCATTAACAAGCTCAGACAGAGAAAGTAAAACCATCACACTGTTCATATCAATGCTGTTTTTGTTCATATAATACAAGTGAAACAGCTCCAAATGCTCTAGAGAGAATGATTGAGCAAAAGAAATCTAACTTGATGGTACATGTTGAGGGATGAAATGGACAATGAAGTTTCCATATGTTGTTTTTACACAGTAATTAGAAACTGTCACACACCGTTTCATTTTTTAGTTTCCTTGGGCTTATTTGCATGTATGCAGCTTTCCTTAGAGCGGAATTGCAAGCATCAAACTGGCACTCAGTTGAAATCTGAGGCAGTGATACGTGGGCCTCTTCCACCTTATGGAAAAGAAGCCAGCGGCAGGTACTGTGACGGCCCAGAGCACAGCTCAGCAACAGCCAGCTGCAGCCTCACTCACCTCTGTGCCTCTGCCAAATTTTCTTTTCCAGGCTGAAGTAGTGGCCATTCCTGTAGTGTGAGTCTGTACATTCTTGGGCATGTGGACTAGCTTTTGTTCCCAACAGAAACAAGGAATTTAATATATTATTATGCATGCACATTCAGCAGGAGTTTGGCTCCTCATTCCCTAAGGTCCCTTTGGAAATCCTTACACAGTTTCTGAAGGGCAAGACAGGCAAACAGTGCTCTGGCTCTCAGTTTTCCTCATGACTACATGATGTTGACTATTTTTTTCCAGCTCTTTGGTAATGATTCCTTTCTATATCTTGATAAACAACTGGTTCACTTAAAGCATCTGAATCTGGCTCTCAGAATTAGACCAGAGAAGAAAGATCAATAAAACTATTTGCAATTTATCTTCTTTATCCTGCTGGCAATGACAACTGAGAAATTGGTCATACTGAATGTTTTTTTCTAAAATAGGGGAGATATATATGTACTTTTTAAGTCAGCTAAGAAACTAAGTCAGTGTGTGTGTTGTGTAAGTGGGTTAATATTTTCTGTCTCTGTTTTCCAAGACTTCGTAAAATCCCAGAAAGCTGGATGTGTATCTCTCTTGTCCATGCAAGACAGATTAGCCCTCTGGATTGTTGTTAAATCCTAATGCTTAAAGGATCTATATAACCCTGAGAAGCAGGACTGTGAAAAACATCAAAGGACATTGATTACATTCACGGTTATATCTGAGAGGCAGAATTCAAAGATCTACCACGAAACTACTGGTTTTTAAACACTGAACCAGATCCCTGATATTACTGATGCTCTTTTGTTCATTCCTGACTACAGCAAAAGTAGGGGTCTTTTGGGAAAAAAAAAAAGTCTAAATAAAGTTTTTCAGCAATCAGAAATTACTTGTACTGTAATAGCACTGAAATGCTCCCCTTTGTCAGCTACTCTGCAATTTCCCAGAGATCCCCATCTTCACGTTCAGTTCAGAGATGGCTCTAACATAAATCTAATTCTTCCATACAAATGAGCCTTTGAGAAGAATAGGTCATGCTTACTCATAGTGATTTAAAACTGCATAACATAGATCTTTACTTTTATGTGTATTTTACTGGATATTTTTAGGTTTGACTTATGCTATATTCAAACTACAACTAGAAGTTTTTTTTAAACATGGAGGCACAAATCCTCAGAAAGCTATGAAGATAGGCTATTGATTTATACCAGCAAAATACATGGATATTATACTACACAGGAGCTTTCAAAGGCAGTTACAGTACCTTGCTTTATTTTTGCAATGAGTAAGACAATGAAAAAAATTCAGAAAGGAAAATTTTTAAATGGAAAATTATGTAAAGCTAGTTTGAGAGATAGCAGATATTGGTCAATACAGTGGAAGGCATGTCATTGGTTATAGCACAGCTGCTGGAGGTGACTGTGTTGGTATCTGTAGCATGTTGATGTGTGAAGTGCAAAAATGAATCTTATTCCTCAGGAGAATCCTGCATATGTCACGTATATTGTCTCATTAAGCCAATCCATTTATCAACCCACTGAATGCCAATTAAATTGCACAGGATGGTGCAGGTATATGGTGGGCTGATGGTGCCAAACTTTATTACAGCTGAGCTTTTCTGGCTCAGTACATTCCTGCATAGCAAAATGGCAGACATATCAAAGCCAAATTAAATGTTCTTGAAATAATGCCTTTAAAGAGGAAGAAATGCCACAGTCTGGCACAAAAGAGTATGAAATGTAATGTCGCTTCTTAGTGTACTTTTAGTTCCAATGAAGATGTCACGGCTCAGATCCAGCCAGTGCCAAATGTCTTCACAGCGTGCAAATTAGATCAGTGTAATTTCATCAGGATGATGATCAGACTCTGTTGCAGTTCTATGGCTGCATACACAACTTCTGCTGACTGCTGCAGTCGGATTGGCACAGCTGAGCTAATGCTGCCATCCTCAGAAAGAGACAGAAGCTGATTTTATAGCATTCTCTTGATGCCAGAGTTCAAAGGATATTCCTAAATCCTGGGAATATGTTGATTAGTATTTACTCTGAAATTTTGACTCAAAGCACTCCCCTTTTTTATCTCTGACCACAGTAACATGAATATCTTTATTCAGTATATTCCTGTTATACATTGTCAGATGATCAGGCTTTGACTGAAAGTATTTCAGCTGTTAAAATGTGAGCAACAATAATCTAGGCGAGAAGTCCATTCGGTCCCACAGCTTCAAGGCAGTGGCTGGTAGAAGATCTACTGCTTTGAGACGGGTCTAAAGCCTGTGATGTGAACACAACCTCTTTGGCAGTATTCTTTAAGGGCCCTAACAGATGTACTCTGTTGGATTTAGTATCAGTCACTTAGACAGTATTTTTCTGACTGTTCTCATGACTCCTTTGCTGGAGGTTATGCCCTGTATAGCAGGGATGGGAGAAACTAATATTTTTCTTCAGTTCCCAATTCACAATTCACCATATTAGCTTGCCTTGTTAATTCTGAGCCCAGCATATCTGATCTTCTGAATCTTTGGATATCAACCCTCTCCTAGAGTGGCTGGTGCACACATTTTTTCCTGCTAACATGGTATGAGGCCAGTAACCCTCAGTTCTGTGGAAGGACAAACAGATGGGAAAAGTATGGGTTTAAAAAGACTCAGCCTGCCTGCTGCCTTTTTGTATGCCAGGTCTCCAGGTATGCAACATGAGCCTGGTTCTTCTCATAAATATCATTGTTGTACAGCAAGATCAAATCAATAATTTGCTGATAAATGCTTTCAGAAGCAGGAACATGGTGTTTGGTTCTAGATAACAGAGCCAGTGCCAAGACACAACTTGTATATATTGAAGGTTTGGGTTTGCTTTAGCTTTTTGAGTGGAGAATATTATACATTAAATTGTTAGATTTGGTGATTTTTCTTCCCCTAAAGCATTTGGTAAAGAGCAATTACTTACACATATAACAGCTAAAATCCCCCAACACCATGGCACACAGCCATTTGAGGCAAGTTGCCAAGTCTGTATCTTCAATTAACCTTCACATATCCCCCCAAACTTGGAACACTATCAGAAGGCTATTATGTTCAAGCCTTACTCATGTGGTGAGCACTTAGACACTGAAGTTGAAATCAATAGCACTGGTGGATACATGATTGCTCATGTATTCAGGTTTGCACAAGCAGACTTGACTTTGTAGCAATCTCATCCAGTCTGAAGCAGGGAGATGCAGAAACTTGCAAATACACAGCGATTTCAGGATTTTGGCACAGAGATCAAGTCCATTGTCCCTCATACAGCGTCTTTCCTTTACCTACTTGGTCTCAGATAGCAGCCACTGAAGGTGGGTGAAGGGAAAGGAGCACAGCAAGATTTGGATATCCCGTTAAATCTTTGAAGTAGCCACTGATTCCAGTAATAGCTCTGTGTTCACCAGACGTACTGTGCAAATGGATTGCTCTCCCTGGAGATTGAAACAGTCTCTATGCATCCCAGATGTTCCTAAGCAGTTTGCTTACCCTCCCCTGTGTGCATTTAATTCTCAAGATGGATGGAGATGGAGCAGAAATGGGAAATGAAATAAAAAGTCAGTTTTGGCTCTGAAAATGTTACTTATGCTCACATGGAAAATGTAAAGCTTCAATAAAAGCAGATAAACAGTTTTTATGTGGGGGCAGACAAAGGGCTAAATGCCCAGCTGGTACAAACTGGCATAGCTTCACACTGAAGTTGATCAAGCATAGTGCAGCTTGTGCCAGCTGAAGATCTGGCTTACAGTTACTGCTCAGTATCCCCATGGTGTGGGTGAAATCCTATCCGTCTAGGACAGAATACGGAAACCAGCGATGGATATATCATGTGCAAAGGCTACAAGAAGCTCGTAAGATTCAGCCTGAAAAACTTACACAGTTTTTAAACCTCATGAATGCCATTACAAATGACTAGAAATTGAGAAAAAGTACTACTAGATAGAACCTGAAGTCCGGGGGAGTGGAGTGGGTGTGTGAAGAACTTCTACCAATAGAATAAAGGGAAATCAAACTTAATAAATGTACATGTTTTTATATATAGTGAGAAATGCTTGATCTGAGGCACTTTTACTCGAATATTTCACATTTGTGGTCTAGAGGATCTACACTCTGAAGCAAATTAGATCTTTCAGCTGAGACAAGAAGCAATTTGCTCCGCCTTTGTGTTTGTGCACCTACCCTAATGAGGGGGGTAGCACCCTAGGCCGCTCCTGGGGCATGCCAGGACCCAGATGCCGAGCTTGGGAAGGCTCTAGCAGCAACATCTGGCTGTGTGGCGAGGTCTAAAGGCAGTTGCGCTAACAGATCTGGAATAGCCTCTGGGTCTGGGCTCACTCATGCTCTCCTAGGACACATTTTCCTTCTGCTTACCTTTGTTTTGTCAAATGTGTGGGGTTTTCGTTTATTACACGGTAGAGTAATATGGAAAGGCTTTCTATCTCATCAGCAAGGATGTTTCCTGTATAGTACTTCTTATTTTCCCACAAATCCTTGCCTCAATAACTGCTGCCCATGTAAATTCTTGCCACTTGATTTTTACCTCCTTCATTTTATCAAAAAATGCTCTGTAAGATCTAAGTGCTGACAGAAAACTTGTGACATGAACTTTTCTTCTCAGTTTTAAACAAAAAAATGTTTTTTGACAAATCAGTTTGCTAAAGCTGAAAAATGAAAAAGCAGTATCTTTTGATTACACTTATATTTTTGCACACATAGAGGTAGAATTAAGCAATACTGATTGTGCACTAGAATTTGCTCAAGTTGCTTCTGTTAATACAAAAACACCAACAAAAGGACATTAAGCTATGAAAGTTGCCACTACATTAGTAGTTGCTCCTACATTACATTAGAGGTAAACTCTTTCATGCTAATCTTATGTCTGTAAGCCTTTGCTGTGCATTGTATATGCAGTACAAAACTTATGAAAAGACAGATCCTTACATCATTAATATAGAATGAAAAAGTTAAGGACTTCTGAATTCATAGCAAACATTTTTCCTGTAATTGCTCAAAATGTACATATATGACCTAAAAAATTATTCCAAGGGCACAAAGTCTGTTCCATCTACACTTGTGTGCTTCCAAAAATTCAGAGTTTTCTTTGTATCCTTAAATTTACAACAAAAATTTTATAAAAATGGCAAAACCTTTTAAAATAATATCAAGTAGGCTTAAAGGGATCATGGCTTAGGAACTCACTAGGTAAGCTAAATAAAATCTTATTGTTATTATTTTATATTATTTATCAATTATATTATTTATATATAAATATATATTAATTATAGTATTATTATATATTATTAAATAATACATGAATAGGTCACTAGCTTTTGGCCCTGAGTGAGCAAGAAATATGTCATTGTACATCTAACATTCACTAATATTTAATAAATTAATGTTTACAGTATTCGACTTTTTCCACAGGCAGAGTACAAAAAGAAATATCATGGGATGGCATATGTTAGTTGGAATGTTCTGTGCACTGCTAAAGGTATTCAACAAATTTTAATACAAGCTGAAATTTGCTTTCATAAGCCTCTACATAGCAAACAAAGAAATATATGATAGAAAAATAATGCTCCAAGAATTGCAGGTGTCTAACAGCAAAAAATTATTTTTCCCAGTAGTCTTGTGGGAATGAAATAACTATGATAGTTATAGTTCTGTGGAACTAAGGAGATCTTCCTCTTCATGGATCAAAAAAAAAAAAAAAAAATTCAAGAAAGCATAAATCCAGAAAACATAATCCAAGGGAATCAGAAAGGACATGTGGATTAATATGGAGAAAAATTAATTGGAGCATTAAATGTTAAAGAAAGCATGAAATGGATAAACAAGAGATCTCTAACTTAACATGTTTTTTAGGGATTTATGTGCAGCTCTGCTTAGCTACAGGCAAATTCATGGGCTCAGGCTCAGTTTTTCTTGAATTTAGAGTTAAGCTTATGGTACATTTAAGTACCCATACTAGGGTTATGTCATGTGTGAAGTGTCAGAGAGCTGGAGCTGGGCATAGAGATGGTGCAGTGATAGCCATTGCCATGATACTGTGCTGTGTTTGAAACTGTCTCATGGAAACTGAGTTGACCATGACAACCTCATTTATACAGATTTGTGATTGAGCTAATTAATAATCTGGGGTTATCACTAAAAATAACTCAGAGAAGAGTGAGAAAGAGTTGCTATTAGTCTGTAAAATATAGTTACACATATGAATTGGAATCTTGGGAATGTATTTACTAATAAACTGGTTAGTACAGACCCCCAGCAATTGGTCCCTTGCATCTCAAGGAGGAATGTAGCCTGCTGTTCACAATCTCCTAGTACATGATATACTAAGCTTTTCCACTTTTTGCATGCATCTGTGGGTGGGTAGATGACTGAGAGAAGCCATTTATTCTAAATGAATTCAAAATGACTGGAGCTAACTTCATAGGGAAATGAACTGTGGAAAAGAATTTTGGCACCGAAAAAATGGTAAGTATGTCTGACAGATTTTTCTTTATTGTCCAAACACAGCTGAACTATAATAGGGTAAATGATTAACTACAGTTAAGAGGTGATGTCACTAATTTTTAGCATATAGGAAAAAATACATTTACTCAATGCAAAGGAATTTATAACCAACTGTTACAGTCTTGCCAGTCCTTCGCTACACAAAAAGCATCAAAATAACTCCAAAAGAGTAAGAATAATGATCAAAGCTTCATCCTGAAGGAGATGTCACACTAGTTTCCCTTGACAAGGGAAAGCTTATCCTCATAACAAAATTTGCCTCTCTTCCAGGAAAAACAATGAAAGCCATGAGTTCAATTCCCCTTCTGTGACATATTGAAGAAGCATGGCACTAACCCCAGAGGGTGTGGGGGGCCAGCCCTAGGGAGACTAGAAGAGGCAGCCACATGACCTTATAGATCAGCTAAGAGTATTTAAATCTGCTTCTTGTCGTAAGTGTCGACATTTAGGTGATATTAGACAGAGCTTTATGAAATAAAATCACCTCACTTGCTGCTCTCCATATTGTTTTTCTTAAATAATGTGCTCCTGTGACAGGAATCTGTCCAAATCTCTTCACAGAGTGGTGCCTAGTCAGTGGCCTTGCCACAAGCCCTGACAAAGCGAGTAGCCATGTTTTCATTATAGCAAATCCAGATACAAATACATGTACATTATCTGGTCCACAGCTATTCTTCTACTTCAGAGAACCTAGCCCTGCCTGATGAGCAGTGAGGGTAGGTAGGGACTTCAGGATCACCCTTAGTGATCACAAGTGTCTCACATTCTTGAGATCAGTGGACTGAACTTCATCACAGGGCACACAACAAAGTCCTACTTTCAGTACATCTGTATTGTTTAATTCCACTGTAAGGAAAGCAAAGGTCATAGTAATGTATATCCTAATCCTTGTCTGTTTCTATTTATAGTTGTTCTGCTCATCTCATTCCTCTGATATTGCACCAAACAGCAGAATACAGCCTGGGGGGTTTTTTTATGTTAAAAGAGTCTCACAAGACTATTGAAGACATGAGCAAAGCCTGTCCAACTTTGCAAACATGGATCCAACATTTCCATCTTAGGCGTACCTCCAATTTACATGACTGGAGCTAGCAGTGGGGCATTCATGACTATGATATGACCACTCAGGGCATCAAAATTCAGGTGATTTGGAGAAATTTTCACAGAATCCTTCTTCTTTCCTGGGCACACATTTTCCTGAAGGTTTATAGGGGTTTCAGATTTTATGATTTCTATTCGTCCAGAAAATAAAACAGTTAAGTATATTCTATAATATTTAGAGTAGGACTTTCTTTTTTAATTAATACGTACTATAAATTAACTTAGTCCATTGAATGACACACCACATTTCCCTTATTTACAGTGTTGCATCTGCTAACAAGAGTGGTCTCATTGATGCATCCAGCTCTTTAAGACTGTTTTGTTACATAAGTACTCTCCAAACTGAAAATTAATATGAAATGTTGTATCATGTTCATCTTTTCTAAATTAACATTCTTCAGCATGCCTCTTTGGTTAACGCAAAGAAGGCACGGATTACTGTCTTTTCCATTGGGTATAACAAGGGGAATACTCTGTCATAAAATACTAGTTTGGAATGTATTTGGCAGATTTATGGTGATGACTTTGGAAAATGCTGGGTTAGAGAAGTAATTTCGAGCACTCTTTTCAATTCAAGCAACTTGGCTGCTCTGGGGAATTTCCTCTTGTTGGTACCAGTATTGGCTATATAAACTACAGGGAACTTGGAGCAAATACTTGGAAGTGCACAAATGAGCTTTCACAAAGGTCATATAAAATAAGCCACTGACACTTTATGATTATAAGTAACAGCATCAGATCTGCTGTTTATTAAATATGCTAGATCCAGGGGAACTTCACTTAAAACATCCTTGTGAAGGAATAAGAGCTGCAGCATGGCTCTGCTCTGTCATAACCCTGAGGTTGATTTACACAGGCTCTGTCCCTGCCACAATTTATTCTAACTTGATGGCCAAGAAGATCAGTAGTGAGACAGCAATAACATAGTTATCATTACTAAATTCTTTTTTCCCTTGGGCATTCCAGCCGGAATAGTTGAGACTTGAAGTGAAAAGCTGACTTCATAACTTTCCAATTTCTTTGATCCAGGTCAAGAAGGGAATCAGAGTAGGAGCAACAGAAAGAGTATATCAGACAGTGATCCTCTTAAACAGAAACAGCCATTCAAGCCCACCCTGGGGCTGGCCTGCACAACCAGAAGAAAAGAAGCTAAACATGCTGGAATACCTAAGAAAAGGATTCAAGTTTAAAATGTGTGATTGATTCCTGAAATTGTTGTTGAATTATGCAAAGCAAAACTATTTCATGGCCCCAGCTCTACTGGAAACAAAAACTTGCCTCTGTCTGGAATCATCTAAATTAACCTTGTTGTTTCTTTAAATACTTTTATATCATTTATAGAGACTTGACTGTCATATTTGGTTACTCTAAGGTTTGAGGACAATATACAGATGCTTACCATTGTAGTCCTGTCTGAGGTTAACAGGACTCTGCATGGTTAAATATCACTTATTGCCTTGACAGTATATAATACACTTAATTTTTTACACACAGATCAAATGTTAGTAAGGAAGAACATCTGTTTCTGCTCATATACTATAGAAAAAACCCAGAAGATTAAAAATTGGTAGCAGAGTTGCAAAATTTTCTCTCAGAACTTAAGCAATCATAATGTTAGCAATCCCTTCTTTTCTGGGTTGCCTGGGCTTTATATTTTTTTAATATTTAATTTCTGATTCATTACTTAATTTTCATTTTAAATTAAGCAGCAACAGATACTCTTGTATACTGAATAAATATATTTTGTAGTTGAACTGTTTGAAACTTGAACAGGAAAATAAGATACTTGAAGGTCCATTCAGTTCAATTTAGGAGTGTCAGCCTATTTCATTCTGTCATGGGGCACTAAGAAAACTGCAGCAGCTGTGACAGAACCACATCACTCAGTGGCACAAAATCTCCAATTAGTCTGCTAAGCAAAATGGCTATAGCAGGTACATGGTGATTTCTGCTCTAAGACTTCTGTTCCACAACACGTCACACTACACAGACACACAGCTGCCAAGGTCTTGTGCCATGACTCAAGTGAGCACCGTGCTTGCTCCAACAACCAACACATCCACATCCACCCAGCCTTCAAGGTACAGTACTCAGCCTCCGGCTCAGACTTCTGCATGGGGTTAGACTTTGAGGAGGTGTGCCCCTGCAAATTATTTTTCCATGATTTACTGATTTCTAAGCTGAATGGTCAGGAAAAGCCACCAACGGCCTTATTAAACCACTTGACCCCCTAGCACGGTCGTTAAAGTGGACAGGTGGGAATCTCTGGAGCCAGAGCCTAAGGATGAGGTGAGTACATTAAGTGGGCCTTTGTCTGCCTCTGCAGGTCACTCAGCTCTGTGGGCTTCCAGCCTTCCCACTCTGAAAGGCAGCAGCTGTGCAGTAGCCAAAGTCCCCATGGCAAAGGGGGTGAGCTCTCTCAGGGTCAAGGTCCCATCTTTGAGGCAGCCCTGGCTCCACAGTGGCTTTGCTGCATGGCCAGGGAGGGATTCACAAATCCAAGGAATCACATCTCTCTTTTTTATTTCCCCTGTGAAAATTATAATGAATATTAAAAATTTCAGTCCACTTGACCAAGCTAAAACTGCATGTCTCAACAGAAAAGGATTATCATGGAAAATTTCTGCCCAGATACAGTAACTTCTGTTTGTGATTGAGAGATTTTCTTTCTAGCTTTTCCATGTATCACATTTTTTTTAACATATATGTCACAGATACTGATTTACTGAATTAAGGTTTTTCAACAGTAGCTAGTCTTTTTTAAATCCAACAGGAAAAACTCCAGGGTCTTGCCTCCACCATTTATCTGGATTGTTTAAACAATTTAAAATCACATTATTATGTAATATATGTTCCATTTATCACAAATGGTGGTAATTTAATTTAATATAGTAGCTCTGCAGTTTGCATTTTTTTATAAATACTTAACAAGTAACTTTACAAAAATGTTCGTGCTTTTTTCTTCTCATTAATGTTTCATTGTTGAAACATTGTTCAGTAACAAACTAAAATTATTGTGTCGCAAGGAAGACATTAAACATTTTATAAGAGGTTTTATTTGGTGAGTTAGCCAGGTATTACCTCCTAGATAAAATTTCATCTGCAGATGAAATACCTTCCCGTGTGTCCTTCATTCCTTTTTCCACCTACTGCTACTGTACTACTGTATTGTACTTATGTTAAGAAAAAATTGCTAGAGATAATGGAGAAAATACTGTATCAGCCTCAATGTTTTCTCTTCTTCTTTTTCTGTATCTGCTTCCTATTCAGTACTGGAGTCGTACTTAGAGCAGACGTCATCTGGACATTTCTCATGTAGGGTAGAAGGTTATCATGTAGATAACCCCAATTAGTGTAATAATGCCTCAAATTTTTGCTTATAAAATGTTTTGTCTTCAGAGAGGAAATGGACCAGCGTAGGTAATGGGAAACATTCCTTGGATAAATAAGTTGTTTTCCTTTCTTCTTGTTCAAAACCAAAGTGGCTTGCACAGTTTTAGATTTATTCCATTTACTTAGGAAAGCTGTCATCTCCCTACATTTTAGAGGGAGCTGGTGGTACTGAAGCCTTTATCTCGGGCTGCTTCCACCTGGTGCCATTTCTAACTCAGGGGTACATGACCTACCCAAACCTTTGAGTTAGAAAACCATTCCTGTGGTTTTGGCCCATTTAACTGCATTTTAATTTCTGTTGATAGCAACCATAATCATATCTGTCAACAATTTTGAAACAACCTCTGAACACACCAAAAAGTACTATATACCAGAGATCCTGAACTTCTTCCTTTGCCCCATCCTCCCACCCATTTTATTGTGTCCTTCAGAAATCAGCCCACTTTACCACTTACATACAATAATCTCTTTGTTCTTCACTAGAAATCATATATAACTTTCATTTATAAGCTCTGCTTCTGCTCAGCAGTATTTAAAGAATTTTAAGCCTTCTTTTTCCCATATTCAGCAAGAAATAAATTCAGTACTGATTAAGAAGCATTCTCAGTATTTTTATGTGTAGTGTTTTCATGCTATGTTATAGGTCTTATCCAAGACCAGTAAATAGAGTATTGGTTACGTTTTCTTTTATTTCTCTGTGATAAGAGAATAATCCTTCAGATACACTTCATAAAACTTTTGAAAATCTTGTATTTTCATTCTATAAACAAGTTTTTCTAGCACGTTCATTAGACTGGAGGCATAGACAAGAGGATATTAAATTAACCATGAGATTTTTTTTAAGTACTCAAGGGATAACAGGCTGCATCTCTAAAAAGCTTGCAGGAGCTACAGATGTGTTGCAAAAAAGTTTAAAAATCTCATTTTATTTGTTTAACTGGAAAGTAATTGTTCTTATGAGTGGGAATATAACATAGCAGAATTTTTCCAGTCAAATGAAATAAATATTTGTGAAAAAAATATTGGGTTTTTTTCCAAAAGTTTTTGTCTGTCAGGATCCAACCATTCATATAAATGGAGACCTTTGCAAAGCTATTTTCTGTTTGGGCTTTGTTTACATCAAACTTCTGGTTACCCAAATCTCTATGGAAAGGTCTAGTGTAAAGCATGGCTGTTGGATTGTGAAAGAGCTCTGCAACTGCATTAAACTAACACTGAAAACAAATAGAGGGGGGGACAAAAAAGAGGAAAGAACTATCTTGAAT
This sequence comes from Corvus moneduloides, assembly GCF_009650955.1. Lineage (NCBI taxonomy): Eukaryota > Metazoa > Chordata > Aves > Passeriformes > Corvidae > Corvus > Corvus moneduloides. The sequence goes on along the minus strand of NC_045482.1, from coordinate 15,200,101 downwards.
TTTCTACTTACATGAAATAGATTTTATAATTAAAATATTCTTGTGATTTTAATAAGCAAGGCAACTAAAACAAGATACACAACAGTGTTTTGTACATTTTTCAACTCATAGGCTCATTTGAGTTTATGCTCCTGAGTTTTCTAATGAAAACTAAATTCTACTGAAGCCACTTTTTCTGTAACAAACCATCCAACCATACTGTTGTTTGTAACTAAAGTCTCTCAGTTACATCGAAGCCCCTTCACAAATTTTTAGCCACTGCCAAGGTATATAGGAAAGAAAATGCTCAGTCTTCCAAATCCCCAGGCCTTATGGAAAAATGGCCTGGAATGACTTTTCCCTGGATCTTTTCAAAAAGCATTCAGTTATGTACTCTGTAGGGCAGCAGAGTTTAGATTCTCTCAGGGCATAGTTTAAGGCAAGTCAGAAGACAGTAGGAACAAAAACCTGTTAATAGGAAATAAGAAGCATTGGTAAAAACTAATCTGAAAAAAGATATTCCATCCCTTCTACTCTCTTCCCTTAAAAAATGTCACCAAAGCTGGAAATAGAATTCTCTTAATTTGTTTTAATTAAAAGTTTCAAAAGAAGAGGAACAATTATGTTGTATTGTTTGAAAACAGTGAATTCTGTTGTATGAATATTGCTGTACTGAAATGGGAGTTTTAAGTTTGGGTGCTTCACAATTTTCCCTGCTTTGTACAGGCTGAGCTGATGGTTTGCCTGTACCTTCCTTAATGCATTTTATACTATTTAGTATAAGGTCTTTGCAAGACAGAAGCCTTTTTTCTAGCACATCACTGGAAACAAGCTAGCTAGTATCTGCTTATTTGAGCATGAGGAGATAGATGAAGTCAAACCACATGTTTGAAGAAAGATCTATCCAAATAGAAATAGTTCATTTTAGCTGCTGAGTCACCTCACTGCTCTCTGAGATGGTTAAAGTATTTGGCAAATTCATGTTACAAAAATTCTTGTTAAGAAGAAATTAGCTTTAAGAATCTAAAATCCTAGCAGTGTGCAAGCTTTATTTTTCCATATGCCCCACAGCAAAATTGCTTTTGCTTTAATCAGTTTCACCAAGACCAAAAGACCAAAAGAAGCATGAGTATTTTGGCATTATATCCTCCTGATGGACCTGGTTTTGTAGAAGTTAGGAAATCAGACTTAATTCAGTAAGTGCCTAGCTTTGGTTCTGTTGCTTCAAATATACTCTGCATAATAATAGATGAGGAAAGTATTGTACTGCACAAACAGAAGATACAAGAAGCTAAGAGACTAAGCTTAGATACAGAGTTAAGATTCTGAGTCTTTTCAGGTTTCCCCTACGCATGTTATTTATTGTCATAGCTGATACAAAAATCCAAAATGCCTTGCCTTCCTGCTGTTGCTGTGTTATGCTATATGCTATGAGAATGAGTGAATTACAATATATTTCAGTTAGTAGGGGAAAATATAAATTTGCAATGAAGTGAAAAATATGCATCATAGAACATAATAAAGAGGAAACCCACTTTGTTTTCTCTTTTATGCTGTACTTTCAACTCAAGAACATTCTAATCTGCATTGAAAGAAGATCACAAAACTGAGGACTGTTTCAGTACAGATGAATGCCTTAACAAAAATACCATTTACTAGCAGAAGTGGTGCTTTTTCTTTCAAAGGAATTTTCCCATATTCATTCTGCTTAAAAATTTAACTGCATGAAATTTACACTAGGGTATCAAAATCAGTAAACTCCCACCATATGATATCCTGATAACTGAGATGCAGCACTGTATGGCAGTTCACCTTCAGAAGAAGATAAGAGAAACACCATTTCTGTGAAGTTGCAGTTGACACTTTTAGTATTGAAAGCTGTGACTATATGAAGAAAAATTACTCCACATGGATATCAGAGCACGTGTAACCTTGAATGGTCACCCAGGAACAGGGTCCACAAAAGGAGCAGCTAAGTAACCCTACCATTCACTACATCTCTAACACAAGATGATAAAAATTATTAAGCAAAGGTTTTTCATGCAACCAAGCTTTAAGACAAGGATGGTTGTAGAAGATCTGTGTGTGATTCAAAAGATGAAAGGGCAAACTTGTGTAGTATGGAAAAGAGGACAAACAACATCACTAGCTATTGGCTGAACATTGTATTCAGTACCCATAATAATTTAAGTATGTTAACAAATAATTTGTGCTACCCTACATCTCTCAGATCCTACAATTTTCATTCTAAATTTCTGAAATTTCATGCTTAAAAGATGTCAGATAATTTGGAGTGCTCTCCAGTGTACCTTGGCTCTTGAAAACAAAAACCTTTAGGAGATGAAAACTGGAATCACATGAAACTGACAAGAAAAGCACACATGAAAATATTATACATCTGGCATTTTTGGATTAATACTATCACCAAAGAATGTTTTATTGTACACACAGCTAGAGTTGCTCTTGTTGTAAGGAGCACATTCTTGACTTGCTATCTATGCCTTATTTGCAATACAGAAATGAATGGCTGAATATGAGAATTGAAACCTTGTCATCTTTTGCCTTCTAGCAGAATTGGATGAACATTCAAAATTAACACTATTTACCACATGTCATTTTTCCTGTTAGAACTGAACCACAAATGAATAATGATTTTACAAAATTTGCTTGCTATTCATCACTGCTCACTGACACTTGTCCAAACAAATTACTGCCTATGGATTATCTGAAATGTAAGGCTATTATTTGCACATAATTATATGTGATAGATCACTCAAGTCACATGTTATTTAGCTGTTAATTAGTTGATCTCTGTTTCATAAAAGTAAGCATACCTGAAAATCATTTACCTTTAGAATCCCTAAATCATTAGACAAATCCAATTCCTGGGTTTGGGATTGGAGCTTTTTATTATTTTATATTAAATTTTTTTAACTTTGCGTTGAGCGGATAATCTGACTAACTAGCGATATCTTTCCTGGTACTACATGGAGACGTCAGATTTCAAAGCTCATTCTGGTCTGAGTAAGCTGCCTAACAAAATTTTCATTTCCTTTTTCCTTGACATACAAGTCTCAAGCATCAGGAGAGATGTGCTTGATCCGTTCGCACACACTGCTCACAGATCCTGATCTCACTTTGATTACCAATATGCGCATGCTGGTCTCACTATATCCCTCCTCAATTCACACCATTTCAGACACCTGTTTCATGCTTAGCTTGAAACTTTTGGCCTTTGAAGAGTCATACCTAATATTGTTCTTACTTTGTTCATTTTCCAACTCATTACACCTGTCCTGAATAAAAAAAGCAATATGTAGTGATTTCCAGTACAGTGGGTGTAGCCCAGTAGTGGTTACTATACGAATGGTTACTAGTTCCAAAGGCTGTAGCCCAGAGTCCTGCTGGAACCCTGGGAATCCCAAACACCCAGACTCCTCTCTTCCTGCCAATGAAAACTTGGACAGAAGGCAGAAAACGTAGATAAATGTTAGTTTTATGATGGTCTCTACAACAAAGATCCCCAAATATAATTTTACTGATGAGTGGTTGCAGACTTTGCAGTACCTATTTATGTTTTCAGCACCTAATTATTTCTTCTTTTCAGCAACTACCTTGAGAATGGGTTTTAACTTCAGATCTGCTGCATGGATCTGAAAGGGTTACACATGATTTGTACTTGGAGCTCCTCACAGTTGTTGGACATGATATTTATGTTAAAGTTACTATAAGCAGTCTGCTTCATCTGGCATTTCATCCTGGCCTCTGACTTTCTGTTCAGGCAAAACATTCTCTTCAGTCAATGATACTTTTGTGGAAGAACTAAAAGTATGAGCCCAAGACTTCCTTCCACTATGTTACAATGGTGTATCTATACTTCAGACAGAAATGAAACACGGTTTTCTTTCTTGTTGATATGAAGAAAATGGAAGCAATTTTGTAGGCTCCTTAACATAAAATCATGCAGGCCAAGTACTAGTAATACTTCAAGAAAATATGCCATTTATTTCTTTTATATGGAGAGTCAATATGATATTCAAAGTATTTCTAATATGATTTAATTAAAACTATCTTGACACAGATTTCAATCTATTTCCTTAAGTAAGCACTTTAGGTAAGTATTTTCTTTAGTATTCTCTAATAGTTCTTTGTTAAAGAAAAGATTCAGTGGCAACATGCTGTGGGCATTTCCTCTGATTTTTTGGAGTCATTTCCAATGCTTTATGATTATTACATTTGTATAGGACAGTGATTATAGCATAAGAGATTACTGAAATACAATTATTTTTAGACATCAGGGAGTTGTACATTGTTCCTGACTGCATCTGTTAAGATCCTGTAAAAACCGAGCCAGATGCTGCGTGGTATGCAAACACTCTGAGTTGCAGAGATCATATGTGCAAAGACTACAAAAATACTCTCTAAAAAGTAACTGTGATTATGATCAACATGACAGGCAGCTAAGATTGAATTCTGTCCATTTAAATTGCATAATCCACACAATTTTATGGGAAAACTTCAGCTGTCACTGAAACTGGTCCTGCTTGTGGCAAAATTGCTCTCAAATATTTAATGTCAGCAAGGACTGCTAACAGAGGCAAGTGGGGGAAAATATTTTAGAAAGATAAAAATAAATACCTACTGCTCAAGGAGTGATTGGAAATAACTCACCATACCAGCTTCTCAGCAGGTGTAAATCAGTTTAACTCCACTGACCTCTCATCCCCAACCCTCCCTCAGGCACATACCATTTACCTTTGAGACATGGAATAAAAGTCTGCAGTCTGCCTAACAAACTGTAGTGCTGCATCTTATAGTTTTTAATATATGATCTGCATGATTTACTATGGTGTATTTCTCTACAAGTCACGGCTCACTGTAAGCTCTGCCGGCTGTTCCAGCCTTAGATGGCAAACACTTACTTACTCCTACACGCATCGATTGAAGTCAGACCCTGTGCTCAACTGATTGGATCCAGAGCTGCAATTTTGATCTAAATACCAGAACTGTACATGACACTTCCTTTGTGCTTAGGAATCTGTGCTTCAGATATCACCCCAGACTTAAACAAACGTTTCCCTACTTGCAAGTAGCACAGTGCTTGCTGCATTCTCTCTTTACAGTGACAACAGTCCTTGTTGAAAGACAGTTTGCCATGTTTAATATGTAATTTTAAAAGATGCATAGGCACCAATTTTAACCCTTTTAAAAGACAGTTATTTTGCCTTTCCTGGACGTATGTGTGTGTATACAACTGCATCTATAGCTACATCTGTATCTACATTCGATATCTTCCTGTATTTAAAGTGAAGGCCCCCAAGGATCGATATAGAGCATACTGCTCTTTAATATTTTCATAAATTGTCTGGATGATGGGATCAAGTGTACTCTGATGAAATTTTCTGATGATACCAAACTGATGAGGGAAGTGGACATTTTGGAAGGGAGAGCCACCCTGCAGGAAGACCTGAATAGGCCAGAAGAGTGGGCTAACAAGAACCTTGAACCTGGGAAAACATAACACAGGAGCACAATGCAGGCTGGGATCTCCCTGAGGAGCAGCTCTGTGAAAGGGACCTGAGGATCCTGGTGGACAAGCAGCTCAGTGTGAGTGAACAGTGCTGCTGCTGCTGCTGCCACGGCAAAGAAAGCCAGCAGGAAGGACACTGAGCTGCATCAACAAGGGCATCACCAGCAGAGAGAAAGAAGTCATTATCCCACTCAGTATCCCAGCATTATGCTTCTCCTGGAGGTGCTACTTCCTGGTCACACTTGGAATATTGGACTCAGTTTTGGTCCCTGATACACAAAAAAAATGCAAACAGGCTGAAGAGGGTCCAGAGAAGGGCCACAAAGATGATCCAAGGACTGGGAAGCCTGCCATATGAGGAAATGCTGCAAGACCTGGCTTTGTTCAGGCTTAGGGGAGACCTTATCACTATGTTCCTGTATTTAAAGGATGGGTATAAAGAAGATGGAAATCCCCCTTTTACAAGGACTCACATGGAAAAGACAAGTGGTAATGGTTACAAGTTTATCCTGGAGAGATTCCAGTTGGACACAAGGAAAATTTTTCACAATGAGAACAATCAGCCATTGGAATAGTCTCGCCAGGGAAGTGATGGATTCCCCAACACTGCACAATTTTAAGATTCAGCTGCACAGGGTGCCCAGCCATCTTGTCTAGACTGTGCTTTTGCCAAGAAAGGTTGGACCAGATGATCCTTGAAGTCTCTTCAAATCTGGTATTCTATGATTCTATGATTCTTTGACTCATTACAGTAATAGACTCCAAACAATTCATGATTGTAAGTGAAACGTTTTTGTTTCCAGATTACTCTTTTTTCTCTGAAATTTTAATGTCAATACTTCTTTTTGCCTTATCTTTTGTAGAAATTAATATGCAAACAAAGGAAAAGCAAAATCCCTTGTGAATAATTACCCATTGCTTGTACTTGACAGCAGACATGAACAATGATTAACAGAAAAAAATTACAATAAAACAAACTTCAGGGAACACTAACATTTGCACTGAGATTTCCATCAGTCAACTTGTTCCATTTAAGCATGAAGACATTTGAAAAGCTACAATTCTCTTCTCTCATGGAAAGCAGGCACCTACTATTAACTTCTGGGATTGCTCTACCCTTCTCTGAAGAATAAACCTGAATTCCAGCAGTCATTGCAGCCTCTAATGATTTAAGAAGCACTGGATTGCCCTTTTTATAGAAAAGAGCAATACTTTAAAAAATATTTAGCATTTTATGGCTACATCAAACTGAGTGACTGTGACTCCAGTACCTGTTTTGGAGTAGAATTGTACTACTGGACTTACACATGTGACTAAACAGAGCTATTTGGCTTCACAGTCTTCACAAACTGTATCTAATAGCATTTTCAAGAGCTAAACCATGAAAGGAGAAGAAGCAGCCAACACAAGATGAATATTCAAAAAGCTTCTGAAAACAGAGATGATGATACAAACCTAAGGATAATTTCAAAAAAAGTAGACATTGCTGATCTTAAAAACCAGAGGTAAATAAAAGAATGGATCTAGACAAGAAGAAAGCTAGAAAAGTAATGCAGGTATTTCTGCACGTGACTCAGTTGGGTTCAGAAGGTTACTACTGTATTCATGAAGAGATATACCCAACTCGGGCTCTCCAAAATACAAAAATTTGGTTGATTATGAGATTTGCTCATTTATGCCTTATTTACTGTCTCAGATAAGCAATAACTTTGAAAATGAGTAAGTGGTAAATGGTCAAAATTATCTGGAACAGATTTCTTTTTAAACTGATAACTGCCCTTTTAACTCTATATTTTCATACATTCTATGTTTGTAAAGACCTTTAACCTCGACTTTGAAAGATTTACTGCCAGTGCATGAATCACTGGGACATGAGAAGGGCTATTTATTGACTTGTTCCTCATAGTAACTGCAATAGATTTATAGCAGAAACAAATTTTTTTCAGAAAGAGATGTACAATATTACACTTCCTTCTACTTCAGAAGAAAAAAATGTAACATCTTTTCACAAAACAGAATATTTATAACACTGATACCATGTAGTAAGGACATTATAACACACTGTATCATCTCAAAATAGAAATATCTTAGGAAAACTCATTTAACTCTAGAACGTATTTTTCATACATTGTGCCAAGTATTTATGTAATCATATTTTAAATAAATATGCCAGAACTTTTGTGAGGGTTTTAATTAGAAGATCAATTTTCATTAGCTAGAAAACTTACAAAAAACAACAAAATCACACTGCAAAGCACATTAATCTGATTTTATCTAATGATTATGCTTCAGTTTTCACCCAGTCCCAAATGAATACACAGATTGTGCCTGGCTGAAAACAATGGAAAAACTCCATTAGCTATTAAAAGAGGTAAAATTTCAAACCGAGTCTAAGTTTGAATAGTGAATAGTATGGGCAAATCTCTGCTTCATTAAGGGAAATGCCAAACAGCTTTAATGGCTACTGAGGGTCACAGAGCCATGGCCCATTGCTGAAGATGTCCAGCCTGTGTTAGCTCTAGATCTGAGTTTGTTTTTCTGTGAAACTTACAATTTTGTCTTAGCTACACAAAATATATATTCAACATCTTATTTTTATCCATCTGTGATGACACTCAGATTCTGGTTTACTTTTCTCTGAACTGCCTTCTGGGATGTCAGTAAGCAGAGTTTTATTTTAGATCAGCGACACTCATTTCTCAAAACAGATATTATGTCTTATTACCCCACAGGCATGTCTGTGGTGCAAACTGTATGCTCATTTATGGTCAGGTTTGTACATGGAATAATCCTGACTTGGAGAATAAAGAGAGAATTGTGATTCAGATATGTCACAAGAAAGAACAAGGCTAAGTTATTTTTGCTGTTTTCTTATGTGGTAGGTTAATAACCACATAATTTTTCATATAAAATGAAAAGTGCTATCACGCGGGATTTATAATGATGTTTAAATATATGTGTGGCGTTTTTATTAATAATCTTTTCACTTGCTCTAAAATCATGACCATAAAAAGATAACTGTATCTGCCTAAAAGAAGAAAATCTTTTGTTCTTAGAATTATGATGCATTTTCGTATCTCTAAGCATTATGTCATAAATCCTGTTCTGTAGATTATCCACTCACCTTATCTCAAACTGATAAAATTCACATATAGAGGACAAGATCCCCAATTGTTTTTAAATTCTGCAACCCTCTGTACAGCCCCAGAAAGGATTCTCATGAGGAAAACATAGTAGGGAACGTCTACCAGAGGTGAGACCACAAGATAAAATTCTGAGATTGTAATAGCTGTAAACCCCAGTGAGATATTTGTATAACCAAGAGCTGGAACCTCTGCTTATACATCATATGAGAAACATAACATCACTTTAAAGTCTGTAAAAATCAAAAATGTGTGGTTTCTTACTGTTTAGTTATGAAGAACTAGCTTGATTCTTCTGCAGGTACTAGACCTTGATTAAGCCCTCTTTTATCATGACTCTCATGGTAAACTGCACAAAAAAAAAGGGTTAAAAAAAGTACTAAATTATGTTTTACGTAAGAGAGTTAAATAGAGAACATAGTTGTGATATGATATAAATTAATTTACATATACCTTGAAAATTATCCTGAATATTGGTTATACCTCTAATTTTACAGCCCCAGTATCTTTACACTGAAAGCAGTATTGAGGAATTGGGAAAGGTCTGGAACTTTGCGTTGGGTTGACTTTGTCTGGCTGCCAGAGAGCCACTTAGCTGGCTCTCTCACTGTCCCGCTCAAAGAGGATAAGGGGAGAAAGTATCATGAAAAAGCTTTTGGGTCAAGAAAAACCACTAGCAAGTCACTGGCATTAGGAAAAGATTGCTCAAGTTGTAGAAAAAAAAATTCTTTCCAGTTAAAATAGATTTGGAGGCAAATTAAAACATCACCTTCCCCATCACCAACAGTTTTGTCACCCACTCAATTTCACTCTTTCATTCCCAGGTCCCCTATATCCCCCAACCATATCCAAGAGGTGCAGAGGGGATGGGGAGTGTGAGGTTGCTATGACTACATGACAGCCCCATCCTGCCTCTCCCTCCTTCTCACATTTTTCCCCAGCTCCACTGTGGGTCCTGTCCAGGGGCTGCAGGTTCCTGTCCAGGGGCTGCAGGTTCCTGTCCATGGGCTGAAGTTCCTCTCCATAGGTCCCAGTTCTTGTCAGGAGAAACTGCTCCAGTATAGCCTCCTCAGGGCCACAGTTGCTGTTACGAGAACCTGCTCCAGCATGGGTGCAATTCCTGTCACTGGCTACAATGTGTGCTCTACAGGGCCGTGGTTCCTGTCAGGGAAAACCAGCTCCAGCATGGGCAGTCCATGGCCACAGTTCTTGTCAGGAAAACACTGCACCAGCATGAGCTCTCCAGGGCCAAAGTTCATCTCAGGAAAGCTTGCTACAGTGTGGGCTCTCCACAGCCAGTAGCTCCTCCAGGCCATATCCCTTGGTTCCAGGATGGGGTTCAGGAGGAGCCGCAGCTCCAAAAATGGCGTTTTGTCCTCCCAGGCCGCAGGCGAGTCTCTGCTCTGGCACCTGCTGCGCCTTTCCCGCTCCTGCCCTGCCCCTGCTGCTCCCAGGGTTGTTCCCTCACTCTTTTCCCCTCACACATCACCACCTGAGCAGTGCTTTGCCCTTTGCCAGGAACTGTCAGAGGTGTTGCCAGCATGGCTGCCTGGCCCAGCCCTCAGGGGCCACTGAGGGAGCTGGCTGGAACCGGCTGGAACAGGCCAGAACCGGCCAGAACCGGCTGCGTGCAGCGCAGGGTGACCCCCGCCTGGCCCACAGGGTGCCTGCAGCCGCCCTGGTGCCGCTGCCCTGCCAGGCACGGCCTAAGCAGCCTGTGGCAATCCCTCAAGGCTCAAGGCACAACGCCTTCCTTGCAAGGTGTCATGGATTCGGCCAAGCCTCTTCAGACTCGGGACAAGATGGGAGAGAGCACAGGGAACATGAGCAGGACATGGCCACCCCCTGAGCTCCCCGGCGCAGCAGCTGGGGGAAATCAAATACAGCCGGGGAATCAGCTCCCAGACAAAGCTGGGAGCGGGTACAAACTCAGTCTCTGGGTCTCTAAAGAGGAGCTCATGTACAAGCTGAACCTTCAGTTCACTAAAATTCAGGGCCATGCTACAGCTGCATGTGTGCCTGCATGGTCCTCCAGGACATGAGTGATTTTCTCACTGGAGTTATTAAACAGCCAGTTCCACTGTGCTTTCTACTCCTTCATAAACATATATGCAGAGAGTAACTGCTCTGTGTATCTGTACAGATCTCCCCACAAAGACACAGACCAGCAAGTGTAGTTGGATGCAAACTACCACTATGTGCAAGACACACATATGGCCTTTCCTTAACTTTTGGAAGTACTGTTACATTAAAAGGAAAGAAAATTATTCCTTCCTTAGGAAATCACCAGTGTCTATGAATTACATTTTTTTTATAAGAAGGCTCCTTTGCCAAAATTTGTTAAGGCATCTTGTTTATTGTGTTGCTGTAACACACAATTGTTTTGGGAGTGATGTATTTTAGCCAAAAAAGCTGAATATCAATATTCTTTGGTAACTGAAGAAACAATGCACTCAGGGTATTCTCTTCTCAGTATAGATTACACTGTGGTGCACCTGCTCTGAAAAGGGGGAATAACATTTTTTTAAATTGATCCCAATCTATCTAAATATTCCCAAATATCTAGAATGTGTAAACTTTTAGAATAAGTAAATGCAAAAATATGAGTATGCTATGAATGCTCAGGTCCATTTTGCAACAGAAGACGTAACCCATGGAATATGGGATTAAAATACATATGTACATAGTGTATACATGTATATTGGGCAATAAGTCTACAGATTTTACAAGTGCACAAAAGGCCACACACATTTCAAATACACCCAGCTATGATTACAACATTTCAGAAATAAACTGACAATTAAGCCATTTGATAATTAATCAAAACCAAAACCTAAAAAAGAAAATATAAAAGCTACTACATGCAGTACTCTAAAACAGAGCAAGGACAACTCAGAGAAACTTTGTCAAGTAGAACAGCAGCTCACTGGTTTATTTCATTACAAGTTTTATAGCAACTTCTAACATGGTTTATGGTGTCCATTATATAGATTACTATACAGAGGAAAAAAACCAGTCAAACAAACAGGCAAATAGACACAGCCTACTTTGACAAAAAACCAGGAACCAGGACAACTAAGTTTACTTGCAAGTGGATGAATTCTTAGTAGTATATCCTCAACGTACTTGGTTATCTGCCTAGTCTCAATACTACTTCATTTTCCTTCAATGAGACTGTAACTTGAAAAAAATTCTCTTTTAAATTACATAACAATGATACAAATTTGGTCTCCTTAATGTTTAATTTGTCAGGGTCTAAACTTTTATTGGACCTGATAACTATGAAATCACAGATACACAGCTGGCAAATAACTACTTACGAATGTAATGCCAGCACTAAGGGCATTTTAAGTTGACATTTTAACAACTAGAGCTCAGATAGCTTGCCAGAAAGCTTTTGTTTTCCCTAATTTTTAAAATATTTAAAAATAAATCCATGAAGACATGGATGGGTTTTGGAATCATACTAAGAGTATCCATGAAAGGAGTACTAGAAAAATATTAAGATACACAAAAATCTAGAAAAATATTTTCTTTTCATCTCTTCTGAAAAATTCCAGAAGTGTCCTGTTTTTCATATGGCTATACAAAATCACCCAGTTTTCACTGCCTTCTACCATAATTCCTTCTTATCATATTTTTGTTCTGGATGTAGCTGTAGCTTGTCTTAGACTTTTCTCTGCAACTCTCTTGAACTCTCAGAGCTGGCTCCTGTTTTGAGATGCCTGCTTCCATCCTCACATAGATTAGGAGTTTGTGCAGTAATCATTTTGTGCATATCTAGGATTTCATGCTAGCATCAAAGAAATGACCAGTTGATGAGAAATATTTTCAATATACTCTCTCAGGAAGCAGAATCAGACATAATGATTACCATCCTTCACAAAGGTGACCTGGAGTCCATATTCAGAGGTATGATCTCATTGTGATGCTGTCTGATGAAGCACAGTATCACATCTTGAAAAATGTATGTTATGGTATACCGAAGACAAGACTGAAATTGGAATGGCATTTCCTCCAGATGTTTCCTTTCAACAGTTCTCTTCCAACAACTGTTTCAGTTTGGGTTTTTGGTGGATTGTTTTTCAAGAAATAAGGGGGTCTTGTGAGGTATTTTTCCTATCTGAAATACAGTTGTCACTGCTGAAAGAACCTGGTCCACACACAACCAAAACCTTTCTAATTTGGGGGCTGTTTTCACAGCACTTACTTTTTCTATGGTCAGCATCGTTTGAGTCACAGTTTCCAAACTATTAATTGTACAACTTGCACCAATCATGGACCATGCATATTTTTTTGTTAAAAATTATTATTAAAAAAAATTAAAATAAATGAGAGAGACAACAAAGAACACTCACACTCCTCTCAAAATATTCAATCATTTAAGTGTCCTTGTATGGACACCTTTGGAAAATAACAATTAATATGTATTAATATAATAACATTGTTATATTGTATTGACATATGCACATACTCAAACACTGACACAAATTGAAACTATCACTGATGGTAAGTGCTACATAAATTCATACCTGAGTACAGAACTGATCCTTCTTTTCAGCAAAACTAATACCTACTTTTTTAAATAACCAAAGCTTGTGCTTTTACCTTGTTCTCTCGTTTATCTTGCTTAGCAGATGCAACAGACCAATGTCTAACTTAAAATTGCTTTGCAGCTAAGAAATAAATCTAGACAAAGTTTTTTCAGATTTTGTTCCATTCCCACTGCATCCAATCTCATCAGCAGCCATGTGGAACCCATGGAAGAATATAAATATGAAAAAACCAGAAACACAGTATCAAGAAATGGTCAGGATTTTTTTATATGTAGAGATGAATATGTTGAAACATTAATTATGGGAAATTAATTATAGGAAAGTGTTGATTTAAATAAATTATTAATTTTGAAAACAAAAAGAAAACTACATCATATTTTATGTTGAAATTCTCTGAATATATGTATTTCCTTTTCATCTTAAAGTAACTATATCTAACTAAAATATTTGTTTTAAAAAGTGATAATAATGAAAAAATGCTACAGCTGTGCTGGGCCAGACTTTTGCAAAGGAAAGCACAGAGATGGTACATGAAAACACTCTTTGTTTTAATTTCAGATGGGAAAGTTGCAAAAGCTCAGCAATTCCTTTAGGATGGGAAAAGAGGTTACTGCCCAATTCTGCTCAGAACTGGTTATTTAGTTGTGTCTGATCTTGCAACTCAAGAATCTTAGACAAAATTTTAAGAAAGAATAAAGGATATGTGATGCATTAATCACACATATACATATAATTATTAATTTCCAGTCCTATCTATCTGTAAATCAAAATGCAGTTATTAGTTAAGCTGTTGTTAATGATAAAAATCTTTTTGTTTGCTTCTCCTAGTCAGGTTGCCATAGTCATTGTCTGTATGACACTATTATTTGTTTAAATATTGGAAAGCTCTTTTGGGAGATCTGTCTTTACTTCAGCAGCACAATTGTTCAAGGGAAGAAAAAATCTTCTTTAAAATATTTCCTAAAAAGTTGAGTTTAAAGCTGATTAAACTAAAAGATTGTTCCTCTTTAACTGATTCTAATTGAAATTCAGATCTCTAAATAGAATATAAGCAAAATGATTAAATTAAGACCCTTGCTAACATTTGCTTCTTTTTGGTGCCTCAGACATCTGTGCTTAATTATCCTTGTCAGTGGACAATATAACCTCTTCATGCAGGCTCACATGTATCTTACAGCAGAGGGAAGATGAAGTTTCTTGAAGAGAACCTTAGAGGCAAATGTAAGAGTGTATTTATTTGCCTTCTATAATTTCTCAGATGACAGCATATGAATAATAGACTTTGTGGCCCATTGCCATTGTTGAGGAGCAGCAGGGGAGAAGCTTACAGGAAAAACAAGACATAGTTATGGTCTGACCAAACTCCTAGATTTTCCATGTTTCAGTAAATCAGAAAGGTTTAGAAATTTCAAATTTGAAATAGCACTATTTAAGTATTTAGACAATTTAAAAATTAAACTTTCAAGTCTTTCTAATTAGGAACAGGAATTCAGCCATGGATTGTTTTTATTTCTAATTCAGAGTAGATTTGGAGACACTCTTCCACAAGCAGTGATAGGCTTACATGACACACAGGAGACCAGGGACAGACACAGCTGAAAGCAGCCATATCCATGAAGATGTTTAGCAACATGTGCTTTCATGTATTTACAACACAGCAAAAGCAGTCATGTGATCAGTTACCCAATGCCAGTCCATACACAGGACTTAATTGCCTTCCAGCTTCAGGAGTCAAAAAGGGTGTAGTATATGTTTCAAAGAAGAGAGCTGACATTCAGGATCAGTATGTTCTTCCTTCAGTGATTTTCTTTCCCTTCTCATCAGCACTGGCATGTATTACAGGTAAGCAATGATGACAGAGCGATTAAAGACTGAAACCACTGTTTTTCCTAAATCGAACATGGGGAAGACAAATTTTTTGCTTGTTTGTTTTCCAGTAACTTTCTTTCATACTCCGCCCAAATGCAAAAGCTAACAAATTAAAATCTCAACAGTAGCTACTACATCATAATTGCATTTGAAATATTAAATATTGAAGGACCATAAATGAACTTTTATAGAACTTGTTCATATGATGTTTGTTGACATTTAGCACCAGTAATTCTGGTTTACTCTAACATAGCTCTTTTTTAGCTGGGACTCATGCAGAAGAGTATTTCGACCAAGATCCTTGAGCTCCAGCAGGAGATCAGTGCTGGGGAAATGGATTTCTGCTTTGTTTTAAGGTAATGTGTAGGTTTTAACTTTGCAGACTTGCCACTTCTAGAAAGTTAAGGCTGTTACCTGAGAAAGTACCTAAAGCTGCAGCATCAGTTTAAACCACCCTATAAATACAACCAATACAACTGGCCAGCCACAAAATATACAAACTACAAATCTGATCTAGGTTTGGGGGGTTTTGCTGAGTTCTTTTTAACCCAGATCACTTCTCTGATGTGGTTAACTGCTCAGACTCTGAACACTATTGATGCCTTTTCCTGGTCTTAAAATCAAGAGTCAAACACGGTTAGAAGGGAAAAAGGGATTTTACCTTGGTATTTATTTTAAGGATCCTTAGGTGCACACGTCCAGGTCCAATGCACCGAAATGCACACCGCAATGCACACCACAAATCACACCCCTAAAAGACCTGGTATAACATTATAGGTCTTACTAATTAGCATATCTATCAAAAATTCCCCAGTGAGAGGCTTGAATGAGCCCCCCTCCCCAAGGAACCTTCCCCTGGATGGTTCTATCTTAGTTTACAGAATGTGTTCTGGAGAGGATTTTGGGGTCTGGGGCACACTGATCCCT
Organism: Corvus moneduloides; assembly: GCF_009650955.1. Classification (NCBI taxonomy): domain Eukaryota; kingdom Metazoa; phylum Chordata; class Aves; order Passeriformes; family Corvidae; genus Corvus; species Corvus moneduloides. Next base: position 15,184,097 of record NC_045482.1, on the reverse strand, counting down.
AGCTACGAAGCTTCTAAAATGTGTAGTCTCTTAGCTGAACAAACAAGTCTAAGAATGTAGGCAAAAAGCACTAAGAATACAGAAGTTGTAAAAAGGTATAACAGGGGTATAAAAGAAAAGGCAAAAAATCTTCATGGCATCGCTATCAGTGTAACAGGGGCAGCAGTATGATTCAAGAATGAGCAGCAAGAGATGAGGACAGTCAGATGAAATGCATACATCTGCTATAAAAAATGCTGCCAAACTGTGGACTAATAAAATTAACAAATCATCCCACTGGCTCCTCTGAAATTGCCTTAGACGGTGAACCAAATTCAAGCACAAGAGCAAGTCACTGCGATATTTTCCTTGTAGTGTTATTAACCCACAAAGGACTGTGGGAGATGTGCTGTTCTGATTGCATAGCAGCAATATGTTTTGGGGAGATTTTTTTTTTTTTAATTTCAGGATAACTGATACATAAACTGATATATAACTGATATTTGATTTGTAAATACAGGTATCTGGCTTCCAGTGCTGGTTCCACCTTTTCTGCAAATTCTCTTAATCCCTAATAAGACTCAAGTTCTCTCTCCATTACTCCATATTGTCAGTTGCACTTATTCTGCTCTCTGACTGGTCCTGCACCTGAATGGTACTGAAACCTGCAAATATTTCTCATAATACAGATTTCTCACTCTCCAGTAATTTATATTCCACTGATTTCATTGATGCCTGGTGGATTATGATCACATCCACTCTAGCAGAGTCTAGGAGACAACACACAAATTTCCTCCTGATAGGTGAGGTACAGTTCTCAATTCCATATCATAGCTGATAAGCAGCTATTTATGTGCCAATAATTGAATCCCACGACTTAAGAATCTACCTTCTTCTGTCAGCTCGAAACCGTGCCACCATCTTAACATCACAACACGGCTCCTGCATCATGGTGGTGCAACCATGTTACAATTTCTCACCAACTAAACCACAATTTAGCATTTCAGTTCTGAATCATGCTTGTTTAGCTGCTTTAAAAATGAGGGGGAAAACTCCTTGAGCAGTAGAAATGCAGATTCACAGCTGCTGTTGATTGTTTTAACTCCTTTGATGTCAGTAATTGGAAGGAAGATGAATAGCAGCTGAGGAGTTGTTTGACTCCTTTACACAAAACAGTGTCATCCAGAGAAGCCCTCTGATGGCTCTAGAGATGAGGACTTAAAAAAAGATACACTGCTGACTGACTGTCGTATCTTCCACTGTGCTGATCTCATTCCAGAAACTACACATCTGCATGTGGTCAGGATGACATGTTTCACTCTGCATTGCCTCAGTGCCCCGCTCTGGTAGTTGCTCAGCGTTTTGCAGAAGTGTTAAATTTTTCACATTTCCTCTAACTGAATGGAAATGAAATGAGGGTTTTATCTCAACAATCTTAAAATGCCATGTTCTGAATTTCCATTAGGGGATGATATTCTGCCACCTCACGTTATTTCTAATGTGTATAATATTTGAGTTTAAATCATACTGGATTTTATTCCAGACATAGTAAGTAATCTTTGTAACTAAATTTTCATTTTAAAGTTTTGCTGTTCTTGTTCCTCAGGTTTGAAATACCATTATACATAGGTTACTCATATACAAGGATTATTATAGCTACAGGGAAGGCCCGGTATTCAAAGGACTTCAATGAGGCAAGGTTTGCAGATAGAAGTAACAGCCTTAATTTCAGGATGAACACAACTCAGTATGAGCTTAATCAAGAGTCAGCAACTGATTGCTGAAAACATGCACAGTAAAGCTCCTTGCTAAGATCAAGGGAGCCCTTTCAAGGCCTCCTAAATACCAGATCTCTTGCACAATGCTCATTTTCCATTGTTCATTTGCTGTCTGGAGTCATGGCTGCTAACTTTGTCAGCAACTGAAAAACTGAACAGGAATGTGAAAAAGTTACTCTAAAATGTAAAAGAAGCCATGGGGGGTTGTTCAGACTACATCACACATGAAAGGAAGGAGACATCAGCAGCGAGCAGTCTTGCACAACATGGGTAGGCCAGGCACACTGTGCTCTGCTTCTGCAGCACTGGTTTCAGGAACCAAATACCCCCCAGCGAGGGACAGCAAGGAAGACCCCCTCAGCACAGCGACGGTGGAGAAGGCTTTCAATACAGGGGTACTGGGATTTCTTCCTAAATCTAAAAGGAAAACTCAATATTCTCCACACTTCCTTTCCCAGAACACGGTCCTACGCTTGGGTGGAGCTGCAAGCCCGGAACTAGGCGGGAAATTTTAGGACAAGTTTGCAGTATCTCCCCCCTTTGCCGGCCCCGCCGGGCAGGTGTGTCGAGGTGAAGCGAGGGGGACGCGGCCCTCTCTGCCCCGCCGCTGCCGGGATGGCCGCGACCTAGGGGGCCGTGCTCTGCCCGGTGACACGAGGTCTCGGGGGCCATGTCCCTTCCGCAGCGTCCCCGGGGGCGCGGACGGGGCGGGGAGAAACCCGACCCCCGCCGCTTGGGAAGGGAGAGGGGCTGCAGCCGCGCGGGAGGAGGCGGCGGCGTGGCCGTGCGACTCCCCCATTCGGCGGGGACACCCCCAGCCCGGGCTGCGGAGAAGGCGACCCAGGGCGGGGCGCGGCGCGGCGCTGCCCTCCGCGAGAGGCGGGAAGCCGGCGTCGGTGCGCTGCCGGCCGGCCAGAGCCATGCGGAGCTGCGGGAGGGCGCGGGGCGCTGCGGGCTGGGCCGCCCCGCTGCTCCTGCTGTGGCAGTGCCTGCCGACGGCGCGGCCCTACAACCTGGACACGCAGCACGCGCTGCTCTTTCGCGGGCGCAACGGGACCCTCTTCGGGTACTCGGTTCTCCTGCACCGCCACGGCGAGGAGCGATGGTGAGTCCCCGGCCCGGCCGCCCCCGCGGGGGCCCGTCGCGCCTTGGCCCGGCCGCGGCTCCCCTCACGCTGCCGTCTCTGCCCCGCAGGCTGGTGGCGGGCGCGCCCCGGGCCAGCTGGCCCGCCAACGCCTCGGTGGTCAACCCCGGAGCCATATTCCGGTGCTGGATCGGGGGGAACTCCAGCGGGGAGTGCGAGCAGCTCCAGCTGGGTGAGTTGGCGGTGGGGCGTGGGTGGGGAGACCGCTGCGCCGGGCGGCGGCCGGGGACCGAGGGTCGGTGCCCGCCGCGTTGCGCACACCGCTGCTCCGCTCCGCTGCCTAACGGGTTGTGCTGGGCCCTTCTGGCTTAAACTGGCTTCTGCCTCTCGCTGAGGGGTGAGATCAGCGCTACTGCCCAAGGACTGTAGCGGCCGCATCAAGAGAAACATGCACCAAAGCTTGATTTGGGGAAGTTAGGTGTGACAGCTGCCCCTTCCCACAGCCGTTTCTCACCTTTCAGCCTCCGGGTCAAAAGCCCCATGAGAGTTTCGGTCTGACTCCCGCACTGCTCTGTGAAGAGCTAGTGCAGCTTTCAGGGCAGTGGGCGAATGCAATACTCTTGAGGATGGGAGAGTGGAAGTATATGTCTAAATCTTGTTTTCTTTGGCAAAGCCTTTCTTTCGTAGAAGCCACCCTAAAGTAACTCCGAACCACAGTTGCCTTGCTGATGGGTTCTCCCTGCTTGCAGATTTATTGAAAAATTGAGTTTCAGGGGAACAAAGCTATTTTTGACAGAATCAGTTTTTACAGGTCCTGCATTTAAGGTAACTCCTCTATCTCCACAGTCTCCATACTTAGGCGATGTAACTGGCTACACTTATCCAACTTTCAAGTGTTTGACACTTGTTAAAAAGAAGAAGGTTTTGCAATGGGTTACCGTGTGAACATGTGTGAATTGCTTTGGGCTCTCTTCCTGTCCCACTTGCATACAGAGCTGTTCACTCTATTCATATACTGTGTAGAGAATCTTCCTCAACTTTTACTCTGCCACCCTCTAACCGAGAGTATCCCATCCGTTGTTATGAGCCCAGTAAGGATTAGCGCGGGAAAGGCCCTGCTATCAGAGTATTTGAAAGCAATAGTGCGCCATGAAATGGTGGGCTGTCAGGGCAGAGCTCAGCATTCTGTGATAAAAATGGTAAAACAATTATTTCTCTACATGTCTGTGTGTAAAACTTAGAACTGACAGGTTCTGTGTTTTGCTACAAATGGATATAAAGAGTTATATTTTGTAGGTGGGCTACAAAAGCCTAAGATACTTCAGTGGTGTTTTTCTTACGGTCACATAAGAAAAAGACTAGCAGTTGCCACTAGAAAGAATGGCAATTAAATTTGTACCAGCCCAAGTAGCTTTTGCGGGGTTTTTTGAGTAATTTCATTCCAATACTATATCTATTGAAAAGTTATACATAAATAAGAGCTTTTTTTTTTTTCCGACTGCTTGTTTGTGAGAGGAGGCTTGCAAAAAGTCAAAGAGGTCAACTAAAGTGAAATAGAATATGCTGAGAGTCAGTAAACCCTTATTCTTGGATTGGTGGTAAAAATAGTCCTTTACTGTGTGAGGAAAGGAAAGGAAGGCTTGAAAGTTTCAGGTTCTTTCAAAACCATGCACATCTGCAGTGCCTCTCAATTTACTCATTTAGCCAATGGAGAAACAAAAGCTCCAAAGAAATAATATGATGGGTTTTTCCTCAATAGCTTAGGGGATTCTAAGTGAAATGATGCAACAGGCATATGAAAATGTTTATGTGGTTCCAAAGGCTTAAGTTAACATGGCCTCTATTCCCAGGTTCAGAGGCTGCAGGTTTACCCAGTGTAGTTTACTGTCCTGTCCTTTTTAAAAAAGTAGTTGCACCACATGAGATTTTTGCAAACTGTAGATTTTCTTTACTGCTAGATGACATCTTTGCATCACTGAGGTTCATCTGTAGCATTTCTGAAGTTAAATAGATGCTGAAAAGAAGTGCTGTATTGTAAAACAGGTCAATGAGGTCAATGAAGAAGCCAAAGGCAGCTGTGGTGCATGGGATGTGAACGAAGTGGGGTAGTATCTGAGGTCACAGAAATACACAAGGGAACTTGCAATTACGAAGCAGAACTTAATTGTCTCTCATCTAACTCATTCAAGTTTGGGTTCTGATCTCACAGAATAGGGAATTTCCTTAGAAAAATGTGTGGCGATGTATTACACTGCTGAACAGGCACAATGAAAATTAAGTGTTTCTATCTTGCTCTTAAATTATTGAAATCACATTTTGTTCTGGTAAAAGCATGTTTGAGGTGGTAAGTTTCCAATTATAAGTCATAAAAATGTGGAGGTGATAACAGGCAATAGAAGTGACTTTCCAAATGTTGGGCTTCTGTAATAAATGGATGTGAATTACTTAGAGACGTAATTATGTTAAAATACTTTGTGTTTCCTTTTCGCTAAAGTGGCCTTGAAACTGGCATAACTAATTAATGAAGGATTCATGAACAATTAGGAAGCCTTTGATCACACAAAACTGCTGTTGTATTTTTATATGTCACAAGTTCCTATCTGCTTCTTCAGTTGCAAGAGTTGCTGGGAATAGTCTTATGCTGCAGTCATGACAGTGTCTGGGATAACTCATTCAGACATATTTTAGAGAATTTTAATGTTGTTCAAGGTGTTGCAGGCCCTGGGCTGGTTGAAGAGCTGAAAAGAGCCGTGAGTTTCACTAGCAAGTCTTTGTCTTCCTAGCCTCTTACTGGCGCTTTTGTATCTCTCTCTGACTGATGAATAGAAAAGTTTTCAGAGTCTCTTCTCGAGTTTCGAGTTTTCGAGTACCTCTGTTTATGGTATCAAGTGTTCCAGACTGCAGACTTATTTGTATTTGGAGTATTTTTAAATAATGGCTTATGTTAGATGCAGAAGCTTGTAATCAAACTTCAGGCACAAACACAAAATACAGTGCTTCAGGCTGAAGCACTAACTGTCTATCTTCTAGTCTTGAATTTCACATCCTTGCCCATGTCAGTTTGGGGTAGTCACAGATTATGGCAGAGGAACTTACACAAAGTTCTTTAGACATTTTGACCTATTGAATTTTGGACTTACAAAATGTTACAGAAATTCTTCAATAGCACTGGCTCTCAGATTTAAAACAGTGATTGACTGGCTAAAGTATATAGGAAACAATATGTGCTATTTTCCATCCAGTCTAAAGAAAGAATTAGTTTTAACTACAAATGAATGCAGGAAATTTAGCGCATACCGTTTAACATAAGGCCAGAAAGCTCTGCCTGCAGTTTCAGTCTTTCTCCCTTCCTTTAAGTCTGTGCTACAATTAACCTGTGAACAAATTGCCCTCTAGCTCCCCCAGCTGAATCATTACAATGGTAAAGTGAGCAGTTAATGGTTTTCCCCAAAAGGCAGAGCTGTGTTTGTTCAACTTTGATTTTGGTAAGTTTGGTTTTTGGTAGTTTGGCTTTTTTATGTCGCTTGCATTGCTCATACCTTGCAAGTGATCTCTTTCAAATAGCCTTACCTATTCCAAGGAATATGAGATCTTCTGGACCTAGGTCTGTTACAGAAGTATGGAAAAAGGTGTCACTTAAAAATGTTTTGGGTAGAAGTCGTTTGAGGGGTGTAAGACAGATAAAACCTGTCAGATCTGTTAAAAGAGAAAATATTTCCTGGGTGAGTAAAAGTAGACTCTGAGACCCTGACATCTGGAGCAGGATATCAGAAGGCTTATCGCCTTTGCAGTAGGCTTTGTAGTTTTCATCAGTTAGCAGGAGGACCAGAGGAGTTCTTGGGGGATAAAATGGATCATGAGAGTCTGTTGGGCATGGAAAACACTGGAGCAAGTTATATAAAACTGGTTTCTCAGACGACATTGCAAACCTCTGTATAATAATCCTTGAGGCCAAAACCAGAAGTGGCTTTATAAGTTGTGACCTTATTTATATGCAGTTGCATTGTTTCTGTGGATGTGTTCAGTGGGGATTATAGCAGGAGTGTATCTTCCAGCTGTGTAATGTACACAGGCATGGGCAATTACTTATTTCTCAGTGACTTTATGACAGCACGTGCTTCTTTTCCCTGAGGCAACCAAGCTGCCATGTCCTCTTGAGCTTATGCAGTGCTGCTCTGTTGCTTGTGCAGAGAACTGCATTTTCTCATTTGATAAAGATTTTATAATGTCATACCCTGAGCAGGGACTCATCAGGGTGTCTGGGATGTCAAGTTATCACTTCTCTCTCCCACAAAGGTCTGTAATTTTCAAGGTGGTTGAATACTTGCCAGCCAGAGAAAGAGAGGAAACATAAGGCAGCAGGTCAGCAGAGGGCCAAAATAATTCTGAATCATCATATACTGGAGCAAAGGAAAAGGAGATTGCAATCCAATGAGTGTCAAGGAATGGTGGTGCTTTTTCTTTTTACAAACCTCTGAAACAGGCACAGAAATGAAGCACTAAGGCTGAACTTACTCATCTCTCACATCATCATTTTCTGGTTTTATTTGATTTACTGATAAAAAGTCTTAATCGCTTGGGATCTAAATTCATTGCCCTGATCTTCTCTACTTCCATTTCCTGCAAATCCACATAAAAGCAAGTCCCAGGTAAGTCATTGTTATAAGAGGATGGAATGCATTGCTAGAAGGGAGTTACCAAAGTGCCTTTTGCAGTTCAAAGGAGGACTAATTCTTACATGTGGGAGTGTAATGGAGTTTTCTTTTCTGAGGAGATTTCAATCAGGTTAACATGCTCTATAATTCATGCAAACTATGGAAATGTCTCCCTTAGGAAGTGAGAAGTTTTCCATGACATAACTCCAAAATTCAATTCCAAAACTAAATTCTAAACTTGTTTCTGAAAAGTGGTATATATTTAGTACATGGAATTTCATATCTCTGACATTAGCCAATAGGATAATCTATGTATTCATTTAAACTCTCTAATGCATTGGACAGTAATAAATGCCAGTTCTGCTGTCAGCACGGGTGTTTTGTTTGGTGGGTTAATTGTTGAAGGCTTTTTGGTGGGGCAAGGAGTGAGAAGGTGTGGGGTGTGATTTATTTTTTCCATGCAAACAATGTCCCATCAGCATTAGCACTCTGTGGTCTGTACTGGCATCCTCTTCAGGGTAACTAAACTCACCCTTAAACCTCAAATATTTTGGGTTCACCTGTAACTATTCAATCTGAGAAAGTCTTAAAAATTATGCAAAAGAATTTGTTCAAATGACATAATGTGTTTCTTTATTTTATAAGATTTTTTTTTTCCATGAACTGACATGCTGATGCATGGAAGGTACTGATTCAATAATTTGATTAATGCTTATTCATACAAACATCTTAAAAATGAAAAGCTTGCTTTATATAACTTAGAATAAATGTGTAGCTTCTCCTTACCCTGGGGACCATTACTACTTTCCAGAAGAAAGCAAATACTTGCTAACTTAGCAATACTGTAGCCTTTTGGGGTGTGGGGGCAGAGTTAGAAGAAATTTGCATGTATTCTCTCAAGGTTTTAAAAAATAACTCTTCTTAAGAACAAACACTAAGAGCTGCTGGTGAATAAGTGCAACAGTGAAAGGAGAATGCAGAACATGCATAGGTGATGATCTGGCACCCCCAGTAGAGATTGCAGATATACAACCTTTATTTGATAGCCATTTGCAATAGAGATTGTTTTAAGGTCTGCTATCAACAGATATGTAGTTGGAGAGATGTTTGCTTTAGACTAGAGTTTAGGTGGCACTCACAGGTGTTACTTGTGTTTCTTATGAACTTTTAGGCTGAAGAACACTTACAGAGACAGCCTTCACCAAAACTGAGTGTAATGTCACTTTCTATCTTAGTAATGATGGAGAAGCCAATCCTCCGTGCCAGCCTATCACATTCAGAGCCAGTATGCTCCTTTTGGCTACCCACAATCATACCTTTGCTCAAGAAGAAAGTAGGAAGTCTACATGACCTGTGTAAGACAGAGACAGAGGTCAGATCCACCAAATCCGAATTACTGCATTGTCCCCCCAGAGTTCTTGGGTGCTCCCGTTAGCCACCACATTGTTCTTCACTTCTCCCTCTGCTCAGAGCATTGGTCCTTGTCTCCTAGGCAACCCCAGTGGAGAGCGCTGTGGGAAGACTTGTTTGGAAGAGCGTGATAATCAGTGGCTGGGTGTCAGCTTGTCGAGGCAACCAAAGGAAAGCGGCTCTATCGTCGTATGTATTAACCATTGGATCTGCGTGTCTTGGTCAGACTGCAACGGCCTTTCGCATGCTTCCACATCAAATGCTGTCTGTTTTATATCCATAGGCTTGTGGACATAGATGGAAAAATGTGTTTTACGTGAAAAATGAACACAAACTGCCACATGGTATTTGTTTCGCCATCCCTTCTGATTTTCGAACTGAGCTGAGCAGGAGAATATGCCCATGCTATATAGGTAAGCAGAATGCTTGAGTCCTTTTGTAGGGAAGGGTGAGATACACAATTGGATGGTACAGTTTGTGAAAAGCCTGTGTTGCTCTGAGCAGGTGTTCTGCAGCCAAAGGTTTGGAGGCTGAGTGCTGATTATATGAGCCCAGTTTGTGATGTAAAGATGTTTATCAGTTTAAGGAAAAACTGCCTTCAAAAGTCAAAAAAAATTTATATATAATAACAGGGCATCAGAATAGCTTTTCCCTGGACTGCATTGCTGAAGGATGTGTGCTTCTCAAAAACAGGCCAGTAGAGGACATCCTCCTTTCCTTTACTCTTGTCATTTGCTTGCTCTGCTCGGGAGAGTCACACAGCAGAGCAGCAGAAATACCTGCAAGTAATTGTTGCCATCTGTTCCTTAGCCTTTGATACAAAGGTGCGGTGGTGCTTGTCACAGCATGTGTCCTTGTCCCTTACTTGCCTTCTGCCAAGCCTGCTGCTGTGGCATGAGACCTTCAGGGGTCTTTCCTCAGAGAACTTCAGGAGCAGAATAAGAGTCAAGACCTGAAGCTAGTAAATTATTCCATCCATGCTTTTCCATTCTTATCTACCACCCACCCAGGAGAGCAATCTCGTGCCCTGATCTCATGCCCCTGTGTCTTGCCAGTGCAAGGATCAGCTGATAATCTGACCTTTCTGTGCAGAGAGTGATGCCATCAACCATCCCACTGCTGGCTTTGGAGAATGTTACAAGGGATGGTGAAACCATGCTTTTATCTTTAGAGACTTTAGGTGTACAAATCTATGTATGGAATGAAGGGTATCCTGATGGCAGGCAGTCAGCAAAGAATTTGCAGGAAACCAGAGCTGGGACAGAGTGTTGGATTGCTGAGGATGAAAGCAATATGTCAAAGACTGCCATAAAACGAACACTTCATGGCACCAGTGGAGCACAGGGCAAGTTCTGTCAAGATACATAATCCTGTCAGTCAGAGTGTGCCAGAATTACAAAGTGGAAGGGTATCCAGATGTGGTGCTGAAACTATTTGGCTGTTTCATTCATGGAACAATTTTGAAAGGGAAGTATAGCCTTTAAAGTCACAACATTTCAAAGGCAGGTATGATCAAGTGATACATAGTGTTTTGAGTTTGTTACAATACTGTATTGCACCCAAAGGCCATAGAGTGGAAACCAGTGTTTTTAGTGTTATTACAGAACTGACAACCAACTTTTTGGGGGATGGGGGGGGATTGTGGTTTTTTGGGTTTTTTTTCCCTAAGTTGTCTCAACTTCTGTCAAAGGCCTGGTAACAAAACTCTGGAACTACATGCTTCTCATCCTTTTTAATATTTCTTGCCTATTCCCAGATCATGCACGAAAGTTTGGAGAAAACCATGGGTCATGTCAGGCTGGAATGTCTAGTTTTTACATTGAGGTGTGTATTAAAGATACCAAACGTCGCTCTGTTTATATACTGACTTTTATGTATAATATATAAAAGTGTATACGTAAATGCAAACATCAACACCGTATTTTATTGGGGGAGGGAAAAATCACTTTTCTAATTTTTTTTTAATTGAATATTGCTATGACTTGCATGATAATTCCCAAGTAAGCTTTTAACTTTTATTCCCAAGAATACTTTTACACCTTACTGAATGCAAAGTTATTTTTCATCTGGAAAAAAGGCATGGATATAGCAGAGGATGAAATTTTATTATTTTCTTTAATCTGCTTGATGTAACATTAGTAATGCTTACCTTCTTGCTTTACAGAGTAATATTCTATATTATTTAATCTCCATTCCACCCTAAGATTGTAATTTCTAAAAAACTCCTTTGAGAAGAGAATATCCTGTTTGTTTTTGTTCTTACAGTTCAAAGCTTTTAATAACCATATTTTTACAAAGTCTGGAAAATATTATCTGTAATCTAGTGGTAAACCACAGTGCTGAGCCAGATGCATCTCCAGTAGCATTTCATGGAATTCACAGGAGATCTAAAGAAAAGCATTTTACTTGTTTTGCTTATTTTCATGAATATTTCAATGTGAATAACATGGCTTTGTTTTACTTTTCTTTTAGGACTTAATTATAATGGGAGCCCCTGGATCATTTTATTGGACTGGTTCTGTTTTTGTATACAATACAACTGCGAATACAATCCACGCTTACACAGATTCAAATAACCAAGTAAAATTTGGCAGTTATCTAGGTACTTAAAATATTTAATACTTTACTAAAATATAAGCTAAATAGCTGGTCTTGGGATGAGTGCACAGTGTTTTTCAGTGTTTTCACTATTAACCCCAGAAGCAATGGTTTTAAAGATGTGTTCTGATTTTGTTAAATATTATTGAATTATAAGGCTTCCTCTCTGTTCTTTTTATGAAGAAACTTCTCCAACATTGGATTTCTGTTCTTATCATCTCTCCACTGACTTTTAATCATTTCTTGATTTAGAAGGTAGAGATGCTTCTGATTAGCAATGGTTTTCACTTCACTCTTAAGTCCGAAATGCTGCCAAGAGCTTTCACAGAAAAAGACAATGATTTTACATATAAGAAAAATCTGAAAAGATTGTTACAGTGAAAGCTGCAAGCAAGTCTTAATTGCATTGTCAATAAGGGGAAGTATGCTATGACCTTTAGAGACAAAGTTTCCTCCAATAGTTTTTTTTTTTTCTTTTTTATTCCAAACATATCTTGGTCTAGATATGTGGGAAGGCAAACCTCATCTATGAATGTCTGCAACCAAGGCCATGAAGTTCTATTCGTGTACCTATATCCAAGTAACAAGCTGAATTTAGGGCTACAGTTTGGAAAGGTTTATTCCAGAAAACATCAGCAGCTTCAGTCATTTCACAAACACTAAGAAAAGCTCATCTTTCCTTTCTGAAGTCCTGAGCAAGAATATTTTTGCTTGTGACCATTGGTTTTTGCGTTTTCCCATTCAGAGTTCCGGTTCACGTGGATAAACATTTCCTATTTCTGATTCCACTCCTCTGACAATAGGAAGTTGGCATATGTTATGAAATAGCTGTTGTGAAACATAGGAACTAACTAACACTTCAGAATTCAGTTCTGAGCTGCAAAGGCCGCAGTGCCTCTGCGGGAAAGTCAAGCAAAAGAGAAGCTGTGTCGTAAAAGGGGATCAGGCACGCAGATCCTTAGGGTCAACCAGTAGCACTTCTAACCTTTCACAGGACAAAAGAAAAGCTTCAGAGAATGCTCCAGCTTTCCAGTAATAATCAGCAGAAAAACTACTGCACCTGTCTGGGGAAAAAAGTTCATTCCAGATTTCTGCTTCTACAAGTATAAGAACGAGAATTTCTGTAATGAATGAGTCAAATCATTGACAGCCAGAAGCCAGATACAGGCAAATGGGTGAAAACCTGCGTAAGGACTATGTTGGAGAGAGTGTAGGGAAGGCCTTTCCACACAAATGTGGTCTCTCTTAGTTTCCTTGGCCATCCAGAACATGAAATCAGCTGGAGTTTGCTTCCAAATACTGCTCTAGTGATCTGGAGCATGTTGGCTCAGCACAGCCATATGTCTTCTAAACTTGCCCTTCTACAGGAAAGTAAAGAAGGGCACCATTAACTCATCTGTGTGTCTTTACAGTAGCACCTGTGATAAACCTTGAATTTTGCATTTTCATGCTATACTTTAACCTCTGCTTCCTTCCTTCATAATAATCCATAGTGTGGTTGAAAGAATTTAAAGGTACCTTTCTTCCCCTCCCTCAGCTTCTGTCCCATCTTTGTGATTGTTGAAAATAAAAACTTGTTCAGGGTTAATTCTGTTACCAAATTTTTTTCTTAGAAGTCTGAGTTTGTTTTTTCCTTAAGTAATGAATAAAATTATCCCTACCAAGTGGTGGAAGAGTGTGACCAGAGTGTAATTCAAGCACACGATTAGATAGAATTATCTATTTACTCTGTTCTTCTTCTGGTAGGGACAAAGAAGTTGGCATCTTTATGTTTTTCATGACACTGTTAAAGAGTAATAATTAAGAAACTAGAGACTACAGGAAGCGCAAACGTATTGTAGCATTTTCCATATGTTGGAAGAAACAAAGCTGTTCATGTACCAGACAACTGAAAGAAAGAAGGAACTTAGAAAGACATTCGTAATACATAACTCTAGGTAATATTTTCTTCACTACTTCAGTTTCTACCCTTGGAGAATTGTAACTGACTTTTATAAAAGGAATTTTCTGAGTTATTCAGTCTTTCAAATCAGCTGGCCCTGATGAAAGAGTAACCTACGGTAATTAACAAAGTGCCTTAAAGAAATCATAAAGTAAAAGACAGTTCCTTTTAGAAATCTGAGGATGACAAGTAACATTTCAGAAAACGGAAACTGTAGTAATGGTAAAGAGAAGAAAACTATGGAGTTGGAAATAAAAGTTCGTTTCTCTATGCCTTTCAATTTAAAGTGTCAGTTATGTGATTTCCCCTCCCCTGCCAAACATTCTCATACCATTAAAGAAAAATGAGGACTATGCGATTACTGTAATTTTTGTGTATGTTTGGCTTTTTTTTTAAGTTCTTAAGAATTTGTAATGTCTAACTTTAGCAAAACCAAAATAACTAGAAAATAAATGACAGAGGAGGTAAATTAAGGTTTATACTTAATTTTTTGTTGAGTAAATAAAAACTAGGTGTTGACCTTCAAGTGATAAATTTCCCTGATCATCTCTTTTAGCTTAAAATATGAAAAGAAAAAGGTGTCTTAATGGGAACTTGAATTCTAGGCAGTTATTTTCACAGATGAAAGATTCAAGGCTTGTTCTCATCTATCCAAGATGATTTTTCCATTTTCTCTGCCTGCTGTGAACATCGGCAGTCATTCAGTAAATGCAAGAGTAGCAGAATATGTTATCTGTCTTTCCTGTTTCAGTTGAGCTGTAATGTATTCTGGAAAGAGTAAGGATGACTTGTGCAGCTACAGGTTAAGATGTTAGCCTTTGTTTTGCCATTCTGTGTCTGGATGTCTGCAGCAAAATATGGTCCTGTTTAAGATCTGTCTCCACGCACAGAAAGGCTTTGGAATGTTGATTTATTTACAAAAGCTACTGTAATAGTTTTTTATTACATAATCAGGCTTTTGCAATTCGTTCCTGACATTTTCATGTGTTGTGTCCATGGTGCTCTGTGTGTGTATGTGCATCTAGAAGTAGCACTGCATTTAATTTTTCTTCAATCCACCTACAATAGTCAAAGTGTAACAATTGAATCAAGTATTACGACATTGTAGTGCATGTACTTTTGATCATTTTTATTTGTATTAATAATATGGACACCTGACCCATTGCAGAATATGCATTAACAGAAGGTGTTTGCAATTTATTTTATTTTCCTTTGAAGTATGGCAGATAATTGAGTTCTTGGGAAGAAATTAGTGTTTCTGACACTTTTTCTTGCTTGATGGAACTTACTGTTTGTATTGACCTTTTACTTGCACTTCAAAAACTTTCTGTTCTTTTTACATTGCTCACTTGCGTGAGGTCTGAATGTCAGACTTACAAAAATTTATGGTGTTGACAGATTTTATACAGCATGCTCCCATTCTTTCTTTGTTATGTAGCATTTCCAGTATTGAATAGTGCATTTCTAATTTGCAGGATATTCTGTTGGAGCAGGACATTTTCTGACACCATCCAGTACAGAAGTAGTTGGAGGGGCTCCCCAACAGGAGCAGACTGGTAAAGTAAGTGATTGTGATATTGTTTTGAAGACTATAACCACACACAAACACTCATGATCTTCCAATTTAGATTAATATATTAAAGACAGGTATCAGATACGACTTCTCATGAGGGGGAAAAGTTGAAGAAGGAACTAGCGTAGATAGTCTAGGTAACATTGATATGAACTATGGTGTTAAAAAAAGGTGTGCAGGTAGGAAATAGGGGATAGCTGTACTTTGTGATATTGTGCATTGTTTTGCTGATCCTGTAGCACCTGCTGTAGAGAAAACACTGAGAAGTATTTCAGATTACAGTTTTCTGAGTGCCACTTTTATTTTTTTTTTCATTTTAGGCATATATTTTTAGCATTGAGAAGCAACTAAATATCCTATTTGAACTAAGGGGTAAAAAGGTAAATGTTTTGTATTACTTTTCTGCACCTTGTAACTTCTAGCACATCTTCATCAAAATTCAAAAATAATAATGATTTCTTGTCTGCACACAGCTTGGTTCTTACTTTGGAGCTTCAGTCTGTGCTGTGGACCTGAATTCAGATGGCTTCTCAGACTTACTAGTTGGTGCTCCAATGCAAAGTACCATCAGAGAAGAGGGAAGAGTTTATGTCTATATTAATTCAGGTTCTGTAAGTATTTTCTCTTAAAAACACATGGCAACACAGCCGTTCTGGTTTAACAGGCGAAGAGGAAGAGTTTTCCTCTCTTCGTATCCAATATTTCAGGATATGGGAAAAGCAGCAGTAGAGCTGTGATGACTACCCAGGAGGCGTGCATAACACACCCCCAAAGGCTGTGGTGTCAGCTGTAGCACAGTTACTCACAGCAGTGTTGGAACTGAAGACAGACTGGGTTAGTTTCCTAGGAGCTGTAGGTGGTGACAGCCTGGCGCTGCAGCCCCTTTCCAAGCTCTCCTCCACTACTGTGCTTCTCGCTGAACTGCCGTGTGAAGAACAGCTGATTAAGCCCTTCAGAAACAAACAAGGAATGAAACATTTGCCTGCTGTTACTGGTACCTGTCAGGAAAGAGACTGGTACTCCTCAGCTTTGCAAATAAAGTGACTGGACAGATCATGCATTAAAATTAGCTTCTTTTTTCTGAGGTTCAGTAGTGGAAGTGCAATCACTTTAATATTCTTACACTAAATACCATAAAATATGTTTGAAAATGCTTGCTTCTACTCCAAGGAATTTGGTGGGATTATATATCTACTATCCAAGGCAGTTTTAACATTTTGAGTAATGTTCCAGGTCACCTGGAAGATGCTCTGTTAATGTGCCATTGACTCTGTTTTCCTTCAGGGAGCAAAGATGGTAGAACTGAACATAGAGCTCAGTGGGAGTGACTCCTATGCAGCGAGGTTTGGAGAGTCCATAGCCAATCTAGGAGACATAGATAATGATGGCTTTGAAGGTAAGAATACAAAGAAAACCAATTTCTCAAAAGAGAAATTGGGTAATATAAAGTATTTCTTCTGTAGTAATTAAAAAGCAGAGCAGAGCCAACTTCTTTAATGATCTAAACCATCAGTATCAGCCCTGTAAAGATAATGGTGTGTGTGTTGGTGTAGAATCTGACCTCAAGAATGTGTGTGTAATTTTGATTGGCATGATTTTAACTTGACTGTCCCATTTTCCTCTCACCAGTAGAGAGACATAATGTGTTTTGTGTGCTTTAGTTACCACAGTATGGATTCAGTCAATGTGGATTCAATCAGGGAATTGTTCAGTAAAACCAAACAGTCAGAAGCTTTGTGTTTCTTGTGATTTTGGTTTGGTGCAGCATAAAGTATTTCTGATTTGCAGGTAGTTCAGGTTTTGCTTATTTGTAAATGCAAGTTTGCAGTTACTAATAGTGACTTTCAAGATGGTTTAATAACCTCCCCCCTCTCTCCCCTGGCTATTTCAACCATGGGGGTTTTTGGTAAGGGCTGTTGAGGATGGATTGGTGAGTGGGTACATTCATTCAGTTTATGAGTTGCTGCACCCCTCTGGGGTTAAGTAATCTAGGCATAAAACATATCCCTTTGTACCAACCAGCTACCTTCATTTCCTCGTTAAATGCCTTTTCAAGCTCATTATTGACCGTTATGGACATTTCTTAGAAAAATAAATGGTTCATTTTGGCACTTTATAATAAGAGTACTGTATTTCAGTGACCTAACCCATGTGGGAAGGGCAGGAAAACCATCACTGTTCCATGAATACAAGGCTTTTTTTTTTTCTTTTTGTAAAGATCATGATAATTTTGGCTATTTGCGTGGTAACCTTTTAACCTCTTAAAGGTCAAAATTAGTATTGCTAGAAATAGACTTCATCTTTAACATAATAGCTGTATTTGATTGTTGCTTTTCATACATAGTAACTAAGGTAGAATCAGATTACTGGTCTGTTTTGGTTTATATCTTTGTTTGCTTGTATCTATGTTCAACACTGCCTTTGAATTCAGGCAAGTGAATCGGGTCTGGCATTGCATGCATCAGGATTTGCATTTCTTTTAACTGTTCCTTGTTCATATTTCCTAGTGAACTGATCATTGCTAAATTTTTTTTCCACAGATGTGGCAATTGGGGCTCCGCAAGAAGATAATCTAAAAGGGGCTGTTTATATATACAATGGGAGGAAAGATGGAATAACACCATCATTTTCACAGGTGTGCTTTTTCAATGCAAAATACCCAATACAGAAAAACCCTAAGTTTAAATCTTAGAGGGTTTTTGCTTCATTTAACGCTGACCATCTGAAGGACTTTAAAAGACTTCAGAAAATTTTTACATGTTCTGTGATTTCCAGTCATAACATAACCTGTAAGAGTGAAAAAAATTGTTTTGGGGGGCTTTAGACAAGGTTTATGGGATTTTACATATTCAGTAATTGAGGAGTGTTATTTTCAGGGTTATACTTTCACAGTTAAGTCCATAACTGCATTCAGCAGCAGGATTGTTGTGCTAACATTTTTCACTGGAAATTGTAACTCAGAGATTAGTTTTCCAAGAATAATTTTCTCTTTTACATTTTTCTTCTCAGAGAATACAAGGACAAGAAGTCAGTAATTCTTTAAGCATGTTTGGACAATCCGTATCAAGTGGCATTGATGTAGATAACAATGGTTATCAAGGTAAATTAAACAGTTTTGTTTATTTTTCATTTTTTAAAGAATATAAATTCATAGGGAACAACCCTACTGTGCTACTTGATACTTTTAACAAAAGCAGAATCTGTTATTGAGATGACATGTCACATCTCATATTTTAGGAAGAAAAAAGAAGAGGTAAAGCTGAGGCCAAGCAGTCAGTTTTCACGGTCATCTAACTATTATTTAAGGCCTGATAACAATGTAATAGTATGATCATAGTGCACAAAGAGGAAGAGAAATGTGATTTATATTTTTAAAGTAGCCATCTCATCTGATAATGTCACAGTGAGCTGGTTTGGGCACTGGAAGCGTGTTTGTTGTCCAGACCGGTGTGCTAACCTAAATATATTGCTGGCCTTCCCAGAGTCTGGATTTTGACAGGAGTCATGGGCTCCTTGACTCTGAGTGAACAACACTTTAACCTCACATAGGGCTCATGGCTGTGAATTAAGACCATTGTGGTGTTCTTGTGGCCGTGACAAAGTAATGTTAATTTGGTGTAAAACAACTTCACTTTTTCCAAGTATATATTAATTGCTTTTTACATTTCATCAAAACATTTTGACATTTTGCAGACAAGTGTGATGTCAGGGCAGGTATGTCTGTCTGGCTCTTGTGGATGTAAAAGCACAAGGTTACCGTGAATTGTGTGTCGTATATTTGGCTCTGTCCACAGAAATGTTATCCAGGTTAATTTGTAATGCTGGGCTAAAAGGTAAGTTACAAGTAGTTTGCTGTCAGGTGAGCTGTTGGTTACTAATCTGGAAGTCACATCCTCAGGCCCTTACAGTCATCTGACAATTTACTTTCGCTACCTCATTTGAGAGGTATATGTACTGTCTATATTTATTTCCTTCTTGCACGATTAGGTGTCAGTCTGGAGTAAAGTAAATACTTTTTTCTATCTCTCTCTATGTATAATTTCATACATAAATAGAGATAAGCAATTCTGCTTTATATATATATATATATATATATAAAAAACAATGTGCATGTATAGCAATATTGAATATCTGGATGGAGAAGAAGGCAAGTATCTCCTATTTAGCTGAATTGTCCTTCAGTATCAACCACCTAAACTGCTTTTCTTTGATTAAGAAATCAAATCATCACATTATCAATATCTGCAAGTCCAGGAAATTAGCATGCATCATTAATGGACAGTGGACAAGTATTTGAGGAGCCATCTTTGAGTATTAGCATACCCCTTTTAATAAAAAAAGGGAAAATGGTGTTTTTGTGACCAAAAGGTGAATATGCTATAACGTGCTTGTACCTGACAAGTAATTCCTGTTGACAAATTATGCTTATTGATATTTTTTTTTTGTGCAGATGTAGCCGTTGGTGCATTTTTCTCTGATTCTGCTGTGGTGTTGAGGTGAGATTGCTCCATTTCAGTGCTTTTGAAGACCATATAATTTAACTCAATTTTTTAAGTGCAATTTAATAAAACTCAGTAGTGTAATTTAACCTCATTATATTCTTGATGTCTTGAACTTCAGTCATTAGGCTCTAGAAGGCTCTACAAATGAAACATTTAAATAAACACCTTGAAAAAATGAAAATATCATTCTGAAACTTACTGAGACAAAAAATAATGTACATAGAACAATTTGAAACTATCTGAAAAATGCAGATAACTTCAAAATTATAATTCTAAAATATAAAAATAGGTTGTCAGAGATGGTTAGTTTTTGCAGCTATTTCTGGCCACTATTTGTGAACACTTACTCTTTTCTATTCGTAGAACAAAACCAGTGATAATTGTTGAAGCTTCTTTAAAACATTCTAATTCAATAAATCGAACTAACTTAGACTGCATGGAAAATGAGCAGCCTGCCACCTGTATGAATTTGAAGATATGCTTTACCTATAGTGGACGAGAGGTTCCTGGTTATATTGGTAAGCTACTGGAAGAAAAAGACAGTATATGTATTCATTTTAAATGTACCTATTTACAGAATAATGCTACTGGTATTTATTAGACCATTAATCTAAGTTCAGTATAAAATGAAAAGCTGAAAACTTTTTTTATGTCATGATTACCCTATAACATCAAGCCATTATGCTTCTGTTCAGTTTAGAATAACTTACATCTACTTTGAGAGACAGCAGCATTAAAAGGGTGATATTTAGGTGTCCTCTAACAGCAGTCCTCCCAGGCATGGACCAAACCAGATGGGACTCCTGTGGGATGCTGTCTTCAACTTAGCAATAGAGAGAAGATATTCCTTCATAAACCAGCTCAAGCAGCTGATCATGCAATTGTGGGACATTATGTGAAACAGAGGGAGTTCCACCAAGATTACTGAAAAATAAATCTTGTATTATATTTTATATAATGCATGTTTTGCTCTTGGCAAAACCAGGTATTGCTAGAGGCAATATCTATCAGAGGGAATATTAATGGAGAATTAATTTAAAATAATTTACTGTCTAAATTTGACTGTATTGCCTGAGTGATTTTAACCTACTTGTCATGTGCTATTTGTAAACTGCAAACAGCCCTGCAAGTACATGGTATATAAAATTAAATTGCTTAACTCTTCTGTGTGAGAACATTCAATAACCTTTGGGAGCATGTTACAGAGAACATATGCATTGATGACCTGTAAAGTTGTCTTTTGATCTTTATCAGATCTTTTGAAGCTCATATTCCTTTTGAAAGATGAGCAGTCAGACTGGGTCACCCTTGCTGGACTTTTACATAAGACTTTTTAACTTAAAAAAGAACTAGTAGAAACTGTAGATAACCTAACTCTTGGCAAAAATTTATATGTTATAGATTTGTAATGCTCTGAAACTTGCTTGCAACTTGTTATCATAGCAATTCATACTAACTTAAATAGAAAAAACAGTGAAGTTAAACAGTATTTGTCAGTGTGTGTTGACTTAACTGTTGTAATTTACTGTCAGCCCTGTAACTAACTGAAGTGGGTTTTCTATAAACAGATTTTGGTAGAAAACTATGAATAAAACCTGATAAACTATCCCTGATACTAAAGCATGTATCAGGGAACAGCCATGAAGCAATCAATTTTCAGGGTACTAGAAGTTTTTATTTCATATGGATTTATGTCAGAGCATTTTTAAGCAGAGCATTTTAAAATGGATGTTACAGAACATACTTATGGAAGTGAGTCAGAAATTGTAATTTCTACCATAAATTCATTAAAATTGTAACACTTAAAGATTTTACAACCTTTACTTTCCCTGGGTTTTATTTTGTAGTATTGCTTTATAATCTGAGTGTTGACGTGAACAGAAAAGAGGATACACAAGCAAGATTTTATTTTTCCTCCAATGGAACATATGATACAATCTCAGGAAAAGTAAAGATTTACAGCAGTATTACTGCCTGCAAAGATCATCCAGCATTTATGAGGGTAATGTAGTTTTCAGTATGTATTGTCCTGTAAATCCTTTGTTCTCCTTTGAAAAGCAGACCTGCTGTAAAAGGACCTATTCTGTTTTCAACTACATCACATCATTTTGGAAGTAAAATATTTGTATTCAGATCTTCCACAGTTAATATGTTGTAATTCTGATGCTTTTTCTGGGGAAGTCAGTGGGTCTGCCATCTCTTACATTGGTGACAACATGCATTATAATAATAATAACCACAGTGATGAAGTTGGGCCATGAGCATTTTTGAAATTTTTTTCATCATTTTTATGGATGACAGATCACACATAGATTGAGGTTGGTTTGGAGCAAGCAAGAAGATATGATATAACATGCATATTCTACTGAATGTTTCTGATGGAACTTTCCTATGTACTGCTTAATGCAATATCTTAAAACTTGTTATTTTTGTGTTTTGTCATTTGTAACTATTTCAAAGAACACGTGTATGGTCTTGCTCCTGTTTTTATTGTGAGCAGATAAGGTAGACTTGGCTAAAAAAGAAAGAACCCACTCCTGATCTACAGGAAGTGAAATGAAGACCGTTGCTAGAAAAGTCTGTAGTTCAAGGTTTATAGTGTGGTGTGCTTTGTGAATTTGCTGCAAGGAGCCAAATGCTAGCAGGGTGTGAAGAAGAGCACTTGCTTGGGCTTGCTTGATTTTTTTTCCTTCAAGGAATGCAGCCCTCCCCCATAATCTGAAGGTGGAAATGGGGTAGGAAGATCACTCATGAGAGTTCCACAAATGAATTTAGAGCTGAACAATATGAAGAATGTGCACTGTGCTGAAAAAGTGATCTCTCTACTTCTCTGCTTACAAACGTGAAACCTGCACAGATATGTCTTTCTCCTGGACCAGATTAGTAGTGAATGTGGTTACAGTTCTCCCTCTGTGATGGTGCAGAGACAACTTTGCTGTAGAAAAACCTGCTGATAGCAGTGCTTCAGAAGAGAAGCCACCGAGATAGAAGGTCTGCCAGAACAATGGGCACAGCAGGAGGCAGTTGGAGACCTGCAGGGTGTTGGCCAGGGAGGCCTGTATCAACACCAGGATTAGATGGCACCAGCTGCTGGGTTGACTGTTGGTTTCTGCAGAAGTAGAGTTTGATCCAACAGCCACCATCCTTTGAAGCTGAGTATGGTACTGACCCAGAAGTAAGTTAGTAAGAATCTAGTCAGTAAGATCTTAACTGCCAAAGTAGTCTCAAAGTCACTGTTGCCCTGGAGGGTATGAACTGTTGTGTTCATGCTTGATGTATCGCTCTGAGAGATGAATGAGGGACTTGTCTTGAAAGTGGAAAAAAAACCCAATAATCAGGACAAGGATATAATATTTTTAAGGCCATTCAATGAACAAGAAAAAGCTAGTCACTTGTATTCTATCAAACATCTTAGAAGCTTGTCTTCCAAAACAAAAATTTTGGAAAAACTTCGAAGCCCTAAACCACAACTAACAATAAAAATTAGTGGACACAAAGGAACCATATTTTATTAAACTCAGAAAAAATAGACTTATCTCCTGTCAGACCTTGTTTAAGGGGGAGGAGAGAGGGAGTATTTAGATGTAAAGGGGAAATAAGGGCAATAAAATAATGGACTAGTTTGCCTAGACTTTTCTTAAAAATCCTCAAGGTAGCAATTCTGTGACCTTTTGAAGCAAACATCTATCAGGGTGAATGGTGCAGTTGATCCTGTACAAAGGCTGGAAAATAAATTTAATTTTCTACAGCTACAAAAAAACCTGCAGGGAAATATTCTTCCATGTATTTTTCTTCTTCCTTGGTTTCACTTACTTTTTGTTTATGACACCATTAGAAGCAAATTCTTCATCATAAAGCTTCAGGATAGAAAGGAAAGTTTATGTTACCTACTGGAAAATTGCCCAGATGGATCTCAACTGATAGTTGCACCTAAGTGAATGTTGCTTGCAGGAGCAATGGCAAATTGCCACTTACTTTGTAAGAGTTCTGTAAACTAAGAGAGATGTGATTGACAGCTGACCTTGTACAGATTGCTGTACCAGCATTAGCAGGTATTTGTGTAGGAGGAAGGAATTGATTTGCTCCATCACTTCCTATACTCGCTCATTAGTATTTTTTTTCCTCCATAGAATTCAATTTTCTTTTTAATTCTTAATTAATAGCATTATAAGCATCTCCTTCCACCCACTGAGGTTTCTGTGCTTGTATGAAGCTCCTAAAGTTAAGTAAGTGTGAATGTCTGTCAAGTACAGTCCTTGCAAGAGACAATATAAATTTTATATATTTTGAGTAAAGGCTAATTAATAGCTAATTAGTATAATGGAAGTAATATAAAGCAGATGCAGAGAAGACCTTGTGGAAAATTATTGTGAGTTACATAATACGGGATTTGGCCAGTACAAGCTTGCAGGTAAGAATTAAAATAGTGGCCATGTGGAAGGACAATCAGTCTCTGTCTATCCCCTAGACTTAGGCAGTAATTTAATCAGGTTTGTTACTGTTGGTGCTTCAAGCTGTTCAGTTTTCACAAGTAGGTAGTTTGGGTTCTGATCTGAACATTGCTATGCAGGCAAGGCTTCAAGTACAAGTAGTCATTTATTGAGGACTTCAATCTTTTTAATACAGAATGGGAAATAAAGAGGCAGAAAAATAAAATGCAGTCATGACCTGATTTAGTGGTACTGTGGGAGAACTCATTTTGATTTCATTCATAAATACCCATGGAGTTTGTCTGGCCATATTCCACTGGTAGACTTTCTCCATTTTAGCCAACTTTGCCTATTTTTCTACTTGGACAGTGCAGCATTTCATAGGTGTGTGAGGCGGGATTATTGACAGAAGTAGGCTCACTATTCAATAAGTTTTCTCCTCTTGGAAGAATCATCTATTCTGAAATGCCTGATGCTGTCATTGAACATATTATGCTTTTATGCATTTCTGATTGCCTCCTTCAGCAACAAAGATGTCTGGAAAAGTATATGAGCCATATGGAATTATTTTACATATGAAAAATAAGCGTTGCTGTTTTAGTGAGTTCTAGGCAGCCTTATAATTTTAAAACATAAGCATACATGTTTTGTCTTATATGATTAACTCATTAGGTTTCTAATTTTCATAGAAAGATGTAAGGGATATCTTGACTCCTGTACATGTTGAAGCAAGTTATCATCTGGGGCATCATATTCTACAGAAAAGAGATGCTCAAGAATTTCCACCACTTCAACCTGTTCTTCAACGCAGGAAAGAAAAAGATGTTATAAAAAGCAAGGTTAGTGTATGAGTTCTCTAAAATAATAACCTTTGCAGAACTTGTATACCATCTGTATTATGATTTTAAAATAAAAAAGGTATGTGCAGAGAACTTGCATGTAGTATGTGTGTAGTACTATATGCCTCAGAACACACATGTATGAAATTCACTCTTTGAATATCCAGTCTTTTTCAACAGTATGAGTCTCTTTCCAATATAAAGTTATACTTTAAAATTATTTCTGTGTTAAAAACACAATAGTGTGTTGGTATTGACCTTGAAGTGTTTGAAGTGTTGATGTTGCTGGAATATTAGTTCTGTGAAGGTATTGCAGGTTTTCAAACACGAAGTTTGTGAGGGGAAAGAAAGAGTGTGTTCTGTATCCTTTAGTAAGTATGAAATTAACCTGTTTTCCCCAAAAAAAACCCAGCTTATTAAGAGACTTTGACTTTAGCGAAAGTCAGAGTGTGCTGAATTTTTAATTTTTCACAAATAGTTAGCTCCCCAGGAAAGTAGTCAGAGCACCAAGCCTGTCTGAGTTCCAGAAGCATTTGGACAATGCTCTCACATATGGGCTGTGACTCTTGGGGATTCCCTGTGCAGGGCCAGGAGCTGGACTCCGTGATCCTGATGGGTCCCTTCCAACTCAGCTTTCTCTGTGATTTGTGTAACTGAGATACAGTTGGCCATAAGAACTCCTGAGATACGTAAAAGCTTCTTTTAAAATGGCGTGCTTTGACTTCTTGTTTTCATTCAAAATTCTGTTTTAGAAACCTCAAACTTATAGAGACAAAAAGAGGGTGATGTTGAATACAGTGACATAAATGTACTCTGTAACATATTGATAGCCAAGGCATGGATACCTGCAACTCATGGTGTCTCTACTCTCATCAAACCTTACTAACTATGATGAGTAAAGGCTGTGTAATGAAATTAGTGCAAAAATTAGTGTGCTATATCATAGGAGAAACTGCACAGACATCAGTTCTGGATCTTCTAAAACATTCTGCCCTCTTTATGTACTGCTGTAAAAAATTGTCTGAACATACACCCACAGGTTTAACTGTGAGAGACAGTCTGGAAAGCCTCTTCACTGTTACTCTGGATGCACAGAATGTGTTTGGAAAATGGAAAATCATAGCCTGATTGAATTGTATGTTAGGAGTAAGAGCTATTAGAGACTTCCTGATCCTTAGTTACTAGGTGATGGGTTTCTTTCTTTGGAAATACTGTTACTCACTATAGGAAGCATAAGACACTGAAGTGCCTTTTTTTTAATTTGGCTTTTACAGTTTATTTTTGCAAGATTTTGCTCCCAAGAAAATTGTTCGGCTGACTTGAGAGTTTCTGGAAAAGTTGTTTTTCCAAAGTAAGTATAACGTAGGTTTCATTTTTTTGGACAAGATCCAGTAAGATTTTATCTTAATTATTCCTTACTCTTTTGTAAATAAATAACAATAATTTGCAAAAGTAGACTACGGACTCCCTAAGAAAATACAAGAAGAAAAGTTGTGCTTAATTGAAGACTATCTTTAAATCAGAAATCTTCCAGGAAATGTAACAGAAATATATATAATTGAAGAACTGTTATGGCATAATTAGAAGATTTTACAGCTCATAAAATACATCTTCACAAAAACATAAATTTGTGCTCTACACTTCATGTATAACTGGGCTAAGATAACGCTGCATAGTGCATACTCAGTATGCAGACATTGTAACTATTGGCAAATTGACAAGTTATTGGTTATTTCTGCTGCTCTTTCTGGAGATACTGTACGAAGTCTCAATCAACAGTATAAAACTGAAGATGTCATATTCTTAAGCAGAAGAGCCATTTAACTGTTTCAAGTTGTATTTTATCATCACAACTTTTTCTTTATTTCAAAGTAAAAAATATAGGTAGTTGGTGTGCAAAAAGAGGAATTGTACCTGTTTTAAATCCCAGACACTTAGATATTTTACATGTGACCTGGATTTCTTGTCATTCATCACTTTTAAAGTTGCTTCTACTTAAATCAAAATACTAGGTTGAACAACCTAAAATGGCATCAAAAGACGCTGACAGTCACATAATGCAGACTAATCACACCTGTATAATCCTTAGCAAAAACTTTGTCATCTTCATAGATTTCAGAGTAAGATGAGTATTTTTCTCCCTACTTTAACACCTAGCCTGTTGCACGAGTCTTAAGCCCTTTCATTTTCTTAGGCTGGATGGTTATTTTATTTAAACACTCATAAACTTTTCAGAAAGAATGATTGTGCAGAATTTTCGTTTGTGACATTAGCAATGCAGTTTTTTAAGTACTTTGAAGCTCTAAGAAAGGAAAACAGATTACAATATACCTGCTTGACATTAGGCACCAGTAGCAGATTTGCAGTGTGAATAAATAGTCTAAATATCTTGATAAAGTGTTAAGTATCACCTTTAATTACCTTGTGCCCCTGGAATCTCAATTAAAAACTAGTTAGCTGTGAAGCGATAATTTATTTTGTCTAGACAGAATGCATTCATTATCCTTGAAGAGCAAAGCAAACACCTTTGGTTTTAAAAGAATGAAATCAAATAGGGATGGCAATGCAATGCTTTATTTACTGAGTAACAAGTCTTCATGCATACACTATCGTGTTTTGTTTAAATTGCGTCGATTTTGGCCTGCTCTGTAAATTTCTAGTCTGCATCATGCATTTTTTAATGAAGAATGAAATATGATTACCAGGGAAAAGCTTTAGTTCAAGCTTTGTTGTAGTCCCAAATGTGCACCTGGTACTTTTGTGTACTTGTGTGTTAAGCTGGGAGGCATCTTTGTGACAGCATATTGTTAATGAGCTTGGCTTTAATGCATGTAAGAGGAGTGACTGGTGGGTATATAAGTAGTAAAACAACGTTCAAATTTAACCTAAAGTTGACAAGCTACCGAAATGTTAACATTGTGTTTTTCTTTAATTTGCTTTTGTCTTGGAACCTATCTGCTTAGGCAGTGCTTTTGCCTTCTGTTGCTTTTATAAGTGCCAGCTTCTTTCCCAAAGGTGTTCAGTGACTAATGCTTTGGTTTCGAGCCAGAATATCTGATAAATGTCTATTTCTAGGCACCCTTTCTACAAGTCTTAATTAAACTTTAATGTCAAGCTGAAGTTTACTTTTAGCCCCTGATAGGGTGTCTGTACTTGTAACATGATTATAGAACATTACATAGATCATAAAATAGGCATGTTTACTATGCCCCTTTTCATATTAGCTCAATCCCAGATCTGGAGTGCAAAGAGTGAATGTTGAAATAATGTGTGAAAATACTGTAGCAGTGGTACATTGCTATTCTGGCCTGTAAAGGAAAGGACTGATCTCGTAAAGGCCAAAAGCCCAACTGATTGATGACAATTTTCTTGCCCTCTCATTAAGCAGGTCAAGCTTTTAGAGGTGCAGTGCTGCAGTTGACCATCATATAACTAGTATTGTACCTTAGTTACAGAATTGAGTAAAACCTTCCCCTTACATCTCCAGCTGGGCTTTGTCAGAACCAACTGAAATTACCTAAAAGAGCAGTGGGGGAAAAGCTTTGCATACAGGCTATGTCTAGAATTACTTTCCATTTATACTATGGTAATTATTTTTATAGGCCTCATGATAAGAAAACATACCTTGGTGTTGGAAGTGTGAAGACTTTATTGTTGAACATTTCTCTGCTTAATGTTGGAGATGATGCGTATGAAACTGTCCTTCACATTCAGATCCCTAAAGGTCTTTATTACATTCGAGTTTTAGAATTGGTAAGGAAAAAATCTCTCAAACAGTAATCCTTTGATATTTTTCTTTTTCAGCCAGGCATTTTTCAAATTATGTTTATGAATTGTTGAGTTTCTTCAGCTACTGAACCTACATCCCTTCATCAAAAGCTGCCAAAACACCAGTTTTTAAGTTCTTAGACTTCTAGCTACCTAAATCAAGTGCAATTTAATCAATACAGGTGACTTCCATAATTTCAGTAACAACTAAAATAATTTTAAAAAATGTTTTAAAATTATTTCAGGGTGTTACGGCTGGTTTTTGGCTGATGATCATGTTTTCAGTGATCACAAAGATCTCATGGAATCTGCTTTTTCCCAAATACACAGGCTTATAAAAAGTCATAAACCTAATTGGGCTCTATTTCTGCCTTTTAAAAATAACTGTTTGCCTTGTAAAACAATCCCCCAGGTCCACCTTTGTGAGGTTGGCTTTTCATGTGGGTGGGTTGAGATCTGCTGCATGTGCCTTAGGTTCGGTAAAAGCAAGAAGCAGATGAAGTAACTGATACAATAATCAATATAATCTGTTATGTTAAAGTGGTGATGGGTGTCCTCGATATTGGCATCAGTGAAATAACACCTGGTTCAGGAGAATACAAAGCACCCAATTTTAGTGTGTACATGTAAATTGAAATGTCCGGAAAAAAAACCTTTTTTCTTTTAATCATTAGTAATTTGTCCTTTATTTTAGGAAGAAAAACAGATACACTGTGCAGTATTAGATAAAGAAATTAATGCAGTGACACTTGAGTGCAGTGTTGGCTATTTATATGTAGATCACGACTCAAAGGTAAGCTATAAATGAAGTTCCTAGATTTAAAAAAACCCTGAATACGTTATGAGGATTTTCATGGGGGAAAAACCCCTTTTTTTCTGAATCTCTTCGTCATTCCAAACTAACATCTTTTACCATGTTGGTATCTGTATCTCTCCTGTTCCTTTTAAAATGAGTTGCTTAAACACTCCCTGCAATAATTCCTTAAGGGACAACAATGTTTGCAAGATGCATCGACTGATTGTGCTTGGCTTCTAGACAAGTGAGCTGACTAATGCTATGGACATATGTGTTAGGTCAATAGAAAGGGAGTAGAAGACACAAAAAGCAAGTATTTTCTTAGTTCTGAATTTTTTAGGGCAGGAAATTCTAAATGAGTTTAATAAGATACTTGAACTGAAACTGTGTCAAGGTGCACTATCATTTAATATAAGGAAAATTTTATTTGTTCTACAGCTGGATTATAGTTTCCTCTTGGATGCAAGCTCGTTAACCAGAGCAGAGGAGGACCTCAACATCATCATTAATGCTACCTGGTAAAGTCTAATAAAAATTGAATGAATGAGAAATACTACTAGCTTTGGAAAACAAATAAAGGAACACTGGAAAGGCTTAGCAAAGCATGATTGCAAGAAAGTACATTGGTTGCAAATCTGTAGAGACAGAGAAATTACCAAGAAAAATAGGTGATAGATATTTAAATAATGAGCAGGTTTCTGCCTGTAAAAAATGTGGGGGGCTTTAGTGCCTGACATGTAGTTACCAATTAAATATTTTTATTTTAATAAGCTGAAAGGTCTGTTTAGCATTTGTTTACAGAAAGAGTGCATAGCATATGATGATACCTTCAATACAGATTTTTCTCACTTTGCATTTTTGTAGTAAAAATGAAGATGGGAACATGTTGCTGGATAACATGCTGACTTTACCTATACCTCTAAAATATGAGATTGAGTTAAATACTCATGGGTAAGTCACCTGTTGGTATACCTGCACGTCCGTACAACTGTTGTCTTGTTACTATTCTAAATTCACAAAGTTTTTAAGCAGAAGTGTGACATAGCTGACAAAATCCTGGGACTGCTCAGCTCAGCTATCCTGCACTCTGACCCAGACACTTGTAAGAGTTTGTTTCCCCTATTGTAAGATGAGACCATTGGTATCTATGGTGCTTCAGATTTGTTCCTTAACAGACTAATGTTTTTTAAAAAGTGGAATATTTTTTATAGAAAGATGTATTTAATAAGAGCATAGCAGATCCTCAGATTCCTTGCTTAACATGAACCATACTCTGGTTTTCTTGTGGGACATTCATGGAGCGTAGTTTTGGGTGAGGATTATGACTTTTTGTGATTCATCTGCCTTTTTGAGAGGAAAGAATAAAAATGTGGAGGGTTTCTATTCCAAAGGCAGATGATGTCTACCCTGTGTTCCTAGATTTACTTAAAAGCAAACTTGGGTATTTTCTTACAACTAATCTTACTGGAGGCAGCATGGAGCAGAAAGTTATGCTAATGATATATAGCAATTCTGTTTATTAACAATTTCTAAATTGCTGTAGGTTTGTGTCACCAACCTCATTTCTTTATGGAGCAGAAGGGAAAGATTCACCAGTTACATGTATGAAGGAAAATATCAACTTCACTTTCCATGTAAGAGTTTTCCTTTGTAAACCCCGTCATCCTTGTTTTGAGGGTTAATGTTTAGTGTATCTCATGACAGTCTAGACAGTCAGTAAGGAAATTTTTAAGAGTACAAGGGCACCATGAGTTACTTTTGTGCATTAGTGATGGGAAGTTGCTGTTAATCCCTCTTAGAACACATTTTTTGGCCTGGAAAATCTTCCACTGAATCATCAGAGAAAAAATTCTTAACACAAGCAGGATTGAAAGTGGTAGAGCAGTCCTGACTTGCCCCTTTTTCCTTTCAGAAACAATTTGAAAGGAATTATGGTAAGAAAAACGAATTAGGAGCTTCTTATAAGAGTATCTATAGCATCAAATTTGTCTCCAGTGGATTAAAAGCAGGAGTTTGGACATAGATCTCTCCTAGTTCCTTTTGCATACTCCCTGGCAGGCAGTCTGTATGACCTCAGGTACTCATCACAGATTAGCACTTCTTACTCATCAGCTTTGGAGGAGTGAAGGGTGCAGTAAGCCCACAGGATGAATGAGCAAAATGTTAACACTCCTAGCACAATCCACTTTCATGACAGCATAACAGACCAGCTGCTACCCCATTCTGTGAAGTTTTATGTATTTATAGATGTATATTTTTGTTTGTTGAATAGGTACTGTTGAAGCTTTAACTGTGTAACTCTACCTCTTCCCCACAAGGTTATCAGTGCAGGACCAAGCATGTCTCCAAACACCAGCTTAGAGATAATGATACCGAATGCTTTTCCACCCAGGGACTCCAAATTATTCAACCCACTGGATATCAAGGTAAGCAAAGGTTACTTAATGTATTACTAGCTGTATAACTCTGTGAAAAAGAGAAGCAGAACAAAGTCAGCTAGGTACTTAGTCTGTGATTTGCTAGCCATGGTGAAGCAGAGTGAACAAGGATAGGATCATCTTCAGCCCCAAGTGTTTCAGAATTCTGGAAATAAAATTTACATTTTTTTTAACCTTTCAGAAATCTTTATTCTGATTTTAATCTGATACTTAAATTCTAATAATGACGTTATATTTATTTCCAGACAACAGCTGGACACTGCTCCTATAATAAATATCCCAGAAACTGTAACACAGCAGAAAATAATGAAAACATATTAAAGGATGTCATCACTTTCTTTTCAAAGCCTACTAAGAGGCACATGGTAAGGTCTGTCTTTTGGCATCAGTGGGAAATGACTGTATGAATGAGCCTTGTACAAGAGTGTATCTTATATAATAAGGTCACCAGAGCCATCTTCCAAGGATGTGTGGTGAGACCTGTGATAAGTTCAGGGTAGTCATAAGTGACTTCAGTGAATGGGGTGAGAACTGAGCTGAGAAAGTTGATTAATGACACATTGCTGAAGTCAGGGTGGATGGCAGGCACCTACAAAGAGCTGCCAAAGGGGTATGGAACTGAGTGAGTGGGCAAACAGAATGGCAGAGGAAATTCAGTAACAAATAGAAAATGATGCATCAGGGAAAAACAGGCTTTATTTTAATTACATGAAGTATGCAGATCAAATATTGATTGTCTTTTCCACATCAAAACAGTGCTATCAAATATAACTAACAGGAGCTAGGTAAAAAAACCCCAAAAGAGTACTTGTGGTGGAAGTTCTTCCTGACAGGTGTTATGAATGTTAGAAATAACTGAATTCCAAGGAAGACTATACAAGTTAATGGCACTGGAAGTCAATAAGAATTACAAAATATATGGAAACCATTTTTGGCTGGGAAGCTATTAAAAATATTTGGGAGGCTGGGAGAGTACCATACATGCCTGGCCTGCTCCAGCTCATCCCTCTGTTCCTGCTCACAGACCTTGCTGGAGATCAGACCCTTGACTACAAAGTCCAAACCAGAACTGCTGTTTTAGCATTGCATTGCTGAGGGTTTGTCCTCATAGAGATCTGTTTCCTGCACCTTGTCTTTGATAAAGTACAATGTTGTTTAATCTGTCATCTTTAAAAAGAAACAAGAACAAAAACTAAAACAAAAAACCAACAAAAAAAACCCCAAACTCAAGAAAAAAACCAAAACCACCCATTTTTTAAATATGTTAATTGGGGACTTTTAAGTAAGTGCATTACAGGGAATATCAGACAATGATTGAGATACACCTTGCACTAGAATATCCAATCAGTACATCAGCATGGTAGCCTTGGATAAAGAATAATGATAAAGATTTAATAAACATAATCATGTACAGCCTTGTGGTTTTGTCTTCTCCAAAGCTCTGTGAAGTGTGCTAGTTGTCAGTGTACAAATGTAAGGATCAACCAATTACACTGTTTGTACTGGATAGCATAGAGTCATTTATCATTATTGATAAAAGCTAATTTGAAATAAATGTGTAAAAATAAACCTTAAACATATAAAAAAATTATGACGCTTGTTCTTTTCCAGTCTTAAAATAATCGAATTTTTGAGAAAAATGATTTGTTTTGTATAACAACTAGGCTGGTCTCTTGCTACTGTGCCTTTAACACCACAGGAATAACAGGGATGGATGACAACCTCGAGTTATACCCTGAGTTTTCAATAATAAACATGAATCTTTTTGTTTTGGTCAGTTCCTGATTGTCTTTATAATCTTAGCACTAAAGTTGATTAAGTTTTAGTCTTTCCCTCCCTTGTACAGTACTGCATGAAGAACGACAGCCTGTGCTTACAAATACACTGCAAGCTGGGAAACATGGAAAGTGGAAAAGAAGCGACTGTTCAGTTGCATCTGGAGGCTACTCCTTTACTTTTAGAAATGGTAACACATGAATTTTTCATACTTAAGGGGAATATTTCAAGGCATATTTGCAGTATTCCCTGCATATAAATTCTAGGTGTTAGTATTTGTTTTCTAACAGTGAAACATGATTCAAACATGATTAAATCTTTTAGGTTTTAACCTATTTTATGTTGCCAATGCTAAGGCTTAAGGTGATGTATGAAAAACAAAAATATGTATTTTAGTTTGTCACATTATGGTGTGCATTGCTTTCCCTATTCTGGCTGGGTTATATAGGATGGGGATTTAATTTCAACTCATAATTGTATTTTTCTAAGAAAAGCAGTGTGGATGTGGACTTAAGTAAAATCCAACCTGGCTTCATTCCAGCTTCTGGAACTAATTCGTTTTGTGCTCAGAAAAAGGCACCATTGTGTGTTTGTGTGAAATTGTGGTTATGGCAGCAGCTGTGTTACCATTTTTGCTGGGCAGGAATCAATGTGTTTAAATTATTTTTTAAAAGATAGAATTTTTTTTTTTTTTTAATCAGGATGATGCATCAGTATTGAAGTTTGAAGTGAGAGCAAGAGCCTGGCCAGAAAAAAATGCAAAAGTTATTGAACTACATAAGGACAAGCAAGCTGCATATGTAAGAATTCTCTTACGAATTTGTGATAAACATGTTGAAGTAGAAAAACCAACAGGGATTAAAATTGTAGAATCCTATACATACCTATACACAGGCAATGACTAGAGTGTTAATTACATGAAAATTTAATTAATTTTCATAGGTTTTTTTACTATCTTTTACGGGAAAAAAGCCCAACAGTTAACACTAAGCTTATTTTCTGTTTTTCAGGTCTATCTGGAAGGAGTGCACCACCAAAAGCCAAAATACCATGTTACTTTGCTAATTATTACCCTAGGCTTGATAGTTGGTGTTACCTTGTTTTTGGTTCTTTCATTTATATTATGGAAGGTAGGTTTTCAGTATTTCTTAGTTGCTCTCAAGTCAGGAATTCACACTATTGAAGGATTTTTGGATCTGGGTTAAAGCAGGTTAAATAATAAATAACGTTTAATTATGATCTGTCTTTTCTAAAGAAAGAAATTCCTCTTGTAACTTGGGGTTTTTAAAAAGTATTTCTCTGGGTTTTTTTCATTTCATCTTCTGCATATTCTACATTTTCTATTACTCAATATCACAGTCCCTTTACAATGTTTTATGTGGCATCTCATGTTTGCAAATGATTTATGTAATTTAATGATATCAAATGGATCATTTTTGTGGGATGGTGCTCCACATTTAATGTCACTTGACACATGATGACTGGTAGTTTAAAACATGGTTTCATACCAGTATAAAATGTTTAAGATTTCAAACTGCAACATAAATACTAAAAAAATTCTGTGCATAAGTAAAAGAGAAAACTAATAAGAATGCAGCTCCTCTGACAAGTGATTAAGAGATTGTTAACTTCTTTACCTACATGGAGACTTTCTCTATCCATCATTTTTACATGGACAGGTAGAAATGAAATAAATTGAACAGGAAAGTTTTATTACCATTTCACATTTTCAAAAGTACTGAATTCTGTGGACTGTTAAAGTTCACAAGCCTAAGTCTTTACTCCATGCAGGAGAGCATTAGCCTCCCAAAAAGTAACAGAAGAAAAAGCAAACCTGCTTTTTTGATGGATGAGTAACACTTGATTACTTGGTATGACAAAGCACTGATAAATACCATACTTCATAAATGCCACATATATGCATTTTTGTTTTAATTATTCTTTTATATGGTTTTGATTTGATAACAAAGATTTGCTGACAACAGATTATGACAAATTATGTATTTCAGATTGGCTTTTTCAAAAGGAAATACAAACCAGTCCCTCAAGACACGAACAGAAGAGACAGCTGGAGTTTTAAAAGTGGGAACAAAAATGACTAAGAAGCCAAATAAATGTTTGATTTTAAAATGAAGAAATTAAAATTCAGGTTAATTCACAGGAGAAACAATCTAGGCCTTGAGCTCACTTGCTCTTACAAAACATGCTTTATTTCCTTGAACTGTGTGGAGGATACACCTTACAGTACTGTTGTTCTAATATCAAAATAGTAAACCAGTCTGTTCTGAGGTCTCACAGTAATATTTGAAATGCCATATATATAGATCTGGTTTCAAACAGACAGAAGAACACTAAAGATAAAGAGAAGAATTACTTACCAGAAAGAAAGTAAAAATTTTTGGCCAATCCTGGAAAGTATGATCTCAAGCACATTAGCATGAGTTATTCTATTAATTTTAAAGTTTCAATAATATTTTGAGCAGGCGTTCAAGAAGAAATCCTCTCTCATCTTGCTTTGGCATTTTACCAAGGGTAGATTAGCTTAAACCAGCAGGACTGTAAGCAGAATGCACAGACATAGAAAATGGTTCTCAGAAGCTCTGGGCTTCTGCAGGTCACCGTGTAAGCTTTGGCTTCACAGGCACAGCCACATCACTGAAGACTCAGACACCCAGGCACGACAGAACCAGGAAAGCCAAAGGTGGATTCAGAGCAGGGAATTGTGTGGGGTAGCCTGGAGATGCAGCTGTAGAAAGATTAACATATTGGAGATCATAATCTGTAGGCATCTTTAACATGATACTTGGAAGCATGACAGAATTACTTGTTCCATCCTTTCCTCAGATAGTGCTGCCATAAGGCTTGGGACTTCTCCAGTGAATTATTTCTATGTGGGTTTTTTTTAAAGCAAGTATTTATTTTTATTTATTTGAAGATTTTTCTATAGTACTTATAATAGTATTTAGTGCTGGCATTCTTCCAGAACCTGAAAAAAGAGACAGGCTTCAGCTGACAAAACAGAGACACATACCCAAAAGACTCCAACTGCAATGGGCCAAATTTTGCCTTTAGCTGTGCCACCCTTTACCTGAAAGTACTTAATAAGGAAGTCACTTGGAGAGCCAGCTTGGGTTCCTGGGAAGGTGTCAGATAAATACCATCCAAACAGGCACCCTCAGCAGCCACTCGGTGGAAAGGCAAATGACTGAACAGAAACATGGATCGAACCACTGCTCTGCTACTCCAGGAAGCTTCTTCAGCTAGCTAAGTTTGCACTGCCACCTAGCTTTGGTGAAACAGCACAAGCCAGGGAAAAAAAACCTTCCTTTGCTCCCCAGAAGAGCTGGAGAATGTACACCTTCTTCAAGAACTGAATCTCTTGCAGCAGAAGGACAGAGTATGGCCCTGAGGCCAGGCCTTGGATGTCTTTCTGAACTGCACGGAGAAAGGAATGTCATCTGTACAAATGCTTTGAAGCTGCACCACCCTCTGGGAATTAGCCTGAAACTCAAACCCATGAGAGTGCCTTCAGCAAGCGCTTCTGCTAAGAGAGTGCTTGGTGCCATAAAAGCCATGTTGCCCACAGATTCCAAAGGTATTTGGGACCATTTTGTAACTTCCTTTCACTTCATTTGATGCCAAAGATGTGGATCACTCCAAAGTATGTTTTCCTCTAATAGCTACAGTGCAAGGACAAATGAATGTGCATATATTTTTTTTAAAAGTCAAAATAAAGTATGTCAAGAATGAAATACTTTCTTGCAAGTCTATGAAACTGTACCAAAAAAAGCTTACCTTCCACATGGCTTTAGTGAATTTTTGCACTTTAACCAAAAAACCTTTGAACAGAAATTAGTTTGACATTACAGCATACTGTGAAAAATATACCTCAAATACTGGAAGAAGCATTCACGTTCTTTTGAGTACAAGCAATGCAAGGAAGTGAAACCAAAGCATTTTATTTATCTTTGAAATAGTTTACATAAGTCAGTACATGTGATCATGATGCCTTGGAAATTGTACACTTTCTATTCAGATCTGATTGTTAACATG
Source organism: Corvus moneduloides (assembly GCF_009650955.1). Lineage (NCBI taxonomy): Eukaryota > Metazoa > Chordata > Aves > Passeriformes > Corvidae > Corvus > Corvus moneduloides. Next base: position 15,146,476 of record NC_045482.1, on the reverse strand, counting down.
TAAATGTTGGCTACCTGTTCTTAGGATATGAAGCAAAATTATGAAGCTTTTATAAACCAGGTCGACAAAAAATGAATGTACAATGTCCTGATGGTGGCAAGATTATAAAGTATTATTTGATTATATTTTATTAAAAACCCAAACAAGTTAACATGAATGGTGTTTGTTCTCCAAGTTCAATTATTTTGTTAAATTTCATTTAATAAATAACATTTAAATCTACTAAATGGTGCTGGAATGCCTTTTTAGACAGCTTTAAGAAGCTTAGTTTGAATTGCCTTAGCACGTTAAAAATATTTGATGGGATAGAGTATGAATTTTAACTGGAGACTGGTCCCTGTGACTTTGACAACAGGTAACAGTTTAGGTCTAGGAGCCAAATCTTCATCTGCAGTACTTAAGGTGCAGTACTTTGTCCTGTGTATTTATCACAGATGAGAATTTTTCACAAAAAGTATTTAAAATCACAGTAGCTATAGATCTCTTGTAAAGGTTTAAGCCCTTGACTTAGCACCATCATACAAGGACTGGATTTCACATTACCCTTGACTGCTTCCTGAAGAAAGCACCTGAAACAACTCATTCTTGCCCTGAAAAAATTCAGCTTTCACACCATTATTTGTGCTCTGCCTTCTGAACGATTCCTAGATCAGTGACCAGGAGAACATTCATTATCCATGGTCCTGCAGACTGAAAAACACACTCTGCTACTTTTCAACTCAAAGGAAGCCAGTTCCCAGAAAAATATAGTCTTAATTTGCTGTCCTCTGAAATTATTGTATTCAATATTAAGTAAGTTACCAAAAATAACAAACACTCAAAAATTGTGTTTATACCCTATAGGGAAATTATAAAAACTTAAGTCAACTCCGAATTATTTATCATAACTTTAGTCTCAGCAACAACAAAAACTATGCTGAATAACATTTCAGTTCTAAGATAGAGAAAATATTAATTTTATACAAAGAGCAGTTTTTAAAATACATTTTAACAAAGGAAAGCTGTATAAGACATCAGCATATTCTCTTAGATTATTTGACTAGAAACATTTTGAGAGCACAAGTATTAAGGCAATATTAAAAATTGTAACTAGAAGTACTTGATTAAAAAAATAAATGCAAAATAAATTGATTTTTATTTTGCCACCACTCTTCAACTAGAGCTGGTGAGTAGAGGTATGGTTCTTCCCTGTTCTGAACTGAGTTACCTGACAACGTGGATAGCAGCAGCAGACTTAGAAGTATCTCATTCTAAAAAAATCTAGACTATAATGAAAACCAAACTTTTTTCTATTCTGATGGACACTTCTCTAATCCCAAATTTGTAAGAGACCAATATAATCAATTTTGTTAAAGCCTAACAGCTCCTATACAGTTAAATACAACCCAATAAAAATATATCATTTAATAAGAATTTAAACCCAGAACTTGAACAAACATCCCAATCAAGCTTCTGCTACAACTGACATCAGTACAAGTCCAGCACATTGGAAGGCTGTGCATAGAGGTGAGAATAGGATTCTTTATTACAGAATTTCCAGTGTGTCCCTTCTATATGCAGTTGCACGTTGCTTGGGAACTCTCCAGGTCATCAGTATTCACTCCATAGAGATCAATAAGTTGAGGATGCACCCTGTGAAGCAAGGAAGTCAAACTTTATCAATCAAACTTCATCAACTTTTGCAATGGGTGTGCTGCTCTTTGAGGTTGGGGAGGAGAACAAATATGTATGAGCTTTTATATGGAAATAAATCAGGGTGAATTACATTTTGGCAATTCCTATAGGATCATCTTTAGAAGAATATATTATGTATCCTACAACATGATCTATCTTTTATTTCACATACCAGACTTACTCTGAGCTGTGTGCCTTCAGCTAACCCTGTGTGCATTGCAGAAAAATGAGCCACTGCCCCCTTAATTCCACGGGTAATCCTCCCATTTCCTATGTATTTGTAGTCTCGTTCTTAGATGCTGGAGACTACAGAGACTATTCTCAAGCAGCATTAAGTTTTCCTCAGTTGAAGAACTACATGTTTTTCTTAACCTTACACATGCTGCTTTTCCAAGTAGCAATCCCTGTCCCAAAAGGAGCTCCTTATGGAGACACATTATATACATCTGTTCTCCTCCAAGAATTGAAAGGGTAAAGTAACAGGAAAGAAGAAAGAAGCAGCAGTAAAGTAACAAGAAAGAAAACTGGAGTGGAAGCTGATGGAGGACCAGGATGGAAAGGCCATGTGAGTTATAACAAACCTTTCCAAAGCTGAGCACAAGGCAACCAGGCAGAGGCCCAAACAATGGCAGAAGGGCCAGACCCTGCAGTGCACAGCAGCTCTATTGTAGGAGCATTAAGAACACCTAACTTTGGTGCCATCTGTGCTCTACAGAGATGTAACACATCTAAGATTGCAGCACTACTCTGTTATGGGTATATGGTCCTTAAATGGGATATTTGACCTTACCGAATGTGAACTTCTGATGCTTCTTTCATTAAGTCTCCATCTATATTCCAAGGGTAATTTCCTTCTGCAGAGGCAGCATTCAGACGCGTATTTTCCTTGGCATCAGGTCCACTTTTAAGCCTTGGTTGTACTTTTACTTCTTGAACTGTGTAGGTCTCAACAAAGGGAAAATTGAACTAAACCAAACACAGATAGACATTAAATGAAGATGAAAGATATAGGTGGCAGCTTAGAACAAAACGGGTTACTTGAAATTTAAAAACTGGCTTTTTTTTTTTTGTTCTAAGTGGGAACATTAAACTCAAGCTTTGACCACATGAGCCATTATATATTCCAGCTAGCATTTACAGACTAACGTGGTGTTTTTTCCTAAATAGTGCCTCAGAAAAAAAACGGTAGTGTTCCATTTGTATTCCCAGATTGGACTCGATCAATCTGCAGGTAAGGGGGTATATTTTGCACATATCAAATATGTGAAAGTCCAAGCAGATTTTTTCCTGTGCTCTGTTCATCGTTACCAGTAATCTTGTCCAAAACCAGGCTACTTAGAATTCTAGTAAATGGTTGTCTTAAGCTTAAAGGACAGCCCACATCTCCTTGTCTGATTTGTAACTACAAAGGCAGACAGAAAAGCAAGGCCTTCTTCCAAAAGCATAACTGGAAAGTTTAAACGATTTCCTCAATTCAGCCATTAGTGCTGTCACCTGGAATTGTCACCCATCTCTCCCCCAAACTCCCTGACTGGAGATGAATTCAAACCCAAACCTTCCTGATAAAATGATTTCACACAATCCCAGAACATTTGAATGAATACCAGTGTCCTTGGGCCATGCAGTGGGTCTTTAGACAGCAATAAGGTCTGTGTTTGAATGCTTCATTTTTCTCTTCCAAGACAGAATAATGACTACAGTTTAGAAAAGCAGTTCTGCAAACATTCATAACTAGATGGAATGCATCCCTGCTAAAAATCAATGCTCACAACCTACTGCCACCAGCACAGCATGCTGTGACCTGCTGAAATTAGCAACTTTACCAATTTCTGACAAAAGTTACATGATGCTGCCCCAGTTGCGCATTCTTGATCTCTGTACTACACAAAATTCAGCCAGCATGCGTTTCCTTATTGTGGTGAAAGGGCTTTACACCCATAAAACTATGGTACAACACAAACACAATTTAAACCACAACAGATGGACTGAAATAGGCTAATCTGTATTAGTCTAGTGATTTAAAAAAAGAAAAAAAAAATCAGATAAAAAGGGGCTAATGTATTCTGACAGGAAGCTAAGTCTCCTTATGAGGATGCTAACATTAACTCTTGCAGCTTGTCTACTTTCACGATTAACTGTTCTTTTTATAATCACCAGAAAGAAATTAACGGTACCTGATTTTCTACACTGGTGTATCTTTTCAGATGCTTTATAAACTCTGTTCGAGAAGTATTTTGTACAACAATAAGAGCCATGCTCCCATTATTCAACCTGAAAAGCAAACCAAAGAGATAATTCATTAATTTGGAAGTATAACAGGCTCTTCAATAGCCTAGATTAGAAAGAAAAACTTCTAAAAGCCTACAAGAGTAAATTAATAGAATAGTCTCAATGGTATTTCAAATCCTTTTGCTGACCCCCACTCCATGGATCAATATAAATTATCCAATGAAGTAATTTAGCATTGATATATTTATAACATACACTGTAATAATAAACTGTAGTCCTTTATCAATATCCATCATTTCTTGAACACAATACATATAATCCAAGAAAACTTTGCTTTTCTACTTAACAGATGGCTTTTAAACATCAGGGATCACAAATTTCTATTTTTACTCTTCTCTGCAGCAAAGTATAACAACTACCAGAAGTGCTGTGAGGCAGAGCTGTACCCAGAAGACATTGCCATGGTGCATGGAAGCCCCCCCAGCACAGACCCAGTGCAGATGGGTTGCCCACCCCCTCCACCAACACCCACGCTGCCCTAACAAAGGGTGCCATCTTCAACTGTGCCACTGCTCAGGCTCTCTTAGCAGTTCTTCGTACAGTTCTATTTATACATTTCACAGAACAAAATGAAAGTTAAGGACTAAGAATTTTGTGTGAGATAAAACAGTCGTGTACTGGAGATTAAACAAGAAGAGCCCCCACAGTGCAGATGCTCAGTGGTTCTCAGTATCTGGTCACCATGGGTATTTTAGCATCTTTGAGAATTGGGGTCAGACAGTGAGCCAGCGTCAATTCCCACATTCCTTAATGGAAAGTACCTGGACACAGAAGCTAACAACTGGAACATCCATGCAACCATGCCTAAGTCCCATTTGAGTTATAGAGACAAATCAGTGTTCAACAAGAGTATCTGGTGAACATGGCAATCCCTGCTGAGACTGCCTTCTGGAGAGAGATGGTCTATTTCCTGTCTCCTGCACATATATGCATACATATATTTATTTACTTATTCAGCATATATGTTTGGAAAACATCTCAAGAGTGTTTAAAAAAATTACCTCCAGCCTACCAGCACTGGTAGTAATAGTTCAGATAGCTACTGAGCAGCTGCATCAGGAATGTTCTCAGACTATGATAACAGCACTGTCTGGGAGGATAATTGTTACATAAACATTGAGCAAGTCACCTGGCACAGCAGTACTTTGCTGATTCAGAAAAGAGTGATGGTGACATTTAAAAAGTTGCCTCCTTATCTTATTTGTTTCAATGAAAGGGCACAGCAGACTATTAGGCATTCAGCACTAGGGCCTTTCATCTTCAGGAATGACAAAGAATTCTCATTAATTCTGAAGGAAGCCCCATCTGCAGTGAAGCACAACACCTATGCTGTGAAAAACACATCCCACAGGGCTCCCATAGTACAGACAGTTAAATGTATCTGGACATGCTTCTGCAAATTTAGACCAGTGTAACTTGTGTTGCAGGCAGCAGCCAAAGCTTGCATCCTACTTCAAATGTCTTCATATGGCAGAAACCTCTTGGAGAAACAAGAGAGAGAAGAAACCTAGATGAGTTCCTTCCATAGTGGGTCCCGAATCTCTAACAATCAGTGCAACATTTTTGTTTCCCATATTGAAAAGACTTACAGTCAATTCACTATGACAAAGGAAGCTCCTGTTTGAGGAGTCTACCCTTCCTACACTACTAGCTGACCACACTTTAAGATTATCTTTTAAAAGAGATGAAAGAACCAAGGGTGTTCTTATACTAAAAAAAATAGGGAGATCCACTGAGCAGCTACACCGGGAGAGAAACGGCTCATTCACACCTGCGATAGTTGCATGGAGTTGTCACAAAATTCCCTGTCACTGAGAAATGGGGCAGAACAGATGGAAAGAGAAAACAAAGCCAAAATTCTCATCAGAATTTTCCAACTGACTGGAATATAAAAACACTAAATGCAGAACAATGTTCCCAAGACAGGACAGCATCAGAGCACTATCTTGAGGAGTATGAGATTAGCGGGACCCTGGTAGCAAAGAAAACTTCTCATTAAGAGTTTAATCATAAATAATTTGGTTCTACATTGTATCCACGAAGTCAAATTCTACAAGAGAAGCCAGTAATTTTGAAGAAAAATACCTCATCAAATTCTTCTCTAATTTTACCTAGTGACAATCTAATGAAACAAAAGAGACTCATTCCATAAACTTCCCTGAGTGTTGGGGGTTTTTGGTGCGCATTCATGCACACACACAAGTCTCTGCATTCTTCTTTGAGGGAGCATTTTGTATTTTGCATACAACTACAAAGTTTGTGCTTGCTATTCTGCTTAATTGCCAACTGGATACAACAAGTACATATATTTATCACCTAAGACCTCTTGTGGTCACCACAAAGAAGGCTCTCAACAAGGAGCTAAAGGCAAAATGAGTCAATGTCAACAACCACATTACATAGTCCTTTTTTTCCCCAAACCGTGCATGTAGAAGCTGCATTTCTCAAGTTCAGAGGAAAACAAAAGAAAAAAATAACAATAAAAAAAGATAAGTGTGACTTTTAGTCCTTAATAACATGAGAAAGACTTGTATTTTATTTTTGCTGGCTGTAGAGCAGAAGACAAAGGCCACTTTTATATTTGAAAAAATAAAATAAAGTCCAAGGGTGAAGTTTCCCCATAAAGCCAAATCCTATGACAGATGACTGCTCGATGACTACTACTTAAGTCAGACTTGCCAACTAATTTAATCACAGCAATTATCCACTCATAATTCTAGTTAGACTGCTTGACCTTATTTGCCTGATCCAAAAACTGATTACAATTCCTGGGATTATCGAGTCTGCTGCAGTCTCTGCTCCCTCCCCCAGCCCAGAGGGACTGGACTACCTAAACATAGGCTCATATTCTCAGAAAAGCCAAGGTCTTAAGGTAAGATGTCAGAATTTATAGACATGACTAATTCTCTAAACCCATACTGACCTCGTATTAGGTGCCAAGCCTCTTGGTGCCATTGAACACAGACAAGGGATTGCCATAATGCTCACATTCAGGAAGTGACCCTGAATTTTCTGCCATTGATCCTTGCTACCTAAATATAACAGAGTAATTTTATATTACTCCAGTTAACTGGCCATGGTTCACTTTTAAAAAATCCTAAAAGCAGAAACTCACCTTTTTTCGTTTTCTCTTTCTTCTTTCTAAAATGGTGGAAACATGTAGGTAAAAAAATTAAAGTCATTTTTTGCACATTTAAGCAACACATAATTTAGGAAAAAAGCAAGATATTAGTGGACCTGAACAAATCAATAATACTGAGTGGAAGACTACCTGGTAACAAAATCCTCTACAACAGTCCACAGGAAACACTTTACAACGTGTACAAGTTTGCAGTTGTCAAAATAAATATTTTAAAATTATATCACCTGTTGATTAAATTTGAACAAAGTAAAGAATCTTATTTTATTTTATTTTTCAAATTTTATTCTTCAAAGACACTTTTTTGTAGCTTTGGAATTGCTTGACTCAGTTTTACTTACCTGTCCTTCTCCTGACAGTCTTCCTGCAGAATTTGTAGAGGTAGAAATGATAATTCACATTCCTCTGGCCTAGAAAAGTATTGATATTTACTATGATGTAAACCAATATTCTGACTGCTAGACAGACTTTTATCGAAGTTAAGATGTTTTTAGGGAGATTCTGAATGTACAGAATTTCTCTTGTCTTTAACTTGTAAGAGGGATCCACATCACATCTGAGTTAACTGTCTGCAATTAAGATAAGCTACTGCTATCTCTTTATCACATTAATTATTGCACTTTCCTTAAGAAAATGAGAAATACTAGAAAAACATAGCATCTCTTGGCATACTTGAGATCTGCCAGTGTTTTGATAAAAGCAAAGTCCTTCCTCTGACTGGAGGGCATCCAGCGGTGCTTCTCAGCCAAAGCCAAAGTCCTCGCCCCAAACCCAAACATGGCCGAGAACCCAAAGCGCAGCAGCTTGCTTGGAGTGCTGAAAGTACACACATCTACTGCTTGAATGTGTCCTACAATTTCATAGAGAGGACAGAAAATAAAAAGGACATCTCTATTTCAAATGACATACAACATAGCATTTCTTTTTCATCTACTTTAGCTGGGGGAAAAAACCCTCCAGACTCTTGTCTCTCTAGGAAATCAAGTTTTACTAACTGAAACTAGAATCAATCTGCATAAAATTAAGATTTTATGAAAGTAGTCATTTCAGGTACTTGAAAACGTTAAAGTTATGGTAAAACATTCAGCTACTCCATAAGGCTGCAAGGGGTCTGACTCTTTATGCACATTTTCAACAACTAGTATCAAAGAAAATGTAATATCACTAATATTTGCATAAATCTCTGCAACCATTTCACCAAATATATGTAATGACTGAACATTGTACTGGAGGACTTATGGGAACTCTTAAATATAGGTTTTAAATATATTCATGTTTACAGTTATAAAATACAAACATATAATTCTTTTCAATATAGGATATACATTATTTCTGTTATAAACCCTGGGCATTTTCCATTAGATTCAGTGCTTCTGATTTTTTAAAGAGAGACAGGTTTGGATTTTGCCTGTAAAGGGTTTTGTATTACTACTTGAGAAACAGAGCAAAGGCTCTTCCACTGCAGACTGCAAGACCAAGAAAAGAGATACTCAAGATGGACCTTCCCCATTTCTCTCTTTTTTTTTTTTAATTTAAAAAGTCCTAAAGAAAGACTGCTTTGAGAGTAATATTAACATTGCCTAAGTATTTGCTATTTCCTAAGAAACAAATATAAGTTTTTCACTAGCAACCTAGTTCTCCTTTCTAGCACAATTACATTTTCACATTCAAAACCCATTTATTGTGCAGACCCAGTGGCAAGAGATACATTTTTTTCTAAGAATAAAGCTTTCTTCTAGAAACTGTTAGTATTTAAAAGAAATAAAACCAGGATAGAATCATTTGGGTTTAAAAGCCTTACAGTATAGTTTACACTGACAGAGCATAGTGCTATGCCTTTACTGAGCAACTGGTTATGACAAACTTCTAAATGCTGCTTTATTATTTGAAATCTGGTAATGAATGTAAAAATATTTACCCATTACAATGTGCAATGTTGCAGTCACTGCATGTTTAATACCATAGAGTGTGTGGGCCAAAATATTTGTAGTACCTGTAAAAGTGAACACAACCTGCTGTAAAAACATGAGAAATGCAGAGTAACAACAACAAATATATACAGTATTTTTAATTACTGCATTTTCAAAAAAATAAAGCTTCCCATAAATCGTCTTGTTAGCAGCAGAAATGCTGAATAGTGTTAAATTACAACCTTTGAAACTTCCAGAGGTCTATAAAATCTTCTCTGCAAATTCATTCATAAGAGTCATAAAAAACAAAAGCGGCGGGAAAAACAAACTTTTCCAAAATTTGCCTTTTTGGGTTTTTTTAAACCATCTCCTTAACAATCACCTCTTATATACCTAAGCGCTGTACTAAGGAACTAGAAGATTATCTAATAAGATGTATTAAGGGAATATTTTTAAGTTGGTAAAATAATACCCATGACAGTGTAAAACTGTACATTTTCCAAGCCAAATGGTACTAGATCTAGTCAAAGACAGCTGCTGTGCTTCTTGCAGGCTGCTTTGTAGATTCTTAGAAGCAATAGTGAATAAAATTAATTACTGCACATCAGCTGCACAAATAAGAAATCAATGACTGAAAGACAGAGAAGGCAGGATGTGACATCTGACAGAGGTGACTTGCATTCAGTGCATCCAAACTCATCCATAGCACTTGTATTGTCACTGCCTGGACACTGGGAGAGGAGAGGAGAGATTTTGAAACAAGGGAGTGAGTAATTCAGGTGGCAAATAGAAGGAAAAGTCAAAACCCAGCAGTGTCAGCACAGAGTTGAAAGAGAGAGTGGAAAACCAGCTGTCAGTTTGCAAAAGAAAGAAGCAGAGTTCTGAAGGCCCGTGACTGGTGGTGATTGACATGTCAAGGCACTTTACCTGGGTAAGAAACATGGAGATATATATATGTAAATTTTGCCCTTCTGCTTTAATGCCTAGGACATAAAATACTGTGCATCAGCTGACTTTTAAACATAAATTTATTTTTTAAATCATGAAAAAGGAACAGTCGTGTATTTCCTAAATGGGTATAGTTTTAAAAAATTTCAAACTTATTTTTCTCATTTCTGTCATTACTTTGCCAAGCAGCAGAACAAAAGAACTCACCTCCAGAAAATAAAGAAGTAGGGCCTGCCACCAAGCAGGCAGAATACTGACTTCTTCATATCACTCATACGGGATGAATAATTCAACAATAGTTTAATTAAAAGAACAAAAATTACAAAAGAACAGTTTAGAACCTAACATTCCCATATGAAAATGAGCTCACACAGATTTCCAAATTATTTTCTTTCGAATTATTTAAAATGCTACAGCAGCAACAGACAATTCTGGATGTTAAATTTGCCCTAAGTTTTATGGAAGAATTGCTTGTCTTTCTAAAGTAGGGTAAAGGAGAGGAAAGGGAAAGACTACCACATTTCAAACGACAGGCACTCAATATTTAAATAAGCACTTTTAAAGCATCACATACCAGATTGAAAAATTTTGTTTATCCCCAAATTCGGCTATCTTTGATGTCATGCAGGTGGTAGAAAAAAAATACTGCAAAGACTGATGTATGTAATTACAAAGCTCTAAAGGCATCATGTCATTCTTATTCAGGAATGTATTGCTGATTTTTTTTCAATAATTTCTCTAAATAAAAAATTGTAGTATAACTGGGAATCCCACAGATCACCAGTAAAGTCCTTAGAGCACCTTAACCTCTGAAAGTAATTCAGGACTTCGTGGAAAACTGCCATAACATCAGAGAGAGGAGCTCTGAGTTTCTGCTATATGAAGGAAGTGAGGTACATCTATTTAGGAAACAGATACCCAAAAACTACAAAAACCCCCACAGTTGCCCTAAAAAGCAATTCTTCACAGAATACAAGTATATGCCCAACACTATTTCATGTTTGAATGACTTCAGGGATTTAGCTTCCAGATCCAACTAGTTCTGCTTTGCCAGTGAAGGTAGCTGAAGATGTAACTCAAAAATACTCAAATATTTCCTTCAATCAAAATTATACAGCTCTTATCAACTGTTACAGGTATCTCTCCAAAACAAAGGAAATCACACACATAAGCAGCAGATCGTTACAAGTCAGGCAAATCACACTTACTTCCTGTATGTTGAAACAGGGAAGTTGTTATTCTGAAAAAAATATTTCACTTCTCACTAAAGATCAAACTAATAAAAGAGCACAAGGTGGAACACAGTTTGGAAGATCAAGCTTGGTATGAGTTTAAGCTGCAATCGTCATTTAGGAGTAATTTATCAATGCAGATGGCAGCAAGATACCAAATGACCACAGCTGAAGTCGGTACCAATCTTCAAACTGACTCTAATGAGACTTAAATCACATTCCTACTAAACAGGATGAACACAAGTAATTGCATCCTTCTCTTAAATCTTTGGAGCTCATTAACATTTGCAGAAGTAAACAAGGCAAAATCCCACCTTTTCACTACTCCAAGGAAGACAAAACAAGTTCTGTGCTCTAAAACGTAAGTACCACATCCACCCTTCCACAAATTGAAGAACTAGACCAAGCACAGTTTTGTGGGAGCAAGCACCATCATATTCTCTAAAAACCCCACTTGGTACATGCCTACCACCATTTTTGGTCCCAATAATGACTGAATAATGTGCCTCATTAACTAAGTCCTATACAAGCAGGATGCCAGACAAAATAACCCAAACCAAAACAAACATGCAAACCCAAAACATGCAGCCTATAAACAAAGCAAAAACTATAAAAGTTATACAAAAATTATAATACAAGCTTTTCTGATTTAAATAGTGATTCAATAATAATGGTTTTAATGCCCTTATTCATACTCCCAACTAATCTTTTTTCTCCCTATGCAAGCTCAAGATATCATTTACTAATAACAATTGTTCCCCTGAACACTATCATATTACTTCAGAGACTAAAAACCTTTGATGCCCATGACTTGCACCCCTCACACATTAGTAAGTCACATTTTTAGTTCTCACTCCAGCTACTCAATTTAATGTGAAAAGGTTTCATCCATACAATTCCAGCATCTCTATCATCTATGTTTTTACAGAAACAAAGAAGATTTTATTACTCCAAAAATGTAATTCTGTTCAAAATATCAATCTATTTTCCTGATGTTGCAAACAACTTCCTACCACCTCCTTCCCACCAAAAGTGCAAAAGCGTCTCAGTAAGGACAGAGTATCTGCAGGTCATGTAAAGCATGACTGATGTAGGTACCAAACAGAAATTGTAGAGAAAAAAACTGTCCTTGGAAGTGCAAGCACTTCTGCAGTACAATTAACTTAATTAACCAGACGGCATGAATATTCATAAGGCTGTTAATGTCTCCCCCATCCAAACAGATAAATGTGATGTAATGACTTCCTAGTCAAGCATAGCTAAAATTCTGATGAAAACTGCACCAACATTTTGGTTCTTTGCCTGAAATATCATGGAAATTAACAGTCCCTCAGTAACATTTTATTTTCTGAATTAATTGGGAATCATGAATTTATTTAAATGAACCACTTTGGACCAAAAGGTTCACAGGCATCAGATATAGATTGTCCCTTGTTCTGTAACAACTGGATAGCTTTTTTAATGTCCTTCCAGTTCCCCCTCCCCTTTCTCTGTTTCCCCCTCCGTACAGTTTCTTAGCAGTAGTTCCCATAGCAACAAACACTCTTGCTAATGGCCAGCAGTACAACTGCAGGCTTCCCCACATCTCATCCATTTGATTTGGACCATAATAAGGCAGCTCAGTAGAGTATTTCAGTAAAAACATACTCCCCTCTGGACCTCTCTCTTCAGGAGGTAAATTGTTTCAAGAGCATCTCCTTCACATCAAGATGATTGAAAGTTCAAAATGCTGTCTTAACTACTTATTATAGAGGCTAAAACCAGATTTTAAGCCACTCACATAATACTACCCTGTAATACAGTTGCTGTTTCTACTTGGCTGGAAAATCATAATAATTTTGTACAATGGATTTCTGGTGGGGGAAAGAAGTTAACTGACCAGAGTTGCATCCTCATGAGAACAAGTATCATACCTACCTGTTTCCTAACTGACTACCTCATGGAATATCAGCAATATGGAAATCGAACAAACAATAGATTATTTTTAAGAACTTATTAGGAATTCCTCACAATATCATTTTATAAATTGTTCTCATCCTCTTTTACAAAATCTATGCCATTCTGTGTAAGAAGCTGTACAGAATTCTTTTGGGTATACAAGTGCTTTCTGACCATGATGCATTTGTCTTAAACTGAGGAGAGTAAGCACCAGTGATGAGGCACAGTGACCTCCACACAACAGATTCAATGAGGTGAGATTCAATGAACTGAGATATTCAGAGTGACTGAGCTGGTAAGTGATAGCCCAACTTATGTACTCAAATTCATTAATTACCCTCATGTCTTTGAGACTGCTCTCTTTACCAAGGGTTTTTTAACCTGAGAAAAAACCTAATGTAATCTTGCTCTTTTACAAGCAACTAATACTCTTTTTATATGTGCAAACCAGGTCAAAGCATTTAAAAATCTGCTTGCTCAGTTCAAAGTGATGTGTTCCTTTTTTTTAGTAGAAACTAAAAACAGTGATTTGCTGTTTTACTGGCTGTAGGAATTTTTTCCTTACTAGTTAAAAGCATCTGAGAAACTATGCCAAGTAGTCTTAGCAAACATCCACACCAGAGAGTAGTGTTCATGCAAAAGTACCTCTCTTCTTTTCAAGAGAAGTGATTCATATCCTAGTCCAGAATCAACCCTGGCTGTACTGATTTGTGCTGGTTTTGGCTGGGGTAGGTTTAACTTTCTTCCCAGTGGCTAATATGGAGCTGTGTTTTGGATTTGTGCTGAATACAGGGTTGATAACAAGGAGATGTTTTTTCATTGCTGAGCAGAGCTTACACAGAGCCAAGGCCTTTTCTGCTTTTTGTACTGCCACGCTAGTGAGGAAATTGGAGGTGCGTGGGAGGGTGGGAGGAGACACAGCCAGGACAGGTGATCCCAACTGACCAAAGGGATATTCCAGACCGTATGACATCATGCTCAGTATATGAAATAGGGGAAGGGTGGGACATTTGAAGGGATGGCATTTGTCTTCCCAAGCCACTGTTACATGTGATGGGGCCCTGCTCTCCTGGAGATGGCTGAACACCTGTCTCTCCAAGGGAAGCAGGGAATGAATTCCTTGGTTTGCATTGCTGGTGCACACAGCTTTTTCTTTTCCTATTAAATTGTCTTTATCTCAACCCAACAGTTTTCCAGCATTTACCCTTCTGATTCTCTCCCCGATGCCACTGGTGGGGGAATGAGCGAACGGCTGCGTGGGGCTTGGCTGCTGGTTAAACCACAACAGTTCTTGCTGAAGCCTTCCTGCTGGGCAAAGTTACACTCCAAGAAGGGCAAATACAAAAACTGTGAGAAGACGGGACACACAAATCCCCCAATACAAACAAAATCACACCACAAGACACAAGTTAATAAAAAGAGCAGACTTTTCAAGAGAAATAGATTTCCACGTCTGTAAAACTAAAGAGAGAAAGCAGCTTTGTGTGCAATTTTTTTTTTTTAATATAATGCACACAGTGTATTTCTGGGACACCATTTTAAAATAGACCCTAAGCATGAATCCAACTAAGAATTCTGCCAAGAAAACTGGAGATGCAAGAAAGGAAAATCTAGAAAACAAAGCTTTCGTTTGGTATAATTTCTGTCAGGAAATAAGGGTGAAATTCGATCTTTGTATGGATCAGATGAAAATTATTTTAGTTTTATTCCTTCTCAGCTTCTTCCTTCAGGCAAAGAGCTCATCTGTGCCATTACTAAAAATTATCATTACAATTTAAAATCAAGTAATTTGTAATCAATATAAATCACTAATTTAAGACATTTATTCGATAGCTCCCTTACATAACTGAAGCTTTAGCATCAAGAACTGCCTTTAGTAGCCAAAACTGCAGAACATGCCAGAGGCACTTAAAACAGATGACTAACAAAACATAACAGTACCTTTCATTCTCACCTGCTGGTATTACTCCAAGAGGAACCGGTGCTCTGACAGGCTTTGATACATAGTCTGTGTCTTTCCCAGCATCTATCTGGGCTCTAAGTAGTAACCCATGAGCAACTTCGCTGACAGATCCATCTCCACCAACACAAACTACCCTATTACAAAACAAAAATGCCAAACACTTCAAAACAAACTCTTTCATAGCTGAACCCCACACCATATACATAATGAATCTTCAAAAAGCTAAAAAACATTCTTTCTTTAACAAGCTTGGGCTTCGCTCCCAGATCAGTGAATGTTACCTGAATGTTCCTTAAGCATTCTTATTTCTGCTTTCAGTCTGAGTAGGAGTAAATATATTTAACTTACATCTAAGTTAATATATTAACTTACCAAGTTTTTCTTATCACATGAAATGCACATAAACTGATCAGGTAGAAGAAACAAACACGTTTAAGTGCCTCAGTGGAAAAGCTCTTTACATCTTTCAATCCTGACCCATACAAACATTCCAATGCCTTTTAATTGCCCTTATAATAACAACTCACCAAATATTACAATAAAATAAAAAAACACTTGAAAACAGCTATTTTCACACACTATGCAGGCAGTTGAGGGATTTAGCAAGGTATAAAATCCTAGTGCCAGCAATCCTTTGCACAAAGGTACTTAATCACTGCTTCTGGAGCACATAATTAAACTCCCACCTGCTGTGGCTACAGAGAAGAATGCATTTGTCTGTAAAAGCTCTGTTACAGCAAACCATTTTTTATCTTGTTTTTGTTTATTTAAGTACATATTACAGAGATTCTCCAAATTAGGAAGCATATTTTAATAATAAGAATAGTAATAATACATTCCAAGCACTTATGACAGAAGTGTCAGAGTTACTTTAGGAGGCATTCACTTAAATTATATTATTTTGTTTTATCTCTGAATGCAGTTGGGAAACCATGTCCAATAATTCAACCAGGTAAAGCTGGTCAGATCTTTATAAGAAAAAACTCATTTTATGAGTTTAAATGTTTAAAATCGTTTACCTCATCTTCAATATTTTCTTCAGTTCCTATTACTATTTGCAAGATGATTTTCCATCTCTAATTTTTAGGAATGTTTCTTCTATCTAGCTAAACACTGCCACATTAAATAAAAAATACAATATGTAGTTTGAAGAATAGAATACAGAAGTTTGAAGAACATTTTCTTCCTGCTCGCAATCAGGAGTCATCGCCTGTATTTTGACTCATTTTTTGTTTATTCCCAGGCTTAAAATTTTCTGTCACAGTAGCAAAACCAGTAATCTTTGAAGTCTGATAAATTGAATACCCAGAAGGACTTGTGTGGATTGTCTTCTGGCTATTAAAACTTTTGAAAACAGATATATTTTCCTCTGATTTTGGAGAGCTGTGTAGATGAAGAGTCCCAGGAATAACATGAAAATGCTGCTAAATTTGACTTTTATTATTTTACCATTAATCATCAAGAGTTGCCTTTTTGGCTGGAAATAAAGGTACCATCAGGCACCTGGGATTCCAATGCTAATCAGTGAGAACCTGCTATGCATAAGGAGTAGAAAGTCTTGAGCAAACAAATTTTACTTAGACCTTGAAAAAGGTTTTTGAGAGGAAGAAACATTTAACCATCAGATGCAACTTTCTTAATCAACTATTCACTAAGGACTGACTAACCTGGGCTACTCTAAATATCCTTAATATTTTAGGCTCCTAACTAGGAAAGAAATATGCATGGACACTGCCTATTTCTGTCACTGTACAATGGGAAAACCCAGCTGAGATAGCAGCATCACAAATGCAGTCTCTCTATTTGTCACCAAAGCTCAGCCATAAATCAGGGGGAAAAAGCAAAATTGACAAAGTGCCTAAATTTTCAGTGTCCCTAAAAAAGAGTGGATAGCAAAAAAGGTAGAGTATATAAAACATCTGCCTATGGTCCTTCAAGACAGAATGGTAGCTGGGGAAATCAGAGAAAAGAAATTATAACTACAAACAAACAGCTTTGAAAAAGAATTAACACATAGGAGCGCTGCTTTCAGAAAGCACTGAGATATAAACTTCCAGTTTACTACTGCAAATCATAAGCTTAAGTTTACTTCATATGCTGTTAACATGGAAGGAACCATAACTCTCCTAGAGAGAAAATCAAGCTCAGAAATTGCATGTTGCTATGTTGCTTACATACTGCAGTGAATTTTAAAAAAAACAGTTGTCTTGCCATTTCTCCATTTTCACTTCAATTAGGTTTCTGCCAGTCTGAAACAGGCACCACTTGACGAGCAGGTGCTGATTAGAGCGGCAGATTAATGCACCCTGGCATGGCCTTCAGTCCACACCTAACCCACCTGCAGCTGCCTCCCAGCCTGGGCAAGGCGTGCAAGGTCTGTGTGCACAAACTGCACACGAACCAACTCGCCTCCTACCACCACACACAGCGCCCAAAGGAGGCACAGAAGTGCTGCTCCAGACAGGACAGGGGCCTTTTCACCTCAGAAATCCTGGCATCATACTAAGGGTTATATTCTTCCAGCTTCTTCTGCTCCTGTTCGCCCTTAGGTGTGACTACTGGAGAGAAGCCTTACAGGGGAAGAAGTTCCCAGTGACTCTACCCAAAGATCAAAGATGAAACAATTCAAATATGACTCAGTGTAGAAGATATTTGTGAAAGAAGATACAATCCAGGCTTTTTCTTCTTTGTCTTAGTATTCTTACAGAGACTGAAACTTTCATGAAGCATATTTCGGAAAGCTTTATTTTTTTATCTACTGTTACTCTTTATTTACCATTATTTATGAATCCAAGATACATTTCTATTGTCGGTAATTAATAAATACCAAAGCATTTAACAGAACTGACTTTCCCAGGTTTCATATATATGAGAAACAGAGTAACTCATTAAATACCCACTAGCATAATTTTGATTGGAATACAAACAAAAATAACATGATGAGGTTTACTAACATTCATAGTCACTAACCTACTTACCCATCAAATGCCTGCAGTTCACATTCTTTAAGTACTGAGAGAGCATGTCCTTCATATTCAGTTACTGCAAAAAACATTAATTATCAGCAGATTAGACCATTTTAAAGGGGTTTAAATTATTTTGCCCATAAGGAACAAAAGAGTAATTCAATTTAGATTATTTTTTAAATCATTAATGCATTAAAAGTATGAGAAGTTATATTTTACAGTTATGCTAGCTAAAAGGCCAAACATTAAAATTCAGCTGCTATTAGATACATGGCTATTTAGTGTATTTAAATTCAGATAACTCAAGAGGATGTTTGTTGCATCAAAATGCAAGTTTTAGCACTGACATAGTGGGTAAACTTCAGGAAAATAAGCATATCCTCAGTTAAGATTGAATTACTTCAGGATCAATCAAATTTAATTGCCTTTGTGTTAGGATATGCAAATTGCTAAATCAAAAATAAGAGGACTTAAACTCAGAAGTATGAAATCAAGCCAAATACCAGTGACAACAGAATATAACACACAGAGGAAGGTGGCACAAGTATACACCAGAGTTCATAGCCTCTGGAGGAAATGAATCTGTCACTCCACATTGATGTCTCTGTGTTTGCTGATACCCTATATAGTACTGTAAATGCCAGTGAAGACAGGATAAACTGGCATACTACAGATGGCACGAAGCATCATAACTACATTTAGCATTTTCTAGGGCAGCTTTGCCAGAAGAGACAGCCCAGCTGCAGCCACCCATCAAAGATTTTTGCTGACTGACATGACACTTGCAGATGGATTTTTTGTGTAAGAATGTGCATCATTATATGCAAAATTACATTAATCTTTCATGCTTGTCTGTCCCTGGTGCTCACATAGTTCAAGGCTTTTCTCCAGTGTTCCTAAACACTGCTAAAATTATTAGTCTTGGTGTCTAAAACAATCATTCCATATCAGTACCTGTTCCAACAGTATTTCTACAGACTACTCAAATGCTGCTTACAAGAACTGAAAACACCCCTATCTCCTCCTATACACACACACACGTTTGTGTGTATAGTGCGTGCATACACCTTTTCTCCTAAAAAATAAAAAACATCAAAACAAAATCAAAACAAAAATGATACTATTTTTACACTTCACATTAAAAAATTGTATCTATTGCCTATAACTTCAAAATCCCCCAACCAGTATGAGCAAAGTTCTAGTGCTTGGTGTTTTGAAAATTCTTAACTATAAACTAGAGTTGTTTTGATTATCTGGAAGGCAAAGATTTATCATTTTGCTGCAGAAACAGCTATCACTATAACAACTTCTGGAAATGATTTACAGAATTTACTTCCATGCAGGGTCTCTCTGGACTATCCAAGCACAATATTTAAGCTACCATATTCAGCTTTGCATTACCAATAGGAATTATGCTTTTATCAGTATCTGTAGGCTGTGTGAAAAGTGACCAATAAAAGTGTGCATCATGCAAAAACGCAGAAAGGTTCAAGTATCTTACCATTGCTTAGCTGTGAAAGAAACTCTTCCCATGAAAACATAGAGTTGGTTACCAGGTTACATGCCTTTTTAAATGAACACGATGACATTTAGAAAGTTATGAGTACAGTCTAATTAAAATGGAACAGTAAATTACATTTATTTTGTAACAGAAAACATGCTCAGTGCCTTCCTATGCTTACTATTACAGAATTAATTCATTCAAAGAACAAGGATGTGAAAATAAAGAGGGCTCATGTCTACAGAGAAATCAAGAAAGACAGTAAAAATGACTAATGTTAACCAGATTAAGAACAACTCCATCCTCTTTGCATCTAATATCTTAAGTTTGGAAATTATGTAGAAGAAATGCTCAAGGCTTAAGATTGGGGAATTCCAAGAAATTTAAAATTTGATGGGAGAATGACAGAGGATCTATTTTGACACACTGTGACAAAAAGACAGTGAAAAAATGAGGTTTTCAGGAAAAACTTTGGGAGAACATATAGAAAATCATTCAAGTAGAAAAAAAAACCTAGAAAAATCCAACACAGACATAAAAAGACCATGTCTAAAAAGTTTTCTGCAGGCTTGACAACCTCCAGAGGGACATGTATAAATCATTCTGATGGCTGGAAAAAAAGCTAAGTGTTTGAATATTTGGCACTCTTCCAATTCAGGGGGAAGAACAAACAAACAAAAAAACCTACTCAATGTATTTCGGTAATAGGAGGAAAGCTTCTTTCGTTGTTTGAGAAGGATCCAGATTACATATTTGGCAAAAATATAATTGCAAAAATATAATCACAGAAGTATTACTTAATGATTTTTTGACCATTTCTAATGCATAATTAAGAAACTTGGGGGTTTTTTTTCAAGAGTGTTTTGCTCTTAAATCTCAGATAACAGCATTCTGAAGGAAGGACACCAAAGGTGCACCTCCTTTGAACAGAGTCACACATACTCCAAACACTTTCAAGCCCTCCTCACATAGCAAACAAGAACTAAAGGCTTGGCCTCTACACATAGAAAAAGCAATACACAGTTAATTCAAGACTTCCAAACAGGGGATGCTTTCAAGTGATACCTAAATATACTGGCACTCATGCCACACACTAAAATCAATGGGATTATAACTGCTAATGATAACATTTTATTTTCATCCGGCATCAACACCAGTTATCTGTTGTTATTTATCATATGGTAAATTTAAACCAATGCTATTTGTCCAGTTCTCAAGTATTCTTTTTCTTTGTGATTCTACCCTAAAAATAGGAGTTTGGGAAGACTGTTATTTTTGCCTAGATGTCCAGGTTTTAAGTGTACATAAATGGAAGCAAAAAAGTCAAAAAAAGAAGTGAGACAAGCTAGGATTCAAGTCAGGGTTTCCTTCATTTATTTTTCTTTAATTATGTGTAAGATTTTTCAAGATACTAATGTATTTCTAAAATACTAGCTCCAATTATCACAGTTTGCCAGTACTTGCAGGTATCTCAACAACAGAGTGAGCTTTTGTAGAACTCAATTTTTGGAAGAGTCACTTACCCTAGCAGCCATATCCCAACTGCAGCACAAAAGATTGCCCAATTCATAAAAGAGGCCAGATTTTAACTATTATTTCACCTTAGCTACAGTTAAAAAATTGTTACAGTTTAAATTTGCTAATTCACACTTTATAGTGCACTAAGCACTTCAGAGACTTGCTTACTGCACGTAACAAAAATAACCCAAAACCCCAACAAAACACAATCCACTCCCTAAGACCTTTGGTTCTTTTTATTGAAATTAATACTGCTGCAGCACACAAAGTCATTTGGGGGGGGGAAGAAAACCCTAGAGAATTTAAAAATAATTAGAAAAAGTAAATGTTACTTCAGCACTCGCTTATTTGCATTCATGTCTTTAGATTGCTGTATGTCCTTGGATAGGAGAGAACATTTCCACTCCAAACTTCTAAACACATAAGATGTTTATTCCAAGAGAAGCTACCATGAAGAATAAGATTTTCTGAGAGGAAGCAACAACCAGCTACCAATGTACAAGATGGGCTGAGGAGAGCTCTGTCTTTCAGCATTCCACTGTCAATTTTTGATGGTCTGAGGTGTTTTTAGTAGCCTGCAAGCTTTGTATTTTGTATGCACTAGAAGCCACTTCAGAGGTTAAAATTTGCTATAAAATTTTTGTGTTCAATGGATTTTAGGCTTTAAATATGTCTATGTGGAAAAGTCTAAATGTAAAATATCTTCAGTGCAAAAACGGTACAAAAGCATTCACAATTCCAGTACCTAATGCCACTAGTTATGTAAATACTGGCCATGTTCCAAAAAAGCAGGAACAGCAAGATGCACACTCCAACTTCACAAAATCCAAAACAACTATGGGATGAAAAAAACCAGTCCTAGCTACTTGAAATAAAGCGCTTAGTTTTATTAGAATATGGTACCAGTGGACAGGACTTTTACTCAGCACCCACCACCACCCTCTTTTTTCCTTTAATGCATAGTCCTTAATTATCTCTACTAGCATTGAAAACTGATGTAGTTTTCTCATTTTGCCTGTAGGAGGAGTGTTAGGCAGCTAATAAGCACAATAGTATTTCAACATTGCCAAAATAACCTTAATTAAAGGATAGGCCATTAAACATTTTTCTGGCTCAATTCCGAAGTTTCCTATTAAAATTTAAAAGGCTAATAATTAAAAAATAAACTTAAAACTGTTTTTATTCCACTAGTAAAAATGTTTTTGAAACCTCTACGAATTATATTCGCAACTTATATTAAAACTTTTTTTAAAAATTGTGACCAAACAAGGGTAAGTTCAATTTCTAACATGACAGCATTATTAGTCTGTTCACACTATGATACATGCCTTCCAGGTGGAAAAATATGTCTGTGAGAATTAAAACTTATATAAAGCTGCTGGCATTCCCTCTCAGTTAAGTATAGTTAAGAAATTATCACTGCAGAATTATAATACAGACAATCTTTTTCACATTTCTTCTAATATGTCTTTAATCTTCAATTGATTTTACTTTAAATTTTGGGATAAATAGTTAAAAAAATACATAGATACAGGTAATAAAATTAGCAAGCTAATTTTCATCTACCATTATTGTATTATTACATTCTCATGGCTAAATCGGATTTTCTCAGAATAATTTTTGGACTGCAACCTGAACTAGTCATCATTTCAGAAGAAGTTTAAGGAACACCTGCAAGATGAGACCTCTTCTAATTTGCTTAAACTGAGACTGATAATTTTTCAAGTCAATTACAACAGACACAGGAAAAAGCCTAGATTACTAGTATTGACTGCTATAGGTGAAAAATACTGAATCAGTAACAGAATTACAAAAACTTTTTTTTGACAAAATAAAAATATATTGTGTTGTATTAACTAGAGTTCCAAATGCACTACTTGCAGTCAAAGGCAATAAG
Source organism: Corvus moneduloides (assembly GCF_009650955.1). Classification (NCBI taxonomy): domain Eukaryota; kingdom Metazoa; phylum Chordata; class Aves; order Passeriformes; family Corvidae; genus Corvus; species Corvus moneduloides. The sequence goes on along the minus strand of NC_045482.1, from coordinate 15,123,501 downwards.
GTTTAGCAGTAAATTCAAACTGCGCTTAAGCATTAGTTTCACAAAGGATTAAGCTATGCTTTTGAAGCAACTTACCTGTGACATCAGTTTTTATGTCAGCAAGTTTAAAAAGAGGTGCAACTTTTTCAAAATAAACATGGGTGGCTTCCCTTTTGTGGCTGCTTGGATTAACAAACACTTTCAAGGATTTTGGTCTGTTTTGAAACCCTAGAAAGAGAACACAAAACATTTCAGATTACACACAACCTGACTATTTTTACAGCTTAAATGAATTTCTAATGTCAGAACTGTTCCAATAGTTTGACAGGATAAGTAAATTATAGTTTTAAAAAGTCTAAATTTCTTCTTGCATGCCCACTACTTATCTTTAAACTACAGTATTGATTAATTTTGTGTGTACAGCTAATAAACAGTTGTAGGAACCAGAACAAAAGTGCATGTGTCACAGCCTAGTTAAACCCTGATTCAGGAGCAGGATGAGCGTGAAGTTAAAAGTCTGGGCATCAAAAAAGAAAAGAAACCCAAACATAAAAATGTATCCTTGTTGGAATTTAATGTGACTCAATTTCAGCAGGCATACAAAAGTAACACCCAACAAAACTGACACCACAATCCAACACTTTTCTGAGAGTGCAAATCAAACAATCCAAGGGAAATTTCTTCGTTGTGAAAGAGGTACAAAAATATAAAGAAATTGAAAACTTGGCAGTATCATTTGGAAATCTGACAATTATTATTCATTTAGGTCTTTGGAGTAACAACATCCAAGGAAACAACACTGAGAAATACTGCTATGCAAAGCTGAACCTTGTCTTGCACATTGATCCCATGAAGTAATTTTATTATTTGAAATATGGCATTTTTGTTGAAGAGTAAGTAACTCACACTAAACCAGTAACATTACTTTTCAAGTTCTCTTTTCTAGAATTCCTACAATTGCCAGTGAGACTGCTTTGCTACACAAAGCAAGCAGTAGTGTGCAATACTGCTCTTCTTTTGGTATTTACTTAAAACACACAATTTGAACAATTCTAAATTTTGTTTTAGTATCAGGGTAGACTATCACTTTCTTAGTCAAATAAAAGCTAGACTATCTGGCAAGTGTACTGCTTTCAACATTCAAGAACAAAATTAGTAGTAGGCCACAACTCCAAAAGGGAGTCAAGAATGAAAGCACACTTTCCTGCCCCATGAAGAACATTAGTTCAATTTTTACAGCCACATGTACCTTCAGAGTGTCAGCAAGGACTCATTCCACTCACTCTACCTCAAAAACTGAACAGGAACTCAAAGAAATTATAACTAAATACTATTTCAGCATTAAAGAGGAAAGTATTCCTAAGATCAAAACATAATTATAAAAGTCACGGAGATTATTTTTTCATATATTTAAACACACCAAAGAATCTCAAAATGAAAACTAGCACTTTAGCCAGTTTGTGTCAAAAAATTTAGAAGATTTCTTAAAGATACTGAAGGAAATTATTGGATCAACTTGCTGCTATAACATAAAAAGCATACACAAAGAATTGTACAACCATATGTATGTCAAAATGTTACACAGAGTGCCAAGTCATGGCACAGCAAAATAATACTGGAGAATCTTGCATGTCCTCAGTAACAAATACCTGTGTTCATAATCATCTCTTTCAAAAGGAGAAAAAAGGAAATAGGGAACTTGGTGAGGGACTGCAGTTGTGTTGGAGGAAAGAGTTGCTGTTCATGAGGACCTGCTTAGCTACAAGAAAGGTCTGAGAAAAGCCTGAAAATATTCAATAAAGACAAACACAAAGCCCAGTACCTGAGCCAGCAAAACCTCAGAGCATGGGCTGGGGCTGGGCCAAGCAGGCAGCACCTCTTAGAGAGCACTGGCAGCTCCTGATGGGCGGGAGCTGGACACAAGGGAACAGGGCCACTGCAGCCAGGAAGGGCAAGGGCTCACTGGGCTGCAGCAAGAGGACAGCCAGCAGTGCAAAGGATATCCCTATACCCTTGTTCTCAACATCTTTGGAGCCTGAAGCTAAAAAATTGCATCCACATTCAGGCCCCCCAGCACAAGACAGATGAAGTGGAGCAAGTCCAACAGAGGACTGTGAATACAACGAGGGGCCGGAGCAGGCCACAGGAGAGTCACTGGCAGCCACCTTGGACAGCCTCAAGGACAAAATCTACCTAAAGGTTTTCCTTAAGCATCTACTGCGGGAGTAACAGGCCACCAAGCCAGGCTTCCTACAGGTGCAAGGACAAAGAGGCAGTGGACACAAGTGCCACAAGGAATATCCCAATGTGAAATAAAGAAAATTGCCCTTCACAATGAGGGCAGCTAAGCCATGGATGACATTGTCCATCCTTAGAGATTTTCAAAACTTATCTGGACATGGCTCTTAGCAACGTGATCTTTATTAGAAGCTCACCTGTCCTGAGCAGGAAGCTAGAACAGATAATCTCCAGCGGTCCATTCCAACCTAAATTCTTCCTGATTCTCTGGAAACAGCAACAAGGACTGCAGATATGTACTACAGTGGAATTTCTTATTACAGGAATTACAACATAAACAAGGAAGACTAAACAAAAGCTCCCAAAGACTATTATTACATATAAATAATCATCATAAACACATTATAATAATGCCTTAATTGAAATCTACTAACTGGTATTGCTGCAGTCTTTTAGAAGTCAGAAAAATATTAAGACCAAAAAAATAATTTCTGTGACTCTATCCTTTGCCTAAAGCATCACTAGAAATTAAATGGAAAACTGTAAGAATAAGGATTCCTGCTTCAAAAGAGAAAAGATTTAACCAAATCCATTAATGTGCTGTCATGTTTCTTATTTACAAGAACCTGTGATCAGCTGCTCCTCCTAATACTCAACCCCCCACCAACACCCAGAGCTAAAAAACTGTAAAAAATTACTTCAGTCATGGATATCTAAGTATACCTTGAAACTTACAAAAAACAAACCAGAAACACCCCCCCAAACATACAAATATAAGAATATAATACATAAAGCAGTGGGAAAGAATAGGAAACAGCTTGTAGAAGAAGAGAAAGCAGCTGAAGTATCAAAAATTCTGTTACCCAGACAGTGTGAGTTACAGTATTGTGAAACAGACATCAGGAGAAAACTGAAGGGGATAAAAGCAAACACCACTACCTCACTTCAATGTTTTTGACTATTACATGTAAAAAATTAGCCCTAGGTGGTAGTATAAAGTTTCAGAAGAAATTCTAAGTAGGCAAAAGAAAATAGACTTTTCAGTTGGTGGGGGGAAAAAAATCCTAGATTTTTGAGGAAATGGTTGAATTCAATTTCTTTTTAAAGAAAAAAATCATTCATTAAACAATTCTAAACCAGAAACTGTATTTATGATTATGTATATTCGGCTACGGCTGAAAAGTCGATCAGAGCTAAGACATAAATCCTAGCAAGATTTTCAAGAACCAAATGCATTCGCAGGATGAAAGTATTACAATATTCTCTTTATGACTATTTGAATATCAATTTACTTTTTTAGAGAGATAAAATATTTCATTCACAGACTTTTTTTCAAACAAGACTTTTGAGCAGAGACGGTACACTATTGAAGTGATTTTGTTTGTGACAAATAATTGCCAACTGACATGAAAGGATGATCACGACAAAATTTATTACTTTATCATTCCTGGTGTGCACTAGACACATTAAAACACACCAAACAACTGAGTTTAATGAAAGCATATCCAGTAACAGCCACAGATTAAACTTTCACACAATATTATTGTGAAGCTTCTTTAAAGTGTTTTTAAATAATAATCTTTTAATTGTCTTTAAACAGCATCTATATGAATGAATCAATGTCATTGACTACCGTGTGCAACTGATCCCAGTCTGCCAGCCTTTTGGGGCTCTCCTAACTGGTATTCTGTTATTGTTTTCTGTGGCTGCTCCATTTGAAACGAGCCAGCAGCCCAAAGCAGGAAGGCCAACTGTTCCCCCAGTACTAACAAATGTGCTAATATGCACTAGTTTAAACTTGATCTATCAAGTGAATCAGTGAACCATGAAGGGTGGTGGGTCAATCAGGGTGTTCTGAAAACAAAGGCTCCTAGGGCAGCAGAGACGCTGTGCTCAGACATACATCTGTGCTGCTTTCAGGCCTCGGCCTTAGGAAAATGGGTTTATGTTACAAAAGTTAAGAGCCTGGAATCATGTCATTACCACCTACATTTATAAATACTTTATACAACATTAGGAATATTATACATGAGAAAAACTAACAATATGAGACAGAGTTGTTAGAGTAACTATGGAGACACCACTGTTAATATTAACTAACCTAAGTTAATGTTTAACATTAATGGTTTAATTAAAACTTCATGCATGAAGTTTCAGGCATTCATATCAAATCCCAGTGTGATAGATACTGCAGAGCAGTAGATAAAAATAAAATGGACTTCATGCTTTTTTTGCTATTTTATCATTTATTCTTAACCACATTTACTGTCTTTTGTTAGTTCAGAGTTTTTAAGTAAAGCTTTTTCAAATCAACCGTTAGTAAGTCTTATCTTGTTAAAAAAAAATGGATAAGCATTGAAAACGGTACATTTTCTCTCATTTTTGAGCCTGTCTCAACCCTTTAAGAACCACTGTGTATTTGAATGTGCAGAGGATTTTAGATGAAACAGTGAATTCTACTGACACAGTGTGTCCCCACATGCCACGCCCGTAAGTCCTTTACAAAAAGATGTGTATAAATGGAAATCACAGAGTGGGGTGTGCACCAGGGCTGACATGAGATAACAGCACACTAGACCCTGTCTAAGCTGCCCTTTGGGGCCTTCCAGGAGCCAGCCCAGAGCCAAAGCTCCATAGGTGCATCAAGATGGCAGTGGTTATCTTACATCAGTTTAACAAACATGATGTCCAGAAGATCAGATTTCAGGAACACCACATCAGTGAGCAAGCTCTTCGTATCTAGCTGGCATACACTGGAACAGCAGCAACATTAGGCAGAAAATAAGAACTTCTTTAAGTATGGGAAGATGGCAGTACATCTATTTAGTTACCCTGACACGCACACAAAAACATAATAGCAGTCACTGTAACTAAATTCTAAACAGTTATGTCTCTGTGTACTCACCTATATGATAACAGGCTTCATAAAAAATTATAGCCCAGTTTAAACTGAAGTACTCTGAACACATATTTAAAGCAACAGAGGACACTCACAATGAATATAATAGAAATGAACAGGGAAAAACCATGTATGAAACATTCATGACAGACACAGATCACACAGTAAAAAGGAAAGTGTACATAAAATTTCAGAAAAAATAAAATCCTCATTAGAAGATTAGAAATTCAGATAAACTTTGGCTCGTATCATCACTGATAAAATTGCTATTGTTGTTCCTTAATTAATGTATATGTATAAAAATCTAAAAATTTGTCAAAGGGTAAGGTAAACAAGTAGAAATTGCATTTATCTGCAGAGGAAACACACCTGTCAGTAACATGTACTCCCATTTGTCAGAATGTCTAAATATTACTGACCAAATATATATATATTCTACTTTGATAAATCACCTGCTTTTAATTTGCTCCAGCCCAAAAAAAAAAAAAAAAATCCTTCCAGTAAATAATGCAGCAGTTAATGAAAAATTACTTTGTGATCAGATAGACTGGGGGAGGAAGGAGGGCAGGGAAGTAATTTTCACTATTTTAGAAGGATAAAACCAGAAGCAGCCAATTTGAGTTTATTAACAATGATGAGTCCAGCACTAGGACAAAAAAAAAAAAAAAAAGCTGCAGCAAAAACTACGAAAATCCATTACTGTTTCACACAGAAATACCAGTCACTGAGAAATCAACAGAAGTCAACTGCATTGTATACTTTTAGTTCAAACTTAGAAGAATATACACATTAGCAACTGGTATTAGGAGGGGTTTGTGCAGTTATTTTTATCACTCTGAGTCCTGTTTATTCCTGAAGTGGAAGGCAAGGAGAAAAAATGTACTGATCAGAGATCAAAAAATCTGTACAAGGTCTGAGCTTATGGAGAAAGACTGAAGCAGGAACTTGAAACAGCATTGCACAGAATACTTTTTTTTCAGGTTCAGGTGGCTTCCAATTACAAGGCTATAAAACAGAGACTGCACCTCGAGGTCAAGGCAACCTGAGCTAGAGATACTGCAGCTTTTTTTTCTGTGAACATATGGTATCACTGCTCCTGATAGATGGAGGGTAATCTGGGAACAAAACAGACATTTGCTCCTTATGCAAATGTCCTTGCCTTTATGGGTAGCTGGAGATCTACAGGAATCCTGGCACTTCTGCAGATTGAGATATTTCATGATAAAGTCTTTCAAAAGGGGAAAAGGGAAGGCACTTTTTAATACACATCTTCATTGGGAAAATCCAAAGCATACTGTAAACAAACAGTATAAGAATGCACCATTAATAACTCGTGTTGTTTCTCTAATACCTGCTTGTGAAACTTTACTAGAAGCACACTATAAATTGTTATTCAAAGTGTTGTTACAAACACTACAGATGTACAAGATTTGAATTCCGTAACCCAGCTCATTCTTAACAATTCAGCTGGAGTTCTAATAGTCTGTTACAAGAGAGACTGCTTTTCTTCTGTAACAAACAAACTCATTTGCCAAAATCTGTAAACAGAGGCACATTTTGGAGCTAAATCAGAGAGTTTAGTATTGGGGAAGGGGCGTCATTTTGGTTTTTTAAATCAAAAGTGCGCTATATTCTATGTCTTTCAAATACAAACTACAGTGAAAGGCTTGGATTTCTCAGGGCTCTTTTCCCTATATGGTTAATATTTTTTTCTTAATTTTGAAGGAGCTTCCATAAAATAAAAAAAAAAAGAAACCCCAACCAAGCAACCAACCTTATAACTGGTTAAACAAAGCATCCTGAAAATGGCATTAGCCTAAGCAAACACAGAAAGATATTTTTAAAGTAAAGAATTACCTTCCATCACTAGTGTCAATAAATTTTGTATCAAATTAGACAACAAGAGTCCTACAGAACCTTAAGAGCACTGCCCCCTGTGAATTTATGAAGATGAGGAAAGTATCTCCCATTAGTCTCCTAAAGAATCTGGAGGTCTCAAGTGGGATTCCCTAAACTGTCACCTGAAGAGCTCCCAGAAGTGCAACTACTGTAGTACCATCATGTGTGATGCAATTTCAAATGAAATTTTGTTGAAAATATCAACAAAATATATTATTTCATTCAGAAACAGATTTCCCAGAAGACTCTTCAGTCAGAATAAACTACTTATTTTCAGTAGCTTCCAAAACTCTTCCAAAAATAACATCAATTTGTTTCAGTTTTACAGATACATTAGTCAATTATTGTCACTTTCCTAAATTTTACACTTCACCACGTAAAACTTCAGTAGTAAACATTTGGCAGAAATAATATTCATATCTGTGTCTTAATTTCTACAGGCAAAACGTTTCTAAGCTTCACTCAACCTCACGTATTGCCAATAGAAATAAATATGACATCAACCTCAATTAAATGCTTACCATTCAGAATTTCCTTCAGATGTCTAAACCATGACTGACAATGATCTTCACTTAAGTTATTTAAATGGATAGCACAGTCTGTAAGCTTATTCTCTTCTTTATTCAAGCATTTAAAAATTGTGATACCCAACAAAGTACCACCTTTTTTCTGCCCTGCAAAACGACGACGTTTCAGTTTTACTGAAAATACATCTTTCATTTCAATAATCTCCTCTTGAGCCTGTAAGGCCACACTGGAATCACCTGTAAGAGAAAAAAAAGAAAAAAAAAAAAGAAAAGCATTACCAATATGTTTGGGAGTAACAACTAAAAAAAACATTGTTACAGCTTCATCTCTAGCTTCACTTCTTGCATCTGTTCATGCTTGCATTGAAACTTACTGCATATAATTTCCCTCAATCACTGGTCTTTTATTTTACCAACTTAGTTATGTATCCAGCTGTACAAACAAAACAATTTCAAAGAGGTTATTTACTCAGCTTTCTGGTGTTCAAAAAAATTAATAAAATTTCACACTCTAAGAAATACTTTTTTTTTGCATTTGCATTCAAAAAGCAAATTCTTTATGGTATTCACCTAAATCATAGCAATCACAGCAGTTGTACACTCCTAAATCATAGATCAGAAAGTGTGCTATGACCCAAGCTGACTATATGCTCACTATATTTTTTTATTTGATACAACCATTGCCTTTTGTGTTTATATTAGAAATAAATCAGAAAATATTTAAGCAAAAATAGACAAATAAAGCAAAACTCTATCGCTCATCTTTGCTTTCATTTTTGATGTATGAATTCAGTTTAGAAGACAAGAAAAACAGTTTCAAAAAAGTTCTTGGGACAGTTCAAAATCCTCATCCCAAGGGAGATTTGTGTTAGGCAAAGTGAAGGTTTTGTTATCTTGGAGCTGTTATTTACATGGATGCTGTGGCTGCAGATGCTATCACTTCATTTCCAAGTGCATTTTGGAAATGTATCAACTGAGCCACTGTAGTACAGGCTTCTCCCTTTTCTGCTCTCTTGAGCTGCATTCCGATTCCTCAAAAACAAAGTCAAATACAAAAACTGAAGGAAAAGTGTCACCATTTCTGTAGGTATCAGATTCTCTGGACACAGAAAGGTTTCCCTGATTTCTTCATAATTACAGCGGATCTGATACAGCAGGCCAATAAAGGTCCCTTTGCTGCCCAAGGAAAGAAACTCTAGAAACCAGAAAACTTCCCCAAATCCAGCAACAGCTCTGTCAACTGGTTTCTCAATAGCAAAAACCATAACAGATTCTGTTTGATGAATAGTTGATACATGCTGTACTGAAGTGCTGGGAAAAGTCTATTTTAATTGTCATCCTGGGAAAGGTGGGCAGCACCACCACCTTCATTATACCACATGAAGCTGAGGGCTTCAGAAAGTCATACTTCCTCTGGGCAGGAGAAAGACCACTTTGTCAATTCTCGTAACAGTTTGATGCTGGCATTTCTCAACATCATTTCTGGAAGGAGACTATGCAGTGATCATCTCTCTGTCCAGGAATCTTGGATGACTTCTCCTCAGCCATGCTAACACAGCTAAAGCTCAAAACAATATTACCTCTCCTCATAATTCTCAAACAATTCGTTTTTTCCTGTTCCATACCAAATAACCTGCTACAAATAGAAGCATGACCTTGCTATACTTCCCACATATTTTTCCCAGCTTTTTCTATTTTACCATCCTAATTTCTGTGTAAATCAGCTACTAAGGTGTAAAACTGGACTGAAATCATTCCGTTCTTAGCAGGAATACTGTGACAAGTAAATGTTGGTGTGCATTGAGATAGTACACAGGAAACTGTCTGTAGTGCAGATTTTCAGAAGTATACAGCAAATAAACAGGAGGAAACTCACCTAAATAGTTTTTTTAAAACCCCAACATAAATCTTAAAAGTACTGTAATGACTGCTGTAAAAGTATTTTCATTCAATGTATCCTGTAGAAATAAGGGAGCTGAGGGGGGAAAAATACTGTATGATTCCATTTGAACTATGATTTTACACAGACTCCAAGTGGACATTGTACAAACAAACTTGATACAAACATTACCAAACCCAAGATCTTCATTTTTGTCAAACTTTGTATTGCTCTTCTAAAACATTTAGGGGTAAATAATCTCTGTAAGTCTGAAATGAAAAACTGACTGGTTATGTCCCATATCACTTATCTAGAACTACATAGTTTAATACCTATATTAAAGATTTGTTTTTATTTTTAAAACAGATTTTTTGAGGGGTCTGCTTATGTTTTTTTCACGAAGTCTCACTGTGAGACACACAATACACTGAACATGCCAACACACAACCTCAATGCTTTAGTGAACAAAGACACGTGATATATAACCACAACCATTATGCAGCCATAACTGAGCTGCAGCATTCATTTCCCCAGACCAATACAAATATTTTAAGTGGGCTTGCTTTTAAAATACTTTTAAATAAATCATACTTTTTAATAAATCATATTTTGGATTTAACTCTTAGTTCTGCTGAGGATATCACAAACTCTATTATGGCAATGTTATGAATGTACACCACAAACAAGTTACAAACATTAGTCTACTTGACAGGCACAAGTCAAGGAAAATGAAGGCCTGTTAAAATACTTTTTTATTCCCCACTAGCTTTCATAGAATGACATTTAGTCATAAACCAGGTAAGGCCTGCCTTTTCTTTTCATGACTATTTCAGCAGGTTACTTATTTGCTCATGCATCTTCCTCTTACTCTGTATTTATCAAATTCTTACGTTGCTCAGATGCATATCAAAACTTTTGATATTTAAAATAAAACATTCTTACTAGGCAGCACCAGACTTTCAAAACCACTATTTGACTTTGGTTGTTTTACAGGAATACATTTCTACATGCTACCTGGAGAAGGATTTAAACTCTAGGAATGTTGAACTATAAAAAGCTATCATCCTCAGGTTTTAATTTGTAGAGGAAATGTTGAAGCAGCTAGTAGGATTAGGACAGCCAATTTTTACTAAAGTTGTAAAGAAATCTGCATAAAATCCAAGGCAAATTCCATAATTTTCATCTTCTCTGCTTACTGAAAATAAGACCATCCCAAATGCAGTAAAATTTTATAAAACAACTCAGATAAAGAAAATTTAAGTCACGAGCTGTATTTATAAAATACTTCTAGTATGAGACAACAACCAGGCTAATAAAATATTAGTATAAAGTATGTAAGTAAATAAAGCATATATTGGATTCGACACTTTTTTAAACTTCAAAAACCGTATTGGCTCATTAGTATCGTATTGGTTATTGTGAGCATTTTCAGGACATTAACTGTCCTCTCACATTACTTAGAAAGATATTGGGTACCATCTGTTCTTGCAAGAGATTTAAGTATACATCTATTAGATATCATGCTATTTATTTAATTCAGTACCCACTTCCCATTGTTGTACCTTCTGAAAAAGAGAAGTCAATTTAATTACAAGGAATAAAGATAATCTCTTCTACCGGGCTGCCCTGTCATCATGAAAGCACAGAGGGAACCTGTATAAAGTAGGTTACAGGCGTTAGGGAAGAGCAAAACGAACAGCACTTAACATTTAACAAAGATCTAACAAAACCACAATATATGGCACTTAAAAAAAAAAGTTACTATAAGCCAAGGGCTTGTCTAAATCAATCTCAGCACATCTGTCTGATGTAGAGCGTAAACAGGATTAGAGTTGGATTTATCTGCTTGACGCTAATTGTACTCACAGTTTCTGCACATGTCCACTTTTTTTTTTCCAAATGCAGCATGAAAAAAAGAAAAATCTGCCTGGATAGATGAATTTCTAGGAAGTTTTATGCCCCTATTTATCGTCTCACTAATTTCAAGCAATGAGACTATCCTACATTTCTCCTACTTATGGTAGTCTAATCTCTTATTTAACAAAAATTATGTCTAAATCAACCATACTGAGCTAAATCAAAAGATGAGGGACTAATACACTCAAATAGAGTTTAACTGTTAATAGCAAGCCAAATTTTAATTGTTAAGAGTTTTAAACTAGGCTTTAAACATACTACCTCATGTTTACAGCAAAATTGATGAAAATACATGCAAAGAAAAAAGCAGTACTATGAAAAATAGAACAGTTTTAAAGAAAACGTGGTATTTAAATATAAACACCAACAGTTCAACAAGGAAACACTTTTTGGACTGTTATCTTACCACAGAGGCCCAACATCTAGAAGTGGTACTTAAGGACTTGATTTCCATAACAAATATCTGGAGTACATGGAAAATATCAGAAAACACACATGAAATGTGACTATAATTCAAGAACAAGAGTTGGACACAAAGTAAAGTGTGTTATACTCCCTTGGTCACAAATGCTTCCTCTGACCTTTGGCAAGACACCTAGTCCCCCCTGACTATAATGAATAGATAAATCTTTTTTATACATTTTAGGCTCTCTGTCCCACTACATTCTCAAAGTTTACTTCCTTAATAGTTAATTGATATAGCTGAGGGCAGTGTAACTTAACAGAAATAATTAGAAATTTAAAAAAAATCATCAAGACTATACCAAAGCAAATATAGCAATCAGTACTTATTAAAGAAGTGGTTTATAATAAAAACACTTCTTTATTATAAAATTGATCACAGACCATCCTACACTGTATGAACACTACTTTTAAAATAACCATTCAAGACATACAATAAAACATAACTGTATTAATATAAACCCAAAAATAAAATAAATAGAATTAAAAATTAAACTAGTTTTGACAGTATGTCTATAAATCTATGTTTAGGAATATTTAATATGATAATGTCTAATGCATATAAAGCAGCACCTATTAGCCCATCAATTATTAAGCCCATTTTTCCCTCACTGTAAATCAGCAAAGCACAATAAGCAGCATGCAGCTGATTCATAAAACCTCTATAGCTTTCAGCTACTTATTGATTAAAAAGGGCTGGAAAAGCAGGTATGATCATTCTTGCCAGAAAAGCCAAGAAACACTGTAAAGCTTGTCTGGCTCTTTAGCACTTATTTAAATACTCTAAACATGAGACAGAAAAGCTATTTCAAAACACATGAATTTTGAATGATTTTTTTATTTCAAAAATATAGGTCATGCAACACTTCTGGCAAAATTTGATACTATGCCTCTTACTCTCTGAAAGCAGAGAAAGCAAAATTCCACTTTCTGCTTGCCAAAAGTATCAAACAGTAAGCTGAGGAGAAGGTGGTACAGCAAAAGCCAGGTTGGGGAGGGGCTGATTTTCGTTTGAAGATTAGCTTTATGTTACTCTAGTCCTTCTAAAAGGTGGTGTAGAAGTTTAACACAAGCAAGGCCCTAACCTAGAAACACATTTCTCAGACTGTGTACAATGACCTGCCTGGGAGCAGCAAGGAGTTCAGAAAGTACTACAAGGGACTGAAGAGATGCATCTCAGTTTCTCCAGAGCTGGAGAGTAAAAGCAGGGTGCAACAACTAACTTCACCTTTTAATGGCAGCTATCCACTTGCAGCAGCAGCTGTATTCCTTCAGGGCAGAAAACTGAGCTTAAAAACATCTGACAGGGATACAACCCATTTTCATTCTCCTTTTCTAGAGAATCTTAGTGTGATGTATTTTGCCAAGCAAACGCAATACCTTGCTGCTAATCCGTCTCTCAACACAAGACACCCACCCTCGACTCACCTGCCATGACTGTGCAGTCCAGCCCTTCTCCTGAAGTCTGGCTCTGCTTAGTCAAATCAACCCCCTAAAGTAACATAGATTGCCCACTTTTTCTTTTCCCCCTGCCTAGTCTTCTGACAAGTTGTTTAGTATAAGCAGCTCAACACCAGTCCTATAGAACTAGAGATGCTACAAATTGATAAGAAAATTCACAGCAGGGAAGAAGGAAGAACTGGGACTGTCTCCTTTCATCAGCAGGAAGTCAACATGCCTTGAGCCAATCTGCTGTGCATTTTCACTTCCAACTGCTAACTCCCCAAAGATCACTGAGATCAATAAGAGTCTGCAAGAACTGGAAAAGATGAACAATGGCTTCTCTTAATTCTTTAGTGTTCTAGTGACATCTTATACATTAAAAGAAAATTGTAAGTCTCAGAACTAAACTCCACTTTACAAAACTATAATGACACATTCAGTCACATTTCATTGGACAAGGAGTTATCCACTCTTCCAGCTTAAAGAAGTCATCTTGTTTTAAACTATCATCACAGATAGCTACCTCTAAAAAGAATATTTTTATGAAGAATAACTGACATAATAAAAAAATAAAATTCTGGAACAAATTTGTACTTCAGATTTCAATTTTTCAACACAATACTAGCAAAAAACCCAATAAACCCAGTATTTTCCAATGCAAACCTCAGTCATGGGATAAAGGCTTACATTACATAATAGAATAATTTCACTTATTTTTAAACAATTTTACAATATTCACAGCATGGGTAAATCCATCTAAAACTGTAACCTCCTACCTTTCATCTTCCCCTCTTGTCTCTTACCACTTTTCAAATGGCTCTTTCCCCCAAGACACCACAACCAGCTGATTCCAATTCCTGTTCTCCACCATACCTGTTAAAAACTAATCCTCAAGCTTCTGAACATCCCCATCAAATCAAGAGGGCTGTTGCACACACAGCCCCTGTGCACAGTATCATATCACAGCAACTGGAGGAAGAGCAGCTTTAGGGAACATTTGGAGTAGTCCTTGAAGTCTTGAGTTCGACCATACTCAAGCACTTAAAATTCGGTTAACTTTCACTACAGCTTTAAAAGAGGGCAATAGGCAAACTTCTGAAAAAGAACAACTATCACCAAGCTACTTAGTTCTGGCTGAACCAAAAGAAAAGAGGATTCTGGCTACTGGCAGAGCAAATATGGGAAGAGCTCAATTGATCCCATGCTGTAAGAGCGTAGTTTAGTACAGCTCAGAGGCTGGTTTTGCTGGAGCTGATACCTTATGCAGAAAGGCCAGGTTTGGGGACTTTCCCTCTGAGCACGACCAGATCTCAGAGTGACACTTGTACACAGAACGGGGGGTCTGCTTGATGCCCAGCAGGCCACAGGAAAGGCCTTTCCTCTTGAAATGAGGCTCATTAGACATCTATCCATCAAGCTTTCATTAGTGTCTTGATTCAGCTCTCAGAGCAGTGAAGTACCTTGCTTACTAACTACAAGCTAATGGCAGAATTTCATTAGAAAAGCATACTGAAACTGGCAGTTTGAAAAGAAATCCAATAGCTTATTGAAAAAATACCTCTGCAGAAAAGTGTGACTGAAGCTTTGGCAGAAGTACCAATGCTGTTCCAGAAAAAACCTTCACCCTAAGGAAGAGTTTCTCCTTCATTCTACAAGAAAAGATTTGAGGGAGATGATGAATTTAAAAATAACAAGATCTATTGGGAATAATATTAGAACAACAAGGTAAGCTGAAAGGAAGTAAGGCAGACAATGACTGATTCCCATCCTGAAGCATTTGAGAGGATGGATGAAGCAAAGGTTTTGCTTTTAATAATTACATTTTATTATTAACACCACTGCAAGAGAGAGGTCACTGGAAATATACTACAGAAAGCTCTACATTTTATGTTAAGAATATGGCCCACATACTGCCTAATTTCATAACACGATTTGAAAAGCAGCTGTAAACCTTTCATTTAGTGGCTGAAACTTTGAGGCTTTTCATTTAGTGAGAGGAGTTATGTAAGAAACTTTAGAGTAACAACAGGGTAAAAAGCGCCACTGATTTCCATCATTTTCCAAAACCTCTGCAAACCTCTGCATCAGATTAAATGACTGGTCTTACACAGACCAACCATAAAGCCATCATAAAATGGAATTTATTTTGAGAGAGATTTCTGAAATAAACAGAAGACTGGGATCTAATAGCCTACATGATTTAACAGAATGGGTTAGCAGAGCTGAAATATACTAAAGAATCCCCAAAGACAAAACATGAGCTTAATTTTACGTTTCCTTGAAAACATCTCACACATACACAGTGTTATGTACCTACTAATTTATGTTACAATCATGCAATTACTTCTGTCATTTCAGAAAATAAGGCGAAGTGGGGAAACAAATGACCTATTATGGCCATACGACATTACTGAGTTTGATTAAGTACAAGTTAATAATTACTTTTACTTGGAGCCTTACTTGCACCAGATCTGCCTCAGCCTCAAATACAGATTTAGAAATCATCCATACTGCTAAATACCAGTGTTTCAGGGAACTCAATATGCCTCAGATATTGGAATCTTAGTCTTTTCTGGAAAAGATTTTCAAGAAATATTTTCTTCAGGAAAAAAGAACAAGCAGCCCATTCTAAACATGTGTCAATGTCCTTCTGTAAACTATTGATAATTCATGTACCCTAGTAAGTCACACTTTTATTTATTAAAGCATAGCTATCAGCTGCTAGATGAGCTTATCCAGGAACTTCTACATGTTTGGCTTTATCCTCATTGATCTCTGATCTTTTCTTTTTTTCAGAGATTTATGAAGGAAACTCTGCCATCCTTTGTATCATTGTATCTGCATCTCCTACAGTTGCCCAAGGGCAAGAGATGGCAATAGCACCACCAGAATCCTCTGACAAGCATAAAACCCTTCCCTCACTCCAACGCTCAGTTGCCACTTAGGAACAGGAAGAATGCAGGCTACACCACTTTGCCTGCAGGGTGAATGAATCCTATTTTGTTCATGTACATCACACTTGTAACAAACTTAAAAGAAAGCACCAAAAACCCCCAGAATTTTGTTAGATGATCTTTTTAATATAGATTTTTTCCCCCTTCTCCTTATGGACACTGTTCATATTTCTCTAACTTTGTAAAATATTTTGTCATATTAAAAATATAATTTATATTACATTATAGATGTACAATACAAAAATTACTTAGAACACAACACCAAATTTAAGGTATTCTTAGTCAATTGTGCAGTATACAAATTAGCACTTCATATAAAGAGAAAGCTTAAAAAATGCAACACTCCAGAAGCTTTCTGGTATTACAATTATTTTTATTATATAGAATTGACTCCATTTGCAATGATGCATAATTCTGTGACTGAGGAAATTACATTCTCAGACTTTCATCAATTTTAAATTTTTTTTGTAGCTTACCACTATGACAAATCTCTCACAAAAGATTTGATACCTATATGATGTGACACAACTGAACCAAACCTTAATTTCACTCACAGTAAGAAATCACAGGATTAAGTAACACTGTGCAGTCTTTTAGAAAAGTTTATTGCTTCCAGATGGATGCAAGTTTCCTTTCAGCACTGATTGTATCTTCTGTACACAGGGTGCCAGTGTTACTACAAATATAGTCAAAAGTAGTTATAAAGATAAATTGTTAAAATATTGACATAAACAAGCTCATACAATAGTGTCTCTGCACAAAGTAAGGACAACTACATTAGAGTGCTGCCTGTCACAAATGTTCAATACAAAAACATGCACACCCTTTTTAGAAATTACAACCCGTATATGAACAAGCACAAATTTCCAAGGTATTCATAAAATGATTTCTAATTCCAACTGTGTGCTCTTTGCCCCATGTTGTGTAGTGCCATGTGTTTCCCTGCATGGTGCACACCACCAGGACGCCCACCTGTGCCCATGTATCTGCACCAAGCTCAGGATACACTCACTTCATTTAGCAGCAGAACTGCTGCATACACACTGCAACACACGTCAAACGATAACTGTAAATAATAAATATCTTTAAGCTAATTTAAATTTCAGTCCATGTGCATCAAACACTGCAGATGTAGCAACAGGTCTACAAAATGTTTAGCAGAAAGAGTAATTCTAGGAAATATCTATAAAAAAATCTATAAAAAAATCATATACAATGCTATTTTGAAAATCAAAATACACTTGAAATTATCAGGTGAAGCCATTAATTTGAGTTGTTTTGATATTTTATGTTGTTACGCTGTTCACAAGTTATACGAATAAATGGTAATGAGTCATTTAAAACATTATTTGAAATTTTCATGACATTCTCAAAAATCTGGAGATCTCCATTTTGAATTGTGACGTAACCTGTGCATAAAGTAGGATAAGTTAATGCATTTCAGAGAACATGCAGAATTCATAAAATGGTTTATGAATAAAATGTCAACATTAAGTTCCATGAAATTCAAAATTAAGTAGAGAGATAATTTTCACTTTTATATCAAACTACATTAGTATATTAATTTATATACAGAAACCTACTTATTTTCTGCCAGGCTGATCAACAGCTTTAAAACAGAGACACTTGTCAAAAAAACCCTCCAAAAAAACCCACCCCAAAATGCTCCACAATGTATGCTTTGCATCCTGGCATGCACCGACAACTTCAAACAAGCATCTCCTCTGCACCTTAAGCAAGTTCTTTGATATCTACCACCAACTTCTCTCCAGTACAGTAACTGCACCTACACGTGACATTTACATATCCATTCCTAATCCCAGTACTAAGTACTAAAATCAAACAGAGAGATTACTGATCGACATATCAAAAAAAACCCCAAAAAACCAAAACACAAACAAGCCAGTTTCTGATCAGATTTCACTGTTGAATAATCACGTAAAATGACAAAGATGCACTTCAAATCTCCCATAATACACACAAATTTTTACTCCCCAAAACCTTTTGAACGCTAGCATTACACCCATATGTACAGGTATTACCACTATGAGGTTGAAGTAAATAACTTACTTGTAGATCCTATGAATTTTATTCACAGCATCAAGTTCCTGCATATGGTTCCAGGGTCAGAGAACAATTCCAATTCAGAGCACCCACACAGCAACAAAGAGAGATGCATCTTCAAACTCTCCAGCATGCACTTGCTCAGTGTGTTATTGTTACTATTGCATGCAAATTTTCCTCTATCACAATATTAAACTTATTTTGCTCATTTAAAAGTAAGTTTAACAAATGTGAGTTTCCACACATATCCAGCTACACATTACAAATCATACAATAATCTTTGACTTAGCCATAAAGTGAATTAGTGCCAGAAAATTATCACCACCTGTGTTGAAGAAATAATCAGTATTGATACCTTGGCACACATCTTTAAGCTGCTGACATAAAAAATGGAAATGGATGTTTCATATTAAGGTTGTCTTCTGTGAACATCAGAAATCTTCTCAAATATATTTATGGAAAAATACCAGCAAAGCATATTGAAGCTACACTTTTTCCTTATTTTGAGGCTGATCAAACTAAATCATTCTCAATGGCTTCAGACTCTTATCCTATACAAGCCTAACTATGTCTTTGGAATTTAACTTCCTTTCTCCACAACAAAAATAAATATATTAAAAAACCCCAAGATTATAATAATTATAAGCATTCATATGAACAATATTTTCAAGGGAATTATGGCTAAGAAATTCAGGTTTCCTATACAGTCTCCTACTGCACTGTAATTCTTAACCAACATTTAATAAAATTAACCCCTTGGTATTTTTTCAGGCAAAGAACATGCATTCTTTAAACTGTATTGTTCCACCAATAAAAATAAGTACCATGGCGATGGAAGGCTAGGCAAACTGAAGTTCAAATTTTATCATTAAATCTTGCTTGGCACTGCAGACACAGGTGGAACTACAGACTAGCGATGTGTGTGCTTTTACTCAAAATATCATTTAAATATAATTTAACTGGTTTCTGGTATGTAAGACCAGCAATACCAGGACAGAGCAAGCATCCATCTGTCCCAGTATCTTATATCAAACCATAGCCATAAGCAGATGCTAAGAGAAGAGAAGGATAAAGGAAGCATTTATTCTCTTTCCCACTAGTACTTTTCCATTCCCCACCTGTTTTCATTTGGGACACCCTGAACTGACTGTGGTTTCTACACATTTAACAGCACTCAAATGATGCCTTCCATCTCCATCTGAATCCACAAAATCTTTTAGCACTAACAATTTTTTGGCAGTAAGTTTTACAATTCTCTTAGCTATTCATTTGGTTTTCAGCCTGGTTCTTCTTAGCTTATTAGAAGCACCTTATTTCTTATGTTGCAAAACTGCCACTTTGTCCAGGCCACATGTCAAGAACCTTCCTTTTAGACCAAAAAGTGCCAGCCTAGTCCACCACTCTCATCCAGAAGCCATTATGTACCTTTAACCACAGTCACCCCTTGAACCTTCTCCAGTCCCACATCACCTTTGCTGAGAACACCAGAACTGCACACAATATTCAAGATACTGTTAAATAACTGCTGGTTTATAGAGCATACAAACATCTGCTTTAGTCTCTATTTACGTTCTAATTATCCTTAACATAATAATCCTAACAACTGTTTAAGTGACAGATGACATTTTCCACATGATAAACCTATAATTATACACATTAGAAATGGTATAGCTACAGCTCCTGATCTTTATTCCAAGCTGATGGCATTCAAATAAAAGATCAATACATTACACTATGTGCAATTATTCCAACTCTCAGACTCACTGTCCCGTTGCCTGGTCAAATCTGTAAAACTGCCATGGCTCTGAATTTGTGCTGTAGGAAAGAACTTGCTTTATTACTCTGCTCCCACATAAAATCAATATTGCTAAATGCTAATGAAAAAAGCAGTATCTCCCTTAAGCAAGACAAACAGTTATATACATATAAATCATTATAAGTTCGGTACTGAATTCCTGTGTGTACCTTCCCCAAATGGTTTCCATAAAACAAGTGAGACCTAGGAACAAAATTTCAAAATCACCACTTGCTTGTTTCCCTCATATTTTAAGTAATTAACTACTCAACAAATGTAAATGCTAAAAAAAAAAAATGCCCTTATTTAATTTTCATTTGTACTACAGTTAAAAAAACCCAAACATTGATCAGGTACTCTTTTTTTCTGCTAAGCATTGTTTTCCAAACCAACTCTAGTTGCTACTAGCCTTGTTTAATGAGCATGTTGCAGTCAAGTGACCAAGAAACATTACATTTGACATGAAATACTCAGAGTATTCTTTTTCCTTTAATAAAAACAATACAAAATTAAAACCAGACATCTAGATACAATCTTTTCCCAATCATGGTAACATACAATACACGTAGGTTTACCCGAGAATGTGTCAGCTGCAGAATTCACTGAATGAAACCACAAATCCGTTCAAAGTTTGACGTTGACATCAGTTACCACCATCTATAGCCATTTAACTGTTAGGGTATTATATGCTGGCACCATGATAATTTTGATCCCTAGCTAATCACCTCACTCCAAGTAAAATTACATAGATGTGACAGAGCAGACCTTTGGGAAACCCAAAACCATCCAAGTGTAAAATCTTTCAGTACCTTTCTTGACAGAGCTGTTTGACAAGTCTCCAAAAGGCCATGCAACAAACAGGAGAGCAGGGAGAGGACTTGGACAGGAGCAATCTCATTTTGAACCATCTTCGGAACAGTCAACAGATCAGCCAAGCAAAGACGTGCTATTTTCATACCAAAACCCAGCAAGTTACCTGGAATTTTTTCCTATTTATTGCTAGCAATTTATTTACAAGAATTTTCACTCCTTAGAATTACACAGGCTTTTTTCAGAAGTCATTTTCATATGTCATTTTTAAGTGAGAATATTTATTCTATTTCTACTATGCTGTACTAAAACAACACAGAAAAATATAACTACAAGATAATTTTTAAACTTCTGTCAAATGACAGGAGGGTAATATAACAATGAGCATTTAATTACCCAAACTCAGATCAGTACATGCAAAACAGCATTATATTTAGTGGTAAGGATTTATTGCTGTTACCCTTAACTTGATCATTCACGTGTCAAATTTTGTTTTTCCAAGACTGCCTGCACTGTGTAAAGATCTGTTTCCAGGATACCTACAATTGTGCAGTACATAACATCTGTTGCTTTGCATTTTCAGAGCCTCACAAAGAATACTTTCCTATATTCACTTGAGTGTATGGACTGACAGAACAGATATATTGTCACAGTTCAAATACACTGACAACTACAGCAACGATTCAGTACTGAAAAGCATCCAACTAACTACCATCTGACGTTGCTCAAACAGGCAAAAGCCCGGAACTTCAGAGTTCAGCACTGAATTCTGTTAATGAACTGACCATTTGTTTAAACTTGCAACACACAGGCAAGAAATAGCCACACTCCAGACTAGAGAACTGTGACTTAAACCAACTCACTGAAAAAATTGTTGTCAGTGATTTAATATATTCCTATGACAACTAAGTGAGAAGTCGGGGAAGGAGGAAGTTGCAGATCTTAAACATAAGAAGTGAATTGTCTTTCATCAAATCCCTTACAGGTAGCCTACCAGACATCAAGGCTCACATGAATATTCAGGCCTAAAATTTCCACGGTTTTTTTATAACACCTGGTTTCACTGTTCAAATCTTCTCTTCAGCTAAAGGAGGAAGGGTTCCTAAATT
This sequence comes from Corvus moneduloides, assembly GCF_009650955.1. Taxonomy (NCBI): domain Eukaryota; kingdom Metazoa; phylum Chordata; class Aves; order Passeriformes; family Corvidae; genus Corvus; species Corvus moneduloides. The sequence goes on along the minus strand of NC_045482.1, from coordinate 15,101,526 downwards.
GCAAGAGAAGAGCTCCAAAACATCTTCCCCAGTGAAATAGTTTGAGATGTACCGTCCACACCTTTAGCCCACAGACACCTGTATTTTTGAAACAACCTGAACAATTGAAAGGAAGATATTCTAGTCACTTATTTCAAGTCAGCAGTTAAAAAATTTTAAAAATTTAAAAATCACAACCCAAAAAATTGACAGTTCATGTCTATGAGACAGGAATCAATTTAGAAGAGGATCCCGGTAAAACACAATTCTACCGCAGTCACAGTACTACATGACAAAAAGGTCAAACTTTGAAAGGAAACAGCAGATACCACCACAAAACTAGCAGATGTTCCTAAAGGATCATCTGTACAAAAACATAAGCATATGTGAGAGAAATCCAACACTATCATGAAATCAGTTGGTGTCTAACATAATAGCAGTTCCTTATGGCAATATGGTAATACATGTATCAGATACTCAACACATTATGGTCTTTTGTCTGCACATACTGTTACAACATAAGTCATAAAAACCAGGACCACTGATTTCCTTGAAAGGAAAACATTAGTTCCACAGCCCACTAATGTTAAGTTTCACAGACTACTCAGTTCTTCAGGTTACATTCTCAGATTTTCACCCACTTAAGCTTTTTCATAAATTGTCTTAGTAGGATAAAAATATCTTTGGAGTACTGCACGTATTGAAGAAAAACTTCCTTCTAAAGACAGTGCATAATATAGCCAGACATACCTAAATGAAACAGCAAACAAAAAGGGATTTCTTCTATCCAATACCTATTTGTTTGGGTTTTGCATAATTGCAACAGTATCTATTATTTACCTGCTGCTTCTGTAACATACATAGTTAACAAGACATTTACAACCAGAAGAAAATTGTTTTTCTAAGTTTATTTTTATTGACTCCAACAAGAGCAGATGACAGATTGTCCGGCTTTTATTTCTATTTTGCAACTGTAAAAAAAACCTATGCATTTTCCAATTAACCACACTTAAAGTCAAGATAAGCTGGCAACACTTGATGCAATAGGAAAAGACAACAGCGCATAACAGAGGGATACAGATTCAGGGATGATATGGTAAAATGACAATCAAAGAAAGAATATAACCATATCTAGAATCTGAAAGAAGAGTTAAAAAATTAGCATTCCTCAAGGGCCAAAAAACAGGATAATTAAGAAACTGAGATAGGGGATTTCTACATAGATAAGGGATTTGACTGCATACTCTTTAATGATTTAAGAACATTAATTTACACTGAGAAAGGGACTCAGTGTTACAGCACTATTGTGGATATGAAAATACCACTAGCATGGGCATCAAAGATTGGTTGCATACCAACTTTTTCTTAATATACACCTTTGGATTCTCTCCATCATGCTATATAAGGAAGACCATCAACTGACTCTTGCACACCTTTGCCCAAAAGGCATAGTCAAGAGCTGTCAATTACTCTGTGAACAAGAAAATTATGGAACCTTGATAACTTTTTTTATTAAACAAATTTGGATTCTACTCTTCATCCCCTTACTACGTCTCCTGTGACTCTCCAGTGATTCCCCCACCCTTTATCATACACACCCCACACTACAGCATCACCCTGCATGTCTCCCTGTCTGCCCAGCAGCAGCTCCATTCCATCCAGTGTCCCCTCCATTCACTCACATCCCTCTCCACAGTACCCACAGATCCCTCCCATACCCACAAGGCACTGCACCAAAACCCTTACACTCCCACACTGTATCAGCTCACCCCCACCACAGCACGCTTGATTGCCCCCTGATTCCCACCCATCTTTCTTCAATCCGCCTGCTCAGCAGCCAAAAACCAGCACCAGCTACGCCTGGCTTGCTCCTGGTGTGCCAGCTGCTCAGTGATGCATAATGTGCCAAGCACCCAGCCAGACACCATCCTCACTCCCCAGGAAGGAACAGGAGAGGAATAAAGCAAAACATGGCCTTATCTATAATATCAGAACATGGCAAAGACACAGTGCAACAGGAGCAGCAAAGAAAAGAAACCTCCACCACAAAAACAGAACGCATCACCTTTACCCAAGTCAAAAACTTGCTGAGTTATGGCCTACAACAACTTTAGGATAACACAAACCCCAGTATCATCAACAGAAAGTTTTGCACTAAAAAGAAAAGGCCATGAAGAAGGGCTACTTTCTACGAAAGCTAAATAAATCCTGTTATTTCAAATTCCCATAGCATCAGAATCCAACTCACTAACATAGGCAGCACTTAACGTGTATGGAAACCTGAACACACAAATATAATTTGCAAGATCGAGCATAGAAACCTTTTTTTCTGGAACAAAGATTTAAATATCTGATCTCTCTCTTTGGAGGTAGAGAATTGAAGTGCATAGAAAAGGCCATATATTAGATATCCAGGTTATGTTAGCCCCTTTCGGTGTAAGCAAAGAGGTGCATAAATGTGTGAAACACAAGAAAAAACAGAAACCATGAAACAATGAAAGTTGCCACAAACACATGAACTGATCTTCTGATAAATGAAAATAACCACACGGACAGTCAAGATATTCTGTTTTAAAGTTCCCTGAAAAAAAGAACAAGTTTTAAGACTCCTTTAATCAGTGTATCCTAGTTCCATAAACATTTTTCAGTTTCCACAATAAATTGCAGCTTAATAAATTATTTCGCAGCTTCATGCAGCATTTTTCCAAAAAACATTAATTTTACGGACTCCCTGGAAAAAGATTTGAGTGTCTTATAAGTTCAGACCTAAGTTCAGAGAGTTTAAAACTGCATGCTTTCCTCCTTCAATTCACATCTTAAAGCCATATATTAATGTGGCACATGAACACCTCACTTTCAGTTACACTTCATAATACTTATTTTTATGTCTCTTCCTTAAAAACAGTTTTTCTGTTTGGACACTAGATAAGCCACTTAGAGAAAATATGTTCTCTACATGTCAGAAGTAGAATCAAAAGCTTCGAATTTGGTCCTCTTGGAACTTCAGTAATTCACATTTTGTAACAGCCAGTTTCCATTTCCATTATTCCTGACTGACCGATAGACTGACAGATGTCTTACTTTAGAGATCCCAAACAGACTATTGGTATCTATTTCAGCCACATCTGTTCCTAAATAGCCTTGGCAACAGGCCACTATGCACTCGGAATTAATTTTAAGTCCTTTACTGCTGACTCTCTCACTGTTGAAATACATCAGTGATTCCTTTTCCTTATTGCTGCACTTATATAGCAAATCTATAAATCTATATTTTAGATGAATATCAACAAGAACTACAGCATACTATAGATAAGAATAGTATACTTAAACAATAATGATGTGTTTTACTTCATTATGAAAATATATATTTGTTATTTTTTTTTATTCATTATGAAATATATAGACAACATTACATTAACCTCTGGATTGCTCCAAGATCTTATTTTCTTGTTGGATAATTAATTTAGAAATTATGTTCAATTACCTATACTTAAAAAGCAAGCTTATCCAAATTATTACTATTATTATCCCAATAGTCAGTCCAGCTTGCAAGCTGTCAGTCAGGGAATAACTTCATATACCATTCAGTTTAGTACACTACACACACAAGAAACTACACTTACAAAGTTTTTCATAATGATCAAAATCCTCCAGACTTCACATACTGATAAAGCACCGGGCAAGTGCCATTTTCGTTACACTTCCTACCTGACAGAAATCTGCTGAAAAACTGCAATTATTGTTAATTGGGAAACTCTGTGGCAATCTTTAAAAACATGCTGGAGGCTTTAAAAAAATCAGATTTAAAGTCTTTATTTAACAACAAAAAAAGCCATATGCATAAAGACAATACAAATGATCTTCTGGGAACTTGTAAAAATCACGTAAAATTTTCAAATCCGTACTTAAGATAGCTTTCTCTGCTATAGTTTTGAAGCAGCACTCAAAACGAGAATCTCCACAGTTCAGGGCTGGATTATTAATAGAGAGAGAAGTCTTGCCTTTTTGCTAATTTCCATGATTATATTTACAGCATAGGAAAGCCACATAGAAAGAAGCTAGAGAAAAAACTAGCAACTACTGACTGTGAGCTCTGCTTCTCGTTGAGGCACCAAGTGCACTGTTACAAGCAAGCAAGCAGCTATGGGTCAGAGGGGTTCTGCCTCCATGAGGAGAAAAGGCTCAGCTGAGCTGCACACCCAGGCTGTAGCTGCAGCCTTTCCAAGGGGGCAGCTGAGCCATGCCTCACACTTTCCCTTACTCCCACCTGACACATTTAGTCCCCCAGGCTCCACATCCAGTTGCCTGCCCAAGCCTCACTTCTGCCATAAGCTTTGTTATAATAAAGAACACACAAAATTCGTAATGGGTCATGCTTATTTGAGAGGGAAGAACTTTGCTGGAGAGTGAAGAACAAAAGAAGCCATCAAAAATCATCAGCAAGCATGGGCAGCCAAAAACCGCTTGGGGAGAGAAGCTGCAGAAATCCAGGACAAGGTAAAGAAGTAAGTCCTCCTAATAATCAGGCTGCCTAGAGCCCCACAGGAACAGTGCAACGGGGCAGAACTCCACATACGTCACTGTGACACAACTGGGCCCAGGTACAGCAGATGTCACCTGCTTGGGAACTTTGAGCTGGGATTTGGAGCTCTGGCAGAATCTGGAGAAGCCAAGGCTGCACAAACTACCATGTATAAGAACAAACAATTGGAACCATAGAGCTGTGGGTGACAAATGACAACTTCAGCAAAAGAGGAATTCATTTGGAGAACTATAGGGGATGGGAGGTTAGGAAAAAGGGAAGAAAGCAACTACCTTCAAGTTCTCTGATTTTAACAGACTGTAGCAACTGCCGAGAAGAAAGACCTTTTCCTGAAACAGGAAGAATTGCCACATACAAGTCCAAGCAAGAGACATTCAACAGCACTTGCAAAGCGTGAAGACCTGGCTTGACCTCTTAGAGCCTAAGGCAAACTGCGTTATGAAGCTTTTGGGTTGGAGAAAGCATGCATAAGCCAAATCCCAGTGGAAAGACTTGTCCAGAGAGCCGTTAGCCATCTCTGAACACTGCACTGCTGTACTTATCCAGGAACGAGACCCTGCCACAGATGGCTCCTCCCAGCACCAGTACAGAACACCCCAGGGTAAATGCTGCTGGGAGCCAAGAATGAGGGAGAGAAAAACATTCAAGCTCCAGAATCCACATTTGACTGCCGCAACTGCAGCATCTCAAAAATGAAGCTATTCAGCAGCTCAATGCCACATAGTATAAAACCAAATTGTCAGAGAAAGAAGTTTCAGCAAATATTTAATACATGTGCAGTAAAAGCCCAAACCCTGATACAATTGGCAGCAGCTTGTCAGTGCTGCTTTCCATAAGACTCCTGAAGTCCCGCCATCTGCTACAGGTCTGACTTTAGGCACTGCATACTTCATTACCTTTCAAGAACTACGAAAAGTTTCTGATGTCTGTATGAGTAACATGAAGATGAAAAACTTACACGAAGTAGCAACTGAGGGGGACGAATTTTTCCTAGGAAAATAAACAAACCAAACCAGCCAAACAAAACAAAAAAAGCCAAACACACACATACAAAAATCCCAAACCACAGAATATACTCCCCATCTCTGGAAGCATGGACCAACATACACCAAAATTCCTGTCTGCACTTAAAATCCTTCACTGATGACAATTAATGGACAATCACAGACCCTTAATTCCTGATATACGGCAATTCAATCTACATTAAAGGAGGCAGAACATAAAGTGGCACTCATATTAGAGCCCCACACACAGAACTAAATAATTAATAAATCACATTTGATCTGTAGATCACATACACAAAGACATGTAGTTAATCCCAAATGGGAAGGAAGAGAACCTTCAGCACTGAGTAACAGCATTATACTTAAGGCACCCAGACTAGCTCCCCAAGAGGAAGGACTGTGCATCCTCACTGGGTGCAGGGGTGATCAGAACTCAGCGGTCCTGCTGAAAAGCAGGTATTTAAGTCTGAGACAGCACTATTAACGTGGTTACGCTATTCAGAGGAGAGGAGTCAATAGCAGGGCATGACTGTGTATTTGTTCAATTTCGGTAGCTCCGGTATCCCAACACTGTTACATGAAATGAACCATAATGACTTCATCTGTGAGCATCTGACTACTTCTTTGCTTCTCTCAATGCTGACTCTATGGCTATGAGATCTTACCTGTATGAACTTCTACATTCTGTCCAATACACTTATAAAATAAACCTGGTAGTTTAAACCTGAACAAGCTAACCATGTTGTCCTAGAAGGCAAACATGCTGCCTGGAAACTGCATTCCTGAACACAACTTTGATTTCTTCTTCATGTAAACACTGGGAGGTCACGGAAATAAACAAGCACCTTTAGGAGTGTGTACACAGTTTTAAAACTACGAATATGTTTACACGGTTTCTAGGAGAAAAATATCTATTTGGATACGTTCAAGCAGCATTCCTTGGCTTCTTAAACTTTTGTGTATAATTTGTTTCACTTGATCAAATCCTTTAACCACACTTTCTCAGCATGTTGCCATGTGAACACCACAGAGCAACGGCGACCTGCAACAGAAGCCTCATCACAAAACTCAGATGCATCCCGCAAAACTACACTCTCCTCTCTGTGCTCTGGTTTATGTACCTGCCAAAGAACATATGCCAGAAAAAGTTGATGCCGCAGAAACAAAATCAAATCCTCTTACTGCTCTGCCTGGGGCTAAGAGGCCCGAAAAACATCCTCTCTACCTTCTGTCCTTTTCGTATGACCCACCAAGAAGACAAGGCTCTTGCCAGAGAGAGGTGGTTCAGGTACAAGACACTCAATGCGTCCTGAACAATTTCTTTTTCTTTTCAGTCAGCAAAGTACCCTCTAAGGGAACAGATGTGCCTGACAGCACTGCCCTTAAGCACTTTACTGCAATCCCGGTTTAGGGTGACTCAGCCCGCGCTGCCCGGAGAGCCCCCGGCCGCCTCTCCCCGCACGCCGCGGGCAGCCCAGCTCGCCCTGGGCCCCGCCGCCCGCTCCCGGCGGCAGCGGCCTCAGCCTGGGCCCGGCCCGGGGCGGACACCCCCTGCCCCGCCCTGCCCCGTCCCACCTGTGGGGCTCTCGGGCAGGATGGGGCTCCAGCGGAGCCGCCGGGCGCTCAGCACCACGTCGCAGCTCCTCTTGCCGATCTCGAAGATGCCCCTGAGGAGCGGCTCGTCCCCCGCCCGGGCCGGCGGAGCCGCGGCCAGCGGGGCCACTCTCCGCCGCCGCTCCTGGGGCGCGGCCCGGGCGCGGCCCTGCGGGCGGGGGAGCGGGGCCGCGGCGCCCGGCATGGCGGCAGCACCCCCGAACCCACCCCACCGCACCGCCCGCGGCCCGCCGGGTCGAGCAGCGCCCGCCCCGCCCCGCAGGCGGGGCCGCGGCCGCCCGGGGGCCGGCGGGAGGGAGCCCGTCCCGGACCGGAGCCGCAGTCGCGTCCTCGGTCGGCACCGAGGGATTGGCCGTGCCCTCGCCGGCAGCGGCGGGACAGAGGGGCCCAGCTGCCGGGGCCGCGCGTCCCTCCCGGCGCCGGGCAGAGCGGCACCCGGCCGGACCCCGCGTCAGGTGCGCTGCCCACGGGGCGCAGCGGCCAGAAGGCAGCTCGGGCGTCTCAGCGCTCTGCTCTCCTCAGTTACTGCCTCAAGGAGAACAACGAAGGAACGCTCCAGCTACAGAAATTCATTTTCCTTGTCAGTGTCCCACGTCTTCCACTTGTCTGTTATCGTTAACAATATTGCTGTTTCTTAACTTTAGAAAACTACCACATGAAGTTCGAATAGACCTTCCATACTAAAAAGGCTGAGTCTTTCTCAAGTTGTGACTCTGACATAACCTTCATGTAAATACCATGTCGACATTCGTGCTGCAAAACAGATTATTGCCATAAGCCAGGGTGGAGGCATCACCCAGTTATACCCTTCCTTCATAACAACCGAGCAACACCGTGACTCGGAGTCTGACACTGGCTCGTACAACGACAGATCTGCTATCAAGTGGACCAGTGCAGAAAGAATACCCAGAAGGATTGTGTAGTCATCCCTCACCCTCAAAGCTTGAATGCAGGGGAGGAAGACCACTTTACTCCTGCTCTATAAATTATAGACTTTACTGCTTGGAGGTATGACAGTTTTACTCACAGGTGCTGTAAGATTCACTGATGACAATCACCTTAGAGTGCAGGGCCAACTCCCATTTATAAGGTACTCCTGAGCCTGTAAGGGCTAAATTTGTACATTTTATAATGTCATGGTGGCTTGCTAGTGCATGAAAAGGATATTTTTAAACGAGAAGTTCAGTAATTTTATCTTTATTGTTTCCCTTTCTGGTGTGTCTCCTTACACACCAAATGTAAATGTCCTGAGAAATAAAGCAATGCATTGAAAATATCACCTTTTGCTGATGGATACAAGTTACAGTTCAAACCGCATGTTAGAGTATTCAATGCTCTTCCTGTGTTTAGTACCGTAGAAGAGAAATGTTGTTATGGGTAAGGAAATCTGATTGCAATCAAACCAGCCAAGAGCACGAGCATGAGATGATACATGTTCTCAAGACATGTTGCCTTTCTTCACAGTTCCATAAAAACAAGCTGCTAACTATGTAGCTGACAAGACGGCTTTAACACACATTTTAAAAGTCACCATGGTACAACTTTTTGATACTTTGCCATGTTTAAAGTATATTCCAAATATTTGTTAAATGTGCAACCTGTAAGTGCTTTTCAATTTGCATCAAGCCATTAATACAGTTTGTACTGAAATGCGGACCTCACCAATTTGCCTTTCTGAATCACAACATGACCACATAAGGTTTTTGCTTGCTTAAAGCTTGTAATAATTATCTCTTTTTTTTTTTTTTTTTTTTTGCCCCTTAGGTTTTCTTTGTTGGGATATGAATATCTCAACTGCAGAGTAATCAAATAGAATAAGGTGTAAATAATTAAAATTATGTGTGGACTGTACAAGTTTTGTGCAAAATATCTTTAAGCAAAAAAAAATGAGTGACGAGGCAGGAAAAACTATGAGCCAAACAAACAAGCTTGCCTTAAGATTTATCATTCTGGTACAGCAGTAGATGAACCAATTCAACTTGTGTCTGTTATTTGGTGTCAGTGATCTTTAATGTGTTTGCATTTATGTCATTCAAAAGGAAAGCAAAATGATTAACTGGAACATAAAGAATAACATGAAGCTAGAAGATATAGTCAAATCACTTTTGAGGCTGTATGCCCTATATAAACCCCCGCAGTCATTTGTATTTGTTTCTAGGACAATTAATTAGCCTATATCACCTGGTGTATACTATATATTATCACCAGATAATTTCTCATAAGGTACAGGAAAGGATAAGCTGCTAACTGTCTTGGAACCATAAAATAGTACTGTTTTCAACAGAACAGGTTTTTTGGTTTTTTAATGGAAAACTATTGTGGTTCCTAAGAGACTTATAACATCCTTCAACTGATGTAATTAAAACTTCTAACACCCTCTTACAGACATTACTTGAAACGTCTATTAAATCAGTAACAGTTAAGATAGTAAATGTATTAGATAAAAATATAAAATAGTAAGAGAACTGTATATAGTAACAAAAACCATACTAGTCTGTTCACTCTGTTTTGCTACTCTTCACAAATCCTCAATCCCCACAATTCTTTGCAAATCTGAGACAAACACTTTTTTCTTGGGGGGAAAAGTTCTGAGCAAGTCTACTCTAACAGACTTTTTTTTTTAGGTATCACAACTTTCAGATTTGCACATTGAATTTGGAAATGCACGGAATAGCCCAGCAATATAATTTTATCCATTTTTCTACACTATGTCTGGAACTCTCACACACAGAACTTTCTTGTGCTTTCTTGTAAGAATATGGTTGTGTGTATCAGTGATCTAATGTAGTATCTTCTGTGATGTTCTCGTATCAGAGAAAGAAAAGGAAGATGCAAGACAATCCGTAGGATTTGTATAGTAGGCATTCAAGCAGCATAGAGTACCAAACCTACATGCCACAGTCTTGATTTCTTCCACATCTTTGATCATGACCAATTTTGGAAGTGGAGCATATCAGTACCTGTGACAGCAGAATGATCAAGGGACTTCTAGAAGTACAGTGTGCTGCATGAGGAAGTGGCATGATGTAGAAGACATTGCAGGTCAGCCAAAGCAGCTAGTGTGTTTTACTTTCCTGTTCTCTCACATGCATTTTGGTTCCGTTACCTGAAAGCAGCTTACAAGAAAGATGGAAAGAGACTTTTTAAAAGAGCATGTTGTGACAGACAAGGGGAAATGGTTTCCAGCTGAGAGTAGGTTCAGCTTAGGTATTAGGAATAAGTTCTTTATTGTGAGGGTGGTGAGGAATTTGAGCAGGCTGCTCAGACAAGTTCTGGATGCCCCACCTCCGGAAGTCTTTAAGGCCAGGTTGGATGGAGCTCTGAGCAACCTGGTCTAGTGAAAAGTGACTGTGGTGATAGCAGGGATGTTGGCACGAGATAATCTTTAAGGTCCTTTCCAACCCAGTCCATCTTATGATTCCATACCAGTAGGTACAAGAAAACAGAGAAGCCTTGTTCACCACTTAATAAAGAGTAAGTTGAATAACACTTTTTATAATAAGCCTTCAAATTAAAGTTTTCCAAATCAAGTTTTGAAACTTTTCAGGTAGTTCCGGAGAGGTTGTGGAGCTGCCTTGGAAATGGTCTTAACATTTTTATTTGGTTGGGTTTTTTTAGACAAATACCTCAAGTAAAGTCAGAACAAAAAAAAAAGAGGGCAGAGGGGAAGGAGACCCACCAGAAAGAGAAGCAAAGCCATTGTCAAGAACAGTAAGGGCCAGTTGCTCCCTAAGAAACAGGGAGCCAAGGAAAATGCCAGGGCTAGCAAGGCAGAGACCTTTCTGGCCAGGACCCACCTGGAAGTACCTGAGCAAGGAAGTCTGGGGAGTGTACTAGAATCCATCAAAGCCCCAGATCATCAGCCAAGTTTATAATGATGAGGCAGGTCTGGATCAGAAGGGTTCAGAGCCAGATCAGGGTTGTGGCTGAGCTGCAGACCAGCATCACACAGCATCTGTAAATGAAAAAGTGGTCATCCCAGACTGAGCTTGAATAAAGCTCCAGGCTCATGGGTAGGGTCAGTGAGAGGGTTTGCAGGTGGAGCTGCTCAAGGTTTTTAAGGCTCAGTAGTGGCCTCATGGCCCTTGCAGCCAGAACGGCAAGAGGAGGAATTCTGAGGAATAGTAGGAGTAAGCTGCTTTGTAAAGGAAGTGGGGTTTAGAGTGATTACAAGTCAGGTAGGATCCCTACCTGACCAAGGTAAGCAGAACTGTGTGTAGCTAAGTTCAACAGGAGTCCAGATAGCTGGACAAACCCCTTGTATCAAGGTAGGTCCACCATCAAGCTGAAAAGCAGAGTCATTAGGTTAGGTCAGATGACAGTAGCCAGTGCCAGTGCTAGCCCAGCAGCCACCAGGGAAGTTTGTATTATCAAGGCAGGTCCAAGGTCAGGGAAGAATATCAAGTTTGTGGGTGAGGACCTGGATATGGCACACACATGACTGCAATAACACTAAGGCAGACACCATGCATAAGATCTTCTTTTAAATCATAGATCTTGCATGGGGGGGGGGGGGGGGGGGACAGACATCTCCCTTGTGGTCTCTTCGAGCTAGTTCTCAGCAGTCTGGACTTCAGGGGAGGTTTTGCCCTAGGTCAGGGTGATGGTCTTGAGCACAACCAGACAGCCTAGGAGAGGGAAGCAGCCTCTGGACCAAGAGAAGAAGTAGTAGGAAACAAAGAGAGGAGCTAAGCTCTCCTTAACTAACGGTATTTCTTTCTGGAAATCATCCCTTTCTCTCTAGATGCTAAGAAATAGTGAGAGCCTCCCAACTCTTTTCCAGAAGAACTTTGTGAAGTGAAGAAAGAGGTAGGACAACCTGTGACAGAAATAGCAAGTGAGGGAAGTACAGCTAGTGTTTACTGAAGGACAGAAAGCAGGTAAAGGTTGCTATTGGAAAATATGTTCTCTCACCTCAAGAAAAATGTCTGTAAAAATGCAATGAGGTAAGTAGGCCAGTTTTTGATTCATGAGCAATGTGATGTTCAAGTTAAGGAACAGGAATTTAGACAAGAAAAGATGAGGGGACACTCTGGGGAAATATACCTTATCCCCATTCTGAAGGTTTCAACTGAACATTTCAGGTAGCTGACTTGTTTTCAGTAGCTAATGGAGATTTCCTTCTGGAGAAACCTGAATTTTGAAGTTGGCAGCATACCCTTGGCTTGTATGTTTTTCTGGCTACAGTGTGTGTTTATACAGTGAGGGTTTAGTGTATAGTCAGTTACACTTCAGCAGTTCATTCACAGATATTAGCTCTCCTAACTATGCTCCCTTCTTACATTTCTACTTTAGAAAAGAATCCTTTGTAACTCTCAATATTAATTCAGCTCTGTTGAGCTGGTTTACCATGAAGAAGTGACGTTAAGCAGAACATATTTTTTTTTGCATGATAAGCAAAGCCATAAAGTATTCTGAAGGAAAATGGCATCAATGATCCGTAAAAGAGAGCATTACTATTGCTATACATCTTTATCTTTTCAAAAGAAGGAAAGCATTAAAGAACAGAAAAGGAAATGTAGGTAAGGAAATGGACAAACCTTTGCAAGGAGAACAACAAGAACAAGTGAAATTACTATGCAGGTATAAGAAGCTGCAGGAACGCAGTCTGAAGTTGAAGCCATTCCTGATACCCCATGAATTGAAACTAATCTTAATCAGAGAAAAATGTGGTAATGGCAAGAATATAAAATGAGAATGTGTTAGTCAGAGCATGTTGTCTATTCTTTGCATTAAGGTTGGTATGCTATCTTTTTAGGGTGATTTTTTTTCTCTAAATCTTATTTTCTACTGCTCTGTCAGAGGGTTGGTAAATGTGTAAATATTAGTTGCTTCTATTTTATTTCATGCAAAATGCAGTTAACTCTATGCTGCACACTACTATAAGCAAGGGAACTGAAAACTAGGGCTGATATTCTATGTTTTACATACCCTGTAGGTAACCTCAATACTTAAGAGAATGCTTTGAGAGCGTTGTCAGTTTTAATTTTGTATTGCATAGCTTCTGACAGTTTGTTAAATACATATATGAATTATTTAAAAAACACTTATGTAGATATCTAAATAACAGTGTATTTGCAGATCTTCAGCTCACTGTTTCAACATGTATTTATGTACTATGTTTTTCAAGGTTTTTTGTAATATGGGATTTTCAGCTAAGGAAAGAGTGTAGACCATTTATAATTTCAGAAATAATTACCGTGCAACCCATCTTAGTCAATAAAAACAAAGACCAATTTCTGCATATTTTCCCTGATACAGCACCAGGCAGAATTCCAAGTTTCATTTCTGTTCTTCCTCAATAGGAATGAGTGAGAAATGAATGAGGTTTTTTTTGAATTTTTATCTTAAGTTACCTTATATATATGTGTAAGATATATATGGAATATATATATATATATATATGGAATTTAACTCTGTAGTTTCTAAAACTATTTGACAAGATGGTTCTCTGAAGAGAAGTATTGTATTTTTTTAAAAAGAGATTCACAGTTTTAATATGTCAAAAGCAATTGATAAGGTCATGGTGGATCTAGTTCTAATCAGTTACAATATTGAAATAATTGCAAGACTTTTTTACTCTTACAGAAGACAGAAAAGATTTGTTTTACTTGCTCTCAATACTTAGTTTAGAATTATTTCTATTAATCCTTATTACCTCTGTAATTACATATTGATTTTCCATGTTAGTTTATTAATATTCTGTAACAGTATCTTTTGGAGAAAGTGGCTCTCTGTTTTCTTCTGATGAATTCAGGAATCTTGGCTCTCCTTGAATCTACTTTCCTTCACCTGGAGACTCCTTCTGAGTGCACTGGGCCAAAGTCTGACGTTGTTCAGGCATCTTGTTCATTTGTGCTAGGTGAAACTAGAGGCTTCAGTCTCTCAGACATCTTGTGCATGTAACCTGGAATTCCACCATTTCAGATTCCTCTGCTGTAGCTGGGGCCTCATCTGTGTCTGTCACAGTCAACAATGGGTCCACAACCTCCTCAGATCTTCTTCTGTTGTTCCAGAACACCAAGAAGGGAAAAGCTGCAAGTCGTGACTCTTTCTTATATACTGTGCCTGCAGATTTAACCTCAAGTGTGCACTGGTGGCAGAGCAATTTCTGCTGCCAGAAGTATGTTATAAAGAAGAAGGGAAAGGCCACTGGTCACAACCAGCCCTAAAAATAGAGTTTTAGGCCTGTGCTGGATGACCCAGTGTGTGGATACAAATCAACCCCAGAGTTTTCTCTGCATGCGGAAGTTGGATAATCCCACTATAGCCTTAGTTAATTAGCGATATGCTCATAGGAGAGGAACAGTGTGAGTAATTCTTTCCATTAAAAGAGACCTTGATAGACCTTCCTGTGGGAGTCATGAGCAGAAATTTCAACATTTGGCTTGATGTTAATAGTACAAAAGAAATATCATGGAGGCATCAGAAGCATCAGCAAAGCGGGAGAAGGGGGAAAGGTCTCCAATATTTTATACGGGTGGTGATAGGAAAAAAACCACCCAAAACTAATTGAAATAAGAAAACTCACAAGTGATTTGTAAAATAGAGCCTCTAGTTACCAAAATGCGTGATTCATTTTCCTTATTAGGTTGCTCATAACATTAAAATATTACTTTCTCTGAAGTATCGTAGTAGCAAACATTGAGATAGCCTAGGTAGATCTTTCAAGTAGGTTGCGTTGGCTGGAGGAGTTGAATTTTGTTATCAACAGTGGAAAAAGAAAAGGTAATTGAAAAGGTTTCTTGTGGTTTGGAAATGCCTTCCAAATATTCATTAAACATTTAAGCGACTAAATTTGCAGAATATGTTCCTGACATTGGCACTGGTTCTGTGGTATTTCTCTCATCAGATGGAAGTACTGTGTGTTATGCAGAGTGCATTCATGCATAAACAATATCATTTTCATAAATTAAAACCTCCCCTGCAGAAGGAACATCTGTGCCTGGCTTTGAATAAAAGATGGTGGCATGTGAGTTGCCCCTTGACTGACTAGAAGAATCCTTATATTTAGGAAGAAGGCACATAACCGAAAGGCAAGCAAGCCTGGGTCAGCTTTTCCAATTTTATCTGAAAAATCGTCATTCATTTACCCCCCTCGGGTTATCTAGGGCACATTTAGTTGTATTGCCACTGACCAGGAAAGGGTAATCGGGCGCTTGAAAAGTTGCCTTTTGCTTTCTTTCTTTTCAGATTCAGCAACAGTTTTCGAGTGTGGAGCTGCAGGCTTCAGCAAAACGCAGGGAGATGCTGCAAAATCCATCGGTCAGCATCGCAATTAATTTTTAGCATGTTTTTGACGGGGAAGCCTGGCAGCGGGGAGTGCTGAACTGCTAGGACAGGTTTGCCATGCTTACACGTTGGATTTCTGTAGCTATAAACACCTTTAAAATAGACACCAGTAGCTTAATTTCTCTGGGGAAAAAAAAATGATGCCCTCATCCATCGGAAAGCCTGTTTACTTTCTGCTGGGTTTAACTGAAATATTTATGAAATACCTCCGATTTGTGACAGGCTTCATATAAAGTATTTCAGGTAACGTCTTAAATCTGTTTTTGATAGTCAGAGGCAAAGACCTGTTGATAATTGTTCCTGGTCATTAGGGGAATTGCCCTCCTGCAGGTTGCGCCCCCGGGTTTCCTAAGCCTCAGAATAATCAGTGGAGATTAAAGGAATACGTTTCCCGTCTGGGAAGAGGAGGGGACGATGAATCGATAGCGCGGGTCCAGGTCTGCCTTGCAGGGGAAGGCGCACCTGCTGCCTCCGCGCCGAGGCCGAAGCGCCCGCTCCTGGTGTGCGGGTCCCGGCCGGGGCTGGCTGCGGACACTGCCGCGGCCCGGGAGGGGAGCCCCGCGGGCCGGGGCTGGCTGCGGACACTGCCGCGGCCCGGGAGGGGAGCCCCGCGGGCCGGGGCTGGCTGCGGACACTGCCGCGGCCCGGGAGGGGAGCCCCGCGGGCCGGGGCTGGCTGCGGACACTGCCGCGGCCCGGGAGGGGAGCCCCGCGGGCCGGGGCTGGCTGCGGACACTGCCGCGGCCCGGGAGGGGAGCCCCGCGGGCCGGGGCTGGCTGCGGACACTGCCGCGGCCCGGGAGGGGAGCCCCGCGGGCGGCAGGGCCGGGCTGAGCTGCCCGGGGCCGCCCGGGCGGGTGCGGGCGCCCGGCGCAACCCGCGCCGGCAGCCGCAGCTCCCAGGCGAACTGCGCTTCTGCCCCGTTCCCCTCATTCAACAAATCAGCATTGCAAATAGCCGGGTTCGCTGTAAACAAACGAACACCACCCCCGCCCCCCCCACCCCCCCCCGGCCCGTCGTGCTCTTCAAGGTAAGCAAAGAATCCGTGTCCTTTTTTTAGTCCAATTTTATTCTACAAATAATAAGTGTTGCACCTTTCATGAGCTATCCGAATAAAACAATAATCCCATAGGAATTACTTACACTAAGAAAAAAAAAAATCACATTTAAGGAAAAAATGCAACATTCGACCAAATGTTCAATACTATGTTGTTGCCAAAGGATGGATGTTTTTTCTAAAATCCCAGTGTGCATTACACCATAATATACAGGATTACAAACAAAATTACAGTACAGATTGATTCCAGTTGAACCAGCATTACATTTCAAACAGCACTTATTCTGGACTGCATTGTACATGCAATAGCTATTGTTCTAATTACGGATTAAATGGTTTGAATTTGTTTCAAGCTACCGTACTAATCGACTACAATAGGTATATAGCCCGACTTTAACAACCTGATTAGATTTCGGTTCAGATTTATAAGATGAGCATATGACAACGACGGATTGTGTGAACATGTATAAAATCATGCATTTATATCGCCTGGAAACATTAACATCTTCAAGTTATCTTTGAAAAAAAAAACCAAAACAAAAAAAAAGACCCAAAGCAAACGAAAAAACCCAACAAACCAAAAAATTGGAATGCCAAGGGGTTCAAAGACTAAAAAGAAACAGTGCAAATTGTATGTGATAGTCAAGCAGCTTTCGATTTAAAAAGGATGTTGGCATTTGCTTATAATCTTTATATACAAGTTTGTGCAAGTAATGTGTTGAATTGATATGTTTTAATAGAAAATAAATCTATCGTTCTTATATCTTCTCAAGACCTAGGGGATCTGGTTCTTATTGTACGGGGGAAAGGAAAAAGAAATAAAGAAAAAAGAAAAAAAATAAAGAAAAGAAAAAAGAGACTTGCATGGGAAAGAAATTGCCCGGATTGTGCATTTTTTTTTCTTCTTCATCTATTTGAAAAGGAAAGAAGTGCTAAGGCAACATAACTTCTCTAAGCACTTTTCTGCTGGTTTAAATTAGTTAAATCATTTTGTATAAATTAGATATAATTCTACCTTTCCAATATGTATAAAAATTGATGAAGCTGCATGGTTTAAAATAGGAAATTCACGTTATAAAAAGTCATTAAAAATTCTGTACAAAATCACAACAAAATAATTCAGCATGGGAAAGGTAACAAGTAGTAAAATGTTGGTTGAAAAATATAGATTTCATATATATTTTGTAATTGGCCCATCGCTAGTTTAAAAATTGCATAGATCCTAATTATTGCTTGTGATTTTGTTATCCCGATCAGGTAATTGACGCGATCCCAATGCCCCTACCCCAATTTACAGCGTCGCTCCGAGGAGCGGAAGCAAAGACAGCGGGTGAGCGGGGGGGACGCGGCGGCCCCGAGGCGGCGGCGGGACCCGCCGGGCTGCCCCCTGTAAACAAGGCGGTGGCGGGCGGCGGGGCGCGGCTCCCCCGGCCCTCCCTGCGGCGCGGGGAGGCTCAGTCGTGGAAGATGGCGTTGAGCTGGGCGCTGAGGACGCGCTCGTGGTGCGGGTGGCCCTCGTAGGGCGCCAGCCCGTCCACCGGGATCTCGCAGCGGGAGGCGGCGGGCGGGAAGATGGCGGCGTGGGCGGGCGCGGCGGCCAGCGCGGCGGCGGCGGCGGGGTAGTGCATGGAGAAGGCGTAGCTCTTGTCGAAGTCGGCGGCCGGCTCGTGCTTGAAGGAGAAGTTGCCGTTCACGCTGAGGGGCGGGCTGAGGGGCCCGTCGAAGGCGGGGCTGGCGCCCTCCGCCAGCCCGCTCTCGAAGAAGGGCTCCAGCGCGGCGCCGTAGGCGTGCGGCGGCTTGAGGTGGAAGAGGTGGGAGCTGTCCATGGTGCCGTAGGGCGGGCTGGGCAAGCCCGGCGACTGGTAAGGGTAGGGATGAGCCGGGAAGGGCGCGCCCGCCGCCGCCGCCGCCGCCGCCGCCACGTGCGGCGGCACCTCCTGGCTCTGCTCGGGGAGGAAAGTCCGCGGGTTGAGCTGCAGGCAGCCGGCCACCAGGTTGGTGGTGGGCTGCGACAGGCCCTTGCAGAGGGTCTGCACGAAGGACACCAGGTCCGGGCTCTTGCCTGAGCGCAGGATCTCGGACAGCGCCCAGATGTAGTTCTTGGCCAGGCGCAGGGTCTCGATCTTGGAGAGCTTCTGCGTTTTGGAGTAGCAGGGCACCACCTTGCGCAGGTTGTCCAGGGCCGCGTTCAGCCCGTGCATGCGGTTGCGCTCCCGGGCATTGGCCTTCATGCGCCGCAGCTTGAACCGCTCCATCCGCGCCTTGGTCATCTTCTTTTTCTTGGGGCCCCGCCTCTTGGGCTTCTGGTCGTCGTCTTCCTCCTCCTCCTCTTCCTCCTCCTCTTCGTCCAAGTCGTCCTCTTCGTCCTCCTCCTCACCGTTCCGGAGCGAGTCCTCCTCGGCCTCGGCGTGCAGACCCTCTAGGTCCTCCTCCTTCTTGTCCACCTCGTGCTCCTCGTCCTGGGAGCTGAGGCACTCGTCCGTCCAGCTCGGGGGGCCCTGCTGCTGGGGCTCGCCCATCAGCCCGCTCTCACTGTACGACTTGGTCATGGTGAGCCTCTGCATCGCGGAGGAGACAGAAAAGAGACGCGTCAGCACCCGGAGCAGCGGCGGTGGCCCCGCGCGGTCCCCCGCGGGGAGAAGTTACCCGCGCTTCGCTTCCCGGTCCCACCGCCCCCTCCCGAGGGAAGCCCTGGATTCCCCACCGTGCCAGGGCAAACTTTTAATTGTCTCTGTGTTTCTGCTTTGTAATTAAATTGACATATGTTCAAATGCCATTATGTAACTCGCCGATATTAACGGGGAATATAAGCAGATTATGTGTGCGGGAGGCAGCCCAGGCGGCACGACGCAAGTGGACCAAGCGTGGGTTGTTTTGTTTTGTTTTGCTTCGAAAAAAATCCTCAAACATTTTTACCGAATAGGGGAAGGGGAAGGCGGACACACAGGGCACCTGCAGGACGGATGGTGCCTGTGACGCCTGTCCCCGCCGCTCTCCGCGGCTCCCCGTTGCCGCCTCCTTGCGTGGGGCTTGTGCCGCCCCAGCGGGCGCCGAGCACCTGCTCCCCCGGTCCCGCCTTCGTGCACAGGACTGTCGCTGGGTGCCCGCGGCGGGGCTGCGCGACCCCTGCCCGTGGTAACAGGTGCGGGATTGGCCCCAGCTTCCCGTCTCCGTCGTCCCCTCTGTTGCAAACGGGCATCGGTTCCCCCGCTTCCCGCGGGGACCTTTCGTGTGGGGTTGTGACCGCCCCCCGGTAGCGTCGGGTACACCGGGAAGAAACAATGCCGCCCGTCCGCCGAGGCGCTGGGACCTTGGCGATGGCGCTCCGCTGAGGAAAGGGAGCTGAAAGTTCGGAGGTGCATCGGTGGAAGGACGTTAACATATGTAACACGCGTCTGTATAAATGGACGCACATATACATATTTATATGTGCGTATGGACGCATATACACATTTACGCATATGTATGTGTGTGGATGGATGGATTACAGGTGTGCCCGCACACACCAGCGGGAACGACAGCAAGCGACAATAAAACCCGAAGCCGTTCCGGCAGAGGTAGATCCCGTCCGCCCCGACCTCCCAGGGTCCTCTCCCACCCCGGCAGCCGCCGCGAACCCTTTCCCCGCGGGGGCAAAACACGGTTTCCCGTTACCTCCGTTGCTCAGCCTCTCCTGCGCGGTGACGGTCTCATAACCCCGGCACAGCTCTCCGTGCGAGGGCGCCGCGCGTGTGGGTGGTGGTTTTTTTTTTTCCCGAGGTTGCCCAGCGCCGGGCTCCCCCCGTTATATAGCGGGACGGAGGATGCGCGCCGGGGGGCCGGCACCGGGACCCGGGTACCGCGCGGGCGCCGCGCCCCGCGCGCCTGCGCCCCGCCCCGCGCCCCGCCCCGCCCGGTGGCACGCGCCATATGGCCGCCCACGTCAGGCGCGGCGGCCCCCCCCACGTGACGCCCCTTATTTGTATGCGGCCGCGCGCCGCCCGCGGAGCCGCCACGCCCGCGCTGACCCGGCGGGCCGCGCCATCTGTCACCGCGCAGCGCCCCGGTACCGCGCCGCACCGCCGCCGCGGAGCGCCGGCCCGCGGAGCCGCATTGTTCCCATTGTTCTGGGGTGCGGCCGCGGAGGGTCCCTCCGAGCCCCCCATAGCATCTCCTAAAGGGCGCCTCTGACCCCCGGAGACTCCCTGTCCCAGTCCTTGTCGTTCTCTCTCCGCCACAGATCCCCTCCCCTTTCCCCGGTTTTCTCCAGAGCTGGGGATAAATATGGACGTCCCGGGGCTGTTGTGACACCCCCCACCCCGGTCTGTCCTAACGCCTGGAGTAAACGCCGGTTCGCTTTTCCCGGGTGTTCGGTGGGAATACTGCCGGTTAAGGGGAAGTTTGGAAGAAAGACGCCGAGTGGTGGCTTTAGAGTCTTTAAACGCCTCGGCGGAGTTTGCAAGCGCAGCCAAACCTTAGGGATGCGCTTTAAGGAGGGAGATGTCCCACTCGTATGATAGCTGTGCTACCGGCACGCGTTATCCGGATATTTATTCAATAAAAATAAAATTATTTTCCCCTCTTGAGGCTTTAAATGCGAAACAAATAATTCCGTCCTGAGGAGATGGATTTGGAAGATACTTTTCCAGGTCGGGTTATTTTTAAGATGCTTCTCTCCTGTTGGTGACCTACATAGCCTGGCAGGGCAGCAGGAGGGGACTCCGGGGATGTTCGCCTTCTCGGTAATCAAATACAGAGAGCAACCGACTGCATTTTGTTATTTCAAAGCTGGCCGGTTCTCCGTGGGAAGCGAAGGCCAGCAGTGCGGTGTGCGCCGCCAGGTCGGGCGAGTGGAGCTGGAGCGGGGCACCCTCGGGTCACCGGCGGCTGCGGCCCTTCCCTGGGGCACGGAGGGAAGGGAAGCGCCGGCGCCGACCCACCTGCCCATGGCGAGCCTTCTCTGGCCATAGAGGGGCCCCCGGGCCAGGATCCGGGAGCATGACCGTACACTGGGTCGGGCCTCCCGCCGGACCGGCAGCCCCCTCGAGAGCGCGACCCCATTAACGGGAGCTGCTGGGGCTGCCGCGCTGCTGGCGCGGACGCGTTTTGGAAGCAGTGAGGTTCGAACAGGTTTGGAGGGCGCAGGAGAGAGATGGGTCCGGTCCAGCCCTGCCTCGGCTGCTGGAAAATATTCCTTAGAATGGGACTATCTGGGAATACACCCGGGAGTGTGGGGCGTTGAGAAACACCAGGCAAAAATACTGGGAGGAGGGCACTGGCAGAAAATTGAATTTCGGGGAGCGGTGAGAACTTTGGGGTGCTCGTGTGCTTCTGAGCGTGATCAACACAGTCATCATCCCTGGGAGCAAAATAAAATCAACACGTTGTCGATTGGCAGATAAGTAGAGAGACAAATAAAGAGGCAGAGGGACTTGAACCTTCCGAGCCCGGCTCGTTCCGTCACATCGGCTCTTGGCGAGGGTACACGCGTGGCCGTGGAGCCGGGCCGACAGGTACCAGGCACTGCTCCGTGCCTCCCGTCGGGGCCGGGGACGAGCGCTGCGCTCCGGGGGCGCAGGGGCTCTCTGCCGCTCCGCCTTCATCCTTCCCGCTCTTCCCGCTGCTTCGGCACTGGTTTTCCTCCTGATTTCCCAGGCAGTAGGCTCTGCCTTCCCTTATCGGGCCGTCCCCTGGCTCAATGGCTCCAGTTTCCCACCTTCCCTGTTTCTCCTCTTCCCCCAGCCGCTTGATTTTATGGCTCCAAGCGTGTCTTTTTTTTCTCCCTGACCTACAGACTCCTCCTTCTCCATCTGGCTTCTAATTCGGCTTCTGTTTATTTTTCCTCCCGAATCCTTTGATTTCCTTTTCCCTTTGATTTTTTTATTTTTAAATTTTTTCCTTTTGTCTTTCATTTTCCCTTTCCCTTTCTTTTTCTTTTTTTTTTTCTTTTCCTTTTCCTTTTCTTTTTCTTTTCGCCCTAGCTCCCTCCCTAGCTCCCTTCCCGCCCCCCCTCCCCTCCTCCCGCAGCGCGGCACGCGAACCGCACGCGTCCCAACAAAGCTCCGGCCGGCCCGGCCGCCCCCCGCTCCCGCCTCAGCTGCTGCCTCCCGGCCCTGGCAGGAGGCGGTCCCGGGGCTGCCTGGGGCCCTCTGAGGCGGCGGCGAGCGCGGCCCCTCCGCGGGTCGCCACTGGGGCTGAACCCTGTCCCAGCCAGGCGGGATGGGGTTTTGTTGCGAGGGAAGCAGCGCTGTGGAAACGCCTTACAGTTGTCCGGAGCTCGAAATCCGCTCCCGATGAAATCTCTTGGGTTTGCGGCATTATCTTAATTAAGATAATTGATTCATACTGCACCTGCGAGAGTGCGGGGAAAAGATGCCTCCCCAAATAGCTTGCAGCTATCGGAGAGAGGAAGCCGCGCTTATAATTGAGCGAGTGATTTACTGCCCGGGTAGCCCGGACTGTTCGGGCTCTCTCCTCTCGCTGTCAGGTTTCCCGTTCCCTCCCTCTCCAGAGAGGCACCCACACAAACCCTGAAGGTTATCCTGAATAAAAAAAGAGAAGGGAAAACGTCTCTCCCCGCTGCCCCTGTCCCTCCGTCCCACCCCACCGCATCCCACCGTGGGGCCGGAGCCACCGCCGGCGCGGGGATCGGGCTCGGGAAGGGCCGGCTTAGGTCTGCCCGCGGCTTTCCCCCGCTCGCCCATTTCCAAACGCTGCGGTGAGAGGAGGGGACGGGAGGAGAGGGCAGCCCCATCGCCCGGATCACTCCGAGCTGTGACCAGCCTGCTGCGGCTGCCGTGGCTCGGGAATCACTGCGGGAGAACAACGCTTTGAAGTGCCGCTCCGGTATCGGTTCGGTGCGGGGCGAGACCGCATCTCACTTGGTAGCGTCTCTCTAGGATACAATGTACATCTGGGCTCGGAAATTGGTACGGCTGATTAAGGTGCCTTTTCTGCTCTTTCCCCCCTTAAAACTCAGTGTATTAATTTTTTTGAGCCTTTCCCCGCTAAATAAATGCTGTTGTTATTTTAATTCTATAAATGTAAACTTCTATTTAGTTAATGGAAAATACATCACCACGAAGGTTTAATTATCATCTTTTTAAATTACTCTTTTAGTCAAGTGCACACAATTATGAAATCACAATAGATTTAAAATATAATTCAAATTGATTAAAAAAAAACAAATCAGAGAAGTACATACCATTAAAGCAAACGTCTAAATTGTATTGGTAGGCCGGCTACCACCTGAGCTACAGTTTAAATAGCGTCAGCAGTCTTTGCTATCGGTGTCAAACCACCTCTGTTATTAGGAAAAAGGATTCTTATCAGAAGGGATTTAGATGCTGTTGTAACTGCAAAATCTAATTATTTTTGATCCAGGCATTTACCCCCAGAGTCCCACCTTGTTTAAATAAAGTGTTTTCTTTCCTCTTGAACAAATGCATTTCCATTTGAATTAAATATTGATAATTTGACCTTTTAGTTCCTTTAACTAATCAAAAGGAAAAAAAAAATCCAAATGTAGATCCTAGTGCCTTGCCCTAGTGGGTCTTTCCGCTTGAATAGACACTGAGATTAAATGAGTCAAACTTCCTCTTTCATTGCACTCTCTTTGCACTAATTGCTTATGCAAAAATGCAGATTTGTATTAATTAGTAACTCCACTGATTAGTTCGGTGGTATTTTCACGTAATAAATCATGCTGCAGACACGATTTTTGGCACATCCCCAGTAGTGGCTCAGGATGCAATAAGTTTTCCATATTAAATAAAATCTTAGCCTAAATCTACCTTTTCGTTGCAGGTACACTGTGTACCACCTGCTGTATGCACCTGCTACGGGAAATTACCTTCTGTCCCTGGCAAGCCTCTTTCCTTGATAATGCGCTCCTCTTCACAGGGTGTAGACTTTAAAATGGGACACATGAATCACAGAATCAAAGAAGGAGAGAAATATGATGGTTTTTTTAACCCTTTCAAATGAACAGTGCTCATTTTTAAGGGGATGAAAGATACATGTATCTATGTAAGATACATCAATGTCAATTTTTTTCTTTTCTTTCCTATGCCCAGCCACGTTACCTCCTTTTACAGCACCATTCACTGTGTGTCCAAATTATAAAACCCAAGCCCATTTTTATTTTGTACCTTTCTTTCTCTTTCCTTGAGCTGCAGAGGCTGAACTCCTACAAACATGACACTTGTTAACTGGAGTTCATATCTCGGTTGGATACAGAGGCCTCAGCAGCAACAAGACTCCACAGCATCTCTAATGATATCTACACAGTAGATATCCGCTTGCTTGTATCATGAAACCTCTATAAAAATGTCTCTAGATCACACACAGGCTGATGCACAGCCTCCAGCTTTCTACATGTGAAAAACCTTTCCCAATTCTTTCTAAAATCATCCTAGATATTACCTTTCTCCTGGTTCCCTCAGAGTGGTCTATATTTCACAGTGCCCTCAAGCAAGGCAGCACAAGGCACTGGTATATCTACTACAACAAATAATGCCAACTGGTGCAATGCTTGTTAAAAAGAATATGAGGCTCCAAAGGAATATAAAGGATGATGACACTGGTGTAATTTCCTAACAGATGACACTTTCAAAGGCAGATCCTGACCAGTCTTTGTCTCTTTTCTGCTAAAACTCTCCCTCACACAAGCAGGACTGTTGCCACAAACACACTTACAGGATCTGGCCTTTGGCCTCAGTCTAAGCAGTGCAATGGGGTGGAAGAGCATCAAACACAGGTGCCAGCAGATTATCCAAAGCTTTGCTGAGATTAAAATCTTGTCTCAATATGAGTTATTGCATATTCTCTAAATAGAAATCTCCTTAGTGGTGGCTTTAAAAGGTCTGCTTTATTTTCCTTTAGAGAGAAAGTAGCAGTTGAACCCCAGGCTGTGCACAAAACAGTTTATGCATTTGTTCCCTATGGCAATCCAATCTGAACATTTTGCCAACATTTTGCAGCTCCTAGCAAAGCCATTGCTTCTGTTAGTGTTCCCTTATTGAAGAAAGTTAAAACCAAAATGCTCTTAAAGGGTTATACAAAAAAATGGCCCTGATTAATCTCAGAACACGGTTACTTGTTTAAGCAATATCCTGTGAACAAAACAAGAAAGGTTAAATCAATGATCCACAGGGATGGAAAAAGAGATTCAAATAATCATTAAATCTTATTATGTAATACGGCTTTGTTTTTACCTCTTGCAGTGAGTTCACACCTGGGTCTGTGCTTTAAGTCCTCAATAGTGAGCTGGGCATGATGGAGAATCATTCCCCATCACAGCACAGTGAAACCTCTACAGCTGTAGAACAGAACTAGTCAACTGAAACTCTTGCTAAGCATTTTAAGTGTATATGAAGATATTCTTAGTTATACACATCACCACATTTTAAGTGATTTCCTTCCTCTGCCATTCCTGTCACCACTCTTTTTACCCCCTGGATTGCCACCGTTAGTTCACAACGTTGTGCCAAATGCCTCAGTGTGTGTTATCACATGTAACTGCTTTCCAGAGATGCTCCTAGGACATTAACTATCCCAGCTATGCGTGTGATTATCCCCAGACTACACTGACATGATGTGGTCCTTCTCTGTGTCTTGAAGAGGAGTGTCGAGGAGGTGTCTAATCCTCAAAGGACAGGATAAGCACTAGATGGCACACTTTGTTTGCCCCCTTTCACTGCAAAGATTCACATAAAAGATGGTATCTTGTCATCCAAAAAAGCATTTTTGTTCTTATATCACTCCCTGCAGAGTGTAATTTCATTACCTTCCATCAGCTGGGGCCAATCTTAAAGTTCACCTAGAGGAGGTATGGACATATCAAGGCCCTGGGGTTTGATAGGTCCATATCATACCAAGCGCAACATAGACATAAATAGACTGCAGTCATGTTCCAAGGACTTTCAAAGGCAAGTGTCCATTAGGGTCAAAAATACATCTAAACACCAAAATATTTTATTGTAAGCTCTCATGCAAAATTAACTTTCTGTCATCTTTCAGCTGGGAAGATGCAAGCCTTGCTGAAGTGCTCAGTGTTGGAGAACTGATGGCCGTGACTCTAAGTAATTGTGGAAGAAGTGTGGACAAGCTTGAAAAAAGCAGTAAATGAGGAATAATCTACACACTGTAGCCTGTCAGGTGTCCTTTGGAGAAAGGCTGGCTGTAGTGGAGTTATGGCATGAGCAGCCAGTGATGCAACAGCTATGTTCTGGCTGGAGTAATCTTGCAGAGAGACATCCTTAATGCTGAGCTTTAGTCCAAAGCTCTAGGTGGAGTACTTCTGAGGTGCTGGGACTGAAGTTGTGTGCCACAATGCACACACACTTTTCTCATGTACCAGGTAGACCTTTTCTATTTATTTGTGATGACTCTGTCCCAGGAAAACATTTCTCTTTGCTAGTCATCATGTGAGCCCAGAGAAAAGTATGTACTGAAAACTTGTAGTTCTCTCATCTGGCTTAGTCCTTCTGTCAGAGTTTTTTTCTCCATGCTGAACCTTTGCTTGGTTTATGTGGATTCCCAAGAGAGGAGGAACATGCTTGTAAATCACTGTTTTCTCAACAACTGAGCTCCAGTTACATGCCACTATGATAATATAAATATTTACTCATTTTGTCCCTCTTCACCCTTGCAAGTGGATAAGAGCATCTGGCCCTTTGTTGGTAGTCTATTGTCAGTTTGCTAGAGCATCCAGTTGTTTACGTTGACTTGAAAAAGGGCACATAAATAACCCTGCTCTCCACTGCTTTGCAGAGTGTGGTCACTGTTGAAAGGGGGTGTTAAGCCTATCCTTCCAACAGGAGAGGGGAATTCTCACCTGGCCACTCTTCAGGTGGCTTGCAGATCTGTATTTGACAATTTCGCAAAAGAAGCAGTGGAGAAGAAATCTATGGGTTTTGTATTTCTGTATATTTATCCTCAGAGTTCATGCTGTGGTATTTACAAAATCTTTTGGCAACACAAATAACCTCAAAACCAATGACAAGACGATTTTATTGGAGAACAGATCTAGCATTTTTAAAACTGAATTTTAAAAAGCTCTGGTGGAAGAAGAAATAGAGAGTATAACGTTAAGATGTATTTTTTAAAGATATATTTCAAACTATCATCTGTAGTCCTTCTGTATCCATGCCATCTCCAGGTAGACTGATGCTCTGTAAAACTATCAATAAAGAGAATGACTACATATTCTTTCCAAAATTAATTTTAAAATTACTGTTGTCCAGGATTGAAAAGCAACTGTCAGCAGGTTGTTTGGTTTTGTTTGTTTTCTTTTAAACTAGGGGGTCAAGGTTCACAACAGCAAGAATCTCTACCTCTGATAGGTTTGTACTTCTAAAACGATTTGTTATTGAAAAGGATCAGCAATTTCAGTTGGTGTCAGGCACATACTCAATCTCAAGTGTAATTAATAGTCCATTTCTTCTACTATAGATGCACAAGTAGTTATAAGTTTCTTGGATCACTGTGATTTCAAATTTTCTGTTGAAAGTTTGGGGCAGGTCATTCAGTAGCTGCTCTGAGCAAACACGTGTGGGAGCTGAGAACAGTAAGCAGCAGCGGTAAGGAGTCAGTCTGGCCGATGGCTGGCAGCACTGTTGTATTCCCACCCTTGGATTAAGGATTGAGAAAATGAGCCTGAGTGTGACAATGTAGGTGAATGTAGCACTTGAGGACTCAGTAAAAGCCGTGTGATTACTGCACATCTTCTAGCTCACAAGTCTGTGGGGCTGGAATTAGGGCATTATGTCACCATGTGCAGCTGGAGAAATGTAACAGCTTGATGCTGTTCGGGTGGGAAGGCTCACTCCCTCTGCCTACTTTTCTATTTCTCTCTTCCCTTTGCTCTTGTTGGTGTAATCTGCTCCATCCTCTGAAACAGATGTGGTGTCTGTGAGACTCAGTTTAGAAAACTCTTTTGTCACTGAACTGGCTACATTGGCTCATAGAAGACCTGACAAACACCGTCACACATGCAGGACAAGAGGCCAAAGCACACAGCCAGGAGCAGCATAAAGACAGGGAGAGAGGGGGGAAAGGAATAGATGGAGAGCCTCACTTTTTCTGCTGCAATGTGGTTCTGCATTGAGCCATCAAGCCTGGTGGCACTGCACCATTTTCTGCTCCTTGCTAAACCATCCAGGATGGACCTGCTGAACACATCATTAGCAGGCTAGATGAACCTTTGATCAGGTCCAGTAAGGGATCACCATGTTTTTATGTTTATAGTATTTTGCCCTTTTACTCATTTTTAGCTTTGTCGGAATGGCAGAAGGGAAGTCCTGCCTATCCGAGCTTGGATCCCTAAAAAAATGATCTCTGAGATGTCTTCAGGGAAGCTGAAGTCTCCCTGGATGGCTTAAGTCCATGTCATCCTACCCTCTGCACTGTCCATCTGCAACGTTTCCTTCTCACTCCAAGCTAACCCCAATGTGTAACCTGTGCTCATTCACTCTGAAGAACAGACACACAATCCTCCTTAGATCTGCATTTTCAGTTTGAAGAGACGGCAGCTTTTTATTGGCCAGGTTTATCTGGCCAATAGAATTGTTTTAGTCAGCAACCAAACTAGCAAGAAAATATCCAGCCAAATACTGGCGTTCTTTAAGACCGGGTTGGAGAGAATTCTGTAAAAGGATTCCCAGCAATATTTGGGACACAAGAGTCCATATCAGACTCAGAGAAGGAGGCATTCAGTGCCCATCGCTAGTGGCACAGTACTTCATGCATCAACCGCCAGAAGCTTGCTTCTAACAACCTTAATGCTAACATTCATTTGAATAAAAGATTTAGTATTTTCTATTAATCCTTTTTACAAATAGAAGAAAACCTCTTTTCTTTAAATACTTGGGATTGTTAAGTAAACCTTATGCTAAAGGCAACATAAGAAAGGCTTTGTTTTGTTTTGTTTCCAGTTAAGTGCAAGAGAACGCGTCTTCATTTCTTTGCATTAAGATGAAAATTAGAAATAATATTCTTGACCATTATGGTGAGGAAATTTACAAGAGACTGAAAGCAAGCCTTTAGTGACATACAGACATTAGAATATTAAAGGAAGGAAAAAAAAAGATCAGATATTTTTCTTCATAGAGGCAACAGAGAAGAAATGGAGCACCTGCAGGCAAGTTCATTTGTGAGTATTGCTGCCATGGTGGAGAGATGGATGGCAATGGTGGCAGTGCTGTGCAGATGAGTGGGAGGAGTGGGGCAGGACACAAAACAAGGTAACTTAAAGCCATTTCTGTGCTCATTTGCCTCCTGCATTCCCAATCAACCTCTGAAATAAATTAGAGAAGATGAAGAATGTCTCCAACTTATACCAGCTGCCAGTTGTCTGGCACAGTTAAAATGTGCAGGGAGGTACTGCTGTGCTCCATGATCTGCAGGGGCCATGGAAGCTCCCAGCAGTTACTGATGTATCCTCAACAGGCCCCTCTCTTTGTCATCGAAGACCACGCCACGGTCACACAGGAGCAGGATCCGCCGAAGGAATTCCACCGGCTCCCCCCCATCTCCTGGACCTAGCTTTAAAGGCACAGAACTCATGTCTGGCTTAGGGCAATACAGTATCATACAGTCACCCCAGGACAGTGCTCCATTCTGCTCTGAAATTGCACTTATATCTGAGCACAAATTTCTCTTTCTCCACCTCTGTCCGCAGTCCAGCTCAGCACATGTATAATTGAAGATGGCACAGAGGGGTTGCTGTAAAGTCAGCAGTAAAGTGATGATAATGACAATGATCCTCTTCTCCTTTGCAAAAATTGTCTGCTTTTTCTGGCAGAGAAGATGGGAATGTCCTTTTATTGCATACTCAGTAGAGAAAATACTTATTAGATGATGAAAATAAGAATGCTAACTCCCCCCCCAAAAAAAAACTATGTTCACATTTGCATTTACTTGAAAAAAAAATCTTTTTTACGTATTCTACATATACATAGTAATGCTCTATGTGTTCCATTTATTTGCATACATGTAAATTCATGTAAATGTGTATGTGTTGAAGGAGTAGAGAGCATAATACAAATTATACAAGTTATATGCAGAAAAAAGAATATCTGCTGCTAGATCGTGTCATTCTGTTCAATAAATTGGCAGAAATAAATATCTATATTGACATTTCATCTTCTCCACCCTGCATAAGGTTCAGCGCCTCAGTCGGTCTTCCTGTCGATCATGCCCACCAGAAGATGGCACTGAAGAGCCTGTCCTACGGACAGAACCGAGAAGGAAGAAAACTCAGATTCACAAACTGGCTCTGTGTTTGTGAATACAAAATAATTCAAAAGGTATCTCTCCTCGATAGTATCTGCTTTTAGGAAGGGCTTAAGACTTTGGTTTTTTCATTTTGTTCTCAAGCATAATGCAGAAGAGGCTAGAAGTCAACCAACCATAGTACCTAGTGAATGCCATCTGAGCTTGCCCAGTGAAGCACATTGCTGTTTTCTAAAGCAAGTCCTCTTATCAAACTACAACACTGATGAACTTTCAAATACAAGATCTTATGAGCAAAAAGGGATCTGCTCATATAACTATTATTTAGAACTCCTGTTTTCTGAGTGAACAATCAGGCTGTTTTGAATATAATTATAATTCTCACTGAAAAAAAAAGCACTTTAGCAACTTCATGTGGAAATGCATTTTTAAAAATTTTAGTAAAAAATGCAAAGGATTTTCTAGTGACGTGAACACTTCCACCTTTTAAAGACTTACCTGGTATATACTAAATCTTTCTTTGGCTTATTGCAGAATTTCAATAAACTCATATTCCTGTCTTAAGATGCGAAACAGTGCTTTCAGATAGGTTCCTACTGTTGAATGACAGCTGAAGGGATGTAAATCTTTCAGAGTCAGTAGCAGAGACATGAGAAGAAATTACCTATATGTAATATTTTTGGGGGAAAGGCTAGTTACCTAAGAAAACATAGAGATTACAAGACAGAAACTTGCTCATGTCTCTTTCTCTCCAATAGCTGTTACTTCTCATGAAGATTGATGAAAATGTCTTCAACATGATCTAAATGGCACTTATGCCTCAGGGTTCACTTCGTGTCTTTTGATGCGTCCCTGATCAGGCTTTGTTTTGGGAGGTGTGATGGTATAGGACCATTAACCGTTACCAGTAAGTGCTAATGTTAATTACATTAAGCACAATCCTCCAGTTGGTCCATCTGTTACTCATTTTTTATGTGCTACCTATTATTGTTTGGGGTTTTCTCTGTGCTCCAGGAAAATATCTTCTAGTTTTCTTCTTGGCTTTATTTAAAAGAAGTTAATTTATGTGTGCCTCAACGAAATACTTCTATATATTTCAAATTTAGCTTTCATTTTTGAGTGATTTTTTAAATATTATTTTTGCATGTGGCTTCAGTATTTAGTTAGGGTGTTGCACCTGAATGTTTAGCTTAGTAAACCACCTCAGCATCTTGTATTTCATATAGTGTGCATCTTGAAAATTATCAATGTTGTATTTTTGGATGAATTTGGGCTGTTTTCCTCATATTTGAATATCACAGGTTTGTTTTTTTTTTTTTTTTTGCTATCATTGTGTGCAAATTGCATCAGTTCCCATTTTCCTCGCTGTATTTTCCCTTCTTTTTCGTGTTATTCTAAACTGAAAAGGGTATTTTAGGTATTATTCACCTGCTGCTTTACTTCTGGTCGGACTCAGCTGTGCCACTGGCTGAAGAGGCGGCGACAGGGACAGGCTGCTGACCCATAGCTCTCGGTCCGCAGCGCTTCGTGCACTGCAGCTAATTACTGTAAAGTCATAAGCAGACATAAAGCGGTCCGATTAGGATTTAGATAATTGCAGTGTGCTTTAACTGGGGCTCCTGGCTGGTGCTGCTGCCCCCGGGAGCGATGCGGGGCCGGCGGACGCGGAGCCGGGGCAGGGACGGGAGAGGAGCCGGGACAGGGAAAGGAGAGGAGCCGGGACAGGGAAAGGAGAGGAGCCCGGACAGGGAAAGGAGAGGAGTCGGGACAGGGAAAGGAGAGGAGCCGGGACAGGGAAAGGAGAGGAGTCGGGACAGGGATGGGCGAGGAGCCGGGACAGGGAAAGGAGAGGAGCCGGGACAGGGACGGGAGAGGAGCCGGGACAGGGAAAGGCGAGGAGCCGGGACAGGGATGGGCGAGGAGCCGGGACAGGGAAAGGAGAGGAGCCGGGACAGGGACGGGAGAGGAGCCGGGACAGGGAAAGGCGAGGAGCCGGGACAGGGATGGGCGAGGAGCCGCGACAGGGAAAGGAGAAGAGCCCGAGCAGGGAAAGGAGAGGAGCCGGGACAGGGAAAGGAGAGGAGCCGGGACAAGGACGGGAGAGGAGCCGGGACAGGGACGGGAGAGGAGCCGGGACAGGGACGGGAGAGGAGCCGGGACAGGGAAAGGAGAGGAGCCGGGACAGGGAAAGGAGAGGAGCCGGGACAAGGACGGGAGAGGAGCCGGGACAGGGACGGGAGAGGAGCCGGGACAGGGACGGGAGAGGAGCCGGGACAGGGATGGGCGAGGAGCCCGAGCAGGGAAAGGAGAGGAGCCGGGACAGGGACGGGAGAGGAGCCGGGACAGGGACGGGAGAGGAGCCGGGACAGGGAAAGGAGAGGAGCTGGGACAGGGACGGGAGAGGAGCCCGAGCAGGGAAAGGAGAGGAGCCGAGACAGGGAAAGGAGAGGAGAGGAGCCGGGACAGGGACGGGCGAGGAGCCCGAGCAGGGAAAGGAGAGGAGCCGGGACAGGGACGGGTGAGGAGCCCGAGCAGGGAAAGGAGAGGAGCCGGGACAGGGACGGGAGAGGAGCCGGGACAGGGACGGGCGAGGAGCCCGAGCAGGGAAAGGAGAGGAGCCGGGACAGGGAAAGGAGAGGAGAGGAGCCGGGACAGGGACGGGCGAGGAGCCCGAGCAGGGAAAGGAGAGGAGCCGGGACAGGGACGGGTGAGGAGCCCGAGCAGGGAAAGGAGAGGAGCCGGAACAGGGATGGGCGAGGAGCCCGAGCAGGGAAAGGAGAGGAGCCGGGACAGGGAAAGGAGAGGAGCCGGGACAGGGACGGGCGAGGAGCCGGGGCAGCAGCGGGAGCGCAGCTCCCCCTCCCGGGCAGGGGGTACCCACCGCCGCGGGGGAGGCTCCTCCGGCTGCCCCTCTCCGCCTTCGGGTCTCTCAATCCTTTCCCGACAGGCAGCTGGAGAACGTTACAGAAAATCCGAATAACTGGGTTTGGGAGGGTCTGTAACCTGGAAATTTGAGCACGGAGAGAATTGGGAAAGTCAGACTTGGGGCAGGGGGTTCTTTTCCCTCCCACATTCAACAATTTTTTTCGGAGTTAAGCAGGCCCTGAGAACCACTTTATTCATAAAATTTGAGGTTTCATAAAAGAAAAGGAAGAGTTGAGGTTAAGAGTCAGTTTAGGATCTGGGAAAAAAGTGTTGCAACAGCAGGATTTCTGCTGGATTTGCAAAGCCCTGTGTGAATGTCTTGTCAAACTTGGAGCAGCTATAGGTGTTTAGACACCTGTAGGCTGACTGTTAACACTCAGTTTAGGGTTTGGAAAATGCATTTTGGAGACATTTTACCGGTTATATGTAAGGTAAGGCTGCCTGAGGCAAGGGGAAAGGAGGTCTGGAAACATGTAGTGGTCTCATTCAAACTGCCTGAGCAACAGGGCAGTTCAGGACAAGTTTTGCAAAATCAGATCTCAGCAGCAGTTTCCTGTGGTGACTTGAGATGATCTCCCAAACAGCCACATAGGAAAAGAATTTAATACCTTTATTCTTAATTTCCACCTAAATCTTGTGTTCCCTCTTATAGGCTTACAGTTACAGATAGAATTAAGGGGATGTGAAATACTGATAAGCACATTTCTCTCTCTAGACTGTAGAATACTCTGAGGCAAGACTGAATTTGAATGTTGTATTCGTATTTTGCAGGAATTGTAGATGATCTTGAGCTTTCTAGAAGTCCAAGAGCAAGCGTAGCACAAGGAGTTAGGACAGTAGGATTTACAGATGGCAGAGTTGCATGAGATCACTTGGGGCCTGGCCTCGTGAATCTGGTGCCTTTTTCCTAATTTTCAGCTAGGAGTAGTGCTGCTATGCTTTTGTGAAGGCCACAGGACAGTATATGAGACAACTAGGAGTTCAGGGTCTCTACAGAGAGGAGAAAGAGCTGGTACAAAATGAAGGTTTCACCTGAAGTTTTGGATAGCTCGCCTGAAAGTTAGGGTCAAGATCTGGTTTTGGGTAGCCATACAAACAAATACCAAGCTGAAGTGAGGAGAAGCTAATGTGATATTTTTAATTTTGGAGTCACTTTAGCAACAGTTTATCTTATCTGTTTAATGACTAAAGTTTTTTTACAAAGTAAGGAGCAGTACTATGCATTTCAGAGTCCACACAAGGCTAGTACTGATAGATGTGATATCCTTCAAAGTACCATGAATTTCTGGGGTTTGGTAAGGGCTAGTGTTAAGGTTTGAAATTCTGCAGAAGCAAGTTAAGATTTGCAGGTTACTTCAAACTTTCAGCAGGTTATTAGATGATGCCTGTTGCAGTTAGCTTGGATCCTGTAATTATGGGTTTAAAGAGCTTTATTTTTTGGGCAGCAGGTGGTGCTTGGTCTCCATGATCCTCGCAGTGGCCGCTACCCGCTGGACGGGTCGCTGTGACATTGCGCTCTGTGGTGGGGCCGCATGCTGCCCGTTTCTCACCGAGGGCTCTCAGCAGGACAAGTGATGGGATTACAGGTGTTTGTATTTGTGCGAATCACCAAGAAAACTGGCATTTATTGGAGGAGGGAACACAAATGTACGTGGTTGCATTCGAAGCAAATCATGATCAGGATGATTATGATAAGATCAGAAGTGGAAGGAGAGAGAACTCTTCCCCCTGCCTCACGCAGCCAGGAAGCTGCTGACACACCCGTGCCTGAACCTGTGTCTGAAAAACAGGAAGGGGAGCCCACGTCCAGAAAGCACACACACTCACACAAAGATCAGCAGGGGATGGAGATTTCCAGGCTCCTGTGAACATCCATGGGGTGGACATCCCAAGGAAAGTGCTGAGTACACTGGTTTCCAGCTCATCTTGCTTCTCCGTAGCATTTTGAGTGGGGACTTTGCCCTCAGTGCTCTCCTATCCATAGCCATGAGCTACAATAATGTTTTCAGAATTGCACAAGAGACTTGGGAGCCTATGTCCCATTTCAGAAGGTGACATAATTAGTCAGAAGGACAAGGATGTGCTCCTGTGGCAGCCAGAGCAGTCCCCAGCCTGGCATGGGCTGGGAAGCTGTGGTAACATTATGCTCTCCCTTCTCCCTTCTCTGCCAAGAGATGCTCAGCAGGAGAGTGTGCAGTACTGGCATGGGCATGAACAGCAGCATGAATCTGCAGCCAGGCAAGACAAACTAGGAAAGGAAAATCACAAAAAAATAGATAGTGCTTTACTGTCAAAAATAGATGGGGTTTGAGAATTTCTTTTTTTTAACCAGAGGTGCCATGTCTCTCCATTCCTGCTGAAGATTTTAATTTTGGGTCAGAAAAGCCAGCTCACAGGAGTAGAAGGATACTTCTTCGGTTTGTCTGGGTAGTCTGTAAAGGCACCTTAGATAAATGCTAGCAGTTAGGGACTGAGAATCTAACAATGCTTGGAAACAAAAAAAGCCATCAGTCATATTTTTTGCTTACTATACCCTGAAAAATAAAAGTGGTGGTGTCATAGATATGCAGTGCCTGACAGATGTTGACCAGGCAGAGGCAGGTACTTCTCCATTGGAGCTGCTGGCCATGCTCCATCTCCTCTGATCCAGAGCCTTGAGGGAACACCCCGACTTGTCAGCGTGCGGCCAGAGGATGTGACGCTCGACAAGCAGGTGCCATCGAGTTCTCTCGTACAAGAAAGGTGTTTTATCTCCAAGCTGTATCTCTGATGCATGTATAATAACATGGCACACTTAGAAAAGAGAAATATCTCCTCTGAAGTAGCCTCCATTGGAAGTTGCCATGTGTTGCTTCCAGGTGGCTGGGGGATGGGCAACCCAGTGTGCCACGACCGTCCTAGAGAGAGTGTCCTGCAAGGAACAGCTCTTCAGGGGCGGTGGCAATCCTGCCTGGGCAGCAGGGGATTTCAGCAAGTGTAGCGATTTCTCAGCTACAAGTGATCCCAGCTCTTGCGATTGAGCCCTTTGTGAAATCACCCAAGGCAAACTCGGGGATACAGAGAAGGAGCCTCGTACAGCAGCTCCACACAGGCAGCCTTTGTTGTCCAGCAGCCTCTGTGAAGGGAAGGCCAGGGACAAGAACGCCCTCCATCAGGGCTCGGGGACAGAGGTCATATGGGGAAGGCAGCGGGTGGGGTAGAAACCAACCAGCCAACTGAGTACAGGCTGTTACCACACTGAAACAAGGCATGCTGGGGGTGGGTCACTTTCTCACCATGACCCAGAGGAAGGTTGCTTATCTCTGGGGGAGATCGTCTTGGCCACAGGCTCCTCTTCTCCAAGGGAGTGCAGAGGGCTCTTCTGCCAAGGGCTCCCAGCCCTCCACAGCCATGTACCGTGTCTGTCCTTGTAGCATGAAGCACATCCTCACCCGCGCTGACAGCAGTGACTCCTGCACACACTGAAGTGTATGACAGCAGCTGAGTAGTTGGGAGTGTGCTTGTGTGTGTGTAGTCAACAAATGTGAACCCATTTAAATTGTTGAGAAGTTTTAAAACTAAATTTCTATTTAAATTATTCCCTTTTAAATTGGAAGTAAGTTTTATTTTCTGAAAATACTAATATTACCTTGATAGAACATAATGGATCTGGACACTTGGAAGAAGGCTTACCTCTTCTAAGAAACTTCCAGGTTTCTTAGACACTGAGAGATTTTCAAAAGTTTTCAAAGTTAAACTGTTTTTATTTAGATGCCAACAAGTTGTTTTTTTTGAAATATTTGCTCTTGCAATTCCTTTAGAAATTGGTATTTTCCTGATACGTGATGTTTTCAGTACTGACACTTGGTGGTGCTGCAGTTAATAGGTTCATATTTTTCTGCTGCTGTTTTCTCTGCTGTGCTAGTTTACTCCTCCATTTGCAGATATGCTTGGGCTGTCGAAGTCCCAGACAAAAAACTTTATTCACATTCCTGAGGAACTACAACTCATTTGTCAGCAGTTTTAAAGTTAATAATAAAAACTGGAATAACAACACCACCACCACAACTGCCTTTATGGTGCAGTTTCCTTGCCAAATACAGAAGCGTCATTCAAGTGAAAAAGTGCAAATACAGGCAAGGTCCAGCAATTATAGGTATCAGTAATTATAAGCATCAGCACAGAGGGGAAGCTCCAAAAAGGACCTTGAGAGACCGTGGAGTTCACCCTCTTCATGAAGAAGCAAGGATAGCTGGAGGTCTGCCCAGCTTTCTGTGGAATACCAGTGTAGGCTTTATGGGAATACCTCAAATGCTTTGGTGTGTTTTACATGCACATCTCCCACACGGGATCGTTGCCTAAGTAAAGACAGAGGCAAGGCACGTGGCATTTGGGTGTTCCAGTCTGAGAGGCCAGAAGTAGTCGTATATGCCACTGGCCAGTGCCACTGCAATTTTGGTTGTTCCAGCATTTCTGTGGGGTTCATCTGTAAGTCCACAGGTGGCAGAGGAACTGTAGGAAGCAATAGGAGCTGTACACATGTCCTGCTCCATTGCTTTGCTCTGGGACTCTCCAGGTTTTCCTCCAGAAAGGACACCCCAGAAGCTTGGCATGCCCACTGTCTTTCCCCTCACAAGAGTCCTTACAGGTGCTCATTAAGGAAGACACTGCAGGTGATCCTGGCATGATCCTCACCCAGCAGGGTTTTTCTGTTGGGAAGGAGGTGCATTCCTGCATGGCTGTGATGAGAAACTGTCTCTCTC
The DNA here is from genome assembly GCF_009650955.1 of Corvus moneduloides. Lineage (NCBI taxonomy): Eukaryota > Metazoa > Chordata > Aves > Passeriformes > Corvidae > Corvus > Corvus moneduloides. Next base: position 15,063,158 of record NC_045482.1, on the reverse strand, counting down.
CTCCCACTCCCTCTGGCTCAGCCCACCACCTTTGCACAGCTCCACACTCTGTTTCAGGCAGGAAATAACCCATTGGGACAAATGACCTTAATTACTAGGACAAAGATTACTTGTTTAAGTGTAGAATCTTAGTATTAATACAAACAACAATCAAGATATGTTGTAATTACATTGAATCTGTTCTTTCCTCCCCAAAGATTTCCCTCTAAATCTAGTTTATTATTTGGTTGGTTAATCAGTATTAAAGACCCAAAGAAATGGTGGTTCACACATGATAAGCATGACCTAGAGCATGACTGCTATTACGGGCTTCCTGGGAAGCACTCAGGTTTCCAAAAAACAATGCTGTAGCTGACAAACTGCAGTGAACACATTTGCATGGAAAAATTAAGGTTAAGGAGTACAATGAATGTGCTTCTGCTGAAACAACGGAGGCACTAAGCTGATGTGGAAAAATTGTCTCCTTAGGCAGGAAAATATGTCCTCACTTGGTGGTTCTGTGTGGTGAAAGCCTCAAAACATATGGTAGGATGAGTTTTGGTTTTGGACACGTTTTAATGCTTTTTAACATGCGAGCTTCATATATCACTGGTCTTGGTAGGTAAAAGTGAGCTGCTTGTCACATTCTGCTGCTTCAGAGAGGCTCATTTTATATGTGTGGACTTTGGATTTGGAGCAGAAAGAGGGAATTATGTACTAGGAGGAAAAAAAAGAGATGCTCATTGTCAAATTATGAATAGAAGAAATTAGAACTTATACCACTTACTCAAGCTCTTAAAAAGGGGGAAAAAAAGGAAAAAAAAAGGCTTGAAGTGACCTTCATTATTTGAACAGAATTTTACTTCTTATTTTTTTTCCCCAGAAGAAAAACACATTTTCCTTTAATTTTTTTCTTGGTTTATTTTTATTGTAGCTGTTATTCCCTCTTTCTGTTAATATCTGAAGATTGGATATGGTTTCTAAGAGCAGAATTTTTGTTTAATCTTCACCTGGGGAATAAAGTTTGTTTTCCTTTGCACCTTGAGGTCTGTTGTTTTTACCAAAGTTTATATTACGTGTGATTTTCCCCTGGAAATTATAGAGAAACACTTCTGGGAAGTGAGAGAGCAAAACCTAGTTTGTCTGACATATTGAAATGGTTTCGCTGAGCTCTTCTGCAGAATTGTGCTCCATTTTATCTTAAATCTGCTTTAAAACCAACATCAAACATTGTTTGAGCTCTTTTATTTCAGTCCACAATGTACCTAGTAACTCGTAGGTCATTAATTTACAGATGCATATTTACAGATGCAGTTGTATATCCTGTTACTCCTGCTGAAACTCCCTTAGCATGTCGTGGGACAACTCGAGGAGGATTTGACCACTATTCTATATATGAAATGTATTCTCTAAGATCATGTTTCCAGAATTAATTCCAATACTAATTCCAAGAAGTGTTTTGGGTTTTTAAAAACTTACTTTCTACTTTTATTCACAGAGATATATACACCTGTTAAGCACAGGTACATAAGTATTTGTTTCTTGTTTTCAGGATTGTCTTATTTAGTCTTGCCAGTGGATTTGACACAGACACTCCCTGTTCTCAGGGTGGCTTTTCTCTCCCAGAGCTGGATGCAAGCTGGACTTTGCAAAGGAAACCAAAGCCACAGATACCATGAAGAAAAGCAGGCAATAGTTATTTGTACACCATGTACCCTGTGCATTACCTATCTTATCCCAAATCAAGCAACTCAGCAGACAATAAAAGCAGATGTTGCCAGGATCTTGCTCAGCAAGAGCCCTGAGGTGGCCAAGGTGTTTCTGCATTTTCCTGGTGCTGTTACTCTCTGTCTTGGCTGGGGATGCTCTGGAGATGCACCTCCACCTGGGTTTGGGTGCAGGATGGTTGTGTGTTCATCTTGTTTTGTGTACACTACTACTCATATCACTGAATTAATTACTAAAAATATTGGGGAAGAAAGTATTCTTTGGGGAAGAAAGTATTCTTTGGGAAAGATTGCATGCTTTTAGACTTGATAAGGTGAAAACCATATTAAAAATATAACTTTATTAGAAACCAAAGATTTGAGATAGTAAAACCAAAATGATTCAACCAATTTTGAATGAGACCTGTGTACCAAAAGGTATGATTCATTACAAATGAACAAAAACTTGCCTTAAACCGCCACTTAGTAACTACTGAATATGAAATGTATGCACTCAGATTTAAATACAGATGAACAAGAAAGAGTCCGAGAAGGACCTTGACCTGAACCTTACTGTAATATTCTATATACAAATAATTTTAGTATTATTATGGTGCAAGTCTTTCTGCAGAATTAAAAGAAAACTGGTGTTAGCACCCAGATAACTCACAAAGCAGAAACTGACAGTGAAGAACTAAATCTTCTTCTGTGAAGACGAATACATAGACTAATACATAGACTGTATATAGGAGACAGTGGGAATTGGATAATCCCATTCAGAGCCAAAATGAACACTCCCTAAGTAAGCTTTGCTGGCTGGCAGATGATGGATACAGTGGCATGATCCTTCCAGGAAGAATAGCTATATCCAAACCCTCCTTTCCAGACCTTCTGCATGCTGGGGCACTGTGGCCCAAAACGAGCACCTACATCTCTCTGAGTTGTGATCCCCTGCCCAAGCACAACATTTATGATTCCACTTCATTCCAAGCTTTCTATGAAAGATATAAGAAAATGCTGTAGGAGGTCGTGTGCCTGGATGGATATGTAAGAGATACCCTCTGTTGTTGGAGCAACTCTGGTAGCCGCTGACTGACAGACCCTCGCTGTGATTGCAGGTCTAGCTAGCCTTTTACTCCTGCTGTGGAGCAGAAAATGAATAGCTGTGGGATATAAGGTCTTTTTTTTTCATGTTGGTGGTGGTTTATTGTCTTTTTTTTTATTTTTAAAGTAATTTCTGGCCTAGGCCCATGATTCATACAGTGGTCAACAGCCTCAGTGCATATCAATGGCAGAACTGATTTTAATAAATTATTCCACATAAATACACAGAAATGTGGTGTTAAAATGTGCTGGTCCTCAAGACTTCACTCTCATTGCTTCATGCAGAATACAATGCTCCTAAGCAGAGCTGGAAGTAAAGCAGTTGACTAAAGTACGTATGGCTCAGGTTACAATGTTTGCCTCCTCCAGACCATGCCAAGGCAGATGGGAATCTCTGCAGACTAATCAGAGGATTAGTCTATTAACTGCAGCATCATTATTTTTCCCATTTCACCTTTTTTTAAAAACCTTCTTTTGTCTTATCTGTGTACCTATAACCTAGAACCTGACTTCCTGAGGTAGGTGATATTATAGCTTCAGTAAGTGGTAGCCTGTGAGACACAGAGCATAGTCTCAGTGCTGCTGATGAGCTGTCAGGAGTTTTCGACAGAAAACTCTCCTTTGAAAGCAGTTTTGATTATTTTTGCTTTATAAATACATATAAATGCTCGATCTCATTTGCAGGCTGCTAAAGTGCACAAAGGGATCATGGCCAGTTGCTTTCTTTGTGCTTTGTGCTCTGGCTAAACCCTGTAAACAGGCTGTAACCCTCAAAGCAAATTTCGGGTTACACATCCTGCAGGAGGTGTATGCCTGCTCTGCTTTAAAACCATACACTGTGAGAGTAGATGCCACCTTTGGCTTTCCTCCCCTAAAAATTTAGTTTATTATAGCTTAAAAATAAAAGCTTCAGCCTTTTATCTGTGCTGTGCTTGAAGCATATAATACTTCTCCCAGCAAAATGAGATAACAGTGAGCCATGACTGAGGGAAAAGCATATAAGAAGAAAATACATTTTGATCCATCTGTCCTTACATACTTATGGCAGTGAATTACAGCTGCCAGTGGGATGTGCTCAAGAACAGCTGAGGCTGCCTTAAACCCTGTGAACAGCCAAAGGGCACAGGGGCACCCAGGCTTGCTCATGTAGGGGCTAACTTGGGTCTCAGAAGCGTTTCATGCATCACCTTGGGGGTCACCTTCCAGGTGATGTCTGTTGGGCCAACACCTGGGTCACCATGGGGACCTGTGACTAGTACACCTCTCCACAGCTGTCCCATTCTCTCCCAGAAAACACATCTGGGGCATGGTTTAGCTTTCTCCTCGAGGAGCTGGGCTGACAGAGCTGCCAGGTGCCCTGTGCCAGCGGCAGGCTGCCAGGCAGTGCAGAATGGAAGGAAGAGGTGGTGTGTGGGGAACACCCAGTGCTGCTGGAGCAGGGGGCTGTGGCAGTGTGCACACCCTGCCCATCGGGAGGCTGCTCTCAGAAAATCTCACCAGAGCGAATTGGCAGCCCTTGCTTCTGCTGATCCCCCTTGTGTGGCAATATCCATGGTGTTGGATGAATCTCAGGTCTGGGACTGCTTTGGGGACTCGTATGATGCGTGCCTGACCTCAGCTCCTCTGGCTGCTCACCCGTGATCTTACAGCCTGCTTTTCCTCAAGCAGCTGTGCGAAACAGAAGCTTTTCCCCCTGAGAACTGTGGTTTTGTGTCATCCAGAAATACATATCTCACCACACATCACTTGGGTTGCTGTTGCCCATCCTGACCCTTCTAGGGAGGTTCTGCTTGTCCAGTCCCTGCTTCTGCTTGATATTCTTAGACAGAGAGACTTGCTGGAAAAGGCCAGTCCTATGGATCTACTTGTATGTATTTGTGTCTGCTGAGCTGCAGGTTCCATTTAAAACAATTTTTCATGAACAGGGCATTCAGAACATCCCTCTCCAAAGTGGCCTCCTGAGTTTTTAGCAAGTGGTGGACTCTTACTCCACATCTCCTGTTGAGGTCATTAATAGGCCTCTCCCCTTTCCTGTGAAATGCGGGAACTTAATTTTATGTCTTCTAAATGGGGCAGAAATAAGTCAGAGGCTCAAGAGCAGCTTGGGAAGGGGGGGAACAAGGTGATGGGGAGCACAGATCCTGGTTTCCTTAGGAAAAATCCCAGAAACAGGATGAAAGTATATATAGAAAGAGGCTTGCAGTTTTATCTCCTTTATGATAAAGCAGTGCCATGGAAAGTAGCTGGGTACAGGGAAAGTGGCTTTTCAGGATGTTAAATTTCCTGCAGTGTCCAAGCGAGGACAATATGTTTTTTAGCTGGGTAAAAGAGGTTTTTCAAAAGGCCTTTCCTCCCCTCCAAAGCCTCACAGCCCCTCCTGTGTTTCTGAGATTGCATCTGGAAGGAAACAAAAGATGCAAACACCAGACCCAGTGTGCTAACTGAAAAAGATATTTTTTCAGTCAAGCAGATGGCGAATAGAAACCTGCCATAGAAACCAGCTTACGCAACCCTTCCCAGCCTGTGTGTGCCTGGTAAATACAAACTGCCAGATAGAACAGCAAGATAGAGCTGGGCACAACAGCTCGTGCTATTAAAACAGTGACCCCAGGAGCACACAGAAATTTATAATGAACTTGTGAAGGAGACATAAAAGTGCAAACATGGTGACGTAATCCGAGGGCTGTTCCAAGACCTTACAGTTATGGCTTCTGTTCATTTGTAGGGCCCCCAAACCCTATGAATCACCACCAGTGACATGAAAACACCCTCAGTGGGAGTACAAGTCAGCCAGAGGTAACACTGGTGGCTGCTGGAAGCTGCACTGGCTGCGGCTCAGCTGGAGGCACAGGAAGGCAGAGCAAGGCAGCCACCACCTGGCTCTGCTCCTGGATGCAGGGAAAAGCTGTAGAGGAAAAGGTGAGGAGGCAAAGCTGCGGGAAAAGAAGATGGTGAGGCTGCAGAGAGCATGAGGCAAGTGACCACTGTGAAGATGGGGTTGCCACAGCCAGGTGCCACAGCACTGTGCAGGGAACAAGCCACAAGAGCACTTTTGGAGCACGCTGGTCCCAAGGGAACATCAGATGGCACTGAAACCCAAGGCACAACGGCGTTGGCTTGTCCTGACTCCTTCCAGCAGGATGGCCAGGAGATACGTGAGGACGAGGACAGCTGAAGGAGAAGAGGCAGCCAAGATATTTGTCCATCTCCTATGCTATGACATGTTAGAAGTTAACTATGTGAATTAATTGTTTACCACGAGGACCTGAGTTGTAAGACAGGATTTGATGTTAGATGGCAGACAACTTCAGCAGGGGTCTTCAGTGCATTATGTTAGCCACCTTCTATTTATTCAGGCCTCACCTAAAAATTGTGGATATTTCAGAGGATAAGTGCTGTTCAAAGCAGCCTGGTTTAGCTCACCTGGATCTGTTATTATGGGTAGGAAAATATATACAAAGTTTGAATTTTCCTGAAGTGTTAGAGGGTATTTTCTATTGCTTGGATAAGAGGATCCAGTCTGGCAAAGACTGGCATTTGAGCTTTACATACTGTGAGCAAATCTATTCATTTTACTGCTGGTTTTCTAACTCTCACTTTTTTTTCCCCTAGATTTAAAAACTTTTATTTAAAACAGTCGCTTGAGCCTCTCACATGGGTTGCATATACTGACAGCAGCTCTCCCGCGTCCACATATTTCCTTATGGAATTGTATTTTTGATTGACTTTCATACAGCAGAAGCTCCCAGAGGATCTCGTTGAACCATATGGGTCCTATCTTTTGACATAACAATTATTGCCTGATAATAGCACAATAGCAATAGCAGCATGTTTGGGAATCAACAGTGAAATACTAATGAATGTTAATGCATTGTTTTAATTTACTACATTTGTTTTGTTGATGTACTTATTAACCTTCAGGTCTGTGGTTAATAAGGCATTCTATTTTAAGGTATTATTATCTAGGGGAAGAAGAGAAAAACAACACTGATGAAGTTAGACCATTTGTTCTTCCTTTCATTCACATTTTGATTGGTAATTGACAGCAGATTTAACCACTGACCCATAGACTGAAGGGACACTGATATTATTTCAATAACACAGTGACAGAGGTAGTTTGAAAAAGAGACAGCACAGCTTATTTTATCAGGACAAAGGACATTATGGCCAGGAGTGCCACACATTGCACGAGGCAGCCCAAAGGCTCTCCTGGTCACACGAGCTCCGCGCTGTGCCGAGGCCAGCAAAGCCAGCGGCCCCAGGTGCCCAACTGCAGGACAAAAGCCAGCAGCAAGAGGAGCACAGGGCTGCTCTGTAGAGCACAATCACTTCCCATGGGGCAAGGCTTCTTCCTCCCTGCTTTAAATGACTCCCTCCCAATTCTTCTGCCATTTCACTGTCATTCTTTCTGGCTGCTATGGCTGTACTGATGTATGTATGGCCTGTTCGTGTGCATTCAGCTTGGTTCATTTAACTGGCATAGGATTTGGGAGCTCTCAAGAGAAGAAAGAGGGATTTCACTGGGAAAAGAAATAGCCTTAAGGCTCCTTCCTTTCACTCCTCTTTCTAGAAATCTTTTCCACTCTGGATGAGACTTATACAAGTCCACAAGTGATGCTTTTAAGAATACAACTTTCACTGACTGAGTATTCATGCTTCTAAAACATTCTGGCCCATTTGAAAGTTTCCCTCCAAGTGACTCTTATTGCCATGGTAAGGAAAGCAGCATCCTCATCCACATTAGCAAGGAAAATACCCTGAAAAACTGGAAAGATGGAGCCTGGAAGTGCAATTTTCCAAGTATAAACTGTGTGTGTCTGTCAGAGGCCTTGCTCCACCTTAACAACCTTGCTCAGCCTTGTCTGTGACCCCACACCCCCAGCCTGGGCCTTATTTAAGCACAGACAGAGAACACTGCTCCTTTCTTAGGTGATGCTGTTGAGTGCTGCTCCCAGCCCTGATGGTTTTCTGCCTTTACACTGTCCCCAACCCTACCAAGGAGAAAAGTTGAACCTTTCCAATGCTTTGGAAAGAAATTGTAGGGTAGAGAACAGTTTCACAATTTGGTTTCCTAAGTAAATCCCCTTTCTTTATGGGTACTAAGCTTGCACTTCAGGTCCTGAATTGTATACTTATACTGCATTACTTGAAACAGCTAAAGCACACTTGGCTTGAATTAGAATTTGGATGTCTCATGCACTTGAATTAATTTGGAGACCTCTCTTTGAAGCTTTCACTGTAATTCCATCAACAAAATGCTTTTGGTGTTTGACTCTCATATGTAAGTAGATTCTCTGGTTCCCAGGAGAAAGTTAAGGTTTTTTGGTTATTTTTCCATTTAGATTTCTTTTAAAAGTTTTCATTTCAAAGAAAGGAAAAATTCCTTGTATGTAGGGTGAGGAGCCTGGATTTTATATCACTGCTTACAGAAGTACATATGCATGTGAAGCAGAACCTGCCATTTCCAGCAGTTCTTATAGTGGGGCAGCTGAAGGAAAGGGAAGAAAACAAACAACAAAGGTAGGAGGGCATTTCAGTTCATTTAAGCTGTTTTGGATACAAAATGTTCTCTTTTCTGAAATAAGAAAACTATATTCCTGTTAAAGTAGATAACTCTGAAAGAAGATATTTCCCTCTACCTTGTATTTGGGTGTTTCTCTTAAAGCACCATGACTGTGCACCCCTACTCAAGCAGCTCTCTGGGCAGAGTCTGTGTCCTTGTCTTAAGCTTAGAAACTCCCCCTCAAAGGCTGTGCTTGAATATAGTCTCAGATTTTACACTGAGACTGCGAAGTTCTGGGACAGGAACACACATTCAGTATTCATCTGAGGGCAAAATAATGTGCCTTGGAAATATTGGAGCCCACCAGTCTGTCAGTCACTGTATGCTTACTGAGATTTTTATTTCTGTTCACAAATGCCAGCAAGAGAATGAACATGGTGAGACAGAACCACTGTATTCATTACACTGGACTCTCCTTTTGCATTATCCCTTCTCATTCCTATTTCCTCTGAGGCAGCTGTTTATTATATACCCTGCTGGTGCAATTAATGAGAAAAACAAGTTCTAGTTGTGCTGACTAATGCAGAAACCCCATAACTTTCCAGCAGCCACAGCGGGAAGGAAAGGTATCCATGTGCTTTGTCTCTTGGAACAGGGATAGCTGCAGCCTGAAAGTGTTGGCATTTGGTCTGTGCTCAGGAGTCCACCTTAATCCACATAGGTTTCCTATGAAAATCAGTTATACTGTCAAGTTACCATTCTTATGATATATACAACCACCCTTCAAAAAACTTTAGGCATAATGTAACTCTAAACAGATAGAGCTTGGTACAGAACACAATTATAAAATATTTAATAACCTATTTTCCCCCATAAATTAATCTAAAAGGAAATGCAAAAATATTTCCTTTGAAGTTTTTTTTCCTTCGAGCCTTCTAGCTATGTGTACCATCCAACTACCACCTCATTCTTTTTAGAGGTATGCACACAGTGTGTTGCTTTTTCTTCAAAGCCTTTGATTCTTTGGAAATTGTATTGATCCATGGAAGAGAAATATCTACAATTCAGTACGGTTTTCTTGTAATTCCTTATTCATTTCCACCTAGATTCCAGTGCCTGTCCCCCACGCAGCACATGGAGCACAGGCTGGCACAGCATTTTTTCATCACTGTTCAAAGTATCCTCCAGGTTTTTGAAGATCTGACCTGCATCAAACAATTGCAGCGCACTGGTATTATGGATTTGCTCTATGATATGCCAGGTTGACTAGGGAAACATATTAAGGGTCAGTGCTTAGAAAACCGACAAACATATCAGTAGACCTTAGATAACAGTAGAAATGTAGCCCCATGTCTGTTTTCCCTGCTCTTAATTTTTCCTGTTATCAGGAATGTACAGGTTCCTTAACTGTGCTCTCTTGTGCACAGAATTGTTTGCTTTCTGCTTAGAAGTTTGACAAAGAAACATTAGTCCAAATCCTTGGATAACTTTGAATAAGATAGTTGATGTGTGGATTGCAGGTTCATCACACTGCAAGGGAAAGGCATCTTAGTGAAGATCAAACCTTAGGTTTTTTGTGTTTTCTTTGAAGTCTGGAAGGAAGTGAGTGGTCCTGGTGCTCGAGACAGAAGTCTGCTCTTTAGCAGCTCCTCTGTGTGCTTATGCTTGACTCTTCCCACTCCCTCACCCTGTGAGAAATTGTGTAGGAAAGAACTGATCACTTGCTTGGTTCTGCTGTGTGATTGGGCACAAGCTGCTCGACTCTTACTTTACTCACTTGGAGGAAACACCTGAGCATAGCTCTTAAGTACAGGACACCTGACGTTGGTTAAAAGCCAGCAAAAGGGTCTAAAGCTCCACTAGCTGAAATGGATTTATGCAGATTTAAACTTCCAAGGTAACCAAGTGTTACAAAACACAAACCAATATAACCAGAGTGTTGTATTGTAGACTAGAGTCATTAAAGGGAAAAAAGTCTAGTAAAAAAATAAAATAAATCAAGGGTGTTATTATCAAACAGATTAATAAGGCTCTTGTCCATCAGAAAGGGATGGGACAGTGTACAGCAGTATTTTGTCATTCACATCTCATAAAGCAAAAGCTGTTCTTGCAGTGCTGTGACAACTCTCCATCATTGCTATATATTAAGAACAGAAGTCACCCTTTTCACAGCTTTCTCTGGAAGAGGCAAATAAAACTGGGTGTATTAATAGTCTCTTGAAGAATACAGACACTGATATTTAAAGTGCAGTTGGTGATTCATGGAAAACTGATAAACATTACTTTCAAAACAATGGTATGAAATGCTCTCACTGTGCTCCCTTTAGCTGCCTTTTCTTCTATCTTACCTCTTAGTCATACATCCTGAAACACCCTGAGATCTTCCCTATGGTAGGATCTATTTGTGTCATGTATATCAGTATTCTTTTTAGATTACTTGTGCTCTTAGCATTGTCCTTAATATGCCTGTGAGATAGTAATTCTGTCTCTAAAAGATGAATTTGTGAACATCTCCTCAGACATGCCAGTAGACCAGCACTATCACAAAAATTGCTGCTATCCTAAGTGACACCTGCTTTTGCAGTTTTACAGAGCTATAGGAATTTTAGACAAGAAAATTACTTTTAACCTTCATCTGGTCTTTTGGTTATACAGCTCAGGCATTTTTTTTGCTTTTTTACTGCCCATGCCTTGTCTGCCTTGAATAAACATAAGATGCCAGAATGGACAAACCAGATTCTTTTTTAAGCATTTAGTACTGTGAAAAAGATGGTTGTATTCACTTGAACTCATTTCCTGAAACATTATATAACTTTTTTGTTTAGCAAAGATAAGAGGCAAAACACAGTTGGTACTAATCTCTCCTCTAAATTAAAACAATGTGGACTTTGGCTCTACAGTAGAAAAGCGGGAAGCTAGGAACTGTAATTCTTCAATTCAACCATAATTTCATCCTTTGAGTTGCCAAAGAGCTGTCACTAGTGTACTCTTCTGAGTAAGTGATTATAGGTGGGGAAACAGGGATTTATAAAAGGGTCTGGGAGGACTTATTTTTGTTGCTGTTTCAAAAAATGAAAAGAATTGGCAAGAATTGGGATAATCTCATTCATGTGGGAATGAGGTTGCACCTTTGTGTGCAACCTGCCCAGGGACCTGGGTCCCTGGCTGATGGATGAAAGTATCTGTGAGGGAACACATGTAGAATGAGGGAATGTGCTTTTGGGTACCTGTTTGCAGTGTGTTCTCCCTGGTGGCACAAAGTGTCCTTTCTGAATCTGGAAGAATTCTTTTGGACTCTGGATTCCCCGTGTGAGTGCTCTCACTGCTGAACAAGGAGCTGCAAAGACTCCCAGTAAACAGGAACTGATGGATCATCTGTCTGCTGAAGCATGAGACTGGTTCACACCACTTGACTCAGGATTTAATGAATAACTTCACAAATGTTAATGAATGTAGAAATGTAGTCTTCTTCTGGGTACTGCTGTGGGCTGTATTTGGCTGCTTGCTGCATCCAAAAATGTACCTGCAGAGGGTTAATGCAGTTCTAGCAGTGAGCTGTGCCTGTTAATTGCAACCCTTTGCCCTCCTGAGTCTGTGCCACTTCCTGAATTTGGATCGGAAATGACAAGGAGGTAATTGTTTAAGTGAAAGCTAATTACATTATTATTGTATGTTCACTGGTCAATAGCATGTACTGCTTGTCATAAATAATAGTGTTGGAAAGGAGTGCCTGGATCAATTCAATTCACCCTCAACATCAAACAACCTACTTCTCATTTTTGCTGTGTGTGCATACAAAGCAGCAAGCTCATTCCTTCAGCTCCATTATCTCCCTCTGTGTCAGAGTTTAGAGGGAGGAAGACAGTGGGGCAGTGAGACCTGCTCAAATACATGCATGTTTGTTTGGAAGAAGAAGCAAGAATCCTGCTGCCCTTCAATGTGAATTGTGAAAGGAGTTATTTTTATCACAAAGAGCTTGCAAAAATATATATTTGTAAGCATCTCTATTGTTTGTGAACAATGGAATACAGCAAATAATGGAGGGAAAGTTATGAACGAATGGGTGTAGGTCTTATTTCTGCTCGGATTTTGGTTTTTTTCAAGATATGAAACTTGCATATCGCAGCAGAATGCTTTTTGTAAGGACTTACATTCCCACAGCAAATTAAGAATCTGTACCAGAGCCTATCAGTGATAATTGCTATATTTTAATGACACCCAGAGCTTATGGGCTCTGGCCACAAAAGAGGATTTCTGATGTTTTGGTGCAAAAGACATGAGAAGCTTATGGGTGCCAGTTACACATCAGTAGTATGCAATGATACTAAGTGTTGCTCATTGGCACTGGGGAGCTCTCTTGACACAGGTGCTTTTTTTTGGCTTGGAAGATATGCTTGTTAACATGACAGTCCTGTGAAATATGAAGTAAACAGCATCTTTAGACAATGCTAGCCACAGTCTGCAAAATCACTTTGGGTATTTAGAAGTATAAACTAAGGCACTTTCCATACCACTTGTTTTTTTTCCTGCAGGAGAAGTGAGAGCTGGGGAAACCATGCCTGTCTTTATTATTGTACCTCTTTTATGTATCCATGAGCTGTCTTCCCTCTGTGCTGAAGGGATCCCAACAGCCAGGCTGAGGGGTCATAGATATTCTGGAATAAGGTAACCTCTTGCAAAAGCAACTCCCCTCTCTGCCTGCAATGTAGGGAACTCCCCTTTTCTTTTCCAAGCCATTTAAGTATTCCCACCTAAGCAACTCACATTAGATATACCTTGGGTAAAAAGTGCAGTATTTTGAGGGGTAGGTGTGAGGCAGGTTTCCTCAGGGGTAACTGAGAAGACCTTCAGTTTTGGGGTGATGCTCTGTAGTTATGTGCAAGTACTCAGTAGGAGTTTTGGTGCCAAAAGCCTAAAACCTCTGAGGTGGCCCTGGGACTCTGAGGACCAAAATCTTTCATTGGGCAGAAGTGTGAGAATCTCAAGCTCACAAGAAGTCACCTTGACTTTTGTTGATGTTGCTTACTAGCTCATTCTTGCATTCATTATCATTAGGGAAATTCCCTATTGTGAAAGCCTCCAGTTTTGGCATTTTTCCCTTCCACTGCAATTTTTTATTCACTATTTTTGGTTCTTTTTCCTATTCTTGAATAGTCTTCCAATTATTTTCTCCATGTGTTTCCCCACTTCCTGTATCAAAAGTTAACATCAGAATCATTGTAGTTAGACTTTAAACGCCCAGTTAATTTAAGAGCATGTCATTGTTTTCAGATGAAATCTGGATTTATATGGTGACATATTGGACCATATACAAGTCCGTGGTGGGTCACTTTCATTAATAGAAGCACAAGTATCCTGCTGAGTTTGTTTTTGTCCTGTTTGTATAATGAAAGGTTAGGCTCCAAATAAGCTTTTTGGAGTTAGTTGAAACTGCTGAAGTAAAACAGATACCTGATATCAGTGCCCTACATTTACAGGTGCCTGTGTGAAATCAGATATGCTGGGTCTCGAGAAGACTTTTGCAACCTGCATAGAGCATTATGAAAGTAGGATTGGATGTAGCAGGCCAAACTGAAAAGAGCTTGTCTGTTGTGGGAAATTATGTTGTATTTCTTCTGCTCGCTCCTGTGTTGCTTTAATGTCCTATTTCAGTCTACAAATGGCTGTGAGGACCTCAAAGGATTGCCTTGTGTGCTGTTTGCTGCCCTGCATCAGTTTCATATGGGGAATTACCTCAAGTATTTTAGAGGTATAAACTGGAAAAGCACTGCAGAAGAACAGGATTTCTGCTTGCAATCATATTTGAGTGATTGCAGCCCCAGACCTGTAATAGCAGATCCTGCTCTGTTTGTTTATCCTTGAGGGGTTCAGATAGACCAGTTTGAGATGCCTGCTGATGTCAGGAGAGGGTACAGGGGTGGTGCAATGTTCACAGTGCTCACACAGTACTGGCAGTGAGGAAAGCAGGTGCATTTTGAAGGCATGTAGGAGAGGTTAATGAGAAAAAAAAATATTCTCCTAGATAAGGAGCAAGTTAGCAAGATGAAAACTTGCCTGCCTGGGAAAGCCAGTAGTACAATGTGTGTGTTTTAGTGTTACTTATACAATGCCCATCAGGAGCTAATTTTGATTAATGCAAACATAAGTGTCCTGTCTTTGGCTTGGAAGTGAATTCAGCTAAAATAGCAACTTGGGTTCTAAGTGAATTTGTCAGCAGAGGCAGTGAAGTGGTTTAATGGAGCTGTTTCTAGTCAGCTGAAGGTGTAAACTGCTGTTACTTCTACCTTCCATGAGGAGAATATTGCATGTAGACTTTCTTTATTAAATACAGAGATAAGTAAAAGCATGGGAAGCTTTTAGCCTGCCATCAGTAGGTCTGACCCTTATCCCTCATGTACCCTTGAATTCACCTGATGAGAAAACCAAGGACTTTCTCTGCAGTCTTATAGAAGAGCTGGAATTTTAACACCCTTTTTTTTCTCCCCATGGTGAAATATGTCCTTTAATCAATGAAAATAAAGCTTAAAAGTATTGCAAATGTACTTTTATCTAAATGTCCCAACTCAGAAACACGTACCTGAATTTTTAGGACCTGAGGCATGATAAATTGTTGGAGTTGTTTATGTGCAGAGCTGAGCAAACTGTTTTGTTGGGGTTTTTTTGCTTAGATTGGTGGACTGGACTTGTGGAAGAGGAAAGGATGTCTCTGGTTAGCTGAAACATTTTACTTTGGCTTTTAAACTGTGTGTAGTCATTTTTAAAAAGTAGCCAGACTTTTGACAAAACACATATTAAAAGAGCTTTGTAGTGCTGGTTTTTTGTAGATTATTTTGAAAGAAACTGTTTCACTGAGATGTGTAGCGAGAAGAGTACTGCTGCTGTTTTTCACATTCAAAGTTAAATTAAAAATTAAGGTTAAAATCTGTCCTAAGTTTTAGCACATAAGGATTACCCTTTCTCAGCACCCATTGAAGCAAACTTAAACTGCTGTGACAGCTGATATTTTAACTGTTTTCATGTGCTTTGGCATGTTTCAGGTTTCTTTGCCTTATCATGCAAAACCCCTATTAAACGATATTAAATCTAATTTCCTTGAAAAAATCTCTTTAACAATAGCTATACTCTGAAACTAATTATACTTTTTACAGATAGGGGTTTTTTTCTGTTTTCTTTATGCAGTCATACTTATGCTTTAAGGCTTTCCAGTGAATTTAGGGTTTAACCTAGAAATGGCCTGACTTGCTCTACTGTGGGAAGAAGGGGTAGCAGACAAGTCCTGGAGTGAGAAAAGAATTAAAATGCTAATGAATCTGGCCCAAGCAAAGGTGTTTACCAAACAGACATGAAGGGAAGGAATGTAGTTTGGAATTACGATGAGAGATCAGAAGATGTCTGAAATAGGATTGCAAAAGGAAATTAAAATATATATGTTAAAGTGTAATTAATTTAATTAAAGGCTTTGTAAAACAGATACAGAAGTAGGCACGGAAGTGGATGAAGGTTTGAGATGAGCAGCTGATGTAATGTTCAAGCATGTTAATAAAAATATGGCAGCTTTTCTCTGCCAAGAATGAGAGGATTTTTTTCTATATACCTACAAAGTGCTGATCTGTGGAGACAGAGAAGGGCTAGGCAGAGACACACGGATTCTTGAGAGGTGTCTTTGCCAGAATTTCCCTCATTACTGGCATGTCTCAACTGAGCTGGGGCAAACTCTTGTTTATGAGAAGACACTTCTCCTGTCTGCATCTCCTGGTGCAAAGCCCCTTAATTTGAGCTGCTAAAGAGTGGCCTGACTCTGCTGGAAGGAATGCACCAGGGAACACAGAGGAGGAAGCAGTTTGGCTTATCAATGTCAGGAATTGGTACTATTTGGCTTTAGATCACCTGACTATGAGAAGCAGACAGTGATCCAGCAGCTGACAACACCTTTCTTGGTTATCTCTGAAAGGTGACCAGTTGCACTGTAGGTGGTTGTGTCCAAAGTCATGAATAGTGGTACCTTCTGTGCACGGAAGAGGAGCTGTGAGTGCATCCTCCTCAAATCATCAGGGTTTAAGCTGGTATTTTGTGGCTCACTTTAGTGCAGCTGTGCCCCAGAACAGGGAGGGTTCTACTTCTGCAGTGCAAGGACAAGAAAATATTTGGCCATACTCTTGCTGTTTGCATCTCAGCAGCTATTTTCAGACCAAAAATGATGTGTGTAAATCGTTTCACCCTCAAAGCGAGACGAGGTAGCTTTGCCAAAATCAACAGCAGGTTTCAAAGCCTTCCAGGTTCCCTGGAACACAAAGGCTGACTCAGAGCCGTGACTCACCATCAGGAAGCAGCGAGGGGGGGCCCTCCTTATCTGCTTTCATATCTGGGGTGTGGGAACCAATGGCGGGGTGGGGTGGGGAGGGGTGCATGTCGGTGGGAGAATAGAGGAAAGGTTAAATATTATGACAGCTTCCACTTCTTTGGAAAGCAATTTGGAATCAGTCATCCTTTCTTATGTCCTTAGTGGCAACTGGAATTGTTTCAATAGGCAAAGCATGGGAGCACTGTGGAACCATTGACAATTGTACAGTAAATCAGTCTCTGGGTGAATTATTTATGTGCAGAGAAAGAGATTAATTTTTAAAGATTTAGAAGTGATGAGAGTAACTCCAGGCACACAGGGAATTGTTGTTGCTAAGTTAGTGATGACTCTGGGCTCTGTCATTCTCTTCTGCCTGGCGCTGTTTGCTGCCACTGCATCTGCCTGCCTGCACAGGTGGGTAAGATATTGCAGGGCTTTTGCATCTGACTTCCAAAAGGCAACTTTTGTGTCTCCATAGCAAAATGAGAACTTTCACTGGGGTTTTTTAAAAGCAAAAAGGTGCTCCGAGTCCTGGGATATTACCAGTGAATAACAAGGCACAGCATCTCTCTTGGCAAAGGTGCTGAAGGATGCAGAGACCTTCCTGCCTTTAGGCCTGTCTGCACTATGTGCTTCTTTCAATCCTCTCTGGCTTTGAGAATAAATAGTTACTTCAAGCTTCAGAAGATGCTTAATGGCTTTTCCTTTTCACTTTTAATTCTAGGCATCATTATTCAATTATTTCATTGCTGTCATTGTTATTGGCTTTCTGACAAACTGTCCAGTGCCTGGTCAGCCCTCCGCCCACAGCAGATGTTCCTGCATTGTTCTTTAGTGGGCTGGACATCTCTTCCCTCCTAGCTCTACAAATGAGAAGGTTTTCTGACCTCACTGCTTATAGCTCAGGAGGAATGACCCTCACTCTCTTGGCATGCCCCGGATTAGCTGTGAGTGTTCAAAGTTTTCTTTATGGCCTGGCTCGTGTCTTGCTCGCCGGGAGCTTCCCATGTGCCCGTGTCTTCCCAGACCCCTTTGCTAATCAGGCTGTACCTCAGACCCATTGCTAGGCTGTGCAGGCTGGGCTTTCCCTTTCCTTCTTTCCCTGTCTTATGCAGAAGTATGTGTCTGGGAGAAGTGAGGATGGTGATTTAAAAAAACACAGCAAAGCAACATTTCTTCCTTCGGCAGGGCCCCAAGGAGACAGACGTTCCTGTGAAATGCCTGCTGCGGAGCAACCCAAAGAAGTAACTGCAGCTTGAGTTGGTTTGGGTGTACCTGCACAAAATTAATTTGCCTGAGTAACAACTGAGCCCTGGCCCTTTGTGTTTGGCCCAGGCTGCCACAGAGACTCTGCAGCTGGGGGTCAGCTCTCCTGAAACAGCCCCTGGTGTGTTCCCCAGCCAGACTGTGATGGAGATGGGCCCTTGAGCACCCTTTGGAGCAGCTTCTCCCTTGGCTTCCTGTGCCAAGAGGTCTTGCTGACCCTGCTGATGAAAATGGAAGGGAAAAACAGGAGAGGAATACCTGCTTTTTATACAGAACTCGGTTCAGCACTGTGTGATGTTTTTTGTTCTGTGTGCTGGGACAAGCATCCAAGGACTTGCTGCTGTTGTGTTAGTAGTGGTCACATTTGGGAGTGGTGCAAACAGCTTCACAGGTAAAAGGGAGTGATGACTTTGCTCACAGCAAAGTAAATTCCAGAAGGTATCATCTGTGCTTTTCCTCAAACATCAGTTTTGGATTGACAACACTAGAGTTACCTGCATATCTCCATTTAGTGTGCATAAGTGTGTGTGTGATTTCTAAATGTACGTGTGTGTGTTTTAGATTCCATCTCTATAGCAGAATTCACTGAATAAAAGTATGTGCTTTCTAGCATTAAGTTAATTTTGTGAGCTGCAGTGCCCTCCAAGCAAGGCAATCTGTCATGCTCTGCCCCAAGTATCAGGGATCCCAGCTATTGGACTCCACTATGCCTGCAGCAAAAAGTAGTGTACATTCCTGTACACTACTGCCATTTTCCTTTTTTAATTCAATTTTTTTACCAAAAAGATGTAATATTAATAGGAGTCCTGTTGGGAGCAAGAAGAAATATGCATTTTAAGAAAATTAGTAACTTTCTACCTTCTTTTTCAGGTCTTCCAGACACTTCCCTCTTCTAGTCCTGTTTCTTCCTTTTCTTGATCCTTTGTTGAACATTATAATCCTGTGTTTATATCTGTCTGTTGCCATAGAAATAACTTGCTAACTAAGCTTGAAACTTTCTTGAGGCATAAAGGAAAAGGTTATTCCTTGTAATTGTTTCATCTGTGTGAAAATGAAAAGTCTCCAGATGGATCTCTCTTCAAAGGTCATGAATTAGAACTTCTCTATTACAACATGAAAGAAGTGAGGTCCCTTCAGTGGCATTACACTTCCCTTTCTTCAAACAGTGGGTCTAACAGTGTGCTTCTGCATCTGCCTCCCCAACCTGCTCCAGCTCTGCCTCAACAGGAGTGAAGGGCTGGTCAAGCTTTCTGCTCCTCAAAGCTTTGCTATTGATACCACAAACCACCTAAAAGCATCAATACTCCTTTCAGAAAGAGTTTATATGGCCAGTGCAATGTCAATCACTCTTACTGCTGACCCAGGATTTGAATAGGGGACCTGCCAGGGGATGTGAGGGGTGACAGTTCTGTCCCCAAGGCCCTCATGCTTGTTTGCCTCCGAAAGTCCTTGTTTCTGCGTGCTGCTGAGCCCCTCTGCCTTGGACACACCTTTTAAAATCTAAACCTAGTGTACTTCTTTTGCCTTAATGCTTTGTTTGAGATGTGTTACTGCAAACAACCTCATCATTTAGATAAAGACAAGCTATGGGGGGAAACCACAGTGGCACTTGTATTTAAGTCCAGGTCACATCTCACTTGTCTTTTTGCCTGGAAGAAGCAGTGATATGGTTTGGTTTTTTATTGTTTGGGTTTTTTGATGTTGGGTTTTTTTTGTTTTTTTTTTTTTTGATTGATCTCATTAGAAATGCTAGTTTTATGAAGGAGGGGATTGTTTAACCCTCTTTTCCATTGTAGGGAGAAACAAAGCAAAGAATCATACAAAACAGTGCAAATTTAAAAGGAGGTGTGAGGCCCCTTGGAAGGCTGCTTTACATCCAGTGTAGAGTGTGGAAACCATGGTCAACTTTGGGTAGAACAATCTCTAATTCAGCAGCTACTTAATGAAATAGGGCAGCTCTAGCTGTGCTTCAGCTGAGCAGCAGTAGATTCTTTGGTCTGCTAATTTTGGATAATCCTTGTCACTGAAAAATAAACCAAGTCCCATCCTGGTGGGCATGTGCAGCTGTGGGTAACCCTTTGTATCACTGGTCTTTAAAGCACTATATAATGAATCTTTCTTCCTCCCTGCTCTTTCCTGAGTTTTACTTTCTATCTTCTCCCTCATCTAACAAATGAAGCCCTACCAATTTTTTAACATTCCTCCTGTTCACCCTCTATTCTGTTACCTCAATTATTTCTTAGCATTTTTTCCTGAAAACACTTCAGGATCTGTGATGTGGGTCCAAAATTTCAGTAGTTCTGCACATTTCAAAACTTACTACAAAAACATTCTTAGGTATAATGAGCTCTATAGCCATTTAGGGGGTAAGTAAACACGCTGCAAATGGATCAGCTGAGGAATACAAATTTTTTTAAAGGTCATAAATAATTCAAAGATAAAGCAAGCAATGAAAAAGATCCCATGGTAAGCTAACTTCTTCTTATACTAACAGCAGCTTTAACTTCCATTTTAAAATTGTGTGCACCATAGCAACATGATGTTCATGTAGAAAGAATAAGGGAAACAAGAAATGTGATCCTTTGAAAACTTATATAAAAAAGCAGTGAGGCACCCTGGATGGTCATGATAATCTTCCTGAATGCTCCTCTTCAGTTTTTCTTTGTCACACTCTGTAACTTTATCACCCTTTAAAACAGTGAATATACTTGAGTCAAAGTCCCTACAGCCCTGTGATCAGGCTCCTGTGATGGGTGCTACAACTTTGGGTCTGGGATGAAAAAGCGGATGGAGGTAGAGTAAGCCACAGGCAAGGCACTGCCCCAAAATGTTAGGCACTTTGTTGTTCCAGACACACTCATGCCCTTTGGTTTTATTTGTGGGGGTTTTTTTCTCTGTGTCTTGGTATTTCTACTTGTGAAGACTCTTCTCTGCATATGGCATCAAATATTTACATAATGACAACCTTGACAGAGGCTGGGCATTTTCAAAATTTTCCTCACATCCAGAAGCATCTGTTTCACTCTTAGTCTTTGCTTTGCGCTTGTGTTGGAGTTAGGAAGAGGAACCAAAAATGAGATAAGGAAGGGATGGGAAGGGGGTGGAAGCAACAGCAGAAGTGGGAGAAATGTGCAATACTTCTGGTCTGGTTGCTTCAGGCTGTGCCCAGAGAGGCCTGTCCTTTTGCAGAGCAGAACATGGTTTTGCTGTTGAATTTGTATCCATAACCATACTGACCTTGAAATATCCAGATGTCTCCATACTTCACATGCTGGTCTCAGACAAACAAATTGAGAGTGCTGGGAAACAATTGTTTTAGCACATGCTAGGCAGTAACAGTTGCTTTCCATAATTTTAAGTAATTGCAGAGCTCCTTGAGATGTGCATGTGTCAGGTTTGGGTTTTTTTAGAGTACTGACCTCTTCAGAAGTAGCAGGATGTTGGGATCCACGCTGATTCCTAATTTGACTATCAGCCACAGATTTTTTTTTCAGGAAGTCTTTTGTCAGCTATGTCATAAAGACTAATCTCCTCTGACTTGATAAAAAATTAGTCTGAGCAGCAGCAAGTGTAAATGATGAGAAGCAGAGCTGGCTGGTCTCCAGCTCCCCTTCCTGTTTTCCTCATTAATACTGATTTTTGGGTAATGTCTGACTCCAAAGCAACTCTAAACTATCAGCGTAGTGACCAAGTCCAACAAGGCCAGGTTTTAGTCTTGTCCTGCGTCTAGAGAGGGACAGATTGGTCCTTTCAAAACCTGAGGTAAGTGCAGAATGAGACTATGACTCCGCCTGCCTGTTCCTGATGATCTCCTGTAAAGAAACCAGATGTTGAATACAGATTTTCTTGGAAGCGCAGTATAGCAGTAATTTAACAGGCTGGAATTTGGTTATAGCATGCTGACCTTTAGCAATCCTCTCATAATTTATAGTAGCTTTCTGGTTAAAAACTAGCTTGGATAAAACCTTCCTCCCTTATCTCCAATTTTGAACTGAAAGCCCTTAACTGAATGCAAAAATAAAGTTTTCTGGGTTTTTGTTCCTTTATAGATTCAGTTTCCTAAGTATCTGCAAGAAAATCAAAAGCAAATATTTTCTGGGGTAATTAAAGCCAGTACTTAAATAAGCAAGGGAAGAAGTCCTAAAAAAATATGCAGTTGGAAGCAAAAAATTGAGAAAAAAAAATATATGTTGCAAACCATAAATTGAAATAGTTACCTCAGCTTGGAAAGCTCTGGGAGGATGATGTCTGACCCAAGGAGAGGCAAGAGGAATCCTGCCTTCTGCTTCCTGGCCTGACTTAGCACTGACTTCTTGTGGAGCTCAGTCCTGCCCTGTGGTCCCTCCTCTGACACGGAGGTTGGTGCCTGGCTCGGAGAGTTGCCTTTTCTCAGTTAGCACTCAGTCACCCACCTCTGCCAGGGGCTTCTTTCCTTTTGTCACATAAGTGGGAAGTCTGAAGCTGTACAGACGGGAGCTGCCTTTCAGCAAGCAGTGGCAGGTGGCTTTTTCCTGTGGCTTCGGATGTTGCTGAGGTGCTGCTTGAACTCAACCCATTATACGTGGAGCAGGGATTGAATCATAAGCAGTGATCACTGTGTTGCCCCTTAGACTGTGGTTCTGTCCCTAAATAGAAGATTCTGGAAGAGAATAAATTCTAGTAAACACTTTAACCATTCCTCATTTTGGTTATGGTTAAATATTTAATATAGGGTAAATATTTTAAAATGCCTTCCTTTTGGATCACAATTACTGTGAAATGCCTTAATCATTTGGATTTTCACACTGAATCCATGCAGGAAAAGGTTGTGTCCTGGTTGCCCAGATTTCAATTTTAAATTCCCCTGGGAGCTTTAATTAATGTTGTTTTAAGTAGGGAAGTGAGCACTGAAAATGCAGTTCTTAATCATGGAAAGCCTTTGTTTAATTTCAGTGGATAAGATGTACCATGCTGGTTTTTAAAATGCCACTTTCAACGGGATACAAAGGAGCCCTTGGCCCCTGTGACAGCTGGGCTCTTATTACCATGGGCACAACTTGTGCTTCTGCTCATGGGCACGGCTACTTACCAACCTAACAGCACCAGCTGAGAGTATGGTAAGGTCAGCAACTCATTATTTTGTAAATTGTTTTGTTATTGGCACTATAAAAGGTGCTTCATCCTTCAAGCCTGGGTCAGTTTGTCACGAAAGTACCCTGAGGTGACAGGAGGCTGAAAAAGGTGATTTTTAACTTCCTGTGCTTTCAGCAATAACTTCCAACCCCGACTTACAAAGCACAGAAGAAAAGAATCTGAGGAATGTACTCAATGGCTATTGGGCAAAGCCCAGCTCCTTTCAGTGAAAGTAACCAAGTAACGCTGAAACCCTGAGCTCTGCCCTTCGCTGCCAGCGCAGGCGGGTAGGGAAGGGCTGCTTGAAGGGGTGCTCTCCCCTCCTGGTGAACCCCCTCATCAGCACAGGTCTTCAGCAGTACTGTAAGAACACATGGATCTATTCTCCTTAAAAGGGGAGCCAATCTCTCTCCTTAAGTTTGAAGCATTAAAGCACTATTGTTCTGCACTCATTTGGTGTTGCTACTGAAATATTTGGGCATGCAAGAGGAAAAAGTCATATTGTACAGAAATGCTGTGTTAGCTGAGAGCTCTTGTAAAAGGAGCTGCTGCATGTGCTGTTTCTGGGAGAGGAGCCTGGAACAGCAGGGCCACTGCTGTGCTGGCACAGCAAGCTTGCACTGCTATGTGTGATGTGACCTTGAGCTCTTTGGCATACAGAGCGAGATGAACAAATTAGTTCTCTCTAACTGTGATTGAGTTAGGAATACAGGTAATGGTTTCAAACTGAAGGAGGGTAGAATTAGACTAGATATGAGGGAGGCACTTTTACAATGAGGGTGGTGAAACAATGGAACAGGCTTACCAGAGAGGTGGGAGATGCCCCCCAGCCCTGGAAACATCCAGATCAGGTTGGGTGGGGCCCTGAGCAACCTGTTCTAGTTTAAGTTGCCCCTGCTCATTGCAGGAGAGCTGGACTAGATGACCTTTAAGGTCCCTTCCAACCCAAACCATTCTAGGATTCTAGGGAACACTAGGCTTTGCCTGTAATGGAGAATGGCCTGTAATAACATGGGAGTTTATATTTATTTAAGAACTTTTAAGTGCTTCATTTTTATCTCTTAAGAAATAGAAGAAACAGAGGAACATGTGACAAGCAAACACTTCAGGACCTGAAGTTAGATTGACATGCTCTAGAAATACTTAGCAGGGATGGGAATGCAGCACAGCATGGGCTGGGGAGGGGTTCAGTTTGCACAGGCAACATAGGCAACCTTGTATGGACTCTTCCAGGTGCAGCGTGGTAAGCTACAAAAAAGGGGGGGGCAATTCATCCTGTGTAAGTAGATGGGATCTCTAGTGTCAGCTGGAGCTGAATGTGGTTCATTAAAAATATTTCAGTGGAACTGGGAGCATGTTAGGCTGCTGTGAGAAATTTAATTGCGGTATAGGATAAGAGCATGCAAAATACACTAAGTCAGTTTGCCCAAGTTGGAGAACGTTACAAACAGCCATACAAACTGTACCTATAGCTTTCTTTGTACAGAGCTATTGCTGCTTTTGTCATGCTCTGAGCTTAGCAAGATTTTTCACTGTTCAGAAAGGAAATCTGCATTCGTCAAAAAATTAGCCAGGGTTAAAACCTTTATTGTAATCAGGTCTTGGACTGAATTGTTCCTATTGGACTACCTGTGAAACTGCTGTCTAAGCCAAAACATAAAGCAGAAGAATCTAAAGAAAATGGGTTAAATTTGTTAAACTACTTTGGTATGTTCCCTCTCTAATGCAAGGACTCAAGTCCCTTGAATTAATTAATTATTTGCAATGCATAAATGTTGGTTTACACCCAAGATATGCTCTGAAGTAAGCTAGCCAGACTTCTGTGTGGGCAGGGAGTTTTTCTGCTCTGCTTCCAAGTGTGGACAGTAGGATAACGTGCATCAGAAACCAGCACCCACATGAAATGCAATTGCAAGCCAGTTTGCATCACTTGTCCCATGGATCATGGTGGGCCAGCCCCATAAATAACAAAGGCAGTGTAAAATTATCCCCTGTCTGGAGGTGTCAGTGTAAAAGCATTAGCTAGCACACAGGGGTTGTGCCAGAATGCATCAGAAATTCAAACTACCTTTCATAACACACTGAGTGTGCGTGTTAGGTTTTCACTGCATCTGTAGCACTGTCATGGCAGTGACTGGGATGTTGCCTTCACCAGAGGCCATGTTATTACCTGAAATAAACTTAACTGGAAACTCCAGTGTCACAAAAACAAAGCGAAGTTTGTCTGGATCTCTCCCACTAATGCCCTTTGCAGCTGTGTCTAAACAGCAAATCACAAAGGAGGAAAACCCCGAGGTAAGGGGAGAGCAGGAGCTCCTCCAAAGGGAGCTGCTGCCTGTTGGGCACGGTACTGGATCCCACGTGCAGGGACCCATTTGTGGTAGCTGGTCCTCAGCTATGGTGAGTGAGCAGAGCTTTGTGGCTCTCAGGGAAGCAAAGGTCTGGAAATACCATCAAATCTGTGCTATCCATTTCAAAAGTGGCAGAGCCATAGATAGAGCCTGGGCATTTGACTTCCTGTGAGATTTGTTTGGACACTCCATAAGAGGCTGCAGAAAATTGCGTCCTGTGTTGCTGAGCTTCTGGATGGACAGAGATCCTTCCAGGTGACCCTGCTGGTACTATGGGAAGAACAGCCTTTGAAAGGGGAGCATGGCAGAAGCTAAAAGTTAAAAAGCACAGTTAAACATTGTCTGGCGAAATTTTCTTACTGGGACATTAACAGAACTGTAAGGATAGAAATACCTGATTGGTCAGAGGAAGAGAATGTATTAAAAAAGCACCTGTATTAACAGATTTTTAAAAAACCAAGGCGTGGGGGGGATGCTTTTGATTAGTCCTTTTGTCTGTCTTCCCTCTAGTGTTGGCTCATGTTTCTTGCTGCTTTGGTGTTTTGAGCATCAGACTTGTTGTCATATTCTTGAAGCTTACAAGCAAATGGGAAACTAGCAGTCCCACTCCTGACCTTATTTCCTGTGCTACAAGCAGAGACAACCCAAGGGCCCTTTAAAGTCAGTAAAACAGACATTCTTTATCCCTCTGTTTAGAGGGGTTTTTTACTTACTTGCTCAGCCTCAGTGTTGTCAGCTGGCACTGCATGTATCTTACCTTGATCTCTGGCTTTACCCTCTGTGAATGGTCAGCTCTATATTTCCTGTCCTTATCCTGTGCACTGAGCTCTGTAGTTAAAGGCAACTTACCTGTTGCTAAATGGAAAAAAAGCACAAAAAATCTTCTCTAGAGCAGAGCACTGGTGTTTCTGAAAGAGTGCTCAGCTATAAAGGCAGGAGACACTGCTGAATGGCCTCCTTTCTCCCTGCCTGTCCCATCTGGCTCTCCCCTGAGCTGAACGAGTCCCTGCATTGTTCACTTGTGCCAGTGATCTGATGCTGGCAAAGCCTGGCTCAGGACCTTGTGTTTCTCTGGCCCCGGGTATGGCTAGCACATCATGTATCTGTGACCACATGCAGATGTGATGTGGGGGATGTAGACCCTGTCCTGATGGAAGAAGTCCCCTCAGGACAGCAAGAAAGGGAAATATTGTCTTTTTTGCTATGGCCAAAAAGTTTCAAGGAGCTGGAGTGAGACAAATACTGACAGTCATAGAATTTTTAAATAAAACGTTCTCCTCAGCTAAGTTTCTGCTGGAAAGAAAAATGTGTCAGGGAAAGGTATTAGATTTTCCTTTTACAACATCCATCCCAGAACAGCATAAAACTGACATGTTTAATCCCAATAAAATCAACTAAGAAGTGAGCTAAGTTGCTGATATTGTCATATGCAATAACTCTGACAAAGCTGATGGAGAAGTGACTCTTGGTTTAATGGAATAAACTCTGTTTTCCTAACTGGTACTATTTTGTGCTCTTTTTAAGCAGAAGACAAGGAGTTCTCCAGCATTTGTCGTCATTGGATGCATATTTATGGTCAAATCTCTTGAATTCAAACTTTACAGTTGGTTGTACTTCAGTGAAGCTCCATAAAACCAGATAAGGGACCTACCCCAACTTTTTTTATAGGAACTTTTAAGTGTTGCAGATGAACGTTATATTGTTCCAAGTGTTCTGCTACCTAATTGATTTCTTACAAGACTGTCTAAAAGCCTTCTGAAGCAATTTGTGAAACTTGATAATCAGATTTGAAGTGTTGCACAAATAATGAATTATTTGTAGTTTGGACAATTATTTGAAATCTCATCTATCTGGAATGAATAAGTAGCATTACTAATTTGATAAAGGTTGTATGGCCTCTCTTGAAATGGTAATTCTTCACTGTTACTTTCAAAGTATCTCTGGTAACAGCCAAACAAACATACAATTTATGATATCACTTAAAACTATGTTAGTCTACTGGCCAGCTCCAGATTTTAGTTTAAAAATGGTAGCACTGGAAAAACATACCTATTTGGAAAACTGTCAACCTTCTTCTGGGTCAGTGCTCATAAAAATATCTTTTATTTACCAAGATTAAACAATAGCAGTTTGTTTTCCATTTGCTATCATAAAACAATCATGGTATGAAAGCTGGTACATTCTGCTAAAAAAATATAGGTCCAATTAGTTCATTTATTTCTGTCTACTCTTGTCCAGGTCTGCATTTATAGCTTTTGATGGTTCCAGATTTATTTTTATGGATTCAATTTTAGCTCTGAAAGCTGGAACAATCTAGTGTACAATCTATCATTCCAGTAATATTTTTTTCAAAGATGAAGCAAGACCAAGTAATCTGTTGTATTATATATTTGTTTCCTTTTAAAGAAATAGCAATTATATATTTATCTGAATTTGATTGATTGAACATTTCTAGGTTGTTACATTTCTGGATTGAACAAATAGTTCTGCACTGTGGATCCTCAGCAGAACATTGTTTTCTTGCAACAACTGGTGTTACAAGCAAGTAGAGCCTCAATGTGATGTTAACCAGAATATTATCTGTTTGGGTTACAGGATTTTCTTACATAATACTCTTTGCTGTTACTTCCAGAGTTCGGCAGCTGTTAAACAAATATTGTTCCAGAATGTCTGCAGATTTCAGTGTTTAATTTCCCCATGGCTATTGTTTGTCATTCAACAAAATAAAGGTATGAAAGGTTGATCAATAGGAAATGAAAGTGGCTTCATTAAACAGTCTCAGAAAAAGCTGAGACATTTTGATTACACCTTTGTAATCAAAGTTTTCCCTAGCTTTCACTCAAAAGAGGCAGTGTAGGAAGCAATAGTTATTTTTAAGATAGGAATTCTTTTTTTGCTTGATGACATACTAAAAATATCCAGAGGTTCATGGACAGATGGGATCAGTAATAATGTTTGTATTGCTCTGTGAGGAGCCCCTTCACGAGACTCTTGGTGAAGGTTTGTTTCCTAGTAGAAATTTGGAGCTTCTGTGCCCAAGGTATGATTTTTTTAAATGATATTTAATTAATATTGTTTTCTAGGTAAGTAATGACCTTATTGTGAATTATATTTACTTTGTCTTTAGCAGTGACTGCTTTGTGCTGTAAGTTTAAAAATTGAATTAGCGTATGAAAATTATAGCAGGCAAAAGAGTTTCAGAATATAAAAGTCATTAAGCGGACTGCGGAGAGTGCATCCCTCTCATTGCTAGAAAGGTCTGACAGTTCCCTTTAGTCAGAGAAATGTATGTACAAGCTCATGAGGGATATTCACCAACTTCTGAATTGTGCCTAGAAGGAAAAGCTCCCATCACCTTTAGGATTTCAACCTTAAAATGGAGAGAGCTGCCTGTGAACAGTAAGGCAGGGTCTGACAACAAGTGGTAGTGTTTCACAAGTGTGAGGGGGAGGAAGTACAAAGAACATGTGAAAAAGAATAAATATATATGTGTACAAATATAGCCACTGAAGATGAAACACAATGCCCTGGTCAGAATGAGCCTTGGACACAAGACTGTCAATGACCTTCCAAACCCTCCTGTTGCATGTGACTTTTATGAATCATAAGCGAGCAGGTATGGTTCAACAGAAGTTCTAATATTCTGCCTTGAATTAAAAAATCCCCATGTTTTTCTTCTCCTTTCTTTTCATAACTTCACAGCAAGAGTGGCTATAGAAGGGAAAGGAAATGAAACTCGAATCACGAACTTTAGAAAGGGTAAAAATAAAATGTCCAGGCTATTAATTAAACCAGTTTCCAAAAGAACAATCTAATCTCTTGTCTGTGTAATTTCATTATCAACAATTTGAAAGGGCTCAAATATTTCTTCCAATGCTTTAACAGCAGATGTGGACTAGACTGCACTAATTGAGAGAGACTGTTTTTCCAGTTGCCAAGAAACAGACAGCTTTCTTTGAGAATGCAGTGTTGTGCTGACAGCCTCCTGTTTTCCTGAAGGGTTTGGGAAGTCGCTGTTCTGGTAACTAAGTTACCCCTGACAGGAGTGGAATGAGCTCAGCTCCACTAATGGATGGAGAATATCAGTAGACAACAGCTGACGTTCAAACATGTTGAACATTTAAAGAGAATACTTTTGTTCTGCCAATGACTTTACACCTTCAGGAAAGGGAATTAGATTTTCACAATGAAAAAAAAAGGGAAGATACCTATTTAAGTGAAGATTGCTGTTAGAAAGGTTTAATAGACTCATAATAAATCCATTCCAAGCTGGCTGCCAGGTACTGTGAAAAATTCTGTTTGTGTTGCCTGAGTCCTGTGGTTACACTTTGTGAGTTTGCTTCCTGATGCCAGTGATTCTGATGTCTTTTGCCCTTTCTCTGACATAAAATGGGCCAGGAAATCCGGAATCTTTAACTCATAAGACTAACAAGCCAAGAATTATGATTAGCTTTGAGCTATGAATGTTTAATTGAATGGATGATGGATGCGTGATAACCTTTTCTGATGTGGTGTGCTTCTTATGGTATTTTCCACTTTGTAATGGAGGTATTTGTTTATTAAATTGCAGTCATCACTTTTGTCAGTCATTCATGCCTTCTTGTATTTCCAGCTGCTTGTTTCCATCTCAATCTTCTCATCTTCCTACTTGCAGTCTACCAGCTTGCTGCTTAAGGTACTTGTGCTCTGTGTCTCTACCACACCTCAGGCGCTGAACAGGGGAACACAGTTTCTCCAGGTGCTCAATTCTCAGCTTAATGTGGACCTTCTGCTCACCCAGCAGTCTTGGGGCTAAGGAATGAGAGGTCTGCTTGTGTGTGCTGAGCAAGCAACCTTTTCCCCTCTCCTTGTACTCAGCCCTGCCTCATCCTGGCGGAGATGCCTGATGCCCTGGGCTGGTGGCTGTCACCAGGCTGCCCTGCTCCCACACTCAGTGCAGTGGCACAAGCCCTCCAGCCATGTCACTGCACCAGAGGGAGCTATGGCCACTGGGGCTGTGTGCCTGGAGAGCAGGAAAGGCTCACCATGCCTGCTGGCTAGTGGCATGTCTCTGGGCTCTGCTGCTACCTGCATTTTCAGTGCTGACAGCAACAGACATTTCCATTGGAAGCATTTAGTTCGCGAAGTTTACAATCTTCTTTAGCAATGTCTTTTGTTTGGCCTAGTGGAAAACATGCCAACCTTCACCTGTCTGTGTCTTAATGCCTTTTAGAGGGTCTAGGCTTCCTAACTGAATATGTACAGTCCTCTGTAGCAATTACCCTTAGGACAACATCTTCATTAGAAGATTATTTGCCTTTCAGCAAACTTCATCCTGGATAATATGGAGAATTAGTTCAAAAGAGTTTATGTTAGAGAATGTCAGGCCAGATTTTAAAAAAGGGGGTCTAGAGAGCTAAAGTGCAAATTAAGGCCAAACTTACTTGCCTGCATCTAAGATCAGCCTCCAAGAGCTGCAGTGCTTACACACCCAGACATCCATGGGTATCCATGTTTTTGCCAGACAAGTTGTGTAGGCTCTGGGAGTTGCACTCAGCCTGGTCAGAGCCACTGCCTTTTGTAGATAAGCGTTTCTGCCACCTGGGATCCCTCAGGCAGAGCCTGCCTGTGGGGCTGATTTGTGAAATGTCATGTGAGCATGAGTAAAATTCAGTGATTAAAAGGAGGTCAGCAAAAAGCACAGAACTTGCATCCCCACTGTCATTGAAAATTACAGTAGGTTGCAGAAGGGAGCATTGTTATTGAACAACCTGGAGGCCCTCGCTGGGATGTGAGAAATGAACTCAGGACCATTTGTAGGCAAAAGGAACTGCAGTTCACATTTTTGCTAGACAAGAAACCATTAAATTCTGCAGCTCTTCTGCTAAAGAGAGCCCTTCATCCTTCTCTGTGAAGACCATGAAGACATGGTGCTCCAGTAAGATAGGCATGGGGCCAGGAGAGCCTGGCACTGTGGTCTCATCATAAGAGAGCTTTCCCATGAGGGCACATAAAAGTTTTGTTTCTGGTTGCTCAGACAGAAGCTGCTGCTACATTTTGTGTGGATGCTGGGAAAGCAGACTCAAGAGTCCCTGTCTTGAGCCCTGTGTTGCTGTTGTGGTATCAGGGGTAAGCTTGTTCTTCCCTGAAGAATGACACAGACATTTCATTTCAAAGCAGATTTGGTGTATAATTGGGCATTGGGATGATGCTAAAATCCAGAAAAGCTTTTTCAGGTGTTCTTCCATGTGGATGTTGTACATGGCAACCCCAGGCATTGAAGCCTTTCACTGCACAGAGGATGTGAGGACTCAGCCTAAGTTTGCAAATTCCATTCCTGCAGCTGAACACCACCCGTACCATCAAATGGAGCAGCCGTCCTACAAGCCTCAGCACAATATAACTGGGGCTGTCATCATAATGCTCAAACAAACTGTGGGATGGGCTAAGGCTGTAATACAGTAAGCCCTAGGAGATGTGATTTGCAAGATAATGTAGTTACTTGCTATAAAATGGAAGAGCATTCTTGGCATTTTATAGAGATAAACATTGCAACTTGGCATTCCTGAGAGATGAATTTGTGCCTGAAAATAATATAATAGCTCCTTTTTATCAGTACTTCATTGTAATTGGAGTTTCCTATAAGCTGTATCTCTTCTTTCAATTAGAAGCTACTGGACAACTCAGCTGAAATTCCCTTCCTTGCGTTATCAAACTACAAGTTCACTCTTCAAAAAGCAAATGTTTTTAATATTCTGTGCAAGCTACAGGATCAAATTCTCATGTTTTGTGTTCCTCCAACAATCTGTTAGAACACAAATATGGTATGGACCCCAATTTGCCCTTTTATTAGTATTAGTATTAGTATTAGTATTAGTATTTACTGGTTTTCCATGTAACCAAAGTAATTTTTAAGCAGCTTGCTTGCAGGTTCAAGGTATCCATTATTAAGAATTAGACATATTTGACTTGAACCTACAGTAGCTAAATGCAAAAAGTGTAATATACTCTGTTCCTTCACAGTGCTGGGAAAAACTCCAAAGGCCTGGATTGAAGAGAAGAGATGTAATGCCCATACATGGGGGTAAAAATAGCATGATTGGGAATCATACATTCAGCCTACAGCCATTAAAGGGAAACAGTAAGTTGAAGCAGAGGCCTTTTGATCTTTTGCTTGTCAGACTTCTCAGAAGTGCTTGTTCTTACTCTGCCACTTGCTATCTTCAAGCTGATTTATTCTCCCAGGAAAAGGAGCAGTACTTAATGCATCCGTGTCCCTCTTAGTGCCTGGCCACACTTGAGCACCCAAAACGCAGCTTGCCTATCAAAGAACTATTTACTAAATCAAAGCATCTCGAAGACTATTGTTCTATCACCTACACAGGATGAAGTTGCCTTTGTTATAGCAAAAACTCTTGTCACTCCTGCATGTATCTCTCGTCTCAGTTGTTTTCTTTTTCTGGTTGGCACTTGGCTATAACAGTTCATTGCTGACTCCTGTGCATCCTGTTCTCAACCTTTAGCTACAGCAAAGCCCTTCAGGGGCTACATTTTGGTCTTCTGAGAAAATGTTTGTTTTATTGCTGTCACCTCTGTGGCATTTCTCTCTTTGCTGTGCTTAAGATAAGTAAAATTGCATTTTCTTGCAGTTTTGACACTTCCTTAAACTGTGAGAGCAGGGGGCCATGAAAGTAGGAAAGATATCCTGTTATTCAATTGTTTGGTGGTTGGTTTGTCTTTTTCTTAAAGCCATCATGTTTCAGTTACTAGTTTTCGTACACTCACCCCTCCCTCTAAGGTGTGCTACACGCAGCTGTAATACATTTGTAGCCAGAATTTTCTCTGCAACCAGCACACACAGAGCAAGATGACTTTTTTGGCGGTTCTGCAATGGGATACAGCTACAGAGTGCATCCAGCCAGGTAATATGAAGGAAACTTTTCAGCTGTTTCATAACAACGCCTGGAATTACAGGATCCTAATTCTTTTCAAACTTTAAACAAAAGGCCTTGAGCTTCTTAAGAAGGAATTTTTGGGCTTTGTTATTTTAAGTTAGTTATGTCTGAAGGGAACCGCATGCTGTCGTCTCAAGTCTAACTTAACAGGCTGTAAAAAAACTTGCACAACTGTGTGCAAATAAACAGCTGTTAAAACCACCCAACCAACAGAGAAGCCAAATCTGATAGAAACGAAACAGCAGAAACTATGTTCATATTTATTCAAATGCCAAAATTACATGGGATTTTCTCCCTTATTCCCCCCCGCTTCCACTCTAGGTTGAACTGATTCAGACGCTTTCTTAAGAGGAGAGGGTGGAGAGCCCTGAGAAGTGTCTGGGTTATGAAGAGGTAAGAGCTCTCTGGAAAAAAGAAAAGCCAGGCTATTCTGTTGGAGATTTTTTTGCCATTGTGTGTTCCTGTGCACATGTGCAAGTGTGTGAACCTTTGAGGATTACTGCTATGTACCATCTGAGCTTTTTCTCAGATTGTGATTATTCAGAAAGAAGTGTGGGCTGCTGAGCCTGTCAATGAATTCACTGTATGCCGTCATTCAAAGGCTAACATTGGCCTCACACAGGATGCATTTGGTACACAACGAGCCTTTCTTAGAGTCAATCCTATCATGATATTTGCATATTCTGCAACGTCCATTTCAGCTGGGTTTTTTTCTGAAATGCCTTTACTTGCTTTGCAGAGAAAAATCGTGAGGAATGTTGTCCTTTTGTAAGCAAAAAGAGGTTGAAGAAACAGTGAGCTCTTGCATTTGTTAGTGCTGTAAGTGACTGAAAGGCACAGAGCCACGCTGTTCCCTATGGCTCTGCACATTCACTAGCCCAGAGCTCAGCAGCTGGAGTTTGGATCCGCTTCATCCGCTGTGCACTTCCACTAACCAACACTGCATGTGTGACTGCATACCTGGCCTCTCCGTGCCTGTGGTAGGTCCTTGCTTGTTTTACTGAAGTAATATGGAAGAAGGTTTGAAAGCAGATCTCCTGCAGCCAGGCCACAACCTGAAGAATCATTTCACTTGTGCTCTCCTTTCTCTCTTCTCAAACCTGTCTCTCTCTCAAAATCAGAGGACACTGACCTTTAACTTTTCACAAGCACTTCTGGAAACCCTGTCTTGGTTTGCCCGTACACACTTCTTTTTGGAGAAACAGGAAATCAGCTTGAGCTATTTTAATCCTGGTGCCTTCATATAAATATGTACTATTATTTTTAACAACTTAGCGGAAGGAAAAATACGTTTACAAGCACCAAAAATTGTGTCTCCAGAACAAAATAATCTGAACAATAGTGATGGAAATTTGATACTGCCTCATAGAGACTGTAAGGTAATGCCACTGTTGTTCATGTCACTTCCATTGGTTCTAGTTCTTACTTCTTCTATCTGTGCAAAATATAAAGGAGGTGTCTATGTCATCTTTTCATGGATATTACTAGTGTTTTTTTTTAGGGATGGCTGAGTTGAATAATTAAAGGACTGAATAGCACAGTTCTTCATGCCTTGCATCCTTCACACTCTGGTCTAAGGCACAGCCATAATCACAGCAGGAACTTTGTCAAGAACAAATAAAAGTGGAAGGGTAACATAGCTAGAATTTCTTTTTCAAGTCTCCCACTACTATAATCTTATTCCTTCCAAACACTTATTTCAAGTAACCACAGTATGTTTCACTAAAAATTTTACTGGACACATTAACTGCACATTAATGGCTCTTGCATAGCTGATGTCTTTGTAGCTCTAGGGGAAGGAAAAGCAAGGCCCCTTTGATATCAGTTTATGTAACACAGATTTTGTTTCTTGGAAGGCTCAAGGCCATTAAAAATATAAACTATACTGGAATATGTTCCATATGGCAGTTTCTCAGGTATTGTGATAGCTAATCCAAGTTAATAATTAAAACCCAATTCTATCATTCTTTCCTTCAGGATGCAAGAAAAGGCTGGAGTTTTCCTTTTAATACCGTATCATCTTTTCCTGAGTATATGGTTCTGTTCTTACTACCCCAGTACACTTAATATTTTATTGTGTAATATTTCATCTGGGTAAACAAGCAAAAGGAAGGAGGGTTCGTTTGTTCTCGAAGATACTTTTTAGTAAAATGAGCCCACAGTGATATCAGTGATTGATGGAGCACTAATAGCACTGGCAGTCTTAAGACCCTGTTTCCAGAACAGTAGTGGAAAATGTCCTCTGCTCCCTTTCTCCTAGCTGCACATTTTGATGATGTTTTTATCTTGGTTTGGGCAGCCACAGAGATGCTGTCCTTGTGCCCAGCAGGTGCTACGCACAGCATGAGGTATTTTTGGATTTGTCTGCGTTGGAGGGACTTTCAGAGGTTGAAGGTATAAGAGTAGCCATCAAGGGAGATTTAGCTCAGAAACCCAGTTTTATGCTCTTGGGACATTTCACCTCCTCAGTTATAAAACATGAGGTGTTTGTCTGCCTGCCTGTCAGGATGCTGTGATCTCCTGATCACTGGATGGTGCATGCCCTATATTGAGCCCATAATGGAACCATCACCAGTACAAACACAGGAACTAGCTGTAAACACTCAGAAATCTGAACTTACAAAATTAATCCACTTCAGGCTTGTTTGTTGGGGTTTTTTTCCCCATAAAAAGTCCTGCTAGGAAAAGAAGGCCATGCATAAAATGAAGAATATTCCAATGTTCTTCCTGTATGGAGGTCTCTGGTGTCCTATCACCAAACCAAAAGAAAATGTTTGGACTGTGTAGCCTAAAATGTGAAAGAAAGTAAGTGCAACTCCCACTTGGCAGGGCAGCTATTTTTCATAGGTGCAGGTAGAGGTGTAGAGGTTTGCTCATGGCAGAACTGCAATTTAATGACTCTTGGATGTGACCACCAGCTAATCTTCACAAAGACCCCACAATATCAACTGCTTGCCTTTGGCCTAAAATGCCAAACTAAAAAGAGTTTACTTTAAAAATTTCCAAAGAGCTGTTGCAGAAGAAGTTGGAGATTCAGGAATATCCATTTGCAGATGCTTTCACACACTGTCAGGAGTGGTGTCCAACCTGCTCTCTAGCCTGTGGGCTGATGGACTTGCCCTGTGCCAAAGATTTTTGTGTTCTGTGTTTTTTCTACTGCATAACTGTCAGACATCTCTGGAGTTCACGGTGGGAGCATTCAGACACCGCGCAGCTGTGCCTGTTGCTCCAACAACTACTTTATGTCCAAGGCAGGTCACACAACAAGACAAAAAGCAGCTGTGCTGCCAGTCCATGAGTCACAAAGCATCTTCCACCTGGGAAGAAAATGGCTGCATCAGTGGATTATGTAAATTAATTCTCCAAACTTACCAGGAAAATGATAATTAGTTAATTTCTACTTAATACTGTAAACTGTGTGAGTAGAACTACCCCATAATGCTTACATGAGCAATACTTTTGGATGAATAAGTTTTTTTCTGTATTTTCACTTTTTTTTACTAACATGAGATAATAAGAAGCTAAGTTAAACACATTTGCTAAAGAGTGTGCATCCGACTTCACAGTTTAAGCAATTCATTGCTGAAGATTTGCCAATGAAATTTTTTTATTAATGGAAATAGCTAATCAAAGAGAACAAAGAGAACTGTATTTCTCAAATAATACAGGTTGATGGCAATGTTTTGGCTTGTGATAAAAGGAAAAAAATTGGTGAATTTTGAGCATCATCCTCTTTTCTTCTGGCACAACTTTTCAGGTATTTAAAACCAGTTGCTTTCTCCTTTCAAAGCCTTCAGTGTTTGTGGTCAGAAGACCAGATTTGCTGACACCTGGGACCAGAGCTGCTGCCAGTGCCCACACTCCTGCCCAAGACACTATGTGCAAATCTAAATGGGGGCACTGGCAGCAGCTCTGGTCCCAGGTGTCAGCAAATCTGGTCTTCTGACCAGCCTGGGGAGATTTTCCAGATTTCTGCCCATATCCATTGTCTGAGTGGGCGAATGTTGCACCAATCTTAAAGGGACTTTGCTTTATTTCTTCCTTCTTCCTTCCTTTTGGATTAATTCATTGTGGGAAAATAGATTGTGAATCTGTATAACTGACAGGTTTGTTAGTGCTTATCAAATAGCTTAAAATTCAGAAGAAGCAAGCCCTGTGAGGAAGGTGTCCAGAGCTCTGAGGTGTCTTTTTGTCCCTGCTTGTTCCAAGAGTGCAGTTTGCCTACTCCCAAGGACAAGAACTCCTCCCCAAAGCCCTTCTGAAGTGTCAGCATCCATAATATCCCTTGGAAACTGCTGGGGACAGTCCCTGCAGTGCTTGGAATAGTACAGAATGCTCTCTCCAGGGCAAACTGTTTGGAAAGGCTAAATTACTTAAAATCCCATTTATACAGCAAACTGCTGCAGTCAAGGAAGAGTAGAAGAATCTAGCAGTGTTTGATATACTTTTGCAAGGATTATTTGACAGTATCTTATTTTTGTGATGTTTAGAAGAGAGAATTGCTAACTTTCACCTCCCTTCTCTACCCATTTCCTATGTGTTAGCAAAGGGTAAAAAATACTTGGGTACTGCACTGCAGCTGTGGTGACTTTATATGAAGACAAATTCCTGAGGCTGGAATAATGTGACTGGTCTGAAAAAATGTTGCACATTCTTCTTTCTTCATTTAAATAGAAGAAGCCTGGAAATTTTGCAAAGGATGGGGGTGGAAGAAATGTTTTCTGTTTTCCAAAAGTGGGGGAGAGTTTGAAATACAATTGCAATTAAATTTTTTGGATGTCCTTGATGGCAGAGATGAAGTTTGTTCGGATGGAGTTTTTCACTACTTTATTTCAATTGTTTTAATGACAGTCTTTGAGACCGTATACACTCTATTTAGAGATGAAGAGGAGCTTAGCTGGATGGCCCCACTGTTGAAAGCTCAGTGTCTGATTTTCCAGCAAGCAGTAAGCTCAGCTGATAGATGTATTCACAATGTAAGTGCTATCACAGCATTGGTTTTCAAGAACTGGTATATTAGGATACACTTTAATGCACAAAAGACTTGTAAGTGGCTGCAGTTTGGATGTTGCAAAAAATAGTAATCTTTATTTAGAGCAATTTCCTCTTCTGACAGACTTCTGAAGTGGGAGTGCTTTATCAATCTTTAGTGCTGAGCACCCTGGGACTTTTTTTGAAGCAAATCAGCTTTCATCTGGCAGAAGTGGATGAGAAGGGTGGATTGAACTCTGTCACTGCAGCTGGCACAGATCCTCAGTGCTAGACTGACTCTGCTGCCTTCGGAACCAGACAGGAAAGAGGAGCTGATGCAAAGTGCGTTTTTCGAACCATCGCCCTTTGCCAGCGGGCATTGATTCCCTAAACACCAGCAGTGCGATGGGGAAAAAAAAGTGAACTCCTTTGCTCTGCTTTTATTAACTGCTAATGCGCTGTGTGGAACCCAGCAAAAGGGTATTATCAGTCTATGACTGCCACGGCAGCAAGGTGGAGTTGCATGTGGGAATGAAGCCTTGTTTAATCAGGTTTGGTAACTACTTTGATACAATTTCAGCTGAAGCGTGTTGAGTCAAGCAGTTCCTGGTTTAACGCACTTACTGTTTCGTCTTCAGTTGCAGATTTCAGAATTTACCAAATGCCTTTCAATAACCATTTTTTACTGTTGCACACTGATCATCTACAAATATGCCTGTAGTAACTGTGTGTTTTGTTTTTATTTGTTTTTATTTAAGAAACCAGTTTTAGATGTCAAATCTCCCCTGAAATCTACTAAATTTTTGGGTAGGTTTTAAAGATGAGAAAAATCAATTCTCAGCTTGAGCTCACAATAAAGGCAGGCAAGCACAGCAGTAACAGAGCTTTTCCCTCTCTAGTATCACAACCACGGTGTAGTTTGATAGTGTTTTCTTGACCTTCCCCTTAGATCTAGAGGAGGAATATCTTCCATGGTGAGGCGTAGCGGGGACAGGGCTGTTTGAAAGCAGAAGCACCCAAGGAGAGCTCAGAGGTGAGCACGTTCTACACTGCCCACAGCCTGGCAGGTTCTCAGCAGTGACAGCCTGATACCAGGGAACAGCTCACCTACTGAGAACACACACAGAGGCCACAGAGAGTTTGTAGCAATGGAAGGTTGTTATTTATAGGCAATGGGAAAGTTTATGCCTTGTGTTTGCAACTGCAGTTGAGCAAATATACAGTGAAATTGTACTTTATCCTTTGTTCAGTTGTTAAACCCCCAGGTTTCTTCCCTAAAAATCATACCTGTTTCTTTTGATTTCTTGATTTAACATTCATAACCAAGGCACCTATCAATTACTCTGTGGATTTATAGAGCTGCTTTTTGGGTTTGTTTTACTTAAAAAACAAATAAACAAAAAACTCAAAACCCCCAAAATTCTAAAGTGTTTCTGAGGAAAAAAAATGTTGGGTTTTGGGTTTTTTTTCCCCAAAGAAGGGAACATCTTATAACTAGAATAATAAGAAATTCATGCTTGTAGCAAGAGAATTATAGCCTGCAAAGTAGCTTGAACGTTTTCAGCTGAAAGCTGCTTTGGACGCTTAACACGGGATTAATGTTTGAAGTATGCCTGGACTATCAAGAAGTTAATTGGTGGAGTGTGAGCACAGAGATGGAAATCAGTGCATTCTCCATGAGAGGCTCTTAATGATTTCCTTTCAGAGAATGTGCACACTATCTTAATTATACAGGAGCCTACGTAAAGGTACCATTGGATTGTATCCAATGAAAGCTAAAACAAACACTATGACAACAAAAAGGGCACTTGCGTCATTTCGCTTTAGCATTTATAAAACAAACAATAACTAGCAAATAAAAAGCTCCTAGGCTATGGTGTGCTTACCAGTGCCAGGATACTTATTCCTTCACATGTAATCTTTAAAACAAAGAACTCCATATCAGAAAATGCTGGGACAGTCTTTTTTCTATTTGTCTGCACAAAAGCAAGACCATCTTACAGCAAGGAGACGTTTCCTGTGGTGCTCTGCTGGCTTCATGCAATTAATGACCTCAGCATTTCACAGATAAGTCTTTCTGTGTGAATGTGATCTTCTCCTGTGTGCACAAGGGCACACAGCCACTAAAAAAAAATGCATGAGAAGGAATGGGTGATAAAGCTAGCAGTGAAACTGAGGTGCTGGAGCATTATCATTAGAGATGCCATTGTTTTGTGTAAAGTGTAGATTTCAATATATTCAGTAATGGTAATTAAAATGATGGGTTTTCCTACACGGTAAGCCTTTCCACTGTGATCAAATCCACGTTGTGAAATTCTGTATCCTTGAGATCCCAAGATAGTTTGGAGATCTCAGCTTTAACGTGTGGGTTCAGCTGTGGCAGTGCACTGCTAACATGCTTGTTAGTTGTTGTTAGTTGCATATTGTAACAACCAAGGGGAAAAATGTCCAGATCTTTGCATATTATTTCCTAAAAAGATATGTCTTCAAATGTCAGGCCACTCTGGCATTTTCCTGCAGCTTCAATCACTTTAGCTGTATTTTGGTGATACCATTCAAATGTTTCTCAAAAAACTGTTGCCACAAAGAAAAAGTTATCGCAATGTTACTTAGCACCATGGCATTGTCAAACAACCTGGAAGGTGTTGAGGAACTGCCTTCAGAGGATGGAAGGTAGAGGAAAGGGCTCTCTCTCATCCCCCATCAGCCTTTCTTACCTTCATCTGACCACTTTGGGAGCAGTTCCTATCCCTTGCAAACTTCAACCTTTCCTTGAAGCTGCAGAGTCCCATGGCAAGCTTCAGAGTCACCTCCTCCCGCTTCTGGGAGGAAGATCAACTGTAATGTCTCCTATGCTCCCTTCAGGGGACACCCAGACATATACTTGTTGCACACTTGCTGGACACTTTGCTGTGTCCCAGGGTGTTTTGAGGCGTTCAGAGCACATTTTCTGTAGGAAGACAAGAAGATACACAGCCCTCTTCCAGCTTTGCATGAGTCACAAGCTCCGAAAGGTCTGCATGTGGCATGACAGGATCAATAGGCGTCAGCGCAACAGCAGTGACACTCAATACATGTTAGAGGTTAATGATTAGAGATTAACACCCCCTCTCGTCCCTACAGAGTATGGCACAGAGGAAGGGAGGACCACAAATGGC
Source organism: Corvus moneduloides (assembly GCF_009650955.1). NCBI lineage: Eukaryota > Metazoa > Chordata > Aves > Passeriformes > Corvidae > Corvus > Corvus moneduloides. Next base: position 15,021,733 of record NC_045482.1, on the reverse strand, counting down.
ATGTTTTGAAGTACAAAACAGCTGCCTCCATTTATGGAGGGGTCAAAATAATCTTGAACATTAATAATGAGTTTTTAATGTAATTCATGTTTTCCAGTGCTAGTGAAGCCTAACTGATAAATGAGCAGTGTTTTAAAACCAAATTCTTGCTCCTGTCAGAAAGCCCCAACTCAAGATGCACTGATCCATCCCTTCCTATAATGAAATTAGAATTTTGTTGAAAAGAGAGGCAGACACCAAATACACCATCACAGTCCAGTGTGTCCTGCTACAGCAGCACAGATAGGAGCCTTGGGAAAACTATATCATGTTCTTATCCTTTAGCTAATGTGTTCTGTAGCATCTCCCCTATTCAAACTAACTCCTAACTTGTTTACACAAAAGGTGGAGTCCTTATCATTAGCGGGACAGGGTTTTTTTTCTCGCCCTTCCATATCTACCAGCCTGAATTTTCTACCTGTGATAACTGAACCATTCCCACAGTAAATGACTGTGTACTTGGAGAGAGGCACAGATACCAAAGTGTGGGAGTGCTGCCTAACTCCAGGGAAGTGGGAAACTGCAGCAAGAGCTCTGTGGGTTTAACCAGCTTCCTAGGGAACATGCAGTCATTGACCCTTTCCAGTGCACAGCAAGGAAGGAAAGTTTTCCTCTGGCTGACAGCTAATTTTAAGGAGATGAATTTATATTTTTGGACACTGCACTTGGAGTTCCAGTTAATATTTTAATCTATCAAATGGATGTGGACAACCGATGGCAGAATTCAGGGATTGGAACTATGTGAATTTAAATTAAATAATGCTCTCAAAGGTAGTGTTAATTTTGCATCTAAAGGAAGCTGAACAGATAAAGCCCTCTGATAATGTAACACCAGAAGGCTTGAACTTCCTTGTAACAGAATAATTTCTCTAGGCAGGACAAATTCTGCTGCTATTTAATTTTGGCGTCATGTTTGCCACTACTAGCCCCTGCTATGCCCTTTAAGGAGCTAAGTTTAAAGTTAATGGGACTTCTGTGTACAACGGGTTGGCCAGTCATAACTGCAGACAGCGATGAGGTACCTGATTAGTGCAAAAGGTGACGCTTTTGCTACTTGGCCTCCTGCCCAGTGGCAGCTACTTCTGTTGAGCACATCCAATGAATTCATAAAAGTCACCAAAGAATTGCAGGTGAGGAATGGCTGTTGGTTGTTACTGGATCAGACCAGCTTCTGACCAGTCAGCTAGAGAAATATCCTGTACTTCAAACACTGGACTATGCATTTAAAAACATTTAAAAATACATACAGTGAAACGGAGTTGTTAGACTGGAAAATCCTCTTTAACGTGATACCATCTGACCATTAAATGTCTATGGAAAAGAGTTGAAATAGCACAGTGACTCATCAAGGAGTTATTGAATTGTGTAAATAAATCTTTCTTTAGAATTTATTGATTGGTGTGGAAGATCTAGGGAACTCAAACATGCTTGTTTGTCTTTAGACAGCTTCACACAGGAAATCTGGCCTTCACACAATTCTCTGACTACCCCCAAGTTCAGAGTAGTTGTGTTATGCATACTGCAAGAGGAAACCACTATTTTCTTCCTTTAATTCCAGCTTTATTTTAATGGGATTATAAACTAGCCTTTTAAATGCAGAAACAAATTTCTTCTGTTGCCTTCTACAATAGTTTTTAATTGACAGTCTATTGTTGACCAAAGGTTATCTCAAAGGAGCTGTAACACCTAGATCCCCTCCCTCCCTCCCATGCTACTGCTGCCATGGATCAAATGGATACCAATGCCCTCCTGAGCTCAATCGTTTGAACTGATGTCTCAGCACTGAGTGAGTGAGATTTATAGCAAATAATGGGAATTTCTCAAGACTGTCTAGCCCACCTTAGCTGTGGTTTTGCTTGGGAACTCTTACCGGTTTCTGTTTAGAATTTTCTCCTGATGCTTTTTGTTCTACCGCTTGTCGCAGCTGTAGGATAACTTGGTCAACGCCTTAAAGTCAATACTATTATCACTCTGGAACTCCTTGTACTGCCCAGCAAAAGGAAATGCATTAATTTTAGTCAAGCCCAGGAATGAATTAGCACATTGGGTAAATATCTGACAGCACATTTTTAAAAGTAACTAGTCACGCACCCTGAGCTGTTCAGGTTCAGATGACAAGCAAGGGACATGTCCTCTGGGCTTGCTTATGGACAGCCTTTGTGTCAACTTTCTGCCTTTGTTTGTTAATCTTAGTTGCTATGAAAACAGATATTAAATGGATTATTTTCTTCTCCTCCTCCCGTCATAATTTCTGATCTCACTGGCCAATTTCAGCCCAGATCTAGAGAGGGAAGAAGGCTCAATGATGCTAAGTATTCATTATACTTCATGAAATAGGTAGTTGGAGAACTGAGATGCAAAGGTTGCACCATGAAGTTGCTCATTATGTGACAATAGGCAATATATAGAAGAGACAGATTACAAATGCTCCAATGATGAAAGTCTTAATGGAAGCAAAAATATCCAGTCTAAATCCACAGAAAATATGACTGTATTTATTCTGGAGCTGATGAAATTTTATTTCACTGATTCATTGCAAAAAACCAAATTAATTCAGTGAGTTTTCTAAATGGATTTGGAAGGAAATGTACAGTAAGTTGGTCAGATCTGGATATGCTGAGTTCCCTTGTTTTGTATTCCTGCACTTTGCTGTGAATGTGGACAGTGTAATCCCTACCCCCTACCTCAATGCGTGTTAGAAAGCTTAATTATCCTATCAGGGATCCCAATGACAGCAGAAACAGGACAAAATATCAGCTGAGTGCTTTCGGATGTGAAAGATACGATAAAGAAAGATTTTTACGTGCAGATAAATATCTCTCCCCTTTATTTTTCATGTGTTGTTCCTTTATCAGCCTTTTGGAACACATAAGATTTAAAACATATGAGCAGTAACGGTATTTGTAAATGAAATTGCCGTCTTAATGTACTTCAGCTGTAAAAGTAGAGAATCCTACAGTATAGGAGACAGATGTATAAATGGACACAGCCCCAGTGCCATAGTCTTGTATGGGCAATGCTCAGAAAGGGAAGAACACAGTTGCTAAATCTAAAGAAGGACAGCATTGAATGAGAAAATGCACAGAATTGGCTGTAAAATGAATGACAGCCTTAATTTCCTGAATCTATGGATTTATTTCCTTTGCCTGCTCTCTTTGTAAAGATATGTCAGCTACCCACTGACATAATTCAGTGACATGAAGTGCATTTACATCTTGAAAGTTTTAAAGCTGCTTTTCCCTCTTCCCCATGCTGCTTGTTTTCACACATTTATGTGTACTTGGCCTCAGTTCGCTCCATCCGAGTTGGTGGTGCAGCCGTAATCCACTTCAGTACAGATATCCGGCTCTTCCTTTAGAAACTTCCTCTTGCTATGCTGTAACTCTTGAAAACGCCCTGGCGGAAGTGGCTTTTTTCCTCCTTCCTACTCCTGCAAGAGGTCCCAGAAGTACAAGTGGCTTAATAAACCAGACAACATTTGGTTTGAAAAGAGCCTGAAGAGATATAGTTTGCATTAACTTTAAGGCATTTGTTTCTTACCTTATAGAAACATCATGCACATCACTCATGTTTAAACAAAACGACTGGCAAAGCTGTAGAAGCTGTAGACACTGTCCTAACACTTTAATTGATTAGAGTAAAACTGCCAGGTTACTTTCCATCCTTTGTACTCTACATATTTGAGACAGAACATCTGTCTGGCAACAGTAATGGTTCCATGTCAAGTATATGGTTTCTTTTCTTCACAGAGAAAGATAGCCAAATGATACTCTAGATGTAATTATCTTTCACTTGCAGTATTTCCCTTTAAATATGTAATTTTAAAAATAAAAATTTAGGAAAAATATGGAATGCATAGTATTATTGTTTCATGGCACAAATTTGATTATTTATCATCTTATGTTATATATATTTCATAGGATACAAGGAGACAGTCTGTTCTGCCTTAGCAACAGAGTACTCTGGTTACTCAATTTGGTTCTGGCAAGACAGGATGATACAAAACAAGAGGGGTTTCCATTTTTAAGTATGTTAAGAAAATCCCCGAAGGTGTGAAATGGCAGATATTACGGGCATGATTGCTGTCAGCACTGTGAGAGAGACAAGGATTTCAAAAGGCTTAAAATAATAGACAATGGCCTATAAAGCAAACAAAAAAAGAGTAAAAAAAAAGAGGCATTTCCACTGGTAGAGAGAAAACTACTGTAGAAGACAGAGGTGCTGGTCGGTCTCCTACCTGGAAGGACCAGGTGAGAGATGAGATACACATGGAGAAGCTGGGAAGTTGCCAAGGCAACTTGAAGAAAGGTAGCAGCACCTTCCCAGCTACCAACACCCTGGAGGAGCTCTGCAAAGACTGTCTTCCAGCCTTTTGCTTTCCTTTGCAGATGCAGGATGTGTAATGGAAAAGCCAGGAGACAATAGTGCCCACCCGTGTAGAGGGCCATCTGAACAGAATATTGCAAAAGGCACAGGTGGGCCCTTTCTCTTGACATGGAATAGATACTACCCATGTCTGGTCAGGTTGTCCTTCTCATTTACAGCATAACAGAGGCCTCAGTAGACTTTTTTTCAAAAATAATCTTGGCTTAGAAAGAAATTGCTTAATTTAACAGAGCGCGTTTACTAAAACGGAGCTGTGGAAACTTTAAAGATGTGCATGACAGTGGGTTGTGTGTTTCTTCATGCATTCTCCAGCTCTCAAACACAGACCCTGCCAAAGCAAATAACTGCACAGTATTTATCATAGTTCTGTTACTATGTAGGAATATTTTTTTGTTACAATGCTTGCAAAGGTGAACTATTTGTTAGATCCTCCTCTCTTCTGTCCGCCAATAATATGGAAATCCAATTGTGGTCATGAAACATTGCTGACTTGGAGCTGCAAGTCCCAGGATCAAACCACATTAGGCAGCAGCATGGAGTTTCTCCCCTTGTCAAGAACCAGTTCTACTGCCGTGTGAAAGACCAACAGAAGGTTTTTGTCAAATTGCACTACTTCTCTGAATGCACACCTATGAAATAACTCCCATTACTCCTGTCAAAGGAAGACACAAGGCATGCGGAGAGTTTTGCTAGTTTTGGGGCTTTTTTGGTGGTTTGGGTTTTTTTTTCGGGGGGGGGAGGGTCGTGTTGGGTTTTTGGTGTGGTTTTTTTTGGTTGGTTTTTATTTGGTTGTTTGTTTGTTTCGTTTGTTGGGGGTTTTAAAATTTTTTTTAGATTTTTTCTTTCTATTTTGGCCTATAAATCTATTCCTAATTACTTTTTCTAGTAGCTTCTGTATGTGTTACCCATTTGTCACAGTGTCTCCTCCATAGCAAGATCTGCCAATGGGGTTTTGATGGCTGGTCATCCTGTAGATGGTCATTCTGGGAGGGTGGGCTTAGCCCTCTGCTGAGCTGGAAAACAGAGGAAACAGATTCCAAATCTGACCCATTCAGATCTCACCAGCATGTTTTGATCCCAATTCCTCCAATCCTCCTCCAGCACTGGATGCCTGTAGCTCCTGGGAAGGCAGCAGACGACAAAGCATAGGCTTTGCCCATGCTACCAAGAGGCCAGCTATGCAGCCTATACACATTTCTTTGGTTTCCAGAGGCTTATCCCTATCTCCCCATACTTTATGGAGGGATATAGATAAATTGTGTAATCTTTGCTGAACACTGGAGGCTCTCCTGATATACAGAACTAATGGAGATGGTTTGCTCAAAAGCATGGGGAAGCCCAACTGAGCAGGAAAATGCTCCTTGCGGTGCACTCAGACATGGGAACAAGTCCCCATGGGAACCGGTGGAAGAACCTCATTTATATCTCTGAGTAATGTAGGATTGTATTTTTTCACACAATGCTGCATCTGAAAGAATTCTCTGCAGGCAAAAATTGAATTAAGTCCTCTTCAAAGGTTTTTGTTCTTTTAAGAAAAAAAGACAGTGACTTAGTGGCATTTGTTGGGCTAAAATGTATTTCTCTGTGTATTTACATACATATTCATACGCTCAGGGCTAGCACCCAGATGACAAATGTGAGAATTATTATTCTTCTTAAAATGTGTGTGCATCTGTGTGGTTTTTTACTTGGTAGTACTTAGTGGTAGTGCTAATGGTGCTGTGGCTATAAATCTTCCTTCAGGAATTTATAAAATAATGTAAAGCACAATTTATCCCTTATCTAATTAATGCCTACACAATGTTTTATTTGAACGGTTTCAAAATAATTTGGGGAAAAAAACGTTGGTCTAATTTAAGTGACAAGATGACATGATTTTTTCCCCAGTCAATTATTGCTTTGAAGTACAATTAATAAATTACATTCTGAAGCAAGAGAAACTTTTATTACAGAACAAACTGACTTTTTGGTTAAAAGTATTAAAAGAAATGACAAGCTAGATATTTTCCTTGAAAAATGTTCTGCTTAATACAGAATTTGAGTGTGCAGTCCTTACTTATACAGAGTCAAAAGGGAACTTGCTGGTACAGTATGAAGGTGCAAGAGAGAGCCCACTGCTGTACTGGCAGGACTGCAAAAAGCTATTGGCTGCTGTTTACATTTCTGACATTCTCTGAGTAAGTGTTGTCACAACAGACAAGCAATTATAGACAATAATGTCAGTAATTTGTGGATTAAGAACTCCTTAAGGATGTATTGGCACGGCCAGACAGAAGCTGCTTTTAGCTTGCAACTGTTCACCCTTAGCTGTGCCAGTGAAACTGTAACTTTCAAGAAGAAATTGTGCTCCCTCTGAGGCAGCAAACAATGGCGGGGTTAAACTTCTCTAGGCCCTCCCTGCTTCTCTTACAGCTCTCATCCAGGCAGCTCAACCTCAAAGGGCCATTTTTTAATAGACATACAGATAAAATGGAAATATTGGCCATTATGTCGAAGTAATGCTGTGCTAGGCACTTGCCAACAAAGCCAGAAAAATCAGATTTAAGTTTCCACTACTATAAATACACCCGTGAGGAACCTCAGCTGAAGTCCAAGCCCCAGCACGCCGTTGTGGAGGGCACAGGACCTGTGCTGATCCCTGAACTCACCCCTTGGGACACCCATGGCTCAGGACAGGCTCCGTATTAGCTTATGCAAAATCTGTAGCGTGTGAAACATGCCCTGATGAGAAAATAATTTGATTATTTTGAGGATCAATAAGAAAGATTCAAATGTAGTTTGCTCTTTTTAAAAGAAATTTAAAAATACCATCTCCACACATGTACAGAAATGATGTGTACTTTCAGGGACAAATTAAATACAAATACACTCTGTTCTTTGTGCTGCTGTTCTTCTGGTTTTATTTCAGTACAAAGCATTCAGAAAATTAGAGTGTGTTTTGGAAAATGAGTTGTGGTGAGGGGAAACTTATCTTAGTAAGGCTGTATATACATAAAGTAGTGGGTGGGCTGGAGGGGTTTAGGAAAAATAAATGTTTTTGTCTTATCAATTTTTTTATTTTATAGGGGAAACTGTCACAGAAATTCCTTGAAACGTTTTAACTCTAAAGATAGATAATGAATGAATATTTATGGAGTTACCATTAACCTGGTTCTTCCAAAGGCAAATTTGCCTTTAAACATGAAGTACGTCAAGTGCCTGCCTGTCAACACCAGTTTTACAACTACAGAGGACACAGGACAATTTTGCTGCTTGTGCTTACTAATTCAGCATCTTGTCATTAAAATTTTGTGAAAGATTGTTTTCAAAAGCTCATTTCTCCCAGGTGCACAGCTGCGGCTGAGCTCGCTGGGCATGCAGGGTTCACGCAGCAGTGCCTGGGATGTGGCAGTCTGACCCCACGCAGGAGGGCAGTGCCCTGCTCCCCAGGGTGGGCACCAGCTGGCCCATTATGCCCTCAGTGACGGACTCGGCCAGGGCTGCTGTCAGGTCAGATGCAGCCAAGCTGGGCACGGCCCCTGGCACGGGGCTCTTGCTGCAGGGACCTTGGCTGGCACCTCAAGCAGGAGACAGTGGTTGAGAAATGGCACTCGGTCCCGACAGTGAAAGCAGCCTTTTGTGTGGCATCTCCTCCCCAGATACGGGGACTCGCTCGTCTTTTGCTGGGTTTTCTGTTGATTTTGGTGGCTTAAGTACATCCTGAAGGAGATGATAAAGGCTTCAAATGCACCTAGGATTTTAAGAGGCCGGGTTTGGTGCTTCTGGTGTCCCCGCAGCCCCCTGCCTGTGCCGGAACAGAGGCTGATCTTCAAACCGCTGGAAGCGAGGCAGAAGGCTGTATGCTCAGCCATCCTGTTCTTTTCGTGATGCCTTCTCTCCCCTGCCCACTCCCGTTCCCCCAGGATAAAACCCTGCAAAGTCTCCCTTTGCTGCTCTGCATCTTTTTTAGTTTGGAAACATCCTTTACGGGCCCAGGCCACGGGCGGCCCTTCCGAGCCTGGCCAGGCCCGAGGGGCCGCGCTGCCCCGGCGCCAGCGGGCCCGACCCCCGCATCCCTGCCCCGCATCCCTGCCCCGCATCCCTGCCCCGCGACGGCGGCCCGGCCCCGGCGGAGGCCCCGCTCTGCCGCCGGCCCCGCCGCCGTCACGTGGCTGCCGAGTTTTCTCATCCCGCAGCGGTATGAGGAAGTCAGAGCCGCCGCCGCCGCCCGCAGCCCGGGCGGGCGCAGCCTCCGCCGCCGCCTCGCCGCGGCGCGACATGTGAGTACCGCGGGCAGCCGGGCCGGCCGGGCTCTGCCCGCCCGCTGCTCCCGGACACCGGCGGGCCGGGGCTGACACCTGCGGGGCCCGGAGCGCCCGTCCGGGGGCGGCCGGGGGGCGGCGGGGGCCGGGTCTGGGGGCGGGCCGGGGTGTGAGCGCGGGGCGGGGCGGGACGGCCGCGTTCCCGGGGGCTGCGCGGACGGCGGCCCCGCGCCCCCCGGCGGCCCCGCGGCCCCCGGACGGGCGGACGGACAGCCGGACGGACGGCACATCTCCGCTCGCCCGGCAGGCTGGCTCTCTCCGGCTCTCACCCGGCGTGAAGTCCCCGCCGGCGCCGCCGCCCCGATGGAGCAGCCCCCGGCGGCGGAGGAGTGGCAAGGGGCGACCCAGAAGAGGAAGGCCTGGGCCAAGAGCCGCGACTCCTGGCAGGCGTCGGAAGCGGAGGATTTCTCGGCAGCGGCGCTGGCCCGCGGCGAGGAGGAGGAGGAGGAGGAAGAAGAGGAGGAAGAGGAGGAGGAGGATCTTGCCGGCGGAGAGCTGCCGCTGGCCGCAGGAGCAGGTCAGTGCCGGGGGGCGGCAGCCCGCGGGCCACCGGGACCCCCACGGGCCGGCGGGGCGGCCTCGCTGTTACTGACTGTCGGCTTCTCTCTCCTGCGCTGCCCCTCAGGCTGTCACAGCGTTCCCAACGAGAAGATCGCGATATGGCTGAAGGACTGCAGGTGGGTGCTCCCGCCGGCGGGTCGCTGCGGCAGCGGGGCCGGGCATGGCCGCGGAGCGGGGAGCGGAGCGGGCACCGGCGCTGGCACGGCCGCCCCTCGGCGCTGCGCGGGCTGCGCCTCCGGCCGCCCGCGCCGGGAGCAGCGCCGCGAGTCCGCATGGCCGCAGGAGTGATGGCACAGTTTAGACTAACCTGATTTATCTGACTTTCTTAATGTCCTCTATCCTTAATTTGAGGTAGGGTACATATATTCTGTCTTTCTATTACTGTTGCAAACTAATATTTGGTGTTTGGAACAGGCTGATGGCATTACTTTTTCTTCATCCTCAGTCACATAGAAGCACAAATGCTACATCAGTAGCAGCTGCTTTTGTCCTGTCTTTTTGTCCATTCAGTCCTAACAACCCTTGGAGGCAGAGTTGATGGGGAGAAGCTAACAATTAGCTTTCCAGTAGCTAACAATGACATTTCAAGACCTCTGCTATTTGATATTTCTGGTTTCTTTCTGCTTTTAAGAGCTGCTATGTTAAGGTGAGAATTTACCACTGAGATTAGGCTGTGCCTCTGTGATCTCTTGATCCAGTAAGCAGCTGACTGAGCCTACTCTGTGAAGTGTGGGTTGTTTTATAGCTATAGGATCCTCCATAGTTTTCTTCAGGCTGTGCCTTGGATAGGGTGTTGGCAGCTACAGGCTTGAAATCGTACTAATCCCTAAAATGTAATGTTCAGACCTGACAGACTATCCTTCCAAAATGCCAGAATGGGAGAAGATTTTTCTGACTTTACCTCAAATCTGATGTCCCGTTGGTCTGCCAAACTATGTCCTTAAAAATCAGTATTATGAATTCCGTGCTTTCTTAGAAGTATTTTTTGAGCCAGGAGAGCAAAAAATGTAAGGACTGGAGGGGGAAGAGGCCCTTGGGGGAGATATTCTTCCTAATGCTGCAGTGCCACTCTGTCTAAATCTGCAGGATTTCTGTCTAGAACCTTCCCTGGCCCTGTGGTCTTTACTGTTTCCATACAGAATTTAAGGAATAGCACAACACTGCAAACTGACAACATGAACATCTAATAGATGGCCAGAAGTCTTGAGTAATAACACAAAGCTTGCAGTTGCATACCCATGCTTTGGTAACTACCTATTGTTAAAACTGGCACCGCACATTTCTGGGGAACGTGTTTGCATCTCTGGCGGTTGATTCCCAAAATACAGGAGTCTTGTTTTACAAATAACAAATGAAGCACAAGTTTACTGTTCTGCTAATACAGAAACACAAATTTAGGTAATGCATGTTTGTGAAACCTGTTGTGCTCCTTCTGCAGAAGTTTTTTAAAGTACAGCTATTTACTACTGTAAATCTTTTCAGAGGAATCTTGTGTTCTCTTCAGATAAATTGAAAAAAAAAAAAAAAAAAAGATTTCCTAAACAATGCTGTTCAGACAGGAGTTATTTATTTTGTGCCTAATATATGTGCAAGCAGTTGCTAGCATGTGTAGTAAAGTGATAATTCACTTTGCAGTGTTACAAGTGATTGTATGTATAGAAATCTTGAACTGATTGTCTCTTGATAGCATGTACATAGGAAAAGAGGACAGCATTAACAGAGGACAGAATAGCCCTGCAGATACTACAGTGTTAAAAGAAACAGTTGTGCAATTTACAATTTCTAGGTTGTCCTCCCTAAAACTTATTACTTGTTTAATAATACTGGTTTTGCTGTTGAGCTTTGATTGCTACAAAGTGTGGGCATACACAAACCGAACTTCTGTTTCTGGTTCATGGCACAACCTTATTCTTACAAGCTAGCTCCATAACAAGTTACCATGTAGCCATTACTACATATGAAGTTTCAGTCACTGAAATACAATACTTTCTTTGTTACATGTTTTCTAAAAGCAGTCTTTCACTTTTTGTCTGAGTTTCTGTGTGTGTTTGTAGAATTAGAAGAAAATTGGCACTTTTAAAATCTTATTTTCTGGTTTGAGTTGGCAGCAGCACAAAAAACCTTAATATCAACCCACTGCATAAATAGATCTGCTTATAAGATGTATTCCTTTGTTTGTTTCTAAAAGCATCAATAGTGTTCTAATATGGATAAAAAGAATTACTAGCTGTCCTTTGATACTTATGTTAGTGGTTTGGGGCTCTTATTACTTGGCATCTCTGTTTCACATCTGCTTTGGAGGAGAGGAGGGTTCCTAATATCCCATGTTATGTACCTTGGTAGACAAGGGTTTTGCTGTTTAGGGTTTTTGTAAAGAAACAACTAATAGCAAACCCCAAAAGAAAAAAAGTGAGTATTTATCATACTGTGATAAGAATTATGGGGGCATAAAAAATGTCAGATGTTACTCAGTCTCTGGATCATTCACATTTTGGGAATCGCATGTCTTCGAGAAAGGCCTCTTTTGCTCTCTCCCTAGTACTTTGAAAAGGCATTCTGAAGTAATAAGAAAGCTCATAAAAGTTGAAACACAAGTGTTTGTATTACACTGATAGATAAAAAGAAATTTTTGTCAACTCTTATGATGACGTGTATTATTTTGATTGAATATGTTTAAACTCTGCCAGTAATACAGGGGATGTGGGAGGTATCTAGGAGCCATCTCCTGTAGATGTGCAGGAAGTGAGTTCTTGAAATGCCTCAGAAAGAAGAGATTTTTTGCCTCAAGTTTAAAATAAACATGGCTTCTGCCCAGTTAAGGTTTTAAAAGCTGAGGTTTAAACACTTCCACAGCACAGTGCAAAACCCTTGTCCTATTCCGAAAGACCACCCGAGCACAACTGGTAGCTGAACAAACAAAGCTCTGGGATGAGAGGAAGCCTTGAGGCTGCGTATGGCAGGGAGAACCCATCCTGAGGGCACAGCAAGTGGAAGGACCCCCCAGCCCAAACATTCCCAAGTGCACAGGGCTGCTCTGAGACAGAACTGTGGGCCTCACTGGTGCAGAGAGTCAGAGCTATCCATGCTGTTGTCTGAAAGGATTTTTGTGTGGTACTTGTCCAGTGTTTAAACTCATTTTTTTGTCTAGTTCTTAAGAGCAAGTTTTCAAAGGCAGGGAGTGTATGGCAACTGTGTGCAGCAGTGCAGGCAGGGCAGCAAGGGGTGGTTGACAAGGATGCTTTTGTGGTAGCTGCTAATGTGCTGTAGTGGTGACAGACTTAATTTATAAAGGAAAATGCCAGCTTTGGTGGATACTTTTACTGCTTTCTGCCAGTCACTGTGTGCAGCACTGACCTTGGCTGTCAAAGTCAATGCCAGCAAGTTTCTACATCAAAAACATAGAGGCATGGGAGTAGCCACCAGGGAAGGAGAGGGAGAAGGTTGGGAGTGCACCCATCAGAGCCAGGGAGTAAACAACTAGCATAGTTATTACCTCAGAACATACGGCTTCTTGTAGCGTGACAGGTTTAGACAATATAGCCTAAGATTTTTCAGACTCTGACTGGACAGACACATGGAAATACAGATCTGAGCCTCCGCAGAGTCTGTCCTGTCACCTGAAATATGCTTATGCACCTGGATGCTCTGGCTGTTTGCCTTGGAGTCCCACCGTGGTGGGACTTTGCTGTGCTTTGCAAAAGGCGTGTTGAAGTGAGCTTGCTCCATATCAGCAGGCTGCATCTGGAGAGAATGAGCTCTTGTCAGAGAGGAAAGAAAAATAAGGTTGTAAAGTGTAAGGTCTGTTAGAAAGCAGATGCAAACTTCCCTTGCTTAATTTGGCCATGGCACCAAAATAAATACTGTATCAGAGCGCTGTTTACTTTCAGGTTTTTGGGCAGGTTTATGTGTTTGTCTAATTAAAAATCCAAATGAAACATACATAATGTAGGTACATAAATCATCTGCTTTCCCCTTCTTTATGAGTATTGTATTTCTGAATTTGTTTTGAGCTTTGAAAGTTAATGCTGTGCTACTTAGAAGTGACAAGGCTTTGGTTAAACATGTCTGAGAGACAAAATGTGGAAACATCTAGCTAGTGTTAACAAATACAGTGTGAACCGAGAGTGGGAATGGACTTGTCATTTGTGAGGCTTCTGCTGCTCCTTTCGAGCACCATGAGGTTCGGCAAATCCCCTGCCTTTCAGGCAACAGCAATAGGAGGGATCATCCGAAAGAGAACTAGTGTGAAGAGTCTATAAAGTATCAGAACTGGCAAGTGACAGCTAACATAGCTGTCAAGATTTTTATCTTGATTCTTCCTGATCACCAGATACAAGTTTTCACCCCTCTCTCCAAGAAGTTTTAAAGGTCTAGAAAAATGGCAACAGTTTTTGCTGCATAAATGAGATTGAATTAATCCTTTCAAAAACTCAAGCTTGTTTTTTCTGAGTGTTTTGCTGAGAAGTCCATGATTTTCCTCAGCAGGGGCTGCCGCCCTGAAGCTGTTTGAGCTTTGCAGTTATTATGTTTTGTTGTTTTTCTCTGCAAGGTGTATTTGTTTAGAGGGCTGGGGATTGTTTAGGAAGTTACTGCCAGTCGTCAAATGTTTGTGCTTTCTGGGGGTGGAGGGAGGGAAGGAGGGAGGGAGGGACAACTGCTGCTATCACAAGCTTGTTACATGCTGTAAAGAAGGACATGAAGCAGCAAGTTTCTTAAGTAGTGTTAATCTCTTCTGTGGTTTCAGAACGCCTCTGGGAGCCTCCCTGGATGAGCAAAGCAATCCTCTGTTGAAGGGTAAGGAAGGGCTTTACCTACTGAAATCTCTTTTGCTGGAAACTGTTTTCGAGGACATTCATGTGAGACCTCGTCTCTTTAGTAGCAGTACAAACCACAGCTGGGTCAGCATTGCGGAGTTATTCTCACAGCGGAGCACTTGTGCCCGAGAAACTGGAGAAGGGAGGAAAGAACCTGAATAAGTCTTTCTGGAGATCTTAGGAAGGTCTAAAAAAACCCCAAATATGCAAAACAGGGAGGTGATTTTGTCTCACAGCTCATGAGCATTAGGTAGTCTCTGCCTCTAATAACTGTGGTTGCCACACCTGAAAATTTTACTATCCGAGCAGGTCCGAATACTAAAGTTCAAAGTACAGTGGGAATGTGCAGGTAGTGACAGGGTGAAGAAGAATTACTTGCTGTGCCTGGAGTCTTCACTTCAGCTTCTAATCTGGTACAGGGAGGTGAGAGGGGAATGCCCCAGCTGGACTCAGGCTCTGGATTCCCCTGGTAAGATGTCTGGAGGGTAGATAATGCAGCGGCAGAAGGCGCAGATGTGCTGAGTGGTACCTCCAGGTTCCCACTTGCAGTTAATTTGCTCGCACATTGATGAGGGGGTGTTTCTGAGCACAAAACTAAAGCAGTGTTGCAGTTGTTCTCTTTCAAAATAGTTTTGCTATGTTCTGAAATGTAACTTCTTGCTTCTTAATGCATTTTAACTGCATGAGTAATGCAGGGATTGTAAATAAAGTCTGGTTATTTCTTGTATCAAATGAAGTGTCTTGCTAATATCTTTAGATATGCTGCTGGAAGGAAACATCAGAGCACTGTAGTTGTTGATCTGCTAACTGTATGTTTTCAGGCATGCTGGTGAGAAATGGAGGAAGTTTTGAAGATGACTTATCCTTGGGAGCCGAAGGTGGGTGTGGCAGATTATGACTCCTTTTCTAGCAAAAAAATAATTATATTCAGTCATCTGATTTTTATTTTGAAGAATGCCATTGGCTAGAAAATCAGGATGAAGCATACAAAAAATGCAGGAAGATTTGCTTTTTGAAGTTATTTAGACTACTGCTAGAGTTAAACACTCTGGGTCTCTGACCCAAAGGTCAGAGGCAGCCCTGAATTTGCTTCTGCCCTCTCATTTTCATACCCACAACGAGAGGACAGCCTGGAGCACTTACCAAGGCTGTGAGAAAATCATTTCTCCTACTTGCTCTTCTTGTCCATGGGTTACTCTTGGCAGCCATGCATGTCCCAGTTCCACTGAATCCCTTGGGAGTGGCATGTGCAAGCTTTTGAAAGGAGGAATGAAATTCTGTCAGCCAAGAGGCAAACCCATTAAGGGCTAAGTGCTTTTAAAAGTGAAAGGCGCTAAAGCTGAGTAAGTATTTTGGATCAGCCTCTTCTGTTGCTAGCTGCTTGCCTTTTCTTTCTCTTCCCTTTTTTAAGGGGAAGGAGATGTGGCTGTTCCCCATGGACTTTGTAAAAAAGACTTCTAGCCTTCTGTTGATCATAGCTTAGAGGTAGCTGTAAACAAACTAACAAATGCACTGTGGATTCTGTTCTAACAGCAGCATCTTGTAGTAAAATAGCAAAAAAATGTCTCACAAACCAGGTCCTGGGGTTATCTGACAAAACTACTCTCCCAGTTTAGCTTTTAATGTTCTTGAATTACTGTTTTTGCTAAGTGCTAGAGCTGGTGTAGTAGAAAGCCCTTTCCTTCCAAATTAGTCTTGCCAGTAGTGTCAAAGCAGTGGGAGAAGGCCTGGAGGAAGGAAGTATCTTTAATTTTTAAAGATTTAAGACTTCTAGGGAAAAAAGTTTATCTGGTAATGATCTTGATCTGATAATGATAGAAAAGCAGTAAATGAGTGTCCTACTGCAATAGATTAAATAGGATTAAATTTTCCTGTTGACAGTCTTTTCCGCTTGTTACATTGCCTGCAGTACAAAGATTTCGTAGGAAAAGTTTCTTTGTAATGATAATCCAAGGCTCTGAGCATATGACCAAGAATACAAGAATCTGTGCATTTCGGAACATCATGTCACTTTTTTCTTTTCAACTTTTCTCTTTATAATTTCCAAGGACTTCTGTTTTTTATGGGTTTTGAGCATGATATAGCTTGTTCAGATGAAAAGGCCCCAGTACTAGAATTGCTGGTTGATTTTTCTGGGTAAGGATGCGGGTGTTTCTGCTGGGCTTCGCTTCCCATCCAAGAACAAGGGACAACAGAGCTGCTTGGAGCAGTGCTGCGTGCCCTGCCAGACAGACAGCCCCTTTGAGGCTGCTGTGAATGGCCTGCCCTTGTGCAGCCCTGACTGCCTGAGTCCAGATACAAGCCAGAGCCCTGTGTGAATGGTACAGAGGGCATTGGGCAGGGACCTGTAACCCCAGCCCACTGCTGAGCTGGTAAAACCTATGGTTTTGCTGTTCAACTTAGTCACTGGATAATCCTTACAGATAGGCTTACCTTCATATTATAGGCAAGAGTATTAAAAAGAAGAGATGTGGGATCTGTGTTTTGCATACATTCCTTTGCATACATTTCTTTGTGATGCCTCTGAAACCAAGAGAAGCTGTGAGGTTTCCACGTTTTACTGTCGATTGCTGACTTTACTGTGCTGGCACAGTGGGTCGAGATGCAGGGTTTTCCTGGCTGTGTGTGTGCCATCACTTCACTCTTTTCATAGCTGATTCTGAGGGCTGCTGTAACAGACACGTGCTCCTTGCCTGTCTCCTGCAGCAAGTTGTTCATGCTGAGTTGCCTCTTTGGAGAAACCATAATTTAATTCTGAGGTTCAGTTCTGAAAGAATAATGCTGCCTGGGATGTTCCCATGTGATCCAGCTGCAGAAAGTGCTGAGTTCCCTGTCAGCCTGACCAGGTGCTTGGTACCTGGCAGACAGCCTCCCTCCCAAGCCCTCTCAACTCTGAGCATGTCTGCTGGCCCCATCAGCACCAAGGGCTTCACTGAGCTCTTGTCCATGTATTGCACAGCTCAGGCAGCCAGGGCTCTGCCCCACTGTGCTGATGAAAAGATGAACAAATACAGTCTCAGCACCTGGCCATGGGGCCAGCTGCCTTTCTTATATTCTTTGCTTTCTCTACTGGAGCAATCCTTGCATTCCTGCTTGTCCTCCTCCCCTTCCCACCCGGGAACAGCCCTGCAGCTGGTAATCATGTCTTCAGTTGCAAAGCAATAAATGGTTTATATAACAATTACCAGCTTATCACAATTTAAATTTTGAGTAATAAGATTAATGACAGTATGTAAACATGTGTCCATGTGAGATTTAATTTTAAACAGAGCTTGATTAAACTAGATCATCTTTATATCAGCCGTATACTAGAAACCCTTGACAATCACATTTATATGGAAAAAGTAAAATCTGATTTATGCAGTATTGCTGGTAAATATGCTCACTGTCTGCTTCTTCATACTGATTGTGGGAAGTGTAGTTACGAAGAGGTCTGGATGTAACTTCTTCTTCTTCTTTCTCTACAGCTAATCATCTACGGAGTGATACCCAAACAGAAACATGGTAAACATCTTTTTTGTGTTTGTTTACTTCAGAGGAATATTTTTATACTGAAAGGCAGGAGGGAGAATGGGCAGTAGAAGTCATGGGGGCTACCACGGAGCTAAAGCTCTTCTGCTCATGTCTGTTTACAAGAAAGGAAAGGAAAAGATCCAGATAACACAGAGACAGTCATTAGGAGGTGCAGAAAAAACATTCAGATTTTCATTCTTTCAGCAGACCTGACATATATTTTGGAGTACCAGGAGGAAAACAGAGAAATGACAAATCTTAGTAACTTAGCACGATTAACCTTCTTTGCCTCACTGATTACTCACGGTTTCAGAAATTTCAAGGGAAAATTAGTTTTGCCTGTCACAGCAGATGTCTTTTGGGAGTGGGGGAAAAGGACTTTGAGAGAGGAGAGATCGTTAGAGCTTCTAAATAAAATGTGCTAAAACTAAAATGCCACTGAGACTTCAGTGAATACTGCACAGTCCCTGTGGGCAGCATCCTCTCTGCTCCTGAGCTGGGCTCCATAAGTAAATACACACTCTTAGGGGAATCCTCTGCTGCCTTTGGTTTCTTGGTTGCTGTTCTCAGGGGGAATAGTTTGTTCCCCAGGGAGATCAGCAGTAAAAGTATGTTTGAACCCAGGATACCACCTAATGCTCAGGCAGCTTCTCCAGATGCAGGGAAGAAATAGTTTGGGATTGGGAAGGAGACTGGCCAGCAGTGTGGGCTGGAGCTTGTCTTGCTTCATTTCCCCCCACATGGAGCCTCTTCAGCTTCCCCAGCCAGGTCCGGGCAGGTCGCAGTCCTGCGCTGCTGCAGGCGGGTGGCAGCTGGGGCGAGCCGGGTACCCGAGGTGTGGAGAGGGTGGCCTTGCATGGAGGGGTGGTCCTGCTGGAGGAGGCAGCACCCCAGGGAAGGCAGGAAAAGGCAGGGCAAGGACAGCTCACTTGAGGCTGGGCTTCCTTACTGGAGGAGGGTGGGAACAGGGAGGGTGGGGCAGCAAGGGCAGATCGGGGTTTGTTTTCTCGCTCGCATTTGCCTTTAAATTCATACCGTCTATGTACATTTTTACTGAGGTGGCCCAGGGTTTGCTTTTGTTTCTGTATTTCAATAAATGACATGGCTAATATAAACCAGATAACACTGAAAGGGAAAAGAGAAATTCAGCAGTGCTGGAGGGTCAGCTCCCCAGCAAGGCAGAGAATCAAGTCCCTGAACATAAGGGGTTTATCGCAGGGGTCCTCTCTGTTTGTGTTGACAGCAATGGTGTACTGGCAAAGGACAAGAGGCTGCAGTTCCATCAGAAGGGGAGAAGTATGAACTCTACCGGCTCTGGAAAAAGCAGCGCAACTGTTTCAAGGTAAAACAGTGCTATGCTTTGAAGGTCTGTTTCTCAGTTAAAGGGACTTGGCTTGTTTTATGTGCATTGTTGCACATAAGAGAAGGGAATTTTCATTTGGTTGCTTGAAAAACTTCTAATTTTTTTTAGTTGTGGTTTTCAGTAAATGCTAACAAATGGACCTAAACATTAAAAATGCATGAAATTTTAATGGCATTTTAAAATTTGAGCTCTGCAGAATAGAACCGATTTTAGAAATCACAGTATTCGATCTGTGATGTGTCTGGGCCAATGGCTCTCGTCATGAGTACCAAAACTTTAGATGCAGAGATCTCCACAATTATTTCCAAAAATAGGCTGAGCTGTAGGAGTCAAAAGTTCAATAAACCAAACTGGCTACTGGGCTGAGTTAGCAGCTGGATAGAAGGGTTTTAAAGGAGGCAGGTAGATGGTAAACATCTTTCATTTGTCTAGCGTTTCTGAATTACTGGAGCTTTATGAGGAAGATCCTGAAGAAGTGCTCTATAACCTTGGGTTTGGAAGAGATGAACCAGATATTGCTTCAAAAATTCCAGCGAGATTTTTTAATTCGTCATCATTTGCCAGAGGGATAGATATCAAAGTGTTCTTGAATGCCCAAATACAGCGCATGGAAGTGGAAAATCCAAGTTTTGCTTTAACAAGTAAGTATGTTTATGAGTTTATTAACTATGTAAACAACCCCAAAAGAGGTGTGTATCTAATATTCTGGCAAAACTCAGTTACAGCCTAAAGGCCAAATTCCATTCAGAATTCATAATAAAACTCTTGCTTTGTCTTAAATAGGCAAGAGGTGACCACCAGGGTGGTACTCCTTGGGGTGAGTGGAGGGGTTTGTAGTGGGGGAGAGAAATACAAGGCATCCTGTAAGGTATGCTGCCTTCTGGTTTGTATCATTCTCATCTCTTACTCTAATCTTGTCCTCTGTTGCAGCTTTAGAGCACTGAAACAAATAGCAATATCCCTCTGTTTCTGGTGTTCTTCAGTCTGTGGGTGGGATTTTTTTTCTGGGTGGCAGCGACCTATTTTTGTCATTGTTGAAATCTGGGGCAGTATTTCTATTGACTTGGACAGGAGCTTTGTTGGATCTGTAATGAGTGTTGCTGCAATGAGGGCATAGCTGTCCTTTTGTAGTTGCAGATGGAGAGAGCAATGCGAGTAACTCTTTCTAGCATTTTGTAAATAACTTGCATTCACACACATATGCCACTTACATACTTTGGGAGAACTTTGCATGCTGTTCTTGTGCATTTAGTAAAGATTCTTGCAAAGGTGTTTCTTTTTCTCCATAGTACAGTATCACTTTCATGTTACAGGCCAAGGCAGTGTTCATTCAGCCTTAGGGGCCCTTGGTAAAAGTAGGAGGAGGTTTGTGGGGCTGGACAGAGGTTATGATCAAAACTGCCTCTTCAGATATGCCTTGTGTTTCGTTCCTGTGCAGGTCGTTTTCGTCAGATTGAAGTGCTTACTACTGTGGCCAATGCTTTTTCTTCTTTGTATTCTCAAGTCTCTGGGACTCCTTTGCAGAAAATTGGTAGTATGAATTCAGTGTCTTCCAGCAAAGAGGCATCCAGCCCTCCCCCTCTGAATCGCAGCAATACAGCCAGTCGGTTAATGAAGACCTTGTCAAAACTCAATCTGTGTGGCACACAGCAAGCTGATGGCAGCAGCTCCTTAAGTCCTTCGCCTGTTGAAAAAGGGAAAAGTCCAGCTGAAGTAGAGAGTGAGGAAAATGATGTGAAAAATGAATCTAAATTGCCAAAATATCCTAAAAAGAAAGACTGTCCCTCTTTTTTGGCTACTGTAAAGGAGGAGATAGGCAGCAGTCAGACAAAGGCTGCGAACACAGACAGACCTGCACACCCCCCTGCTGTGACTGATGATGCACAAGAGGGTACTGTGCCTCCAGCAGATGGGCAGGGTGGCAGGTTGGCAGGTGCCCAGGATAGACCCTGTGAAGAACCCAGTCTTTTGGACTCGCCGGGCCTCAGCAGCAGTTCCAGTACATCCGACAGCAGTGTCCTGACACAGAGACTGTCCACAGCATCACCAGGTAGAGACCCCTGCGCTCCCCTCGCAAACCCGTCCATAACGAACCTAATGCTGCAGCAGAAGGACTCCTTTGAGATGGAAGAGGTGAGTGAAGATACATGACTTTCTTTCTTTGTGCATACAGTTTACATAACTCGCTGTCTGCCAGCAGAGGAATGTTCCCTCTTGTGCAGTTGACAGTGTTTTCTTCAGGAATACTTTAAATTCTCCGAGTGTTGCACTTTCTCAGCAGTTGCAGGCTGCTCTAATTGATCCTCTTAGTGAAATGAACTTGCTGCTGCTGCTGCTGTTATTCCAAAGAGTCAGAGGGAAAGTTCTCATTCTCTTTTTTTAAATCAAATTCAGGTAATTGCAATCACTGGCATAACTCTTAGGAAGTTTTCTCTGTGTAAGTAGATGTAGCTTAGGCTTTGTATGTACTAAAACCTTGGGGGTTTAATTTTTATTTTATTTAAATTGTTAACTAGAAGTCATTACTTTTGTTGCCTAAAAGTAAATTCAGTTTATTAATTGATGTTGATTAAAAATAAATTTGTGAATAAAGCAAGAGTTTTGCTGCATGAAACAGAAGAGGGGCTTTCATGCAGCATGAGGTGCTCATCTTGTACAACTTTTGGTTTTGATAACCTTCTACTGTAAGCAGATTTATTTGTTCTCTGGAAATTAGCATGTTGAAAGTCATTGTGACATGACTTTCGGTGATGGCTCAGCTACAAATTCTGTGCTGTCTTTTAATATCTTCATAAATGCAGATATCCATTTTTATATTGATAATTGTCCCAAAGGATTTTTAATTCCCCGGTTCCTGTGAGTGATTTGTTTATTAGGCTAGTAAACATGCAGCCTACAAATTCAAAAATGCAATTTTTGTATAGACTTGCAGCTTGAATTGTAAGAACTGTCTCAAAATTCTTAAATGAGTAGATGCTTTTGTGGACACATTTTGGTGTGACTGTTAAAAGTTCAGTAGTTAAGTTCTTTTTCTATGTGAAATAGATGTATAAAATGAAGGCTATTGTGATTTCATTGGTGAAATGAAGAAAGCAAGTGAATAGAAAAGCCCCAGCGTTTTACAGCGAATGATGAAGTGATGATTTAGTAGATACTGTGTCTAGTGTCATAGTGTCATGACAAGCTCTTCTAGATCAACTATTGTAGCTGAGGGCACTCTTTAGGCAAAAAAAAGGTAATCAATCCTCTTGTGGTTCCTGCCACTTGTTTATTCCAGTGTGTCCTCACCCACATGTTGTGTGGCCATCTACTGAACCAGAACAAAGGACTGGTTCAGTTGAGGAGGGAAAAAGAAACCCAGTGTATTTCTGATTTATTTCTTTTTCCTGGCTTAGTTTTCAGCCAGATAATTTTCTTGATACAGCTCGTTGTGTAGCTACAAAAGTGTTTATGTTGGCACAATTGGAGGGGACTGAGTAGCAATGCATTTTGCCACATATTTCAGCAGAGAAATATATTTGTGGTACCCTGGGGCAAAACTGAAACAATTAATGTATTTTATATATATCCATATATGTGTGTATGTGTGTATATTAAAAAGAGGAGTGGATTTTTCCTTCAGAGTAAGTTGGACTGTAAAGACTTGCTTAATTCTGTGCAAATGTGATGTGTTTGCGAAGTTTTGGTTGACACATTTCGTGCAGTGATGCCAGGCATAAACACAGCTGTTTGGACAAGACAGCATATGATGTGGGATGGGATTGTGGTGAATTTTTTGTTGATGCAATATAGTATATACTTATCAACTGCCTACAGATCCCTGGGAGGGAGGGATTCACTTTGTTGAAGACATTTCAGAACAATTCCTGGCAGTGTGATTTTATTTTTGTGTGTCTCTAAGCAGGTTGTAATGAACAATAAACTGTATTAGAAACAGTGACAATAACTCCTCCCCCTCTTTTCCTAGCTTGGCTTGGAGTGCATTCTTATGCATAAGAAAGATGACAGATATATCAAGGAAGTTCTTTCCATGCTTACGAATGCCTTGGAGGTTTGCATGCCCTTCGGAAGTCTGTGGCTGTGAAGATAGCTAGTGTGGGAGTGAGTCAGGGCAGGATTTCCCCCAAACACCCACTCCTGAGGTGGCCAGTGACAGTCCTGAAGGTCATTTACCAGCATGAATATTGGCTGAGGGGATGGGGAAGGAGCTTCTGTTTGCTTGAGGAGCTGCACCGTGCTGTGGACATGGTTGGAACACTGTCTCCCAGCCAAGGACAGGAGGTGGACAATATTTAAATGAGAAGAGGCTTAGCTGTTGGAAGGCTGCACATTTAGCCATAAGAAACTAGGAGGTTTGAGAGAATCAAGACACCTTTCCTGGAGCTTCCAGTTTTATTAAAGTGTCTGTAAAATTACTTGCTGTTTCTCATTTAAAAAAAAATAAATAAATTTTTCCTAATCTTTAAGTTGTGAGCCCCTTCTATGCTCCCCTGCATTTGGATAAAATAAGGATTTACCCCTTTGGTACAGCCTTCATTTCCTAAAGGAACAGAAGCTGCTAGATTTATAATGCAAAAGTAATGCTGCTCGCTTATTAATGGTGGAAAGTTCAGGACGAGTACTCCTCAAAACCCTTGTAACTGAGAAAATGCACCCTTGTAGCTGCTATACACGATACCAATGCAGATAGAACCTCTTCCTTAGCCAAATACTAATTTTGGCTTATCAACATCAGTACCTTTGTTTTTTGATAATTTGATAAAATTAATGATAAGTTGATAAAAAATGGAGATAAATTCATTGCATGATAATTTCGAAACTGGGTTGGCAGCCCATTAGAGGGAAGAGTTGTGGATAATTGGATTGCGGGGTTATGCATGTAGACTTGCACGTGATCCGTTAGGATTTTTTCTGGATCACACAAAAGAGAGAATGTGTTCTTGGTTTTGAACGAAACAAAGGCCTCCCTGTTGGGATCTTAGGCATATTCTTTTCATTGTTTGAACATTTGCCTGAGAACTGCTTTCTTAATAATACTGTGTTTCACAAAGTTATTGAGTAAAAAGATTCATTTTTATGTAGTTTAAAGCTTCCCAGTTGAAATGTGCATGGATCTGAATATGTTATCTTCCTCTTCTGTATGGGAAGACATAAGAAGTATTTCCACGAGTAGTGGCGTGGGGAGGTCTGGAGTAGATTCTGGCAGGGTCTGGGTCCTTCTGCTGGAGGACTGGTGGCTTGTAGGATATAGTTGGTAGGGCAGCAGATGACAGTCCTTGTGTCATTTTTCTAAATGTATTGTACTTGTTCTTTATATTCACATGAAGGGCCAAGAGTTCTGACTGGAAAAAGATGGTAGTGTAGAGGTTGTCAGAGGTGTTTTCACACGGTAGTTTTAGTGTTCTGGCAAAGAGGAACTGAGAACTCTGTGTTGTCACAGGATGTGATTTCCAGGTCTTTGTGCATGCTGTGTGTAACCAGAGGGGAGTCCTGTGCTGTGGGTGGGAGGTGCTGCCCAAGGATTCCTGTTCTCCTCCAGGAGCATTACTGAATGCCTGATTAAGTTGGTTCAAGGAGATTACGATTTGCTTCTTCCATCAGTACAGGCTGTTGAATTGGAGGAAAACCCAACAAAACCTCCTCCTGCATGTGCAGTGTGTATAGCTTAGGCACTCTTAAGCACAGGAGCATATTCCAGTTGGCCTGACAAAATATTCATCTCCTCTTCCTGATAGATCCAGAGTACAGAGGGGGATCTACCTCACGTTTCAGCTACACACCAGCTAGCAGTGACCAAGTCAAGGAAAGGTGAGTAGACTGCAACTTCTGTGAGACAGCTGACTGCTGAGTGTCCTTCCATCTCTGAAAGGCTGATTCAGATATTTTAAGCTTCTAAAGTTTGTTTTCTCTCTAGAAATAAAAAAGTTACAGGTTTCTTTTTTAGCTAAATCACAGAACATTACTACAAAGTGGCAACCAAATTACAGGCAAGACAACAGCCCTATAACCTCGCTGGCTGTTTGCACTTTTGTATAATTGATGATAGCTCAGATGGCCTGAAATGTTAATTCAGATTGTGTGGGATTTTTTTTTCCTTAGTAGATCCTGTAATTTAAGATACCCATTTAAACTGAAATTATGTTGTTTTAAACCCAAATTGCATGATACATGCAGCTTTTCTCTATGCACTACTGCTCTGTCTGCAGACTGCCTGCACAGAAAACTAGTGTCTCTACACCCACGTGGAAATCATAGTCCCTCACATGGAAAACACTGTGCACTGGCTGTTGTGGTTCACTTAGTTTGTGCTTTCATCTCAAGTTCTTAGCTGTCTGTTTTATGGCTTGGGAGGGGTAAAAAGCTGACTTTCCATTTCATTTTGTGATTGTTACTTTGCCCAGTATTGGCAAGTGAAGTCCGTTCTCTAGCTGATGCATTTAATTAAAGGAGAACTAAAGCTTGTTGCGCTTAGTGAGCTGCTTAGATGCAACGCAATTTCTTAGTGACTCACTGCTAGCATCTCTACATGCTAAAGAGAGGCAGAAAAACCTGTCTTAAGAAACAGAGATCATCTTATTTGCATTTTCACAGATGAATTTACAATCTTGTGAACTGTCAGCTGAATTGCATTAACATGGTTGAGAGTGCCCTGGACTAAGTGTTGGAGAGTAATGCCTGGTTATTGGTGATAGCCTGTGTTACTTGTTCATCAGTGTTTTTGCATAACACAGCCTAGTGCTCACTAAGCTTCCTCTGCTACAAACATAGGCCACTAAGGATTGCCAGAAACTGAACCTCTAGCTGTTCCTAGTACTTCTTCTTTACCTGATTTTGAAGTTCATTACCACCTGCTTTACATGATAACATGAAAAGAGGTGCAGCCTTTACAGGACAGGTCTCCTGTTTGCCTGGCCTCGACAGCTGCAGGAAGAGCTTTTCAGAGGAAAACAACTTAAGGAACCAGCAGCTGCAGTCAGGGAGGAGAAAAATAAAAATAAAAATAAAAACTACTGCTCCCAGTAGTTATTTTACCCTCTTCTTCCACCATGCAATGAAGAGAAGTCAGATGGTCCTGTGTGTACCTGCTGAAAGGTACCAACAGTTCTAGCAATGGGTCGTGTTTCCCAGGCACTATGTCCCACCTGTTTCTGAATGCACTTGGCACAGATTAATGGTGACACTTTATTATCAGGCAGGCATTGCCTAGAGTTTTCTATGACTTATCTAACAAGGGTATAAATGCTTGCACATTTGCTAAAAGTTAGTCTTAACCCAGCATTTTATTTCACCTGGAAGATGTAAAAAACTTAGGACTTTGTTCTGTGTGGATCTCAGTAAAGTTGTCAAGAGGGAGAATATTTGATGGAGAATTTATCCAAAACATAACAAAACTGTAGCCAATTTTTTTTTTGCAAGTTGTCCAACATGAGACAACATAGAGGCCTGTTTTCTCAGAGAGTGGATGTTCACCAAGTGTAAAGGCATCCAGAGTTAATGGTCCCTTATTAAAAATTCTGGCCATTGTGTCTGAATGTGAAATACCGCTCTCACTGCAATCTCATGGGGTGG
Source organism: Corvus moneduloides (assembly GCF_009650955.1). NCBI lineage: Eukaryota > Metazoa > Chordata > Aves > Passeriformes > Corvidae > Corvus > Corvus moneduloides. Next base: position 14,995,187 of record NC_045482.1, on the reverse strand, counting down.
AATCAGCATGAAATTCAACCACAGGTCTTCTGTTGCAATGTGATTTCAGTCAATGATCCTTACACAAACCCATATTTTTCAGTGGCTTTGTCTCTACTGTGCATAAGCACCCATAAACAAAAAATTTGTTCCAGATGAATGCTTCCCCTGAAGGAATATTTCTGTACTTTTTCTTTTCATGTGGTGGTATTTCTTTGTCAATTAGCAGGGTTGGTACAGACTGTTATAAACCTTGCAGTGTCATTTTACATCTACACAGGGAGTTGTGGATGCTTTCTCTGACATTTACAACAGTTTGTAAGGTATGTTAAGAGGGCCTTTAATAAGAAGTGAAGTATTCAAATAAAAAAGATTCTCTTTCCTACTGAAATATTATGGTTGACTGTTATGGTTGAACATAACAAGCATAGAGTCTGCTGTTGCTTAGACTCACAATTAAAGCATGTTTCTTATTTCAGTTTTTTTAGGAACACAAGAATGAAAAGCTTCAGCTAGTTTGTAAACATACAGCGCTGCTAAATTTCCACTATAAAAAAAAGCTTATTGCAAAGTTATCTGGTAGAAAGGTTTGTTAGTTCCAAACCAAAATTCTTACTGACCTATCATACAGCAGCACCTTCCATTCCAAAAAATGCCCCAAAAGCAAGACAAATACAGGTACAAGGCCTAGAGGACAAAGTATTCTCAATACATTTTAACTCGTGAATGTCTGGTTGTTGACATCAATGGCTCTGTGAAATTTTGAGTAGCCACAGACCTGTTTCTTTTGAGGCATCCTACGTTGATAGTCAAAAGCAGTTATTGGGTTTGAAAATTTAGTTCTTGAAAGGGAAGAAAGCACATCATCAGCACTTCCTGTCCTTAATATATTATTGTATTTATAGCTCTCTGCGGGTGCAGCTCCACAGGAGATTGGATATGGGGGAGTGAGAAGAAAACATCTGGAACAGATTTAGTATTTATGGGAGTCTGTGCTTATCTGTCCAGATGCTAGGAAATCCCCAGGGACTCAGAGAGTTTTTGCAGCAGGGCTCCCTACTGGGCTGGTTTTGTTAGTGCTGGGGTGCAGGCTGTGATCAGTATGCAAAAAAGGGACACCTGATACTTAACCCCATAATGAAATACTTGATAGTTAAGTTGGGAATGTTATTTTATTAGTTACCTCATAAAATACAAAGTGCAGTAGAGCTTTTCCAATAGTGCAGGTACAAGAAACAAATGTTAAAGCTTCATGGATGGTTTCCACATATTCCTTGTCCTCTTCTGTGTGAGCAGTTGAGTGATGCAGAAGAGGTGAGACTGACAGTCCACTGGTAGCTGATTATTATGTTATAGTAGATGAACTAATCATTTCCCTGATAGGGATGCTCTGATGAATCTGCTCTCACATTTTGCAAACCACAGACTTGTTTCTTCATCATGTGTTCTTTGTTTAGAACTTTTTCAGTTTATTTAGTTTATTTATGAATACACACATTTTTTGACATGTATCCAGTGCCTAAATATACTTTGATTTTTTTTTTTTTTTATATAGCTTAAAAAACCATCCAAGAGGCATTTTAATCTGTACTCTGTTAAACTGGGATGGGAGTTTGATTGTTCCAGCTGGTTTTGTTTGTTGTGGCTGGTTCCTTCTCCCACACTTTCCTTATTATACTGCCCCTGGCCTCCTCCCAGTAGTTCAGATTTCCTCTGTGTGGTGTTGACAGTACTTTTGGGTGGCAGAGTTGGTGTTGTGCAGTGGTACTTTTTTGCAGAAGGTACAATTGCCTTGCTGGGGTTACACAGGGCAAAGGATGATCTTTAATCAAGAGCCAAATATAGCTCTGTAGCTTTTTAAAAAATGTTTTCATATTTTCCCCTTGTTAGCTGGAATCTGAGAGATATCCAGGTGCTATAGAGCAGGCTGTATAGCTGGGTCAGTAGTTGTCAAGGAGGGAGGATACCATTACGTAGCAGTATATCCCAGCGTACTAGTTGGTGTTTCCAGTCTTTACAGAACCAAACCTTGTCATTTCACTGCTGATTCAGTAGATATTCCAGTTCTTTATAAGTTTTTACTGCATTTACATCATAGTGGTGTTGTGGAGAACCCTAAGAACTTGCAAAAGACAAGGTTAAGGTGTGGGAGCAGATGACTACTCAGAAAACATGTCTTTTCTGGTTTGCTTTAAAATGTTAAAAAAATCCTGGCAGCTCTGTTGCACAGAAAGCAAGGGATGACTGTATTAAGGGGATGTATCCTGAGGTGGAACCAAGGCAGTTTGAATCTGTTCATATTGTGCCAGTCACTTGCCATGGATAAATGAGGCCAGTGTGAATGACTGCTCTGGGCTGATCCCTTGACTGGCAGTATCTGTCCTGTAAGGCTGTCAAAGCATGTGCCTAAATAACCAATGCTATAGAAAACTACCTAAAAGACTGATTTTAATTTCAGTACTGTGTCTCTGAGAAGACCAAGAATTGATTTGAGAAAACATATAGGTGTCATTTTCCTTTCTATAGCTGAAAAGGAAGTACTGACTGAGAAGGCAATAGAAGGGCAGGTCAATATTCTATTGAGCAGTAGTGATCTTCATGTGCATGAAAACAGATGCCAGCATGTGCTCTGGTGAATTGCTTTATCTGAGCTAATGGGGATCTCTTGCCTAACAGAGGTTAAGGCTTTCCCCAGTAGTGGTTTTTTCTCTTAAATTAAAATTCACCAGATAGGAAAAGAGGGGAGTCTAAAATGTCTGGCAACAAAACTAGGTAACTGTTCACCTTGAAGAGTAACAGCTTCCCCCCCAGCCTCAGCTGTGGTGACAAGCTGTTCAGCTGTATTAATTGAATTGGGTAGTTAATAAGATCCAGTTCTCAGGGAAGTAATTTCCATTGTCTTTACTGGGAGTTGGGTGGGGATGTCTGTCTTGAGGTAGAAAAGTTGTTTGTCATCGCAGGATATTGTGGCTACCATGATAACAGCACAGCAGCACAATTTGAAAGGCACTCTCTAAAAGCTGTGTGACATCACTGATACAGAAGCTTAGTGGGCAGTTTGCCTCTGCTGGTGTTCACAGACTCTGCAGGCTCTTACTTATTTCTGTGTTAGTAAAATGTTTCTCAAAATAAGTACTAAAGAAATTAGTTCTGAATATCCAACTGTTTCAAAACAGTTTTCATAATGCATGCCAACGCATTGAGATGTGAACTGCGATTAATTATATGATGACATTTAAGTGGGGCAAAATTCTGCATTGAGCCTTCGAGAAGACAGCAGCAAGCTCTTGCCTAAGGCTCGAGAGGAGGAGGTGACAGGGGCCTGGGGGCTACAGGCCACTGTAGTTGCTTCCCATCTCCAAGCTTTTATACTTCTACTGAGGCCTAAAGGTGAGATAAGGTTGTTGCCTACCTCAGGCTGAGTAAAATGTTTCTGGTGCCGTAAGGTAAACCTTGCACTTGGTGGGTGCTTCCTGTGTCCAGTCAGGAACAGTATACATGCAATAGTGTATTGCAGAGCTTGCTGAGATCTCCCTGCAAAGCTGCTTAGCAAATGCAGTGCTTGCACCAGAGGAAATCACTCCTGGGAAGCACTTAGGGTTTTAGAGCCTCTTTAGGCTATTTTCATGCTTACCTAATGCAAGTAGAAAGGAACAAGCAGGAGGATCTTATCTTTCTTGTGTAAATGGGCACTGGGAATGTGCTTTGGCAGATTGCCCATTGATGCTTAAAGGATGTTCTGCATTTGTCCACTAAACCAGCAGTGGACCCTCTCAGCCACTGGCAGAGTCCTCCACATGGCCCTCTGCCCACGTGATGCTGTTCCTTTGGGTGTATGGGGTGGTGTAGGCTGGTAGGAGACCAGTAATCTTCAGTATCTCCGTGATCAGGAGAGGTGTCAAATCTGTACTTTTCAACACAAAACAACTCTTCCCCTAGCCTGCATGTGAATTAACCAGTGAGGTAGTTTTGTGAAAGGAAAACTCCAATGGTGGCAATATCTGCAGAGGTTTTTTTCCACAGCACAGGAAGGAAAAATGTAAAAGATGGTTTCTCTTCCACTGTTGCTTGAAGTTTCACAAATAGGTCTTTGTGTGAGAGAGACTTTGCTTGAAAAAAAACAAGTTGTTTCTCTGTTTTGTTCTAAGTGGAGCTTGAAAAGCAATTGTATTACCCGCTTAATGTTATTTTGATGTAAAAGGAAAGCATGTGTTGAATGTGATTGGTCTTGAAAGGCTGTGATTTGCAAAGTAATTATGATTGGGTTTTGGTTGTTTTAAACAGATCAGCTTTTACGGACAGCAAGTCAGCACTCTGACAGCAGTGGCTTTGCTGAGGACTCTACAGATTCTTCTCCATTCAATCAGCTTCAGGTAAGGCTCTCATCCTGTGGTTCAAATACTCCTGATTAGCATGAAACAGTAGGGGACAATAGGAGGGATGTTGATGTTTGTCTGCTACTGTGACTGTCAGTCTAGATCCTATAAAATTATAATTTTCAGAGCTGGACTTGCTGAGTCCTTTACAGACTTTGTTCAAATTTGAAAGCCTTTCTGGTAGGTTAATCTGGGTATACTTGGGACTGGAATAAGCTCTAAGTTCAATACGTCCTGTTTGTTCTTTCTGGTGTATCTTTTCTCGTGGTCTGGTAGTTGATTCCTCTCAGTAGTGGGTAGAGATTAAGGTCTTGGAAGATTATAACTATTCTGCTGATAATTTCTTTTTTTTTTTTTTTTTTGGTCATTTTTCCTTTCCCACTCTCTTTTGCTTCTCTCCCCCACGCCCTACATATTTTTCTTTTATTTTTTTTAAATTCACAACAGACAGAAAATAAAAACAATTTCACACTACCTTTGCTGTGAAGATAGACTAATTTTAGTTGATCCTGAGTTTCCATGCTCTTTCTTGTTCCAGTTTCTTTGATCTTGGTTCCAGAAATTGCTGTGATGCTGACCAGAGACCTCATGTCTTAAGGAAAGCTTCTGCTCCAGCATGGTGTTTAGGTGTCTGCTCAATACACATGCTTGCACAGCATTGTATCTGATATTTTGGAGAGCTGTTTTCCTGGTTCTCCTAAAACATTCACACAGTAATAGTCATGATTTGATTGCCCTGTCAGTCGGACAGAGAAAAGCCTTGAGTGGGATCCTGTCCTCAAGGCCAGCTATTTCTGGGACCTAGACCACAGCCCAAAGGAATAGATGGGATTCTGGGCACCTCCAGCAATTTCATTTCTATAGTTTGTATCTGCTGAACTGTTTCTTGTGCTACCATATGTTTCTCCCTTGTGGCACACCAAGCATTTTAAAAGCTGTTGGGCAATTACTAAGAAGAGATTTTTCACCCTCTCCATCCATCAATGTTGCTTTTTCATTTTGGTACTGGTATTCTGGACTTTCCTATTTAGTAGTTTTTCAACTGAGTTGAAATAAAATAAAAGCCAAGACAGGGTTAGTCTTTGTCTCCCTTAAACATCAGCTTAATGCTTTCCAAGAGCAAGAAAGTGAATAAAGGGAAAAATGATCCTGAGTCCCTGCAAAGAGCATAAGCATCTGACATACTTGTTCAGCTCTCTACTAAACTGCAAATGCACTGAAGTTGACAGGCATGTTAGAAGGAGAGTTGGTCACTCCTGGTCTTTGTGTTGGTTGCAACCTGATTAAGAGCCCATTAAAAGCATGTTGCAGCTAAGTGCCCCTTCACTGGAATATTGATGGAGTTTATCTGTGTTGGCTGTAAAGGCAGGAGTTTTTTCTGTTAGGCTGTTTTGAAAAGGTAGATTAAGACTGCACGAGGTTTGTGCCACGGAGTTGCTAGGCTCTTCTCTGCCACCTTCACTGCTTTATTCAGACCAAGTGCTGAACTCAATTCAGAAAACACGGGTGAATGATGCAGCTAGGGGAAATGAGAACTTGGCAGCTAGTGAAGAGAACCTGTGAAAAGATGAAGGGGATACAGAGGAGTATATATTGTTTCTTAAAAGTATGGGAATTTAGTGCCATCTACTGTTAAATTATTGACTCCAGCACCCATAGCCTTCCTCTGAAACTCAGGAGAGAACTCAAAATTTTAACCATATTGCCTTTCGTCTCTGACTTCCAAAATTAAGATTTCTGAGGGAGATTTTGACATTGAGATGGGATATTCTGCAGGGGAGCTTCATGTTTCTAAAGAAGCCAGAGTTCTCCATCCAAGTTCTTATGCCTTACTCATAATTGAACAATGTGATGGAGCATTAGGACACAGATAGACACACATGTAGCCCACATGATTTTCACCTAGGCATTATAATCTTTTGTTCTTTTAATACCTTTAACTTGAAAAATATCTGAACCTGCAGAGTCTTCCATAATAGTTTGTGGCTGTGCCAGTGAGTGCAGTGTTAAGTATTTGTGAAGATGACCTTCATGGCTGAAATCTTCTAGATGGTTGGAGAAGGAGCTATTGCCTGACAAACGTCATAAGTAATCTCTTTAGAAGGAACTAATAATTAATATCCTAATGGCAGCGAGAGCTGCAGAAATTAGAGATGGGAAAACTTTTAGTTCATGCATCAACTACGGTAAACTTCCAAGAGTGTAGTTTATACAACATACTCTTAGGAAAATGTCTTGTCCACTTGTAAATGCAGCAGTTAGGCCAGCTTCAAGAATATGCTTTGCAATGCATAGATCTCTTCTTTTTTCCTTTCTCTTAGGTGCTTTTCCTGTCATTTGTTACCTATTAAATTAACTCCCTCATATCTGTGCTCTGGTTTAAACTCTGATTTAGAATGAAAAGGGGGAAAAAGTATCAGGAGAAAGGAAGGATGGGCTAATAGCACTAGATGTGGTCTTCGGCTGAAATTAACATCCTAATGTGAGATTCTCAGCCTTCAACAATTCTTTAACTAAAAACAGACTGAGTTTATGGGCAGACTGGCTTTCCCATTCTTAGTGTTGTCCTGGAACACAGTTTAACTACAGTCTTCAGTTCTCCTCACTTCTCTGTATACACTCCCTAATGCTACCCTTCATTTCAGTGCTGTGAACCTTTATAAATGGGAGATGCTTTGTACCACGACCCAGCTATCCATTTGTCATCACTACCTAAAATACTAGCATTTTACTCTATTTGCTCTTGCTCTTCTGCCACTTCTGTTCTTCTTACAATATAGAATTTTTTGTCAAATAAGAGGAATATGTGAAGAGCTTTCTCTATAGAAAAATAAAGATCTCCTTTTGGTGCCATATTTAATTGTACTTCTAATGTATCTGATACCATGGTTTCTTTGCTCTCCATCACTGTTTTTCTTGCACACTAAGTGCATTATTCCTTCTGCTCGCCACCCCAATACCCAATGAATGTGTTCTTGTACTCTTAGCCTGACTCCAGAGAAGGCAGTAGTTGAGTCTTCAGTACATTCACTCCTTTGCTGTCTCATCTTTCCTAGGTTCAGGAGTCTTTGCAGGGCATGGGAAGCAGTGCTGACAGCTGTGACAGTGAAACAACTGTGACATCACACAGTGAGGAACAGAAGACACCGATAGCCAAGGAACTGCCCTGTTTTGATAAGTTTGAGGAGGAGGAGGAGGAAGATGATGATGAGGAGGAGGATTATGATGATGATGGAGAGGATATTATCTCTCAGGTAGAGAGACGAAAGGTAGGGGCATCTTCTGATAGAAGAAGGAGTGAAGATAGAAAAATTAGTGACTATAAAACTGAACAGAATCAAGGACAAGAAAGCAAGTCATCTCATATATCAGAGACAGTCCAAGGAGAGGTCAGCTCTAAAGAGGAAGATGTTTCCAGTGAGCAAAAAGAATCAGACCTGCTGGAGGAAGGCAGTGTCTTTGAGTTTCCTCAGTACCACACGCATCATATCCTCAAGTCGATGCAGTCTCTGGAAGATGGTGGCTCCTCCCCATCATCTGTGGACAGAGTTCACGTTGCCTTGCAGAGAGCTGAGATGAGGATCATCAGCTCACCTGACTCCAAAGCCAGGTGCACTCTGCTTAAGTCGAAAGATCTTCTGAGGAAGCAGAGACTCTGGTTTGCTGAATCGGGCTATCCTCTAAGGCGGTCTCAGTCTCTCCCAACTGCATTGCTGAGTCCAGTGAAAGTGGTGTCCTCTGTGAATGTTCAGTTAACTCCAGGAAAAGAGACTCTCTGCAGTCCTCCTTCCTTCACCTACAAGTACACACAAGTGGAGGAGGATGAGAAAGCAGCGTCTGAGAATGACAGAAGGGAGGATGAGGCAGCCTCCAGCCATCCTGTGTGCAAATCCACACTGTTTATTGTGCCTTCGTCCTCCAAGAAAGAGGTGCCCCAGGCTGGGCCCAGCAGGCTGTCTGAGGAGCTCAGTCCCACCAGGCTACAGAGCTGCCCCCTGCACACACCAGCAGCCATGTCCCAGTCCACGTGCTCCCTCCATTCCCTCCCCAGTGAGTGGCAGGACAGGCCGCTGTGTGAGCACATGAGGACGCTCAGCACCCACAGTGTCCCAAGCATCTCCGGCGCTTCCTTCAGTACCATGCTTCCCCCCTTCAGCTGTCCCTTCTTTCCAAGGCATGGCATTCCTCATCGTCCTCTTGCCACGAACCCACCCTCCACTGTGGAGATGCAGCTACGCAGGGTCCTACATGACATCAGAAACTCTCTGCAGAACCTCTCACAGGTAAGAAGAAGCCAAATTTTGCCCCTGGGCAAAGAGGCTCCATATTTTATCCTTAACAAACCAAGGTGATAACCTGAATATTCCTTTGTGTAGTTTAACAGATCAGGAAAAAAAGACTTTTTGTGCAAGTCTGATTTGCTACAGTTTAGGAGCTTCCATTTAAAGAGGCAAATTTAAAGTGTTTAAAGGTGGGATTTTTAGGTTAGGAAAACATTTTTCACCCAGAGTGTGGTTGGCCACTGGAACAGGCTCCTCAGGGAAGTGGTCACAGCCCCAAGCCTGACAGAGTTCAAGAAGCATTTGGAAAATGCTCTCAGGCACATGGTATGACTCTTGGCGTGGTCCTGTGCAGGCCCAGGAGATGGACTTTGATGACCCTTGTGGGTCCCTTCCTAGTCAAGATATTCTGTGATTCTGTGATCATCTTTTCAGTGCTCCACTATTTTTGCATTTAATATTTTCTTGTTGCAGTTGACCCAGACTGATTTTTTTTCAATATTTTTTATTTTTTAGCTTTAATGGATATTCTTGGATGGGAGGGAGGAACACTGTACTCTTTGTCAGCTGTTATTTTAAGATAAGAATCATTCACTTTAGATTCAAAAATTCATATTTACAGAATCACAGAATGGTCTAGTCAGTCCTTTGATTTTTCTTCTCTTTGACATACTTCTCATCCAGCTGATAAAAATGTATTTTTTTCCTTACAAGTCACAAAACTTCAATAATGATGTCAGTGATTGATCTCTGTGTGTTTCTGTGCTGTTTCATGCCAATCTTTTTCACTTACAACTCTGGAGCTAGTCAACATGTTCTTGATACCATCAGTCTTTTATTACGAATTGATTTTGTCAGAGCATGTGAAATTTTGTCCATCTCATTACTTAGAGAAGAAATGCTTGAGAACACAAGCACATAAATTTTACCAATTTCTGCCGCACCTTCTGCTCCTCCTCTCCTGATTGCCAGCTGTCTCTCCTCTGCCATCCTGGTTCTGCTGTTTTCTTAGGTAGTGATCCAACTTAGGATCCTGCAAGCTCCTGCAGGAGGCTGCGTGGGCAAAGCAGTTACAGACTCTGCTCATTCATGTATGAATACATGAGTACTATTCAGTTATAGACATAAAATTTCTGTGTGTTTAACCCAAGAGCAAACATGCCCCTGGCTGCACCACAGTGCAGGTGGTAGGCTGTAGTGGGCTTTTTCAGGCCCCTGTTATTTTGTTAACTTTGCCACTTGTCCAAAGTTAGAGGTGAGTCCAGGCTTCCTTTGGTTATATCAGCTCGCCTGGCTCCTCAGAGCAAGATTTGGTACTGTGACCAGCTCTGCAGCAGAGGGCTGTGGTCACCTGTGTTGTAAGTCAACCATTGCTCAAGGTGGTACTCATGGTGTGCCTGGGAGAAAGTGTTTGCAGAACTTAACCTTCTTTGGAGAATTCTCTCATGTGTACCAATTGCAGCCTTGATCTGTCTAAGTTTACAGTGTGTTCAGTACTTCTACCGCACATACTATGCTAACTAAACGTGCTGAAAAAGAAACTTCTGTATTACATCCAGAACTCAGGCTGGTCCAGTAAAAAAAAAAAAAGGGGGCATTGGAGGGGATAATAAGATTTAGCCCACTTGTTCTTCTTCCAGCATATTTTGTCTGAACTAGTTTCATTTTGGGGCCTGGTCATTGTCATGGCAGAGGTTGGTATGAAAATGTATTCCCTGCTTTTTCCTACAGTAGAGATCGAGTTTGGCACATAGCATACTCAATGACTAAAGAAAAAGTTGAGCTATTAAATATATGATTCTGATTTTAAGAAGGATTTAAGAAGGAGTAGGTAAGTTGCTGATAAAACAGGAAACAGAGAAAGCTGGCAGAGGAAAAATAAACACATCCTCTTGCTATGATCATGTTTGAGCAAAACTTTTCTATATGAATGAATATGCTTCAAATTTTCCACGGCGTATCAATAGTTTTTTGAATTCTTTCAAAATTATATTGGACAAGCTGTGGTTTTTGCGTTTGAGAAGGTAAACACTCTTGCTGTTTCCACTGTTCTTTGCTGTGCTGTGTCTGTACATGTAACAAACCCCTGGATTTTATCTGTTTGCTCCGTATGTTGTTGCAACATGCAAATAGATATTCTTCAACAATCTTGTTTTCATGAGAGTTCATTAGCAAGCTGGTGTCTTTGGATGTAGGCAATGTAGTGAGATTAAAAACCAAAATGAACAAAAATTCCCCAAACTAAGAACTAAAGAAAATTCCATGACAAATTTGACTATAATCATGATTTCAAAATGGAACACAGTTTAATTTGCTCAGTTCTGGTTTTGGAGTTGTTCTTTTTATCCTTAGTGGAGACAATTAAGACTACTAAGTTGACAATTTAGACCACTTAGTTTTTATTTCTACTCACTCTGTCAGACAGGATTAATGTGGCTTTTCACGGGCAGCACACTTGCATTGCTGAGCTTTGGCGCGCGTGTGTCAGTAAAGAAATGGTGCTGCCATTTTGTGAGGTTGTCTTTTTGTAACACAGTATTTCCATGGATTGCAGAAATCTCAATGCCAGAAAGGTTGTGTTTTAACAGTGGCTGCTTTTGGAGTGTCTGCATTAGAGAGGATGACTTTCCCATTTCAAATTGTTTGTTTCTTCCCCTTAGTACCCAGTGATGAGGGGTCAGGATCTTTCTGCTGCCACTGGTTACACTACTCAGAGATCATCCATTCTACCTCTCTATGAAGTAAGTGACCCTGTTTATGCAGTGGTACTGAGTCAAAATAAAACACAAAAGAACCTCCTAAATGTGTCACAGATTGTGCTAACTTTGGGCAGTTCCTTGTCTTTGCTCTCAAGAGAGAGCTGCCTGCAAATAACGTTAAAAAGGAATTAATCTAAATACATAGAAACCCTTTCATGTGTTTGCTTGTATGATACAGCTGAAAATGCTGTTTTCTTGAGTCACTGTGAATGCACAAAATGCAGCTTCCATCATATGCTGAAGTTGCTGAGGTGCTATTAACTCAAAGGGCACATCTGGGCAAATGTGGTTACAGGATCCAAACTTCCTTTGTTTCCCATGTAATTCATTATTATGTTTTTATTTCCCCAGAATACTTTCCAGGAGCTACAAGTGGTGAGGAGAAATCTAAATTTATTCAGAACCCAAATGATGGATTTGGAATTGACTATGTTACGTCAACAGACCACAGTTTATCAGCACATGACAGAGGAGGAAAGGTAAAATGATGGGGTTTTTTTTAAAAAAAAAAAGATAAAATACTCTGGCATATGAGAAAATGCATTTCTGCCCTTGAAATCAGCAAGAAGTCTAGTAGTTTGAATTTGAACAGGGTTGGAGCTGAGTTTTTGCCAAGATCTTATTTACTCTTTTCTTTATACATCTTCATTCTAGAGTTTTTTATTCTTTGTTGCTTCCAATCCCTATTTCTCACTAATTAATTTTTTTTTCTGCATCCTTTCTCTGAAGTGATTCTGCAGCTGCAGTTTTTAAGGGCTTTTATCATAGGATACTTGAACAGAGGATATTGCAGGGGAAAAAGTTGTAAAGATTTTCATTTTAGATCACTCCCATCTTTGTAGATGCAAATAAAGAATGAACACAGTAGCATTCAGATGCTTTTCCAACTTTTCAGTGGCTACTCAGCAGGCTTCAGATGGCATTCATATTCTGGCTCTGTGTGTTTGTGCTCACCAGGAGTTGCAGTAGCAGCAGATCTGGAACATTTTTTAAAACTGAATATATATTTAGTTCAGTTGAATCAGCTCTTGGCCTATCACTTTAAAAGTAAAAATGTTTGAAATCAATTGGCTGCCTTAGACTGTGTTCCTGGCCAAAATGTAGCTGTGCGTGCTGGGGATTCTATAACCACACAGGAGAGGTAACATGTGATTACTGCATTACTCCATGGTGCTTGTTTTTATCAGTTTGAAATTGCATTTGATTAGATATATGTAGAAATACTGATTTCTTCTGCATTTAAAGCTAAAATTTTTGGAGAATATTCTGTGATACACTATGTTGTTTTGTTTTTTCTATGGAGTCACATATATCTTCTATAAATGGAAAAAGACTTCGGTTCCATATAGTCATTCAGCTAATTTTTCTGGGAATTATCTGTGTTCCACTTTGAATTCCCTTGTATGAAGTCCTTTCCCTGTGGCACTGCTCAGTCACCTCTTTGCAGCTGAGTGCAGTGAATGCTTTTGTTCTTCACGTGATGGCCTTGCTGTAGATACGAAGCTGATCAGCTGCAGAGCCTGAGGAAGTCTGTCCGCATGGAGCTACAGGAGTTGGAGATGCAGTTGGAAGAACGTCTGCTTGCCTTGGAGGACCAGCTCAGAAGTCTGCACATGTCTTCACCTTACAGACCTCAGACACACATAGTAAGTATTAGTTTTGCAACAACACTGTGTGTTTTCTCAATGTTCATCACAGAATCATAGAATAGTTTGGGTTGGAAGGGACCTTTAAAGACCATCTAGTCCAACACTCCTGCAATGAGCAGGGGCAAATAATAACTTATAACTGTTAAAACTCTTAGAGTGGGATGGAATCTTGGGAATCTAATGATGCCATGTGTATTATCAGGGGTCATATTTTCTCATTTTCTGTCAGTATTTCATCTTGGGGAAAAGGTGTGTGACTTTTTTGGTGTTAATACATACTAATACATACCTTCTGGGGTTCTTGGGCTGAAAAAGATAGACCTCTTCTGTCAGTGCTTTCTTCTTTTTCCTCTTCATTACCCTGAGATCTCACAGTCTTGGTAGCTAGTGCTCATGTCTAAAATCCTTGGAGGGTGATGATGGGCTTTTTGGAGTTTTTCCACACTAATTTTCTTGGGGAATGGGGACAGAGAGATGAGAAATTCACAGTGTTTCTCTCCCAAGAAATGGAGTGTACTTTCTCTCTAGCTCTGCCAATCCATGGCAAAAAAAAAAAAACAAAAACCCAACCAAAACAAACAAAAAACCAAAACCCAAAATCAGAAAATCCCATTGTCATCAGTTTTTATCTCCATTGCCTTTTGTAGCTCCTTCAGATGAACACATGGCTCCCTGACAAACAGTGGGAGAAGCTCTGCTCCCACAAATACTCCCCAAAAGCATGAGAAGGGGGATAAAAGGCATTTGTCTGTGTTTATTGGTGGCATGGCAATATACTTTCTCTTATTTTTCACTCAGTGGAAGACTGTTCCTCTTTTTTCTGCTGCAGTTCTGTCATCAGCCAAACAAAAGAAAAAAAGATGAAAAGTATCATATGTTCTTCCTGGGTTTCATTTCTCTTTCTTAGCCAGTCCTCTTCTGTAGAAGCAGCACAGGCCACATCTTCCTCTTCAGTATTTTGTCATGGGAAAAAAATTGAAACCCGAGAACAGGAAAATATGGTGTTACTGTGATCTCAAGCCAAACTTGAGTTCTTTGAACCACATAAATATCTTTTTATTTGTAAATCCTTTTATAGAAGAGGGCCAGCTTTAAAAATGGCTGAAATAAACTTTCTCCAACCAGCTCCACTTCCTGTTTCCAACTTTCTGGTTTAACAGAAAGTTGTCTGAGATACAGCATATTTATATACTAGCTTCTGAGAGCTCTAAAAAAGTCCTAAGTGTATTAACTTGACTTAATTTTTCAGGGTATGTATGGAAGCAGGAGTGCTGATAATCTGTCATGTCCTTCTCCATTAAACGTCATTGAACCAGTAAGTAATTGTTGTGTACTCTGTTTTACTGATGAAAAAAACCAGGAAGGCTTTACTTTAAAAAAAGATTCCAGGAGATTAATTTGACACATAATTTTAGGAATACTTTACTCCTTTAAAGGGCTTTGTTGAAAACAGCTGCAATTTTCCTTAAGCAAATTTAACTATAGGTGTAAATAACTAGAGTCTTGTTAGCTTTTAAGAGGAATATATAAAAGTGAGGTTTTTTTCATTTAGTTGATACAGATGGTGATACTACCTCATGAATTTTCTAGGGAAAATTATTTCTTATATTTCTGTGCATTTTCTGCTACTGAAAACAAGTAGTTCAAAAACTGCAGAAAGGAAAGAACAAACAAACAAACATCAAGCCCTTACGTGTGTCTCTGTCAATGGCTCTGGCAAGATGTATCCATATTGCAAAAGTTGGTGGCTTGGGGAAGTGCCACAATTTTTATTTATGTTGGCTTTCAAAAAGGCACATTCCTTTTTATGATCCTCTTTGTTGCGGTCATAAAGGCAAAGTATATATTTGTTTTATAGCTGTATTTGTTACATGGAGGGAATTAAAGTGATTAAATAAATAGCAAGAAAACATAGTTGTGTCTGTATGTGACTTTTTTGTATGCTTATTTGGGACTGTTTCTTTTCTGAATCCTTAGGTCTCTGAGCTTATTCGAGAGCAGTCATTTCTGAAGTCTGAACTGGGTTTAGGACTGGGAGAGCTTGGACTGGAAACTCTCCCAGCAGAGGGTACAGAGTCCATATTCTCCCATGGAAACTCGGATTCCTCTTCAGTGTGCTCTGGTCACACAGGTAGAAAAGCTAAGAGTCAAAGCAAGAAGTTGTACAGAGCCTCTGTTGCCTTAACACCAACTCCACCAGTAAGAGCTGGACAGCAGGTGGAAAGCTCTGAGGAGCTTGCAGACTCCAAGCCAGAGGTGGAGCACAAACTTGAAAAAGTCCCTCTCATGCCTTCAGCTGATGAAATCCACAAAGCAGTGGAGCAGGAGGAGCTGCAACAAGTTATACGGGAGGTGAGGACGGAGGGGCTGACATCTGGGATGTTTGAGCTGAGTTTACTGAAACCTAAAGACAAGGCTGGCTGTAACTCCTGTCCTCCAAGGTTTTCTCTTCCCTCTCCAGCTAAGGCACCATTCTGTTGCTGTGCTGTGTCTGAAGGCTGAGAACGTGTCCATAGGTGTTGAAGCCACAGCTGTATTTATGTGCAAAGCAGGAGATGTTTTCCCAGTGATAGTGGTTAGCATGTAAATTAATAGCCAAGTATGGCTGGGAAAGAACTTGCCATCTCTACTACTTGGTTAAGCAGCAGTATTCCAGATCCCAAGTGAGAATTTCTGTCATGTTTGCTTGCTAAAATGCCAAACTGGAGTTAATTTGAGGGGTGAAATAATGTTTCTGAAACAACACTGTAGTAAATGTTAAGCACACTTTCCCAGTCCCTCTAGGCCAACCACTAAGGACTATAGGAATGTAAGTGAAACAAGCTGAAGGCAGGTGGGAAGTTATTTCAGAGTTTAAGAGTGGTCTTGGACCAATCCTATTGGGCTAGTTTTATTGGCAGTCAATGAAAGTG
The DNA here is from genome assembly GCF_009650955.1 of Corvus moneduloides. Taxonomy (NCBI): domain Eukaryota; kingdom Metazoa; phylum Chordata; class Aves; order Passeriformes; family Corvidae; genus Corvus; species Corvus moneduloides. The sequence continues at coordinate 14,979,232 of NC_045482.1, read as the reverse complement.
AGGAGTGCTTGGTTTTTTTTCCTGTGGGCCAGGTTAAGAAACAGGACTAAAGCTACGTGTTTTGTTAGTGGCATGACAGCAAAGCTCACTGGCAAGTTATGTAAATGGGGAAAGGAAGCCAAAGAAACTACTTGTTCTGAAAAGAAGTGCCTGTGAAAAAGTGGAGCAAACTCTGCTCTGAATACAGAAATGGGAGTTGAGAACTTGTGGATTTTATTCCCTCCTCTTCCACAGAGAGGAACCACTTAGCCTTTAGCTGAGGGTCATTGGAACCTTAGTCTTTAGCCTGTCCCTTGAAGTTTTTGTATGGCTCTGCCATAGACCACTAAAGACAAGGTAAGATGTCATGCTTAGAAACGTACAACAGGTCAGGCTGTAATTCTGTGGTACCTTCCAGGTCTGCCTGTGTTGAGGCTGTGGATAATTGGAACCAGCTTTACCTTAGCTTTGTCTTTGAAATGGATGAGATGCATGCCACTCATCAGAAGACTTGCACATGAGATATTATCACTGTGGTGCTGATTCTGCAGTGAAGCCAGGATGTGGCATTTGTATCCAGGCTGTCTGTAAAAATCCATGTGTTAAGGCAGCGGTGTCATGGTGGACGGTTGCTGAAGGAGAAACCGAGATAGAAAGGAGAACTGTAATTCAAATGTACTGCAAAAGCAGCAGAGACAAAAAAATCTGGAGTCAAAGGACAGAATTACTTCCGTCAATATTTTTTCTGAGGTTAGCCTCTGTGAAAGTTCATCTTTAGTTTCATTAATTGATAGCAAATAAAGATATGTACTCTTTGCACAGAGGTTGTTATTTGGGTTGTGTGGCACTGAGGACATTGTAATGCTGAAAGAATCCACACTGAACTGAGAGGCTACTATTCAAAGATGAGTAGTCAGCAAACAACTGAGCTTGACTCACTCAGTGAATATTTGAGCACACAGAGAGATTGTCCCTCAGTTTAACTTCACTGGCGGTGGGTTCCAGATCAACTCAAGGTTCTCAGCATGAGGAGTTCTGCAGGTCAGAGTGGAGATGCATTGGCTCAATGCACCTGGTAGATTTTGCAGAGCCAGAACATGCTTTTAAACATGTATCAGGAAAATCTTTATTATTTCGTAAGAGCTAGAACAGAACATAAATTGAAATATGCCTTGCTTAAATGGCCCTGTTGTTAGCAGAGGAATTCCAGTTCCATTGTCAAAAGAAAGAAATCTGGTAGGACGCATTCTTTGCTTATTCCTCCCATTCTCTGTAGCTGCGTGACCTTGTGTTGGGGAGAGAAAAGCCAGGCAGTGGGTGTGATATGCCTGGGTGGGCTGTAATGCGTGTGAACTTCGATCTGTAACTATTTGCTCCATGAAAAAAACCCATGGTGTTAACTTCTAGCATTAATGGACTAACTCCCATGGGAAAACATTCAACAACATGAAGTGTTAAAATACCAAACAGTAGCTCTCTTGATGAAATACAGCCTGACCTCCACAGGATTATCACATGAAGTACTTACTGCTTGACTTGTGTAAGTCACGGAATGCCACCAGGCCCTCTCACTCTGCCCTTCTCCAGTTTAAAAGATGTGATAGTTTAAAGATCTTTCTGCCTAAGGGCAATGGAAGTTTTGATTTTGCTAGCAGTTCTTCATTATAAATGACATTTAATGAAATTAAACTTTAAGGAAATGTATGATTTTCCTGTCAACATCTGCTTTAAGAGGCTGTAATGAGTCTTTATGGGACAGAGATGGTCTGGCAGAGAATCTTCCCCTTTCCATTTTCCATTCAAATCCATGTTAGCTCAACATCCCTCAAAATGTCTGTAGGTTGTTCATGTGTGCAGGTGTTGGGTTCCTCGTTTTACTATCTTGAGCATAAAAACTCACCAGCTGCTGCCGTGAAGAAGTGGCACAGGAAGAAAATAGAGTAAGAAACAATTCTTTTAATTATAGAAAAGGTATACTTCAAGATCAGAAATGTAAGCACTGTGAAAAGCCTCATTCCCCTTTTTCATTAGTAGGTGAAGAACACTAAGCTCCAGATTTACCGCAGTGGTACACTTCACTCAATCAGTTCTTTATTTAGCAGCGACATAATATTGCAGCAATAGTAATTCTTTTATAGGGAAAAGGATTATTGGTTTACTGTTGTAAATCTATTAATATGATACTGTGTTTTCAGTGCAATATTGAGTCTTGGTGTTGTATCAATGTAGTAAATGTACCATAAATGAGTGCTTTCTCCCGTTTTTCAAATGATCAATTTTTCATTCACTTGCTAAAAATAATTGATGGAGCATTCATTGACTGCTTTTCTGTCTTTTGAACAGAGGAAGCCTTGGCAGCAGGCTGTGCCCTCTGCAGAGCAAATAGAAGGTGCACTTTGCCCTAAATAATTTATAATGAAAAAGGCAAATATTGGCCACTGGTCCCCTCACACGCGTGGTACTGAATCACTGCAGGAGTCAGTGCTGTGCTTGCCACACAGGAGTGACCTTGCTGAGTCTGGAGGGGGGAGGAAGCAGAGGCTGTGAAAAGAGGCAGTGGAAGGTGGCCTTGTTGTCGTCCAGACAGGAAGGTGAGAAGCAGAGGGCTCAAATAATCAAGGTCAAGACAGAAGTTGTTGGAAGAGCTGAGAATAGAACAGAAGCTGCTTTGCTTCCAGTCTCTGCTTTGTTACAAGACTGTCTGTCATACTAGACCATTTACTTGCTAATTTGGGAAGCTTTTATCAGCTTTTTTTGGAAAGTGGCATTTATTTTTGTCCATCTGTTGAAAGAAGGGTACAGAATTACTCTTTTTTAGCATGCTTGCACACCCACCCCATGGGATACTGAAGAAAGGTGGCGAGAGCACTAGGGGCTCTCCTAGGCCTGCTGGACAGTTGGGGTGCTGTGTGCAGGTTCTATGCCTACATTTCTAAATCCCAAAGCCCTTACTAATCTGGCAGTGGTTCTAAAGTTCTGTACATCAGTGTGTGCATTAGCATAGACATCCTCTGGACTTTCAGCTGTGGCCTATTACACAATGGCTTTTCTTTTGTCTGTTAATCAGCAAACAACCCAACTGGAAACTTGTTTCCCAATAATATTATAGTCTTTGAATTTCTGCTTGATGCAAAGTAGTAATGAAACGAGGAACTTTGCCACTAATGGCTTAGGGATTGAATTGCCTGCCAAAGAGAACAAGGGATAAATAACCTGTTGCTAATGCTGCTGCCACCCTTCTGACGTTGTTGCTTAATCCTTTTGACGCACCAGGAAAAGGGGAGACTTATATGAAAAAGAAAAATGTGTTGCTTAAATGGGCTGCTGAGTGCTTCTGTGTGTGACCCTGGACCAGCCTCTGGCTCTTACCCCCCTGCACCCTCTCACAGTTGTTGTCCTCCTCTGTCCTTGGAACCACATGTGACTTGTCCCTCCTGAAGACCATCCAAAAAAATAAGTTGGTGCCAAAGATTTCTTGTACTTGCAAGAAGCCCATATTGTTTTTCGTTGTCAGGCCCTGCTCCTTTCCAGCATAATAAGCTCTTGTAGAACTGTTTTGCCTCTTTTTCTCCTTTGTTTCCCTTACTGTAGCCATCAGTGCTCTGCTCTTCTTTCGTTGTAGCCTCAGCCACACTCACATGCCTGCTACTAGAAACTCCTAGGTGTGTTTTATATAAAACTTAATGGGTAAATGCTTTGTCACAATCCTGTGAAAAATGGCCTTTGCTGGTGTAGATCACATGCCAGTGACCCATTGATGATGTGAGCAACTGCTGAAGCTCTCTGTCTTTCCTGCTGAAAGTATGCAACTAGGATTCGTCTCCTTTTGAATTCTATGAAAACAACAGCTCATGTTCATGGACTTGGACCCGTTCTACTGTGTAACCCATTTGTGAAGGAGATCAGTCCTGCCTTCCTTTTTTATAAAAACTTGTCCAAAAGTAGTGCATTTGGGGTGCTTTTGATGTATATATCCTGAAATGGTTTTTTCAGAACTTTGCATAGTTGAAACATATTTTTTTCTTAGCATAAAACCAGATATCCTAAGTGTAAACCATGAATATATTTACCATCTGGAAAAATAGAACTAGTTTGGTTTCCATTTGTACAATTTGCAAGAACTTCAAAATTACTTACAGTTATTTTTCCATTCTTCTAATCTTTTTCCATTCACAGTTTTGAAAGTTGACTTTTTGGTGGTGCATGTTTTCATATGTTGGTATTGTCAGACTTATCTGCAATATCATTTAGTTTTATCCATTGGTTATGTAACTTACTGACCTTAAAACTTTGGCTGATCCCTTTCAGATCAAGGAATCTATTGTTGGTGAAATAAGACGAGAAATAGTAAGTGGATTATTAGCAGCTGTATCACCCCAAAGCAGAGCTGCAACTGCAAAACAAGATACACAGCCATGAAACTGGTACTACAGGTAATCTTTGGGGATCTGCAAGAACCAGATTTTATTTCTATTTTAATTGTATAGAACATCATTGCTAACTTAAACCTTGCTTTGTTTTCACTTTCATCATGAAATATAAGCGATCAAAATTGAAGTTCATTAAATACAGAGAATACTGATAATCCTGGATAGATTTGGAAAATCAGCTGGTTTGTAGTTTGGCCCATTCTACTGTCAGGTTTCATAGAGTGGCCCTTGATTTTTCGTTTCAGTGTGCTCTGTGATGACTTCTTATGTGAATGCATCATGCAAGAGGATTTCTGTAGTTTGCTTGCCTTAGATATGAATAATATCAAAATACATACTTAACAAACAGGCTTCCAAAATCTAATTTAGGTCTTCATCTTCCTTTTTTTTCTGTAAGGTTGGATGTAGTCAGAAGTGCTGTGGGATTCTGCTTTGGGCAGCACCCACTGGTGAAAGTGTCAAGTTGGTTTTGCTCCAGGAGGTGTTAAAGCTGCTGAGATGGGCTACTGTGTTCGGCGGTTGGTTCTCCGATGTGGACCTTTCCTTGAGTTCGCCTGTAAGGACTCAGACACTTTAACATTACTTTCCTTAAAGCATCATCAAAATTGTGTCACTCTGAAAGGTTTTGTATTTATTTGTATGTCCCTGTTGTAAATTTTTATGTAGCTAATTTCTTTGTCTAATGATGCATCATGAAACTTGAAGATTTCCAGACGTAACCAATTTATAAGTAACACGTATACATTCAACCTAGCTCTTTTTTTAAAAAATAGAAAAAAAAAAACCCTCAACAACCCCTCCCAAAACACTGACCTCTATGAGGTATTTGTTGTGCAATAACTGATCCACTTTAAGAGCTTGAAATAACCAATAATGGTTTCCACTGCTGTTACTTAGTGCCACTTCAAAAGAAGGAAACAATCCTGTTGTAAAAATTGCTGTTAATTCTTGGGGCGGTTACTATTAGCAGAGTGGTAGAATGACATGAGGTTACTCTTAAAACTACTTAAAGTTCTGACACTGAAAGCCTTATCTTTGTGTAGAAGACAACTTTTAACTAATTTTATTTGCTTCCTTACTGTTTGCTCATCCCTCTATAGGAAAGTGCCTTATTTAAGCACTGGGGTGGTTTTTTTTTGGTGTTGGCTACTTGTAGTCATACCAAGGGAAGTTCTCTTCTGCTTCATATTAACCAAAATGCAATAAAAATACTATCTTCTGAAAGCAATTAGGATTTGCAACTTGGAATGCATGAATGACCTTGCTTATATTATGGGGAAAAGGGAAAAAATCTCTTTTCGTTCTCCATCCCTCACTGAGTGTATTTTCAGTCAGCCTGGTGAATATCCGATGGTTCCAATGGAGCAAATTGGAAGTCATTGGAGTTTTTATGTGGTCAAATAGACATTTAGTGGATATATAATATCCCTTTTGGCTGTGCTTGAACTCTCTTTACTCCTTTGCCATTTCCATCTACTAAAACTCTTTACACTGTGTCAAGGTCTTAAATCAAAAATAATTTCAAATATCACAATATCATATGAAAAAGTTTATAAAATTTTAAATTGTGTTAGGAAGACACACAAGGGCTGATTTCTTTTAAAAAGTGTATATTAAACCAATAAAATATTTATTTTGCCTATAAACTGTGTCAGTGTTTTGTATTGTGCATGGTTTACTCTTAAGCAAAATAAGTAAGATAGATTTGATCAAACAGTACACAGAAGGGGGAACAGCGGGAAACCTCAGGACTTGGGTTTCCAAAAAGCTTTCAGATGTTCAGGGCACCCTGAAATGTGAGAACAATGTTATCACTTCAAACCACTCTCTTGAAGTTGTTGGCTTCTGTTGCTGGTCCAAGAGGTTGGTTGGTCTTGACCTCTCCTCAGTGTTTGTCCCTGTAAGTAGAGGCTCTTGAAAACCTTATTCTGCATGTTGAAAAGCTGAAATACAAGCTCTGGCAGCACTGACGTGGCAATCTGTACAAGTGGTAAGTTGCAGTAGATTTCTGCCTTGCTTTGCAGTTTGCATCAGCACGCAGCTCCATTCCAGAACACCACAGGAGATCAGCCAGCCAGACTCACATGCCTGCAACCTTCCTTTGCAAATGCACAAACCCAAAACCTACTCAACCTGTTCCCCTTGTCCCCCAGACAGATCCATTAACACGGTTGACTGCTAATGTAGCTCCTGTGCCTTTGAGCTGCTCAAAGCGGCTTTTCAAGAAAGGTGACAGCTGCAGCTCTCAGGGAGTGATGGAGGAAAGCACTTGAGGAGCTGGTGGCAGTCGAGCAGGAGCTGCCAGCAGCATCTTCCATGGAGACAGCAGCCTGACTTCCTGCTGCTCCACCAAGAAAAGTCACTTGTTGGTAACATACCAGAGTATCTGAGGTATTTTATCGTGTAGCTTGTAAGAACATTTGATCTCAGCAGTGCAAATCCTAGTGTTTAATATATCCCGAGAAATGAAAAATACTGCCAAACTTTCATCCAACTGATGGAAGGCAGATTTCTGAGGTTTGGCAATAATTTAAAATAAAGACATTTCAAAATGACATTTCTAAAAACTGTGCTAAAATTAATGGATATAAAAGCACCTGTTTTTCCATACTCTGGATAACAGATCTTTGCCATCCTTAAAGACACTTCCTGCTAATATTTTCTGAGTGACATATGTGTAGATATAGGAATGTCTATGAACTGCTTAAAAAAATTTTAGTGGATCTGTCATACAGGTTAAGCTGAGCTGGTATCAACTTCTATTGCCTATTCTGTTTGTGCCTTAGGAACAGCCATCATTATTATCGGACACACACCTAACCTGGGTGACTTATCCTAATGGTTTTCTGAGCATGGACAGTTTTTCTTTTGTTTAATGACTCAAACTGCTACTTTCCTTGCAAATTAGTGCTGTCTTTTTTTCTGCCAGCCTGGAATTTGATAAGAATTATATGCAGATTAAGACAGCTTTATTAGTGGCTGATAAATATTGGTAAATCAAATTTGCAGTGAATAAAGCCAGACAGTGTTGCCAGAGAGATTTTGGATGTTTTTCTAAGGTTTGCTATGATAGTGACCTTTGTCATTGCCAGTTGGCTGTAGAAGTAACAGGAGAACCCACCTGATCAACATGGCTTAAAGACTTGTACCGTTGGTGGAATTTTGGCTTTTTCAATTGTGGGTTGGTTGATATGGCACCAGGCTTGCTGGAGACAGGTGGGGTTCACCTAGCCAAAAGGGGGCAAAGGGTTCTAGCCCATGGGTTGGTAATGTTGATTTGAGAGGGCTTTAAACTAGCTTGGAAGAGGGAGGGAGATAAGACCGGGCTCACTAGAGATGGGCCTAGAGGCAGCGTGCCAGTGCTGGGAGTGGAATTGATAGCCCAGCTGATGTGCTTCTACACCAATGCACGCAGTGTCAGTGACCAAGAGGAGGAGCTGGAAGTCATTGTGCTGCAGGAAAGCCATGACAGTCTCCCTCACAGAAATGTGCTGTGACTGGAGTGCTGCAGTGATGGTTACGATCTCTTCCAGAAGGGACAGGCGAGGAAGCAGGAGCAGCAGGGTGGATAGGTACATTAGGGAGTGTTTATCCTGTGCAGAGCCAAGGATAGTGATGATATGGTTGAGTACCTGTGGGTGAGAACCAGGGGGGAAAGCCAGCAAGGCAAAAATCCTGGTGGGAGTCTGTTACAGACCACCCAACCAGGATGAGGCAGCATGAACTATTCGATAAGCGCCTGGCTGCTGTTCCACAATCGTTGGCCCATGTTCTTGTGGGAGGTTTTAACTTGCCAGATGTCTGCTGGAAACTCCACACAGAGGAGAAGAGGCAGTCTAGGAGGTTCCTGGAGTGTGTGGAAGAGAACTTCCTGACACAACTGCTAATTAAGCCTATCAGGGTGGTGCCCCACTAGATCTGTTTACAAACAAAGAAGGGCTGGGGGGACATACTGTACTCAAGACAGCTTTCAACCACAGAACCATGAAATGATAGTTCAGGACGCTGGTTAAGAGAGGCCCTTGGGAAACAGTAGTTAATAACTGAGGGGTCCAGCAGGGTTAGACGTACTTTAAGAAGGAAGTCTTAAAGGTGCAGGAGCAGGCCATCCCCATGTGCTGGAAAAAGACTGGCCTGGCTGAGCAGGGAGCTTTCACTGGAAGTCAGGAAGAAAGAGAGACTGGAAGAAGGAGCAGGCAACTCAGGAAGAGCACAAGGATGTCATTAGGTCATATAGAAAAAAATTATTAGGCAAAAAAGCTCAGCCAGAACTCAATCTGGCCACTGCTGTGAAAGGCAATAAAAATTGTTTTTATAAGTACATTAACAACAAGAGGCAGAATGAGAAAAAGCTCCATCATTTATTGGACAGGGCGGGTAATGTTGTCACCAAGGATGAAGAAAAGGCTGAGGTATTTAATGCCTTCTTTCCCTCAGCCTTTAACAGACAGACCAGTTATCCTCTGGGCAATCAGCCCCCTGAGCTGGTAGACAGGGACAGGGAGCAGAATAGGCCCCGTGCAATCCGGGAGGAAGTATTTAGTGACTTGTTGTGCCATTTAAACACTCACAAGTGTGTGGGGCCAGATGGGATTCACTTGAGGGTATTGAGGGAGCAGGTGGAAGAGCTTGCCAAGCCACACTCCATCATTTGTTATCGGTCCTGGTTAACCAGAAAAGTCCCAGCTGGAGACTGACCAGTGTGACACCCACCTACAAGAAGTGTTGGAAGGAGAATCCTGGGAACTACAGGCCTGCCAGCCTGACCTTGGTGCCAGAGAAAGTTGTGGATCAGATTTTCTTGAGTTCAACCTCATGACACATAGAGGACAACCAAAGGATCAAGCCCAGCCAGCATGGATTTAGGAAAGGTAGGTCCTGCTTAGCCATTGTGATCTTTTTATGACCCGGTGGATGAGGGAAAGACTGTGGATGTAGCCAGCCTTTGATACTGTTTCCCATGGCATTCTCCTGAAGAAGCTGGCAGCCACAACTTGGACAGGTGCACTCTTTGCTGGGTTAAAAACTGTCTGGATGGCTGGGCCCAGAGAGTGGTGTTGAATGGTGCGACATCAAGTTGGTGGATTCTATGAGTCTGTGATTCTCATAAAGTCAAGGGCTGTGTTTTTGAAACCCTGAGAGCTTGCTGGGTACATTACAGCAACCTCCCCTTTAGTATTAAGACAGAATGGTCTTTAGCCCACTGCAGAGCAATACATGCCTTTGGCACAGCTCAAATCAGAGGTTTGTGGGCCTTGTAGTGGAGAGTTTTGATTGGTTTTTCCTAGGGTGAGTAAGTATTTTTCTAGCCCCCTCTGTTATAATGAAAATCTCCAAAAGTTACCTCTGCTGAAATGTGGAGATATGTCAGCATTCAGCAGCTGGAGGCAATAGCTGGAAAGGTGGGAGCAGCCCCACATCATTTGGGTTAGTGCTTGTGGTGCCTGTGAGGCACAGCTGCAGCTCGCCCACAGCACCGTGTCTGAGAGCTGGAAAGGACTGAGGATGGCCCCGGTGCCAGCTGCCAGAAGGAGAAGAGGCTCCTGCTGCTGGTAGTTTCTGCAATGCTGTTTGGAGACAGAACTCAAAGTGGACCTGCCACTGCCAAAAGAACTGATATGCTCTTGAAGCTCTTTCAGGTTCTTTTGCTGACCATGACCTCCATAGAGGAAGCTGCCTTGTATCTCCTGCTTTTTCTAGAATTGTGGTGTGCAAGCCCTTGGTGGTGTGCCTTTAGAGGGCAAGTGACGCCCAAGATGCTTGCTGCTGAGCCTTTCCTCAGCACTGCTTTGCTGCGATTGCTGTGTCCCTTAAAGTGACAACATGGAGCCTTGCTGATGCAGTGCAGGCACTGAGTACTGCTCTGCTGAGCGTGGAGGGGCAGCGTTTATACTGCCTTTCAGTTTTGTGTGCTGCTGGGCAAATAGCTTACACTGGAAATACAGCGTGGGTCAGAACATTTGTATTCTGTTATACCACAGATAGATCTCTTTCAATGAAATTGGCCACAAGAAGATACTGATTAGGGAGAGGGAACAAGAGCCCAGTTTGGAAACTGAAGTAATTCATGACTAGCAGTGTAAAACAAAACCTGAATTACGGGAAAAGTTTTCTTTTGGAGGATTTTTTTCCACAGGGAACAAAGCTAAAACTCCGAAACTTGGATGATGTCATAAAATAGAATTATTGCTGGTTAGCTGGCTTCAGTACAATGCAACACTTTCTTCTGAGTTAATGTGATAATGTAAAGATGATGCATGATTTGATTTTCAGGAAAAACAAGAAACTCATTAACTTGACATAAAGCAAATTTGATTTTTCATACATGATTTTAGATGTGATGGCAGTCTTTTGTATTCTTGCCATAGAATAAAAATGCACAATATTGTTAAAAGAGTTCTAACAATAGAAGGCAAGACAATTACAAAAAAGGAAAATCACTTGAGAATTCCTTATAGCTTGTATATTTTGTCATTCTGCATAGATGCTTGCTGAATGATGGTGAATACATGCAGAAATATATTTTTCTTGTTTGGTCAGGGTAAAAGGAGAAATCCTGGACAACAGTTACATAATGAAATGGTAGCAATGAGAGAGCAGCATGGTGACAAGCCAGAATTGCCTCAATGAGTGAGTAACTGTTCTACTTGCTGTGCAATCTGTAAATTGAGGTAGACCTTGGCTCCTGGCTTGTCCCTACTCCTGGAGCAGCCCCATTCCTGCTACTCCCAACACCTATGTAGGAAATAGCAAGCAATTGTGCACCAGCCACCTTGTCCAGGTCACCAAAACCTGGATCCTGTCCTCCAGGTGTGCCTCCAGGTGTGTCCGGCTGGCTCAGTCCCTCTCTTGCAGATGCTGCAGGCAGGACTGTGAGGATTGCTGTGACTTCTTTCAGTCTAGCATGTTCTCAGAGAAGGAGGAGGAGGCAAGAAAGAAGAGACACCTGAAAAGCCTCAAATTCTAAAATGAGAATTTTAAGAACAGGTTCTGAAATTGGCATACTGAGATTTTATAGCTAATTGGTGGCTTTTCATTTTCTGCCTGGGAATTGCACAGGAGTTTTCTAACTTAGACTCTGAAACTGTGGAAGTTCATTCTTTGGTTTATCTTCCATGTGTTCTATATTTTAACTTTTGTTTAAGAAAATTTACAGTAACAACTCAATTTTATATTTCAGTTGTTTAATTCAGTGGTATAGTCAGTCAGCATTTGCATTAAAGATTTAATATGGAAATAATGTAAGGTGAGAATTTTATTCTAAAACCTACGTACACTGCATGGTTCTCTTTATTGAAAGTTGTATTAGATTCTATTCTAGTCTTGGTAAGGAAGCAAATTGTAGCATCTCTTCCTGCTGAAATACCCTCCTAAAACCAGTACCAGATTTTTGGTTTCTGCACTATTGAACTATTGTCCATATTACACAAGAATCTTTTGACTGTCTAGTCAGGTCAGGCTCCATTAATCCAGCTCGTTTCCTATGTTTTGGATGTGTGTATTCTGTTGATGGTAGTGGATAGGATCTAGCAGTAAATGTTTGTACACTACTTCAAAGTGTGGAGAGCTGTGAGTTTCAGAGAACGACTAGAATAGACAGTGTAAGTTCTTGTGTGCTCAGATAAAGTAACTTTAAACTGATTCTGATCAAAACTGCACTGCTGAGGAATGATTATCTTAACTAAAGAGCTTGTATAAATAGAAATAGTTGTATCTTTTTACTAATCCAGGCTTTATGTATCCACATATATAGTTAGTACATAAACAAGTCCAAACCTGATATTCTACGGATGAGAACTGGCAATGGAAGTTTGGGTTAGGCTGTTACCAGGCCAACAGCTCTCACTGAATGTCCCACTGACTCTGTCACTGCTCAGAAAGACTTTCTGTTTTTCTTGACCTGCCTGTGGTGGCACTCGGTACTCGTGAGACAGATGAGATCTGCTCTGCATTCTCCCACCCTTGCAGATTTTAAATTCTTTGCATTTTCTATACATAAATAGCAGCCTGTGTTTCCAGCAGTTCGGTGCGAGTCACCCTGTTTGCAATGCTGTTTTGAAAGGAAGATTTCAGGGTCATTTTGAATATGTAATTTTTTATTCTTGGAAGGCTTCTATCTGATTTTAGCACCTATGAGCAAGGCACAGTGCAGAGCCCCAAGAGGAAAACCTGTCCATGAATAGGTATGCTGTGCACAGCAAAGACCATGTCCAGTGTTCATGCATTCTCCTCTTTCTGCTCATGGCCAACACCAAGAGCTGTGAAGCTGATGCCTCTGTCTGGGCAAAGGCAGGGAAGAAGCTGTTTGTCAGTTTGTTAGAAAAAGGCGGAAGGAAGGGGCACCCTGAGGCCCTTTTGGCTGTAGCAGAAAGCCAATGTGCTCTGCAGTGTTTCTCCGTCTGATGCTGCTGGGGCTGCCCAGCAATAGGCTGAGGACATGTTGGTGTGAGGAGAGGTATCAGCTGGAGAGCCCAAGGGAAGCACAGATCAACATATCTTTATTAAATCACTCATGTACCAGTGGCTACAATGGGGATTAAAGTTGTGTCCAAGAGACAGAGTGGAAGAATTGTCGCTTCCAAGCTGAGGCCTTGCTCTGCAAAGGCAGCCTGTTGGATCAGGGTACTGTGACAGTGCTTCTCTGCATCTGCACTGGTGAATTTAGGAGCCAAAGCCTCAAGCAGGTTTGTTTTACAGTGAACTCCAGCTGTCCTGTCCTCTCCTCCCAAGAGTGATGCTGCAGTAGTCTCTGACCACACCAGAGGAGCTGAGGCAGATCACAGCCACAACAAAAACTGTGCACAGCGAGTGCAGAACAGACACCCTTGAATTGCCATCCCAGCGGCCTTGTCTTTGGCTGGAAACAAGATATAAACCTTTCCTAAGACACCAGGGGAAATGGCTCAAGCAGGAACTATGCCGTGAGTGCTTCCAAGCACTCATCCCTATGGCAGGATGTTTTACAATGCATTGCTTCATACCAGAACATAGTAAATGACATAGGAAGGAAGGATCTTGGACAGTTATTATTATTTTTAATTCCATTATAGTTTTAGCTGAATCGTGAAGGCATCTGAAACTGAAATTGTGGGGAGCACACTAAAAACAGAAGATGAGCTATAAGGATGTGTCAGTACTTAAATGTGTTTCAGCTCTTCCCCAGACTGTGATGCAGCCCATAGAAAATGCCAGCACACTTTGCCTGGAGACTTCTAATGCTGCAAATTGGAGTAAGAGGGAGCCAAGGTAGGAATCCTGAAATGCTATATCTGAGTGCTCTCACAATATGCCTCTTGTACTATTTTAAAAATACTGTTATTGTATTAGTGTGTGTGAAGATTGTTGGGCAGCCAGCTCCAAACAGGCACAGCAAGAAAAGCTGCAGGAGGCAGATACTTCCACATGACATCATTGGGGGCCTTTCTCTCAGGCATAGCAGCACCATTAAGGATTTGTCTTTTTGTCTTGTTCTGTCCTGTTGTCCGTCTCCCTTAGGAAGCTGCCAAAAAGTGGTTTCTTAGTTTGTTTTGTGTAAGACTGTTGAGCTTTTTTCTTATATACCATTGATAAAAATGCATTTGAGACACAATTGCGTTAGACAGCAATGCCCAGCAAACTAGAGGTGAAACACACTGCTATAATCCTTTGAGCACTTAATATTTTAATAAATGTTTACTATCTGAATATGTTTTTTCAAATTACTTTATCATTAACATAAGAAATTTTAAGCCTTTGCAATGATAATTATACCTCCTGTAATCAGTAACATATACTAGAATTGGAATTGTGCATTTTAAAACATGAAGGTTCATAGCGAGAATAGATATTTTATGGCAAACAGTTTTTTTCTAGAGAAACCTGATATTTAAAATATACCATTTATTAATATATATAGTAGCAATGCATCTGGAGAACATTTTTCTCACATTATCTGTGACTGAGAAAAAAACCCATTATTTTCTTGCAATTATGAAAATTCAAGAGGAAAGCCACAATTTTAGATCCCTGTGTATATCCTCCCCTGCGTGTAACCTCGTGGGTGTGTATATACTCCTGGTATGTCTGAAGCTGTCATTGAAGATAATGACACATCTGTGCATGAAGGACTTGTAAAATTGGATAATTAGACTGTCCTAAAACAACTGTCTAATTGTCCTAGCAAAAGCAGTGTGTGCCTCTCTCACTTCAGTGTCTTAGCCTTAGTTGTGCCAGCAAAACTGCTGCAATTGCACTCTGGCTCTAACTGTGGAAGTCTGTAAAGCAAATTATGTTTTGTCTTTATAGGAACAGTGAAGGCTTAAAAATGGTCATCTGAAACACTGAATATCAACGTTCTGTGCATCTCTTTCATTTGTTGGGCTAAATGAAACTAAACATTTCACTTAAGCACTGAAAATATTCAGGAGTCAGACTGAGAGGGCCCAGAATAACCTGACCTCAGGCTCTGCTTCGAGCAGCTGGTGGGACCAGGTATCTCCAGAAGGCCCCCACCAAGCAGATATTTCTATTATTCGAAAGGCTAAGTTAATGCCCCCTAAACTATCACAAGAAATCAAACAGGAAAGTTGCCAGCTACTAGCTGTCATCTGGAAACCACTGTGGTTCACAGCAGTTTTGATTTGGATGAGGAGGGGAATTTTGGCCCTTACCGAGAGTTATTTTTCATCATTGGGCCAACTGGATCCTTAACTTTTAGTGTAGCCTCACCTCCTGAGCTTTATCAGGTCCTTCATAAACCAGCCAGCTTGTGTGCTTGTCTCTGTTCAGAAACAGCCTGATGTTCTGATAATGTGTCACAGTTTTAATTTGTAAAAATCAAAGCCAAACAAGTTTTTAATCTCTGACTTTGTTCTGTGTGTATGGCCAGTGCATTGTTCTCATCCACAATCCTCTCTCCTTCCCTGCCTCCTCGTCTGGCACAGGTGGGAAAGTACTCAGTGACTCAATAAGCTTGTGGTGAACTGTGAAAATCCTTAGTGCTCTCAGTAGCCTGAACAAAGAATGTTTTCAAATTCCTCTGAGTTTTGCAAAGAGGTAGGTTAAGTCAGTGGTTGCTGGGTATTGTTTCACACACTTCTTTTGAATTAACATGAAATGACAAGTGAAAATCAATTATATTCACAAAAGAGTACTATTGATATGATTGACCAAATTATTTTCCTGGTCTTGGAATGAGGCACAGATTTTGTAGCCTTAAGTAGGATTTTACCTCTGAATTTTAGTCATCCAAAAGTGATTTAACTAGTCTGAATCATCTTTCCTTTTTCTAGAGTCAATGGAGAGAAAATGTAATCTTGAGAAAACACTATATCCCACTTAACTCAGATAGACTGGTGTGCTTAGTATGAGGGAGCCCAGAGAGCTGGCTCAAATGTGGGTGTTCTCAGTATCTGGAGTCACGTGAAATGGAGCCCACCAAAAGAAATCACAGTCTAAATCTGCAAACCAGGCCTAAGGTGCAAACCCACCAGAGGAGCTTTATGAAATTGTGGGCAACTCTGTAGCATCATCACCAAAAATCTTCCTGTGAGATTTAGAAGAGTCTAAAACTGTAAGTTTTAAAAAATATTTGAAAGAGCAAAGGCAATTGATATGTGAAAACAGGAGAGTGCTTCTGGCACACTGTAAGAGCGATCGAATTATTGCATCCACCCCTCCTGCTACCTCCACCCCCAAAATCTGAAAACTTCCTGATTTGTGTTCATCAATAATTAAGAGCCCATCAGCAATACTCAGAGGGAGCTTGCATTGCACTTCTGAGCAGCCAGTTAGTAATATACGGTGGAGAGATCCTCTTTTTCAAATCCCAAGGCTCCAGGCCATGCAATGCTAGTATTGCATTTTCAATTAGCTTCTGAGTGAATGCTTGGCATATGTAGAAGTGAGCTGGTACACAATTAGCTTATTGTTCCTTTCAGCTTTCTGCTGAGAGGATCTGAAGGGCTGCTGAAGAGAGGCGAGAGGGGAAAAAAAAAAGAAAATAGCCAAGCCAGTGGCATCTCTGTGGATGTGGAATAAGGGAGTTGCTCGGCTCACGCAGATTCCCGTGCTAAGTCGGGAGTCACAGCTGTTACTGTGGAGCTCTCAGCCTGGCTGTAGGGACGGCGCTGGGACAGAGGCACAGACCCAGTCTCAGGCTCCAGGCTCTTCTCCCATCTGAGTCACCTCAGCACCACGATGGAGCCCAACAGCCCCAAAAAAATACAGTTTGCTGTGCCCCTGTTTCAGAGCCAAATAGATCCTGAGGCAGCTGAGCAGGTAAGGAAGACGAGTTTCCTTCACTGTTTTGAGGGAATGGGGTAGGAATGGGGCAAGGTGTGGGTAAGAACAAGTGATACTTGCGGCCTAAAGGCTATTCTAGCTTATACTAATGAAATTGTAGATTATATACTCTGGAGGTTATAGCAATGTTGGATATACCTAAAGAGGTAGAAGGATATGTCCTCTATCCAGAACAAGGCTTCTTCACCTTCGGTAGGTTTATTAATGTACATTTGCTGTGCCTTTGCTGTAACTGCACTTGTACCCTAATGCTTACACTTCACATGAATACACTCAAGGAATACATTCTCAACAAATCAAGACAAGTATATTATATGTACCTAAAGCAAAACACAAATTTGATAATAGGTACCTAATGGAAATTGGGAAGGAGATGTCTTATTTACCATTCATTTTAATGTGAGAAAATACAATTGATGTTTTGCACAATAGTCATCACTTCAGTTACTTCTGGTATTCCTCATGGTTTTGTACAGTCTTTATGTAATTTTTACAGTGTTTTACATGTCTGAAAAATACATACATATGGACATCTACCTTACTTACATCCTTGTTGGAATAATGTGTGTGCAATTTTAGGTTTTAACTCACTCCCAAAAGATACACATAATTTTTTATATATATGTATATATATGCTGTGCTGATACATACATATCAGTACAGACATCTAAGGAGGAAAAGATATCTGTTACTGTGTACAGATACATGTAGAGATGCATAAAAAGTGGTCACAGGGAGTCTTGTGAGAAAACTGGATAAATCTTAATTAGGTGACCCAGTATATTTCTCTCAGTGCAAATCCTTCTCAAAATTTGCTGCTATTTGGGTTTTGTCTCATTTTAGATGATACCAGGGGAATATTATAACCTTGACAGTTCCATACCATTAGCTATGAAATTATTTGCGCCTTTAGGACAGGTATCTGGTTCCCTGAATATTCTGATGTCATGTCTCTTAAAAGGCAGGCACCTTTGCAGAAAAAGATGAGTTGTGAGTGACCATTAGATGCGAAATACTAGAAGGGTGCAGAAAAGAATTGCTGCAGGTCCTCATTTTGTCCATAGGCACTTCTGAGCTGCAGGGTGTCTGTACCTTACAGAACAGTTCTGCAATGAATTCAAGCAGAATGTGTTCTGGTATTTTTCTGAAATCTGTGAGGACCATAGGATTAGGATTTCCTGGAATTCCCATGGCTTTTGAAATGCTGTAGCCTATTTTCTGCCCGGTATTTATGGGCAGTCCTTTTTTTTTTGTGTGTGTTGTGAGTTTGATTCCAAGTGCTATACAGTTTCACTGTGGGTGTGTGATGAAATTAAAACAGTAAATTCTACAGTCAGCTACAGTTACACTAATCTGAAATAAACCCATTAACCCTGATGATGTAATTTTCCATTTATACCTCTGAAAGCAAAACCTGAACCCAGCTAAATACAGATGTTGGCTCAGCAAATAAAAAAAGAACAAATACACTGACATTGAGGTTTTGTGTCAGAATGGTTTCTAGCTTAGATGCTCCTGGTTCCTCTCTTAAATTCAATAGAATATTGAGCCTGGAGGCTTTAGTGAAGCAACACAAAGCTTTCAATGCAAATGTGTGCTTTATAGGAGGGTAGTCCAATACCACGCAGTTCAGCCATGGTTAATGGAACAAAAGTAGTTACCCAGATAAACTCTGAAGAACTGTATCCAGTTCAGGACTATGTATTTGTATGTAAAATCTGCTGTATTGGAAATACTCTTTTTAAAGGTTTTTAAAGTCTTAAATACTGGAGTATTTCTAGTTAAAGAACAGTAGTAATAGTAGTAACACATCTGACCACAGTTTAGAATTATAAGTTAGCTGGAAGGCATGCCTGCAATATCAGCTCTGAAATGCACTTGCAAAATATTAATTATTACTTGTGAGAGCTATGGCAGTACTAGGTATTTGCACATACAAGCTCACAAACTACTATAATCATCTTCCTGATGCAAAGCTAAATGTCAGTATTTTAAGATATGACTGATATTTTTCAGCAACACATATCCAAAAACTTAAGGGAAGATGATTACAAATCCTAAAGATATTTTGGACAGCTCTCCCTGTGCCTTTGTTCTCCCAGAACAAGCAGCAGCATGACCCTGATTGCTGTCAGAAAGACAGTGAAGTGCTACTGTTCTTTAAATAGTTTCCTTTTTAACTTTGCCTGGCCTATACTCAGGAGGACACCAGACAGATTTTTTGCTTTGCTTTGTGTGTGTGGCAATTGATGGGTCCTAATGACTCTCCTCGGTTTATATCTGTTACAGATCAGGAAAAGAAGGCCTACGCCAGCATCGCTCGTCATCATGAATGAACACATGCCCCCAGGTAAGTGCCATACCAACATACCTTCTAAACCACTGAACTTGTATACACAGGACTGGCTGCAAACTGGTTTGATTAACTATGTGATTTAAAAAATACAGCATTAATTTTGTAGCACTAAATATCAAATAATGGATCTTAGGACTGTTTGGAGTAAACCCCATGAACACAGGTAATTCCTGGCCCTCAGATGATGTCACCAATTTCAAAATTTTATCCTCTATGTAAATCCTGGTTATATGTGCAAGGAGAATTAATACAACCTAGATCCAGTGCTTCCATCCACAAACATGTTCTTTCCCTGGGTGGAGACTTTGGAGACCCATGAAGTCTGATCTCTAGAGATACCAGGCTGGCTCCAGGGCTAATTCAACCCAAGGAGTTGCTTCTACAAAACAGATTCTCTTCTAGTTTTCCAATAAAACATAAAATGTGGGTTTTCATTATTCCTTCTCAACTGGGAATACGTTGTCTTCATCCAAGAGTCCCCACAGAAGATATTCTGTGGCATGGGATGATTTGAGGTTGCAACATACTTTGTCATATAAATATGACTTCAGAAAGATTCTTTAATAAGCTGTTTAGGGAGCATTATAAACAAAAAACTCCACAAAAAGGGGAAGATCCTCAGCACTTAGTCCATTGGAACACAGTGCCTACTCTACATCAGACTTGTCCTTTGTTGTGCTCTGCAACATTTTTTTCCTGCCATATCTCTTAGTCACCTGAATATTTTTTAAAAATCTTTTTGGAGAGTAGCTTTCTGTCCTGAATTTCACGTTGTTCAGCTCTCAAAAACAGGGCACGGAAGATCTGCCTTGGACTTTCTTTACTTTAATGGGATTGACACTGTCTGTGTTGCTAGGACTTAATTTAAAGCAAATTCGCCTTGACTGTTAATCTCTTTTGCAATTCACTTTGTACACTTTGTACTGTCATATTTCCTTTTATAAACAGATACTTGGTACAATACCAAATCAAAACCAAACAAAGAATAAGAACTCTTTAATTTACAGGAAATTTTACTGTAAACAAAGTGGTGCATGTCTGTTATCACCTTTCCTGCAATGTTCATAATAGGTCTTTAAATAAATCATTTTTATTGAGTCAGGATTGCTGCACGTTTCAGCCAACTTCCATAAAAGCCCATGAGTTGGTATTTGTCTGCACTTATTTAGATTCATTTATTTAGATACTATTTGTTTTTTCTAGATACTGGGAACTAGTATTAATGAATGTATTATTTAGCTAAATTATAACCTTGTCCTGTTCTTAAATTTGACCTAAAGATGGATGAAAATAAAAACTTTAAAAGCAGCTTCATTTTCCTGCTCTTCACCATGAAGTTCATGCATGAGGTTCATGCAGATTTCCATAGGGTGTTTCTTGCTTAATTATCAGCAAGTGTTTTGAACAGGGTGTGTGCAGGTAGCTGTGTAAACCTGCTGAATACAAGGACCATAAAACCAGGTTGGAAAGGCAGACAATAGGTTTACAATGGAAGTGCAAATACAAAAAAAAAACCTTTGTGGTCTTCATCTGGCAAGGTGCTGCACAGCTTCTGAGATTGTTGTATGCCTTCAACTTTCAGTCAGCTAATCCTAGGGTCTCTTGACACCTTGCTGATTAAACCCTAAAATGCTGAACCATTACTGGATTTTGAATAGAATTCAGTGGGATGCTGAATACAATTTGTCTCCAAAAGCAGCAAAGTCGTCACTGCAAATGGATGCAGTTAATAAAAAAAGAAACAAAAAAAGAAAAAAAAAGAATAGTTAGGGTGCTAACTTGACACTCCAAAAAATTGCTTTAGAAGTGTGATTCCCTAGATGAATGGGGAAACTGAGCAGCAGAGAATTTCAGTGATACTGTCAAGGCCACCTGTTTTTTATTAGAGCTGGGGTAAACAAGAGTCCTGTGCCTTGAATTTTGCCCACTGGAGTATTCCGCTTCCTTTTTTAGGAGCAAGGGGCTAGTGAAGGATATGCTTGCAAGTTTGAAATGTGTGTCCTATTTGCCATTCTAAATGTTTGGATGCCCCTGCAAAGTTTACTCAAATTATCTAAACTTCTCTTTTTTTGAAAAACAGAGACAGGCATGCTGTAAGAATCAGACTTTTCTATAGCCTTCTATTACAGCTGCTTCTGATTGCAGGGAAAAGAAAGTAGCATTTTTGTGGTATTCTGGTGCTCTGGATCCAGACCCGTCTGGAAACCAGAAGGCAATAAAATGTGCTTGGACATTTCAGAACTTCATAATAAATTCAGCTTGAGTTGTTCTGTTAAAAGATCTAAAAGTTGTTTTTTGCTAAGTCTTGTCATTCATCCCTGATGCCTGTTACAGCTTTGACAGGGATATGTCTTCACCTATTTAGGTCAGGTCAATTGTGCTATAAAGTGAAGATGGAGTATCTACTAAGGCTAAGTCATTTTAAACCAATGACAGCTACTCAAAAACTGTAAGAAGAGTCTGCTTGACTTCCTTGCTTCCAAGGAGACAGTGTTAGACCACACTGAATGATTTAAAGGCAGGTGATAAATGTGACTACAGGAGCTCACATCCAGCCTGTAGCATCACTGTCACATTTCCTCGTGCTCACTCTGGCTGGCATAGTATATAATTGCAATCACAGTCAACCAAAGAGAAATTTGAATTGCAGTAGCAACAGTGATTGAAGTGGACAATAAGAGCTTGTGAAGCAGCATAGCAATGAGTAAACCCTTAACTCAATCTGTAAGTTCTCTGTAAAGTGCTCTTAGATGGATTATGTCACATCTGAGCAGAGAAACTAGAACTAGCAAACTGAGACTTGAGTTATGAAGTTGTTGCTTGAATCTATTGTGCCTTGTTTGCCATCAATGGAGCTATATTTTCTGAGCATCTGATGTTTGATTTCATAATATCCATTCAGTTTTATTTTATTTGAAATTATAAGACCCTTTTACTATCTGTGAAGGCAAAGACAAGTATAAAGTGACAGAACTACACAAATGGGCAGCATCTCATCCTGTGAGGTGGGTGCATGGGTTACTGGGGTAACCCACTCTCATCCTGCTATAGCCACAGTTGCTCTATGTCTGCTTTTTATAAAAGAAACGTAAGCACATGCTTAGTTTTAAAGACATATTTAACTATTACACTACACAAGAGTTTAATCCAAAAATTGTTAAAGCTCTCCTGCTTCCTGTTGCCCTTGCAGTATCATTGAAGTCAATAGAAACTGAGTATCACCATCACAACCTTTTCTGTGTACACACAAGCTCCTGTCTCCTTACCCAGCATAGCAGAAAATATAGGAATCTCAATTCCAATTATCTGAAGTAAAAGTCTGAGCATGCTTTAAACAAGCAGAATATCATAATGCAACAGCTCAAGAAAATGCTGGTAACAAAGTAGAGAACTGATAGCTGAGGGAAGGAAGCACGTCAGACCACAACTCAGGTTTAATACCATTAGGGCTTGCTTTGATCAGAAAACAATGCCAGCGTTCCTGTACAGACTGGCTTTGTCACAGAGCCAACACAACATCAAACAGTCTGGCTGGCAAAGGCTTTTCAACTTATGTCAAAGTGTTCAGTCTTCTTGAAGCATTAGAATATGGGTAAACATTAGGATAAACTTCTCTGTCTCTAAATTTTCTATGTATTTGCTGTTTCCAACTCTCCTTTCTGCTTTGTTGCCTTGCTTGTAATGTAAATGTTACTCAGTGTTTGGAAACAGAGCTGCCTTTTTGGGCTTTGCAAATCTCATTTCAAAGCAGGAAGGATATATTATCACTGCAAAAGCAGTGATATAATACAGAACATACCTTCTCAGTGATATAATATAAAACATATCTTCTCAGTATAACACAGTACTTCTGAGCTTACTGAGTGCTGGAAATCATAACTTGAAGAAAAGTAATCTGTACCTGTCTCCAGACAAGGAAGGTGTTTGCAGCTTGTGTTTGGGTATTAGGAGTTTTGCTTTCTCTTTCCTAGTTGATTTTTGGTTACCCAGAAAGGATTCATGCCTTTCAGCTTACTGTCACTTCCCCAGAGCTCTGCTGAGATGCCTCATGGGCAGTCTTGGTATTTAGTGCAGCAGCAAACACAGGTGGGAGGAAAATCTGTCCTTACACCTTTGTCAATTCCATGACAACGCAAAGTAGTTAAGGTTTTTATTGTAAATTGGTTTTAGACACTCCCTGTACCATAAATCTCATGACCACAGACAGATGTGCTTTTCTGCTGATGCAAACGGTACCAGCACCACATTCTTGATGGGATTAATGTGAGTTGCTTTGCCCAGCGTTAATGTTTGTGACTAATATTAGTTGGATCATGCTTCTAGGTGAATGAATATGTTTGGTTTTAGATCTAATGATCACATA
The DNA here is from genome assembly GCF_009650955.1 of Corvus moneduloides. Lineage (NCBI taxonomy): Eukaryota > Metazoa > Chordata > Aves > Passeriformes > Corvidae > Corvus > Corvus moneduloides. The sequence goes on along the minus strand of NC_045482.1, from coordinate 14,955,822 downwards.
GTTCTTTTTCTTCCAAACCAAAATAAACTGAGCTCAAAAAAAGATCTACTTAGTAGGAGGCAGGTGTTGCCAACAATTGTCAAGCAGTTCTGCTATACTTTCTCAGGGAAAAATCTCAGCAGAAAACTCTTGGTCTCAGAGTTCATGGAAACTGATATGTTTTTCAAAAGACTGAGATTCTGGTAGGACATATTGCTTAGTTTTGTCCAAGAACAAGAGAGTGAGTAAGCCAAAGAGCAGCTGTTTTCAATTGCAAATTTAGGCTTCTAATGTGGTAACAGAGCATTCAGAAAAGGAGTATGTTAGTAAAAACTGTCATTAGCTCTATTTTTTTTTTGTCAAACTAGTTAATCTTTCTATATGCTAAATGTATATGCCATTTAAGTATTCTGTCCCTTTTTATATCACTCCAGGAGTCTGTGGAGGTATTTAAATAAGCAATGAAAAACATTCGTGTCCCCTCACACCAGAGCACTGGTGTAGCACAGTGTACCTTACCAATGGCACCAGGATGTTCAGAGATCAGGCACTTCTTGTCAGGGCAGTGAGGGCCTTCGTGTTCTTTCAGCCTGTGATGGAAAGGACTGTCTGACACAGTGAAACAATGACATATATAAAGTAAACATTGCATAAGACCTGGCAGGTGATAGGGATTCCAGAACAGAGATGAAAATATCTGTGCTTGAAAATATCCTGCTGTTTGCAGGCTGATGTGTGACTGCAAATGTTCAGTGGCAAACAACATTCTTTTTTCTTACCTATATGCACTATGCTTACATGCTCTTTTATTTGGGTTACTCTGAATTTATTCTGCAGTTCAGGCTCACAGAAGTCCCTGGACAAGGCCCAGCAAAAGTTCCTCACACATATGTAGTGTAAATACAGACTCCATGAAAATTAAAAGGAAAATTCAAGGACCTGAAAAAAAAAAAAGAAAAAAAGTCAAGAACCTGTGCTTGAGCTGCTCTTTATGCAGCCCAGGAAGAGCGATTCACAGCCTCCAAAAAGAAACTGTGTTTTTTTTTTTAAAAAGTGGGTTTTTGCATCATCCATGAAAACATTCCATTTCATGAAGATGCTCCATTTTCATGAGAGGATGAGGATTTTATACGTCATTGTCATCAGTTGTGAGAAGAGTTGTTATGCTCCCTGCAGAGCAGTAAGGACAGCAGGCTGGAGAACAAGGCTTGAGTTGGTTGGGATGCAGTGAGCAGTGCTGTGCCTTATAAACTGAGGGTTATCACCAAAACAGCCAGCTATATTTTCACTGTTTCTGAGGTCACAGTAATTCACAAATAGAAACATTCCCTGTGAATATGTTTGTAATTGTGTAAACCACATAGTATGAAACAGTAGGAAACATACACTATTTTATATAGAGCCCAGGTAGAGTCTGGACCACCTTTCTAGTCAGAAAACAGTGAAGGGTCTGTCAGCTACTCAGAGACAGTCAAAACAAAAAACTGTTATGCATGTTCTGGTGAAAATTCACTTATTTTACTGACTTCTTCATGTTTATTTTTATCCATGCTTCTTTCCTTTACTTTGTTTATTGATTGACTGTACAGATACATTTTACATGACACATAGCCCGTATGAACTTGTTTCTCCTAGTTGGCTGAAGTGAGTAAATTTAGTCCAAACAAGAATGAGTCCCTCCCATTCACCAGAGCCTACCATCCCTCCATGAGATGGAGCAGTCCAGGGTGCAAACAGTGCCTGAGAAAGCTCTGGAGGATGGAAATAGAGGTTGAATATTCACAACAGAACTCAGATTTGTGCCTACACCAGAGAAGTGGTGGAGCTGAGAGAACATGAAGCCAAAACCCCAAAAGTTTTACTCACTTCCAGTATGGGTGAAATTGCATTAATCCATTACCCTTGTTCCAGCCTTGAATACCCAAGAGATGAATTGAAATACTTTTTTATTTACCAGTGCAGCTAAACTCCTAATGTGTACCATGACTGTACTTGTTCCTCCTGCTCCCTGCCTCCCATTGGTTTTGTGTTGGAAGGGTCAATGTCCGTGGAACTATCCGAAAGTGAATGTGGTATTTTCTGAGGTTGAACCTTGCACTCTTCATCTGTTTTCCTTGTTCCTTATACCAAAGCACCATAGAAACAGCCTTCTTCCACCCCAGGAGATTATTTGCAAATAATTTTTAATATACATGGCTTCACGTTACAGCTCTCCAGCTGCTTGATCATTCAGCGCCAGGCCTGATAAGCTTTTGGAATGTTTACATTTGTTATCACCTCCGTGTATATGGCGCGACAGAGCCGTGCCGTGGGTAGGGAATAGCAGTGTGCATGGCTGCCCGACCTGGTGAGGAAGTTAGCTGGACAGATTCTAACTTTATTGCATTCATAAGGCTTAATATTTTGCTAGAGGAGCTCTTAACAGATTTGCTCTGTGCCAAATACTTACGCACCTCATATAGCTTGTTTTGCTGAAAATTCTGAATAGATGGTGAGTTTTCTCGTTAAAAAATGAAGTGCCTAGGTGTAATTACTTCTTATCATCAAAATACTTAAGCTATATTTAATATAGCTACATGAGCATACAATTTGGGATGCTGATGGCATTTTAAACAAAGAATTTGAATCAAAATATGTCTAGTTTAGCCTATGGCAAGATTCTGTTTTTATTTTGAGGGGGGTGTGTTAAATGGCAGAAAAAATTTCAGAGAATATTAGAAATTAAGTAAATTTAAACATTATAAGACAAATTTTTTGAATAAGAATCTCAAGATTGTTTTTAGGTTATGTTTAAATCTAACTTCAATAATGTGCTAATACAGATATTTTCAATATTTTTTTTTTTTAGTTCATATCAGGTAATAAACTAAAATCCATTATTAGAATGTTTCAGCCTTGCCGAGGGGAAAAGAATACAATACAGGGTTTTTCTGACCTCTGCTATTTAGTGCTTAATGCAGCACTCATTTACCATGGTGACGTGTGCAGAATGAATAGATAATGCAGATAGATGAGAGAGAATCCAGCTTTTAGCACTAACCTCGTTATGTTCAGAATATTGGGAAGGGGTTGCACTTAAAGCATCAATCAAGGCAGCCCATTTATTGAGGTTTTAGAGACGAAATTTAACTCTTTATATGGTGTAACTAAAGTTAAAACTTCACTTCAAAATACATCAAAAGTGGGAATTTGATGAATCTGGACCTAAAGCTAGCAGAGACTAAACAAATTGAACGTATCAATCCTGAAAGATTTTGCCAACTACAGAAGGCTGCAGAAACTCAGTGAGAGTGCAGGGAGCTGCAGAGCTTAGCTTTGCTTCCCTGTAAGTCTGAGCCACCTGCATCGTCAGCTCGTGGAAACAAGATCAGATGGACAAGCTGAGTTTCTTTTTACAGTAAGCAAAGCAGTTCTAGGGTAGAATTTTCTTTATGTCTATTGAAAGGAGCTCTGTTTTCACTTTCTTCCCTTCAAAATGCTGTTCCTGTGTCTGTATCTAAAATCACTTCTGGTTTTTTTCTCAGATGGCTTTACTAGAGGATCAAAAGACTATGAGAGTAGCAGAATGAAGCACAGTGACATGCTCCTTCTTTGTGCCTGTTTTCCCTGGGATGCACAGCATGCAGATGTCCCACAGAGAATTGATGTGTTGGTATTATTCATCTTGTGGAACCAAACTGCACTAACAGAGTCAGCAGTGTTAAGTAGATGAAGGTGCATTGTAAAGGTTGTGATTTTTACCTGACGCCATGTCCTTTGTTCTGATTAGACAGAGGAAGTCACACAGAAAATGAACACGAGCAAGGCAGATTGAAAGTTCAATACAGCAGTGAGCTTTACTGCACCCTACAATATGGCTTATCCTGGTACCTGGACATCCCATAACCTAAACATTTCTGCACTGAGCCTCCACCACTTAGTGGCATGTAGTGATAGTATTCCCTACAAGTCTTTCTGAAGTTCCTTGCCAAAGCTGTTCTCAGGTAGTGGTAGAAAGCAAAGATTTGGATGAACTTGGCCACTTCCAAAGAGTAGCTTCTCTGGGATCAGCTGAAGCACTTGTTCTGCCTCTTCCCGGGTATATTAGGATCTGCAGGGCAGCTGCAGAATCAGGGAGCCATTTAACCTAAAAGCCCAGCTTATTTGAAAGCAACATGTTTGTTACAATATTACTAAGTGCCATTTTGTATCCTTTTCGCTTTGAAGTGGAATTGTACTGATGAACTGAAAAAACGGGGGGCGGGGACGGGAATGAGGGGTCGGAAAGAAAAAAGAGCTCTCACTTTAAAGAATTGTGACCTGGATGATTTTTTTGATCCTGAACAACATGAGGTTTTTACCGTCTGTTTTTAAAATACAGTAGACAGCAAGCAGGCTGTTACTCTTTCGAAGTGTGCTTTCAAGCCTCCTGAAACGCTGGTGCTGGTGTGTGACTTAGGCTTTAATGTGGACAGCATATCCCACAGGAGGGTGTGGAACAGCTCATTCCACAGGAATCACAGCAACGTGTTTCTGATTGTGACAGCACAGATGGAGATGTGTAAAACAAAACCCAGGGTCCCCTCTGTCTCTGGTATGTAGTAAGGTCAGTAGAAATTCTGAAAAATGCCTTTGGAAAATTACAGCTGATTTATTCTGAGCTAACAATGATTGCCCTGGGCTGTTCCAGCCCACCTAGTTGTGCCGAAGGCAAGAATGAGATTATGGAACCTTGTTTTGCTGATTCTTTGAAAGCTTGGAAAACCCAGCAATGGCTTTCCAAAACTGATATTTGCATCTTCTTTTCTGTAAAAAGGGTCCTAACCCCCAAGAAGAACTATTATTAGTAGCTGACTTGATTCCCATGTAAGATGATACATGTATGTGAGGAGTTCTCTGCATGTGCATTCTAACCACAAGCAAGCCACAAGCAGTTGGCCAGGACTAGCTTTACAAAGCATTCTTACTGAAATCCTTGAGGTATTATTCCAAAAGGAAGGAAATTGCTAAGGCAGCAATAATAATCACTGGCTAAGGAAAAATTTTATTGTTTTGTATGTTTCCTTCTCCCATGGCAAATGTCACTTTCCAGAATGTACAAACACATTCAGATAGGATACTCTTTTAATGTTTTTATGAGATATAGCATGCTAAAGAAATGTTTGGCTGGAGGTTTTTTGGTTTTGGCTGCTGCTGCTGGTTTTTATTTTAGAGCTTAGAATATTCCTGCAGCTCTCAGCCGAGAAAGGAACCACTCACAGTGATAGCATTTGCAGCTGTAACACTGATACAAAGATTGTGATCGGTAGGTCACTTCTGAGCCATTTTCCATCACAACTGATTCCTGCATATGAAGGTATTAGAAAATGGTTTCAAAGTTTATCCAGGGATTTGCTAGCACTATATTTCTGGTAATAATGGATTTTACTTCACGATCTTTGCCTCAATATCGTATTTTGGTCCTTGCCTCAGTATTGTATTTAGATCTTCAGCCTCTTTGGTCATTTGAACCCAGACTGAACCTACAGCAAGCAAGCAGATGTAAAGTAGCACTTTATTAATACTATTCAGTGCTACTGATGGACTCACAACCCTGGGTAGCTGTCTTTTCAAGGTACTTGTCTTCCGTCTGCATTTGAAAGTACTTAATGACCATGCTAAGTCTTTTCACAAACTCATAACATTGTGATGACTTCTTCAATGTACAAAATAATCACAAGCTGCTTGAGAAGTTTTTTGAGTATGAGCGTTGGGAATATTTGGTTAAACGGTAGCAATTATTAACAAAAATTTAGTAGTCTGGCAGTCTCTTTTACTTGGGCACACTCATTTCAGACTCGTGTTTCTGCTCTGAACCTCTTTCTCTGAGTATTTGCCAGCAGCTTCTCAACAGCTCTGGCCTTCCTATAACCTCTCAAAAACCTTTTTTATCTGTACTGCTTTCCTATTTCCTTCATGTGAATCTTATCTTTCACTGCCAGGTGTCAGGCCAGGTGAGGGTGTGCTATGAGTGTGGAAACTGCCCTTGGTCCATACAGCAAAGATGCAATCTTTACTGATGTCAGAATAGACCCTATGTCAGTGTAACCTCACAATGAGGTGAGTTCTCCTTCTACACAGCAGGACAACTTGGAGATAGCATATTGTGATTTAGGCCTACTTTGCAGTCTTTGTCCTTTGTCTTGTTCTGTATCTCCATGAAAGTCTAATTTTCTAAGGTTTCCTTGTAGTTTAGTTTGGCCCTCCAGCACTGCCTGGGGCTCCCATAAATGATGGCTGTCCAGTTCCCTTCTGGTTCATGCCAGAAAATCAGTATCATTCTGGTCTGCATTTATTTGCTGCAAGAATAAGGGATTTTTTTCTAAAAATTTTTTGTGTATTTAAACCCAAATGGGAGATTTTAATCATTCTAAGTAACTGTGTACAAAAGGGTCATATGTAGATCATCATATATCTTTTAAGTCTTACTTTGCTCATTTTGAGACCTGAGTTTACCAATAACTTTCCTAATAGACCAAGGATTTTAAATTTCACATCACTAAGCCCAGCAGTTTTCCTCAGTTAGCCTCATTTATTTTTACTTATCTGAATGTATTAACCTGGACTTTCAATGATGTAGTGAATATTGATATGACTATTACTTAGTTTAAATAACGAGCATGAGTTTTGACTAAAACACAGTTTACATATAGCTGAAGTTCTTTCCCAGTTGCACTAAATCTAGAACTAGCTTATTAAATGAGAAAGTATTTTGCCTTTTTTTTCAGTTTTTTGGGTTTTTTTTTTAACCAATTCAGGCTGCATGTATAGGATAAAATACTGACTTTTAATGGCAAAACTTGCTGAAACCTATGGCCCAATCAAGTCAGCAGTAAAATGACTCTTTCACTTCCCTCCAACATTCTGTTCTGCCCAGTTTGTTTTGCTGGTGCAGGATTTGCACCAAGCATGTGTTGAACTCCTGTGGGACTCACTTTGCCTGCAACACCACTCAGCTCCCCTTAACACCCAGCAGAACAAGGGACTGATGAACTCCTCTTGCCAAGAGTCAGACCATAGCAGACACCCCAGATTTCTGATTAACTCTGTCATGCTGGAAAAAGAAAGAAGTAATTTGCTGTTAAATAAGTGGTATCTTTTTGGAATGATTAAATTTTAGGGAGCTTTGAAACAATGTGGAGGCAAACCCTGATCCAGAGCTTCTGCCCACAGTGACACCCTGTGGTCCTGCCCGAGGTTCCTCCCAGCTCTGGTGCCAGGAGTTCACACTGGTCAGCTGCAAATTACATTAAAAGTTTAGCTCACAGTCATTCCTGATATTTTAGTGAGAGATTTTTGTTTGGTCCAGAAAATGTCTTATCTGAGAGATCAAAAGAAAAAATAAAGTACTTACCTCCTCCTGGTTAATCTTATTTAGTCAGTCATTCTTTGGAAGCTGTCTCCATTTCCTTCACCAAAGAGGAGTTAGTGCTGCTTAGAAAGCAGCTAGAAGAAAACATCTCCAAGGCTAGCATTGTTTATATTGTGAATTAAAGCCAATCTTTACATTAGTTGTCCAAACAGAATGTTTATTTCAAGTGTGTTTCTCCTTGGGTTGATTACTTCTCTAGGAAGATCTGCCAGCTCTCTAATTGTCCCCATATCATCAATCCAGGACTTCACGTCAGGAAGTCTGTTCCCTGTGCTTGCTCACCTGACCCTCTCTCATGGAGCAGGACAGACCTCTTGTGTTCCCAGAAAATGAAAATTCTGCATGTCAGTGCTTTTTTCATGACAGGTTTTTCCACAAAACCTGTTTTATGTCCTGTCATTCAAAGCCAGGACAGTACCAGAATAAAGCCTTACAGAGTTGGCAGCAGCTGGAAGACCACAAAGTCAGGCAGAAATGCAACTTCAAGACATCAGGCAGAAAACTTAGTCCTTTTTTAAGAAGGGAGAAAATAATTAAGTTTTAATTCTCTTTCAAAATGTATTTTGAGAAGCTATGTTTGATTTATGGGACTTATTTAGTATTTGTCTTATATTAACATTTATCATGTATTTTAGGGAGGGAGAATGAAAAATTTGGAGCAAAATGCTTAGGAGAAGGATGATTTTTGTGCTTGTTGTAATAATTCATGACTGCTCTGTGGTAAGGCTGCAGACCTGACTCATCACTCTTGTATTCTAGTTTAATGTTAGTGAAATGAGACTGATTTCCCTGAGTCTGGCATGAAACTGGAATAACAAGGCGGTGAATCAGGCACCATAATTCCCTTCTCAGAATCATGTGATGTAAACAAATACATTCAGATTCACATTTGAGGTTTGTAATGTCTCCAGTTTCTTCCAAAATAGATTATGTTTACCAGAATGCATGTTTTAAAGAAATTTTGATTGGTCTAGTTTGTGAAAGGTGGTTTTATTTCATATTCTTACGGCTGTGCAGCTTAAAGTGGGTCCTTAGATACTGTCTGTATGATCAGAGATGTAGATACTGTTTGGATCAGATTCTGTTGTGTGCATCAGGAAGGAAAGGATGATTGTTCTTTTCATTTAGTGGCTGACTTTGAGCACCTTCAGGAAGGATTTGGTCTAATAAAAGAGATTGCAGCCCCTACTCTCAGTACTAGTAAAGGCTACTTGAATATTGAAGGTGGTAAATACAGGGTTGTTTAAATAACTGATTTACCTGGAAAAAAAAATGGGAGTGTCCAAACAGCAGATTCATTTGGCCTGCAGTATTTTAGTGAAGTAAAAAGGGCTGGTTACAACAGGAGCTAGTCGGGAAAAGATGTGCTGTGATCTCTGAGACAGAGGGACGAGAGGTCCCTTGGCGACAGTGCTGTCAGCACAGCGTGGGACCTTTCCCAAACTACACACCTGAGCTGCAGGCGCCTGACAGGATAGATAGGCATGCAAATGCCTGTGTGTATAGCAAATTCCTCTCTGGCCTGTGTTTTCATTAGTGCTTGCTATACAAATCTTGTTATTAGTGCTCCCTCAAGGGCCAGGCAGTAATTTAGATGCTGATTAGTGAGTGAGATGCAGCAGCACCGCAGCGCACGCTCCCTCTTGTCAGCACTTGACTGAGGAGGGGAGCAGAGCTCCCAGCTACGCCTGCCACAGCAGCTGCGTTTGGGAGTCTAATGAGGTGCTCCTGCAATGGGAATATTTTCAGAAACATATACTCACTCCAGGAGGGCTTACCAGGATATTTCTTTGTAATTAAATGTAATGACATCTACACCCATGGTCAAGTTCTCATTGATAAACACTGGCAAATAAAAACCAGCAAGCTAAAATCAAACAATTAACTACGTAAGCATTTTTTATTATTGTATGTTTTGGAATTTTTTTTTCCTTTTCTTACCTCATTGGTTTAGTGAAAAGCAATGAGACACTAGCTGATGTGGCAGTGTGTAGTTAGGACCCTGGCAAAAGGAAAACATTAAACATTTTTGACCTTGCTATGTCTTCTAGAAGAAAGGAAAAGTAGTTGTGATAGCAGAAAAAACAAATATGTCTGTCAATTTCTAATCAGAGTTCAATAAGCTTGTTTTATAAATACCAGCGGCTAATACAGATGGTGGTGGTCAAAAACCAGCGAGGTAAACTGGTAGATCAAAAAATATTTATTTTATTTTACTGATGGAGAAATTGAAATGTGAAATGACTGAAACATAAATTTCAGAAAATTTCATCTTTTTCTGCCACTAAATGTCAGGAGAATGAAGGATTATTTTTGGGTTTTAGTTTCTAAAATCGCCTGAGTCCAAACCTATCAGCCCCCCCATGATTTTTATCTGCTCAGCTGTGTTTTCCCAAGGAAAATCCCAAACTCTCTACAAGAAGCTTTCTCCAATGATTAAACCAGTCCCTTACTGAGTTTCTTTTGTGTAAAAGCTGGCCTCTCTGACCTGTTCTGTTTCTCCAGTGCCTGACTAAAACCCTACAGAAAAGGCTTTTATTTGCTCTTGCTGAGGGGAAAGCAAGCAGGGTACTTAGCTGGATGAGGTAAGCCTTTGCTGGATGAGACCTCTGCAGAGCCCATGGGTGATATCAGAGGCCTGCTCTTTTAAAGTAGGTCACCTCTTGCCCTGCATAGCTGCTCCAAGTGCATTAACATTATCCAGGGGGAGAAGCAAGGCAGATGAATTTTGATCTCACTCTAAAATGACCACAAAGCTTCCCCCAGCACGGACATGCTGTTTGCACAGCAGTGGAAATCCGTGGAAGAAGTGATCTGCACCACCAAGCAGATTTCATTCCAGCTACAACCAGCCCCCTTCCTCTTGGTTCTTCTCTGGCTTCAAATAACCACAGCTTTGAGGGCACTCAGCTTGTTAGCTCAGCTCGGCTGGGGGATGCGCGGATAAAGATCACAGAGCTCTGCTAATAGCGTGTTTGGGAGACAACCCCCATGGTGGTTCTTCAACCTATTTCAGCAAGATAGCTGGGCCAAGTCTTGCAGGTTTCCCTGCAAGCAGGTGAGACTTTGCCCTGGGTAAAGGCTAAAGCTTAGAACTCTGATGCTGGAAGGGGATCTGTGCAGGCGGATGGACATTCAGAAGTGATTTTCGTTAAAAAACTAAGGCTTTGTTTCAGAAAGTCTGTGCACATATCTGGATTGAGGGGAATACCCTTTAGACTGAGCCCTTCATTGCCTATTTATTTATCTGAGGATACTGACAAAAGCCTGAAATCCCCTTTATTTTGCCAGAGGCTGCTCCAGCCTACATGAGGTAAGGATCACACTAGGCTCAGACATTATTCACCCAGGACAAGGGAAAGTCCTCAACTGCTTTTTCCTCAGCGTGGGTGAGAAGTCTCTAAACAAAGCTCCAATCTTGTTTTTACATACCTCCACTTGGGTACATACAAACCCATTCTCCAGTCCTCATATGATTTCTATTATGCCCCTTTATGACAAAAACACAAAAACTTTCAAGAAATTACTTGACTGATTAGATTCCTGTTAGTAATTAGAGCAGCCGAGAATAAGTTAAACTGGAAAAAATATGTTTATGTCATATGTTGAGATGTGGAATACAGTACAGCTGTATTGTGTTCTGTGAACAATGTTACGGTCTGTGAGGAAGGAAAATGGAATATCATTTTCTTCCCTTCTGGCCCCAAAAAAGAGAGCAAACCTGTAGGGAGAAGTTACCTACTGAGAGCTAGGGGTTCGTTTCATATATAAGAGAAATAGCTGATCTCTTCACATTCTCCATTATATAATTGCTTGGTTGTAAACATGAATGAACTATACAGCTCATTCTGTATAGCTATGATTTTTTTCTGAGCAGAGTCCTGCCCGCACCGTAGTCAATGGGAACTAAAGGGTGCTGACAAACCAGAGATTTCATTCTGCCCTGTGAATCAAGTGATATCACTGTCTGATATTTGTGATTTCATTTCTGATTATTTCCTGACCCTTCTCAAGATGAATTTATGCTCTAAGAGTTCACTAAAGAAATGCAGTTTATAATTGTTAATGGATTTGAGAGGGACTTGAGGGTGGGAGATGCATGGCTTGTTTGACTTCCGTTGGTGGAAATGTCTGATTTGTAGTCACTAACTGATGATGTTTTTTCTTACCTTGTACCTTCCATTCTCACCATAAAATCTGTTGTCACAGAGATTTTCTACATGATCTCTTGATGCCAGTACTGACCTCTTGCAGGGACAGCATTAGTTCCTACTTGCATGTTCTCTAACAAGGACGCTTTCTTGGTCAGACTGCTGTAAAAACATGCTTTCATTAATTTATTTAAACTGCTTTATAAAGTAATTTTATAAAGCATTAGAAGTTACACTGGAAAACCCCTATTTGTCCAAGGAAGAATGTTCACACAATTATTAATGTAATCCTTCAGTTAGACCAAGATGCCTCTCAGTATTTACCCAGGCAGAGAGCTCCTGCCTGAGCTCCAGCCCACACTGCACTCCAGCTCTGTCATCCCTAAATTTCCCCTTTTACTTTTGCTACAACCCCAGTGTCCCTGTCTCTCATTGCTACTTCAGTTACTCACAAGCTCTTGTTTCTTCCCCTCATGTCCCCCTTGCCTTTCATCTTTTCCTCCTCCTCCTCTGTACAAAGAGAGTTTGTTTATTTTATGCTCTCTGCCTCAGTCTATTGCATTCGGGGTTTTAGGATTCCCTTGCTCCCATTCTTTGTCATCTCTCCTTAAAAACCTATATTCTTGATTGAGTCTTATCCATCAAAATACCTGATAAAAATAAGCATGTGATCCTCTTCTGTCCTCAAAAATAAACTCATGTCAAAATGTACCATTGCCCAAACTTATCTCTAGCCAGTTGTACCTTTCCCTTCATCTCATGACTCGCTTGAAACACTTCATGGCTCCTGCCTTGAGTTCATGTCTTTCAGTCCCTTAGGTTACTTTCTGATCTCTGTTTACTGATTTGGCAAATTGTTTGTTTATGTGATTTTATAGGTTGTTCTTAAATGTCCATGCTGTCTGATGCGTCTCATTGGCACTATTTGCCCTGTGGATATGAATGGTTTCTCTAATGCCATACAGGACCAGTCCTTATTCCCAAAGTTGCCTGTCATATAAAGGCTGCTGGGTGAAAGGAAAGGCTGTAAATATTCCAGTTCTGATAGTTTTAATGTCACATCACTCAGAACACAAAATGTGCAAGCCCAAAGGGTTGCAGTTGTGCACATTCTCAGGATCAAGACTTGAAACATGACAAAGCTACTGATGTCAGGTTTTTTTCCTTATGCAAGCATCCTCTTGGGTTTGCAAAATATGTTTTCATCTGGGCAAATTTGGAGTTTCAGGAAGGAATGGGATGTAACTTATTCTTCATTGTTCTTTGCTGAAAGTTCCTGAATTATTCAAATTTTAGTGTTTAAGCTAAATCTGGTATCCTGAATCAAAAAAAAAGAAAGTCAATGTTGACTCATTGAAATGTGTTGGTAGGCAACCAATAAGAAAGACTGCAAGCACATAAATAATCACCCATTTAGCCAGCCTGCCATCATACCCCAAAGTGTTTTATGGACTTGAGTAGACACTGCTATACTTATTTACAGGTAGGGAAGTCAAGGAGGCGATCAGTGACCTTACCAAAGTTCATGCAAATGTCAATGGCAGGAAACTGGCCTCCTGATTGTCTTGTCTAATTCTGTATCTGTGGGATCATGCTTTAGTAATCAGCACTGTTTTCAGCTACACTTTTTAACCCTGAGTATGAGTGAGTTGAATATCTTTCAGAGAGAGGTAATGGGAAATACTTACATTGAAAAATCTGGTAAGTCAAGTGGTGTTTGCAAGATGCACAGAGACAATGGCAAAGAATGCGATAGAAAATGCAATCAATCCAGCTGCATGGCCTGGCTCGTCTCCCCATACACAGCACACCACAAGCAGCCAATATCTAGAGAATAAGTCAGATAAAATGATATTGCCTAGACCTAGTTCTTTGCTCAGACCTACATTTACAGATCTGTCACACCTCAGTGAAAATTACACACTGATATCTGCGTGTGGAAAATTTTAGAAGGCCCATTGGTACAGTGAATGATTGATGTCTCTGTTTTTAGTGTCATTTTATTTTACAGCTCCAAACTACTGCTAATCAAATATCCTGCATGATCTTTGCCAAATATTTGTGAAATCATCAGCAGAAGACACACTTTCTAGCTGTTAACCACATGAAGACAGCAGCAAAACAATTTAGCTCAGACAAAAATTGGTTACGTTCCATGGTTAGGAAGATCCTTATGGCTCACTCTTTCTCAATCTTACTTGTATTAATGATGTTGCCTACAATCTTACTTAGTTGTTCATACAGATTCCCAGAGGCACTTATTTTTATTAGAAATCTCAAGTTTTTCTAATTCTGCCATACATATAGTCTAAAGCAAATTAAGGCAACAAAGGTAAGAAGTTTCAGGAAAAATTTCAGTCTGGTAGTGTCATGAAATTTATAAGGTGAAAGATTCCTCTTTCTTAGGCTTTGTTTTGTTAATTTTACATGTGAGGCACTCTTCAGTATAATAATGTTGGTATATTAATAACTTAACAGAGGGGAGGTTCTTGTTATTATTTGAGTGAGGTAGAACCCTTTGTGAGTTTGCTTCACACCATTTGGCAACCAGGCCTTCTCTGACCACAGAAGAAAGCTCGGTCCCTGGGCAAAGCAGCCCTGTACCATGACAGCCCCACTGGCAGTGCAGAGCCCTGCTGCCAGCCTGGACAAAGGACCTGCTGCTGAAGGCACTCCTTTGCTCCCTGTTATTCACAGGCAAAAATGGGAGTTAAGTGCTTCAGATGCAGTGATTGTGTCTAAATGCTAATCAGGGCCTCTGGCTTTCTGAGACATACAAATGAGAAAGAAAAGCTGTAAATAAGAAGGTTGATTTCTTATTTGCAGCAGTGCTATGGGTTCAGGGCAGAGTTACAAGTGTTAGCACTGAGAAACACTTCTGTATTAACTTTTTTCTTTCCATATCTTTTTCTCTAGAAAAAGATGAGAAGAGAACAAACATCTCACAGGCAGAGGTAAGCGATTTTATTTTTTTTTTTTACATATTTATTGTTCAAATAGGTCTATTGTAAAAAACCCTTGGAAACTCACTGATTCATCCTGGTTGATACTTTTGTTTACATTGTCATGCCATCAGCAGTAACACAGCCTTTTAAGAACCATCATTTTCAAACCAGGGCTGTGTAAAGCTGTATTGTGTGTTCTGCCAGCTCTCCCTTCCCCTGTAGCAGGGAGCTGGGAGAGGCAACCTTCCCCTCTGTCTTGCTGCCATGCCCTGTCAAAAGATAGCAAACCCAAGGTGACCCTGCCGGTTCACCCCCGAGCATTGCTGGGGATCTGCAGGTCACTGCTGGGCCACAAAAGCATTCAAACACCTCTGCACTCTCTCCATCACTTGCCAAGCCTACAGCAGGCAGTGCAGTGATGTTGTTTGCACAGGAGTTAAAAGTTGGCTCCTCCAATCCCTTTTTCTAACCTCCCCTTGTATAGCTCCTCCAACTCCCTGATCTCTTTCTCCTTCACCCACTGCTCAGAGCAGTAGGCAGCACTTTAAATAGCAGCAGGAGGTATTGATTGGTGCAAATTTGAACTCCAATACAAACTTATGAAGATTTACTGATGTGAGGTTCACCAAGCTATCCTATAGTGTTTATAAATAGCTGTCTCTTTCCAAAGAAGACAATATTTTATTTATAAATGTTATCATTGTGATAAGCTTAGATAATAGGATTAGCCGTACTTGTGTGAAAGTGGTTCTCTTAAGAGATGTCTCAAATGTTCCATGGAGAAATAGATCTGATTAAAGTTAATGGTCTATATATTAGGCGTTTTTAGCAAATGTTTGGGGAAAGGCAACATCATTAATACAACTAGAAACTGATAAAATGAAGGGAGAAAAAAAAGCTTGGCTACATACAGTTTTTCCTTAAAATTTTGTTAGGAGTGTGATATGGTGCTTATGTCTTCCAAAGCTAAGGTGTACTGGATGTAGCTTTCTTGTCCTTTTTATGTAGATCTATTTCATGTTGGTATCATGCTGACACCAATTTAGCTGCTTTCATTTTGCAAAAGCTGCTCTGCTCTGCTTTAGCATTGACTATACTCCAGTTAGTTTTTGCAACTAAACATTGGCATAATTATACTATTATTATTCCATGTGTCATTTCACTACCATTATTTCGGAATAATTTGTCTTCTGCGCATAGATGTGATTTTGGGGTCACAAAAAGTTGAGCTGTGCCTAAATACAACACTCAAATGAGGCTCAGTTAGAGGCTGAGTGATTGGCTGCTGAAATTATTATCTTAGGTGTAATAGAACACATTGAAAAGGTGCAGGGGTTTTCCACTTATTTTTGTTAAAATGTTTATATTAATATTTCAGTACTACCTTACACATATGTATAATCACTGATTGCACTGTAATTGGAATGTTGGTTAATGTAAACCTTGCAACTATTTTAATATATGTAGACATTTATTTGCCTTATGAGAATCAATTACACAGGCTGTTAAAAGGACGGGCTATCCTAATTTTATGTTTAACAGTATTTTTATAGAGCGAAGGGTAATTTTCAGTAGTATTGGTTCTGTCTTGCCTGGGAGTCATAAAGGTTGTCCATTAAACATACTTTTTTTGTCTATCTAATCTTAATTTTCCTGTATACATGAAAGCCCAGGAGCTGCCATCAGTTGTACACAATATATTTTTCTTAGAAACTCTCAGATGGGCGTGTGCACTCTCTGAAGGCAGCTGTGGGGCAACCCCGGGAGCTGCCACGGACAGAATATCCCCCTGTGCCCGTCTCTCACTGCCTCTCTCTCTCTGTTTTGTCCCGCCGCAGTCGCAGAGCGCCTCTCCCAAGCAGAGGAAGCAGAGCGTCTTCACCCCACCTGCCCTCAAAGGTACTGTGCAGGTCCTGCCCTGCCCCTGCGCTGGCTCGGTGGCTCCTCTGGCGGGGGCCGGCGGGGCCGGAGCGGTGGCTGTGCCCACGGGTGGCCCAGCTGCCCCGGGGCCGTGCCCAGGCACCGCTGCCTTCCCACGGCGCAGTCACTGCCTGGCGTTGACCCCCAGCCTGGGGCTGACCATCTCTTTATCCTCAGCACAGAGTCTTGCTGCAGTGGCCAATTTATGTGTTTGAGAAAAAAAGAAAAAAAGAAGGTTTTATGCTTTGATTAGTTTGATAGAACAGATAATTCAATGCCAAACCATGAAGACAGCTCTTTGAATATGTAAATTCTATTAGTGCTGGCCCCGTAGTTCTGTTTTGAAACCACTCTCCCATGTGAAACCGCTCTCCCACTCCTCTCTTTCCAGGCAGCTGTGAAAAGGAGAATGACCAAAACTGTGGGCTGGGCATCTGATAATAGGGAGTGTGAAGCCTTTCTTGGGAAGATAAGGAAAAATGGGAAGTCTTGGTAAATGTTTTGAGGGCTAACATGCTTTTTAGGAATACATACCAAAGCAGCAGGAATATCACCTGGGATCAGAACAGTTACATTTAGGCCTTGCTTCTTACACAGTTCTGAACAGAATTTGACTTGATTTTTCTTGCAGTGAAGCAAGATCTGTACTGATTCACCAGCACTTCTGACTGACACTTGTCAGAGCAGGATCATTTTCAGATTGAAGGCTAAAGGCCATCCTGCCAGGTGTCTCTTAATAGATAATGAATACATAAATTTCCGTTTGTCTGCTTAACACAATTTATTACCTGGCAGAAAAGTGGGATATCTGATTTCTTGTGTGAAATACTGCCGGTGTCATGAGGTAATTTACCATATCAGCCTGTTCTGTGTATCTCATTCTGTAGCTTCAGTTCTCTAGTACTTGTCCTAGCCACAGTTAAAATATCACTCAGCCACCACACAACACTATCTGTTTGCCACAAATGGGCTGAAAATTTGTGTGCTGGATATTTGAAATAATCTTATTACGTTTGATTACAGTATTTTTTCTGGAAGGAAAATGCTTTGCATGGATAACAACAATACCTGTTGATCTCACTGCTGTACTGTTTTGCTGTACAAGCCTGAACTAAATACTGTGCAAATGAAGTGCAGTGTAAAACAGGTCCTCATATCTCCTCTCAAGACCTGCAGCCTACACAGCATTACCTGTAATGCCCTGCTGAGACCTGGGGAAATGCTTGGCAGAGTTTACTTCAACATCAGCTTAATTCTCAGGGAACAGTAGAAAAGTAGGAGAGCACGTGATTCAAAAAAGATCCCAACTAATCTGAAATACCTTGTAGGCAGCACAAAGCAGAGTGCAAAATGCCTCTCCTCCATACCTTAGCACCCTAAATTACACCATACTCTCAGATACACAAGTGGGCACCAGGAGGTTGATAACCCTTCCTGTAAAGAGGCTGGATTGCTCCAGCTCTAACATACTGTTACTGTCATAAATACGATTTTTTTATTTCAAAATTACCTGGTGGAAAATTCATTATTCTTCCTTTTCACTGGTATGAAAACATGATTTTTTTTTTTTGTTTGGGCTAAGAGGCTGTGAGGCAAACATACAGCAATGTGAAATATATGCTGTTATGGAGTACACAAAGCTATTTCTACTGAGAAATACAGAGTTTTTGTAATTATTTAAATTATGCTAGTTTTATAGCAGTTGAAGATAACACTATTCAATAGTATTTCCAGAATAACAGGCTTCATAGTTGCACACTTCTCCTCAATTTTAAGCATATATATGTGTGTATATATATATATTTCCTGTTTGCTGTTTTTCCCCCAGTATATTGATAATATGGTATTTTACATACAGAAAAGTAAAAAATAAAATTCTTTACAGCCCCTTGTCTGTTCCATACCCTCTGAGGCTGTTATTAATGGAAGGTGGGATAGACTGTAATCTGGTACACATTAAAGATGTACATTCCAATCTGTACTTTTAAAGATGGAGATAATAAATGGAGTGGACAAGAGGGACAAATACTTTAATTTGTTAGCTTCTCTGACATTTTAGTAGTTTGTAGCTGCTGTTAACTCCAAGTTCCTAGAAATAAGCCTGTGGAAATAATAAATAAGGCAGTGGAGCTGAGCCTTGAAGCCGAGACAGCAGCCGTGTGAAAAGAGCTGTGGGAGAGATGAGGGGCTATGGAAGGAGCTTTGCTCTGTGCCTGCAGCAGAGAGGGATCAAGAGAAACCATGGGCAGAGTCGTGCTTCAGCCTGACTCCAAATCTTCAAGTAGCTGAAAATAGTTTTGTTGCAGTTTTTGTAAGTTTCTTGAAATAATTATGGAACTGTGTGAGAGAAAGGTTGGTGGTTTCTGAATTGATGGCTAGGCAGGAAAGAGGAAATGAATGTGCATGTCGTGGCTGTAGGAACCCGTATAAAATGGGAAATTGTTGGCATGGTTGAAAAGAGCAGAAGCAACATCAGACAATTGTGATGACTGTTTACAATACCAGAACTATAATATATGTTACACAAAATGTCCAAATACCTGAAGATATATGCAATAGATGGAAATGCAGTACTACTGAGGTTTTACCTACCATGGTAAATACATGGCGATCAGCCTCTTAGTTAAACTACCCAGAGGAGGGGTTCACATTGCCCAGAGAAGCTGTGGCTGCCCCATCCCTAGAAGTGTCCAAGGCCAGGTTGGATGGGGCTCTGAGAAACCTGGTCTAGTGGGAGGTGTCTCTGCCCATGGAAGGGGGGCTGGAATGAGATGATCTTCAGTGTCCATTCCAACCCAAACCATTCTATGATTCTGTGATTCTATTATATGATATATATGCGGGCATATTTTTTCCCTCTGCCATTGCACTTACTAAACTAAAATTCAGTGTTATTAGCTGTCTGAGATCATCTCCAAATATTTCAGTTTCATCATTAAAGAAGCTTCCTCTAGCTCAAAGCCAGGCTGTGGCTGCTGCAACAAGCTGTAGCAAACCTGGTGAAACAAGCAGGTTCTTATTACTGTATATCTGTGTGTACTTTGGCTCCTGCTTTTATTTTCCTAAACGAAAACACACCAGAGTTCCTACAGACAGAGCAGATAGCTGACTCATCTCTGAGCATTGTTCTTGTTACTGGAATACAGTGTGCTGGAAAAATCAATGTGAAAGCTATTGATTTAAGTAGTAATCTGGAGAGGGACTCAGCCAGCCAACCAGATAACAGCTCAGCATGGTGTGCTCCTTAGTATTATATTACCAAACCTAATGGAGAGCAAAGAGGTTTCCCATTTTGCTTTCATAGGTATTTCTTTTCCTAACCTGCCGCACTAGTGTTTGTTAATTCCATGCTCTTATGTAGCATGCAATGGTGGCAAAAGTCAGTATCTCAAGAGTACACCAAACTAATCCATCATATTTTCTGTATGTTGTGATTCACCTCTTGTCACAGTTTCTTCTATGTGTAGCAGCAATCTTAACTGAGCATTCATCACCTTCAGTTCCCCTCTCTGTGTCACTTTTTCTTCTGTTATTCATGGGCTTTTATGCCTGAACTTCAAATTTTCTCATCCTTTAAGGTCTTTTTCATGTGTGAAGGTTGGCTTGAACTTCCCTATGAAAAATACCATAAAAACAACCACAGGAATGTTTTGCAATTTGAATAGTCACCAGTTTTACCTTGGGCAATCTTTTCCAGTCAATTCTCACTGTGTAAGGCTGCCTTCTCCTATTTACTAATCTGCTTCTTGTTCTGTATAACAAAAGCAAGAAGAATCCTTTGATCCTTTTCCAAAGTAGACGTCCAACTGTTTTAGCCCAAAGAGCCATCCACCCGTCAATGCACAAACAGCATCTTTAGAAATACCTTCATTATTCTGCTTGGTGGACTAGAGGAGGCCCTGGGAGTCTTGCTGGAGTCTCATTTTTTTACCCTCACACTTGCCAGAGAAGTCTAAAATGCGATGATATCCCTCTCAGATAGAGAGAGACCAAGTGAAGGCGTCTCAGACTGCCAAGGCAGAAGCAGATTGCACTTGCCCCAGGTAACAGAGCTTCTTTGGTGTCTCATTACCACTTGAAAATCAAAAGAACACATTTGAGTCAGAGCTGCAACTGCAGCTTTCCATCCCAGGGCATACTTTGTGCTGAGGCAGGTTTCCTTTTACCTAGGTAGTCATGTTTTTTTGGTATCTCAGCTCATCCTTGGAAGGAAATGCAGATGGCAGTGACAGGAAGCAAGGTTTACAAAGACTAACAGAAGACAGCCTGAACTGTTCCCAAACCTGCATTGCTCCCTAGAGGTCCCAAATCCCCACACTACCTACCAGCTATTGCTATTAATACTAGTGGCTATTTAAATACCATCAAGGTCTCCCCCTGTGAAGGAAGTGCACGTTCCCAAGTGATTTGAGGATTTCATTAGCAGTGAGTCTACTAGTGTGGGTGTGCTACAGGTCAGGGAAATAGGAAAATTTCACTCAGTTCACTCTGCAAGAGGCTGTTTAGATTGGATTGAGATCCTGCTAATTTCAGCAGGCTTTAAAGAAAGTTCTTGTAGCTGTCTATGTTCACTGGACTACCTTTGCAATAAGAAGCCATCAAATCATAATTAAAGTCATTTTCCACACAAGTGAGAGATACATTTGACTGTTTTCCCTCTCAGCCTTTTGGGAAATACATGCTTTAAATTCCCTTCTTAATGTATTTTTCTTTGCATAAAGACAAAGGCTTTTTCTTGAGCTAGGCCCCAGCTACAAGATTTGAAATGGGATTAAATCAGAGTTGTTATAAAACTAAGGAAAATTCAAAGACATTATTTTGGTTTGAGTCATTAAAACAACCAGAACTCACTGGCTTTTCCCAAAGTGTTCAGACCCAGGGATTTGATACATGCATAATTCTAGTATTTACAATGAGGGTTGATATTAAATGAGCTCTTTCTATCTTCTGCCATGAATTTCAGATGCTCTGCTTGTTTAGTGCCTGCTTGTTCTTCTCTCCAAAGGAAACAACATGCAGAATAAATGATTAAAATCATGATGTCCCACCTGAAATATGTAATTTATTAGAAGCAATTAGTACAGTATGTGGCCTTCATCCAAATTTGTAACCCCTTAGGCCAGCTGAATGATGTCTGATGCATCTCATTACTTTGTGACTGAAGGTTAACAACGAACACGGGTAGAGTCTGGAGACATTAAGGATTATTGTTAGTATGGTAAGCACTGAGTTTGGAGCCCACGAGAATCATTGTGGAACAAAAATCTCAGGCTAAATTTACTTCAAGTGGCAGAGGAATGAAGTTTGTAAGACTTCAGCAGTGACTACAAAAACTTGTATCATTTTACAGGCTGCCTTCTTACATGCCAAACTCTGTGAAGAGCTTCTAGTGTTGACTAAACACATCAGTGTAAGAACACAAAACATCACACTATTCTAGAAAGAAAAATACCATGTCTTTTTGTGGTTCTGCTTCACACATGGGCTTAAATTTAATTTTTATGCAATTAATGTTAGTCACAATGTAAGACATCTTACACAGTCTTCTAAATATCAAGGCCAGGCCTGTGAGTATTCACAGACTGAGATGGGGCTCAGTCAAACTTTTCTTATGTGGGTGAGTCACTTTGGCTCAGGCTATTATATTTTCCCAATTTCTCCAACAATGATCCTTTTTCAAAGATGACTGTGCTGCATGTCAGCCATGAGGCCAGAACAGGAGATGGAGATGGTTTTCAATTATCCTTTCTGTCCTGAGTGCTTATTTTGGACATCCTTCCTTTTCCAGTAGGCTAAAGGGCTGTGATAACTACTGGGCGGGGGACTAGGGCTACTCCACAAAAACAGGCAATGTCCAGTGGCTGGAGCAATCCCCAAGGTTGGGGCAAAGTCTTCCTCTAACAGCAGAGCTGCCACATCCCTGGAGCAACATCTGTTCTTTAGCTTGGTGGTACCAGTTCTTCAACACATTTCTTTATGGCAGAAAATCTGTCTCAGTAAGTTGTTTCTTGGGTAACAAAAGACTAAGCTCTGCCTCATTATTTATGTGCGCTGCTCTTGTTTGTTGACGTGTTGGGACGTGAAAAAATGCCATCAATGCATTTCGTTTCCTGGGTGGAAGGCCCACAGCTGTCTGGACTTTCTGAAGCACTGGGAATAGAAGATTTATGCAGCAGTTTTTTATCATTGTGTTTTTTTCTTGTCCCTAGCTAGGTCACAAGAGGTGCAGCTTTGTTTCCGAAACTACTTGTTCTCTTCATTTATCAACTGTCCTTAGCCACATCTTAGTCAGATGCACCTCGATGCAACCACACCACTCGATGCAGGATGGCCTGGCTATCTTTACTAAGATGTTATCTTCTAGTGCCTGGTCTCTTTCCCCCTCTCTCTACGCTCCTCTCTCCTTCCTCAGACTTGCACAGTAGGATGATGACAGTAGATACAATTAAGAAAAAAAAAAAAAAAGCTAAATTAATTAGTGAATCACTGAGTTGGTGACAGGGATGCATCAGATTGCTGCCATCTCAAGTTCAGTTGGCTGCCGCCGTTATGCTACTGCCCAACACGTTGGCAGACACTGCTGTAGTCTGTATTTAATTTCTTACTGTTGGCAGCTTTGAATACATTTCATTTCACACAGCTGGCAGCTCCTGCTTCAAAATGGCTCTGGCCTTGGCTGCAATAAATATTTGCAGTACCTATAGAGAGACCAAGGTGTCCAGTGGAGACTAAACTTGACATCTGTTCTACAGAAAAACTGGGATGTTTGTGTTAAAACTTGTCATCTGCCACTATTACCTGGAGTGAAAAAGAAAGGGCTGTGTTGAGCACTAATGTCAGTCCCTAAATTACCACTTGTGGTCCAACACAGACCCATGTCTGGGGGAGTATTTCCACTGACTTCATTTGGCTAGGCATGAAGTCCACATATCTGATAGTTCCCTCTAATATTGTGCAATGAACGCTAAACTGGCCTCCTTCTAAAGGTACAACTTTATGATAGAAGCTAATCTTAGAAAAATGCTGTGAAACAGCATTTATGACTTTAAAATAGTGTTATTAAACATTGTTGTATTAAATACAGACCAGTGTAAACATGATACTGTTTCTAAGAAGTAACATATAAAAATCAACCTTTTAAGAGCTAACAACATAAAATATTATAGAACAAGAATGTGGGAGACATAGTACATATTTTAAAATGTAAAGTAAAAATCCCAGGAAGGGCAGCATGTGTTGTTCTGGTTACTTTTTATTACAAGATCTATTTATAGTGAAATTACAAGTATTTTGGCAGTGTTGTGATCTGAATTGAAGCAGCTTTTGAAGAAAAGAGAATATTTTTATAGGAGAGGATGTAAGATTCTTATGAAGTCAGCCATTTGACATGGCATTAAATTTTATTTCCTTGCTGTACGTTCTATGCTGGAGGTTAACAACCAAGCCCCATGGCAGACACTGACTCCAGCGAGCCCTACTCTAATAAATAATAATTGCCCCTTTGTTTCATCTAAAGCATTGTAAATCCGGAATTTGATCCCAAGCGAAATGGCGGAATGAAGACCCAGATTACGCGTTGCTGCTCCTGTTCATTGTTTGACATCTCCCAAACAGGCAGGGCAAGATTGTGCATACAGTGGGGGCAGGTGCATCTGTCAGCACCTCACTCCTCCTTGGCTCTGTGCCACGAATCAGCCCCACTGGGGAGAGCTTTGCCAGGGGTCTGCGGGTGGGGAAACAGTAGGGGAGCTTTCTCAGTTTATATTGGGATGTTCTGGAGACAGAGGCAGAGGTACCTCTCTAAGCAGTGTATTTCTAAAAAGTCTCCATAGTATGTGGACTGCTGTCTCATTTAATTTACCCTTAAAAAGAAAAGACTTCCCTACATTTGTACCTAACTGCACATTTCTAATGTCCCTCTTTGTCTATTAATGTCTCCTCTCCACGTAGTCAAATTTCATTTCATAAAAATCCCCACCCCCAAAAGGCAAAGCTGTCAAAAGACAGAATGACTACAGGCAAGCTCAAGGTTAATAGTGAATTTGTATAACATGAAAGGCACCACCATGCACCGAGCAGCAGCATTAGCCTGACACAGCAAAATCATCCCACGACCTTCCAGCTATGATTCCATCAGCTGTGCTGGTCCTTATGAGCATGGGTAAGTAGGTGCAGAGCTCCCACCACCTGCTCGGACTCCTCCTGGGATCAGGGCAGTGATTTCCATGACAGTGGCTCCTGGCCACAAGCAGCTCTTCCAGGGACAGTAGCTAACCATTAGCTCTTTTACTTCAGCTTTCACTCTGACCCGAGTCAATGTCCCAGTAGCACATCAGCTCTGTGATATCTCTGTTTCTGGACAACGTGGTCCTTATTTCTGTGTTTAAGCTAAGAGAAACATAGAGAAACCATTCTTCTGATTTTTAGGGACCATCTGTGCTGGGTTTCTTGTGGTGGGGGTGTTTTCTGGGTTTTTAGTATTTGATTTTTTTTTCCTTTTGAAGTGGATGCCTATTGGTCTGAATTTATTGAAAACCAAAAAATTTCTACAGAAGGCCATGTGGTTCTACTTCCCTCCATAATTTTTCCCTTTCTTCACCCCATGGGATGCAACATTGCTCAGTATAGCAAGAACACAGAGTTCCCAAAACCATCCACCAGAGCTTTGGCATGGAGACAAGAACACGGGCAGCCTGAAGATTTCAACCACATCCTTTCAGGCCTGCAGCTAGGACTGAACGCTCACATGAATTATGTGTGTGACTGTGACCAGAAAAACACAGGAAATACTGCAGCTAGTATACGGATCTGAAAAGGAATTCATTTTCCTGTGAGCTGCACAGGCCAGAAGGATATTGTTTAAAAGCTCTCATCTGGTGTAGTTGCTAATTTTTCTTGAAACAGAGGGAGGATACTTCAGGTTTTCCAGGTCTCATACAACCTGTGAACAGTCAGTGTTATTCCATAGATCTTTTATAGCCAGAAGAGATGGTCAGCAGGCTCTGAGCAATGTACAAAGTAACTATTTCTAACAATACAATTAAAGGAGTGGGATCTAGTGACTTCTCAGAAGGAAAGAACTCACCTGAAATGTTTGCTGTGGTTCTCCCAGCTCAAGGTGCACCATTGCTGAGTATGTTGGCACACAGCAAGGAGTAATTGTACATACATGTCTGGAAGCCCTGGAAACGGTGCAGGTTTGTGGGTGACTCCCTGCAATGGGCTCTTTCCAGGTGACAGGGACACAGGGCACACCATGGCTGCACCTGTCCCTGGAGAGCGGCTGGTAAGGTGTAGGAAACCCATATGCACCTACCCGGCTCAGCTGGGACTGTGTCCAGATATGAACCTCAAGGAAGAAGTGGCCAGTGAAAGGGAGAGCAGGGAAAGCAGAGAGACTGCCAGTGAGCAATGGGGTGAGTGGCTGCCTGTGTACCAGCACCCGAGCACCCACGGGCTGGCCATCCCCTACAGAGGCAAAGGGAGGCAGCAGGCTTCTCTTTTTTTTCAGCAATGAGGAGAAATTTTGTAAATTCAGCTTTAAATTTCCTTGCAATCGGCAAGAAAAGAGGTTTTTTAAAAAACAGTCAGTGGGATTTTTGGCATGCAGGCTCCCTCTGGTGACTGCTAGGTGCAGCTCCACTGCTGAATGACAAGAACAGTTGTAGGGAGTGGAATTCTATTCAATCTGACTAATTTCAATTTAAAATCTGCGAGGTTATTACTACATTTCACCTGGATTTCAGCGGTGTTCCCCAAATCCCATGAGTGGTTAGAGCCTTTTATTTCAACTCACTCTTAAGGAGATCTGAAGTAAGAAGTGTAATTTTTAAAGGATCTATGACTGTGATCTGAATGTGTCTAAACCTTTAGAGAAGAGTCTACCTTTTCTGTACTTTGTCTATGCTTTCCCCAATTAAATTGAGTAAACTGATATTCTTGCTGTGCTTTCCAGAAAAATTGAGAACAATACTTGTTTTCAGGCTCTGATAATTCTGAGTGTCAGATAGGGTGTTTCTATGGCATAATTGCATTCTGGTTGTACTGGATACTGGTTCTGGGTATTTTGATGCCTTAGGAAGACCAGAAGAGGTAGGTTTCTCACAAGGTCAAGTCACTCATACAATAAGGAGCCACTAAAGATTTTGTCCCAATGTTGTGCTGCCCATGGCAACTGCAAGGTGAGACTGGTTGTATCTACTGCAATGCAAATAATTTGTGGTGACTGCATTTTATGTTGAATAATGTATTTCTTAACATGGGGTTTTAATTTTCCAGCAATCAAAAACACTTAAATGTAAGAATTTGGTGGGGTTTCAGTAGTCTATAAGCTGAACAAGTTAAAATGAAAACATTTCAAATTTAAAATATTACTAAAGACATCAAATTAAACCTTTAACTGCTCTCTTTTCTCATCTCCCAAAAGATCAGAGACACTGTGCCAGACACCTTCTGATGTCTAAGCCAGGAATTTGATTTTGCTGAATTTCTGTACCGGAGAAGTACCCTGGTTGTTCGTTAACATTATGTACTAAATTGGTTTGGATTTTTTTTAGGAGTGTGAAAATCTACCTATGTTACTGTGCAAAACACCAAAAATTGCTACAATCTGGTTTGTTTCCCTTGATTCAAGTGATTTGTACCCTTACTCCATGGAAATTGTTCCTTGCAGCAAAGCAATGCTGTTATGCTCCCAAGTCATGAGAGTCATCCAAAATGCCCAGTGGAAATGATCACTGGTGCCTACACCAGGCTGGGAACTTTCTGGGTGAGAGCTAATAGGCACAGACAAAACCTTTCACCATATGGGAATGACAGCACAGCGAAAACATCATCCCACAGCTGCCTATATCCAAATGTCACCTTTTACCTGATATCTTGTGTGGAAGCACAATCCCTGCATCTGTAAGACAGTTCTTTACATGCCATTTTGGATGGGTGATGCTGTGTCCTAGGAAAATGTGTCAGAAGCAAGAATTAGGACTTGCTAGGGTAGGCCGTAACCCCCAAATAAGTTCGGTCTTAATGTGATAAAAACCTCTCCAGCACCAAGGGAAAACAGAGGAGAGACTAGCTCTGATCTTCCAGAAGTACTCCTGTGCTCCTAGGGAGTTTAGCTGGCTTGATTCATATGGCTCATACCATAGGCCCTGCTTTGGTTAGCATGGAGTGCCTCCTGCAGAGGGAGATGGGAAGGATTCAGGCCAGCTTCAGCTTCAGTCTTCTGAAACAAATCTCGGCTGCTTGAGATGATCTCAGCAGCTCACAGGCACTGAAGTGGTGAGAACTAAAGAGACTCATTCTGACGGATTCCTGCTTGGATGTAAGGGCTGCAACCGCAGTACCTGTAACATGAAGAAAATTGTAATTGCCTGTTATTCATATGCCACCCATGAAACAACTGCAGTGGGGATAATAAGGTAAACATTGGCCTATCAATCACTTGTTTAATCATTACAAGGTTTTTTAATTTTGAAGTTGTTTATAAAATGCATAAAAGAAGAGCTCATTTCAACATTTATAATATTACTGATGTGAGGTTATGCTGATGCCAAAATCCTATCTCCTTTGTCATCATAGGAAGGATCACAATGAAGATT
Source organism: Corvus moneduloides (assembly GCF_009650955.1). NCBI lineage: Eukaryota > Metazoa > Chordata > Aves > Passeriformes > Corvidae > Corvus > Corvus moneduloides. The sequence continues at coordinate 14,927,837 of NC_045482.1, read as the reverse complement.
ATAATTATAACTCAGTAAGGGATTTATCAGCAAATTAACAGAGTAGCTTATAGACTTCTCACAAAAGAAACAGACGGGGTTAATTAAAAGTGAAAGCCACACAGTACATGGAAGTATAGCAGAGAAACACCACCTTGGAGTTGTGGGTGACCAGCAAAGATTTTGCTCCTGTTTTCAGTTTGAAAACTCACTGGAAAGCTTTTCATCCTAACCTTAAAAATCTCAGGCTGCACAGAGTATTCAGCAAGAGATTTAAATCTGCGATTAACAATTTTTTTTCTTTATCTGCCCCAGAGCATGGAAAGAAACAATAGCCACAAAAAGAATAACAAAAATGGAAAATATGGAGCCAGAATATAAACGGAACAGAATTCTGGGGATGTCTTTCCAGACCTGGAGGGGAAACAGAAGAAGCAAAAGTTCAGTCATTACTCACAGGACTTCATTCACTCCATCACATACTCAGGCTTCTACTTCTCAGTATCACAGCCTCCCCTTCTCCATCAAGGATTCTCTCCCCTAAGGATGTGGCAATAAGATTTTTCTCAACTGTTTAGGTTTCTTGACCACAGAAAAATTCCCATGTCAGTCAAAATCTAAAAAAGTAGCGCCACAGTGTAGTTGTCCAGGAAAAAGTCAGCAGCTGGATAATGCTGACCACTAACACTGAAAGATAGAATGCCTAAAGAAAACTGAAATGCAGCTTCTCAGAAATGGCTCATGAAGTTGGGGAGATTAAAATGTTTTGTAAAGCATTTTTGGTTAGGGTTTGAATGAAAAAATATTAATCTCCTTTGTGTTTTGAATGTGTATAAAAATCAAATTAATTTTCTTGTAGCATGTCTACATTTTTTATGTTTAGCAACCTAGGCAAAACTAAATGTTCTTGTATTGCTAATATTTTTTTTGGTGGATTTTTTTCTTCATAAGGAGAGCTGCAAAATTTCAGAGCTTTTTTTCCTAATCACAAACAAATGAAAATTACCCAGCTTCAAGGAAGCCAATACAATTTTTAAACCTTAATGAAAATTGCTATTTGAATGGAAGTAATTTAATTTGAAGTTAAAACATATGACATGAATAAAATGTCATGCTACTCTTCCGTCACAATGCAACCATAAGTACCTCACAGACCAACTAGGTGCAAGTGTCAGCTCATGTAAGGTCCAAAAGCTCAGAATCTTCAGTTCAGGTTCTCTAATTCAGCATTTTCCTGAGAATCCATTGTGGGTGGCAAATCCCTTACAAATGCTTAGGCATTTGCTTTGAAGGCTGGTTTGCACAGCACCAACAAGAGTTTGGGACAAGAATACACACAGACACTGTGCTTTATTAACAGAAATGGCCAGGAGAGCAGGTCAGAGATTTCCCATTAAGAACTCAAGAATTTAAAAAAAAAAATTTAAAAAGGGAAAACATTCTTGGTTTCCACTATTGGCAGGAGCAGATTAGAGGAAATAAAACTGTGACACTTGATTCCTTTCCTCACACATAAGCTACCATTTAATCTTTTAACATATTGGGAGCAGAATTCTCTTTTATCCCTCTGTAAAAGGAATAGTAGCTGTGAACAAAGCATTTGTTCCTAGAGACAAATGGAGGACCGCTTTATGTAAATGCTCACTTATTTCAAGGCCTGGAAAGGACCCTTATTTTTATAATTGGATCTCTGGCATAAAGCACAGCCTTCAACCTAATTCTACACTTGATCTATATTTGAAGTTGAACAGTGGCATGTAGTTTAGAATGCAGAAGTTAAGACTTCTTATGAAAGTTAAGATTTATCCAATTCTCCTTAATTTTTTCCCTTGTTTACTTACAGCAGGTAGGATGATACAATTGTTTCATAGACATAGCAGTCTATATAACTAAAATTTGGCTTGTCCCTCTAAACTCAGCTACCTTCTGTAGCTGAAATACTGAGCATCCTTTCATACTGTCTTTAGCTTCAGCTTTCTTTACCAGCTATAAAACCTACTTCCCACTTTTAGTCTCCTGGTTTATTTTAAGATAGGCTACAGAGTGGCTCCAACTGGATGAATAAACTAGAATGGAGAAGCATGTGGTGAATCCTAAGAATGACAGAAGTTGCCTGTGAAAGTGTAGGATGCTTTAATTTAAAGAAGCTGTGCTCAGAAAATGCTACTTGTAAATTTTTAAGGCCAGTGAGTTCTAACACATAATTTGTGACAGTAGCAGAGCATTTGACTTCTGTTATTATAGAGCAGCTGATTAGAGGTTTGAAAATGTGGCCTTTTATTTGGTGGAATTACTGTAATCCTTTGACATAAGGGAACAATTCTGCCGGTCCTGTGATTTTGACCTACTCTTAGGCAGACAGCTGCCTGACTGAAACTGGTGCTGATGTTAAAAGTGAGGGCTTAGCAACTCCAGCAAATGAACACGTTGCCCAGTAAGATTAGTAAGATTTGGCTTCCAGACAAGTGCTTTCTCAGCAGAGATTCTGACCATCTAACAAGCTTCCTGGGACCTGTCAAAGCACAGCACCTTTGAAGGTTTGCCTGCATTGGTTCAATTCAAGAACACTTATCAACAGTTCTAAGCCTATCCCCTAGCTGTGAAAAATTGGGATGGAAAAGTGTCAGCTGAAAAACTCTAATCCTCTCCTGATTGCTGGCCCCAGCTGCCTAGTCAGAGCAGCACAGGAGTCGTGAGGAGGAGAGCTTTGCAGTACTGCCCCAATTCATTACTGATGTGGAAGCCACCTCTGCATGTTTTTCTGACCAAGTTTTTGAGGTATTTGACCCAGAGCCATCCTCCACAGAATCAGCTAAGAAATATTTTCTGGTTTTCCAAAGGGTTATTAGTGTTGGGCTGAGACTGATACAGGCTGAAGCACCCACTTGCTGGCTGAGTGCAGGAGCTTCTGCTCTTCATTTGAACTCTGAAGACTGGCTGACTTCTGCAGTCCGAGGGCTAGCAAGGGAAGGAAGGAAGGAAGAAACCAACAGAAGATGTTTCCATACTAGCAGAAGTTGCCTGGGGCAACAAAAACCTCTCTGTTCACTCTTTAGGCTACTTAAGTGGGAGATGCAGTCCCTTCAGCCACGGCAAATCTGACCCCTCTCTCCAGTGCATGTTCTGGCCAGCCTGTGGAGGACCAACAAAAGCCTTTCTGTGCAAGAAGCTCCTTCATGCTACTCCTAAGGAGCCAGTGCTGCTTCAAGCCATTCTGAGAGGGAAAAAGGGAAAGTTGAAAATGATGTCTCAGAGAACAAAATGGAAAGTAGCCAGACGTTTGTAACATGATTTTTGCTGCTCTCATACAGTCTTCATTGTGATAGTTTAACAGTGAGCCTTTTGGCTGAAAGTAGCCTCAAATGAGCCTCAATATTTGTCATTTAAAAGGCTCACCATGACGACTGAGGATTGTATGACGAGCTAAGAGAAGAGCTAGCAGCAACCAGCAGACATTTAGAAAATTAGTCAGACTTTGTTGCTGGGTTTCCAAATGATCATTCACAAACCTCTATGGGGCCATGGTGACCTGCTGAATATGCTGATGATCTGATCTGCTCCAGATCAGATATGTGACCTACATAAACTCGTCATATTTGCCAATGTTTCAGATCGTTTGTGTTGATTTAGTCATGCATATTAGAGGGAGGAAAAAAGTAAATTAAATTGCAAGGCTGAATAATGACTTGGTCTCATAATCACAACACACATGAGAATTTTTTTCTCCTTCTCAGCTTGAGTTTAGGAATAAAATAATACAACACATAGAGGGTTTTTATATTTATTTATAGGTTGCTGTAATGTCAGCATAGCTTAAACTGCCACGCTGGTGCTCCAGATTCTTTTTATTCTAAATGTTGGAGGTCCACCATATCTGCTGGCATTTGAAGATTCCATCAATTGTAAATCACAGAGTGACAGCCTGGCTTTGCTTTTTCTTGGCTAATCCAAACAGGAGTCTATCTAGAGCACCTGCTTTCTGTGTCAATTTGTTTATCTCCTATCTCAAACTTTAAAGCCACATACGGCAGTAATTTACGGTATCTTACATACATTCATTATAAATATACAGTAGCTGGGGTTTTGTCTTTATAACTGGAACTTAACATCAATTACATAAGTTGACTCTTCTTTCTTTAAAAATAGTAAGAGAAAATCTCATTAATTTCTGGAGGAGTGGGACCAAGATCTGTATAATGAAAAAAGACCTGGTTATGTTCAGACTCATTGGCCACAGGAGTAAGGGCAACACTTGCATGTTGGTTATCAAGTTTCTCTGAAACCTTACTTAGCAAAAACTTACAGGCATGGGTATCACACAGAGTCCCTTGACACCATTGCACAGTGAACAATTTTTCAGTGTTTCTCAATAAAGAACAACACAAACTGTACAAAATTTTCAAAGGCTGTATCAAGCAGACTGTTCACAGTTGCCAACACCCATAAAGCAAAATTTTTCACATGCGTTTATTTTTATTTTGCCTTCCCTCCCTCATGTTTTTTCTGTTCACTCACTCATACACATGGGAGTTGTCAAGGTCTGGGACTGTGTGTTTTATTGTGTTTTATTGCTGTCGTGTCATAGATAACTTTTTGATGCTCTTTGAACCACCAGTAGCTCAGAGATTACCCAAGAGAGTGGCTGCCTTGGGATACAAAGGCTGGGCTCTTGTTGCCGGATCTGCTTGGAAGCAGGATTAGCCTCCTGCCACAGGTTGTCTGGTGCGGTTATTGAACATGAGCATCAGCAGATGAAGTAATAGCTGCCAGCTTGTCAGACTGAAGCCATTCTTTTAGGTGGGAGTGAAGAAATGCAAGGAAAGGTATGCAAAATGCATCTTGTGTTTGCATACAAATACCAGTCATCGTCTGGCTCTTCGTTCATACTCAACAATCATCCAGCAATCACTGTAAGCCACAACTCTTGTCATATCATATTAAGGTTAATGAAGCATCCAGGAACCGACACCAGGAATTTGGTCTATGCCACATAAACCTTGTTCAAACATTTAACAGAAACTGGTCGTTACACCAGGGAACTCCCAGCTAGGGTGCAGCAATCAAGCCCAGGAACAGATAGAGAATGTTAGGGAGGACAGCAACAGTCTTTGTCTCAGCAGGCTGGCAACAAAAATGTTCTCAGGTTATTTCTGAAATTCCATAACTGAGGATTTTGAGGAGGATTTGGAAGTAGCCATGGAGGCAGATAGTTCTCCCTCTCCAGAACTTTAGGAGAAAGAAGGAAAATGCTAATCTAAAAGCCTCGCAATTTGAGAAGCAAAGCTGTATCATTTCCTGATTTGAGTGCAGATGATGCCCATAATATATGAAGAAATTAATTTTCCTTAAAAGCATAAATAGCCACCATTAGTCTGAAATATCTTGGAGGGAATCAATGGAGGGAACTCAAGGGGGAAAGTAGTGGCAGGACAAAATGTACATTTATAAAGCTTGGAGAAGGAGATGTGGTAGTAGTGAAGACCCCAGGATAGGGAGAATTTCAAAGTCTGGATAAATGGTAAAGACTATATGGGATGCATTTTTCTGGTTATGAGAGAAAACATGCAAGACTCAGATGACAGTTGGACATGGGGATCTAGAGAAGAGTGGAAATCAGAAATGTGTAAGCCTAAATGTCAGGCAGTGTCGTTCATGGTAGATGAACATTTTGGACAGGACTGCAGATCAAGAGCTTGGTTTTGACCACTTTGAGATATTGTCTTAGCCTTCCACAAGCTTGCGTAGAAGAATGCACTTTAGAGTTTAATTTGAACAGAAGGGGAAATGAGTGTCAGAGAATGGCAAGGAGGAAAGAGAAAAGCATTACAACAGTGGAAGAAGAACCAGGGTGAAGGTGAACCAGGGCAAAAAGTGTCAAAGACATCAGCAAGCTGGAAAGGATGAAGAGAGACGTCACTAGGCACTTGGTCAGAAAGCTTTGAGACTGGGTCCACGGGCAACTGGATCAAAGGAAATGGAGGATGGGGGCAGAGAGGGCTGCTAAGGTGAAACCAGTGAGCATCATTTTTGGTGAGCTGAATGGCAGAGGGAGAAGAAGGGGAGGCAGATAGGGTTAAGGATAGGCTTAATGGTTTTTAAGAGTTACTAATGAAACTGAACTGCACTGAACTCTGACTTGTATGCAAGGAGAGCTTATCGAAACCACTCAGTTAAGTAAAAATGGATTAAAGGTTTCAGGAACTGATTATACAGATGAAAGAGATAGATAACAGGTCATATATGCAAAGAGGAAAAAAGAGAAAGCTCAAAATAGGTTTTGGGGAAACTATAGCATTTTTCTTCCTGGCTTCCTGTTCTGCTCCTGCATGGAATATATGCCCTAATGTATTTCAGCTGCTTAAAAGAATAAAAATATATATAGTAGGATTTAATTTTTTTTCCAGCTAAGCAACCAAATTTTTGATCAAGAAAGCTGAAGTGCCTAGGAGATGTGTGTGCAGGGGTAAGTTTTGAGTTTCTCCGTGACCAGTAAGGACAGCTGTGTTTCTGATACCTTCTCCAAATGGGACAGAGAGAAGACAAGACATGTATTTCTTATATTTACATAAATTCGGCAGTGTAGCTGGCATGCACCTGACAATGAACATTTGAAGATGATGAAACTGGATTTTTCTAAACTTCTATAAAGCAGAAAGTGCCGAAAATGGAGACTGGTGAAGCTCTATTCTGTTGAATTGAAAGTCATCATAGAGAGGAAAAGTTTTTAATAATTATTCAGCTTCTGTCAAAGGAGGCTTCTGCCAGGCAGCTGCTCCTGCAGGCTCCAATGGTCCTCGGCTTCTGCTGGAGGTGGCAAGAGCAGGAAGCTTTTGATGTGTTTCAGAGCTCAGTCGATGCTTTTCAGAGCTGAGCGGAGGCTGTGCCCTGTGTCTGTCAGAGCTGGACTGTGGTGCCCATGGCAGGGACAGTCTCTGGGCTCTCCCACTGGCACTGACCAGCACAGGGGAGCACGCTCCATCACACGGAGCACTGGATGCTTCTGGAAACATCTGGCAAAACATCTTGTGAAGTGTTGAGAGTCTGTGTTACTTCCATCGAGCAGATGCCTAGCAGAGCAAGAAAGGGATTTCTTCTGAAACAGGGTGCATAGGCCTTGGTTTTACTAGCACAGTGTGGTTGTTTAACCTATCTGCAGGCAGCTCAGCACATTCTTTCAACTGCAATGGCAGTCAGCACCCTCAGGCACCACACACTGGTAGTGACTGAGACAATGATCTGTCCCTGAGGCCCCCAAGGGAAGATGAGCCATTTCAGCAGCAGTGCCAGGACTCATCTGCAAGACAGCAGCTCTGTGCCTCCCTCGCAGGAATTGCATTCTTTCTGTTGCACTTCCATGCACTGGGCCACAACAAGGGTGTGATTTCTGTGTGAGATTTTGTCTCACAGGTATATCTGTCACATGCAAGAGATGCTCCATGTTCACTGACTTTAATCCCGTTATTTTCATTCCTTGTGTTTGGGAGCAATATGTACCTCGTATACCTGTGTATGTAGATCACAATGGACTAGATGGCCTAGTTATGAGTTTTCCAGAATCAGTACAGAAGTATTAACTTAATCTGGCCCCATGGTTTTAAGGAGTGAAGGGGAATCTTATTCCTGAAATGTTAGACACTTCATCACTTTGCAGAGACAGGAGTCATTTGAAGCTCCCAGGTGGATCAATATGAAGCCCACAAGTTAAGGTTAATACGCTGTTATAAACTGTAAGATGCATTTACTGAGTTTTGATTTCATAAAACCATATAGTCATTTAGGTTGCAAGGAACCTTGGGAAAATCCATAGTTCAACCTGATGCATAAAGCAGAATTAGCACCAAATTTAACAAGCTGTTCAACACTTTGTCTGGTTCAGCACTGAAAGTCTCCTTGAAAGGAGGCACCACATTATCCCTGGGAAACCACACAGGTGCTTAAATACACCCAGTGGAATAATTCCTTCCTTATATCCGGTCAGAAAATACTTGCTTCCCATTCATGACGAGACACCTTCATCTTCTGGGTAACTTCCCTTGGTACAGGCAGGCTGCTGTTAGGTGGCCCAAAGTTGCCCCTGATCTGGTGCAGCTACTTGTTCTCCTCTAAATGTAGGGGCCATCCCTATACATGATGGAGGCTGCCCTGCAGGCCTGCCAGCTTCATTTCTTCACAAGTGCCTTCCATTGCACCCAACTCAGCCAAGGATCTGCAGCGGATGCTGGATTTAGTGACATTAGTTTGTGGGTTTTTTCTGTTTAGTTGTTTTTTGGTTTTTTGGGTTTTGTGTTTTCTGTTTGTTTGTTTGTTTTGTTGGCATATTTTAAATCAAAATTTCAGTTCGGAAAAAAATTATGAGGAAGACATATCAGAGAAACCAAAACATATTTGACTGGTACCATTATGTACCATTAGACCAAACCAAAATGTACCATTAGAAAGAATTGTCCTTTTTTCTGTTTAGTGGTATATGATGTTTCTTTTGATATTCTCATTTTTGCTAAGGAAGCTAGAAAATAATTCATTTAACATTGGCTGAGACATTTTTATTTGGCTGTTATCCTCTTCAGCCAGGTTTGTTTGCATGATAATTTCAAAGTGAATTGAGTTCTGAAACGCTGAAAATGAGCCTGTTTTATCTGTGCCTTTCACTGCTTTCTGCAAATCTGGAAATGTGTTTTTGATAGAGAGAGGATCAGCTCCAAATCATAAAACCAAATAACCCTTCAAACTTTAGGGAATTCAAGCTGCCAACCAGACTTCAATCCTGAGTTTGGTAAATGTCAACACCCTTCCTTGGGCAGTGAAGCAGGGTGAAGGAAGAGGTGTTAAATAGGATGGGGAGCTGCCTTAATTACTTGAATATTTAAAAAATTTTTTTCCAGGAGATACTCAATTCAGGAACGCTTGGTTATTTCAAATCTTGTGACCCTGCTTAGCTTTCTAAGCTGGTGCTTTGGTTAGATGGAGAGAAGCAAAAAGACAGCTGTTGATGAAGCAGCATGGATGTGATGTGACTACAAAAAATGCCAGAAAATTGTCCCATTCTCATTCATAATTTATAAGTATCTAGAAATCTAGAAATATTCTTTGAGACAGTGACTTCATCTAAAAGGAATTGACAGTTATTATATTATATTAGTGTATGGCTGCTCAATATGGCTTGGAATTATGGGTTTGTTTATCAACATTAATTGGATTAAATTACCTGCAGCAAAATACAAGCCCTTCAAGAAAAACCAATTCTTGTCCTGCTGGTTTTAGCAGTGTTCAGACAGACTTTGTTTTAAAGTAGAATAAGGGTGAGTTTGAAAACACTATGGGTATGAAATGTTTTCAGGGAGTGGTGAGAAGGGGCAGTGTTTGGTCTGGAAGAGGGTTTTTGCCTTCAGACATTTCAGGTGAAGAGCAGAGCCCCAGACAGGGTGTGACATTGTGAAGCAGTGGCTGGGTTAGGTGCAGAGGGGATTGGGAACCCGTGGGGACAGTGGATGGATGGCACCCTGTGAGCCCCATCCCCAAGATAGGGGAGAGCAGGGCAGGGCACCCAGTGAGAGAAACAAAGCAGCCTCAGGACAGTGCAGGCAGAGCGTTTCAGGAAAGCAAGGGTGCCCACGAACCCAGAGTTACCCATTGCCTGGAAAAAGGGACATTGATGAGACAGGGCGAGTCCATGGATCAGCATTTGCAGTCCTCTCTATCTGTAACTGATATTGTCAAGCTTGTGTAGTTTATGTGGAGTCAGTAACTTGATGTTTCTAACTTGAATATGCTCTTATATACCAACAATTTCTTCTAAAATATCCTGGGTTTGTTTTTCTTTTTTGCTACAAGTAAAATCTTACAGTGTTTATTTCATGCTCATCTTTACACCATGTCCAATCAGTGAACAGAAATAATCCCCAAACTACAGCATTTTGGTGCTTCTTGGTTACTAGTTGAGAAAGCGGAGGGCATGAGCTGTGTAACTGGTATGAAGATTGAAAAGATGAGAAGGAAATATCCTTTCTGATAAATTAATGTTGCCATAGTTGTGCTCGTAAAAATGGTTGAGGTGACCTGAGCAATGAATTTTTATTCAGTCTCTAACAGAATGTAACCTTTCAGCAAACAATTCAGATATTGCTAAGATGCTGAACTGATGCAGCAATACACCTCTGTGGCTAGAGCTTCACCTCACTACCTGCTTGTCATATGGTTCATACTGACAAAGGGTAGGGCACAGGCTGAATAACCCCACTGGAGCCACGCTGGAGAGCCACTGTACCAGCCTCTTCTCTTGAGCTGTGGCTGAATGTGCCCAGCTCCAATGCCTTCTGACCACCCCTGGCAGCCACTGTGGGCTACTGCAGTGGTATGTCACTAGATATGCTTTTAATCCAAGAGTGTGATTGCCATGATTTAACTAAGTATTTTCATTACTCCAGGCCATTTTTTGCACTGTAAAATTCTGCAGCTTTGTGCATGAAATGTATCTTTTCAGGACAGTTACCAGCATTTCCTGTCATGCATCTTCACGTGTTACTGACAGGAATTTCATTACCTCTATGTCACTTCACACTAATTTTTTCCATTGTGTAGATGAGCATCTTATTTCATAATGCCACACCTAGGGTCAGTTCATACTGACAAGTTGATGCTGTGAGAACGTCTTAAGGCGTATAAAGAAGTACAACAACTCTTGTGCACTTACTGGTCAGAGAAGGAAACTTCCAAATGACACTGTAGCATAAAATGGCTGGCAGAGGTGAAGGCAGGCTGCAGAATGGAGGTTGTGAAAAAATCATCAGATAAGATCAATAGCTACTTGCCATGCAAAAATCAATGGTTAATGCTCATTGATGTAATTTCTCTCTATTTCCTACCACTTTCATATTTAATATTGCAATTAAACCACATAACCAAAAGTCTTCACTCCTAAAAAAATACAGTTCCATGGTTTCATCATACCATGTATCACATGCTTTCTTTTCTGTCCCTAACTTTCCCCTTCTCATCTTTGAAAAACTCCCTAAAAAACTGTGCACTCTGGCTCCAGCAATTCCTGTACTGAACAGCAGCTGTTAGATGAGTACTGTGAATTGTGCCAGAAATGGCTCTGCAAGTGCAGAGGGAACAACAGGAGACAAACTTACCTTAAAAACACAACATAATTTGGAAACAAACGTCCATTAACCTATAGTTAGGTGAAATCATATTTAAAGTGTTTGTCTTACTAAAACGTGTTGCTAAAGAGGAGCTGCTAAGAGCTTGGTGGTAGCTGAGCACCTTCATGTATTAATTGGAAACGGCTTGATTATTGCAGGGCGCACTTACAAGAACTGTGGCTTGGGAGCATTAATGTATTTGCTTGGTTTATGTCTGAGCACCAGTTTCCCAGAAGACCGTGTGCTGTCATTTGTGCAGAAGAAAAGAGAGAGAGGAGCCCAGAGCCCAGCACAGAGTGATGGGCTCCTGTTAGAAGTGGAGCTGGCTGTTGTACAGCCGATGGAAGATACTGCTTTCAGTTATTTGTGACTTTGTGGAACTGGAATAACTTTTGCTGAGATTTTTTTAAAGTGATATATTTGGAAAAAATCTATCCTGTATTTTGGAGTGGTGTGGGCATAAATAGTGAGCTGTAGGAACTTCCGGATTAAGTGACACTGGGGCCAAAACTCTTGGACGTACACCATCGTCAATTCTTCTTACTCACAATTAGCAGTAATCTGGATCTTGCCCTCACCCCTCAAGGGTGAACCCCTTTTTGAAAACTGTGCCCCTACCAGTGCTATGACTTGCAGGGTGCATATTGGGGTGTTTGATTATCTAGCAGTGGTTATATAAAGCAGCTGGACTGTCATTTTTCCTCATCACAGAGATGAAGTGATACAAAAGGGAAGCCTTTTTTCTGACAATTAGAAATGGTGACTAGAACTATGTGTGATCTTTAATGAAATCAAAAATATTTTTATGTAATGGCACCTGAAAATAGCCTAATTCAGGTTTAAGTTTTGTACAAATCATGCATTTTTGATGAACAGTTATGTTCCCACTTTGTTTGTCGTAAGCTAGGGGACCCAGAGACTAATTTTGTGCATTTGCTTTTTAGGTTTTTTGAAAATAACAACCCTTCCTCTCTGGTCTCTCTGTCATCTTCTTATCTTGATACTTCCTTTTCCAGCTCAAATTCTTCTATCACATCAAGGTGGAGCTGAGAAGATGGGATTAGGCCCATTCGTTGAGGTTTGCTTGCTTGTGCTGAACATGAGACAGGGAAATAACTGTAATTAGATTCATTTTCAGGGAGTCTACTTCACTTGTTGGCTGAAACCCAGCCAGCAGTAGGTAACTTCCCTCAAACCTGAACTTCCAAACATCCTGTGATAGGTATTTACCCTTTTCATCCAGCCCCTCACAGTATCTGGAGGTCAAAAGAACACATTCTCCATATAAGAAATGATCCAGTCTTGTCACAGCTTTGGTGCCAGCAGTCTCCTCTCTGTCAGGTGCTTTGCAATGGTGTTCAACACAAACCTGATCAAGGGTTACCAAGAAAAAAAAGCAAGTACTGTTCTGAGCCTTTATTCAAGGAAGAGAATATCTCTGTTGTAAATACACCATAGCATGATTTGAATTAAGAGGTTTGTGAAAAAGAGAGTAAATATGGGCATTAAACTTGCCCTTATTTTGGTTTTCTGTTTCTTCCTTCACAAAAAAACCCCCCTGATGCAAGCTAAATACAGCCTTAACCATGACTTCTGTATTTTCAGGGATTAAGCATCTGAAGAGTCAGAGTGACTCAGTGTTTCCAGAAGAAGAAGAAGGAGTCGGCGAGAGGGAAGAGGAGTGGGGCCATTAACCAGCGCAGAGCTGCCCCAGCCCCGTCCGGAGCGTCACTGAAGTGCCCCCGGCCCCGCCGTGTCCTGCCCACCCGCTCACCGTGCCCGTGGCACCGGGGCTCCCGGGAGCGCCCTCGGAGGGGCTCTGCAGACACTGCACACGTGTCCCGTGATCCTTATTCCCAGAGATGAAACAGTTATTTTAAAGTCTTTTTTTCTTTTATTTTCTATGACTTAGAAATGTAATTCGCAAATGTGTTAGCTCCCTGACGTCAGTACTGCCAGAGCTTAACTACTGCGTGTGAGCTGTATCTAAGGCTTGTTGTAAATAAAAGTGATTTAAAAGGTACAAAATAAATAATACATTAATTTAGACAAGATTGTCTATTGTACAGAGGGTTTGTCTAGCGTACAGAGATAAATGTTCATATAAAATGATCCTTTCGGTTAAGGGCAGTTTTTACCGTTGTTGGTAGAGTTGCTTGCAGTGATGTAGACAGAAAAAAGTAATGAAGTAAGCAGAGGTGACTCTGTCTAGAGAAGGATGCAAAGACACTCCTGCCTGTGTTCTCTGGGTACGTGACACTTAATACTTGTATTGCTTTTGGTCTGAGGCTGCCTCGTCACAGCAGCCAAAACGATTTCTCTCTACGTGAGATCACTGTTATCTGGAGGCATTAGAAAATATTTCAGTTTGGGAGTGAGGAGGAGCACAGGCATGGGTGAGGCCTGTGAGCAGGGTCCCAGCACCAGCTGAGTCATGGGAAATGTCACATCCCCTTTTGTCACCTGCAGCAAGCACAGGTCACAGCCTTCCTGCCCTGTGCTCGGCTCAGTTTGAGCCAGTAAGTGACAGCACAGCAAGCTGCACAAATTCAGGTTGTGTCTGAGTCTCAGGGTCTTGGCTGAAGTCAGCATGGCCCATACCAACCTTTTCATTTGTTAGACCATGCAAACTCCATGGCATAAATGGAATAAGGTGGAGAAGGAAAACGATGTTTCTTCAAAGTCACACTTAACAGATTATTTTGATTTTTTACCAATGGCAAATTTTTAAAGGAATTCACTGTCATTTCGTATTAACTGTTTGTCTTTGACACAAAGTTTTACCCTCAGTTTAACTTTCCGTTGCTGTAAGTCTCTTTTAAAAGGTTGAGCTAGCAAAAAAAAAAAAAAAAAAAAAAAAAAAAAAAAGAAAAAAAAAGAGATGAAATATAGGTAAACACAGAGCCTTTTGTCTATGTCTTGCATGGTGATTTCACTCTCAATCTGAGGTCTTCCATGAAGACCTGCTGAGAACAGGATCTGTCAACAAGTGTTTCTTTATATTTGAGAGCCATTTTCCCCCACCATCTGTATCTCTGTATCTGTCCTCTTTGGTTCCATTTTCTGTACAAATACTGCAGACAGGATCCATGACTCCAGCTCAGCAAGGGTGTGTAAGAAGGACTAAAGAAGGACTCTGCAATTATACAGAAGCCACTACAGGACTTACAGGACTGAGAGCTTTTTATCTCACAAACAACAAAAAGAAGGAAATGACCCATCAGAAACTGTTTCAATGGCCCCAAGTTAGGTCTGGAACAGCAGCAAGAAGAGCTGGGCTCTGGTCCCAGCTTTGCCATGGCTTTGTTTTCGCACAGCATCAGGCTCTTCACAAAATTGCTTTTGCCACAGTACTCCCAAGCTGTGAATCAGTCATTGGTGTTTAACCTCACACCACCTCTCTGTGTTGCTAGCTAATAAAGCACTTCGGATATTAATGGCTTTTTGCTGGTTATTAGTACCCACAGGTTGCAGAGGAAAACTGTCTAGGACCTGTGAGCAAATGAAAACATGATTTATAACACTTGATACCAGGACAAGGTATTGAACACTTTGGAATCTCAGCTTTTCAAAGGCAATACACAAAACACCTGATAGGAGCTTGGAGAATTCACCACTGAACACGCTGTTTCAGGTTGACTGTTGGACCTGGGTATAATTATACTTTATAAATAATAGGGAAAAAACCCCACCCAGATGCAGTTGGAACTGTATTTGACTTTCAGAATGGTATATTTTGTTTATTCTTCATGTGCCAAATCAGGTAATACTAAAGTAGATATTAAGAGTCAAGATTTAAAACTCCTTTCTAAAGCATTTTAAAGTATGCTTTCTAAAGCATACTTTCCACTGAAGTCAGAGGAATTTTGCTTGAGAAAGACTATAGGTTTTGGCTGACAATATACTTTCCTTTGGGGAAATATGATGTGTAGTGTACAGGAAAGCTTCTATTACCCTGATATCAATTTAATTACTGGACTTGTTGCCTATTTTTTTTTTTTAAGATTGCTATAAATTCTTTTGAAATCTTCGAGGACTTACCATCTTCTCATAGTATCACTATTTCTCCCAAGTAATGTAAACTTAAAAATCACCACTAGTTCTTGCACTGTTGGTGTTACTTAACCAAAAGTGTTACATCCAACACTGACTTTGAGGCGGGGCTGCAGCAGAGGTTCTGTTGCCTGTGCTTGGGCCAGGGCCTCCCATGGTGTCCAGGGTCCAGGCAGTCAGTGAGGAAGGGACTTCCAGCACATCTGCACTTCCTCTAACATCAAGGGCCAGGCTGGTGTTTCACTCTTTAAAACAGACCCATTTCTTTTACTCCAGAAGGTGAAGCACTGGGTGGCTCTCTCCAGAGCTGGCCTGGGTAGGCTGTGGAGGCTGGGGAGGGTCCCTGCAGGCTGCAGGTCAGCTTTTGTAAAGCTGGTACTGTGCAACAAAATGTCCTGCTCAAGTGCAGGGCTCTCCTCCTCATTTCTTTTCTCTTGAGATAAGTTTTTTTCATGGGGGACCTTATTCCTACAGTAAATAAGGCATTGTCTGTCCACTAGCCCTGGGGGGACAATGTAAGGGCATATTTAAAACATGCTGTGCCTCAAACTCCCCTTTCTTCCTCTCCTATTGCATCCATGTTAGTGCCCAGGCCCACAGATGTTCTTTTTTACTCTTTTTATTATTTTTTTCTATAGCAGCTCAGCTCAAGAGTGAGCTCCAGAAAGAGCCTCAGTTGTTCTGTTGATTCCTGACATGTGCAATTACATTTAACCTTTTCATGCACAGCATTATACTTGGCAACGGAGTGGATGCTAAATGCCGTCTGTTTGCCATATTCCCTCCTTTATCCTCCAGTGAGGATAGAAGCACTTTGAGCAAATCTCAAGCAAGATGTTTGTGCACCCTCTATTGAACCTCAGGCTGCTTGGTAAGATGCTACTAATCTGCAGTTTGATTCACCAGAGTGGGCTGATGGAGTTTATATAAGTTCAGTGTCTACATTCTGCTATCAATTTTCTGGTTTGTTTATTAAATAATCTGGGGGTTTTAGGGCAGAAAAATTATTTTTTATTTCTGCTAGGCCAAACACACTTTCAAGTTTGCAATGATTCTTCTGGCTAGTATATACTGACCCTTAGTGGTAAACTGAGATTTTAATTGCATTGCCAAGTTTCTAAATTTTGCTTTTCTCTTCAGCCCAACTGTTCAGAAAATGGCAGGAATATTTGCTGTGCATCAGGATAGTCTATCTATGTAAATAGCCCACAATGTCTTCAACAGATATTAACAGGCATGTGAAAATAATGATGACAGGTGTTATTAGCTCTTCTGAAGGGAGGGCTGTGGAAAGCAGGAGTGTCGAAAGGTTATTCCAAAATGCAAAGCAAAAACGCTGGCATTGAGAAGCAATACTCTCCACATAATGAGAAACAAATAAGAACTCAGTATCTGGCACTAACGAACACCTCAAGCTAACTGTGGAATGAGTATTAATTAGGTTTCCAAAATAGCATCTTTCTGAAAAGCAGCTGAGGTGTAATATTGCTCCTTATTAATCAAAGCGATGGGACAATGTGAACTCTGCAAAAAATAAATGGTTTGCAGATGGCTGTGTGCATCTTTAATAATGACAGAAGAACACAAGTTACAGCTTTAAATGCCAGGGACCCTTTCTGCATCTTCTCCTTTTCAGAGAGCGATATTTGCAGTTTTCAAGGCAGTGAGGAAAGTGTGTTGGTTTCTTATTACATTTTCCCTGCAGCATAAATTCTGTTGATGTGCTTCCCTAATCATTCTAATTATACTGCCATATGTTGCTCTCATCTTTCTTTTTCTCTCCTAATGGGACATAGATTCTGTCTTTTGAATATGTCATTTGTTTATTACATTTATCAAGGGTTTTAACATTATATGGGACTTTTAATTGCTTTTTTAAACACTCAGCAGATTGAATATTAAAAACAGACATGAAGGTCAACTATAAATAATATTTAAATTGCTCATGACATTTTTATTCTCTAATTTACTGGGAATATCAACTCTGTAGTCATACTTCTGTATCTACTATTTACTTGAAACCACACACATGTCCTCCAGAACTACTCTGGCTGCAGTCACAGTTCTGCCCTACCCCAAACCACCTTGTGCCTAGCAGAATAGGGGTCTTCCCTAGGTGGGAACTCTAAAATAAAGATGCATTATGCATTATATTAAAAAGTTTGACACAAATATGCTGCCATTAATTCCAGTTGTGAACTACTGATGAACCCCAAACAATAAAGGTGAATGTTCATTTCTGACTGGTAAGTAGAATACAGTTCTCTCTCAAAGTTGAGCAGCCTCAGAGAAAAGGAAGCACAATTTCAATAAAAGAATTCAAGATGGCCTGAAGTTAAACACGTGCTTTCTACAGAGCCGTTAGACCCTCAGAGTACCCTGCACTGCAGGGAAAAAAAAAATCTGTAAGCCAGCTGAATACAGAGAAAGCAAGAGAGAACCAATTACTATCCAATTAACAAATTAATTTCTGGTGTAATGACATCATCTCTCTTGGCTTTCACGGAAATGCATCACAGGTGAATTTGGCCCTTTGGCTCATTGAATTTTTATTCAGATAATCGTATCAGGCTTTATACAATTAGCCGATACTTTCATGTAACTTGACGTTTATTCATGGTGTTATGATACAAGTCCCACAGTCCTTTTTGCAGGTTCAGGAGTTTTGCTTGTAGGTGCATCAGTATTAGGTCCTATGTGGTGATGAGATGGCTTTATAACTACAGTCCAAATAAAAGTGAAGAAACTTCTATTCTGCTTAACTATTCCATCTTGTAGCCAAGATTGTACCATTTTGATTTTGACCACCTTATTTAGCTACTTTATGTTACTTCAGGTTTGTAATAATGACCTATATAGGATGTTGCAAATGCATAAAACTCAACAGCTCTAAAGTTCATATCCTATGTAATCTGTCAGAATAGCTTATTTTGTTAAGCTATTATCTGTCCCAACTCAGCTACTGTAAAGTTCCCCAACAATTCTCCACACAAAGGTCATAAGCTAAGGACTTGCCTAAGCACAAAGAAAGTATTTTGCAGGAAAGTTCAGCCCAAAACAGTTAAAGTCCCTTTTTTTATGAGATTTTTTCCATTTATAACTCTGTGGTTATGACTTGCTTCTTTGTTCCCAGGGGAAAACTTAGACATTCACAGTTTGATAAAACTTCTGAACGTTTGCCCTGGGACATGGAAAAGGAGTCTCTGGAAACCCATTAAATACTTAAATGACCAGGAAAGTAAAATTATTCCAGGGAAGTAGCCTAAATGTTTGCATAGTGTTTGACAGAGGACAGTTGCTTCTACTCATAGCAATAAAATAATTTCCAGTCATTTTTCCATACTGTTTTTCAAGGATGCGATTTTTGAAAAGGGTTGCACTCCCCTCTCAGACAAACCTTTGTCTGCTAAACTGCTGTACACAGAAATCTCTAAGCTGCTGCTGAGGAATGCTAGTCATAC
This sequence comes from Corvus moneduloides, assembly GCF_009650955.1. Lineage (NCBI taxonomy): Eukaryota > Metazoa > Chordata > Aves > Passeriformes > Corvidae > Corvus > Corvus moneduloides. The sequence goes on along the minus strand of NC_045482.1, from coordinate 14,909,200 downwards.
ATGTTCCTCTTTCTCATACAATAGCTGTATAGTCTGTGAAAAAGACACATTTTAGACACTTACCACTAGTGAGCTTGATTCGTTAATTTGAAATTATTTTCATTACAGTAGTGGCTTGTTTGACTTCTGGCATCTCTACAAGTAGAAGATCCTTTGTGCATGTAGCTCATATAGCACCTGGAAAAGAGGAACTGCAAAGAATGTGGTATAAAGTAGTTGTCTTGATTTATTTTCATCATGTACCTAGTTAGGATTTGATACATGTTTGAATCTATGGGAGTCTTTCCATTCATTTTCAATCCAAGTAGAAAGGGGCCCTGTTTAATTCCATTTACACTGAACTTGGATTATAAAATTTACACCATGCCATGGAGGCATCTCTCAAAGTCGTACCCTTCCTGAAGAATTGTTGCTAACAAGTACAGTCCCCATGGCTCCTTCAATTTCAACCACAGTAAGAAAATTTTTTGTGTAAAAAATGTTTTATTGGTTATGTTTTCCTTCATCTGAGGGCTATTTTAGCCATAAAGGCTAAGAAGGCAAGACTCACTTAAAGAAATTGTTTTCAAGTGTGCTATGAGGATGTGAGTTTGTATGGCAAACTGGGACAGTAGTGGAAAATGTGGCATCCCAAACAGGTGGAAGGGTTGGAAACAACCATATATGCACTGTCACTTCTCAAAGACAATCATACACAATTGAGCAAAAATGCTCCAGGAAATCAAATTTGTAACTAACACTCAGGAGCTTCACAATCCTTGCCCTCAAATCAAATTTATTTGGGAATATCATCATAGGAAATATGGACAAATACAGCAGAATAAAAACACACAGTTGTAGATTGCCTTCTTGAAAATTAAATTAAAAAAATACTGGCTAGATCATAACCCATAACAATATTACATAATATATCTGTCATATATCTCAAGATAAAAGTACAAAATAAAACTCTTGAGGGCTCATTTATAGCTACAGCTCCTCAGTGTGCTCGATGCAGGGTACATGCCCAGAATGCTGTGGGAGAGACGCAGATGCAAACACCATTTCTCAGGGCCCCATGCAGTGTTTTGGCAGCGCAGCTTTACAGGTTTCAGAGATAAACTACTGTTCAAGAAGTTCTCAAGAAGCCTTTCTGCCATATGAACCCAAATTTCACCCAGCTCAAAGCCTTATCTAACACATGTTGCCGCTATCAGTGTTCTCCATCAAAGAAAATTTCTCCTCATCCAAACAACACACCAAACTTTGGGTCATGTCCAGGCAAAATCTTGCTAAGGATAAAGGAAGGAAGAAAGAATCAGCTGGCATTAACAAAAAACTAAGGACTCTTCTTGTATTTCAGTAACATCTACCACAGTGATAAAAACTGAATACAAATGAGCAAATAGGATTATTTATAGAAAAATCACTCTTCTATACTAATGAATAAGATCTGCAGGCAATGAGTGCCTCCTGTGAGACCAGGAGCTCCTTCTAGCTTCTCTAGTGGGAGATCTTGGTGCTCACTGTATCAACAGGACACTGAGCCCCCCACAGGATGCTTCAAGTTCTCTGCAGAATCTGTTATATTTTCTGCTTGTATTTCCAAGCGAAAAATTTTGCAGAGTAACAAATCTCAACAGGATAGAGACACAGAAAAAAACTTCAGCTATGGTAAAAGTCTGAAATTGAAAATACAATATAAAGATTAAATTCTGATTGCTTCAGACTTTCAGTCTCATTGAGTCATAAATTACCATGTTGAAAAACAGTCAGTAAAAAATATATAACTGGCCTAGTTTTTAAAGATAGTAGTGGTCTTTTGTTCTTTTCAAATTTGGTGGGAACTATAGATGATCAACTTACCTAAGGTTCTGACTTCTCAGATCTTAATCAAAAAGATTTTCCACTGCCACAGCATGTGGCAATTTACAATTTAAAAAAAGTCTGATATGACCATTAAATTTCTTCTCTTGTCATAAGGACAATAAGAAGCCATAAGATGGTTTACATTTTATTAAAAAGGAAAAAAAAGAGTCCAGCATTCCCAAAAAGGATGCAAAGGTGCACAGAGTGGTCCAGGCGACTAATGATTTGCTCAAACACTAGCAGAGAATATATAAATTCTTAGCTCTTAGCAAAAAATATTGATTGCATTATAACATCTATGATACACTTTCATCTGTTAACATTTCATTGGTTAACGGCACTGTACAGAAGTTTGTCCATGCTAAATACAAGCCTTGGACCAGATACACAAAACAACTTAAATGTATTTTTTACATCCTATATGCACAAACATTTCTTAAGTTAAAACTATGCACATTCCTTATGCATAGCACATATATGGCTTACATATTCAAAGACAGGAATTCCACCTTTTGGCATGCCCTTGTCCCAGGGCTCAGAGCTTACACTGTTCCCAGCTCAATTTTGACTGCTCTGCTGTCAGAAAAGAGACAGTCAACAGGTATGGACATGTAAGGGTCCCTCAGTGAAGGTTTTATGTTTTATGATTCCTTCTTCAGTTGGACAAAGCGTGCCCTTATTGAGGTGGAGCCTGATGCCTGCTGAGCACTGGCTGGATCCCTGAAGCAGCAGATGAACAGCACACAGGTCTCAACCACGCTTGGCACAGAGGGGAGTGCCACTGCCTCCATGAGTCCCCTTCAGAGCAGACCATGGCTGATTAGAAAGACTTTTTGTTCAGTGAGGTAATAACCACAGGGTCCAAACAGGAGAACTGGGGAACTGGGAGTGCAGTGACCCCGGCCACCTGAGTGCCTACAACCTGAAGGGGAGCCTGGAAGTTTCCTGGCAGGTTCCAGCAGAGGGAAATGAGGTTGGCTGCAGCCATGTAGGACACCCAGACAAGTCAGGAGGGGTCATGTGCAGCTCGAGGGAAGAAGAGATGAAAATGGAGTTTCTTTACGGGCACAGTTTGGGCTGGAGGGCTCATTCTGAGGCTTCTTGCAGAGGTAACTGCCTGTGTGCTCTGTTTTTGCTGCCCCTCAAAAAGAAACAAACTCTAGCAAAGATTTTGCAGGATGCATGTTGTCACCTTTGCATTTGAGATAAACCATGACATAAGGCCTCAGTGTCACCTTCCAATTCTGTCTGAGAGGCAACACAGCATTTTGCTGAAGTGAAACACTTTTCATGTATTTCTGTTGCTGTCTCTTCCATCCTACAAAATGATAAGCACCAGTTTCATGGTAGGGCTGACACCAGTGCTGATGTTTTTCAAAATATTACAGGATTCAGAATGTTTTAATCTTTAACACCAGATGCTGTTCAATTAATTTTAAAGAGATATTTCAAATACTGATTTGTTCAACACCAGTTCTGTCCATATGGCAGCCACTGCAGTGGGGAAGAATCTTCATTCGTGCAGGCTGGTCAGTGTAACTCTACAACTTCCCTGTACAGTCTACAAACATTTATTTCCAGATATTTTAAGGAAGCTAACAAGTAGGACTTTTATGGTGCATGCAGCATGATTGCATGAACAAGTATCTAGGAACACATTTCATTTTGATTTTCCATTTTCATTGGATGCCAGCAGCAGTGACATGTAACAGCAATCCCAGGCAGATGACAAACATCATGTTTGCACACATCTCGTGATTAACTGGAAATGTCTGGTACCAGTGATGCAACAAAGCAAGGTCCAACTTTGGCTGAAGAAATTATTTTGGCTAGTTTAGGAAAAGCAGAATAGAAGAGGAAATAGCAACACAAAAACAACTGAAATCTTGCGAGTTTTTAAGTGCCTTGAGTTACCAGCTCAGGGTTTTTACATTTTACATTTTTGAACATTTTGTTCAATCACTCTCCACAGAAATAGGATGATCCAAGAACAAGTTGACAGATAACAGCCTCTGAGATCACGAGGTAGGAACAGCTAGAGTTCTTCTCTCCTGCAATAGAGGTCAAATGAAAATTCATAAACAAAAGATTTCTGATACTACTACTACTTCCAATATTTCATATACCTGAATTGAGGATGATTTATAGCATGATAATTTAGTCTGACACTAAGGATTCAGATATTTAAAAGTACTGTGTTTCCCTTCTTTATATTGAATTTTTTTAAGATGACATTGAAAGTGGGGTATACCGTGTCCCTATTGCAAAATTTTCTAATATAAGCACAACTGGGATGGAACAAAGAGGTTAAGAATAGCACTAAGTCACCCTTTATGGTATAAAACACTCCCCATTGGAAGAAAGAAATTACCAAATTACCTGTCCTGCCTGAAATGTCAGAAGCTTTTTAAAAATAGCAAATCTAGTTCTGTACCAGTGCTTCTGTCTGCTCCGTGGCTTTTACAATATCTTCTGATGTCTTACAGTATTTAGGCTCACCTGGAAGATAAAAAAATGTGGTTGGGAACCTGAATGAGGAAGTTAACCAAATCAAGAGAATCTGCACAGCCATAGACAGACAGAATCTAGTTCCTCAAGATGTTTTAAGGTTAAAATGAGGTTTCAGTCACTGCTTTCTTTAATTGCTTTCTCACCAGAATAAGCATCAGCTCAAATTAAATAATCATTATGGTTTATCCACAGGGCAAAAGATAGGATGAAAGCAATAGATCACAGCACGAAACAAAACTATGAAGACTTTTACAAGGGGGTTTGGTTTTGGTTCATTTTTTTCTTCCAGTTTAGTGAAAGTCAAAATTCACCCTCTGTGGAAAAGTGCTGTTTAAATCCCCTTTTCCGTAGGCTTTCAAATCAGAGTAAGTTTCTCCCAGATAATGAAAGATGCCAGTGTCAGGTTCTAAGAATTCAATTAATTCAATCAGATAGGAGCAATGACATGGAGTAACACAAGCAGCTTTCAAACTAAGTGATACAACATGAATCTCAAATCGACAATCATAGAATCAAGCTGTTACTTAAACCATTCCTTCAGTTGCTTTGAATGAGTACAGCTGAGGAAATTATACACTGAGATGGTAGGCAGGGTAGAATGTAGCAAAGTCACGCTGTTATTTACTAACTACATATAGTAACTTCTCAGTTTTATCCAGTTGATCCACCAGTAAGAACGCTGAACAGAAAATGTCAAAAAGGAAAAGCATAGTAGTCTCAAAAGTGGGAAGGATTACCTGGGAGAAGCATAAAAGTTATAAAAATAGAGAGGGGAATATTTTTGAAAGCCAAAAAACAAAGGTAGAAGTAGCTGAAAGAGAAAGCAGATGATGCGTGATCTGAAAGGAAAATTGGAAGATGATGGCAAGTTGAATGGATGATGGACAGTTTAGAAAAGAGAACAGGAAGAGAGGAAAGAAAACTCAAGAGAACAAACATGAGAAAAGAAGAAAATTAATACCTATGAATCTACCATGGCTTCATTGTAAACAAGTAAGAATTGCTACTGATTTCACCCTTCTTCCTGCTTCACTACCTTAAATTGTGGCAGTGTGTGCTGCCCACTCTGTAATGCAGCCACAAGCAGATCGGTCATATTCCCCAAGCAGCATCCTACATGATCCCTTATTTTGCATAAATTTAATGTAGGTGGAATACAGTCAACCAATACTTCAAAGGCTTTTAAAGCCTCAAAATCGGAATAACATTAATTAGAACAAGGATGTCTACAGATCTTTCAGCCTGTGGCTCTTTTTGGAGGGGTTTAGCAAAACTTTATTAGCATTATTATCCAAAAAAACAAAAAAGGGGGTGGGAAGGTGTATGAAAGTAAAAGCTATTTATCTAAATATTTAAATTAAGTATTTAAATTAAATTTTATACTTGACATTTGAGTTTGTGGTTTGCTTAAAACTAAACAATTCACAGAGTTATGGAATATGCTGAGTTGAAAGGATCAACGAGTCCAGCTCCCGGCCCTGCCCAGCATCATCCCCAAGAATCACATCATGTACCTGAAAGCCTCATCCAAATGCTTCTTGAACTCTGTCAGGCTTGGTGCTCTGACCACTGCCCTGGGCAGCCTGTTCCGGTGCCCAACCATCCTCTGGGAGAAGATCCTTTTGCTAATATCCAACCTAAACGTCCCCAGCACAACTTCAGCCCTCGGATCCTACCACTGGTCACCATAGAGAAGAGATCAGTGCTTGCCCCTCCTCTTCCCCTCACAAGGAAGTTGTGACTGCAGTGAGGTCTCCCCTCAGTCTCCTCTTCTCCAGGCTGAACAGACCAAGTGACTTCAGCTGCTCCTCATGCACCTTCCGCTCCAAACCCTTCACCATCCTGTGCCCTCCTCTGGGCAGTCTCTAACAGCTTAATTTCTTTCTTACATTGTGGTATAAATTTCAAAACACTAAACACTAACTTCTAAGACATATATAGCTTTCTTCTTCTCTGTGCATCAGATTTTTTACGTGATAAAAAATGTGGTTGCGAATGGCTGTTATCTTATAAACCTTACCTTTTTTATAAACACATTATTTCCTTTTTTAGTCTAACTTTCTCTCCATCCTTATTCCATGCATGAACATGGATGCCTTCCCTAAGTCCCTGAATCCTGGTTTACCCAGGGAGCATTAAGGAAGCAGCAGAACAGCAATCTGCTCCCGCTCTGCTCGGGTGCAGAGGGCTCCACACTCGCTGAGCTCCACGGGGCCACCGCAGCACTGGGCGGTCACCAAGCATTTGCATGGCACAGACGATCCCCTGATGCCACCTGCACCACCATAAATCAAGCTGGCATGTTGTTGTTGTGGATCTGCCCACTGCTGCTTAACCTGGTTATCCTCCAGAGGCTCTCACTTACTGACTGCCGGTGACGTTGAATGTGCTGCACACGCGATGGGACTGGGCAGTCCTCTCCTGTCATATAGAGTGAAGCTACTGGCAATCTGTTTTATCACGGATTTATTATCTCCCTTGCATTTTGATATTTAGGATTAATGTGGCTATCATTACGAGTGAGAAGTTAAGTTTGCCAATTAACATTTATAAATCATTTAAATGTGGAGTTGTTTAATTAAACATAAGCAGTTTTTTAAATTAATGTTCTAATTAATAAATCACTCAGGAGAAAAGGAAAATCATCGCTTGAAAAAAATCACCTTATAATAGTTTCATTTAATCTTGTACCATTCAATTAAACGAAAGTGAGATGATGGAAAGGAAAAAAAGGTATTGTGTGGAAAAACAACATTCAGTCTCAACTGCAGTGGTTGTGACAGGGACTCTCCAGTCCTCCCTTTGCACCAACCACAACCCAGGGCAGAGCTATTCCTGTCACTAAAATGTGATGGTCTACAAGAACTACACCTAGAAAGAGATGCGATACAATGAGTGGAAAATGGCCCCTTTTAAATTATTTTTAAATGGGGAACCCCCTCATCATAGCACATCCAAACATTCATTGACAGTTCCCAGGAATGCACACACATCGTCTTCCTGTGTTCACAACTGTTATAACTGCATCACTCACAGAAAACTTAACTGGATTTTCTGCTTTTCATAAAACACAGAACAATGACAGCTAACATGAAATTCCAACCTGAATAACCATGTTGCTTTTCTTCTTCCTTTCTATCTTACCCTCCTAGCCCTAGCACCTGCAGGTGCTCACTTCTCCACCCCAGGAGCCAGCAAGCACTCTGGACATCACCTTAGCCTTTTACCCCCCATCCTCAGTACAGAAACTACAGAAGTAGAGATAATGTCCTGATTGAGGTATGGTGTCTCTTAGAGTACTCAAGTTTAAGATGTGAAACAGGGGAAAAATGTAAGGTCATGTGCTTGCTACCTTCTGCTTCCTTGAAGCAGCATTCCATTGAAAATGTCTTAATTTGGTTAAAAGAGTCCTGTCTGGATCCCCTGGATATCAACAGAGGTGCAAATACACTGTTAAAAATTTAATAGCTTCTTACCCATTTCATAAATTTTGCAGTTTGAAGTTTTAAAGTACAATGCATTCTCTAGAAAATTTCCTGCCTCAGAAAACAAATGAGATTAGCATTTTCTAAGATAAGAAATCTCTGTTCTCATTGGAAAGGTGGAATGTAAAGACTGACAAGGCAACAGAGTGAACTAACTGCCTGCTGAGTTGTATCTGACCTCTCAAACATCATTTTTGTTGGTCAGCCATCTAAAGACCCACAAGTACAGCTACACCACAACTGCCTTCTGCAGAGTCTGAAAGGTGAAAGGTTCAGCTTTTCCTACTGCATTCCTCATCCAGGAGATGGGGAACTTCTCTAAGGCACTTTAATTGTAAGTCAAGCTTTAATACGAACCTGGTGTAAAAAATACATGTCAAAAGATAAAATGTCAGTTATTAGACAACTTCAAATGCTGTGAAAATAGTTTTAGTGTAAATATTTTGATTTAGGGCCCTAAATTAACCATCTGTTATTTCTGATGGAAAAAAACCTGTCAACAATAAAAGCATGGAGCCGCGGAATGCGGAAATCTAGAGTAAGTGGGAGTTCTCCATAAAAAGGCTTTTTGAGAAATATGCCAAGTCATATACTCATGTCTAAGCTAAGCATTATAAGCACTTCAAGGTTGCTGCTCAGACAATGCCATACTTCTGGCACAGTATTGCAAGGCTTGCTGTCATTAAAGCATTAATGAGTTTCGCATTTTAAGTAAAAGCGAGGAAAAGAAGTGTCATTATATGCCTTGATTATTCTTATTACCCTCATGCCTCAAAGATTATTCTAACTATAAGCAAACTCAGAAAATAAAACGAAGATGCACAGCGTCTTTCTCTTCCCTTGGTAACATCTATTCCTCATTGCTTGGGCATGTTGCCCTTGATACTGTGTTGCAATCACCAGATACTAGACATGGTCATCTTGTGATAAAATACTTACACTCCAAAAACATATTCTGACATTTTAGAGATTTTCTGGCTTCTCCACTTGTCTTGCAGCTACAGTCGAGAGACTGATCTTCCTGATTAAGAGAATGACACAGTCCCATGACTTCTACAGTTGGCAAATTCCATCTACTTGAACTTAACTCTTAAATTCACACGACCTTTGGTACAAAGGATGTGGTTTACAAAATAACAATCATATTAGGTGCCCAAACTAAGGGGAATAAATATTAATAGCGTAATTACTTATTTAAAAAGAAAGTGCTAGATAGTTCTGTTTTGAAAGTTTACCTTATTCTCCAGTAACAAACAGCTATTTAATTGTAAATACATATCTTTGAATTATTCTGGAATCATTCTTCAAGTTCAACTAAAATATATTCTCTAAAGAATTTTCTAGTAGATACCAAATAGCTGATATCAGGAAGTTGATATTTGATTATATGCTTCTATTTGATGTTTTAGGACACTACCACTTTTACACAGGCCTGAAGAAACTGTCCTGTGCTGGTGGTTTATACAACAGTTTATTTCAATATTTTACATTGCTGTTGATATTTGACAGGGAGATACCAGACACTGCTGCAGCTTCACCCTGGACAGCTTCATTAGATTGGCTGGTGCTCTGTGATGAAGCATTACCATTCAGTGGGTCTGTATTCTGTGTCTCTTGCTGGGCATCGCTGAGATCTTTCTGGTTCGGATCAGAGTTAGTGCATTTTTCTGAGCTGGATTCATCACTCAGAGGAGTGTCGAAAGAGACTACTTGTAGAACGATGGATCTGGGAGGACAGGATGTACCATCACTTCCCTGACTACTCTCATTTTGTATCCTTGTTGCCTCTTCCTGTAACTGTGCATCTGTGGAATTTCTGCTTTGGTCTTTTTCCTGTTCACCAACATTTTTCACAAGTTCTTCTACAAAGAGGGAACAAAATAGGTGAATTAGATAAGAAGGATATGCCACAATTTTTTGATTTCAGAGTAGTGACAAATTGAGCTGCACATGGGACCACTGTGAACATCACTTTCTGCATGAGGTCATGCCCACTGTGTTAATATGGGTCAGATTCTCTCCCGACTGCACTTTGCACTACTGCAGCTGAACTGTAGCAGTCCTCTTTCTGGTTGATGTCTAATACATACCTCTTTTTTGGCCATAATACAGAGCAAGGAGCATCATCAGACAACAGTAACCTGAAGGATGGGAGCAGGAGGACCCCTTGCTGCAGGCATGTCCGTCTGCAGTGCTGTTTACCACCACAGGACTAGGAAGGGCAGAGCCCATCAGGTCTGCGAGAGAGAGAGGGCATGGAGAGCAATGCCTCACTGGGGATGGGGCAGACATCAGAATTGAGGGGAAGCCCTGAAGGAAATTGGCCTATCAGCCTGGAAAAGTCCAAACCATCAGCTCACACAAGTTGGAACAAACTATAGGGGGTTATGCATGTGCTGTCCAGTACTGCTGCCATTATGGCTAATGGCACATACAGAACAGGAAGGAACAGATATGAGGGAAACTGTGCTTCAGGGGCAGCAGCAACTGGAAAAATAATGTTTATGAAAGGCTCTACTCCTTGGTCTAGTGCAGAGACTTGGAGAACAGTACAAATGAAATGGCCCAGAGTAAAGGAGAAAGAACAGAACAGCACAGAGAGGTGTCACCAGGAATAACTAGATGAAAAAGAAACAGAGAATGGAAAACTTGTGATGGCAGGTGAAGAGTCCAACAAAAAATAAATGTGCCGTCTTCATGGAGGGCCTATTTGTCTTGCTATTATAATCTGTATTTCATAAATGTAGATTTTAGAATCTGTACACTAGTATAGAAGATACCAAATACTGTTAATTTAAAAAGTGAAAGCATTGCAGTTTGAACAACATGGGCATAAAACAGCTACATGATATTGCATAAAATTTCAACTTTGGATGTTAGAAATTATTAAGGAAGGAAACCAAGCATTGAGGTACTTATTGAGTTCAACTGGCATCTCCCGGAAACTCTGATTGTGAGTGACCAGTCCAAATCCAGGCCACAAGTGATTGCACATGACAACTGAAAGATAACCCAGAATGTAAGCACATTTTTATTGCTGTCAGCATTTGGCACCACCTTACTTTTCTAAATACAGAGAAAAGTTCCCCCTGAAGTACAATTTGGTCTGTGGAATGGGATGGAAGGGAAGACCTTCAAACCTCAAGTGATGTGCAGAAGCATGGAATAGTCAAATAATTTCCTTCTTCTGTCATTTATACTTTCTAGTATACTTTTTTAAAAATCAAGAACACTAAAATTTGAGCACTTTCTAAACTGTTAAACCATTTTTTCCTTGGTTTGGATTCTAAATCTTCTGAAACTTGGACAAGTAGTCTTTTTCTACAGACTTTAATGCAGCTCTTACAAAGAAGAGGTTGGGCTAAAACCATTGAGAAATATGTACATGGAACTTGATGCAAGTTATGTTCAATCTAGAGACGTTATTTAAAGCACCTGTCACTCATGACACAACCTACCTACATAAGGCTTTTTTCCCTAAGAAAGTTATTTATGTGCCATATTCGCCTCCAAATGGCAGAACTGCAGCATTTCTCCTTAGCTTTATAAAAAAACCCAAGGAAATTCAAAGATAAAATATTTCACATGCTGCTCAGATGCATCAGTAAGTTAAAACAAGAAAAGCTGAATTATAAGCACACATAAAACTGTAATATTAATATAGCTCACACTGGTGATACTTTTTCACCAAAATGCTAGCAAGAAGAGAGTATTTTTCTCGCTGAATGTTGTTTTAGGACTATTCTAGCCAGAACTCAGGTGTGTCTTGGTGTAACTGGATGACTGACCATTTTATTCTCATATTAGAAAGCTCAGAATGTTCATATGTGCAAAATCCACTACTGTCTTTTCAGTTCATAAAGCCTGAATATCCAAACTTAAAATTGTTCTCATTCACTCCTTAGCAAACTTAACTGGCAAATGAAGATTAAGAGTTTAATCGTAACAACTCCGCTGGATTGTTCTTGACTTATGTCACAATGGTCTCTAATTTCTATGACTGCCCTTGAGATGATCTCAAACATGTCTGTTTAAGAATACCTAAACCAGAGCCAAACTCTAACTCGGGACTAACTGATGGATGGAGCTCTGAAATGGAGTATCTCTGTACCAGGATACACTTGATAACATACCAGTTAAAAGTTATGCCTTTTGCATTTAAACTGGTGTGAGACTACAGGAGTACCACGAGTGGCTGGTAGGAGTGACTGAGACTGAGAAGCCTCAAGTACAAAATCCTCTATGATGATGTCACAACTGCCATTAAGCTTCTCCCTCTCTTTTCTTAGTATGAAGTCTCTCACCTGATGGACATCTGACTCTATGTTCTCACTTGCTCTGCTCCACTCAGCTTTAACCCCTTTTTCATCTTTCAGAAAGACGAAAAACACTGGATTCTTACAGTCAGCCACTTGTGGAATATGCTAAATGTCCTGGAAAAATACATATTTCTGCTCTAAACACCTAATAATTGCACTCTATATTATATAGGACTTTTGTATTGCGTATAATACTTGGAATTTTCTATAATTTCTGCTGTCCTATCATTCTGATGAAACAGAATTATCTAGCAGTCTAAATAAGGCTGAGACTGGGACAGTGACCAATTAAGTAGAATTCAAGCATGGCACAGCTAAATTAATCCTGCTAGTGTAAGAGAAATGGAGCTGGCATAATGTCTGACCCCCACTGCTGTGCAGGAAGAATTGTAATAAACACTGTGGCAGTCTCTGCCTCCAGCCAGCCATGAAATGCCAGGACCCTCTGAGGGCAGTGGACCAGGCTGCTGCCCCTCACCCTGGACTGCATTTCTGGGAAGAGCAAGCTCCCCCTCCCTATGGGCACGTTACCATGACCAGCCAGAGATGGAAATAGAGTGTGTTAAATGAACAAGGTAATCTGGCATTTGCAACATTGTCAATATTCAATAACAATAAATAGATTAGTAAGGTAAAGAGATTAAACAACCACCCATCTTGGCCCTCAGAAAATTTTGGGGGATTTGGGGTGTGTCAGTTAGGCACTGAAGAGCTCAGGGTTTATCACAGCCATTCAGATAAAGGCAGGCAGGAGTACATTGTGCAGTGCAGTGAACTCAGGGTATGTGTTGTTGTTGCTACTGGTTTTGCTCTCTCTGCTTTAACTTGGCAAAAGTGACAGGAGCCAGGCCTGGTTATGTATTTTTCAGCTGTTGGGTTTGTTTTCTTTACAAGAATCCAAGTGTTATTCAGCAAAATTTGTGTGAATTCCTCTGTAAAATAAATGGCTTCACCTAACTGGTCTGTTTGGGGTGACTCAAGTTTATCCCTCTCTTCTGCTTTTCTGTGCCCTTTCTGAAATCCTGCCTTAAAGCACAGTCCTTTATGAGAAGGAACAATGGCATATGACACATAAACATGATAGAAGTGGTGTCTTTCTTCCCTTGTGTTCAGGCTGAGCTGTTGGCAAAATAACTGTAATGCAATATTTTTTTGTTAAAACTGGCAGGACTCATAAGACAATAGCCAAATTTCAGAATCGCTGAAAAATTCTGGTACTCAGTAATTTTGCATTTGCAGAAAATGTGTTAACTAGTGAAAGCAACTTCTTTCCTCTCTTCATCAGATTATACTCTTTTTTCATTAAGTCACATGGGTTTTCTGTTTTGTTTTTCACTGAAGTGTCAGAAAATTTAATTGAATTCTTTAAGTTCTTTATTTTTTATTGTTTGCTGGAGTGAGTGGGAGCCCTGAATCCCTTTCAGTCCAATGAAGTGTCCATGGAACACTAAAACTGTCACAAGACTCAATCTCTAGTCCCGTGCTGTAGGACTCTGTGGTGCCCCCAATGTACCACAGAAGCCCTGGAGGGTCTGTATTATCAACTACAGCACTGCTGCTTCCCACCAGCCCTGTTTGTTACTGCCTATGTATGCAGCAACAGTTTCAGGACGTGATCCAAGTGGTGAGGAAGCTTTGCTACATTTTGGAATTTTCTCTTTTGCATTTGTCCATCAACTTTCTTTTCCTCACCTTTCTGTGGTACAAAAAAGAGCGTTCAGCTGCTATGACCTGCACAGTACAGGGCTTATGAATTACCTTCCTGTTTACAGCAACTGCATCACTTGAGCATGTCTTGACCTAACAGGAATGGAGAGGAAAAACACAAAAGCCATATGCAAGCAGGACATCTCCAACCAACTGATGGCAGTGACTGTGAACCCCAGTAAAACAAATATCTGCTGAATCACATTGCAATTTTCATTGGCTGCATTGACAAAAAGCTACAATTCTTTACCCTTACAGACAGACATGTTGACGTGAAAGTTTTAAGCTGAGTTAGAGAGGAAAGCTGTTCATCTTCACTTCAGAATTAAATTATTTGAGGACTCTGTAATGAAGAATGCTGCTGGATGTTATGGAATCTCTGTGTATACTATGACAAACTTTGATTTCTAGGTTTGTCTACTTTTTTTTTTTTTTACTGAAAAACAAAATTTACAGAAAACAGTGACAAAAGACCGAAACCAGGACAACATGGGAAGGAAACACACCTTTCTAGAAGACATGTTCTCACATCAGCCATTTTAAAGAGAAAACAGAAAGACCAGGACAAAGCATCAAAATTTTGCAGAGAACAAGAGGACTGATCCTGGTGCTTCTGGAACTACCAAATAAGTTTAAAGACATGTCCAAAAGCTCCCAAACAGCCATGATTACCCCCAACTAATCTGCCATTTTCAAATTCAAGAAAATATTGCAGTAACCCACTGAGCTATTTAGATACTGATTCTTTCCACTTTCAACTCCTCACACAAATTTCATCACAGTTATAGGAGTATATAAAACCACTGCAAACCACGTAATCCAGTGGCACTTAATATTATAGCATTATGTTATCTAGAAAAATTAGCAAATACTAAATTAGCTAATTAAATCAAAACTTTACACTAAAGGATTTGGTTAAAAATAATGTGTGAGTTTATGGTTTCCTAGGGTTGCTACTTCTCCCTTTTACTTCTCTTTTGCTGTTTATTTGTAATCTCAGGGGCTTGAGTGCTAGAACTTTTGGGACAGGGAATGGGAAGGACATGATGTGGTGAGCCTACTAGAGGGAAAAGGTGATTTAAGTGATGTAGACTGTCGTGCAGAGATGGGCCAGCTCTCTGATGTGTACTCCAGGGAGATATAAAACAGATTCCACTATTAGGTCAGTTATCATTCCTTAGTCTGTGATTTACCAGGTATTGCCAATATCAAACATTCCTTCCTACTCTTAGCTCAACCCACTCCTTGCACTTACTCAGACCATGCTGAAAAATTCTCCTTTTCCCACTTAACACATTTCTGAATTAGCTCAAAAACTGCTTATGACCTAAGCATTTTAACACCGCAATTAAAATCACTGTCACCGATACTAGATGGGACTTCTTTAGCCTCCTGAATTGATTTTTTTCCAACAGATTAAAACCGTCCATTAGGGTAGATTTCATGTGCCAAACTGTCAGTCAGTTTCTGTCACTGTCACACACATCCTCCCACTGCCCGCCCTTCCTAGCGGCTGCTAAGTCACATTAACATGCTATCAGATCATCACTTTCAGATTTTCACATTTCAGCAGCTGCTACTCTCCTCTTGTTAGTGAGTCTGCAGAGAAAATCTTTCAGACAAAATGGAACTGAACCCTGTGGTTATTGTGACTGGAAGTATGCAGAACTGAAAGTGCCCGAGGGGGGCCTGCAGGTACCATGCACAGGTCTTTCAGAGGAGACATTTGTTATTCAGAATTGCTGCCTGTGGGGGGAAAAAAATGCTGGTCTCTACTCCATAGATGCAATAGTTGTTATTTTGTCACATTTTTATCATCAAAATTAAGCAGAGGCCAGTGTGAGAGACTCATTCAGCCTCACATCTTTTTCATCCCACCTTGATGAGGTCAGTCATCCCAGGCATACACTTTTGAGCCATGCAGCCCAGTGCACTGCCAAAAGTGTTGAGGACATATTCATCACTGATGTCTTTCCATAGAGATAATGCAAACTTGGGTCACATTCTGTAACACTTAATTCTTTAGAAGAGTTTCAAAAGCATAAAATGAAAACAGTAAGTTTGTAATACAACTGTTGTTGTATTATCCTGAAGACGGGTCCGTTTGGTTGGCAGATGGACTTTTTGGTGTGTTGTTCTGCATGCCCCTATGTTGTTATATGATCTCAGCTGAGTGTCCTGAGCTGCCTGTGCCTCTTTCTGTTCACTATAAACAGAAAATAATGATATTTTTTTATCCCTGTAACTTTATTTACAATGATCTCTACTGAAGAAATTAAAGCATGTAAATCAGCAAGCATGATTACTAGTCCATACCCTTACATTCTGTTAAGAGTACCTAAGCTTGCCAAGCACAGATCAACTTCATAAGTAAATCTTTGGAACATTTTTATAGAACAAACTAAGCGTGAATAAAGGAATAAACATTGTAATTTTTAAATATTAAATAATTGTGTTACAATTACGTTCTAAGTGCATGGTGAAGGATCTTACATTATAGTTAAATGTTTCTTCACAAATTCTGTGTTTCTTATAGCTTTCTCAGTAGGTCGATAACTTTCAGATCTTAAAATCCACTTAGAACACATCTTCTCTAATGAAAGAACCTCTCAGATACATCTGAGCACATTTACTGTCCATTTGCTACATCTACAATAATTGCAAACAGCAGCAGCCATCAACAGTATGTGTTGAAAAAAGCACAGGATGGAATAGTATCTTTATCACTGTGTTGAGTTGAACAAAGATTATCTGGTGATTGGGGCTTGGAATATTAATTAAACATCAAGACTTTCAAATTAGAATCCCAGATGTTTGATCATTATGGTAATTCCCTGTTAACAGCATCCCCTGAAAGGCCTGAGAAACATTCCTCTAATTCTCCAGTGGTGAAAGGTTGAAGACCCTTAGGCTATAGAGTACTGAGCTCCTCTGCATCAATTATACAAGACATGGCCTTTTTAGCAAAGTGGAGCCATCCTATTTACTGAGCCTTCTGAGAAGGAAGCTTTCAAACAGCTGCCTAGGTAGATAAACTCTTTCCTTACTAACACAGGCCTTTCCAAAAACAAAGCACGCTGTTCCTTGCACAAGCTGCTTGCTCTGAATCAAGTCTTAACAGCAACTATCTTTTCAGGGAGAGGTAGCTCCAGCATCTCCAGGAAAGCTTCCCTGTCAACAACACTGTCAGTGAGGATTAGTCTTTTCCTCTGGACTGTCTGGCACAGGAGTCAGACCATCTTCTCCAGCCCTTGCTAAGGGAGCCCTTGCTCCTGATGAACGGCCTCCCAACTTGTGCTACATGAGTAATCTTTTCCTGAAAACGTGAGAGGCTGGAGTGAGTTCAGATCATCCTCGGGAAATTATTTGGAACGTTGCTAGTTCCTTTCTGTATTCCTTGTGCATATGTAGTACTACATTTTATAGAGACAACTTCTCCTGAGCCTGAGAACTAAACTGGGAACAGTATCTGGTGTTTGCAGAGCCCATTGACAAGAATGCAGATGGTTCCTTTAACAGCACAAGCTCTGTTTGTCATAGTCAGCTCAGGAAGCGTGTTTGAAGATCTACACTAACAGCCAGCCTGTTTACTACCACGGCACAGTCCTCATACATGTGACCTCTCAATGCATTCAGCAATTTGTGACTTGTCATAAATTATCTAGCTAGGAACAATGATAGCACTTCTTTCACCTGGCAGTGATTTATCTCTGACATCTCTTCTCTCAGTATATGGTCCTACTAACATATGAATAAAACACTGCTTCACACATATGCCCAAAGCAGCCTAAAGATTTTTCATCAAGCATGGAGTCAGAGAAGGCAGCCTGAGATCCAGACAGGATGGGACTAATCATCTGAAGTTCAAGGGCTCCGGTAATTCACTTACGAGCTTAGTCAAACTTGGTTGATCTGAAAAGAATTTCAAGTGGAAGGGGGATGTAGTGCAATATTTTCTATTCTTTACTAGATGTTCACTTTGCACAGTCTGATTAAGGATTTTCAGCCTTTGCAGGGTACAGCTTCAAAGCAGATATACTGGACCAGTTGAGGAAGACTCCCTCTCCCATTAAGTGACAAGGAACTTACGTGCGACCTCAGAAAGTGCTCTATAGAAGACTATTTTTACTTAGCAAAAAACTATTTTATAGCAGTCCTTAGGGCCCACATATGGGCTGTGGACCCAGATATTCCATTCCAAATGAATGGAAAATATAACTTCCACAACACTTGTATAATTCATCCCTCAGCTGTTAATTAAAAAAACCCTTACTATCTGTTTACTAAAAAAATATAAATCTGTACTCAAAAGTATTTGCATTATTCACAAGGTTTCCTCTACAGGCTAATCAGGCACTCTGAAGGTCTCCATGCCATGCTCCAGGCAACTACAGACATTGCTGCAAGTAGCCTCTTTATGGCAGCAGATTTCTATAAATCTTTTCCTCACAGAGTGGTTCAAAAAACCAGATTCAGCCACAATCACACAGAGACAATATTGTTCATCACACTCTGGCCTCAACACCAGCTATTTACACTTACCCATTAGCTTCCCTAATGTATGTTTTACTGCAGTTCCATAATTCTGTTCAGGAAGTACTTAGACACGCTTCATTAGTCAAGTTGATGGAAGAAAAGAAGGTTAGGACAACCAAAATCTCAACAAAATCCATGGAGTCTTGAACACTAACATTTCTGTTTGTCAGAGCACTGAGCATGCCCAGAGTTTCTTGCGTTTTCCTGGGCCTCCTATTAATATTGACTGCAATCTTACCCAAAATAGTTTTTAAATCTCTTGCTGAAAGTAGCTTTGTGTTTTCAATGCCTGTCAACAGTCCAGTAAAACTGGGTTAAATATATTGGTAATTTCTAGAGCACAACAAAGCACTAGGAATGAAGGGGAAACCGTGCCCTTTGATAGCACTGTACACCTCCTAAACAACATACCAAAGAGTTGATGTACCAGAATCAGACTGGTTAGTTATATATAACTGGAAATGGCAAACTTCCAGACAATAAGTTCTCCATTATTCCACACTGAAGGACCTTTCATGTCACTAACTCAGGGCTGCTTGAACTCTGCAGGCTATAGCTAAGTGGCCTTGGGCACTCTGATGGTCTTCTATTATTACTGACCACTGCAAATTAGCAGTTCTGTCCTTTTGACCAGCCAGTATTAGTTGGGCAAGACCAAAGGAAGAAATTGGCTATATAAAGCTTCTCATGAAGAAGGGACAATATTAATGGAATCCTCTCCTCAGCTGCCCCTTCCACCTGACTCTGTCAAGTCTTTGTCACAAAAGACGTACGGAAGCTTATTCTTAATATCCTCCTAATGAGAATATTCATTTGCAATTTAGCACTAAATTAGATTTTATCACTGTTCAGCACTGTTTTTCTGTCTTGTCTGACACCTCTTTGAGAAAAAAGATGTTGATTTGGATGATGGGATGAAAAGCAAGGCTGGCCCTGGGTTCCAGTATATCATTCCCAGCTGTCAGTATCAGGTCATGTACAGCAAGACCAGTCTCAGCAGTGAAATGTAATGCTGCAATATTCCAGGTACTTGCTAGGAAATAACACAGCCTGTGGACAAAATATTCCCGAATGTCATTCACTTAACCTGAATTGAAGCTTTAAATTCTTTTTAACAATTAGCACAAAACATTTCAATCAGGTAACTGTAACTCCAGACAATTTTCAGGTGTGGTTTGTGAACTGAGATGCTTGATGCAGGTTTGGCTTTATTAACTATCTACTGGCAAACGAAGAGTCACTTTTGGCTTGCTTGGGCCTAATGCATGCAGTGATTGCCCAAATCTTTAGATCCACTGGGTCATTTAAATAATTGCCTACAGCATAGTCCCAAGAAGCCTGCAATACTCAATCTTGTTTCATACAGTGGGGAACAAATAGCATTTCTAATAGCAAAGTACAACTTTCATGTTTCTGAAGAAATGTGACAGCACACACTACTTTGAATTGTTGATTCTGGCATTTAAAGCAGATGTCAGTATCAGTTACAATTAAATGTGCAAGAATGCACATTTCTAAACTAAACCTCTAAAGATAAGATGTGCAGCACAGAGACTTTTAGGTTATAAGATTTACTCTCATCCCCTAACCACCTACACCTCTTTAGACCTCCTGAGAGACCAGAACAGGAGCATCTAAAACAAACATTAAGACATAAAATATATGAATACAAGACAGCTATGCATTTTTACAGGTTGATAGAAATTAAAAAATGAAAGTAGGTAAGATCTTAGGGAGTGACCTATAAAAACATTCCACCTTAACATATCATACCTTCTGCTGCTAATTCTTTCCATCTTTCTTTGTTTGCTTGAATAATCTTCATCAAGTTGTCCTTGAAACTTCTCAGGTCTACAGTTGCTAGAGAATTTTCTGTGTGAGTCCCTCCATCACCTGTACTTCTAAACCCAGGTCGTCTTTGTGATTCAGCACTGCTTACTGCTCCCAAACTATTTTGGCTGCACGAGGGAAAAAAACCCAAACTATGAACACAGTCAGGCAATTTTAATAATACACAAACAGTTCATCTGAATCAAGTTGCTTAGGAACTAACCTGAAATAATAGTTTTTTACCAGAGTGTACCTAAGATACAAGATGTCTTGCTGACCATTTTCCAGGGAATTCTTGCAAAAATGTGACAGCTGAAAATACATTACTTGTAATGCAATCTTGAAGGAAAGTTTACTCAGCCATTTTGGAGCAGTTTCTTAGCTGTGTTTTTGAACAGTGAATGGTATCTTTGGGTCTTACAGGAAAGATATCTGATCATTATTTTTTGACCCATTTAGAAAAAGGAAGACACAAAGTCTGACATGTATGAAGCATACTACAGGTAAGTTTGGCTTGAGCTGAAAATTCTCTTCAAGCTACAAACCTTCAAGTGTAGTCAAAGCAGAATTTAAGATAGTGGCTTTAAAATCCACTAAATAGAGACTGCAGCTACTTTACACCCAAGGTAAGTAGAAGTGAAATTATTCATACATGTATATGCATATACATGCAAAGGTGGAAAAAAAAGAATGAATGCTCTTTTTTCCTTAGAATTAAAAAATAAGACCTATTTCCAACCTTGTGTGAGTACTCATGTCTTACTAGGTTTTGTTTACTCAGCTTTGCTGCATGGTTTATCTCACTGCTACCACAGAGAGATATTAATATGCATACAAATGGGTTTCCATTAATCAGAAAAGAGTTGCAGTGAACATACCAATGAGAACTTCACAAGAAGAGTTAACTCTAACTTCCATGTGTTCCAGAGATGTTGAATGGGATGCAATGGAAAGAATAGGCTATAATTCTATTGTTTTCCAGGCACCATCTCATAGCATCCACTCAGTAATGTGTGTGCAATTCTCTGGCTCAGACTTTTCTGTCATGCTATAGGCTCTCCACTCTCCTCGTAAGTGTTGCACTTGATTCCACACAAAGAAAAATCCCTTTATCCTCCATCTCACATGGATCATAAGCCCTTTTTCGTTTACCACTCATTCATGAACATCAACAAAAAATGCAGCCTGAAGCTGCTAATCATTTGCAGCTGCTAATCACTCATCTGTGAAGAAGTGAGTGTGTAAACAAATTTGTCATCGGTAATACATTAGTTTATCACTGTCCCCCAAAACACGAAGAACACCATCATAAATACCTACTTCTAGTAACTTCTACTTGCTTCTAGTAACCAAAATATAAGAAAGAGCTAGGTTCACCCTTTCGTTACTAAAACCTAAGTAAGGCCCAGAAAATGAAAAATTGTCTTGCAGAGTTATCATTTAGTAACCTCAGGGAAAGCTCAAATTACAGTTTTAAAATGAAATAAAAATATGATAACAGAGGCAGTATTTGTAAAGGTAGTATCTGATTATTCAACAATGCTTTCAGCAAGGAGTCACTCAGATTACACTGACATAGTTAGTTTGCTTTATAGGTACAGGAATTTCGATAACCTATTGCAAAGATTATATTTAAAAATTGTAGAAATCAGTATCATGGTTTATATATGTTTATTCTGATCATTATTGGGGTTTTGCCTTTTTATATGCACAACTGTTCAGTCAATGGGGTAAAATAGCACATTGCAAATACAACGCAGCCCCACAGGGTGGCAACACTGCACAGCTGTTTGTTACCTCCCCAACTTCAAGTAACTGAGATAACTCTGAGAATGACGCTAGTAGGATTATTATGCGAGCTTTTGTTAGTTCAATAACAAAGCAGTGTATTCATACCTGGGGGTCCCAAATGCAGGACTTTCAGATTTTGTCGCTTCCTCTATAAGAGGCATAACAATTTTCTCCATTGAATCAGTAAGAAGAGAAAATGTTGGTTCTACTATGAAATCAATGAAACCTAAAGAAGAAGAAGAGAGAAAATCAGGTTTTACATTTCTACAAGGTTCAAATCTAAAAATAAATACTTGCTATCAGGCTGATTTTCTAACTGTAGTCCCACTTCAATATACTGCATACTGCCAGTATAACCTCGAACAAAACAGCACAATTTAAACAAAAAACACCTGAAGCTGTATAGATATAAGTAGGTATTAATAATTGCAGCTTTTCATTTTTTTTCTTGTAAATTTTATGCACTGCAGAACACACCTACCATTTGAAATGAGTACTAATTATTGAATAGAAGGGAAGCTACTGTTGAGCCAGAGTGCTACAAGTCATGCTGTCTCTTTTACCATCCGGAGCTTCTTGCCAAGGAGTTAATATTTCAAATTGCTGTTTATTATTCTGTGGAGGTAAAGTGTTATTTCACAGTGTGTAGGAGGGTTCTGTCAAATCAGTGAAGAGAACAAGTAATATCCTTAGGAGACAGCATTCATCCCACAGTTCTGAGATGTCAGCTCTGAACAATGTCTTTTACACTCTAAAGTGCTCATCACGGTATGGAATGACACAGTGAGAGAATGAAGCATTATTCTCTACTGAGCACTTAACAGAAAAAAATATGTTAAAACATGAGCTAGCAATGGATTTCCAGATGTCTTTATGCTCTAACCATGCAACACAGCATGAAGGTGAGCAACAGTGATTCAGTCTAGGATCCAGCTTCTCTCCTGCAGTCAGTATGATGCTCAAGCATATTTGCCTACAAACTCCCAGTGAAATGGAATAAAGGATATGCAGAGTGACAGAATGCAGTCAACCTTGTCAACCCACGGAGGCTTGACCCTCTGTAGTTTGACCTGACACACTAATAGGCTTAACTGCAGTCCAGAGATCTGATATATTAATTAGCTCTAAGTTGAGATCATCTACAAACTGGTACTTTCAGATTATAATAGAGACAGACCTGTGAGTTCTTGAGCAAGAGATAAGCAGTTTGAGGACATGATCTGCCAGACTCTAAAGTGTGTACAGTAGAAGCTGGATTAACCTTGGTTAATCCCTCTCCTACTCCTCCTTGGCATCACATATGGTGAAATTACATCACGTTCTTTTGAGATCAGCACCATTCTGCTGTAAAAGCACATGAGCTTGGTGAATAGATAGGTGCAAAGAAACACTTTCCATATAATGGAATTTTGAGCATTTAAAATTCCAAATGGGTATATGAAATGTCCTTGTGAATTTACATGCTCCTACACAGACAAGAAAAAGCAAAACACAGCTTGTCATTACCTATTTGAGACTGAGCTACCAAAGTGGACTTGCGGTCACAAAGAGGGGAAAATTGAAGACCTAAAGCAGCCTCCTTGTCTCCCTGCAAACAACAATGTTTAATATTATAAGCATATATTTGATAGAGGGACAGAGGGAAAAAAGAAATCTGAATATTCTTAGTATTTATTCAACGTAACACTTTATTAATTTATATTCCTAAACAAAAACATGACAGACAAATCTTCAAATCTTCAAATTTTGATTAAAAGTAAGAGGCTAAATTCTAACTTAGTTTTGGCAAATTTTATGTAAAGAAACCTACTGCAATCAAGTTCTCCTCAACAGCAAAGCATCTGCCAATGAGATTTAAAATATATTAAGTCCTTCAATATTCACAATTTAGTTCTGCTGATCCCAGATGTAATGGGACTAGAGACACTTAGACATGTTTGTAATAGTATGCCAAATGCTGAGTGTTTCCTTCTATTACATTGGTTCATCCAGCACATAAAAATCCTTCAATGGATTTACTCAGGTCAAGTGTATGAATTGACTTGAGCTTATTCTCACTAGAAGGCATTACTCTCTGCTGCTGAAGCCACAAAAAATAGAAATTCAGTTTCATTACAAGGACGATTTGTACAACCTAGCTCCGAAATTTTTTCAACAGTTAGCAGATTAGAAGAATCTTTTTTGTTGCAACAGTCTTAACAGACAGGAGGGTGTATCTCCATTTTCAGCATGGTAGACCAACTGATTTGCAAAACCTCAAAAAGAAAGTCTAGTGGAACAAAAAAGCCCTGAAAAGACATCTTTCAAAGGAGGTTATAATTTGTGTTCCTGGACAAATCTGGCTGCCAGACACACTGACATTATAGATACAGGAAAACCTAGTCTTTTGCAAGCCAAATAAACCTATATATTTGTCATGGACAGTGCTGTTACATGATCATTCAGTGGGGAGCACTACATGAACATACCATTTTCCCAAGGAGAACTGGGAAAACAGAAACTGATGGATGAAGAGGGTAGTATCGACCTTCCTTAGTTTTTTTATCATGTATCATTGGAGTATATTTGGGAAAGGTGTAGAACCACAAAAGCAGTAAAACCAATCCAGCCACAGGAACAGATGCAGCTCGCAGATTACATTTCATGTGCAAGTGGAGAGCTTTATCACCATGGCCATTAAATTTTATATGCAAGTGTTAATAATTTGAACTCAAGAGTATGGAAGACGAACATGAACACTTGCTACTAGGAGCAGTGGGAGTGGCATCTCCATGTAAATACAGGAGCCAGATTGTAATATCATATAAATTGGGCTAGTTCTAAATATTTCAGCATAGTTTAATACAGGATTTCTAAAGTAACATAAATGTTGCAATCTTCTCTTCATTAGGTATGAAAAAAGAGAAAATTCCACACTACTTAATGGATGAGTTTGAATTTCTATTTGTTTTCAAGTAGCTCTTTATGGCAATTATGAATTGCTTTGCAATCAATGTAATATTAATTAATTTATTATTGCATATTAATTAATTAAGTGTCACTTAAGTCTAAGACTACTGTAAATTGTAATAATGGACACAGCACTGCTATTTAAACCAGTCATTAGAATTTAATGAAATTTAAAAACAAGATACAGAACAAAACAGAAAAAAAATTTCTTTGTCCAGGCCCTCAGCTCACTTTTAACTATTTTAGTGTCTTTGGATCTATTCAGACTGAGAGTAGAGTGTTATAGGTGCTGTGATACTTCTTTGAGTGACTTGAACTATGTATTTCTTTACTTTTAAGGATTTGAGATGGGTGGCTGTATTTCTATTTTAAACAAGCAACTCAGATTTTCTTTGGTATTACAATATTCTGTAGTTGTTGCTTTTAAACTTAAAGTGTGGTTTGGCTTTTTTTCCTGAAGTTAACACTAGGACATATTTTAACCATTAGCTGTAGTTAACAAAGACTTTGTCGAAGTGAATGTTCATTTTTTTGCTGGTGCTCACTACTTTGAAAGCTGCCTGTGAAAGCATTGGATTTGTATCAGGTGTTTCAGAATCTATTGCTTTTCCTGTAACATACTAGAAGTAGTTGAATTACTATCTTTAAAGAAAAGAAGAGGAGGAATTAAGGGGGTTTATATACATTTGGAGTACATCATCTTGGCTGGCACATATTTGGAAATCCCGGAGATCTCTATCACACAGGCTCAAAGCAACAGACCAGAGGATGCACAACAAGCCAGTGCATCTAGGAAGTAGGAGACCTTCTGTGTCTGCACTGCTCAGTGCATATGTGCTGCTACTTCACCACACTTTAAAAGTGCTGGAGCTACTCCACACACACTGTCCTTAGCAGTACATGGAAAGAATTCTGTTTCTGATGCACTCCTCTGCAGCCTGGAAGCTTTCACGTTTTATACTGCTGCATTGCACACATATATATATGTTTTTACTTGTTCTATTGTTAAATGCCTTCTCGAGTTTTTGAGCAGCTTCCTTGGAATCCAGTCACTTCTTCTAGGGAATGGATAAAGGAACAACTAAAACATTAGCTGGTCCTATGCATTCAGTGACCAGTGTGGTACTGTTTACTGCTAATGCTACCTTCACTTGGCTGGACACATTGCCTCACTGTCCCATGCACCCTGTCTAGTCTGCCTCTCTGTGTCTAAAATGATATTACAGTTGGTCATTTTATGACCTTTTCTCTTGGGTAATCTGCTCCTCCTTTTTGCTCTCAAGTTCAAAATCCTCAAAATTTCCATTGACAGAAGCAGATACAAACTCATGACTACCCATAATTTCCACAAAACTCAGTCCATTCATTATTTAGATAAAGGCACCATCTCTCCGGTCTGCCTCCCCATTGCAAAGCCCAGAATCAAGGATGCCCTGATGCTCCCTACCAAGAATTCTTATGAAGAATCTCCAGGAACTGAGCAGGAACCTTACAGGGCAGATGGGTCTAAGAACCTCATGGTTTAACATAGCCCTTGTTTTGTTCTCTGGTCCCTTTATCCAGTGTGACCAATCTGATTTGAAAATGTCAACATATAGAAAAACAAGACAATAAAGGTGAACAAGACATACACTGTTCCCTGATCTGTATTAGCCCTTTTTAAAATCTGTGCATAACTCTAGAAATTGTCATACCTAAGCTGGATTTTGATTATGAATTGTACTTCAGTAACTGTTAAGCTGTCAATGTGCATGGTTGCAAATACTGATTACAGAGAGAGTATTTTCTCTCCGGAGAAATGTTTTTTGCTTCACCTGCTCAGGTGAGTCAAAAAATGGCAGCAGTAACACCAACACCTACTGGGGTTTTCCTTGGAATTCAGTACTGCACAGAAATAAAAAGACTTTCACAAAGGTGTGTCTTCATTTTTGGTTTAGGATATATGGTCACAGCATTAACAGGATGGTACTGTTTAACCTATGGCTTTGGATCAGGCTGTTATGAAAGCAACACCTTCAGATCTATGTGGCATATGCATGGCAAATACCAGCAAGGAAAAGAAATAGAAGGGCTTTCTGAAATGTGGAATGGAGACAAATTTTTGCCTTCTTTGCTGAACATGTATTCTTCCTATTTTCTCTCATCCTACCCTTCTGGTGCTTCTTTATAATTCAAAGCATATATAAATCTCTGTCTACAGAATGAAAACAGCTTGGCAAGTTATATTATAATTGGAAGGAAAAAACCCACTACAACACTCAGAATCTTGGTATCAGCTGAAACAGATAGAGAGCTATAACCACTTTGTCTTATTCACACACATAAAAGTTGAAATAATGTCAGCGATATGTATGAAGAACAAAGAATATATACTCCTGACTATGCTTGTCAATCACAACCAACAGCAACCCTGCTGGTAGACTTAAGAAAATATTTAATCGTGTAACCATTGCTTCTTGAACTAGATTTATTAAAGGATTTTAAAAATGGCACCTGTCGAAAAAATTCTTCCATCAGGGCCATGGTCCACCGGTAGTGCAGTTCCCAGGATTTTGCTGGATGGCTTATGTCTGCTGCATGTAGAATCAAAGACATGGCTTTGGCTTTGTCTACCCTGTCAATTCAAGGACATGCTCCAATTATCTCAAAACAAAAGCAACTATTTAAATTCTTTTCTTGAATATGAGCTTATTGAAAGACTACAGATAATGAACAGAATGGAAAATAACCTACCCCTGTGCCTGCTGTAGAGTGTGTCGCATTGTTTTAATTTGTTGAAAATGACCCGACATATCTGTAGACAAGACCATCTCAATGACCAAGCTACGCAACTCCCTAAGAATAATTAAAAGCAAAACGACTGATTAAAATTCATTTATTCTAGGTATGGTACATTTGTTTAAGCAGTATTTGTTAATTAATAACTTTCAAAACAACATCATGGGTTTTATTATGTTTTAAAAAGCATTTAAAAAAATTATTAACAACTTGAACATTGTATCCTAAAGGGATTCTGTGAAAGCAGTGTACCTCAGAAAATGTACTCTGCAATCATTATTTCAGAGTCACACTGTTTTGTAAATCCTATTTCCTAGTGCATAAACTAATATTACATGCAGTTCTCTCACCCATTATAAGTAATTCCTTATTTTTTCCAGCAGTAGAGTATTCAAAAAACAAGTTGTTCTCTGGGCTTACCACCATACAACAGGGCACATTATTACTGCCCTCATATTAGTGAAGAGTGTGCGTAACACTAAACCTAGGAAGAAGGCTGTGGAAACACTCAGGAGAGTGAGAGGAAACACTCAGAAGAGCAAGAGGTATTGCATCTGAAATACTAACATTATATCAATATAAGATCATTATGACAAACAATCTTTCATTCCAAAAATATTGTAATATCTATTTTATGAATCAGAACAAGTTTGGGATTAATATTTCATCTCTGTCTTGGTATTATGGTCAGAGATGTTGGCTTGTCCATCAGCTTTCTATTAAATCAATATGAAACTAATAAAACATGAATCATGTAAAAAGTGTATTAATTCTGGTTGTGAATATGAAATTAAATTAATTTTGTCAACAATAATTACTGACTTAGAAAATTCTATCTCCTTGATGTAGAAGGATATAGGCCGTGTAGGAGTCCAGTGGGTCTTTATTTACATGTTTTTTAAATGGCCTAGGAGGACAAGTCCTGCTTATACATATATGGGGAACAATTCACCTCATTAAACCTTTCATCAGGTACCATATTACCTTCAGGAGCACACCCCCAATCTTAAGGATGTCCAAGTATCAAATACAACAGTAAAATCCTACTTTAGTCATTCTCACTGATCTTTCATATTGTACTCATACGTTTGATTTAAGTAAATCAAAAAACATGCAGGTTCTTTCAAAGGACTATACTTTAAAAAGGTAATTTGCAGTTTTCTTTAGGGCTGTTAGAATACTTTGTTATTAAGACTATCAAGACTGCTTTTGATCCCAATTAATTACATATTTAAGCAGATATTTGTCACTGATTTTTATGTATTTATTCCCAATTTGCTTTAATGTAACTGGATAAAGACTCGATGCTCTCACTTCTACTCAATAATATGCAGCCATAGCAACTTGTATTTAGAAAATGCCTTACCTTATCTGATCTCATAATAAGATACTAATTATTTTGCATCCCAACTGTTCCTCCTCCACATTGCTTTGAAAGTGTACCCTTCAAAAACAGTCAAACCCATTAAAAAAATAAAAGCAAAACAAAAGGAAAAAAACAGCTAGCACTACAAGAAAAATGAGGGATCTGCATTGTTAGACCCTGTTGTTTTTAAGACTGAGATAATTATCACTTCTCTTTTGTACAGGAGATTTTCTTAGGAACTTTCAATGTCTGAACTTTTTAGAGTAATCAGAAATAAGTTCACCCCTACTCACAAGACATCTCACCCCTTCTACACAAGACACACACACAGAGAAGCAAAACCACACTTTCAGTTTATTCATATCGTCACGGCAGCAGAAAAAAACCCTAATTCTTACCTCCAACACCTGAATAAGGATCAAATAGTCTAGCACTGTGCTGTCACACACTTCTGAAGATTTCAGGCCACTAAAAATCTGCTTTACAGCAAAAGAGAGTTTCCTGCAGTTGTTAACTACCTGCGCCTGTATCCACCATAATTAGAGGGATAGAAAATTGAGATCTGATGGGGAAATGGTAGATAAAGCTCTACGAGAGCTAGAAATACTTCATCTGCTATCATTGCACAGAAGGTTACTCTTGGACTGATCCCATTACCAAATTGCTTCCCAGGGAAAAAAGACTGTCTCAACTTCCATATTGTAGGAGACCTCAGCTGGTCTCTTAGGTAACTCCTGGACAGAAATCCCTCCCAATCTTCATTAAGCAGTCCACAACTACAAACATCAGGATAATACAGATACCTGCTGCCATGGCAAAAAAGACACATAGATGTTGTCCTGCTATGAAGGGAAGTGGTAACAGAATTCACGTACAGCACATGGCAATCTTTCAGGCCCAAAACCAGAAGATTACTGAGTTTGAGTCTACCATCTCCACTTAAGTAAACTGTCATGTTCTGTGCTGGCATCCTTTCTTAACCCTCCTCATAGCCATAAGTCCTATGGATAGGATACTGTAAAACAACACAGATGCAAGACTATGTGAAAAAATTACATGAACAATGCTGTAATAAAGAGACAAGGAGTGGCAACGTGAGTTTCTCGGAAAAGTAGTTAACCAATAAATAGAAACCAGCTTTACCTGGATTTGTCAATGACAAAGACATTTAGTCAGCTGGAAACTAATCAAAAAATTCAGGAAGAGATTAAGATGAGCAAAAACAAGGTGGGAACTGAAGACATAAGCCTCGTCTTCAAATTATAGGAATCCTCAGCCAGAAGAATCCCAAGGGACTTTGTGAAAGAATGTTGTTCATTATGCATTACATAGAATACATGCTGGTTTGTTCATCTTTTTTTTATAATCAGGCAATATATCACTGTATGCCTTATGACTGGGATGGTTTGAGACATTAATACTGCCCCACCACCTATAACAATATTACACATGGGGTGCTGGAACACTGGAAATCTGGTAAAGCAAAGGAGAAAAGGGGACAAATGAGGATCCCTCTTTAGTTATTTAAGAGCACTAAGTGAGAGAAACAAGATAATATCGAAGACCAGAATGTATTTTCAGAGCTGAGAAAAGACTGAAAAATTACTATGAATGTTGCATGCATTATCCACAAAGGACATCATCCTCAGAACGCTGGCAGTGTTCCCCAGCTCAGACCAGAAGCCTAAGTTTTAGACTTAATTGAAGCTGGAAGTTTATTAGCACATTTATCTTCCTAATGTTAACATGTAGAAGAGAAAATGGAATACCATAAAGTAATTTCAGTCACGTTGCTTCATCTTGCTAGAATTAGCAGAACCTCAGTTTTAATAGTCAGCAGTGTTAAATTTTTGAAAAATGAAATTTCTGCAACTAAAGAAAATAGATACGACAGAAGTAAAGAAATGAATCAGTGCCAGGAAGTATATTAAAAAGTTGAACAGATTATCATTTCAATTTACTGCCAACTTGATTCAGTGCAACCTTCAAAACTGTTAGTTTACCAGCATGAGTTTCAGTATAGATCCAAGAAACTCACTCAAATAAGAGCTTCTGGTAAGTGGCTACCAGATCCATCATTGCACCAATGAAATGACAGGGTAACAGGAATTTCTGGATATTAGGAATGAAGACCAGGAAACTGTCATTTCCATGACTGACCCTCTAAATTGAACTATCACATTGAAACAGGTTGTGCAGGTTGGCACAGACCAGCACTTTGGAATTTACTGCTGGCTTCAAAGTACAGACTACAATTGCTGAGCTAATAAAAAAACATGGAACTGAATGTCCTAGTTTAGACTCTTGAGCCTATTAGTCCATTCATAAATTTCTTCTACATTGTACTGACTATGCCCAAAAAGAGATGATAAATTCTACTTTTCTCTTATTGCCAAATCTCACCAGCTGCAAACTGGCTGCATATACTAGAATCTGTGTAGCCACTCTATACAAACAAAATTTGCAAAACTAAACATCTTCTAGGAAAACATAATTGGGTTACACTGAGAAGAGATTGAAAAGGAAGTGAAGACAGAGCCAGCATGTGATTGAGCAAGTTCCAAAAGAACGTGGTAATTTATCACAGGTTCAAAAACCACAGAGAAATAAAATGCAACAAAAGTTAGAGAAAACAGTCCACAACTGAACTGGACAAAGAACTGTGGGAAGACCTGCCCAAAAAATCTATGCAGAGAAGTGTGTGCTTCAGAAATGTGAAGAGAGCCTATCACATTCCCCCCTTTATTTTGTTTGCAGTCCACCAGAGCAGTACATACGAAATCACAACCTGGAAACGACAGGCTCCTCTTTCCATTGGCAAATATTTGGTTTTCATTGTATTACTCTTTTCCTCAGTGACATAACGAAAGGGAATGACTGGGATAAACTGTACTAGCTGGCAGCCAGATTTCTATCAGCTGGAGCCACTGTATCTTGCTGCAGGTATTCCTAAACTATACTGATTTATGGTGGTCTCCAGTAATGAAGAAGCCAGGACTGGGGACACATATAAGTGTTTTCAAGCCATCTGTGGAACACTCCTGAACTGAAATTCATCTGCCCCTTTCTACTTGGAAGCATTCTCTGGTAGGATGCAATATGAAACAACTCCACTTCAAAAAAAATGTACTCAAGGCAACATGTCTGAAGATTTGAAAATACTTTTCCCTCTAAAATTATGAATATGAATATGACTTTCTGATGGCATTGTACGGGCACAATCATTTTCTCCATGCTCAATAGTTAGGACAAGCAAAAATAGGGTCACAGAGGCCTATCAGCCCCAAAACTATCAGGCCCCAAATAGTTTCAAGAGAAGCACGGCTGGCTCATGTTGGCATTGAAAATCTAGGTGTGTAGGCAGTTATCAATGAAGTTTCCTACTTACTTCTGGTGAAATTTCTACAGAACTAAATGTACAACACAAACCTTCTGATAACTAAATCCAAATGAGTATCCTCTGAAAAGAATTATTTTAAGAGAACTAAAAAGTGTATGTTTCCTCTCTCATTTTGTATTAAATAAAAAAATTATAAATGTTTTTAATATTTTTTTAAAACATGTACAGAATAATAATTAAATGAAACCTGGAAGGGCCAGCAGACAT
This sequence comes from Corvus moneduloides, assembly GCF_009650955.1. Taxonomy (NCBI): domain Eukaryota; kingdom Metazoa; phylum Chordata; class Aves; order Passeriformes; family Corvidae; genus Corvus; species Corvus moneduloides. Next base: position 14,876,473 of record NC_045482.1, on the reverse strand, counting down.
ACATTGAATAAATGCTTTATTTAGGGGTGTTCTCACTATGTAAATAAGTAAAATCTTATAATCTAGCACATAAAACAGTCCTTCACCTGTAAATATACACCACAGCAAAATTTGATCTGGTATTCACATATTCCTTCATAAATGTATAGTTTTGTGAAAATACAAGTAAAGCAGTGTTTAGCTTTGTTACTCCTGGTACCATCATTCACAGTGGGAGACTTTCCTGGAAGCAGAACATATCTCTCTGAACTTCACAGTCCACTTGTCTGCAAGTGGTTTTTTAAGGTCGCTGAATAATATCTATGTTTACAGAAACACACAGAAAACTCAAATTTTAAATGCAATATGTATCCATCAACAATATACAAAGATAACATTTCCTTTTTAATAATGGAGAGAGTCTTAATCCAACACCTGAATTTTAGCCTTACGGGTCTTATTATTTGTGATATATCAATTGCTTTCAGCTGTCCAAATTTTCTTCAGGTATTACACTAAAATTAAGATGAAAAAGAAATTTCTGTAGTGCTTCTGGGCCTTTATTATTTTTGGACTGTCCAGACAATTCATTTTCTAATGCTTAACCAAGACGTGACTCTGCTGAAATCCCAGGGGCAGTAGAGCTCAAGCTGGCAGCAGAGTGTGACCCTTCATTGTGTTTTCAACACACTGGTTATGTTGGACAAAGGCAACCTAGCTCAGGCAGCATTGTGGTTTTCCTAAAGGGCTATCTCATCTGAGGCACTGTCCACACACTCCAGCACTGTGCTTCATAAATGAACAACCTCACTTGGAAAATTATATGGAGTCTCCCAAACAGTACTTAACAACACAGCAGCCTTCCCTAGGCTCTAATATCCACTACTGTTTCCAGTGTCAACTTCCTGTAATTTGAAATCTTAAAATAGACTCCACAGGGAAGGCCTGGTGGTTTTTATTATTTTTAAATACTGGGAGTATTTCTGAATGTCACAGCAAGTCTTACCTCCAGTCATCTTTGTTTAGATTTGCAAGGATGTTCATCTCTTCTTCCTGCATGAGTCTATAAGCAGCACTTACATGATGATTTTCAAGAACAGAACGATCATTGTACAGTATAGCAACATCTGACCTAGTGTGGAGGACAAAAGGCAGATTTTGTAAAAGTGTTCCAATGATGACTCTGAGAAAGGTAGGAATATGCATTCTCCATGAGAAATATTGACTATAGATACATATATAGAGATAGATACAGATATATCAAACTATGTGCATTTGTCCCTATTGTAACAAATACTGATAAATTTTCCATCTTAAATGCATAAAAAATTATCATTATGCCAAATTTCCCACTGTTTGTGGGAAAGTCATATTTTCAAATGTGTGATGTTTTATTGATATGACCTAACTGTGGCAAAAATTTGTGAGATCTTTGAGCTTCTTGACTGTAGATAGGATAATAGAGCATCAGACATGCTCTAATTAGGTTACAAGAGTACACTAACATAATACAACCATTTAAAATGCAATATGTTCACCAACAGCAGGGCTCCACACATAGCATGGGTATTAAGAAGTTACTCCCCCTGCTCTGAGGGAAGTGCTTTGGCCCATGCTACTCATTATCAGAAGATGCTGTAAATAATAAAGTATTAAAAAGTTTCCATTTCATATGTTTTAAACAGCCACCATCTTTTCTCAGAAAAACACAGAAACCTTGAGCCTCATTACAATGGGATGGTAGAGATGCTAAGCTGCAATTTGATTGCACTCAAGTGCTTACTAAAGAAAGACCCATAACATAATGTTAGCACACTTAACAGTATCCTTTCCTTCCTAATCAAAGACTAATGTACAATTCCAAAATTACACTGAGATATTCACAAATTTTGATGTGGCATGGATTTATCATACTTAGCTTCAAACACCATTAATTCTTGGGGAATTTGTTTCCCCAAGACCTGATCTGACCTGCTAGGCAACCCCAGGAGTCCCCTCTCTGCTAGAATTCTGTTCTGACAAAACTATTCCTGAATATTTCAATTTGGTCCACTGACAAGTCTGTACTAGAAGAAAGGTGTGTTGATTTAGCAGTGCAGCTTACTCTGACATAAATAAACTAAATTCAACCCCTTGCTCTGTTGAGCAACAGTACATATTGTCATGTATGGTACCAAGGAACCTAAATAATTTAAATAGGATTGGGAATGTTAGAGGAACGAACCATAACCACCCTAAATAATCAATATGTTTACAACCATAATCTAACTAAAATCATGGGAAAATCTGTTATGACAATCACATATGTTTATGAAGCACACTTTGATCAACATAGCTACTTATGACTAGGCTTAAGCAGTGCTAAGATTTCCTATGATTTTGGCAGCCATTCATTCCATCAGTTTTCCTCAGGCAAAAGAAGCTTGGAATCACAGTCTGGGATGGCACATCAGGGCCAAGTTACATGAGGAGAGAAGAATGAGCTACATCACATAACAAATACCTGTTTGCAAATATGCCTGAGTAAAATTTAAAACTATCAGCTTAATTAGTTTTCCACTCTTGCAATACTTCAGAGCAAAATATTAAGGACAAAAATAGAAAACTAATATAAACTTGGAACTACAAACTGAAGTTTATTTTTAGCCAGACTATGCTGAGGGAGAAAAGAATTGTGTCCTTATTTCAGCTGCAAATCTAGCATTTTTTCATTATTGAAGGCCACATCTTGGAGAACAACTATGTTATAGATTAAATTTAAATGTAACCATTGGGGAATTTATCCATATAGGTGAGTGTGAGGACAATTCTGTTCAAAGTAATAATATTTCTAGCACTGAGCTGTTTTGTTAGAATATGCCAGTGCTATGCTGATTGTTTTTTTAAAGAGCAGCTAAAGCTAACTCCTCATCTGAGGATACTAAAAACAAAGTATAGCTTAGTGTAAGATAAAAATAAGGTTGTTTGTACTAGGTTAAGTATCAAATGTACCATTTTTCACTCAGTAATGGATTGGTCAGGGATTTTCCTTTGATAAGCTGAAAATATTTTAAGGGAGAGAAGTATATGCTCTTCTACGGGACCAGCAGCTAGAGTGATATGCTACACCTGCAGGAGAATGCAGTTAGCCTAACTTTCAAACTGGACTCCTTTCTGGATTTCCTTTTTGTATCTGCTTTCAAAACATGCTGGGAAAGGGCTCGTGCTAGGTATTTCTAAAGCTGTACTTGAAAGTTTCTCCCTCTGCACCAAGACCCTCTAAATTTAATACACAAAGTGAAACAAAATGTAAGCACATTGCTGTAAGTGACAAGGCATTTTTATGGGGATACAGTGGAAGAAGTTTTTGAGTCAGTAGTATCAGAATTTAAGTGAGCAGAGGGGTGAGGCGGTTTCAAGTCCATCCTCTGCATGTTCTGGACCTTTTTGAAGTTTCTCTTGATATATCAGCCCCAAAACAGAATTATTTCAGACATTATGGAGCTATCTCATTACTTTTCTACAGTTTTTGATCATGTGAGTGATCCCATTAACTGTACCGAAGTCAAGGAAGCAATTTGTAAAATCAGGATTGACATGGCTTTAGTAATAAGAGTTATGAAACAGTTCAGCAAGGATCTCAATGAACTGCAAACTCCAGATGTGACTCTTAGGAGACCACTTCACTTACCTTGTCTGAATATGAAAATTGTTCGTGGTCCCAGTATGTTCATAATCATGGACGGCAGCTGCAAAGATCATTGCTAAAATTTCCAGTTCTGTGAGCCAGTGCTGGTAAATGAAAAACAAATCATAGTCACATTTTTGATGATAGCTGAAGTCAGATTAAACCCTACAGTGCTGAATATATTTTGCATTACCTTCAATTTACATAAACTTTCCTCTTGTCTTACTCCAGATAGCTGTATATCCAAAGCACTTGACTATTATACAATTAAACAAGTCTTTGTACTTACAATTTCTCTGAGAGCAAGTTAACATCCTTATGGTCACTAGCAAAGTAAATATTGGCAGCCAAAAATATATGAAGTTATCAAAAGAATTACACAGTTTACTCTGCAACTACTTTGAGTATCTAATCTGTTAGCCACCCATGGCACTTGCCAAATTACAGTATATTAATCTAAAAAAACCTAATATGAAGTTTAGGTTATAATTTTTCTTTTAGTAAACTATAGATACAGTTAATAATAAATTGAAGGTACAAAATTAGCATTATCTATATTTTAGTGTACATAGCACTAAAATTAAGCCCGTGGGAGATTTTTCTCTTCTAAATTTTATCATACTTTGTACTGATGCAAAAAAAAAAAAAAAAAAAAAAAAAGTGCACAAGGCTAGTATAAAGTTACACAGAACAAAAGGTAATGTAGGTCATGTATACAAAATAATGCAGACCCTGAGTTTTGAGCCCTTTCATAACTCTTGCTAAATGAAGCCGTTCAGTATTGCTCAGTTTGTAAAATAACCTCTATTATCTTCTTTCAAGTTCTCTTTCTTGAATGATAAAAAGTCCTTGAGGAGAAAATTTACTCCATCTAAAGATGGGGGTAGAAAAATCATATGATAATTAACCCCCACAATCATAGGACTGATTCAGTCAAGTGCCAGTCAAGCATTTCCTCACATATTTCAGATGTTTCTGGCATACAAGTAAGCTTCTGTACTAAAGGATCAAAGAATGATCTCAACTTCATGCATCTGAATATGCACATACGTGTGCAAGAATGGATATGAAATGTATAAGCTGTCAGATGTAGTACAAGTTGCCAATAGTTGTTATTCTTTCAAAGAAGAAGAAAGGAAACAGTCAAGATTCATAAGCAATGTGAGAATAGTTAAGTAGGTCATTCAGTGACAAAATAAGGCTGCTGAGGAACAAGTACTGGCTGTTGGAGAAGCAGTATAGGTCTAGAAAGGTCACAGACAGAGGAATGAGAATGTACTGTAAGCAGTTCTAAAAATGGAAACAATGACCTTCATCATATTGTGTGTCACAAGAAACCAGGCCATGACCAGTCCTGGCTTTCACAATGTTTTCAACATACCAAATAGAACAGAAACACAGAAATTATTAGTAATGAAAGCTGAACATAAACTTTTCTTTAAGATGACTTTTCAAAGGTCAGCTTTTGTAGCAAATAAAATAATTTCTAGACAATGCATTCACAGGCAGAAGAACATTCCTCACAAACAATATCCATGGGCTATGCAGAGACTTCATACATTCATACATAGATGAGCAAGTATTCCACACACACTAGCTGTACAGTCAAAATTGGGATCAGTAATCAAACCAGAGAACTCCTTCAGCTAAAGAATTTATAAGGAAGTAGAAAAAAACTCTTAGAGAGACAGTTAATAAGTGTGTTTCTGAAAGGGAGAGGGAAAAATGAGTATCTGGGGGTCTGCAAGACTGAGAAGAGCTGAAACCTGCTTCCCTCCTGAAAGATACTACATCTCGTATTTGTAATAGATAACATAAATTGCAACTTCTATTGAAGTACTTTGTGTTGCTTACATGTAAATAGATACATTTCAACTTACAAGTTCGAATAGTTGAAATAGTTGAATAATAATAACTGAATAATAGTCGAATAATAATAGTTGAAACTACTTTTTTGTTAGTGATGATGGATTAAAAACTGAGTAAGAAATGGAGTCTCACAATGCACTTATTGGCAGTAAAGACATTTTTTCCTTTTCTTTGAGCAATACAGGTACGTGGGAGGAGAAAAGGGATGGTGGGAAGATGATCGATGACTCAAAAGTTCTTTACAAGATGTAGTCCCTGGGACTTGGATTCTTAAACCTTTATAAAGATGAAAACTTCATAAACGTAACCTTGAGTTATACATTTCAGTTACATCATCTGGGATTTAATCTCTTGGGAGGATTAATAGACTGCCTGCCATCTGTGATATCTAATATTCTAACACTGATTTGAGGTGGCCGGATCTTCTCTCTTAAGATAGACAGCAACTTTTGAAAAATATAATGATTATTTTATTTCTTTAACAGCAGCTCTGAATATGTGTTATTCTTCACCAAAATCTCTCTAGGGGCTTGTGGAGAAGCATAAGCTCTGATTAGCCAAATTTTTTTGGCAAATGTGGAAATACGGGTGTTTTCCAGCTTCCTGTAAAAGGTACAAAACATATGACCTCAACAACAGGAACCATGCAAAAGATTTCCTAAACCCCAGGTCTTGGAAACATTTGCTTCAGTATGTGTTTCAGAAATAAACTAGGAAGATAGCAACCCTTTGCAAGATTTGGAATCAGTATCAGGTCCTTAAGAGACAATGAAAGCACAAAAACTTCAAAGTGCAAACCAATCTTCAAAAAAAGACCCCACAGGAATTTGATCTAGAATCTCATCAGATTTACTCTAATCCAAGTATTTATCAGAGATACAGGAGAGTTAAAAAATAAAAGTATTACAATGGACATGCTCTGAAAACTATTGGCTTGAGAAGCAAACGCCAAATTGTTAATGAGTCGGGTACTGGAGGGTTAACGAGGCAACAGGGAAAAAAAAATCCAGCAAGTTAAATAGAACATTTTCATGATACTGATGCTTTCTCAAATTGCAAGTGACATTTGGGAGAGAAATACTTTGCAAGCTGCAGAATCACTAGGCCCTCTTTCAAACACTGATTTCCATAAATGTTCCTTCTGCCTGGCAAGTACATCTGTTTGAAGGCACCCTTGACTAAGTGTTGTCCTAGTTAGATATCTTTCCAAGAACTTTCCAGTATCATAGAACCATAGAAACATAGAATGGTTAGGGTTAGAAGAGACCTTAAAGATCATCTGGTTCCAATCTCCCCTGCTATGGGCAGGGAAATATCACAATTCAATATCATAATTTGGCAATTAAAATGTGAATTAAACCTGGACTAATTTTACAGAAATATTTTGTAGCAGTGTCGCAACATTAATGAGATTTTGCAGCAGTAAAGCCTTAACCTTTTTGAAAATAGTTGTCCAAACCACCTCAAAGGCAGTTAGAAGGTTAAGATGCCAATACTGTAAAACTCATGCTGGAAAGGCCTTTCTCACACTCACATGCAGCCAGTGAAATAGCAGATATTCAAATATGAAACGGATTCCTTCATTCAGTGTTCAGAGATAAACAAAGTGTCTTTCAAAGTGGTTTAATCAATGGCTAAACATCCCAAAATTAATAGGATAGCTCTGGAATTTGGAACCTTGTCCTGGCATCAGAAGGAAAATCTGAATGCTATTGCCTTTTTTGAAGGGCAGAGTGGCACAGATACAATGGGCCAGAGGAATGGTTATAATGAGACAAAAGGATTTTCCTCCTGTTAAGTTCCTGATCCAGGTGTATACGTGCAACCAAGACATGGCTCATATCACTTAACTCTTGCAGTTAATCTTACGGTAGAAGACAAGGGTAGAATAGCAACAGCAATCTAATATCTTCAAGAATTTTCTTTTACTAAAATATTATTTTTATCGGTGAATATTATATACAAAAACTTTGGTTTGGACCCCTCTTGGCAAGAACTGTCTAGCCTCTGCTTCAGTCTGATATGGAAGTCCTTTCTCAAGAAAACTTCTCAATCTAAAAAGGAATCTTGGCTGGTGAAGACACTGGGCTACACTTAAGTAGTATTGGAGTTAACATACAGCTTTAAACACTGGATACTTAGAAGCAAAATGCTTCCTTCAAACAGTAGAATAAAAATGTGTAATGCCTGGGAACCTTTCCTTGCCCACCCTGAAGCCAAAGGCATTTTAAGTGAGAAAAGGCTTAACATAAGTTATTGACTGTCATTTATTGTGTATATAGGAGCAAAAACATCCAGAGTCACCTCTAAATTTTTTCTTTCCAAAGTCTTCTGGACTTGTTTCATAGCTCTGCAAACAGAAATCAGACACTATTTCTTCCCAGCTGTTTCATTTGTTGTTTTTTGTTCATTGGGAGTTTTTTAAACAACTGTATTCAGAGTGAAGACAAATGATCAAAAAGCTATTGACAGCAATGCCCATTTTCTTTTAGTCAGTATTTACTTTTGCCTAGCAAGCTGATAGTGAGGAGACTTCCACTGCTGGTATTAAATTTAAGGTGTTTAGAAATAAAAATGCTTTCACAGATTAATTTCAGTTCCCAAATAAATAATTTAAAATATTGTGATATTTCAAGGCAATTGCAATAGCCTGCCTACTATAGGCATATGGAGTATGCAAGAGTGGTCCTAAAGAAGGTTAAAAACTAAAGGAAAAAGCAGTTTCAGAGTTCAAGGCCAGGCTGGATGGGGCTTTGAGCAGCCTGGTCTAGTGGAAGGCGTCCTTGCCTATGGCAGGGCAGTTGGAACTGAGTTGTCTTTAAGGTCCCTTCCAACCCAAGCCATTCCATGATGATATTCTAAGCCTGAACTGATTCAGTACATCTTTCAACAGCCAGGACCTCTGCAGATACTAAAGCTTCCTTGCCTGATCACACCTCCCATGCTCTGATGTGAAAGTAAAAAATTCTCACCTGCCCACTCCTGCAAATCTATCTCAGTAAATATGATATAAAATACCTAATTCCAGGCGATGAAAAGCAAAAATGATTTAAGGATTATTTTTTTCTTCCTCGTTCCCTCTGCATCGAGAGAAGTTTAGCCTGGAAGAACTGTAAAAATGAAATAAAGTTCACAGTCTGAATAGTAGTTTTGAATCTCTCTCTGCAAAATTTTCAGCTGAGCTTTTTCCTCTAGAAAAGACACATGTACGCATTTATTCAAAGCAGCAGAGTCTGAGAAAAGAAGTAAATTGAACTTCACAGTACTTCTCTTACCATGATGCCAGTGTGAATCATTATGTAATGCACAGTTTGAGTAACGTCAGCTGCATGGATCAGATTGTGATAGGGATTTTTGTATTTGCTGTAACCAACTTCAAGAGCTTCAGCAAAAGAAATAAGATTGGGAACAGGGATCTACAGAGAAGAAAACATTAAAATAATTGGATTTTTCCTGCAACAGCTGCAAAGTCAAGCATGCAATGAATGAATTACATATAATATACCATAGAATCTAGTGAGCAAACAAAAAAAGAAAAATTTTAAATGTAAAGGTCTAATATCATACATGCACCAGTGAGTCTCCACACAATTTCAGTAGATGTTATATCTCTCTACATACACCATGCACAAGACACTGTAGAGCTATCAACCAAATGGTTTCAAGATGTGTCTGTCTGCACCAGGAATGCATAGATTGCACATACAATACAGGCATGACAGATAGGAGTCTAACAACAGGATTATCTCCTTTTCTTCACCAGTTTTGCCTTGCTTGAGACAAGGTTTGCTTTAATCTCATAGTATGACTTTCCTTCCTCCAGGCAACATGTGAAGTACAGGTACAATCTGGTCCCACTTATTTTTGCATTGTGCTGGTTTTGGCAGGGACAGAGTTAATAGTCTTCATAGTAGTTGGTATGGGTCAATGTTTTGGATTTGTGCTGTAAACAGAGCTGATAACTCCAGGATGTTTTAGTTACTGCTGAGCAGCGATTGCACAGAGTCAAGGCCTTTTCTGCTCCCCATCCCACCCACCACTGGGTAGCCTGGGGTGCACAAGAAGTTGGGAAGGGACACAGCCGGGACAGCTGGCCCCGCTGACCCAAGGGACAACGCTCCCTACGGCCCCATGGTCAGCAACACCCGCCTGGGGGAGCCTGGGTGGGGGCTGCTGCCTGGGGCCTGCCTGGGCACCGCTCAGCTGCTGCTGAGCAATTGTCTGCATTTCCATCATTTCTTCTTGGGTTTTATTTCTCTCTTAGATATTAATTTTCTATATTATTATTATCACCATCATTATTAAACTGTACATATCTCAACCCACAAGTTTTCTCACTTTTACGCCTCCAATTCTCTTCCCCCCATCCTGCTGGGGAGAGGAGTGAGAAGTGACTGTGTGGTGCTTATTTGCTGCCTGGGGATAAACCACATCACCCATTTAATGAAATTACATTTCCCTTAATAATTTTTTCTTTATTTAAAAACCCTGCAATGCAAACAATGGGACTGAGAATGGGCTTAAGCCCACTCTGCCATTAGCATTGTGTACTTCATGTCTACGTTAAAATGGCAGCCCTGGTGTGGTTCTGACTTCAAGTACATAAAACCTGTTGGAAAAAGCTGGGTTACCAGCCTAAAATTAAAATATTCAAAGAATTTCAGGGTGAGACAGCCTCTTCAAAAGAAACACTGAGTTTTCTCAGTGAAGAGATTTTGAAACTTTTGAAAACTTTCATTTGGTACTATAATAATGATAAATTTATTATTGTGATCCATTTTTTATCTCAGCCTTTCAAAGTTGTCTGTAAGGACTCCATATTGTATTGCAAAACCCTACAAACACCTTGGAAAAGCAATTTTTCTCTTTATATATCCCCCCAGATTGTTTAGGAGAGGAAGATTCAGCTGAAGCCCCTGCACAGTGGTGATCAACATACTAAGATCTAGACCATGAAAAAAGTCTTTAGGACTAACTACGGTTTTCTGCCTTGTTAGTAATGTTTGGTCCGTAAAGCTGGGAGACTGATTCAGGCCTGTTGAGTAAATAGCTGGTATACATAATCTATTTGTGTGACACAAATGATATGACAAGGGTATACACAGCTCTCCATTTTTTGGGTTGCAGAAAAATTTGCATGTTCTGGGTGAAGTCTCATTTGGTAGAACTATTGGCATATTACGATATTTGCCATATTCTTTGAAATTCTGTACTGCATTGTACAATAAAAGAAAAACATTTCAATGCTGGGTTTCTTGTATTTTAAATTTGACACATGTATTCTTGCATATATATTTTTATTCATGGTTAGTTCCTGACCTTGAAACGGCTCAAAAGGTCATATCGGGTTAACAGCTCATACATCATAAATTTCAGACTGTGCTCTCCACTCGCTTCATTTAGGGCAAATACGTCAAATGACCACTTATCGACATCCTGTAGAGGAGGGGAAAAAAAAAAAAAACACAAAAATAAAAAAATACCCCCAACAACCCAAAAACATTACATTTCCATCCGTTTAGCTAGTTTTCCATTTAATCACTGGAAAAGATACTTTGGAGTTTTTCAGAGGGAAGAGGGAGAGTTTGGTGGTTTTGCTGTCCAACTCTTTCAAACTCCTAATGTAGATAACACATTAATGGCTACTTCAATATTAATGATGAAAACAATTGTGTCAGTTATGAATAAAATACTTGCAACATGACTGAATCAACTTTGCATGCTTTGCATCAAAGGTCTTAATCTTTCAAGTTTAGCTTTCTCAGTACAAATTGTCTATAGAACCTTATGGAGATAATCTGAATACCACCCTTCAAACAGGCTATTGTGCAATGTCATTAACACTGATGTCATTAACCATAAAGCAATTTAAGAATAACAGTGTTTGGCTTTCAGGGAAAAAGTTGAGGTACTTCATTTTCAAGAAATACCAGTTTTTAATTGCATTCATAGACATCGGAACTCAGCTTACTATAAAAGATCATCTTTTGGCTGAACTAGAGTAATACCTTAAATTTACAGCAAATACTGTACTTGTTCCATAAGCTTCAGCTTCTTTTGTTAGCTCTATCCCAATACTATCTCCTTTTTCTTTCCTAAAAAAGAAACAAATGCTGCTGTCTGAGACGCTGATTACGATACCACTGGGAGCTGATAAAACTGTCTCACATTTCTCTAAGAATTTCTATACAAACTTCATTCTATTGCTCTAATGCAATCTAAATTAAATCACAATTAATCAGAATCATATGTTGTTTTTGAATTTTAACTATTATTTTCTCTGCTCTGTGTGCTCAGTTCTGTAGTACTAACTATGGCTAGGGTACGTTCAGAAGAAAAATATTCATCTGACCTTAGAAGTCACTAAACATAAGTGCAAATACATTCAAATTCCACAACAATTAAACTTCTTTCACCTTAAATGTGACTATGACTTCTGCTGGATAAGCCAAACCAACCATGCTTGAAGTTTTTCGGTACATCCTAAAAGAACAAATAAAATATTAAGAAATAGCACTCCTTTAAAAACATACTGGAACAGTTTATCTTTTTTTGTCTTTCACAGTTCGTGAAATAAGAAGAATCTATCTAAGGGTCTGGCCCCAAAGATTTATGTAATCTTTTATGACATTGTGAGAAAAATCCCTTTGCAGGTATGTTACTCTTTAATGTTACAACAGCCTTCAGTACAATTTAGTGTAGAAGTTACAAAGCCATTTAGTTCATCCCCAGAATTTTTCAAGGCCTAGGAGATTTTACAAATTTAGAGATTTCATCTGGAATTCTGTATAGAAAAATAGAGTGGCTGCAGAAATTGAAGCATAACTTCTGGCTCAAAGATTTGCTTCAGGTTCATCCCACCGTTTAAAGGATCTCCAATGACAGGCACTGTGGTTAAATGCAGTACTTGTTGTAACAAGAAAACAAAGCCCTCACCTCTCTACAAAAATCCCAGCCTGTACAGCGTGCACAATGCTCCGGAATTTGGGCTTTTCCTCAGGTCTCCTCTTCACTATTCCCATTTCTCTTGTGAATGTAGAAGCTAACCAGTCCCGCACCTCCAGTGGGACTGAATCCGACTGGATGTCAGAGAGTTCATCTTCAGTGTCCAAAAGTTTCCTACAAAAAATTAATACAAGGTAACCAACAAGACCTCAGACCTAATAAGAAGAGTACTGACAGGCGAACAGCAAACAAAACTTGATTTTAGAGGAGCGGAGGTTGACTATAGTACCGATTCAGCACATCACTAAATGTCTTCTCTGGCAGACGGACTGAGACCAAGGGGAAGCTGTGCACAGCAGATATCTTCTCTCTCTCCCACTGCTCATGTTCCAGAAGGTAAAAGAAATAAAATGCAAGTTATTCAACTGGAGACAAGAAATTATTTTTCTACTAAGTTGTCAGAGCTGTGGTGGATTTAAGTGTAATCAATGAGCCATAAAATCCCAAGAAGACATCTAAAACAGCAACTGACAGAAATGGCAGCAGGGTTGCTGCTATAACTGAGAACACCACTGGTCTATTGATGTGTCCCCCAAAATGGTACAAGAAGTGTTTTGATATTTACATGCAAAAGTAAATGATGCTCAATAGCAATGATGTGGCGAACGGATGTCAATGAATGCCCTGTACACATGCTCATCATGCTGTTCCAGCACAATAAAAGGATTAAAGAGAATTAATTCCTTTATTGAAGAGAATTAATTCCTTCTATGTAGACATCCATATTTCTGTTGAAGACAGGGTAACAAAGTCATAGCAGTAAAAGTATTATACAAGATTGGATTGCAAGCCAGCTTTCACAGTTGTTAGCAGTTCAAAAAGCTAGAAAAGTTATATATAGCTCTTGCAAACCAGAAGAAGTATTAAAAAGAAACTTCAACAAAAGTGAATTAGAGGCCATCAGTTTATTTAGAAGAAACATGTAACTAAATATTCTCTTTAAACAGACTCAACGCTTCCATTCCACACTTCTATAAATCTTTTTCTTGCAGTTATTTGCTCTTATCACTCAGACTGCTGGGGTTTCCAGGAACCAAATCCCTTATTTAGTCAGATATCAAATTTTCCTTCATTCAGTTATGCAAGAAACCCCAGAGCTAGGATGACCGGCATACATGCAAAACACGCCACCCTTTCAAAATATTTTCTTGAAAGTGGTACCAATTGAATTGCAGGCATTATTTGATTACATAGATCTGTTTCTCTAGTGCTGCCTTTCTGAAACACGGATGATTAAGGAAAGCCTGAGTATGGTATAGTTCAAAAGAATCCCCACATAAATTTAATACTATCTGAGGGATTATAGGAAGATGTCTAATAGGAAGCTTATCAGAAGAATCACATAAATTATTGGTGAACAGTGAGCATAGTGTATTTGTGCTCAGTTTCAGCAGCTCATCTGGCTTACAGTATATTTTTTGAGATTTTTCAGCTGGGGTAAAAAAAATTAAAACGCACCCCTCATCCTTCCCCAGTTTACTGAAAGAACAGCAGAAACATTCCTATTTTTCAGAGGCATAGAATTACCAGACTAGGAAGGCTCTTTAACATGGAGTACAAGAAGACCAGAATGAACAAGAATTATGAAAATTTCTGACAGTGAGACAACAGCCAAAAATCAGAAACTTAATTTGGAAGAGCAGGACTTGTGTGGAGGAAAGGATTTGAGCAAGTTATCTTGCAAAACTGAACCACAGATGAGACTGGGCATAGGTCAAAGGCTGTAAACTGGCTTTATTTCCTAAACGAAAACCTATGTTACAGTCCACTTAAATCTGTACTAGTCTAACACTATTATCAAATATCCCTGGAGAAATCAGCACATTTATATTTCTGAAGAATATTTGACATTTGATGTATTTTTAGTATAATAAGGAAAAAACCTTATAATCCCTAAAACATATTTTTGTTACTATTCCAACTGTTACTCAAATGAGATGAAAATATTCCCCCAATTAGAGGACTATGGGCATTGGGCTACCTCAGAGCAGATGCCAGGATATTCCACATCACCTGTGGGGCAGGAAGCAGAGCTCTACATCAGTTTGCTATAAGCAGATGCAGATCTAAATTTGGGACCAAGCCCTGAGCTCTGCAGATATGAGCCACTGGAGTACAAATTAAGACTAGTAAAACACACTGCAGTCTCTCTAATGTTTTTAACCATTCATCTGTAATGTAGGAGGACTATTCAGTCTGTAAATAACAGTAGCAGGAGTTACTTCATGAAGACAGAACAGAGAAAATAGTATTTGAAGTAAGTGTTCATTTGTTCCGTAATTTTCATGAGGCCACTGCTCTCTGAAAAGAGATGACTGAACAACATGCCAGGGAGGAGAGAGCTTCAGTGGCTCTGCTTCTAACTTAAATAACTAGGAAAGCAAGTGCAACACATAATTAATTTGTGAGCACAAAATCTTACAGATGCCTCAACACATACGATTAATAACTTCTCAAAAAGGATTCATTTCTTTCAGGGGCCTAATTGAAACTACATTCAAGGAGAGGAAACAAGGACTAGTCATTCATCTCACTCCAAACCATTCTAGCATTCTATGCCTTAAAAAAAAAAAAAAAAAAAAAAAAGAGGATTAAGACCAAATAATATCTAAAGACAGGTTCAAAACAAAGGCACACATTCAAAGCACTGAACTTCCTATGAAATATTACAGGGATTTTTGCAGGATTTTGCAATCTAACTTGTAATTGTAAATTGCAAAATATAATTTTTAAACTGTAATTTTGTGACATTTCAAAAAATGCAAAACTGCCACATAGGTTCAAAAATGTCATGGGACAAATTAATGAACTTGTTACAAGGCTAGAACGTCTGGCTTAGCAAATACTTGGAATGGAGTGACTACAAGGCCCATAGCCCCATCCTCCAAATCAACCAACCTGAAGACCAGAGATTGTAGGCATTTTAAAGCTAAATAGATGTTCCACAGTCAGTCTTAAAGCAAAACTCTACTGAGATAAACTTCATTCAACTGGGAGGCATGAACTCGAACATCCCAGCTCAATTAATTAAATGTAGATGCCAAGGCACACACTTTAATTTTTCTTCCATGAAGCTAAGGAACACCCAAAAATGCTAGAAAACAAAACAACAAAAATAGTTCTAACAAAATGTGCCACAGAAAATGCTTCTTTTTTCAACACAAAGTCAGAATTTCAGGGTTACATACACTTATTTTGTTCATATATCATTAGCTTGTTAAATAGGTGCAATACGAGGAAGGGATATGCGTGGGAAGGAGAGGGGGAGGCTTGGGTTATTTAATTCTATTCATTCCATGAGTGGAACCTTCATTGACAGTTGTGGGAATAAGTAAGACATGGCCCATGGCATTTCAGCTTAGCAATCAATTAATATTGCAGTCATAGTAACTAATAACCTGATCTTCTTGTCACAGTACTGTGTTTTTTGCCAAAAATAATTTTTCAAAATTCAAGTAGGGATAATTTCTAGTTCTCTTTTCATTTAATTAGAATTTTAAATATAGCAATGCACTAGTCAGAAGTATATTTCTTTTCCCTTGGGAATAGATCAGATGTACTATGGAGGAGAAAAAAAGAAAAGAAAATTTAAAAAATTAAAATTAGATAATGGCTATGGGGGAAAAAATCCATCTTTGTTGATCAGTCATGCTGCCTAACAGAGGTAGTGAAAGATTTCCAGAGGAGAGATTGAGAAGGTAGTATTAGCTATTTGCCAGTTAGTGAATTAATTAAGCCCTTAAGAGTGAATTAAAGAAAGTCCTCTTCTAGGTCTAGGATGCAGAAGAATTTATGGTCTAAATAGTCAGTTCATATTTTAACCAATTATTTAGTTCTATTAGCTCACTATCTTCCTGAATAAGCATGAATCAATACATTCAATCAATATTTCCATCCTCTATAGCCCATTATAATTTCCACTAACATCCACTAAAAGTTTCTCTTGATTCCCATGAAGGATAAACAAATTGTAAAAAATAATGAGGGGCATATTTAGTACATAAAGGTCTTTCTAAAGGAAATTATGAATTTGCCAACATGTTGTACTAATAAAATTAGCACATTCTTAGAAGAATTGTCCTCATATGAAGAATTACCAATTAATTAAAATAAATGGAAAATAATTTTGTGTGAGTACAGGCATTACGACAGAAGTAATGTAGGAAGGCCCATTGTTACTGGAAATGTTCCCTTGCTGATAGGTATTGCCTATTCAGAAATACACAGGTATATACCAGAGGACAACAACAATCTTAAGATTCAGCTCAGGATACTCATGATTAAAAAATACCATTTTTCAGAGTACAGCTGTGAGCCACTGTCTTTTCTCTTCTTTTCTTTTCCCTTTCCTTTCCTTTTCAGTTGCTTTGATATGGTATTCTGGGACTTCTGTAAGGCAGGGACTAATTCAGGGCATGACTTAGAAATAAATCAGCAGCAAGAACTTTGAAACAGAAAAATTCAATAACTTTGGAAAAGGAATGCTGGGCATTTATTAAATACCCTAACTCAACTGAGAGGCTTTAGTCAGAATTTAATAGATTCTCATAGATTTTAAATGCTTTTTTTTAATATAAATTGAACGCTTTTGTAAGCTTTCCTCTCAGAAAAAAAACCCAGAAAAAAATAAAACCAAAAAACCAAGCCACGTTAGCTTAGGACAAAAGATTTCAAAGGCTTATTTTAAGCTTTTATAAGGGCAGAATGTACTGAATTAATCTCAACACAATAAGCTTTTTCTCAATAGCAGCTTTTGCAAAAGTATCAATTGTAGATTCTCTTAATGGATAAAGTGAATTATTTACTTCAAATGGTACATTTGTTTCTGACATATTCAGGCAGAGCACATTTAACCATAGACTGGCTATGGAGGACAGCATTACACGCTCAGTAAACTTGACCGAATATTCAAGATTAAAATTTAACTTCTTGCTTAAATAATTGCCACTTCAAATCTCTCCCCAGCTAAGCCAGCTCTGAGAGGAATCACACAGACCGTATTTTTCATGTGGCAAATAATTACCAAATAGAACAGCCCATTCCACCTGTTTTATCCTTGGCATTAGGCAGATTATGTTCTTTAACATTCTTAGATTTTTTCCCAAAAAGGTAATTTTAAGGAGTAATATATTCTAGATCTTTAAAAATAAATTACATCATTGACTGAATAGCCCACTGTTCTGTGAATGTATAAATGAACAAATTAATCTGTCTTTTCAGGTTGAGATTTGGAATAAATATTTTTTAAAGTTTTGAAAAATATGTACTTATCTTTGATGTAAGAAAATTGAACTTTCTCAATCTTTGCACCATCAAAGACATTTTTCTGGTGTGACCAACACTGCTGGTGTCCCTGCATAGATATCGGTGTCTGAATTGGCACAGTTTCTGCCATAACCAGAGCCTTACAAGCAGTGAAACCTCTGTGACTCACAAAGATACCACATCTGGTATGCTACAGGTGAGAACAGAGTGCCAATGGTCCTGCAATGTCAAGGAACAGTTTCCTGCTGTGAGATGCTCAGTAGCAACTTATGGAGTGCTAGCTCAGAGACTTGCAACACTGATACTAAAATATAGCTTGTGAAAATTATATATGATAAGAAACATTAAAGGTAGATCCTTCACTGACTTTGGCTCTCATTTAAACTAGGAAGCTGCTAAATGTATATTGATGGCTAGAAGAGAGTGAAAGAAAGCACAAGGTTATCAAATAAGTATCATCACAGTTTATTATTTTTTGAGATATTAATTCCTAGCCTAAGATGGAGTAGCTGCCATGGGTTTGGGTTCTGTTGCAGTACTGAAGAACTTGAAAACACCAGGTAACAGCCTTCTCCAGCTTGCAAACATAACCCAAACTGCATACTGAAAGCTGCCCAAGAACAGACTATACTGACCATTCTTCACCTCAGAATCTCCTGGAAATGGGAGAATTTCATTAAGTTGTTGGGCTGTTGCTGAGCTCCATTCCCACTTCCACAACACCCAGCTCTGGGAGCACCAGGATCCAGTCAAGCATTTGTTCCTTTCTGTCTCCTTGCATCTCACGTGGCAAAGATACACACGCACATGTTCCTATCACAGATATTTCCACGGTGCGCTTGAAGGGTCACACAGACATTTGGTGAGAAGAAATGACAAAATTCATTGTCTTGCAATTTAAACTATCTCCTTTTTGTCCAAAATTTGAGGATGTGTTTGTCCCTGTTTAAGTCCCAAAACCACAAAAAAATATTTGGAGCATTGCTGGAGTAGTACAGTGGAAATTCAGTGTAGTCCAAGGTGTTTATTACAACAGCAGTCCCAAAGTTCAGGTTTAATGACCTCCTTTTTAGCTAACATTATACATATCATAATGTGTACTTTTTTTCTAAATAAGAGCTTTTTATCAAGAACTGTGTTTGCCATTGTAGTGTCACTGAAATACATTCACTATTTCCAGAGCTCTCATGCAAATATATATTTCTACAATGTCACCCTTAATGACATTTCCTTTCTCTTCATGAACCTGTATTTGTTATTTTGCCTTGTTGAATCAAAGATGCTCAAAAAACCTGCCAGCTATGTAATACAGAGCTACTTCATGCATTACTGAAATGCAGTCTCTTCTAAGTCAAAAGTTCTCAAGAGGTTAAAGCCTTAATTAAAAGGGCATTATACAGCCTGAAACAAACAAAAACCCTGTATGGAACTGCAACAGCACAGATAAATATCCTCCTGAAATAAAGTATACTTTCTGAAATATTAAGGCATTTAAAAATAAAACATAATTGGAATAAACTGCTCTGATTTTACTCAGAACAACATAAAAGTATTCTCCACAATAAATTATTATTATTATTATTATTATTATTATTATTAAGGTTTGGAATACATTTTTTTCCTTTCATCTTGTAATTTCCATCTAGATTTTATTTGACTTATTTTCTTTTCAGTTAGTGTGAATGAAAAGCTGCATTTACAAGGAACGGAACAGCTGTCATGACTGAATTATCAGGCTGTATTTATTTCCTGTTTGACTCTAAATATCCTTCTTCCATTGCCTTGAGCCAAGTGGCAGGTACTAATGGAGAAAATTCTTCAAGATTTGTCAGAATTATTTATAACACCTATTAAGTTTGAACTTCTTCCACAGAGCAGATCTGCTGAGGGACTGGAACTGTGACAGTTTCACTGATTGTTTTCAGCTGATGGTGAACCTCTGCTTCATCTATCAGAGTGTTAGATCTCTTTCACAGAAGAGTTTAGTGCAGCACTGAAAGATGCAGCAGTCCAATAAAGAGCTTGTTAAACAAGCTTATTGAGTGACATGGGGCCACAGATAATGAAACTCACAGGAAAGCAGCACTTACTTGATGCCTGATGACTGTGCTTTCCAACTTTCCATCAGCTCAGAACCTTATAGAGATATTATTATATATGTCATACATTATATGACAGTCACTGCCCCAAACCAATTTTTCCTCACTTTGGAAGGTTATCCCTACTGCCTATCCCTGTTCCTAAGAAGACTACTCTCAGAACATAAATAAAATCTGTTGTGTTGTTTCTCTGCTTTTGCCCCTAACACAGCTCCATATCATTTTAGAAAGCTCAAGAATGGCAATGAGTATGTGTAAATAGTTACAAAAAATGCTCAGACAAATGGCTATAGTGTAGAGAAACAGAGAAGCAGATAAAGGGAAAGTCAGAGGACCTGAAAAAAATATTTCATCCTCTGCTAAAGGGTGTGAATTCTACAGATATTTGCAGCTGACTGTTGCACTTTAAATAAAGATTCAATATGCCATTAACTTACATGTTTGAATGTTCTTCTATGTGCACACACAACTTTATAATATGATACAGGCTTTTCAAGAAACTCAAATGAAATAATGGTATACCAGGACAAAAAATGGCTATCTTCTACTGGAAGAAATTGGAACTGCTCACTGAAAAAAACCCCAGGCTTAAAAAGAGAAAAGTGGTTTTGCCAGAATAATGCCAGAGATTTAATTTTTAAGTAGCACAAATGGTTTCCTGGAGCTGTGGAAGAGACCAGGTTCTTCCTAGATCCTTGGCTACATTACTGACCATGTTCTGTGAGATGTGTCATACTTGGATCTCTTTATTGACTTTAGTTTTTACTCTTCTTTTTGCTTTTTTCTTCTCTGTGCCTGTGAAGAATTGCAGGAGGTCCTTCGGCTATAGGTGAGGGACCACTGTCAGGACCATTTTATTATCTTGTTTCATAGAATATATATCATAACAGAAAGATGAGTTAAGAGGATTCAAGTAACAAACTCTCTGTTTATTGCTATTCCTAATCTGTAGAGTGCTATTCCTGTCTGCAGAGATATTTAAAAGACCTTTCCCTCAGCTGATATTGAGGTCTGTCGCCCAGAAAAGTGGAGAAGAAGAGAACGCCACAGACAGGATTCAATTTTAGATCACTGGTTGAAACTGTGGTCTTCCTCTGCTAGGATAAGCAATGGGTCAGTAAATCTACCAGGACAAAATCCAGGGATCAAGACTGGGCTTAAAATAGAAATCATGGGTATTTTCATGTGTGTTGGAGACACTGACCGAACAGCAATTCATGTGTAAGAAACTTACTGAAGTTAATTGAACTTCGCCATGTATAAAATTACAAGTTCAGGCTCAGCAGAAATGGGCCATTTTGCTTATGATCTAAACTATTATTTCTAATCTACTAATGAGTGCAATTAACTCAGTTCCAGACTCCCACAGAAGTAGCTCTGTGCAAGACAAAGAACCTGCATTCTTTGGGGGGAACAAGGAGAAATGCAACCACACAAGCTAACTCAGCCTCCATTGGTATTTGACTCAATGATACACTGCTTTGTTCATTAAGGATTGGCTTCCCAGGAACTCGAGAGACCTTCTTTGTGCATTTAGATTTTTGAGTGTAGACTTAGACTACAGAATGCTGGTCATGCTATTTGAAACGTGATTATCTTTGCAGCTTGCCATGGAAAAGAGCCTACTATGAAAGTACCAGTGGCAACTATGGTGTTTCTCAGCCTCACAATAAATATCTCAGTTTAAAATTGTTTTTAATGGGGAAGTGTCAAAATTTAAAATAGAACCATACATAATATTGTCCAACTAAGACATGGAGGCTCGGTCTCTATTTTTAGGATAAATTTAACACAAAGACCACCAGGTTAAAAAAACCGCATCATACTGATTCTGAATTTCATGGAGACTGCATTAGTCCAAGGAAGAGAAATCAAAATCCAAATCAAATAGTGTAAACCAAAATGAACAATAAGGAGATACAATATTGAAGTACAAACCACTAAAATTAAAAGAATAAAAATAGAAGAGTAGGTTTCATTATAGTCTCACTTTTAAATATTACTTAAAACATAATTTGACTTATATGTCTACATACATATACTTCATAAATATAGCTATAGGTATGGAAAGATACACATAAAATATATGCTTAATGCATATTTATATAAGGAATGCTATCAAAAATTTGGTAGGCCTACAAACTCTAAAGTTGTTTTGGTGAAATCAAGTATTCAAAAAATAAGAGCAAAACAAGATACCTGTCTCAAGTATATCCTGATTTAGTATCGTGAAAAATCAAAATACTCTGTAAAATACTGGATGAAATAAATAACTATTATTAAACATTGTTATGCAATGAGCTATGGAAGAGCAAAACTGTGTTGATACACTGCAGTGGAATTTTTGAAAATAGTCACCATTAGGAGGTCAGAGTGGCCTTAGGATTAGCAAAGTAACCTGAGAACTATGAAAAGCACTATAAAATTTTATATGTTTGGGTTTTTTTGGGCAGTTTAGTAATCTTGCTATCAAGTGGTATGAGGGCAATTAGCTTACTTAAAGATTTGCTTACAGCAAAAA
Source organism: Corvus moneduloides (assembly GCF_009650955.1). Taxonomy (NCBI): domain Eukaryota; kingdom Metazoa; phylum Chordata; class Aves; order Passeriformes; family Corvidae; genus Corvus; species Corvus moneduloides. The sequence goes on along the minus strand of NC_045482.1, from coordinate 14,854,068 downwards.
CAATGCACCCATTGCTGCCAGAGCCTATGTATTGTTAGTGGTACCAGTTTTCTTTGTGCCTGAAATGTCTGCTATTTGTCATGATATTCCCACACAGAGGCAGAAAGACTGGATTCCTCATTGCAACACTACGACTCATTTCCACAGAAGCCACCTCAGTTTAGAAACTAAGTAAATCTCAATTTATTTTCCTGATCCTGGTGCTATTACTCAGAAAGAGCTATGAATACTACACCCATTTAATCCCAGTGTTTGGGAGGTCTATGGAGAAATAATTAGTGGTTTATCTCTGAAGCAGTACTTCAAGCACTGTATCAGCTACATAGATTTGCAAGGGGAGGGGAGGACACACACCACAGAGTGTTAGGTCCATAAAATAATTCTTAAATGTAGAACTGGGACATACACTGCACGCTCCAGTGGTACTGGGGAAGTTTTGGCAGACATCTTTACAAGACCATTCTGCTTAGAAAAAGCTTAGAAAGGCCAGCTTGCAGAAAGAAAAACAGTAAGTTAGCTAGCTAATTTCAATACTGTCCATATCTTAAAATTCTTTCAAGAAGCCAAATACTTAGAACTTCTATTTTAATTGGTATTAACCCACATGATTGCCAGTAATACTGCCAGTAATAAACAGAAACTAAGCATCAAACATTAGAAAATAAATCACAGCTTTTCATTCATTTGTGTATATACTGACCAGTTATTCGGACTCATTTCTGTGAGCACTTCTTTCCAGACAAGTTACATCTGACCTTTGGAATCTTACTTGCTTTAACCTTGCCACTAAAAGACTCAAGAGCCACATATGCTCCTTCTAATGTGTACAGACCTTCAGCTCATGCCAGCCACAATTGCATGCAAAATTTTAAAACACAATTTGCAACATTCTTTTCATTTTGTTTTCCCCTCAGACTTACCTGGTTTCATCAATATAAACTGCCTCCAGCACAGATGCTGCATATTCAATATTCTTTTTTAAATCCACCACATTAATGTCACCCTTCTCTAGCTGCTTTACCAAGCATCTTAATCTGTGAAAAAAAAGAAAAAACAAAAGCCATCAATGCAACAATTCTATCAAATTTGAGTGACTTCATTTTCTTATTGAAACATTGGAACAAACACAACAATGTAGAGGCAGGGACTATCACTGCATTTCTTGTCTCATTTTAAGAAAACCTAGCTCTTTAGAGGGCATTTAACAACAACTGGTTTTATGTTTTTATAGCTTGCTAAATTTGTAAAGTGTACTAAAAAATTGCTTATACATTCCAGAAAGTCAGAGAGGACTTATTAACCATCATCAAAGCATTTCCTATTCGTTTGTGACATTACTATTATGCCTCAGTCTCTAATTTTTTAAAATAAAAAATAAAACTTTGTGTGTTGCCATAATTTTTCCATGCTTAGGTGGTTAATTATATATTTTTTTAATATCCACGGTATACTATTTGCTTCACTCAAATGTCTTTAATTTTTATTTAGGCCTCCAGCATGTTTTTGCTGTAGAATTTGTATTCTTATTAATATGACCTAATATGGAAGTCTGTTGTTTCTGTGCTTATAGAAAATTCATCATTATACCAGAGGAAAGGCAGTGCCTATGGCAGTAGAAAAATCCAAATTTTCCCAAGTGTGTTTTTAACTTTTAGTTTCAAGAACTTTGTTTTATGGTACAAACGTGGATACACCCAAAGGGGATTTTGTAATGCATCGACTCATGTCTCTGCAGCAATACACTCACACAGACAAACTCCTTGAATACCAAATTTTTCCTAAACTCTGCTGACAAGAACACTTCTGCTCAATTTAACCATACAGAGTAGATAAAGCACCGGAGTGAAATGAAAACCTTATCAGTAACAGTGCAGAGCTGTGACTAAATGGATGTTTAAAGCATAGGTATTTTCTTTCTTTCGGTGCTTTATCTCTGAGTAGAAATAATCTGCAGTTTTGTATCATGTAAGATAAAGATTTCTGTAATTAAGGATATACCATTATTGTAACAACTTTCAGTAAATAATATTTTTTATGTGCATGAAAAAATTGTGAAACAAGCATTTAGATAAAAAGTGCATTGAAACTGAGTCAGCAATAAGATGACTTCTTTCAGAAAAAGATCATATTTAGGACATGAATGAGCATACATAAAATATGCAAATGTTACATGAAGAGGAGACTGAGGGGAGACCTCATTGCATTACAACTTCTTCATGAGGGGAAGAGGAGGGGCAGACACTCATCTCTTCTCTGTGGTGATCAACGACAGGACTCAAGGGAATGGCCTGAAGTTGTGTCAGGGGAGGTTTAGGTTGGATATTAGGAAAAGGTTCTCAAACCAGAGAGTGTTTGGGCACTGGAACAGGCTCCCCAGGGAAGTGGTCACAACACCAATCCTGACAGAGTTCAAGTGTTTGGACAATGCTCCCAGGCACACAGGCTGACTCTTGGGAATATCCTGTGCAGGGCCAGGAGTTGGACTCAATGACCCTTGTGGGTCCTTTCCAACTCAACTTATTCTGTGATAATAATATATCTTATACATATATCTGATATATTATTTTCATTGGGTGCATACAATATCTGATTGGATCTAATTAAAATGTATAAATTAGAAAAATACTGTGATATTCAGAAACAATTTCATAAACTTGGAAAGTACTGTTCTGTCATAAAACCACTTTCATGTTTTTCTTTATATTTCTTTGGCCCAAGTACAATTATGTTCAAGTGTGTAAGGATAATTTTAGCAAATGGAGTTTTAAGACCAACCTCCTCAGTTCTCTAAAGCCTTAATTCAATTCAAATTAGCCTAGAACATGCAACAAAAAAGGCTCTTAGGAACCATATTTACTTGGTATTTTACACAGTGCATTGCGTATCAATGGAATGGGAAATGTAGTGTTAAAAAATTTTCTCAGAGAAATGAAGTGGGCAGATGAAATACTCTAGGAGCTCATCTCCGACGCAGAAATAACCATATGCATGGGAGACATTTCCAGTACATAACTTCTTCCATTTCACAGGTACCTGTAGACTGAAGAAGGTTATTCATAGACATCTCCCAGAACCCAACACACACTGCAACTCTGCTGTGATGTGTGCTCCTCAGTACTGCACACAAACACACACACAGCCCCTCCTGCGCACCGATGCCAAAATGCCCAGGTGGGTCTGGCAGCATCAGTGCCACTACTTGCAAAATAGCTGTAGGGTGTTTCTGTCACTTCCACTGTTCCCTCCATATTTGACTGAGCACATCTCCAAATCACACTTTCCAGAGGGGGAGCACAAATAAATTTGAAAACTTGATCTCAAATATAGAAAAACACACAAAAATAAATTTGTAACGCTGCACAGCAGGGGGCCAGGCTCTAGTAGAAAAACATCAGCTTAAAACAGCTTCAAATTCTACAATTTCCAGTGGTTCCATACTATCTGAGGGGATAGATCAGATGACAGGTATTTGGAATAATTTTTATGCTTGCAGGTGGAAATGAGTCCCTGGGGAAGCCTTTAAGCCGTAACGATCTTGCAACATCTCGCTGCAAAGGTGACAGTCAGCAGGTTAACTTGCCCTATGGGTACAGTTCACACTCTAGGAGGAATGCAAAACACAGTTAACAGACTGGATGATTTGGAAACACTGCTCAGGCAAATTTAAAGGGATTCTGAAGATGTTGCAGATTCACAGAAGTCCACAAGTGACCTTATCTCATGCACCAATCTTTGTGAAGACGTCCTCAAGAGTCTTTAGCTGACCCAGTGCCGATCTATCAGAGAATCAAGGGATAATTTGGTTGCAAGGGACCTCTACCTGATACAAGCTCTTGCTCAAGACAGGGCTAACCACAAAGAAAGGTATAACTTCAAAGTTAGATAAAATTACTCACAGGTTTTTCTGTTCAAGCTTTCAATGCATGGAGATTTCAAAAACTCTTGGGACAACCAGTTTCAATGGCCAATCAGCCTCATGGTGCATTATGTTTTCACAATATCTAACTGGAATGTCCTTTGTGGCAATCTGTGTGTCCAGACTTTGCTGTGCAGTTCCAAGAAAAAAATGTCTCTGTCTATGTTACAACTTCCCACTAGGAAGGTGGACAAGGCAATAAAATCCTTCCATATTGTCACTGATCACACGCTTGTCGTGTGATACTAATGAAGTCTACCCCAGAAGTCAGAAAAATGGACTTCCAACACAGCAAAATTAAGTGGGTTAGAGCAATATATGAATGGTCTGAACATACTCAACATCTTCTGAATTAAAGTGAATAGCCACAGAGTTTAGGAGCTGACATTGCAGTAATGAAACTAATAATTTAGCGAAGAATAAATATGTCAATTTATAAGACTAAGCAACAAGTGTTAGTACACTCATAGCCCACCATTCCACAAGACAAAGAAACCTGTGAAAAGGACAAGGAAAAGTAACAAAAAAGAATGATTACTCTAGCTGTATTGGGAGGGTTTTAATTTATTTGCTTTCTTTTAATTGTGATAAATTGAAAACAAACATTAGAAATACTATTTGAAATCCTAAATGTTACTTAAAACTGGAAGCAATTGCATTACCCTGCCTGTGAACTGTGCTACTAAGAAATAATAGACAGCAAAAAGAAAAAACCAGAGGAGCTATTTTGTGAAAGAGAAAAAAAGACTATTTGAACTGGCTTATAACGCAAAGAAAATTGTATGCAGTACTAATGTGATATAAAACATGAAGAAAAGAAGATTCTTTCTCTCGGAACCCCTGAAAACTGCATTATAAAACTAGCAGCCCCAGTTTGTAAGGGAAAGAGAGACATCTGCAATTGATAAAGAAAGTGGGTGGAGAACCATCTTCTGTCATCTTGGGTAAACATCATTAAGAGTGCTGTGGAATCAAATGCATTCATGGACAATCCAAATGCACTCTGCTCCCACCTCTCTTCAATAATGTGTCTGTGACATTACCAGGGCCCATGTTTCCCCAGTCCTCACCTCTCTGTGCAGCTGATGCCAGTGTCCAGCTGTGGGCAAATGCTTTGAAACCCACCCAGCAACACAGGAAAATCAGAGGAAACAAGGATTTTACTGGGAGATGAAGAAGCATTTCTTGATTAACAATATCAAAATTACAACTCAATTGTTCCCAACTTCCTCATTAAATTGTCCCATGTCCAAACTGAAGTTTTGTTAAATCTACTGTAGCTTTCTGGGGTTTTACCAAATTAACTGAGGGTAGATTTTGTGATGGTATGATGTTTCAAAAAGTTTCCTATGACAGTTTCAGTAACTACAAAAAGGAAAAAGAAGAACAATAAAAAACCGTAAGGAATCAAATGTGACTTTTTGCAATGTAATCATAAGAAAGTCTTATTTTCCAAGTAAAGTCCAATGATAGAAGTATGTTTGGAAATACTAATATTGTCCTAAACACAGGCTGAAGTGCTAACAAAGAAAGGTGCAGGGGTGGGATTACTTAAAAAAGGGGATTTTAAAGTAGAGAGGCAGACTAGTTGGACAATTTCAATTTCAGATTAAATTTAAAAACTGCCACTTTTATTTCCAAGGTAAAGTAAATTACTAGTAATCACTGAGAATAAATCAAAGTTAAAGACTCAGTTTAAGCGTCTTTAAGAACCAGAAGAGGAAAATTCAGCCTGTAATAAACTACTGAACCTGAGAAAAAGACCCTCTGCCTGCTTTCCCTGAACTGCCTTTATTTGCCACGTAAGTCTCCCCACCACTGAGCACTGCAAAGAAACAGCTTTCAAACTTACACATCTGGACTTCACTTAAAACTGTTTTGGAAACTTTGAACAAAAAAAAAAAAGCTGGCTTTTACCACATATCCTATTAAAGGGGAAGTGAAATAAACTGCAAAAAGTAAACTGTAAACTAACGTTGCTTCCTACAATACTTTGAAATTAGTGAAAGTCACTGCTGAAGATGGGCAATGAACGCATTGGTAATTCTTTGAAAATAATAAACATATACTATTGCTAATAAAAGAGAAATAGCTATTGATGTTAATATTCACAATGTGGTTAAAAAAATTATCTGTGTTGGTTAGATCAACTCCAAGTTGTAAATCATTATGTTCCCATGAACTAATTGAGGAAAGCCTAGCTGTGACAATTGTGACAATGTGTGAAAATGTTTGAGGACAGAAAAAAGGTTTTTTTTTTTTCTGTAAACAAGTTGTTTCATATTGTGTTTTGGCTATTTAATATTGAACAATAAAATTAAATGGATTATTGTAAACTTTATTATAAAATTGATTTGACCCTCTAAATGAACTTCACGAAGTAAAAATGGGTTGATATGTAATGTGAAATTAAAATTGAAGAGGAGCAGAGTAACCATATCCTGGCAATATGGATAGTTGGTTTAACCACAGTTTTTCAAAACTGGAGAATGGAGGATTTTCCTCTAAAACTATCTGTAATTAAAACCACACACCAGTTTTGCTACCTGTAGTGATTCTTGTAATAATCAGTTGAATAATTTTCACCTGTAGAAAGCATTGGTCTCCCAGGAGTTCCTCAGCTTTCCAAGGCAGAAGTTACATCCTCACTCAAAAATGAACACTCTGAAAAAAGATCAGTATCCAACAATTCTAAATCATGAACAATGAGTAGTTCAGCTAATCTATTAAAAACAGCCCAATTCCACAGTCCAAGTTGCTTTAATACCTATTTGAGATTCAAGAAAGTATTTGAATAAGGGGGAATCCAAAATGGAAACAGCAAAACCACATCTTGAAAAGTCACAACAAATTCAAAATACGACTATTTCACTTGAATTCTAAAATTCCCTATATGAATTACCTAAATTCCAATTATTTTTATGTGAACTGGTATAATCTGAATTTTACACATTTCTATTAAGAACGTGTGTGTATAAAATACATCTTTATATAAATACACCAGTCTCTCCAACAAATACAAACAGATGAGAGATGCTGAAGAAATATACACAATATGGTAGCAAAGATTCAGGAGTGATCCCTTTGGGTTGCCACTCCTGTTTCCCTGTTCCTACCTGCAGTTATGAAGTGGCCAATTACCACAGCTTCTAAATGGTTAATCTCTACTTCAAGGTATTTTGCAGTAAGTCAGGGAAAAACAAGCTGATATGGGAATATTTTGCCCAGCAAGGCAAGGCCAGGCCAGCATGTCAATGGGGACCAAGGGTGAGAACTGGCAGCTCTTGACTCAGACCTTAATGTGTGTTTCACTTCCTTGAAATCATAAAAAATGCAGTTCCAAATGCAGTTACCTAACATTTCTTCTAATTACAGTTGCTCTTAATAAACTCTTATGTGAAGAAATACAAGAAAGATATACTGTGTTTTCAGTGCTGAAAACGTGTTTTATGAAATTACTTCTCAGTCACTGCTGTGTCTGAGCATATGCACAGGAAGCCTTGTGGTTGCTAAGGGTTTCATGAATCACGTGTATTTCATGATTATTTTAAGCATACAAGTGGTACATGCTGATCTGTAATTGTGATTCAGTCATTAGAAAATAAATATTGAATGTGCTGATAATTCAGACAACATTTTGCTTACCAAAACTTCAATCCCATATTGAAGAATTAAAATAGAAGTTGTGCAGCTATATAGCAATGCTGAATTTTACATTCTCTTAATGAGAATGTAAATGCTTTTTCATGGTGATATAATTGCCTTGGTTGTTCAAATATTGTTTATTTTTATGCAAGATGAAGTGGCTTTCCTTCAGGCAGGCTTCAATTCATTTTACCTTATCCTGTAAATTTACTATTTACCGCTGTAATACTATATAAATATTATCCTTTGTGTCTCATTTAGTAACAGGTTAAACAGGTGTGTTTAAAAAATTTAGTCAAAATTCCTACATTTGCTCTATCACCCAGCTGAAATCACAGAACACTGTGGGGTTTCACAGGGTTTCCACCTGAAACCATAAACGAATTCAAGGTCTCGAAAGCATTTTTTAATTTTTGCGTCATTCTCAACAAACCTAATAAAACAAATTTCAAGTGCCTGAGAAGCCACAGTGTCTTAACCCCAATAATACTAAAGGTCAGCTATTTGCGGCCCTATAATTTTTCATCATTCTCCATAATTTTCACTGGCTACACTGGAGCAACCCCCCAGAGAAGGAGGCTTGTCTGGGTTCCTGTTACTGCTGCTGTTCACTGCTGTCTCTCATGCCTCCCCAGGTTACTCACCCTTTCCCAAAAGTCACTCTCACCATTAGATTGAATATATGTCATGTTCACAAACTCTCACGCATTTGAATTTCTCTGACCTTCCTTTGTGCACACCCAAGCTACAGAATGAACTTAGCCAAACTTTAAGTGTCTTTCAAACTTTTCTCTCACTTCTGCTAAAGAACCACCATTAATACTAATTTATTCTGCTGTTCAATTTCTTTCCAGGTTGAAGCTTAATCAAAAAATCTTTGGACTTCAAACTACTTAGCATGTACAAACATGCAGGTATTTTATCTGTCTTCTGTTAGATTCAAGAAATAATCAACTAATCTCCTTACCCTAAACTCTATAGCTCTTTCTATTGTCTCAATGTCCATTTCCATTATCTGACATTCCCATTTCACAATCAACCCATGAAATCAAAGACAATAAAAATATATAGGAGTGATTTGGAAATTGCAAATTATTCTTCTAATGGCTTTTGCTGAACATTTATTTTTGTCTGAAGATTGAAATTTAATCCACAAGGTTTTCCTGAATTTTCTATACATTATATAGAGTCCTAGCTAAAGCTCTTTCATCTTGAAGTTGTCAAATACTACAAGATGTCTCAAAGTCTTCATCATGAGCTAGCTGAATTCACTATCGACAAGCTGGGAAATCAAATGTAAACTCATCATCTCTCAAAAATCATGCTTGAAGATGATGGCAGACCTTCAGTATGTTTAACTTGTTGGAGCTAATGTGGTAAGCACACAGAAAAGGCACAAAGCCCTTAGTTCCCATAGTGCTTTAAAAAGCTTTATTTTTCCTGCAGACAGCAGCTTTGAGCACAGTGATCAAAGGTGCTAAAAGGCAGATTATCTCCTTCAGTCCTTGGGACTAGAAAACGTGCATTGACAAATGTTGATACTCGTCCTTTGAAAAGGGCATGCAAAGAAGTACAAAATCCTTTTAGAAATATTAAGAACAAGCTATCACATAAAAAGTCAACTGATGTTCTTTGATTTAAAACTGCATTAACCAGAACTGGTAACTTTGTACTGAAAATACTTTCTAGGCTAATACTAAGAAAACAAATTGCCGTCATTGCTTTTGAAAGCCTTTTTGGTGCAATTTCTGCTGCCGTTAAGGAGGGAAGATTTGTAAGTGTTCAGCACTAAAATAATGTATGATTAAAGAATCTTCAACCGTGATCAAAGTATCTTCAACTACAACAGCACAAGCATCCTTTCCTCTACTTGATAAAATCACATCTGAGCAAATAGTACAGGAACATTGTAATGACAGTTTGTTCTATGATTTCTCTGTGGAATCAAACTGCAGTAAATACTATATAATCTGTATATAATTAACATTTTCATTTTCCTGAGACAGAAATTAGAACTAGGACAGAATTTCCTTGCTGCAAACCACAGGTCAACTTTTATAAAGGTGGCTAAACCCTAAAAGCTAAAATTTCTGGTAACTTTAAAATTTGTTACTTAATAGTTACAGTTATTTGAGACATCAAAAACCTGTAACTGTAGAATCTGTATCCTGGTAAGTAATCTGGGTCCTCTGTGCCTATTTATAAATTATTTTATATTTGTTTGTGACCTGCTGACATCCTTGGACAGAGTATGAAATATAGCTCCATTTGGTTGCTTAGTATGCAATAGAATCACGGAATCATTAAAGCTGGAAGATCATCAAGTCCAACCTTTGGCCAAACACCACATTGTCAACTAAACCATAGCACCAAGTGCCATGTCCAGTTGATTCCTGCCAACTTGCATTTCTCTCAACACACGTACAACTGCCAGCTGATAATATATTAAGGGAACAAAGGTTACCTAAAGGCCTGTATAAGAAAGCATTACAGAAGAAGCGTTTTTTGAAATGGCAGTCCCTCATACTCAGTCTAAGAACATGGTCAGATGTGATGCCCCAGCTATCACTCTCTGATACATTCCATCTCCTTTTTCCTTGGAACTATTGCCCCACCCACCCCCATATCTGATAGCACAAGAGCATGAGTAACAGTATGTCTTCAACCTGACACTGTCAAAACAATCTAGTTTACCTTCAAGATACTGCACATCAGTTCTACTGAAGTCTTTCCACACAATCAGATGAGGGTCACGTGCATGTACAGTTGTGCTATCAGGTGAATCAGGGTAGCTGGTTCAGCAGGACTAACAGATCAACATAATCACCAAGATAATCCTACTTTGATTCAAACTCTCATTTTTCATTGGATTTGGAAGTCCTCCTTTCCTACTTATAATTAAACTTAAAAACTTGAAGTACCAAAGTATAAAAGTTTTACTTTTAATATATAATCACACCTTCCAGATGGGATCAAAGAGCCAATTTATCTTGAATTTTATTTTTAATGTGTATCATGGGTTCTGAGGAACAAAGTACAGATCTGTATTTTTGGGATAAAATTGTGAAATGTAAGGATCCCAAATATTTGCATTATGAACTATTACAGACTATTGCATAAAATAATTTAAGAGTTATCTTAGTCTGCCTAAACTGTTGTAGAAAAAATACCACCACCTTAATTTAGATGTCTTTTCTACTGAATAATTAGCAGCTTCAAGAAATCTATTTTCACTAAAAGAATTTTTCATTCAAAAGACAGAGCAAGACATAAATTCTTTAGCACAACAGCTGTAGTAATTACAGTACAATTTTGCTGTAAAATCATTACCATCTCAGTGGTTCTGAAGAAAGAATAAAGTACATGTAATGTATATGGCAACGTAAAAATATGAATAGGGTTTTTATTTAAAACCTCAATACAGCAATTAAAATGTAGGAAAAAAAATAGGAGATTCTAGAATTCAGCACTCTATGTTATGTGTGAAATAACTTCTGGCATTTGGAATTGTTAAAAATAAATGTTCTGCTGAAGAATTGCCAAATAAAGTACTTCAAAGCAGGTCTTGGTAATGAGAAGTAGAACATCAGATTAGCTTAAACACTTGAGAGCTATATAAATGTTCAAAAGAGGAAAGAATCAAGCGGGTGAACTTTTCCCCTACATTCTTTAAGAATGGTCATAAATAGGATGAAATGTAACATGTCCATTCTTATTTACACGAGACCCTGATTTAGGATTTGTACATGGGAAGCTAAATTTGAATTAGGGTGAGATAAGAAACTGAAATTCACTGTCCTTGAATAGCTCCATCTTTGAATACTTCAGGATTATTTGACTTAATCAGATAAAAGACCCTGGAGCTCATCAGGAAAAATATTTCCCAAAAAGTCATTTAACAATATCACGTTAAATCCATTATCAAGCAGATAGTATATATGGTCTATATGCATACTAGTTTTTGTTCTGGAAACAGTTGTCACAGGAAGTGTAGCAAACCAAATCAAACATCATCGGTAGCCAATGCTGGTATAAAGCTGCCATTTTCCTCAGCCTGCAGAGTGCCTGGCACTTCAGTACAAAGGGTTCAGGTTTGTAAGCCTGGAAGGTAAATTGGATTAGAGGCCATTCCTTAGTTCTTGAAGTTTTCTTTGCCTTAAATCACTCAAAAGATAAGAGTTTCTCCTACAAAGCTGCAAAGTGCAGCCCTGCTCTAATCTAGAGGACTCCAAGAAGGGACAGGCCACTATCCTTACCAGCACTGCCCATGTTTTCCCTACTGTGCTCAGGACTTTGATGAGTTCCTGTCCTTACACACCCCACAAAGCACTTTAACTCCTCTGCTTCAATAAAAGGCACTAACCTCAACTGCTAATCAAATTGTCTTGCCTGATTTGAAAACATGCCATTAAACCAATCTGATTATCAACTTATTGACTAAAAAGGGAAAATATTTTCATAGCTTCCAATTTGTTGATGTTCCAGGTTTGAAATGGAGCATCCCTCAGAAGGTGTAGTCCAGAATCTATCAGCAGAAGTGTTACTTTTGTCTTATTTTGTTCAAACTGAGAAAATCTAGCAAACATAGCCAACTTAAATTCGCCTGTTTATATAAGGTTTACAGATACTATTAGCAGATTAAATTGAAAATTCAGAACTTAGTTCTCAAACTGATCATGACAATATTCATAGAATATTCATGATTGGACCATCTTTCTTCATTGCTAAATTATATGCTGCCACATTACTTTCTAAACAAAGTCCTAAACAGACCTCAAAATTAACCACAGAACTAATACATCCAGCTATGTTTAATTACTTGTGAAATGGCTTGAAAATGTTCTGTTTATCAGAAAGAGCTTTCAGCTGGAAAATTACTGGGCTTCTAGCAAGAATTTCTTTATAAGAAAATTTCAAACCCACCTTCTAATAAGACAAGATTCTGTCCTTAATGTCTGTCTCTTTTGAGGACACAGAAATTAAAAGGTAACTTCTTCAAAGTGATGACAGTACAACATCCCTCAATGTCCTTCTCTAGGGATGTGAAATCCAACCTGAAAGGTTCAAATCACTTAAAGTCATGACTAACATACGTCCCAAAATTTGCATCATTTTTCATAGCTCTACTGAATGAATCACTATCCTTCAGTTTCACTGCAAAGCATTGCCATTCCTTTCAAGTTAAGAACCTGGTTACATTTTAATTTCAAAATAGGAAAGTAGACAGTTCTTGACTCAATATTATAATGTTTGTTTACACACTTACTAAGGAAGAAGCCTGTGTGTATAAAAGAAAAATCAGCAATAAAAGAGTTTCTTAGAAAGTGTAACTACATACTATGATCTGCCTGTCATATTCTCAAACAATAAATTGTTTTATTTTCCATTACTTTTCAGATCCTTTACTGCAGCATATTTTTATTGGAATTCTCAATTTTGAAATCAAGTTAATCACTTTAATCTAAAACAACATTACTCAGAGAAGTAAGCCTTTCTCAAGGAGAACAGGCCAGTTTTAACACAGTAGCAAACAGTCCAGACATTGATGACAAGGGAGTGCTTGAAGAAAGACCATAGAGAAATACTATAGCAAAGTCTTCAGTAGTAAAATTTCCTAAAATTAATGCAAATGAGAGCATGCCTTGTTCAGTAGCCTCCTACCAATACACTGCTTTCACCTGCAGATACCTATATGATGTCATGAATATGCAATGCAGGATGTTCTTGAATGGATGATGGAGAAGGGGAAACCAAGTGCAGTGCTAGTTAACAGCTCGGCTCTGGTGAGTGTGGGTTCGCATGTATGCTTTAGCTGAGCAAACCTCAAAGAGCTCAGGGTTGGTGAGAGTGTTTACAGCCTTTCTGCAATTTCACTCTGGAAAGATAATGTGAAAATGACGATGAATCAGATGGGTATCAGCTTTTTGGTCAGCCACCACCCTTCCCTAGGTGAGCAAACGACAGCGGCTGCTGTGCTTGTTTGGCTTGAAGCCCTGGGGCAGGGCCTGGCCATCTCCTATGCAGTGGTCAGTACATCTCCTGGATTTGACCTTACTAACAAGTGAGCCTTCTAAGCCATTTTATGTATATCTCAGCTCATTGTTTCTGTAGGGTTTGAGGTTTTCTTAATGCCATATTTCATGATTATCGATGACTAAACATTCAGTTGTAAGCAACATTTATTTCTGTGGACTCTGTCATTTTTAAATTGATTTAAAGATTCAAGGTTAAGGACATGATTCTAAAAGATGTGTGAGAGATTTCAGTGTCAACAGTGACCAGAGATTTCCATTTTGTGCAGTGATACACATAAAGAAAGGGAAAAAGAACAAACAACCCACATTTCCTACCATTGAGAAGCTACATCTAAAAAAAATAGAGAAAAGCAAAGCAATAGTAAAATACTCAAATGAAAGGTAAATATATAGCCGAAAATTTTGCTACAGCTTATTAAAAACTTTGTAGCACCAAACATATTAGAAGCATTCCCATATATGAATAAATTATACACACATTGAAGTAGAAAAAGTGCACTCCCCATGGGGCTGTAGGATCAAGCAATGAAGAGATCTAAATCATCTATCTTTTTAAGCTTTAAGGCAGATGCAACAGTTGTTAAAATATGTATTTGCTTCCTTTTTAGGAAAGCTGTGTTGAAATGCCTGATTAATTAACTGAGAGTATGCAAAAAAAAAAAAAAAAAATCAAGTGAAAGACCTCTTATAAAATAAAAAACCAAGGAACATGAAGGAAATGTGAACATGACAAAGTGTAGACACTGGTATTTCATACAGTAACTGCACTAGCAAAAATGTTTATGTATTTTTATGAAGAAACTTGCTCAAGGCTCAGTAACATTCAATTAAAGTGAGATATGTAGGAACAACTAAGAGTAACAAAAAAAGCAGGCATATGAGCACCCAAAGAAAAAGATATGATCCATGGCATAATTGTCTGGAGATCAAAGGACTTTTAGTACTTTGCATAATTTTTCTATTAATCTTCAGTTTCTCTATCTTTGAAATTTGCTGTCTGACAAATGTGATCCTAAATCTGCATACATCAGCCTAGGTCTTAAAATCCTGCTAATATTCTACTGCTGGATACATGTTAATGTACTTTACATGAAGAAGAAATGAAAGTAAAAAACAATGTAATAATTTTCCTCCTGTAGATCCTAGATCAGGTGTTAAAGAAAGGTATTTGTATTATGGTGAATAGGTTTTAATGTGAAGTTAATCCAGGGAGTAATTTAAAGTATGCTTTGCCATAAAATAACTGTTTTCTACTCTTAAAATTTTCATTAACTATGATTTTTATTTTGAGGTCACATCAGCTGTACTTAGTTTAAATTTTAATCCAGAATAGTTAATCTCAGATTCTTTTCTGGAATACCCTTACTAAAATTCAAATTGGAGTACCATTAAAAGAACACAAAACAGCAGAGTAAAATATTCTTACAGTACAAAGAAATAAACCTTATCAAAATGATCTCAGAAATTACAATAACTCTTAAAGAGGACTAATCAAAATAAAATCTAATTAAATTCTGCTCTTACTCAACCACAAGGACTCTGCTTGATTCTGATATATTGAAAAAAGAGACCTTGGCACCTACACCACAAACATGCTTACAGAAATGACATTAAAATTTACTAAATTTTCAAGACTTCATTTATGTTATCTGGTTTCTGACATGGATTTCAATTATTTTTGCAGTAGGAGGCATTAATTAATTTCATTCAGAGGCACAATAGCTCGACATGCGGATACATATTTGATTGCACGATGTGAGCCCCCAAATATGACAACATACAATTTAATCACGCGAATAATGCCTTTATGAGGTGGATTTCTGACTTTTACCCCAGTGATTTATCTCCTCTGATTACAAACCAGACTGTCCTAATGTTTTAAGGCTAAAAATCCAGCCTGTGATTCTTTTGCATTAATTACATCAACCTCACAAGTCTAACTGAACTGTGCACCTACAGTCCCTTTTCTTCAGAAGCCTATGAAAGTTGTTAAGACTTTTTTTTTAATTGGCATTTTTTTAAACACCAATTCTCATTGTTCCATTTATCCCAAGGACACCTAAGTACAAGTGCAAGGATTACAGCAACAAAACCTGTATATTTTCATCGGCTTTCCCATTCGTCTTTCCATTCTTTCCTATTTGCCTCCAGCTCTAATGAGGCACAGGCACTTCCCTGTCCTCCCCACATGGTCCTGACAGGGCTTGTGGATGCCCACTCTCCATTTTCATGTTCCAGTCATGCTCCTTAACCTCTTCAGCATTCCCTTTAGCCCTCGGGCCAGGCACGGGAAACACCGACTTTGCCCCTACAGGCCTTCCTCACTTGTGTTCCTTGATACTTTTGCTCTAAACTGAGCCTGGTCTTTTCTATTTTCATTTCTTGGTGTTTGGCTGAGGTTTTTTCCTGCCATTCAACTCTCTGGACTCACACAGGCGTGCCAAAGAGGTGAACTGAAGAGCAACATCAGTAATAGGGCATTTTCCCACACCTTGCCTTTCACCTACAATATACACTACCCATAGCTATATAGCTCCCACGGTGAGGAATTTTATTAATACACAGCTTCAGTTTAAGTTTATATGTACTATTTGATTTATTTTTTTTCCCATATTTATCTACAATATGAAAGAAACACCCCTGAAAGTATATAGGAGTCAAGTCACTAGGCAGGGCAGCTTGCTACATATTAGTCTTGTGAGTTCAGCTCCAACAACGATACAGGTATTTTTTTCAATATTTAATTGATAGAAAGCACATAAATATGAAACATCATATGTACTCTAAGGCTGAAGGCACTGTTTCCTAAACTCTCACCACTCAACAATATAATGCTGATGCCAGTAACAATGTTAATCATCACAGGTCAGGATTTTAGGTGGCGTGAATCTCACAGAACACAGAGGAGTTCAATCAGTTTACATGAGCGCATGTGCTTTCTAACACATTTTGGTATAATGGCATGAAAAAACAAAATGAGTGTTTTCTAAGGGAAGAGTATCTGCACTCTTTTTTTCATATTCAAAGTTTCGTTACAAAGCCATTAACAACTTCAGTTACAAAGACAGGTAAGAGTAGTTTAAAAATTCATTAATACCTCATGCATATGATAAAGATGCATGGATTAACAGTTCACGAAGGATATTTTACTGCTGTCACCAGTGATGCACAGTTCGTGCTTCAAGTGCACTAAATTAATTTGCAGTGCTCTTCAGAAACATTTCAGTCCTGAAAATACCTAAAGCAGCTGAGCCAAGTGACTGGTGTCAGCAAGGCAGGACTCTGGGACTTGCAAGACACAACAGCTCTCCCACGCACGGAAGAAGGATTCATTATACAAGTATTTCTCAAACAACACAAGTACCAAGCTGTCTCCTACTATATCCACATCTACATATCCAGATTGTTGGAACTTGTGATTTAGCACCAAACTTCATTGGGAAGAACCTTCCCTTTCCTCACCCCATCCTTTTTACATACCAAGAAGCAACTTGATCAGGATAGTTGGTTTCTGTTGAAATGCTGGATAGCCTCTTTCAAGCTCCAAGTTCTAAATTTGGTACATGCCAGAATGATTTGAAATTACATGAAATAGTCTAAGAGGAAAACACATAACGTTTAACAAAATAATTATTTGATTTTGCGATCTTTTAATGCATGCACCATTTAACTCTGACAGATATCTACTAGCAGAAGTTTTAAAAAATATGTCCTAAACCACCAGTTTTAGGTGTCTCATAAAGCAATCCAAATTTTCCTTTCATTGGTGGTGGAATAAATGCCACCTTAAGCCTCACTGTGTTTTTAGTAGCATCCCTTACAACAGCGCAAATTTAATACGTGTTAGGCCTAGATCTGCTTTGGAAATTATAATTACTTCTCCTTTAGATTTGCTCCAATGTCTTCTTGTGATAAATAAGGCTGGTTTTGAGTTGCCTTTCTGAATCCTGTCAGCACTTCCCAATCCCACATTTGTACAAGTGTGGCACTTTTCCAAAACATATTGTCTCATAAATCTTCTTTAAACAGAAAAGCCTTTAAACAGTATTTTGCAGACCTACATCAGTGAATGAACTTGGAAACTTTTCTTTTATAAATAGGATTATGGGAGCTCCATAAAAGTCAGTCAAGAGGTTTTTCAGACCTTTTAGACATTTTGAATTTTAAAAAGAAAAGAAGATAAATACATCATGATAATCCTATTCATGATGCTTACAGATTTTCTATTTATTAGACCTGTCATTGCATTTAAATAGCTGCTCATAATTATTAGAAAGATAAACACTGCTGTAAAATGGATTAATGGTGTTGTGTTTTCTCTAATAATAACAAAAAGTCTCAGCAGTTACTCTACTGTTGGGTTACACAATGTAATTATGTGATCTGTAAGATCATTTACAGTATTCTCCTATAGAACTGGATTACTTTTATTTAGCTACTAGATTTTGCTATCCTTCTAAAATTTAAAATGAGAATGCCTAATTTTGTACTAATGTTACAGTGGTTCTCCTGAAGTTACCTGTTCCATTTGACACAATTGTACAATTTGGCATTTATGTTTACAATTAAGGCTATAGGCATTCGTATAACTTAATACAGAAAACAAAAGCACAGAAACTTTGCAGACCTTTCAATGTATCCCAGGAAGAAAAAAAAAAAGCTATTTCCAAATAATACAGATTTCACTAAGTAAGCTATGAGTATGGATGTTTTTCTCAAGCAAAATTTCACTGAAAATTATACAGTATCAGAAAAGCTTTTGAGTTTGAGTAATTGGCATTTCCTTATGAAAAGTAGGCCTGTATGTTGCCAAAAAGCTCTTATCAGTAGAGCAAAGAACAGTGGAAGCCTTTTGCAGTCACTTGGTACATGGCAGAACTGCTTTATGCCTTCAGCAGTTGATTCTCACGTGCACTATCTGATAAGGACCATCTGATAAGGATTGTTCAGTTGCTCTACATCAGTAAGTACACTAGACCTCTGCTTAGCTGACGTAATATACATCAGCCAATTCCTGAATGTCTGCTTTATCAGGAGAACTCTCAGCAGCCCAACAACAAACCACAGTCTGCTCCTAGTTCCTAGTCTCACTGATTTCATAATCTGCCTCATGGACTCTCAGACTAGGACGCCAGAATGGAACAAGAACCAGGATGCTCAGCTATGAAAATAAGCATATTAATTCATGATTCTGTAGTTTCTTCATGTGCATAATTAAGGCACTTGACTCATCTTTTCAGAGAGGAGCAGGTAGTAAAGCACTGACAAAGAAGGAGGAACAGAAATCATAGATACAAAAATTCACAAGGAAAATAAACGAACATAAAAAGTTCCCATTTATGTTCCTTTTAACAAAATTAAATTTCCTCTTATTACTAAGCATTAAATTAACATTATTTTAAACCACTGTGAACATGTTTTCAGCTTCAACAAAGGATGAAAAATTCCATGTTTTTTAAGCTCAGACCACCTTAAATAAGAGCTATTTGCAAAAAAAAAAAAAAAAAAAAGCATTATAACTACAATACCTAAGCTAGCTCCACTTCCAAGAGACAAGAATAATTATCCCCTTATATCAGTAGATTCAAAGTTTAATCTAGTGATGCATTTGAATCTATGGAGCCATCTAGACTGGACAGAAAATCACCATCTCAAGACAGGAGAGATGTTTCGTGCCAGAAACTTGTGTCTTGTACAAAAGCACCTGATCTAAAGATCTGCTCACCCCAACAGATTTGGATTTCTGCATTTTATAACTCTTTCACAGAAATACAATATATATTAATTATTATATTTAGCAAATACTGTTTCTATATTACCAATGTATGTTTTAAAGTTAAATTTTCTAGATTGGATTACTGGATGGATTAAAAAAGATAAAGGTTCTGGAGAACTGGACCATAATGTATCTACTAGATAGAAACTGCAAGGGCTCCTGAAGGCAGAATGTAGATTTTTGTTCCTGTTTTGTTCAGTCATTTTTGACAGAATAATAGAAAATTTCAGTTCAGTTCTTTCTCTCCAGAGAGGCACACATCAATTGAAAATCTCTATAAATATCAGAAAGAAACACCATCTTAAACTGCTTGAAGAATCATAACTGGCATGATGCCAAAAGGTCCCCTTGAACTTTAACCTATTGATACAGAGAGCTGGCCAAAAAGAAAAAAACAAACAAAAAAAAGAATAAAAGCCACTGCCACAGTAAACTTATAATTTTCTTTTCTTTTCATGCCTTTTCTTTAAGATGTGTTTCTACACATTACTGTACAGGATGTACTTCCAAGGAATTGCATATACCTGCTGTATTGGAGGAATTGGCTTCCTCCCATGACCCAACAAACAGTGCCAGAAGTCACTTTGCTGCCTGTGTGCTCTCTCAAGCGAGGTCAAAGGAAAGGAGCCAACCTACAGGGCAACCCACTCTGTCTTCAGGTTTGAGGTTTGGCACACATTTCAGCTCTGATATTATGTTAAAACAAAACCTTAAACGAGACTTGGAAAAGTATTAACAAAATGGATAATAAACTGTAGATGGGGGGTGGGGGAAGCAGCATAAAGCTGTTATATACCACCACTGCTACCAATACTGATCTCAAGTCAGGAAATGCTTAAGGAATAACAGAAATGTCCCTCTTATACTGACTTTGCTGTAAATCCTCAGCATCTAAAGCCATGCCACCAGTTCAATCTGCAACTTTTTTATGTTCAAAAGCCATCTCATTGGGAGTGCTCTAGCCTGGGTTTCTGTCTTGTTCTCCGAACTAGAAGGAAAAGCAGTGTAGGCACAGAACTAAGGAGAGGATTACAAACCGATTGAATTTACACAGAATACAATAAAAGAGACAGATTTTCCATTTCCAACAGCCAAAAACCCAAATCAACCTCTTTAAAAGGCTGCTTAGGTCATCTGCAAAGCTTTCTATATAGTTAAGAATTGAATTATGGTTTCCTGTTCCATTATTTGTTGTCTTTGGTCACCACCCAGGTGCATGGAAAAGTTTTAAAAGTAATGTTTATCCCTGAAAAAAGAAAATTCTTGAGAGCTATGAGCTGGCTAGCTCCTTTAGAAGGAAGAAGAGGATTTGCTTAATGTAGTTCTGGCACACAAAACATAAATCCGGTCTCAGAAAGAGATGCTACATAATCTAGTCTTTTGCTTCTCTCACAAATTATATCCTGCCAGAATTGACAGAAGATTTTACAATCCCTAAAGTGCAAAGCCTTCTGTGCAAATATACACATGCTCATTTTAGTTATCAGCTTTAAAAGTTGTGTGGCTTTGTTTCTTTAACATTGTGAACAAGACAAATTTGGAATGGTTTGTCATTTCTTTAAGTTCTTGTCAAGAAGAGCAGCTGCATAGCCAGAGCACTCAGAGAGGGAGAGCTCAGTTCTGTACATTTTACCCACAACAGTCAGCAATTACGTGTACAAGCAGTTCCATTAGCAGCCAGAGGAAGACGATGTAATTACAGATTTGTACAACTTGGCCTCAGAACAAAACAAAAACAAAACCAGGAGCTTAATCAGTCATTTTATATATCAGTTGTATATACAGCATGCCCAGAAACAGGAAGCTCAAATCAGTTACTGAAGACAGGCATCTTGCTGCAATGGAGATGCCCTGGAGTATCTCACCTGGTCGCCAGCTGCTGCTCCAGAAGAGCACAGGTGTCCTGCTGGTCCTGGGTCATATCTGCCAGCCCTGGGTGGATGTCTCAGGCACCCTTAGGTGTCTCAAATGGCACTAGATACCTGTATTTGAGCAACTGATGCAAGCCTAGGCTGTCAATTCTTTACAGGTAAAGCAGACACACGCTCCTTCAGGCAGAAAATATTCAGTTCAGAAATCAGTGAAATCTACTTGAAGATAAGCAGGAGAAGGGTTACATTTCTTAGAGACAGAGAGTGTGTGGGATGGTGTTACTGCTGCAGTATGACATAAAAAGCCTGGTCTCGTACATGTGTCGTGAGGAGAACAGAGAAAAGAGAGAATGCCAGAGACAGAGCAAGTACACATACACTGCAGTCTTCCGACATGTCAGGAGCACAGTTACACCCTTGTTTTCTATAATTTTTGACCCTTTGTGACTGATTATAACCTGATCTAGCAAAGGAAGTCTCATCGTTTCTACTGTGCCCAGGTTTTACCCCACCTGTCAGTCAAGTGTGATGCGTAAGTACCATGGATAGGAAAGCAACATACATTCTTAACACCACAACTTAACACCACATACATTTTTACACTGCCAGAATGGTATTAAAGGAGCAGAGATTAAATCCACCCCAACTGCTGGGCAAATAGCATACTGGGCACAACATAAATGGGAGCCAAACCAATCAGATAAAATCTATGGTAATGTTTTTGTTTCTTCAGATCAACTCTGTTCTCCTAGCTTGGACTCTATCTTGTAATCCAGCTTATTAGTTACTAGGCCTGACTACCAGCTTACCCAGGGAATACATGAGTGCTCCCGTGTAGCAGTCTCCCTCCTCCTCTTTCCTGTCTCTGAGTACTAAATCTTCCCCGTGGCTTCCCTCTCCCTTCCAAACTGAGGACACACACTGTGGTTCCCTAGGGAGAGACCAGCTGAGATTTGTTTCCACAGTCAGCTGTGGGAGATGGTACTTGACCCCTGCTTATCACAAACAAAGCTGGAATTCAGCTTCTCACCTGTCTCTCTCTTGGTATCAGTTCTTTTGACCTTAAAATCCCTCCAAAGAATATTCATTTTCATGTGAGGACAGAAAAGGAACTAAAGGACAAACTTGTTTAAATGTGATGGTTATCTCAAAGACAATTTTCAGAAATGAGCTAATAATACAAAGTTACATAAAATGAGAGTATCTTAAAAGATAGTTTATCAACATACTCTATATTAAAATAACCCAAATAAAATAATGAAAAAATAGTTTATCATGAACAACCACAATTTTTAGGCTGTACGCTTGTATGTGAGGTTCAAAACATTTCATTTGCAAAACAAGAATATTTTTAGGGATTTCAGATTGTGTAAATAAGGTGGATACTGGACTTTTGAGACATATATATATATATTTATGTTGCGCTAACACTTATAGTTGGAGGAAAATAATCAGCATCTGACAAAAACAACTGAATGGTCATCTAAATGGCTAATTACCAAAATTCTGGCTGGACAGAATGCAGCTGCATTCCTATTCTAACTAGGACCACAGGGAGCTCAAAAAGTCTACCTGGAAGGAGGTACATGTCTTAGCTTTTCTTAGCTCCAGTTCCATTTATACAAAAATACAGACAATAATTTATGTACCATACTTTATACCACAGGCCAAGAAGAGGAACTTAATAAACCAATCACAATAGCTTTCCTAAAATGTCTCTGTATGTAGAATTTACAGCCACCTTAACAGTCTCTCTGCTAATTGCCATGACCGTGGTACAAGTACCATTCTTTAAGGGATGACCAGTAATACTTATGACCTTTCCATTTCACAATGTTCTGAAAATCATTAGAAATGTACGAATACCATAATGCAGGTATAAACAGACCCAGAGCCATTGCACACACATCAGGATGTTTCCTGATACATAAAGTCTTAGTATCTTTTTCTTTTTTAAAGAAAACACCATTTGTCAACACAATTTCACTTCATCTGCTACAAACTAGAAAACAAGTGTGTTCAGGCTGCGGAAAACATTGGTGGTATCTATGCAAGTATTTAATGTAGCAGCTTTATATGTTCACACAAAGCTGGTTTTGAGAGTCTCATCAAAGAAGGAGGCAATTCTGTTCTTTTACCTCTATTCACTCAGCACTATAAAAAGTGAGATACAACCATCTTACACTGCTTTAGAGAGCATGCAGCTGCTAGAATTTATTTTATTTGATTCTGGCTTATGGCATGACTATTGCCATATAGAAGTTTTCTCCTAAAAAGTCATCATAAAAGTAATATAAATAAACATACCCTTCTATCTTTATACAATCTATTCCACTAAAATTAGACTACTCACTTTATTTCTTAGGAAACCATCAAAACATATAAAGAGCCTGTAACACAGAGCAAAAACCTGGCCTGGCAATAACTGAAGCATCTGTTTCAGCTCTTTTAAATATCCCAATGACCTTCTGAGATTTCCTACGCACCTAAACACAACAAAAAAGCCACTGGTCCCACTCAGTGGGGCAGCTGCACAGCAGACACCTGAACACAGTTGTCGTAGCACTGAGACAAAATTGTTCAGCCCAGACTTCTGAGAACACTTTGCTCTGGTGCAAATCTGTAATTGTAATATTTGCAGTTTTGCAAAGGAAAGAAGTCCTATTTGTTAAATCAGGAAGCCTCATTCGTGAACAGTGGAAAATACTACTAAACTTTTCAAATAATGCCAGTTATTTTGCTGTAGAATTGCACAGCATACCATATCACGTCACTGGAGCCTAAAATAAAATCTTCCCAGAAACCCAAGTGCCCTATAATACTAATTTTAAGAGATTCCGAAGTTATTCCAAGCAAATGGTTTTATCTATATTTGGCTATTAGCCCCTATAGACAAACTGAATTTGGAAAAGTTTGTATGTTTGGGATAAACATAAGAAACAACATGGAACAACATGTTTTCTCTGTGCATCACATGAGCTGTAGCTCACTGAATGTCAGCTGAAAGGTAGGGCTAAAGGTTAAGAGGATATTCTTTTTTCAGTTGTGATTCTGCATTGGCACCAAAGCCTCAATAGCTGTACAAATCCTTTGTGCTAGTCAGTGACATCTGAAAAGGTTCTCCACAGCAAAATATCTCTGAATGTCTTTCTAGAGGTTAAAAAATCATTTGTTAGTCCGATAAGGGCAAAGGCCTCACTCACCATGGCATATTCATGTTATTACAGTTTTCCTTATACAGTATCCCTGATTCTACTGGCATTACTGAAATTTTGTCAAAACAACAGGCACCAAAAAAATTGAAATAAAAATAAAAAAAGAACAGGTGCATCAGCAGAGGAGCATAATAGTAGTAAAAATGAATGACAGTTCCCATGACATTTCCTATTTTCTAAGAAAAACGTGAAAAGATCAAAGTCTCATCCAACTCTTTCCTGAGACAGGAGTAAATGTCACTGTTTAATTAATAGTTAACTGCCCTGCCACTTCTAACATACTTTCTGCTAAAAGATGCATTGATTTAATTACTGTGACTGAGCCTGTTGGGTTGCCCAGAAAACTGTTCAATTCAGCTGAGACAGGGCAGCTGCAAAGGCCTTGAAGTGCTGAAATCTCATGAGTCCTGACAGGAATTCCCTTCCTGGTCAGGGACAGTCATACCCTGCACATTCCCCAGCAAGAAGAATTTTGTAACAGGAAGGTGAAATACAAAAAAGTTATGCCAGGAACAAGCCAAAAAACAATCCTAATATATCCACCCCATATCTTGTTGTTACTAAGCAAGGACATTCAGTGCAAGGGAAATTTTTATCATCCTTGTCTTCACATCATGTAATTTTTATCAATTTGAACAAGGAGAGGTTGTGACATTAAAACCATGAATCTCACCTGATGATTTTCAAATGAAAAGACATAAACCTGCTTTATGCTTGGTTTTAATTTAGAAATTATTTATGTTACTTTGAAAAACAGAGATAAAAATATGATGATTTTAGGTTACTTAGCACTTTTAGAAATAGTCTATAATTTTACGGAAAATGTCAAATCTCATTTTTGAATTTTCCAAAATCAAAAGTAAGTTTTGATTTAAAAGAGGGGATTAAAAAAAAAATGCAAGCACATTCTCACACAGGAAACATATGCTATGCAAAAGAAACCATTTTTTTGAAAACAATCATAAAAATAGAAACCTATCAAACATCAAATGGCTTGAAAGACATACATTTAGAAGAAATCTGTAATTTGTCACATTTCATCATTTAGAATTACAGGTAAAAAGCTCTACAGAATCAGCTACAAGCTATTTAATCTCCTTTTATAAGCTGCATACTCCATCTACTCTGTCCTCCTCCTAAAAAATGCCACCTTGGAAAGGGTTGCTTTATTGCCAGTATAATAGGAAATGCTGACTCCATTAATAATCTATTATAAATTTAATGGATTCCTACCGATTTCTTATCCTTGGGTAAAGAAGGAGGTTTGGTTATCTTCCTGCAGTTTCAAGCTTCTATATCTACCTGGCTTCTGTGTTCAGTCTTGAGCAAAAGACAGCAATGTGTATAAATGTAGTAATGAGTGGTTCTTCATATTTTATAATGAATACATGATTAAGAGTTTCTATGATAAATAAATATAACCAGTAGCTTATCTAGGCTTTCCCAATCTGTTTTCCTTTAATTGCTGAAAATTTAAAAATAAAAATGTATCCACTAAATATGTTTCAATCCCAAAGCATGCACCCAAAGCTAGGAGTAAACTTAAGTACAAATCTATTTGTCAGAGACACATGAATTTCCATCATTATGACAACTTATGACAATGTACTTAATTTCTTGTGAATTAACTTCTTCATTTTTGCTACCATGGTTTATTTGCATAAAAAATAGCTGGGCTAAAATGTTAAGACAAAGCAGAAGAGCCTGGTAATGTGGGGTTGTATTTAGTAGAATAGATTATATTTTCATAGCACTTTCTATCCAGGGATATTGTGACATTTTATAAACAAGCTGAGACTTACACACCAAATTTTATCTCTGTTCCACAAATAGGGATACTGAGGAACATGAGAAGATAGGTACCAGGGGTCATGGGAAATAGGACACGGCTCTCTTGGCTCACAGGCTTATTCTTGCCACTCTGTGCCTGGTTTTTCTCCTGTACACTGAAAATCTGGCAGAGACTTAGCTCCATTGTCCAAAGCTCCAGCCTCAAGACACCACAGTGACCGACCACTGAAAACTACCTGGGCAAACCTAGCTTTTAAATCAGGGTTGAGGCATTTCCTACAACTTCCAGTCCTGATGTTTGCATTCATCATTCTGATGAACTCTATTCTATTTAACACGGTCATACAACTCCCTAGCTTAAAAAACGGGCACTTTTTAATCTGATAACAGTCTCAGATGAGTTGTTTGCTCTAAATCTACGTGAATAAAAGCTAACTTAAAATGCCCCAAGTCATTGCAAAATGTAAACATTCTATTACATTGAAAATTACATCTTTTACATCTTTTCTTCCCTTGCTGCATAGCTGAAGTAAATTACAAAACCAGGTCCTATTGTAGCTGTTACAATACAGTGGATCCGTATTTGCAGGTAACTAACTGATTTCTTGAACGAGCCACAATACTAATATTAGTTATGAAAAAAATGAGCAAAAAGGTTGAAATTTTCAGTAAGGCACTTGATTAGAGCAATCATTTCATGTTTGTTGCTACATTCTATGGTATTGCTTAATGCAGATTTGTTCCAATTATATCAAGGATCAATGAACAGAAAAAGTTCATTAACCTGCAAAAAAGTTGAAAGCTGTCATTTTTATTTTGACTTTGCTCATTAATTTATTTTTTTTTTTTTTTTTTAAAGTGCAGAAGTACAAGTAGCCTGGGTAAGGCAAATTTATTACTCAATGCAAGGAAATTTGAAGGATAGAAAAAATACATGGAAATAATTCCATTGGAAACTTTAGTATATTTTCATTCAATATATTCATAATATTGGACATTCTGTCATAAATCTATGAAGTCAATCTTTCACTGCAAGGAAAATATCTTCCTTATCTTTTGTAATTCTCAAATTAAAGAAAGATGATTCTAAAGTGCCAAAACCCATAATCAGCCTGACCAAAAAAGTACTGATTTTCAGCTGCATCATGTTCAAAATGATCATGAGTTGGTGCTTCAGCTCTTGACAAATTTGTGGAACTAATGATAACTCTCCAATATTGTAAAATTCAAATTACGTTCATGAAAGCTGGGCTCATTTGAAGCCCATTTAGAAAACATCCTTGTTTCTAAGTGACCTTTAGGTGTGAAACTCAGTTATTTGTTGCAAAAGTGACTTTTTTTCCTTTTAAAATAAGCAAGAATAATGGGGGTTTTTTTCATCTATAAATTATTTTATAAGTCTTATGCTCAAAACCACAATAGTGCTTAGCATTACATTTTGCTCAAACCACATGAGAATAATTGTGTAATGTTTACAAAGTTCTTGGAATGATGAGATACACGATGAGATACATACTTCAGTATCATTAAATGACACATATCCTATTTTGTTCCATCTTTTCTAAATTTGTCTCTGTTACACAATGCTTGAATTCCCATTGCCAGTTCTACTGCTTCCTAGCAAACAGCAACACTAGGGAACTATTTATATCTATTATTTATTAAGTACTTAAACTAGTTGCCATATTTTGGGGTAGATGTTCACAGATGTATCGATGCCAAGATTTCATAACATAAAAAGCAATTTTGTTATGTAGAAACAAAACTTCTTTGTAAGGCACTGGGGAAGAGAGAGCACATGAAATATGACAACACTTCTGATGAAGAAAGAGCCAGTTTGCTGGACAAACAGTGCTACAGCAGGGAGTGGATGGATGGTGTTTCTCAGGTGCAATATTTACAATATTTTAAATTATTTACTACTAACCTCAGGAGCATTCTCAAGACATGCTTTTAAAAAGATTTAATTTCCTTTAAGCATTTACATGGCTATGATAGGAACCCCAATGAAAGGTACTGATAAAGAAACTCAGATTCTCAGATTATTTAGCGACATTTTTCTTTTCAAAAGTCTCTACAATTTGTCTCAAATCTAGTTGTCATCTGCAAATAAACTCCTCAGGACCAAAATGAAATATATATCTTATTTCACTATGATTTTGAAAAGTTTTTGTACCTAAAATATTTTTCAGCTAGTTAAGAGCTCCTGTGATGACTGCTTGTCCAAAATCCTCATCTGCTATACAGATGGGGAAACTCCACCCACAAGCAGTGGTAAAGGCATATGGAAGTGCCTAGTGGAAGAAGCAGTTTCCTGAAACTATCAGAAGTCTCCCACATGCCTAGGGAGGAACAGGCAAAGTACTTACAAGCAGATGCCTCTTGCCTTCTTCTCTCTAATCCAGTCTGCCCAGATGCTAAATACATTTTTCCTGCTATGTCAGAGATGCATATTGCTTGACAGAGTTCAAGTGCCTGATTACCAAATGTTAAACTTAAATTCATAGCTTTTTCTGATGTGTAAATCAGGGCAGCCACCAGCAAGCAAAAGACAGAATTAGTCCTTCCATCCGCAGGCTATTTAAGCAAGTGTGAGGCTGTAAGGTCATGCCCAGCCCATTTAAGTCCACAGCCTATTTCCATGTTTAAACCTCACAGATCTGAGTGTTAGAACACACAGCTGAACCCACCTACTCTGACAACGCGCATCAAATTTTGCAGCAGCTCTTGCCCAAAGCTAAAAATGATCACCAACCCTTTCCAGCCTGCTTCCTGCCCCCCACCATTTTTTCCAAACAGGGATAAGTTGCAGGTTTTCTTGGTGCCTTTCTGCAGAGCCCTGGGAGGCAGAGCACAGAACCCCATCAGTTACTGACCACAGGCACACATGTACCTTGCGCCACATCAGGAGAACTTCACAGAAAAGCTTGTCTGCTTTTCATTTGCATATCAGAACTGTGCCTCAGTGCCCTCTCACGAGATCCCCACATAAAAGGACTTCAAGAACCAAGCAATGTGACAGAAGTGTCTTGATTCTGAGCATTACCAAAAAAAACCAGCAGTGATTGTTATATTACACACCTTCCTGAACTTTAAATACCACGCTGTAACCATACAATATTAGAATGGATTATTCAGAATATAATAGGGGAACTATATGCAGATTGTGAAATATTTTTAATTTTTCAAGGGGTTTTTTGTATTTCAAAAACTTCAGAAAGTTTTATTTAAACTTCATTGATTTATGCTTTGTGGTGCAATAGCTTTTGTCCAATTGTGGTTTTTTCATTACTACACAAGAAATAGCCAAGCTTTCTCAACACAATGTTACATTATTTTCCAGAAAGAGAACCACTGTACTTGTCCCAGATGTTCATGCCCCAGAATTCAGTAGGCATGATGTATTCTCTTTGATAAGCATGTTTCATGGCACCATCTCAGCAGAAGTATGGGTATTATTTGTGAAACAGGTGATAAAGCCAGAGTTCTTTAGCTATTGACAGATATTTTAAGAAGAATAACCCTAGATTACATTATCTCTGTCCTTGGACTCCAAGAATAGACCCATTTCTTCCAAACTCATCTGAACAATACCCTGCAAAAATCTGATCAGAGTGAGGAGGTTCCTTCCAACCTGAATTATTCTACACTTCTATGATCTGCAAACTAGAAAACGCCATTAAAAAAACTCTTTCTTTGTTACTACCAATTCAGTTGCTAAATTTCCTTTCTCACACCGTAAAATTACCTTTACTGAGGAAAAATCACTACAATAAGCTACAATAACTAGGGCCAGCTTGGGATCTTGAAAAAGAAAATATGAAACAGTTATTTATCCACTTAATTCAATGAAGTTAAAGATGTGATAGCTACTCATAACTAATAATATTAAATTTTAGTTATTAATCACAGTGGAGCTTCTTAAATCACCCTGTTGCTCTTACTGACTTCTGCACCCTTAAAAAAAGATATATGAATTTTGCTCACCTGATTATGTTGCTGGGTAGATACCTTGGGTCTTTATGAGTTTTACGTGTTAGATCAAACCTATTTTCCTAATTCAAGTAATATTGGTCTCTTCCCTTTCTCTTTTCCTTTCTTCAGCCTTTCTAATGAAATATTATTCATTTATGAGCTTAGCAGCAAAATCTGGCATAATAGGCTTTTATTTTTGTTCCCGGTAACATAAGCACATCTATGCTGGGTCACAATTAAAGTCCGTCTAGTTCTTATGCAGTTTTGAAAATGCCAAAAGCAGATGGCAGGGAGGAGAAAAAGAGCATAAGTAGTATAAAGTGATATTGGATACTCTCCCAGCCTCTGGTCATGTGGGGGTAGAGGACTCCCTGACACAGAGGTGGTTTCTATGTGTCTAGAAATAAATAACTCTTCTATGAAGTTTCTCAGTCTCCTTCTGCACCCGTGTACACTCCTTTGTCAAGGAATCCCTCAGTATATTGTGATGTTGTGCAGAGAACCATTTATCATTTATTTATAAAATGTTGTGATGATCTCTTTTTTTGTTTCTTGGTAATCTTGTTTCTTGCTCCTATTTATTCTGAACATATCTATTATTCACATTTTAAAACCCTGTTGGCACTATATGCAACAGAAGAATATGAGTCTTTTTAACCCACAGCCACCTGTGCAAGTCATCAAAAGATTTTGTCTAGAGAATACAAAACTGTGTGCAATACATCTAAGAGGGTTTCTCTTTGGTTTTTTAACACTTAGCTTTCAGAGAGGAGTGTAAAGCTCCCTGTACTATACTGTAATGTGGATTCCTATCAGAAAGATTTATGTTCCTTTCCATCATAAGAAGTAAGGTAGGATACCCTTAAAAAACAAAGTTTTTACCTTTGTCTGTTTTGCGTGTGTCAGGAATGCCTCTTCCACAAAGATCTAATTGCTCTTTTAAGTCTGCCTTTCATTGGTCTACTTCCCTTAGTCCCAAAATAGCTCCCTGATACTTTTTGCAGCTGCCATCTTCTTAAAGAAAATTCTTTGTTTTCCATACGGGCACTCTGGTGACTGCTACAGCCAGGGCCCTGCTGGGGGAATCCCCCAGTGTCGCACTTTCATCAGGTTAAGAAGTAGGTATCTGGTCAGAGGGTACTCCTTCTGCACCCAAGGAAGTATGGACTGAGGAGTGAGGTAAAGGTATCCATGTCTAACCAGAACTGACCAAATACATCAGACAGAGGTTTGCATAAACCCTATGTTCATTTGTTAAGCTCACTAGGTCCAAGAGCTATGTAGACAACAAATCCCACAGCACAGCTGCTTGAATTACTCCACTATCGAGATAATTAACTTCTCTGTGTGCTCTGAAGGGTATATTTACAAAGGTTTTCTAGGCGTTGAGGTGGTCTAAATGTAGCTGGCAAAGGCATGGTCTTAAATTAGCTGTCTGCTATGAATCTGCCAGGATACAAATAGATACATCCAAATATTCCTGTAAATCCACCACTACTTTTAAGCTATGCTGATGATTGAAGTTGCTCTCATATAAGCACTTGCTTAAAAGCAAGGTCTTGAGATTTTCTTTCTTGTAAAACACAATAATCATCATGAACAGATTTACATAGAAAGAATTTAAGAGTTTCATATATACCAATGAGTCCCAACAAAAAAAAAAAAAAAAAAAAAAGCAATAGCCAAAGGGAGTAAACGGTAACACTGGTGGCTATCAATAAGTCATTTGAAGTTGCATGTCCCTAGTAATTCAGAACATACAGTAAGAGAATAATGTGCTGATTAGCTGGGGAATTATGGAATTGTGAGCAATTTAGCTTTCTGCTTCTATAAGGACTGAACCAAGCAATCTCAAGTGCCTTCTTGATGGAACAGTAAGACAAATAGATTGACTAAGTAGAGTAGAAATTAAGTCACCAGTTTTCCAGAAAGATTTAGATACTTGAATACCTGAAAATGTAATTCCAATTGGCTCACAAAGTGAGGTATTTTTGAGAATTACATATTGGCATGAAAATCAGAAACAGAGTAACATCAGGATGAGATGTTGTGTCTTTGCTAATATCCAGGACTAAAACAGGTTTGTTTTTTTTTTTTTTACTTATTATTTAATAATGGAAAAACATTAATGAAATTTTCAGGTTTTAAAGTCAGGTGATAAAAAGACAATTTAAAAGGTATTGCAAATGCACAGAAAACAATGTTATGAAAATAATTTCATAGCACTGGAGGCAAAGAAAAATGTGAGAGAATGTATTTCAATATGCATTTCAAGGGAAGAGAGAGATGAAAATGAGTACTACTGAGATAGACTTCAGGAGACCAAATATTCATGCTACCATGTAAATAAAAATAATCCTGTAATTTGGATATATTTAACTACATCTTGGAAAAGAAATAGAGCATTATTTCTCATATTACTTTGGTATAAGAAAAAAAATGGAATTAAATTTTCCTATAACAAAGCAAATCCATGGAAAGTAGAAATTGCTCAAAGAGAGCATTAACTGGGAGCTTTAAATACTCAATTGAGGAAAGTTAAAATTAATTAAGTATAGATTGGTTAACATTTGACTAGACAGACAGCATCTACTAATATTTTAAGATCATAACAAAAAGTAGAATAGTTATTCAGTATGAGACTCTCATATTAATAGCCTGAAATTAAACATGGAAAAATTGAGGCTGAGTATCAGGAAAGCTTCCTGGCAGTGAAACAAACTGGGTTCCCAGGGGAAACAACGGAATCTACACAGCTTTAAACTTTTATAACTAGACTAGACAATAACAATCAGTGTAGGGGAATATTTTTGTATTGGCAAAAGATATATTACTTGATACTGGTAGGTCACTGCCATCTCTGGTTTCCATAATTCTGTGAAGAAATACATAAACCCCCCCAGTAGACAATCACAGATTTAAAAAAAAAAAAAAAAAAAAGACTTGTTTAAAAGAGAAGGTTTTAGTTATTCAAATGAAATTCACAAAAATCATTCAAAAAATAAGGCAGAGCATGAGTTCATGTTTGTTGTGCTCTACAGCTTGTTCCTGTATTATGACAGAAAAAAAGAAATTATTTTAGATGAAGTGGGATAGCCTATGTTCTGCTGATTTGATATATTAGCTTGTAAGTAACTATGCTGCCAAGCAATTCTATTATGTTTTGTGAGTTCAAGTTGTTGTCATGGTGACTACGGTTGATCTATAGGTGTCTTTTTCTCATCTAAAATCTAAAGAGATATTTTTAATAAAGCCAATGGGAAAATGTTTTTAGTTTAAAGTTTAACCCTCCTGTTAAATATTTCCTCTTAATAATATGCCAAAACATTTCAAACCCTCTTGATACTCATTCCTTCCTGCACACATTGTTTTCTTTACAAACAGAACATTTTATGTTTAGTGCCAATTACTGATCTTGCTTAACTTCCATATAAACCTGGCTGACGTCAGCACAAATGCACAGGTGCAACTTCCACAGAGCAGCAGTCAGTCAGCCACAGTGAGTTAAGAATTATGCTATGCAATAACATGCCATTAAATATCATGATTGTCCCAATGCAGAATGCTTTAACAAGTTGCACAATTTATTGATATGCCTTTGCAGATACTTTCTCAATTTACGTCTTTAACTGCTAAGAAATAAGCTTACCCTTTATGCCCTAAACGAGAAAAAAAAAAGCCTGGAGCAAAGTTGTTCTGCCTGTTATTTATGTCACAGAGAAACAAAAGTTAATATTCATTTACTGGCCAATCTTTGTAACATGGAAACATTTTTCTTTCCAAAATTAGGTGGTTGATTCAGGGTGATTTATAAAAACCTCCTGTTTGTTTGAGAAACAAATCTGAACTGGCAAAATATTTAAAGCAGTGTTCAGCAACTATCATGAAACAGGATTACAGAGAAAACAAATCACATAACAGGAAGAAATATTCCTTTTAAAAAATTATTAAATAAGAAAGAACTTTTCATTCTGAGGACAATTAGGAGAAAGAGCATTGTTGCAATACAGTGATTTTGTACCTTTTAAAACTGTTGTAATTAACTCTGACATACTAAAATAGTATTACTGGTGGAAAAAGTAATAGTGAGAAAGTGCTAATAAATCCAAGGAAAACATGATACTCATTTGTGAAGCAGAAGGTTTGATGGCTCTGTAGTTAAGGATGCCTTGTGGCTTTCAGAGCTCAGTTTATATTTCCAATACACCATGCAAAGTTGCTTCAGCAAAAAAAATACATGCAGCAATGGAACCAGAGGGGAACAGGCTATACTGTGAACAGTGATTCTGTGATACAGCCATTACAGGCTCATGTCCCCAGAATGGCCAAGAGATGTGCAGTCCATCTTCCAGATTTCTTTTGCTGTACAAGAGACATGCACCTCTCTGCACAAGGCAACATAAACTTAGCCTGTCATTTAGGGGTAAAAGTAGAGTTTAAATGGTAATAGGTTTACTAGCGACCTTAATTTCACTTCAAATTGGAATTTCAGAGTTGTTAGCATAATTAAATATACAAGGGCAGTTGAATTAGTGACACAGAAGTGATAAAACATATCTACAGGCACCCGTCCTTGAGATCATTTCCTGGCCTCCATTATTAAGAATATAGTGCATCTGTGTGAATTACTGACCACAATGATGAATCTGGTATATCAGAGCCAAGTTTTGCCCAGTTATTTTACCTAGAACTGCTTTCCATCCATTTGGACAGACCTAACTTCATGTTCCACCAAATGAGGGTAAAAGTGTAATACCCACTGCAGCGACCGTACTGTGTTCTCCCATCATCCACGTGCTACTTTCACTTTCCCCAGAAGGGACCTGGCCGGGTGGCCACAAGCTGAGTCACTTCAGCAACCTGAAGGAAATGGAAGCACTCTTCAAAACCCAGGTAAACAAAAAATGGGACAGGACTCTCCCCAGCTCACCTGCCTACACTGACTCACCTCTTGGCTACTGCTGCACCCTGCCATGACAAGGAGGGGAAGGAATGTGCAGCCAAGAGCACCTCAGGGTAGAGTAGGTGTAGCCTGAGGCTTTACTCTTAATGGCACTGCAGGGTATTATTCCGGTCTCAGTGGAACATAAAATAGGCTGTTCCTTACCAAAGCTCTGCCTATAAGAGCACACAGGCTGTGTTTTTCTGAGTACACCATGACCTCTAATTACATCACAGGTAAGAAGCTCACTTGGCATCCTCAGTGTGTGTCGTACAATGAAGGTCCCGTGGCTGTTGCAGCCAAATAGCTGATTTCTTTTGGGGATTTATATACCTTCTGAATTCATATGATAGTACAACCAACACACTAAGAAACTGAGAGGTGTTTCTGGCTTACAGGCCACCCAGTTTGATACCTAATCACCTTCACTTTTACCCATTAGGGCAACCTTGTATAAACTCTCAGAATTCTGTTTACTTCCAGCAACAGGTCCAAATTACTGGGTTTTTGTTCAGTTCTTCTTTACTCAAGGACTCAGAGAAGAGACACCAGTAAGTTTAGATGCAGCCAGAAACTGTATTTTGAAATCAACAATTTGGAAAGGCCTTTGCACAAGGTCATACCAAACATCAGAATGAGAAAACAGTGCATTAAGCTGAGTAATTTTTCTGATCTCGGTAGAGGAAAACCTTGCAGTGAATGTTTTCAGTGCTAGTCTTGACATATTTCTTTTCTGTACCTACATTTGTAGAAAAATTGTTTAACTAAACATTAGAGCCTCGAGATGTGCTCACATGCAGGACTGCCTCCGTGTATGCTGTAGCTTAGATTAGCTACTAAGCCACTTCTGTCTGGAAAAAAAAAAGATAACACTGAGAAATATAATAGATTGACAAAGCTGTGGCAAAAGAGAAGCTGGTAAATAGATAAACTTTAAGGGGAAAAAAACCAATATTAAGAGAATGCACAAAACTTTAAGCAGAGCAATAAGCACTTAAAATATGAACAGAAAACTGATTAAAATCAAAGATATCAAAAGGACACTTTCAGCAAATTTTATATAAATTATGCAAGAAACAGCAGAGACAGGCTGTACTACGGATTTTCCCATAAATCTTTTTCAGTATATGGACTCTCCAAACCAAGTGGCAGGAGGTGAGGGTATTTTGACATGCTGGTAAATGGACAAGTGAATTTGCTTCTTTATCCATTTTGTACCTTTCTCCTCTATCCTGGGAAAATTTCAAAACTGCTGACAGGCCCAGCATGGAAAACCATTACTTAGTTTAGTTTCCCATGTAACTGTTTTCTTACCTGTGCATGCACTAATGATCAAACACAGCTCTTGCCCACATCTCTTTGAAGAGGGTTGTGTAACACTACAGGCAACTTGGTAATGTTATAGAAACTATTTGCAATCTTTCACCCTTAATGAGCAAATATTAGTTTAAACATAAAAAGAAGAAAGATAGAAGAATGAAACTCTTCAGAAAACATTTTAAGTCAAAGAATATCTATTTTTTACATTGTTTACCATAATGTTGTTCATAATGTAGTGAATGATAGCCCTTATTTATTTCTAAAAGCGTATCTGAAGATACAATCAACGCTTGAAGACGTCAATGTTCACTGAGCATGAACATCCACGTTTAATGCGGAATAAGAAGCAAAGGAGAAAGTTTTGGGCATGTTTTTAGGAAAATCAATTTTTAGGTCACAACCTTAGTCCAGACGCGGGAAAACTTAGCAGAGAGCCCATACTTCACAACTGTTAATTCACTATTTTTTTAGTCTTCCTTGAGGGGACCTGAGCAATCAGCAGCTTTAAATGAAATTATAATTCTCCTGAAGTGCTACTTTGAATCCACTAAATTAATGTTTTTCTGTCCTTTTTCAAAATATGTGAGAATCCTAAAAGGCTGTGGGGACACTCAAATCTGAATAATAAACACAATATAAAGATGGTGAGGAACCACCCAAGGTTTCAAAAGCTTTGTGATTGCTCTTTAAAATACGCAGTTTCCCAGAAGGATATATATCAGTCAGTCAAATCCTTGTTATAGAATGTGGTTTAAGATTCTTTTATTGGGAGGAAGTGAATTTAAATATTTTTTATGCATCAAAAAAGTGAGATCATCTAAACAAACTGTAGGCTGACCACCAGTTCTGTGTCAGACAGAAATTAATTCCCAAATTACAAGGATAAAATATCTTATGATCATATCCCTTTTCTATTCGATTTTTTTAAAGAAATTCAAGTTCCCCTTTTTCATCAAACAGAAACTTTATTGAAGTAATTCTAGGAAGAATTCTACTCTGCTTTCACAGCCCTAAATAATTATGAGTTGTACTATAGCAAATACATTTTACGCAGATGAGAATAGAGGACTAACAGTCAAGAAGAATAACAGAGAAAAGGTTACAAAAGGAATTTTCCCATGAGCTTTTTGCTCCCTGCATGCTATAAACCTTCTCATCTGAGAAAACTCAGATGGTCACATCATACCAAAAATTACCAAGTGAAGTGGGGGTAGGATAGTAAGTGACTTTGCCAAGCAATGACACTGTTTATTCACTCTCATTCCCTTGATGACGGTACTGGCTTCTCAGAGTAAAACAGATTTTAGAGGTTTTCTTTGCAGTAACTATTGAGAGAGAACGAAGAACTTAATGAAGTAGTACCAAGAGAAGCATAACTAAAACAAATACTAAAAGCAGAACCAAGTATTTCTTGGTATTTTTCTGATTCATATACTTCCTCAGAATGCACGATATTTTCACTGTTTAGTAGAAGTCCGTAGATAAATTTTATGTTCTCTTTTTGTTCCTCTTTAACAGCAAATTTTTAAATACCCTTTTTGTCATGGCCAGAACAGATCGTGGAAATATTTAATGCCACTGGTTTACGTTTCACTTTGTTCTATTTCTAAAAAGGTTTGGGGGGGCTGGGGGGGGGGGAGGGGCTAGGCAGCAAAAGTAACTAGGTAACTCCTCTTTTATGAAAGCTGCGCATGGCAGGACTTCAGTTTGAGTATCAAAAAAGAAAACCCTGGCACAAAAAATGGGCCAGCATTTCAACTTTCTGCTTTCTGGACTAACTGTATTATATTGTACATGGAGCTGTCAGGAAGAAAGCAACCTGAGCACATGCTGATATAGTGCTGGCATCAAAATTATGATGTTTTTCTCTTTACTTTTTTTCCACATGAATGCAAATAAAACCCAGAATCTATGAGGCTTTTGGCATGCTTTACTGAGCAGATTCTTACTCAGCTTTATAGAGCAGTTGTAGTTTTAATTAGACAACCTTTAATTTTTGCCCTGAGCTTCAGGTCTGTAGGAATCAGGAATCTCATAGCAAAATTGCTAACAAAAGCACTCTGGAGAACAATGTGACTATCTTGGAAAGTCCCTTAGCATAGCTGCTTTGGAATTTCAAACCCAACGCAGCTGGCACAGAGGAATTGTGAAGACAGAGTCTCTCTCTGAGTCGGACAGAACCCCCTGGGGACTGTGCTTTACCAGCTAAAACCCCAGTCTATTAACACAAAATTTTGTAGAAGGTTTTTACTATCAAATCAAGATAAAACTTCATGAAGCCAATAAAAGATACAAAGCAGATGACAAAATGACCTCTCTGTCACATTTCAAGTACCACACTTTAAAGTAATATCACCAGGCTTTCAAAGTGGGTTTGGCTAACCAAAGTGCAAAGTGTTGGGCAACTTTCACCCCACTGCATTTTGCAATTTCCATTACTTCTACTCCATTTATATCTTTATTATCTTCATTTCCCGCTGGAATTGTATTACTGCCCAGAGGCCTGTCTGCATGTAAAGTTGATTTTCTTTCAGAAACGCTCAGTCCCCCCATCTCCTGCAGCGACCTACTACAGCAGATGTTAACAATACTGCAGGAGCACCGAACACAGCACAGCCAGAGTGTTTGGCTCCTTTTAGGGCTGCAGATGGGGCACCACTGTGTTAGCAGATTATGACCTCCCATTCAAGAAATGGCATTCAAAGGATACAAATTTCTTTAAAATTAAGAAAGTTTTCTTTTCCTTTTAAATACCATTTTCTTACAGCTTGTTGTCCTGTGCTATTTCAATTCATATTCACATTAGCAATTTGTTTCTGCAAATGCTCTCCAGTTTGTTAAATTTTTATTGTGAAACATTTTGATTAGGAGATGGAGCATCTCATCTCTAAAGCAGAATAGAAACAATAGACTATATACACTTTAAATGAGACAAAGTTTTTCTGTCTACTTCAATCAGTTTATAACACCCAGCAATCACTGTAGTCTGTTCCATAAATATTGGGAAAAAATCCCAATTGTTTTGTATCTATAATGTACCTAGAACTCATGGATAAAAAACTTTCCAGGAAAAGATAATCTTACAATACTTTATATATAAAAACTAATTTTATGTATTCACCTACCCCATCAAAAAAAACCCGCTTTACTCAAGGTCAGATACCATCAAAGATTTCCATATTGTGACTCCAGCTTCAATAACAAAAGTGTTTTGAGATGCCCTTCTCCTAAAGGGCAATAAAGAAGAGCGATTATTTATTTGTGTTGAGAGGTATTCAAAAGAAAAAAAACTCTGATAAGATAGACTACAGACATTCCTAGCCAACTCTGTATGTCCTCCAGAGAGAGAATACTTATTTTAATTATGACTCGACACATTTTAAATTAAAATATAGTGACAAAAATAATCTATGATTCTCGATAATGCATATATGTATAAAAATTTCAAGTTCTGAACATGTTCTAAATGTCTCCACAGTTTCTCTGCAAAGCTACTTTATTGCTTTTATTTACTGCCAGGGACACAAATTTTTGTAGAAGTTGCTGAGGGGTTTATTTTGGAAGGAAATGTGAAATATATTCAATAGTCAGAACATCCTTGCAGAAACCACCTGTCAGCTTCCTCTGGTATTCCTAGAGTTCATGACTCCAGCATGCTCAGTAGAAACATTAGTACCAGAAGTTTGAAATAAGCCACATATTCTTAAAGCAGAAAATGGAAAGAACTCCAAAAAGTTAGGAAGCGCGTTTTATGCAAAGTGAAGCACACATTTGTAAGCCTGATTTATCAATTCCTAACAACAGCTTTTAACATTCAGTCTTGTAAATTTATAACTTTCTTTTGTCCTAAAAGGCAACTTTACTTTCCAACATCTATAATTTTGTTGGTTTCTGCTCAAATTAAGGAACGGTTTTAACTGCAAGTCTTAAATATCAAGACTTCATTGGCAAATTTTAAATTACAGAAAAATGGACCACTTTTATAAGATTTCAAGGAGGCAAACATCTCGCTCCTGAAACTGCAAGCCAGTAGTCATCTTTAATGACCACTTTAGAAAAAAGGTGTCACAATTTTGCCCTGCCTTAATTCATATCTTGAACATTGAACAAATTTTAAAAAATAAACAAACAGAACCACAAATCACTCTTTCTACAATTGATAGCATGTTTACCTAGCTAGAGCTAAAAAAATGTAGTATTTGTGAAGCAGCAATGGCCTGCTTGGTGCTGTCAGACAGAAGTTCGGGACCAAAGACAGTTTTACTTACCATTGTTTGCATATTTGCAAAAAGCTATGTAAAACAAAACATGTTCCTGTTTGGACCTGATATTGCGCACATGGTATTTCCTGATGCAATTTGGGTCTGTCTGGTCAAATTTCAGGTTTGGTAATATGGGAACAATCTGGATTTTCATAAAATTGTTATGAAATAGATAGACTGATAGTCCTTGTAGGAAGGTTTTATTACTTTGCCAGAAGCGTTTCATACAGATTTGTATCAAATATAGCTGATATCTGGCAAATGACAGATTGGAATAAAGCGCACAGGAGTTGGTACCCACATTACTGAGCCCAGAGGGTGCTTGGTATGTCCACGCCAATGCAGTAAGGCTGCTCCAGCAAAGGGACACGAGATGATTGTGGGCTGAAGTACCTCTCACACAAGGACAAATGCAGAGCCTACCTAAGTATTTGTGACATCATGTTCCCTCTAACGATGAAGATCTGACTTTCAGTATTCTTGCCATGACTTTGGAATCTTTAAAGTAAATTGTAAAAGTTCATATTTTTTTCAGTAAAACTGCAATCCTCAAGGAACTGTCTCAAATGCTGAAGAATGTCAGATACGTGTTGCAATGGGTGGGAGAATCTACTGAATCAGCACAAAGGATCTTCAGTGATGTTCTGTTTACAAGCCAAGCATTATTAATAAAGGACTTAAAACTCCCTCAGGCCCTCACAAAATTAGCCCGTGAAGGGGGTCTGGGAATTCCACGTTGGAGTTTACAGAACAATTACATTTGGACTTTTACATATAGAAGGGATTAAAACTACTTTCGTTTAGACTTCTTGCTCACTGCTTCTTCCACTGGAAAGTCCAGCAGAGGACAAATAAAGAACTGCTCACATGCAGGCCCACACTAATGACAAGCTGCTCTCTTGGAGATTGCTGGGAAGGAATCTGTTGCTTGCCAACCGAGTTTCACCATGCTCAAGAATTCTTCACCAATGGGTAAAGCTATCCATCTAGGCACAGCTGTGTGCAATACATCCAGCATTGTAAGGATTTTCCTGGACAGCTTCCACATAGATGTCAAGCAACTTTTCTCATAAGATTTTGGAAGGATTTTTAATCATCTGAGATAAAAGGGTATGATTAAAGGATGGCTGGCTCAGCTGGTGCTGACAAATATACTGGCATCTACTATACCTCCTCTTTTCCAAGGGAACCAGATCAGTAACAGACTGAGCAATAGGGGGAATAATACGTCTTTCACGGTCTTTGTGGTGAAACCTTATGGAGTTTTGAGATATCCCACTTGAAGAGCTGAGGCCCAGACAGAAGGATCCCTGCAAGCAGGAAATTAAGAATGTCTGCTGCAGGGAACTTCAGAGAGACAGGATCTGTGTGCTTTGAAGTGTAAAGTCTCTCTGTTGCCTTGCAAATCTTGCAAATCTGATGAATATTGCAATAAACCTAGATCCTTTGGAGGGCACCAAGGCAGACACCATGACACTACATAAGGGAGTCCAACACCACTTTGTTTTACAAATCTGTGTTGACTGTCAAATAATGTTGGAAGGCTGGATAATAAATTCAATTAAAACTATTCATTGATGAGGCTGTACTTGCTTTTAACTAACAAATTTATTTTCATTGCTATTTTAATGACTAGAATTTGATCAAAAATTCACATAATTGAAATGACAGAAAAATACTTAGAACAATCAACACTGTTTAAATCACACCTGATCATTAAAGTTTGCAATTGTTCAAATCTTCCCTCTGTCTGATTTATGGAAGGGGTTTCTAATACCTTATGGAAGCGTCCTAATTGCCATGCTGTAAGATAACCATAAAGTTATCTTACATAAAGATGGATCTTCAGTCACTCCTTTGCTGACTACTGAAGCAATCACAAAGCTGAGCTTGAAAATAGTTATTTAACCCAGTGGCTGAGACATTAGCATAGGAACCATAAGGTGGAATTTGTTTCTATCCCAGGACACACTTAATTTAAGTGGTAAAATACAAAAATAAGACACCATGAGGCCAAGCCCAAAATACCTTTTGATCCAGTAATTAGGTAATTTTATATCAGGTCAGATCATCTGAACTAAGTCATTTTGTTCAATTGAATAAATGGAATAGATCTAACTTTTTTTTTGGTTAAGCTTTCAAATAAACAGAAAAAGATAAATATACACATGAAGTCTTGCATAAGAATGATGAGGGATGTCAGCCAAAAATGAATGATCTGAATATTGTACTTAAAGGGAGTAAAGTACTGTTTTGGACATATAACAAGGGAAGATTAGGTAGATGTAGATGTACCTCTGTGTCTGGTCCTGGGGGGATGAACACTGGAACAAGTGTATCCAACCAGGTGCTCATAATTCAAGGAAGATTTTGAAAACTGGCTATACAACTGGAGAGAAAAGCCATGAATATAAGGGACTGAATGCCTTAGAGTAAAATTTCTAGAGATATAAATATATGTAGATAAATAGATTGATAAATATAAAATAGAGAAGTCTGCAGTGTCTAAGTAAGGGGCAAAAACTCACAAGGAGATATATTTCCATCTAGCATAGTTATGGAAGTGGATGAATCAAGCTTAAATCAGAGGAAAGAGTACTAGAGCTGTCTTTTTAAAAAAAATAATTAAGCATTAAAATGATTTACAAAAATTACTGGAGAATCTTTATTGCTGATAATTTTACCCTTTTTTTATCCCCTAGAAGATATTATTTGGATTTGAAGTAGAGATTCATTCTGAATAACTATATGTATTTGATTAGCATGAAGTCAAGACAGGTAAATAAAGTTATCCCTTCTGTTTGTAAAACCCATTAATGCATAAATTAAACCAAACTATTTGCTTATAAATAAATTACTATACAATCATTTAACCGTTCCTCACTGTCATTTGTCTGCTTTGTTCAGTTGTAAATTTCTACATTAAAGAGGATCTGAAAGAATTGATTATTGCTCTTGGAACCGTGAAAAAGTCTCTAAAGCCGTTTGTCATTTTTTAAAATTACTGTACACTGTGAAATTGTAACATTCAGATTCCTTCTGCAATATATCATCTGATAATGAAGTACTTCACCATG
Source organism: Corvus moneduloides (assembly GCF_009650955.1). Classification (NCBI taxonomy): domain Eukaryota; kingdom Metazoa; phylum Chordata; class Aves; order Passeriformes; family Corvidae; genus Corvus; species Corvus moneduloides. Next base: position 14,810,243 of record NC_045482.1, on the reverse strand, counting down.
TATATGGCAAATGTACATGTAATGTATATGTATATGTATATGTAATGTTAAAACATTAACAATAGTGTACTATTTCTCAATTGGTCTTCACACAGAGCAGCACCAGCCTTGAGAGATATGTAGCATCTTTCCCAGCAGCTGGGCTAAAGCTTCTGCAGAACTACATGGTAGAGCTTTAAAATTAAACTATTCATATTAAAAAAATGTTATTTTGCAAACTGATTCAACAACTGTTGTATATATACCACACTTACTCAGACTTTTGGTTACATGCCCTTAAAGAGAAAAATTTATGCATATGTCCAGATTGCTAACTATCTTGCTTCTAACTTCTTACAAACATGACTTTTTTTATGTAAACACAATCTGATTATCATTCCATGTACTGCAGACATCCTAATGTTCTCCTTTTCATTGGTAGAAGAATCAAAGTAAAAATAAGTCCGTGTTCAATCCAAATCAGTGTTGGATAAAATGTTTATTTACCTTGCATTAACTGATGCTGTGAAACCCTAAGTGTCAAGAATTTTCAACCCTAAGAGACAATGTTTTCTTATGTGCAGTTTCCTCAATTTCATTAGACTTATAATGACCAATGGGCACAGTTATTTGCAGAATCACATCTTTATTTAAGTAAAGAAACACCATCGAAGGATAATCAGGAAAAAATACGACAATGAAGAAATCAAACCCCTTTACCAAACCAGTTTGGAAGTTTCTATAAGAGCTTATTTGGCAATCTCTGAAGGCCACTTCACATAGAAGCTTCAGACATCTGTGCTGCAGCCTACAAAATACCACATTAATGGAACTGTACAGGACCTACACAACATCTTGGGACAGTGATGATAGCAATCCAGTTAATCTAGTCCCTCTATATTCTGTGAATATTCACTATACAAAATAAGGAGAGTTTGACATATGAATACCTCCCCTCCTCTTGTTTTAAACCAACCCTTGCAGAACAGCAGGTGTGCTTGTAGACATCTAAACATGAAGAATTTGCAATATATGTAATCCACGCTGTTTCTCTAATAGTTTGTATTTCACTTAATTTCATAAGACACTTCTCTAGAGTGTCTTCAGCATGGTTAATTCATTTTGCTTTCATTTCTGAATTTAATCACAGCTTCTTTACCAGCAGAATAGATACAAATTTGCAATTGGTGTGTTAGCTCATGCTAAGTTTAGCTGGAGTCACATTCCATCTTTAAGTGAGAGGTGGTAACTCCTGGCTTTATTGCCCATGTGAGCAGTTCCTCCACTGGCACGTCAAACATTAGTTTCAACCTCCTTTGGCAAGTATTTTAACTAATTTATTTGACTGCACTATAACGAAGGAGAACTTACTGCAACTGAGCTTCCTCTGGGAGATTTTTCCTAACAGCAAAGACACAGTAACCACCATGTGGTCTTCCCAATCTTTTGACCAGAAAATTGGTTCTACCTTTTTGCTTATACTCAGTACTGCAGCCCTGAGCTATTTTCTCCATCTGGTAGGTGAGATTTAATACATACATAATGTGTGATATAAGGTATGGTTAGACATTACTATGGTCTTCAGGTCACAGTAATCTGTCATGCAGTAGGAATCTAATGAAGTTGAGAGACAAACTGAAACAGCCTGCTAAATTCACCAATCGATAATAGTCACAGAGGCAGGTCTTTCCATTGCTATTTCAGATGATACAGAGGAAACAAATCACAGTGTGTGGAAAGCAAAATGATGCCAACACCACTCTCCTGAAGAGGAGATGCAGACTCCTCTTCAGTCTGCATCTGGTAAGTCTTGGCCCATAAAATGATCTTGACACCGTGGACATCCAACCAGACTGTATTCCTGCCAAAGAAAGCTGGCCAGAACTACCAATCAGTCTAAGAAATGTCTGCCAAGGAAGTCCCTCCACAGCTCAGGAGAGCAGCAGGAGAGCGTGTTTGAGTGTGAAATTTCCCGGAACAATGGACTTCATCAAGATGAATATAAAGCATGGATTGAGGAAATTAGCTAACTAGTGACGGCTGCGGTTATATCAGCAGCCACATAAAACCAGCCACTGCCTACTCATGTCAGTGTTCTGCCTTCACTGCAAGTCCTCCACCCACCAAGATCTCAAATCTTCTGGTAAGAGGAGTGATTCCTGCTGGTAAGAAAATTCACTCCTCACTCTTCTACAAGGAGGAGTCAGTGCAAGATAGTGGTCAAAATGATCTTCTGCCTGAGGCATGTGATCCGTTCCCACTTGGTGCTGTTCACCCTTGGTCCCTGCTGGCACTGCCAGACACAATCCTCAAGCCATGAAGCAATCAGTAGCACAGCAAGCAGTCTATCTCCTACTAAAGGCCCACAAGAGATAAATAAATATGCAGACAAATGGTGTCAGGCAAAGAGAATGGAAATATATAGAGCCACTACCACAGAGACCAAATAATGAAGCAAATTTACAGAGCATTGCCAAGATGAGGAAGTACAGAAAATGCCAAAAGCACAGAAAGATAATGAGACCAGAGCTCTGAGGGGTTTTTAAAATAAAATAATATGGCAGAGCACATCGTTGGAGACTAGTTTTTTCAAGAAGTAGATATTTACAGTGGGAGAGGGATGATGGGCCACTATTTCGGTTTTATGCGCAATAATAAAAGAGTGATAGGAAAGTGCAAACAAACTCTGCTTAAAATGATAAAATCTTGAAGCTTAAAGTTATAGGAAAAGGAAGGAAAAAGGAAGGAGCAGAAGAAATACAGTCTGAATGGGAATTAAATAAGAAAAGCTGAGGCATAAAATGAACAAAACTAACATGGACTCGCATAGGCAAAGCCTGATGAAATTCACTGTTACATAATTAAGGAATTAGCTGAATGTTGCTCTCAGCCATTAGTTAGAGCTTCACAAACTAACAGGGAGAGTGTATTAGAGGACTGAGGAAAGGCACATCTTTGGGGAGGTAGAGAAGTATGTGGGAAATCTATCTGTCCCTTTATCTGTGATCCACTGCAAGAAAAAATCTCACAGCTAATAAATTCATTTATAAGAGCATACATGTTTAAAATGTAATAAAATACATCCAAAATGAATTTGCCCAAAGCGAATCATGTCAAAATGCTTTTATTTTCTTCTTTGCTAGACTAACTGGTCTAATGTGTAAGGAGGAAGTGCTTATGTAATATATTGACTTAATAAAGTCTTTCCTGCTGTCCTAATGAGATACTCTCATAAAGAAAGGAAATACAGCTTGATGAAATTACCTAGAGATAAGGATATGCCTCTGGTTGAATAAATAATTAATAATGGCTCACTGCCTAAGAAGAAGCTGGGTATCGTAAGACACCAGCTCAGATCCTTTGCATATTCTCGCAAATAAAGAAATAAAGCTCAGTGGTAAGAGATTGTGGAAGTCACCAGAATGGATAAAGTTGCAAGTACATAGGAGGTTAGGTAAATGTTTCATTTGGAGTAACGCTCCTCATCACACAACATAACATTTAATATAGACAATTGAAAAATGTTATGGAAAGAAGATGGAGGCAATTGATGAGGCAGCAGCAATGCAGAAAACAATGCAGAAAGTATACTGAGAATGATAACATGAGTAAGAATAGATGATAGCACAAAAATGCAAGACTTAGGTGATTTTAGAAAGAGTTGTGCATACAATAAGACATACCATTTTCCCAATATCTATGCCCTAAATAATTTGTTGCTAGAATAATCCATCTATTTGGAGGAATCACAGCTTGAAGAAAGCTGTAGATATACCACAGACTGAAAAGGAAAGAAAAGGAAATTTTAGAAACACCACCTGAAGGACAATATTCATAGAATAGAATCATAGAGTATCCTAAATTGAAAGTACCCACGAGGGTCATTGAGTCCAACTCCCGGCCGCGCACAGGACAACTACAAAAATCACATCATCTGCCTGAGAGCATTGTCCAAATACTTGTTGAACTCTGTCAGGATTGGTGTTGTGACCGCTTCCCTGGCGAGCCTGTTCCAGGGCCCAAACACCATCTGGGTGAAGAACCTTTTTCTAATACCCAGCCTAAACCTCCTCTGACACAACTTCAGGCCATTCCATCAAGTCCTGTCACTGGGCATCACAGAGAAGAGATGAGCGTCTGCCTCTCCTCTTCCCCTCACGAGGAAGTTGTGACTGCAATGAGATCTCCCCTCAGTCTCCTCTTCTCCAGGCTGGACAGACCAAGTGACCTTGGCCACTGCTCATATGGCTTCCCCTCAAGGCCTTTCCCCCTCCTCATGGCCCTCCTTTGGACACTCCCTAACACCTTTATGTCTTTCCTATATCATGGCACCCAAAACTGCCCCCAGGACTCGAGGTGAGGCCGCCCCAGTGCAGAGCAGAGGGGACAATCCCCTCCTTTGCCCGGCTGGTGATGCTGTGCCTGATGCCCCCCCAGGACAGGGTCAGCCCTCCTGGCTGCCGGGGCACTGCTGACTCATGTTCACCATTGATCAGGACCCCCAGGTCCCTTTCCATAGTGCTGCTCTCCAGCTTCTCACTTCCCAATCTGTCCCTACACCCAGGGCTGTCCTGTCCCTGGTGCAGACTATTGAAGAACTAGATTATTTTTCTCAAGCATAGAGATGACTGAAAGCAGAGAGGTACACATGGGAAAAGTTCTTATTAAGAAGTTGATGAGAAACTATTCCTTCATACACTGAGGAAACAAACATTTCAAACTGGGCACGTTTTTAAGCATATCTCACTGTAGAGCACAGACAGTGAGAGATTATGCAGAGAAGCTGAGTCAGGAGGCGGAAGCAGTCTCTAGTAGGATAGAGTTTAGCCTGTGCCAAGACAGACTTCAAGATTCCTAAGGAAACCTTTGTATAGTCTGGTTTTACATCAGGTACTAGAATCATTAAAGCTGTTTTTCGCATTCCAAGATGATGGAATGTAAAAAGGGAGACCTGGCAACACAACAGCACATTTTAATTCAGGCCCTGAAGGGGCAATCATTCTGGCTAGATCAGTCTTGTGGAAAATAGTTTAAAATCTATATGCATTTTTATGGGAACTCAGTAATTTTTTTCTGCTCAAAACAACACCAAAATACTGTTAATTATTTGGAAACAACATCCCATTAATTGATGTATAATATTAGTTTAATTTTAATTTTTAGGAAACAAGTTATAGCACTGGAATCCTTTCTCCACCATTAAGGAAGACTTTAATTTGGTTCACAACAACATTGTAAAAATTTCTTATAATCGTCCATTATCAATAGGAAAGATTACTGAAATATATTAGTTGTAGATACAAAAATGCTGCTAGCAAGGATTTTCTTGCTATTTTCTAAGTCCGTGAGAGACTTCTCTCTCTCACAGAAGAGGTAGCAGGGAATGTAAACACCCAAGCCACCTGCAACCTTGAAAAGTCTTGTTTATGGTATAGTAGAAAAATATTTTGACAATGGATGTTTTAGGATTTCAGCCAATCACCCCAAGAGGTGGCTGATCCTCTGTCCAATTAGACTATGAAGAAAAAAGTCTATAAAAGAGTTTGTAAAATAATTAAATAAATCAATCTTGCTGCACAATTCCTGCCTGCTGGATCTTCTCTCCTCCTCCTCCCTATGGCTGTGGGACATGGTGATATACTCTAGGGCCCAGGCCTGTGGTAATAATTAGTTTTACACCACTGCATTTTACATATTTTACATAAAACAAAAGTTCCAGTCTGTGTCTATGCAAAGCCACAAGAAAACACAACTAGTTTACAAATGAGGTGTTAACAGGACCTGTTCTGGTGGTGAAAGGTAGATTTTCTAAAGTTAGGGGATTAATAATTTTAAAAAGATGAGCTCAGCACAAAATGTTTCTCAGTTGATGCCACAAGGAAATCAAACTAATTTTCTCAAAAAGTACAAACATTTACACATAAAGTCTATACACCAATCACCTCAACATGGCACAAGGAACATTCTATAAGGTCTGAACATTGACTGAAAACTTTTTGAGCTCCAGCAAGCAGAATGGCAGTACTCAAGAACAGTCTCATTGAATCAAATAATCATTTAGGTTAGAAAAGACCTTTAAGATCATTAAGTCAAATTGTAAACCTAACACTGCCAAGTCCCACTACACCATGTCCCTAAGTGCCACTTAATTTCAGATCCAGGCTTAACTGCTGTGCTGGGCAGTGTTTCAAATACTAGATGAAGGTCTGGATGATAGCCATCTGTCATCATTTCTAGTGATCAAGAAATTGCTTTATCTAATTTTTGCAAATTGAAAAAAACCCACAACCCCACCAGAATCCACTTAATGAATGGATTTTTCAGATCCCTTAAAGTATCTTGAAAATCAGACATTTCTGACAAGGAGAAATATTACAAAGCTCACTCACGCCAATTGAAAAATGACTCAACAACTGGTCTTGTAATGCCTCTTGAATTCATCATTAACTCTAGAAAAGTTTGCTTGGGAATAGTACAAAACAGCACACCAGCAGTGTCCTAAACACACCATCAGGCCAACATTAAATATTCAATATATTTCAACAGTGTTACTATCTGTAGCCTACCTACAGATAACATGGAATGATTGCCACAATTAATGATTTAGTGTATTAAGGGATGAGTAAGAATATAAAACTGCAAATGACCATTTTCTCATTAATTTCATTGTCAGCTCATCACTTGCTTATCTTTACATTTTCACATTACTCATTATATTCTGTTACTCATTCTCTTCTTCTTTTAATTTTCCTTTATTTTTCTCTTTTCCTTTTTTCTCACCTCTTTTTTTTGGCTTCACGTTATTTGTATAAAGTTTCTCATCATTCTCCCTTTCTCAATTCCAAAAACTCCTACTCAACTTCTCAGTGTTACTCTGCCACTAAAGCCACTGATTTTTGCATTGGTTTTTATGGTTACATATTCACCACAATCATCATCAAGTTTAATTCTGATGCTGACATCCTATATTTAAAATTTTGACTTTTCATCTGCAGCTCTGGGAGTGTCTACAAGGTCCATCTAGAGTGAAAGGGCCAGACAACAGCAGCTGTCAAAACAGAAGCATGAGTGTAAACAGCATGTGAGGATGGGATACACAAATCTCTCTGAAAGGGTGCTTTCACAAAACTCTTTACATTAAAGAGAAAATAAACATCAGCCACACTAAATATTATGAATTATGTAGAGATTTCTGACTCGAAAAAAAAATATATAGATGAAGTACAGAAATTTGAAGCAGCAGGAAGAGACCTTGGAGTGGAAACAGCAACACTCAAAACCTGTTTTGACACTCACAGAAGTTACCCTGCAGTCATCACAAGCCCTGCGTTGGTGCAAGCTTGTGGGGCACCTCAGTGGTTCCCGAGGCAGCAGTGGGCACGCACAGCACTGAAGAAACCATGTCTCCATTGCAAGGTTTGTGGAGGTAAGGAAATGAGATTTTTTGGACTTAACGTCCTAATGTCACACCCCATCTTCTGACTTGTCACCTTTCCTATATCATTTTCCATGTCCTTTCCCACCCACGATCACCAGCCATTTTTTCAGCCTTTCCAAAAACCCAGGTCTCTTCCCCTCCCACTACCAGTATGCAGTAATCACGTCCTTTTAAAGCCAGCAAGGCTTGACTGCTCTTCCAATTCTAGCTATGAAATAATCTTCGCCTTCAGCATCAACGACATGCCTGGCTTTTCCTCTCCTTAGTCACTGAGCATCCATCCACAGCCATCCCCCCCAGTTATCCTCTCCTTCTGATGAAATTACTAATATATTTACCTTTTTCTGAATCTATTATCAAAGTGTTCTAACAGTCTCTGTCAGTACAGGCCTTAGTATAAAAGGGTCTCTATCTGGACTGAGAGACTAAATGATAACATAGTACAAAATCTAGTAATAATCAATGTTGGATTTACTCATTATAGCAAAGCATAATCTTCAAGATTCATAAATTGAGGGTCTGATTTTTCATAACAGTAAAATGATTTATAAATATCCATGCTCAGAATGCACCAGTTACAGTAATTTACTGTGGATATAACTTTTACAAATAATGATGAATAAATCATATTTCCATGATTTTCAATTTCTTTGCTTGCTCTTTTTGCAATCATCCAGTATTCTTGACTTACATCTCTAGTATTATAGTCATAATTTCAAAGTTTAAAGATGAAGCAGTGGAAGGTAGTTCTTTTTCTACATTTCCTTGCACAGATCTTGCAAAATAAAAATTTTCTTAAGTCTCCACAAAAGAAAACATTATGCCTTGCAGACACACACAGGGAAGCTGAAAATGAGATAAGCTTGATGCCAGAAGAAAATCTACATTTGTCTGGTTACTTTTACATTGGACAGGCTAATCTTACACTGAGATCACAAGATACAAATGAGAAATAAATACATAAATGAAACACTGGCATTTTATTAAAGTGTAAGTACAAATTGAAGTACACTGGTTAAAATGTTAATTAAGGCTAACATCACTGAACTTCTTGTATTAGTTAAGTATTTATTTCTAACTGATCCAGTACTATTCATTAAGTCTTTTCTATTTTCCCCTTTTTCCTGCTGAATTTCAGGTTTCTGTTCTGTGAATAAAAACAGATTGCCAAAAAAGAATATTAAATCAAGTGGTACTATTTTAAATGCAGTGCTGCAATGGCCAACTAAGTTCTTCTAAGAGAACATAATAATAAATTCATTTTTGCACACTAGTAGCTGAATTCAGAAAATTACAGGTTTATGCCAAGGCAGCCTATGCAGTTGTCTATAAAATTGATCTAAATTCATATTTTTAAAACAACTTTACAACCATTCTTGAGTGAATAACTCAGAAAATTATAACCGAAAAACAGTTTCAAATCTTTTCATAAACTGTTTCTAAGTGTCTAATTTGGTTTTGTTAATTTTCTTCACGATTTGTCATTATTGTCTCATGGGTAGCTTAGCCATGTCAAAAATTTAGAAATAATTAAAATATAAACTCTTTTTCATGTCTTACCAAATCTTGTTTTCACCTTGAGATTAATTTAAGAAGTAAGTCATACAGTTACGATTGTTAGGTGGGTAGACTGCTTTTGTCATTTTTTCTACTCTCTGCCTTTTAATGTACATAAAAGGAGAAATTTTGAAAAATTAGAATGAATGCTTTCAAGTGTAGGCCTTTTTAATGGAAAATTAAGCATTTCAGAAATCAACATTTCCATAATATCCAGTAATAAACAGAATATTGAGTTGGATTGTTCCTTATTGTTCTCTCCTGGTTTGGAAACAATTTTTAATGACATTATCCAATAAGTCCTAAAGGGCAAGCAAAAATATTATAAACACAGAATGCACTGAAATACTAAGTCTCTGAAAAGAAAAAATAAATAAATCTTTTAAATTTCATGTCTTCCTGACATACCCTGTTTTCATTCTCTTATTTCATGAAGATAATTTCCTAGGAGACTAGTAAAGACTGCTTAATGAGGATCTCAGCACTGTGACCAACTCCAGCACACGTGATGCTGCTACATGGGTGAATCAGGATTTCTTTTGGTTTGAATGCATTTGTGTGCACACGGGCAAACTGGGAACCCAGAAAGTCATCCTAGTCTGGTTTTTAAACCAATGGTTACAAGATCCCTGTGATCTGCCCAGGACTGCTAGAGAATATTCAGCCTGGTTTGACAAAAGTAGTTTTTTAAAACCTGTATACAGGAAGTCCACTTCACCTCTTCACTGCTGTGCCTCACTAACTCAGCCTCTCCTCCCTCCTCCACTAATTTCCACCTCAGATACAGAGGCAGGAGTCCTGTCTTCATCCCTGACCCCAGGGAGGTGCTTAGCTTGTGCATCCTTCTCAGCACCACAGAGACAAGTTAAAACCCTGCCTTTCACTTAAACATGCAAGACAGGACATAGTGCCTTCGCTAATGCCTGGACAAACTGCAGTTTTCATCACGGGCTCTCTTCCATGGATGGAAAGCACGCTCCCCTGAAACAAGACAGCTGCCATGTACTCTGGGAACTGCAGGTGCTTTGGGAAAGCAGAACAGGGTACTTTTACCAGGTGATTTAAACCTATGACTTTCCAGAAAAGGATAATGCAAGAGAGGAGTAAAAATTAATCTCACACCAAATTGAAGGCTACAAGGTCTGTGAAATAGGAGTGGCTCTAACCTTTTGCTACAGCTGCTTTTCCCACCAACTTGAAAATATAAAGCACTGCTACTCTCTGCAGTGGGCCAGTACTTCTCACCATATCCATTTACAGTGTTTCTTCTTCACTCATGGGCCTTGTCCCAAGGAAGTGAAGAACGCAGCATAACAGAGTTATGGCTTTTAGGTCTGACTAAACAGATTTTTGAGAGAAAAGTACAAAAAAATCTCCTCACCAGGGAAGAAATTTCATTCAGCCTCAGATCTAAATAGAATTACTTTTTTACACCGACCTCTTTCCCACTGGAATTTATAGGTCAGCTCTGCCATTTAAAAAAAAAATATTGACAGTTTAAATCAATACAACTATGTAATATTTTGAGGGATTTACCCATCACTGTAGCCATTAAAGCCACACAGGAAGAAACAGAAGGGAGCACATAGGCAGAAACTACATCACTAACAGGATGGCCATGGCTATGAACTATGTGTATGTTTGCAAAGCTGCAGCAAAGTTTGTCATTAGTGCAAGGGGCAATCAAGAAACAGACTATGATTTCAGGGTCTTCTTGTGGCGCTGCATTTTTATATTCTGGCCTTTCCTTAGACCATGAAGTAAAGGACAACTGTGTCTTCTCTTCCCCACCCACCTTCCTCCTACACCACAGGAATAAGCTGCCATTCATTAAATTAATATGCTACATTAATTTACAATTAAGCTATCAGTAGGAATAATTATATATAAGGTATATGCAACCATAATTGCAGTGCACAACTCAATATAAACCTCTCAAAGTTCCCTGTACATGTTTATTCCCTACACACAGTATAAAGATAATAATAATTTGGAGCCACTTGAAGGCTGCCACAAATAAAGGGAGAAACAGATTTTTTTTTTTTACAAACTTCTAAGCAGCTAAAATCTGCTACTTTCTATGCTGCCCACAGGTACATAATTTTTTACTTGCTTATCAAGTTGCTTCTTTTTCATACATTATTCTGATTTGGTACCTTTCTACAGACACAAATTGAAAAGGTGCCAACAGCAGCTATACCCAGGCAAAACAAAAATATGCCTGGTCAGTACACACTATATTGATGCCAGAGCATAAAGAGAGCAAGATAAAACTCACAAATAGGAAAAAAATTGTTACCATAGTATGAGGATGTATCCCTCGTACTTGGTAAAACTCCTGAATATTTCAAGCGTTCACGAGAAGAAAAGAATTTTTAAAAGGAAAGAAGGAGAAACCATTACACTGATGGTTATTTTTTGCTAGAAATTACATGTTAGTATATTTTTTCTAGAAGAAAAGAGTCTCTGGCAAAAAGTTAAAATGTCTAGGAGTCACAGAATATTTTATTATTATTTACTCTATCATTAAAACTCAAAAGTTATTGATATGGCTTGTTCTTATTCCACAAATTACAGCAGTATAAACATTCTCTGGAAATCAGGTGTCTATAAACAATATTCTGTACAGTATATAATTACCTATGTGCTCTATGGTGGTGTAGAAATAGTGCTGGAATAGTTTCTGCTAGTTGATTACAGTAGGCAACAGCATTTAGTATTTAGAATCAATCTTAGCATAAAACGAAATAATGAATCAGCTATATATGTTTTGAGGGACTAGACACCAAAGGACTGGACTGGGTCATTTTGTTAGTAAAGGGAATTCAAAGTTACAGAGAGATCCAGTCTAGTTAATCGCAGTTAATATAACATTTATATATAAATGAACAAGATACTGGAACAACAGCAACAGTACAAGGAGCTCTTCTCATATGCAGGCACCACAGAGAAGGTGACACCAGAGCTCCCCGAGGAGCAGGAAAACTAGTGGTTTTCACCCTTATTCTTTCTCTGGCTTTGAGCCCCTATTTTCCTGTTCCTATTGCTCTAAGGGAAAACCCTTGATCCAAAATTGCATGAAACCACAGAAAATGTGCAGAACAAAAGGGAGGTATTTTGAAACTAATGCATTAATATTTTTTAAACACGCTAAGAGCCTTAAATCAAAGCCATTACATAGCAAGGACAAATTCTTTGTTTTTATCCAGCTGTCATTGATCTGGAAATCTCAAAGCCCAAGGGTTTCTTGAACTAATTGCAGGCTTTTGTGGACCCTAGCAAGGCAAAGACACCCAAAGAATTACTTGTCTTGTGACACTCTGTTCCTTTTGCTTCCATTTACAGACAAGACCAGGAAGACCAAAGTCATACAACCCAACCCATTCCCTAAAGACTGAAGCAGAGTGCAGAAAAATGTTAGCTTCAGTATAAGGTTTGATTGATGACCATGTAGATTCATATGTTAACAGAATTCATAGAAATTTGAGCACTAGAACACCTATTATGTCATCTAATCTATGCAGTTGACAGAGAAGGATTTGTTCCCTAAAGCATATTTCATATGGCTTTATTCAATCAATTTTAAAGTAGGAGCCATGAGGCACCCATTGCTTTCTTTAAAAAAGCTGATTTGTTTATTGTTTGAATTAACTTCACCATATCCAGTCACAGCAAATATGCTCAAGATGCTGTTCTTAATAAAAATATGGAATGTCCTCAGTAATTCGTGTTAGCATTAAAACAGCAAATAAATATCCAAGCTACACCTTCTATTGAAATATATCTTTGCATATAGCAGACTCTTCCTTTTCTATTAATGAATGCAGGAATCTCTAAGTATTTGGCAGTCTTTTCTGGTGCAATTAAAAAATTTTATCCTAATTGATGTTCTTTAGTACTTCAGTAATCAGTCTAATGTGATTCGTAAGCTTGGCTTTTTTTTTACACAGTTATATTTCTGAATTAATTTAGTTATTTCAAAGCACTGCTGGGTAGCAAGTACCAAACATTACACTTAGTTCCCACTGTTTTTATATTTTTATTTCTTCATGAATTCAGAACTTGCAAAAAATTTGTAAATAAGTCAAAAATATCTTCTTGTCATTGCGTTTCCCATCTTGACACATAATACCTATGCCCCTCTTACGTAGAGTATTGGTAATACCGAAAAGATTATTTAGAATAAATACTTACATTTTTACATACTGGAAAAACAACTTAAGTAGAAGTACAGATCCACTGTAAATGCAAGTTTGCTATGTAGGAAGATACTTACAGGTACTTACTGAGTTCTAACATAACTCAGAAAGACATGTATTTTAAGAGTAACTATAATTAGTGTTAGACTGTCATCAAAACATTGGTAAATATAAATATATATCAAACTTGGGAATTTTTTTTCTTTTTTTTCAAGGAAAAAAATTAATAGACTGCTGATTCAGTTACCTTAATGTAAGATTTGTACCCAGTAAAACTGTTTCACCTACATGGACAAAAAAATCACAGGATTCAAAGGGCTGAGGCTAAATCTTCACAATTCTTGCATGAGAACATTTTTTCACCAGAGAAATATTTTCCAAAGTCGTTAAGAAAATGAACACACATTTAAAAAGCAGCTCTTTAACATAGGATAGCATCTGTATTTACTGCACATGATACAATCTTTATGACATATGGAGATTGTCTTTCTGTTTGAGCCGCCTAAAATATTATGCTGGTCTCGACCTTGGAAACGTTTCTTAAGCGTTTACTGTAGTATTACAGAGATCTTTTGCCAGAAGAGTCACTGCAGAGCCATGGACTCTTTGGGGGCTTTCCATATTAGGGGTTTTCTTGCTCTGGATTAAGCATGCCAACAGTATTTAGTTGCCGTTCTGTATTTAGAACTGATTGGAAGGAATGGATTTTGGTAAGAAATGTTGAAACTTCTTGTATTTCATTGAGTTAAGTTCACTCCCACAAGACAATTTAGGGAAACATCCGTTAAGAAAGCTGTTGCAAACTATCCAGTACTACACCAGCTACAGCAGATTTCTATAGCTCATTACCAAATGTCAGGAAATATGCATTTATTCACCCGCAATTCTAATGGCCCCAAAAGACTGAAGAATGTGCATTTCAAATTTTTTTTTTAATTGCAGCTTATAGGATAATTATCACAGATCCTTGGAAATAGTTACTGATGTTTAAACAAATATATTCAATTAAACTATTATCTTAAATAAAAATATATCACTTGAGGAAGATATCAAATGTCTCTTAATAGTCAGTTAAAATCTTTCTGTGAAAGAACTTTTTAGCTCTTCTTTATTGAAGTGCAAAATGTTTAATTTCATTTATGATATAAATTGCATAGCAAATACACACAGGACATTCAAATTTAAGGTTAACAGTTATGTCATTTCACTTCCATAGTAACCTTCTAGTGTCCAGATTCCCTTTCTGCCCTGCAACTGTAATATTACTGAAAGATTTCTCCACATCCAAGATTAGTAGGACATAGTCCTGGCACGACTACCTGTCTGAACTTACTCTGGAACTGCAACACCAACTGTTACTGGATTCCCATAATATATGACATCAGTAGTGGTGATTCAATAAATAACAATCCTGTATTTGCTCTGGGACCATCTATAATCTTGTATTTATTTGTCATATCAACACTGTGGTTTCAGTATCCTACCGACGTCACCCAGTAAGAGTTGGGGTTTTGTAAAATTGTCACCAGCCATAAACGGAAGTGTGAACTATTGCAGGTTTATTTAATCTTACAGCCACTGCATCCTTATTCATAGCAGTTTGAGAAATATTATTTCCCACTCAAGGTCATTTGGCCTGAAGCTAGGACTTGACAAAGGGAAAAAAGAAGTCTCCTGTGGTTAAAAGCACAAGTAAACTAGATCTAATCCTGATCTGTAAAGGAATTTTACAATTGACTTTAAAATAGAAAATAATCAGAAAGATGTTTCAGAGATCAAATTATTATATAGAGGATGTTTTGAAGAACCACCTCACTAAAATTCCAACTTGTTACTCTTTAAACTTGAGCCCTTACTATCAGAAGTGTCTTACAGATCATTTAGAATTTGAGCACTTGTCTGCACATCCCAGCAAGCAGGCTACTTTGCTCTGAAAGGTGTAACATTTCAAGTATTAAAACTCTGCCATCCAGACATAAGCAGCTAAACCAGCCAAGAACCACGTTCCACTTTTAAAGTTTTATAATTCCAGAATACACTGAGGGGCTTCAGAGCTGTAGGAAAACAGAACACACAAAAAAAAAAGTTTTCAAAAACTGCTCTGCCTCTCTTTCATAATAAAGACAATCCCACACAAAACTTTAGAGAATGCAGAGGACAGAGAGGAGAAGAAAAATAACTTTTATAAAGTCTCAGTATAAGTGGAAAAAAATTATATTCTGAGAACCAAAATCACCTAATATGTTACTAGGTTATGCAATATTAAACCCTTTATCTTCAACAATTTTTTGTGCGCTTGCACACAAACTTTAAGTCAACAAATAGGACTAAAGAGTAAAGTTCATAACATTTTCAGTTCAAAGTAATAATAGCATCACTTACCTAAAGATTGGTCTTTGGAGATGCTTTTTCTTGATTGTAACACAATCATCCATTTAAAGGGGGGAAAAAGACTTCTTCCAGCAAATAACTCCAAAAAACACCAGGGAGTAATCGGGAAACTTGTTCTTAGCTACTGTGCTGCAGAGAGCACACAGAATGGTATTTTGGTGCTGGGGGAAGCCTCCCTCCCTCTTTCTGACAGTGGAGCAGAAAAGGGCCATAGAGGCCACAGAAGCCAGGCACAGCCGTGCGCTACCAAACCGGGCAGGCTGAGCAAAACTGGAGTCAAGTTGATCGAAGCGCAGAATTGCACTGGATTCCTTTCAACTGTGCAAGAAAAGGGGGGAGCTCTGCCAAGTGCTACCCAGGTAAAAATTTGTTAGATTATACCAGCCATGAGAGCACTTCTTACACATACTGGTCAAAGTCCTAAATGCAGAGTCACTCTCTCTCTCTCTCTCTCTAAAACACACTGTTCCGAGGCTCAACTTTTTTTTTCTTCAAAATAAAAGTTGTGCAGCTGTTTCAGCATTCCCATGTGAGTACCTTCAGAAAATTTGTTCTGGTAAAAAAACTGTATACAAATTAATGAAGACGGATGGATCTGGTCTGTAAGGCTGGCTCTACTTCAAGAGATTGTAATTATTTTACAATCTGGCTTTTATTCACTCTGGATGATGTGTGGATATAACTATGCAAATTAAAGCACTGCTCATAATTTTTAGCATACATAACCTAATAACCTAGAATTGGCTGAAGCAGAATATGGTGTTTGCAGCTGGTAGGACAACAACTACATGAAACAAATCAAAGCTACATCAGTGAGGAAAACAAAAATTACCAAGTTCAGATAGTGTCAGTAGAAAACTGTACTGTTTGCAAGATAAGATTTCAACATAGATCCAAACTGAAAATCTTGCTCTGACATCATGCTGACATAAATCAGGAGGAATTCAACCGCAGCGAACACAGGCTGTAAACAAAGTTATAAAGCAGAAGCGGCTGAGCGTGGTTCTCAGCGAACACAAGTCATGAGGGCTTCAGGTGAGACACAATTTCCCGCAGACGTCAGAGGGCCCATAGCAAACCTGTGCTAGCAGAGGTCTTGATGGGAAACATGGAACCCAGCCAGAGGAGCGGCAAACCAGCAGCAAGGCAGCACCATGTGTGCAGCTGCACACCATGGAACCGTGTGCCCCCTTCCTGTCGAGGGAGGCAAGGTCCTGCCACTGGTTCTTCCCTACGTCCCAGCACTAGAGCTCCCTTGCAGCTTGATTCGTGCCGAGTACTCTGGGTGCACGGGCTGGAGTTCCTGATATGGGACAAGTAGGATCAGGATGGTTGGGATTCTCCTGCAATTGCATTAGTGGTTGGAAAGAGAGGAGAAGAGGGGCAGATTTACACAGTTAAGTGCACAACCCTGGCGTTATCAAAGTTTGAGGCAAGATAAGGAAGGTATGCCTTAGGCTGTATATGACCATGAAAGTTTACATTACATTATGCACAAATTATTATTCAATTAACAATATTTTCATGGAATAACTCTATATAACAGCGAGATAACATATATTAATGTGTATTTTCACAAAGGAAAACCTAGGAGTTAAGTGGATTTTGAAACAAATAAAGTCTCTTCCTAGAGGTAAATATATTGCTTTTACAACAGAGTGATGGTGTCAAGTTTTGTTAGCCTGAAAGGATCCACTAAGTGATCCCCACACTGTATTAAACTATTTTCTTGACACAGCTCTTATACTCTTATACTCTTGATAGGAGTATCTAAAGAAAAAAATATCAGACTGTCATCACCAGTTATTTTGTGTAGTTCAGTTTCAATTTCCCCACTATTTCTATTCCCCTGAGAAGTAGAGAGAATACACCTTCACCAGGAAAACAATTACCTGTATCAGATTGCAAGATCTGGAGGGATCTGAAGATCTTTCTTCAATAATATGTGGTGTTCAGAGTGTTGTCATATTTTTAAAGATCTTCTTCATCTAGTCATCATCTTATTCGTTCTTGTCTGCCAAGATTTACTATTTCCTTCGTATAGTTTTCATGCTCTGGATTTCAGCATTTCAAAATAATTTGCTGCTTTTTGAAGTGTGCTCACTCACAGATAATATGCAAAGCTAAAACTTGCAATGAAACCTCCCTTTTCTTTCTGTTTCACATTATGTCCATATATTGCTATACATCTGTTATTTAGAGGGATTTTCTGTAGCTCAGGGTAAAAATCTAAAAAGTTACAAGAAAGGAAAAAAAATTCTCCAAATTCTCAATGAAAGCTATACCAAATATGTTTCTGCTGAACCCTCAAACCTTTTATCTAGCAGCTTTATTGGTCCTGAAAGTAGCAAACATCTTAAAAGTAAATTTTTCTGGGTCTACTCCAATGTACGTTTTTGTTCATGGTACTTCCATTCAAGCATGGCTTGAAGAAGAAGTACTGTTTGGGGGAGCTGAAATTCCCACAGTGAAACTTTGACTACAAAGAATTCTGGAGGAAAGAAAATATTAATAATATTTATAGGAAATGTAACACAACTTCATGTTCATTGCATTGATTTTCATCTTCCAAAAAGCCTTTTGTGACCATTTTTTTCATTCAACACAGCAACTACCTACTGACTTCTTTATAATATTCAGAAATCATGTCTACATGTTAAATAAGTATTTGCATAAATCCCTTGACAGAAGGCATTACAGAAAAATATGATAGATCAGCTAGACTCAGGCCTGAAGCCTGAGTCCCACTGGAAAAATAACGTGTATGAAGTTCACCAACATGGAAGTCTTTGCAGATCGCAGAATTGGAGCATGTTGGAGTAACATTACTCCAATATGTAGGCTATATGTACTCCAAATTGTATGCTATACTGGACCTGATACATGGAATGCACTGAAGAGGTGCACTTTAGTTATAATGAGGAAGTGTAATTCCAATGAGCTTTTCCTTGAAAGCATTATTGTAATTTTAAAATGTCCGTTATAGACAAGCTTCATCATATTTCTTACTTCAAGTTAATCTTTTTAGGATTAATTAGAATGGTAAAAAGATATTTAAATGATGCTCTAGAGATATCTTATTTAATTTTCAAACACTAGACGAAACTCAAGTAGAAAATATCTAAATTATTTTTTCTCCATTTGTTTTCCAATAATTGCTGTTATTGTTTGCCCATCACAACCAGTGACCACTGCTCTATATGATGCTAGTTATTTTAATTCATCTTCCACGCATATGTTAATGTGAACAAAGACTTTTTGAACCAAAACCTTGTAATACTTTACCACTCACAGAACCTGAGTTTTCCAAACTTCAGTATCTATAACAACAGTTAAGTAATTTGATATTTAATACTATATCTCAGGGCAAAAGACTGCATATGAGGTAGAACCCAAAACATTCTATTCTGCTTTCTTTAATGCCACATATTTCTTATTGATCTGTAGCTCTTTGCCAGAAGTCTAGAAATGTAATTATTTCTCCTACTTTGATTTCAAAGCTGTGGGCAATTAAGATGGTAAATTTAAGAACCCATAATCTGTGTGTGTCAGACACTTGATGCTTTCTACTTTCTAGCTAAAATACCTTCTGGCTGTGAAGATATGTGTAAGCATTGCTGGCTGGGGTTTTCGAACTCTGTAGAAAGACACATAGGTGGGAAGATCAACAGAAAGGGGAGACAAAGAAATTATAAAGGCGTCATCAACCACATATGTGAAAAAGAAATTACCTTTATAAAAAAGCTGGAATATCAGTGAGAAAAATAACTGGCAAACTGTATTGTAAGAGTGGTAGTTCTGTCGAAGTAGAAAGATAATTTATCTAAGCAGCTTGCTGTCTCAAGGCCAGCACTACCCAATATTTTCTTCAATGGTTTGGATGGAGAAAGGAGAGATATTCTTATTCCAAAACAATATTAAGACAGTAATATTTTCTGAATGTCCTTGGCAAACTCCAGAAATGCTCAGAAAAAAAAAAAAATTAAAAAGAGGATATAAAAAATACCAAGCTCTACATACACATGGGAATAATCTGCAGGACAAGGGGCCACTGGCTAGGCAGCATTTCTTCAGAAAATGCATGGGAAGCAGCAGTGAATCATACACTAAACAATCACAGTCTTAGGCAAAACAAGCGTAATTCTGGAAGGTAATAAAAGGAGTATTGTCCAGAAGAGCAGCCTCCCACTCTCTGTGTTCCTAAGGCTCACCTGAAGCATTGATTTTTGCTTTGAGGCAACACGATTCAGCAGACACATACAGGACTAAACCTTGACAAAACAGAAATTTAGAAAACAACTCATGAGTAAAGACAGAAGGTCACACAATGCAGCCTAAGGAAAAGCAAACCTAATTAAAAATATTCCAGAACACAAATATAACTGTGTAATTTATGGAAACAGACTATTTTCCTTACCCCTGTGGTCAAGAAATAACAAACTGCAAAATAGCTCATAGGGTTGTAAGTTATGGTAATAAAGATTGAATGGTAAAAAAAATACTTTTTAAAGGAAAGTAATAAGGATATTAATTGCTGAGGGAATCTGTTCTTAGAAACACAATGAGTAGCTTTCTAAGCATAGATTTTTAAAAGGCTATATGAGCAGGTTTCAGAAATTATTAGTCTTGCCTTGGATGAGAATATAGATTAAATAATCTCTAAATACATCATCAAACCTCATATTTCTAAAATTCTTTGGTAACCAACTGCTATTTTGAGCTTCTAACTGAACCTGCTGTTTAGTTTCAGATTTTAGTGTGCATTAAACCATTTACCAATCAGCTGTGGCACTTGGGCTTTTCAATCTTTCACCTATTTACCACTTAACCCAAATTTTGAGCTTTGGTCCTTCATTCAGGCAACAAAGTGTGACACTTAAAGCTTTAGTCCATTAAACACCATAATTTCTGTTTTGCTTCCATAAGTAAGTATGGGGTCAGGGGCTTTCCTGAATTTTCCACAAGCAACAAGGAATAAGTGGGGAGCTAAGTTTTTTGCATCCATTTTCTGCACTAATGTAGTTCCAAAAAAAGACAGCATATTTCTACATGCTTCTCTTCTTACAGGTATGAAACATAAAAATCTAAAGCAGAACTTATGAAAAGAATTCTTACTCTTCAGTACGATACTTTGCACCAGTTTACTGTTTAGGAAACTTGTAACTAAATCCCTAAGTAAAGTATGAAGAGAAAACTTTTTCTAGTAGAAAGTGCAACTAATCCCTAACAAGATTTTTATTCAGTTATTTCTAAGATTGTTGGAATAAATTCACTTGATAAAGGCTGTTCACAGACTAAGGATTCACACTTGGTGCATTAGAAACCAGAGTGGATTATGTGAAATCTATCTATACCATCAGTGTCACTTCAGCAAGAAGGTCTTCCAAGGCTCTCTACAAGACTCTCTACAGAACAGCTTCCAGAGTCTTCCTTTCTCTCGTAATAAGAGGGCCAAGCCTCTCTGCACACCTTTTACCAGCTTCCAATCTCCATGCAGGGTCTCTGAATCTGTCTATACCAAGCTAATAAAATTGTCCAGATGTCTGATGTCCCCAGAAACAGGTTAAATGCTAAAGGAGATGCTGTGATTGCCTGCCATGCAAAGGGTAATTTTATCACAAGCATGTCATGCTTGATATAGAATACTACCTACTAGGACTGTGTTTGTGTAATGGTTTAAGAGCTCAATTATAGTTACCCACATTCTTCATATTCTTTGGCACAATTCCTCCTGTTAAGGATCAGGCTGAGTGGTGTTTCACCCAACTGTTATACCAGGTTTGCATTAAGCTTACTGCACTCTGAGCAGTGTAGGACACTCTCAACTGGTTTCTTCTTGTTGACGTCAACAAAACCCACTCTAAAACTTCACCTGATGACTTCTCCAAGCTTGAAAAACCAGACAGAACTGAAGAGAATTGTGACTCATTCAGACTGCAGATAGAAGAGTTGTCAAATGTCACTGGATCTATTGTAGTACATGTGCTGAAGCTCTATGAAAAGACTTGTGCAGGCCTTTAAGTTCTGCCTTCCCTTTTTACCTCTTCTAAGTAAAATAAATTCTAAATGAAATTCTAAAATAAAATTGTTTTACTCTCTCTTACTTTCCCTGTTTACATGCACACACAAACTGAGCAGAAGCTTACGTCAATGCCGTCATGCAGGAGATTAATTTCCCTGCTAAGATTTTCCTGCTCAGACTGGAACACAGGAACTTGGCTTAAGAAGCTTCCCAGTGCTTTGCTTGTGCTTTTATATTTTTCTATATCGTAAAAGTCCTAGTGAAACTCAAGCAAATAAGTAGAAATAACAAAAAAATTCAAATACCAATGTCTTAGGAGAACATTAATTTTCCTGATTAATAAAACTCTTCTCAAGAATGTGACCAGTGTCACAGCTGTATTTTATTGGATTCTACCTGGTACTATTAGGATTTTATACTCTGCATCTTCAGTGAAGGGAGAGAGGGGGATGAGAAGGAAAGCAAGGGAGGAGAAATGAGAAGAAAGAAATTCCTTTGGGATATATGATGCTAAACTAGCACTGAGATACACAAGTCAAAACATGGCATTCTTTGGTTCTGAGCCAGTGCAATATTATTATTGGCCACAGTTGATGGAATTTCAGTCTGTGTCGGAAAACACAGTAATTGATGTGCCATGTGTTTTCTAAATGTATACACATAATGGCAACTGTACACTGACAACAGAGCAACTACTGACTAAGCATACTGTTGCTCTTTAGGGTGGAAAAGGGTAATAAAATCCCCAGAACTTAGTACAGATGGTCTACATAAAATCAAGAAAAAGATAATTGCTAAACATTTTCAAGGGAATGATTAAAATACATGCCAGTATCTGTTTGCTACAATACTTAAATATAAAAAAAAAAAGTTTAGAAATTCAGAATTGTCCAGCAAGGAAAACATGACTAACTGTGCCCTATGTTAAGCATGGCTATTGGACAATGTCAAAATCATGACCAAAAGAATTTTTCTGCTAAATTGCAGTTCTGCATGGAAAATATATGAGCACTTAATAGGACAGAGGCTATGCTACAAGGAATTAGAAGATATATGGTAGACTACATCAATTTTCTCTATATCCAGTAGTTCTCATCTGAATGTCTGGAACAAAGAGGCAAGAATCTATCATTAGCTACCTCTTCAACTACAGTTTTTTCTTTGTAAGCCACATTCAAATCTGTGTAGGTGGCAGAGTCTGAAAACTTAATTTTTTGATTTTTTTTTTCATTTTAGATTTTTAAAATATTTTGCACTGTCTTTCATCATGGTCTCCAAGATCATGTATTTCCTAGTTTTTTGAAACTTACTTCATTATAATTGATTAAAATACCCTGGTCTATGCACAGTTATTGAGAGTTTCTGTTTTTCATCACTAGATTTCTGGCATCCAGTTTGACTGACACAGAAGCTATCTGGAAGTATAAACCCATACTCTTCCCTAGGGGATTAGCAGAATCTGGGACTTGTTGCAGTGTCTTTTCAATCAGCGACTTGTTCTTTGGTCACATCACCATTGTGAAAAAAAAAAAAAAGATGACACAGCAAAAACTCTACAGGTGATTATAAATCATCTTACAAAACTGTTTCATTGAAATAGCAACACTAATAACAGATCTTTGCTTTCTGATTGTGAAAAATTGCTTTTAAATTACAGTTTCCCCACAGATGTCTTGAAATCTGACATCCATCATTTTTAAGCCTTACAAATAGTGATAAATGAAATTCTGAGTTCAGCTCTATCCTCAGATCTGTAACATGGCCATAGACAAAATATGTCTTGTGCGTGACTCAAAAATTGATTCTTCTAAGACAATAACATTTGGATCATTCTTATCTTTCTATTATAAAGATATTCACAAAATGTAATGCATACAGTAATGATCCAAATTTTTTTTCTTCCTATCTGGATTCTATTACGGCCTTTGCAATACATAGTACTGTCTTTCTAAGATAAAAAGATTCACAAAAGCTTTTATTCTCCTTGTACTATATTACCTACATTATTTTTCTCCTTATACCAGCTCACTATCTTCCCAGCACCCCACAGACTTCTTCCCAAGTCTATTTATTGTGAGGACATTCTTCTAAATGTGCCAAGTATATGTGTACTCATGACAGAAGACTTGCAGGAAGTTTATCTTTTCCAGCAAAACTTTACAGAGACTCAGAAGAAAACTCGCCCTGTTATTTGGCAACAGCACTTCCAGAGAGGAAAAACAGCAACCAAAGGAGAAATGTGGAATTTTATATATCAAATAGTTTTCTCTCTCCCCACCTGGTAAAGTTAATTCTTAGGATGACCAAATTATGTAAAACAAGGCCCTCCTGCTAATTGCAGTCTAGGCATGAGAAAACTCTGAAACTATTTCAAATGCACTGGTAATGATCCTCAAGAAGGGCTCACTAGTGTGTTCATGTACAGGACTCCTTGGGATAAATTTGACTGTCAGTTAATCTACAGTGAATTTGTCAGTATATCACTTATTTAGTCAACAAATTTTAAAAATAGAAATGGTGCTTAAAAGTAGTTCAGTGCTCACACTTTTTATCAAGGGTCAAAAGTTTGTCAGAAATATAAAGCAAAAAGAACCTGACTAGAGAATGTGAAACACACCAAGCATTACAGTTTATAAACAATGACTCATGATTTCCTACAAAGTGTCTGCCTAGATTTTTTTCACTTTCCCCTCTTCATGGAAACACATCCTTTTTATTCATACATTTAAAATCTCATTTGAGAAAAATTAATTTCAAAACTTTACTAGAGCCACAAGCTAAAACAAAAATTCAATATGCATTCATTTTATACCATAATCTCTCTGAACTCAAGGCTGAGGCAGACTAATTTTGCTAGTTAAATTCTCCAAGATGTTTGAACGTGGGTACACTGTAGTTGGCTTCATTCTCCGTGCAATTATCAATATGAATTTAGCATACATGTAACTGGCTATGCTCCCAGCCCCAGAGAATGAGCTGTTTTGATTATCTACTAAAACCAAAAAGTACTCGTCAGGGTATTGTTCAACTCCTTATATATGGTCTGTGTCTACCTAGACCAAAGAATGAGTTACTATTTTTCATACTAAATCTTAAAATTTAACTAAAAGCAACAAAGAACAGAATTTTAGACATAATCTGTGCACTGATGTCCTTCATAGAACTATCAAACTTCTTGTGAGTTACTCCTGAATGGTAAGTTAAATCCCAATATTCAGTAAGAAAAAGGTTTTCCAGTGTCTAAAAACATCTTGACAACAGCTGGAAAATATTTTTAATAAGATATATATCAAAACTGACCGCTGTATAATATTGTATGTTATCTGAAGACTGGGTGTATTTCTCTCCTTTCAAATGGTGTCAATTTTCTAGCTCTTAGAATTTTATCATTCAGTTACACTCACCCCCTAGTGGAAAGATGAAGTGATTTTCTTCACACTCTGCCTCAGCTTTTTCTCCTAACCTATCAAAAAACATGCTAAGTTGTGTTATTTGTTCTGATTCTGAACTATGTTACATGAGTACCTTCTGACTACAATCGTATACCATCAACTGGGCATTTGAACCAAACCACTGAAACACAATTCAGATGAAAATCATTAATGTTAAGATGCAAGATTCCTCTGTTGTGTCCCAGGAGCTTCAAGGTTCCCCTTAGTCATCACACTGAAATATTGTGCATTTCCATGATTTTCTTTTTACAAATTCTCATGACAAAATAAAAGGTTGCCGTTGCACTGTGCAATACAGTGGTCATTTCAACATTAATTTCTTCTTTGGCAAGTACATTTCATACCAGTATTTGTTTTCTTTCTTCTACCTATTAAATTTTGATATTAATAATTAATTTTTATGAGTAATAAAATCAGATCTCCCCTAATATTTAACACTTTCCTGTTAATATAAAATACATATTCTCAACAGCTTTTGAATACCACTGCCATGAGCACAGTAAGTCTCCTTTGTTATGCAGGTTATTGTCAAGCAGTAAAGTATAATGAGACTAATTTGAAATTAATTATATAAATAGCCAAGCAGCAGATTTTTAGTTAACTTGTTGCAGAATTGATAAATAAGCAGGGAGGTCCATACATTGATTAAAGTTATCTGCTACTATCCTGACAAGACAAGCTAGAACTGGAATTATTTTGCCCAAGATAACAACATCCCATCCAGTCAAACAGTGTGAAACAGATACTACCACGTGTATCACAAACTGATGTTTTCGCTGAAGCCCAGTAGCGGTGCCATAGAGAATGTCAAGCACTCAGTGGCTCTGCTATTATCAGAATATTTTTTCCACTGCTCTTTTGAATCTTCAGACCAGACCACTTCTTTACAAGAAGTAAATGTATGCATATAGAAAAAAACAATATAAGACATACTGGTGATGTAAGCAGGCCCAAGCAGTCGTGATGGCTGCAGCTGAGCACACGTAACACCATCAATTCATGGAATAATCATGGAACTGTTGAGGTGGGAAAAGATCTTTAAATCATTGAGTCAACCTGTAAACTTAACACTTCCAGGTCCACTATTAAACAATGTCCATAAACACTACATCTTCATGTCTTTTAAGTTCCTCCAGGGATGGTGATTCCACCACTTCTCTGGGCAGCCTATTCAAAAGCTTGTTAACCTTAAAAACTTTCAGTGAAGAAAGTTTTCCTAATATTCAATCTAAACCACCCCTCACACAACTTGAGGCCATTTCATCTCATCAAGTACTAGGCTTGTTACTTGGGAGGAGAGACCAAAACCCACCTCACCACAACCTCCTTTCAGGCAATTGTGAGAGTGATAAAGTCTCTCCTGAGCCTCCTTTTCTCCAGGCTAAACACCCCCATCTCCCTCAGCTATTCGTCATCAGACTCATTTGCCAGACCCTTCACCAAGCTCCATTGCCCTTCTCTGGATTCGCTCCCACACCTCAATGTCTTCCTTGCAGTGAGGGACCCTAAACTGAACTCAGTACTTGAGGTGCAAGCGCACCCATGCTGGGTACAGGGGAACAATCACTGCCCTGGTCCTGCTGGCCACATTATTCCTGATGTGGGCAAGGATGCCACTGGCCTTCTCAGCCACCTGGGCACACACAGGCTCGTGCTCATCTGCTGCCAACAAGCACCCCCAGGTCCTTTTCCACTGGGCAGCTTTCCAGCCACTCTACTCCCAGTCTGTAGCACTGCCTGGAGTTGTAATTGTAATTCATTAAGATTCATCACAGTTAAACAAAATTTGATTAACTCATGGTTTCCCCACCATGAGTTGCAGAAGTCTAATCTTGGACATCTTGAAAAACAGACCACCTTTCATTCACCTTCATTGGAGAGAAGTTATTATAACATCGGTCCCACTGATGGCAGTAGCATTCACTATGACTAACTCACTGTCAGTGTGATCCTCAAAGAGCAGAGGGAGCAATATCCATTCCATTTGTTTTATGTGGTAAATCGTGCTCCCAACAAACAGACCTATCAAGTCATGATAGGTCTTGACCAATCAGGACATCAGCAGTAAAAAAAAAAATGTGCAATTTGAGATAGACTTAGGAAGAAGCTATTTCTATTTCTTTAAAGAAACAGGTTTTGGGGGTCTTGAAGTAAAGCTATGGGAAGACACACTTTCCACTGAATTTAAACCTTTTCAAGCCCAAGAGCCCTGAATTTGGGTGTTAACTGTCAGATACGCTTCCAGATATATTATCAAAGCTTACTGCAATTTTCCAAGGGAGGAATTACACTCTTTTAAGTAACAGCAATATCTGCCATGATGATAGTAAACATCTCTCCATACAGCCTGATGGCAGCACTAGTACAGCTCAGAAACCCAAATGTTAGAGAAGAGGCCTGAGCAGGGCACTTAGCACAGTATCTTCTCCAAGCCTTAGACTGAGATAACCAGGCATGGGTCAAACCATTTGGTGGCCGATGCTCCCCTGCCAGCGACCTGTGCCTCACTGCAAATGGTGCAGACTGAGCTTGCACCCTTTTTCCTGATACTACTCTTCAACTTCTTGAGGCTCATTGCTTGAACTTCTTGTGTTCAGTTAATTCTTGTGTTCAGATTGAGACAGGTGCTCCTATTCCACAGTTTTATTTGAAGTAACCCACAATATTTATTGCGAGGCCACTATAGCACGTTAAATCTTTAAATTCAATGACACAATGATTCCGGTTTGATTCAGTGAAGTGACTTTACCCTAAAGAGACATATATATAAACAATAAAGGATTTAACAATGGTGTGCACTTAAGTAGCATGTAAAATGAAATGAGCTTTTTATAATTAATGACTGTATGACAGGCGCTAAAATATAATTGTTCATTTAGCAGCCTTCCTTAAAGAGTGAGGCACTTATGAATCCAGCTTTTACCCTGATTCTATACAGCCAAGCATCTGTGCCCACATCACATTTGTCAGTAAAATTTCAGTTACAAATACAAATTTTTTTCACTTGAAGCAATACAATTTAATTATATCTTTATCCAGATTAGTTATTTGAATTCTTCCATTATACTCTTCGACCTTTAGGAAATTATTCTTTTAGTGATATGTTACAGACCAGCTCATATGCCACAGTAAAAAAAACATTTCACAAAAACATATAGCCTAAGGAAAATGTCATGGGCTACTCAGGTCAATTCTGCTAAGGCTGTTTGGTGTGATCATTTTTAGAAAAGAAAATACAGGGAAGACCAAGGAAATGCCAGGAACATGTCTATATAAAACCATGTTGTTTTCTATTTCTGATAATATCTGTCTTTCATATCCCTGTGGAAATTATTGTTTTTGTGATTTGGATTTTTCTGGTTTAGGGAACCATATCTTCAGGGGGGGATTCATGGGGCATTCAGTTACTGTGCTGTGCAGAAGCTCATGGTACATATCCATGGAGGAATAGTGATCTGGGATAATGATGAATTAGGCTTCCAAGTGGCTCAGGGTATCAAAAGCAAGAAACGTGACTGCAAGAAGGGAGCCACTGATAACTCACAGACCTGCAGCTTTTTGGAAACACCAGGAATAATTGCAGATTTAAATAATGCTTCATTGGTCTC
Source organism: Corvus moneduloides (assembly GCF_009650955.1). Classification (NCBI taxonomy): domain Eukaryota; kingdom Metazoa; phylum Chordata; class Aves; order Passeriformes; family Corvidae; genus Corvus; species Corvus moneduloides. The sequence goes on along the minus strand of NC_045482.1, from coordinate 14,781,597 downwards.
TTCCAGCAATGGCTGCCAGCCATGAGGAAATAAGACAGAAAGTAGATTTAATTCTTAGAATAACTGGTTCTGAGGCACTTCACATCTCAGCATTTTTCTGTTAGATCAAGTAATGACACTAACTATGAAACTGTATTTGCAGATGCTGAAGAAAATTGCATTCCATCTAAAACTGAAAATTCTAAAACTACAAACACATATTCTTGAAAAGAATAAGAAGGGGAAGACCCAATCACTCATTAACACAAACATGCAGTCCGGCTCCCTGAAAACAAAAATAAAACCAAACAAAACACGATGATGATCTGGGACAAGTGTCCCAGAACCATAAGACTGAAAGACTGTATTTGCTCTTCACAAATTTTATTTCCAAAAAAAGAACATTTTGCATTTCAGTTTGACATTGTAAACACTAAAAAGGGTACAAAATCTTTCAAGAACAGCACTGTGATAGACATGCAAAGCTCAAAATGGGATACAAAAACAGTGCTTTGCAACCAAGAGAAACGATGCAAGCCAAGACAATGATCAGCGTTTGGAAAGAGATGCATGAACTGCAGAAGTCAGATCACTATGTCAGTTTTCACAAGTGCTAGCAGAGATCATATCTCCCAGCACGATATTTTATTAGTTTTCATAACAGCAGGACACTTTACTATTGTTCAAGTTTGTGATCACCTCCCAGATCCTTTTCTGTGGTATTGCAATGTCGCTAGTTTAACCCCATCATATGTTTGCACAGCTGATTACTATCGTATGAATGTGATAAAGGATTGGCAATTTTACTGCATTTTAGGACAAGTAAGTATCACTTTGAATTCTAACTTGTCTCTCCCTGTATTTGCAGGTTTTGCTATAAGTTAATATTATTCCAAATTAAAGAACAAAAATACAGCCATGTCAGAGGTCTTCAGAGCTGTGGAAACACCCTTGTATTTGTATTCTGACAAAAAACCTTTGATAATTCTTTGCAAAATATAATTTACAGCCAGTGTATGATTCTTAGAAAGTTGATCTGAGCCCTAAAAGCAATTATATGGATATGTTTCTCAAGAATCAGAGAAAAAAAGGTGCAATGAAGCAAGCCACTGTATTCATTCAGTGACCACAGCTGGGGAAAAACTATGTCTGAAAGGCAAAGCCACCACACAGCAAACAAATCACACTTACAATCTAGTTTCAACCAACTAGTATCAAAAGCATACCTTCAAATTTGCAAGAAAATATTCTTCTACTGGCAACTATTTTAAGGAATGATCCTTCCTTGGACTCTATCTAAATTGATGTTTACAACTAAAATTTAAATACACATTGGCTGTTTCCCCAACTAAAAAGCTACCTTGGTAACTACACACATCATGAGTAGTGAGTACACTATCCTCACGGTTTTTGTTACAGAAATCTAAAGCTATGACATTGAAGTGACATCTGAATGCATACTAGGCAGCTTCAATTTTTACTTACAGAAATTTAGCTTGTTACTGCTAATACTGTGCAAAGCCTTGCACACTTATGCCATATTGATGGTGGAAGCTGATCGCTTCATAGAACATCGTTTGTTAAGTGAAGTGAGTGGCATTTAAAGTAGATTAATGGCAAAAATAACCTGGTTATTTTTCCTTTTTATACATGTGTAAACAGCGTGGACTGACAGATAAGACTCTGGGTTGTGACCCAAGAGTCCTGGGCTTTTTGTGAGTCCATTGACTGATATTGGACAGGTCACTTTCAACTGAGACTGCCTCAGTTCATCACTGAGAGCTGGTGAAATTTTTTCCCTTCAAAAGCTGTTTCACTTTATGGACTAAAAGTCTTTGCAAGCGCTAAGTATTCTTTCTACCTTTGTTTCTTTTCCTGTATCAAGCAAACTTTCATTTCAGTGACTTGGTAAAAACAACAGTTTCTTTTAAAACCCCTTTCCTATGCAGTCATATCTAGTAGTATCTTTTTTTGTCCCTGTTATATAGCAGGTGCCCTAGTTTCAAACAGATTTTGTTAATTTGTGGATATGTAATTTGCTATTTCTTACTAGCATTTGCCACACATTCAGTATGGTACAAGCTTTAAGGAACTGCTTTAAAGTGACAAAAAGTAAATATGTACTGGTTCTCAAGATTTCTGCCTTGTTACAAAACCATACTTACTATTTGAAATACTGCAGTGATTTCCTGCTGGTACTTTGCTCCAAGAATATCATGAGCTGTGCAGGTGGTTTCTGTCACACTGTCATTCATATTTTTGACAGATTTTGAGTCTGCATAATATTCCCTGATAAACTTCTTAATGTTATCTGTGCCAAGAAAGGAAAACTTACGTTCTGCCAGCTTGCTGACAAACCCTATTGATGATATCAGACACTTGCTCAGTCAGTAATGCAAATAAACCTTCAAATCACAGTGAGAAATACTAAAGAACCTTGAAAAATGCCAGTATACTTGACCAGTCTGACTCACTAAACCATAGGGATACGTGTAATTTGTTGCATATACATAATCTTAACTAAAAAACATCTTTAGTCCAATCTGGAGTTCAGCAAACCTACTTACCCATTTTCATCAACACAATGCAATCTTTCAAGTTAAGCAACATTATAATGCAAGAACAGCATCCCCTTAAGTTGCAGACACAAAACTAAAGCAGGTTGTCCTGTTTCTGCTTCTTAAAGGATTCTTCACTGGCATCTTTTACTGAGGGAAGAGTAAGGAGAAAGAGTACTGATATTTCCCAAGTCAGCTTCATACAGGTTTCCTGAAGGAGTCAAAGATAACAGTTCTGTGTTCTAAAGATTATGTTATTCTGATTCTGAACTATGTTACATGGGTACCTTCTGACTACAGTCATATACCATCAACTGGACATTTGAACCAAACCACTGAAACACAATTCAGATGAAAATCGCTAATGTTAAGATGCAAGATTCCTCTGTTGTGTCCCAGGAGCTTCAAGGTGCCCCTTAGTCATCACACTGAAATATTGTGCATTTTCTTGATTTACTTTTTTACAAATTCTCATGGCAAAAATAAAAGGTTGCCATTACACTGTGCAATACAGTGGTCATTTTGACATTAATTTCTTTGACAAGTACGTCTCACAGCAGTATTTGGTGATGATATAAGTGTTTGGCACTCTTCCCAGCTACCTAATTACTCTAATGTAAATCTAAAAGGAAATCTACATCCATATCCAGCCCTTTTTGATACCATTAAATTTTAAAAGGTAAACCCAAGATTCTAAATTGAATATCACAATACACAAATAAATATCCATTTATTTTCCTGATGTAAAAGTACTGAAATGTCTACACTTTGACACGGTTCTCTTAGACAATATATTCACTCATTCTAAAGCTGAAAGCTACTTTGAAATGCTGTTTTGTCCTAACGTAGCTAATCAGCAACTGGGCAGAGTGATAGGAGGAATTTAGATAATGTCAGTTGTGGCCATTCTACAGTTATTACTTCCGGAGATTTTTAGGTCTTTTCCCTCCCTTACTACTTCCACTGAAGTAATTTCCTCCTCCCTTTCTGCCATTCTTAATATTTTTTTTGTTACACACCATTGGATTCCTCCATTTTTAGTAGCATTCCAGGATGAGTTATGTTTTGGGAAGGCTTTGATCCTAACACACAACAACACAAGGTTACAGGAGAGACCTTCAGCTAGAGTTGAATGCCACAGGACTAGGGGAATAAAGGCAGCTCTTTGCACCAACTCCCCTGGTTACGAACAGAGCTTAGGTGGCATGCAAAAATAAATGCTGAAATACTTATTAATAGCATTTATTTGTTAGGTAAAGACTTTTCACTAACACAGCAATCATTCGTAACAATTTGGAAAAAATTTTCTGTACTGTAAAATTTTTAAACCATGTATTTTAAACATTTGTTTGCTGTGATACTACCCAAATTTCCCAGCGATAGATAAAGATATCAGTGTGTAGTTGCTATACAAACAGAACAAAAAAGCTCGTTGCTACCCCAAAGATCTCACAACATATGTTAAGTGAGAAATGAGTACACTGATATGTTACCAAGACTGACTTTTGTTTTAGACTTTCAGCAGTGACTGGTAAGAATGCATCCCACAGTGGTTTACTTATAGGCAGAATCAATTATGCTTTGAGTCATTTTTATAAGGTTCAAAATACAGAGAAATTACAACTATACCTTGTCAAAATAAGATCTTTGGTTACAGATAATTACCGGGGAGCATCTATAGGAGTGAAACTACAAGTTATTTGCTTAAACTGGATTAAAAAAGTACATGCCCCAGTCTAGACAATGAATAAATGCCCAGATAAGAGGTGGAACTGGTTTCGAATTTGAGCAGTCAGCTTCCAACACTGACAAACAATAGCTAAAACAGTTAAAATACTTTCCTTTGTATAGCCAGTACCGTAAACCCAGCATATTCCATCTTTACACAGTTGTGACACGTTTCTTGCAGGCCAAGCTAAAGGAAGGCAGCTCTGAGAGCCCTTGAGATCAGCATAATTTCCTGTTTAAAGCACACACCTGTGATGCTCCAATTTTTTTTTAGTTGATTCAGTTGAAACAATAACTTTTGGAACTTACAGTAACATTTAGCACATCTTTAAAGGGTGCAAGTAGATAGAGATTGGTGACTGCAGTGATAATTACACTTGCCAGGAAGTGATGAATCATTTCATATACTTTTGCTGGTCTTATTTTAAAAGTAAGAACTTGGCACTTTTCCTTTTTTCATTTTGGCATATGCCCAAAAAGCTGCAGCATTTTTTTCCAGACCAAGGGTTAAAACAGACACACAGAAAAATGAGACTCTGCTTAAACTGCCAGACTGTTAAACTCTCCACACTGGTATGGGGAGAAAACTGGGGAAAAAGCACTAGAAAAAAACTGCAGAACAAGAACTGTGAGGAGTTTTAAGCTATGAGATATGACGAAAGATCTGCAGAAACCCAGGTACATGTAAATGGACCTAAGAGGAGTAGAATGGGTAAGAAGACAACGAGTTGCATTTATTTCTTGTGACAAATGGATACTTCAGTAAAATAATTAGTGTTATGTCCATTATCCAAGAAGAATCCTGTAATGGTGGAATTTATTGGCATCACATATTGAGGCAAGACTATCAAAAGTCTCATTAAAGTCCTCTGCTTAGTTTCCATCAAAGGTTCAGGTCTAGGCACTTAAACACCCTCATTACTTCCTAGAAATTCAAACTTCATTTCTCTATTTTTCCTGAGATTTCATTAACAACCATCAGTCACTCCTGAGCATAGTTTCTTATGTCCTGCACACAACTGTGCTCTTCACTGAGGTAGACGAAGAGAAGAATGTTTAGAAACTTTGACTTAGAACAGTTAAATGGAAGCAAAGGACCATTTTCTATTAAATTCAATAAGTGCATTAATGGATACATAAAATCAGCACTATCTTTTAGAAAGGCGTAAGATATAAGAAATACTTCCATCTCCACGCTTTTTTTGAAAGCCTTTGGGCACTGAGGATCACATGAACACTGAGAGATGCCATGGGAAAATTTGGTTTAAACATTTTCACACTCATGTTCTGCAATTGCCACTGAAAAGAAGATCTCTAAGGGCTTAAAATAGCAGGCAGCATTGATTCATATTTTCATGCACTGGTCTAACAGGAGATCAGAAATTTTAAGCATCTGCTCCTGACCCTGACACAAACACAACCCCCACTCCCCCCCTCCAAAATTATAATAAAAAATTTCCTTTAAAAGAGTCTGTTTGGAGTAGCAGTAAATGCTAAATAAAATGAGTACTGGCAGCCCATACATTCACATATGAATTCCCCAAACATCTTGCATTTAAGTTCTGGTTTGGTTTTCTTTTCTGATTATCAGTATTCTGCATTTCATCACATATATCAGGCTTTGACTCCCAGGAAGAAGCACCACTTTCAGTGCAGCCTATCAGCTACACCAGCAGTCAGGAACATAAACAGCCCAGAGGATACTGTCCAGGAAACTCTTAAAATCTTTTTACATGCTGTATTGTAAATAATAATAACATGTGCTTTTACAAGAGCTTACTGATCATGCTGGTTTTGGTTTGTTTGGGGGGGTTTTTTGCTACATAATATCTTTCTGTGCTATTCTGCATTAACAATACCTATCTTAACTGTGGAAATGTTGAAGGGCATCATCAGTTTTGTCTAAAGTCTCAATTTCATGCCGTAATTTTATATTATTTTCCTGGTATTTATTATAGTTCTAACACTATTTCAATTTGTAAAACTCACAGAAAGAAAAGATCAAAACAAATATAAATACTATGTTTAAATTTATTATAACTTTCCAAAGGTGTGGATGAGTCCAGCCCCACAGATACATTTTTAGCAGTGGTATGAAGTGATGCTACCGCTAAAGATTGTTCTTACATTTTTTTAAGTAAAAGGAAGTATTCAATTAATTTCTTTCTCCATTTTTTCTGAAGGCAAATTGGTGTTGGTGACTTGAATTGATATTGGTGTATATAACCCTTGCATACCAAAATTCTTGAAAGCATTCAAGTTCATCTAAGTAAGAATATGGGAAAGAGTATCAGTCAGATTTGACAAGTATTTGGAAGGAAAAATATCACTATCAGTAAGAGGAATTTTCACAAAGATAGATAGATATATATGTTTAACACAGTTGACTATGAAAAATAATAAGTATTTATTCTACTTTATCAGCCAAAAATATAGTTACATAAGAATCAGCAAAAAGGAGGTAATAACTTTCAGAGATACATGAAGGCAGTATGCTTATCATGACATTTACGCCTACTCAGATGTTCATCTGGGAAAGTCATATTGACAGCTTAGTACTTGAAGCCATCATTGTTCACAGACACATACAATTAATAGCTAGACAGTAATGAGATGTAAGTCTACGTGAGTATGCAGAGGGTGGAAGGTTGTGGTGCACCCACGTATAACCACTACAAAAACTCCCTATTGCAAAGACTGTCTTTATAAGCAGATCAGGAAATATCAGACTAAAATACTATTTTTGTGAACCCTATAGACTTACTTTCCAAGTCTGGCCACTATCCAGAATCTTTTGTTTGGAAGATGGAATGAAGAGCATGAGGAGAGGTTTCAGAACTTGATCCCCCTGCATATCATCATCTTTAACAAGACAGCACTCCCACGCAGGATGGACTTGGGCAGATCCCATTAGAATAAATCACCTGAACTAATCAATAATCATTTGTCTTACTGACTTCCCAGATGAACTGATTGTATAACATAAAAGAAAAGTAAAAGATTAACAAACTTTCCAGCCTTGAAACTGTTTACAGTCTGGTAAGAAATATACATAACATTTCTTATGGGATGGAGATTTTAGCATTTAATCAGTTCTACCAGTGACTCTGGATTTCAGAGGCCTCAGAAGTTAGTCCGTAGAAATGAATTGTCATGCAGGCCCATATCAGGGGAAACACTGAGTAATCAAAAAGTGCAGAGATGAGCAGGAATAGAGATGAAGAAAATTCCGTATAACAGGGAGGAGCCTTTTGAAATTCAACAACGGCAAATGCAGGGTCCCACACCTGGGGAGGAACAACCCCATGCACCAGCACGGGCTGGGGATTGCCTGCTGGAGCAGCTCTGCAGAGAAAGACCAGGGGCTCCTGGTGGATAACAACTGCCCGTGAGCCAGCAGTGCCCCTGTGGCCATGGAGGCCAATGGGATTCCGGGGTGCAGCAGGAAGAGCACTGCCAGCAGGTCGAGGGAGGTGATCCTGCCCCTCTGCTCAGCCCTGGTGAGGCACATCTGGAGTGCTGTGTCCAGCTCTGGGCTCCTCAGCACAAGAGACACAGAGCTCCTGAAGCAAGTCCAGAGGACAGCAACAAAGATTATTAATGAACAGGAGCATCTCTCTTACAAAGAAAAGCTGAGAGCTGGTCCTGTTCAGCCTTGAGAAGAGGCAACCTAAAGGAGACCTCATCAATGTCTGTCCATATCTGAAGATAGAGTGCCAAGAGGATGGAGCCAGGTTTTTAGTGGTGCTGAGTAATAGGATAAGAGGCAATGGGCAGAAACTAGTGCACAGGAAGTTCATGAACATGAGGAAGAATTTCTTTACTGTGCGGGTGACCAAGCACTGGAACAGATTATCCAGAGGTTGTGGAGTCTCCCTCACCGGAGATATTCAAGAACTGTCTGGATGCAATCCAGTGCCATGTGCTCTAGAGGCCCTGCTAGAGCAAGGAGGTCGGACCAGATGGTCCATTCCAATCTCACCTATTCCATAATTTTCTGATAATGAACCACAGCAGAGAGGAAACATAACATTAACAAGAATGTGGAACAATGACCTAATTTTACCAAGTAACTAAATATGAGTTCATGAATTTGCAACCTAATCACCTGTAACAAGTAGGACAAAAAATCCTTCTCAGAGTTTTTAAGTTTATTTTTTAGAAGCTGATTAAAATAATGAAGTAAAAAGCTAGCTTTTGGGTGTAGCTTGAGTGAGAAGCACTTTAACCATCAAGAGAAATCTTGCACGTGACAATACTCCTTAACAGTAATGAATGAATGATGAGAGAAAATTTACTGGTATCATTTGGCCTATTTTGCTAGAAACTCATTTGGTAAGGAGCCACGAGAAGTTGCAATCATGTCAGGATATCACATTGCGTTGAAGTGACTAAACACAGAATGTAGCACCCATCTTTCAGCAAAAATGGAGGGGGATGACAACCTGCTTCATCAACACTGGCATCATCTAACTTTAAGACTAATTTTTCAAACATTAATAGGAAAATATTCAAAGTAACACATTTAGAAACAAAAACAAGTGCATAACCTTGCAAGGAATTGAGTGGTTTTGTAAAAGGAAAAAAACCCTGTCTTTCTCTGCTGCTTTCTCTTTGTGACTCATACTCTGGGAGTGGAACCAGAACGGCTTGTTGTCCTATTTCTATGGAAAAAATCCTTGAGCAAGTTCATTCTTGATTAAGTTAGCATGGTGCCAAGCAAATATAAAACACTGCATCTTTGATTCTGTGTTTTCTATTGTTCCGACTGAGCTGGGGGAGGGAAGCAATCTCATGGTTTTGTTAACCGTGCTTCAGCACTGGCTTTGCTGTGAACAGTACTGGCATAACATTTCCTTGTGCTTTTCAGCTTCACTGAGGGAAAACCTTTCTGATACAATTTAGGGATTGAATTTCTCAATACACAAGTTATGACTGTGAATTAATACTTGCATCCCAGCTCTGACAGTTCATTCCTATTCCATGCCACATTCATTTAACTGTGCCAATAAGGCAGATCCTTAAAATTATATGGATTCCTACAGTCTGGAATTAAAGGTGACTCTTCTTTCCAAAAAAGACTGAGGAAGTTAAATGAGGAAAAAATAGCTTGACTACTGAAGCAAGCACGTGTCACTGAATTCAAAGCTGTGAACTGAAGCTGCCACAGATAAGTTGGATAATTTCTGGTGTTAATAATTTTTCCCACAGTATAAATGTGACCTTTTTAAGATTACTTAATCTTTTAGGAAAGTGTTAATGTGAACAGAAATAGAGCTACCTTCCATTGAAGTACAAAGGCCTGAATAGAAGTGTTATGATTGCATAATCACTTCACTATAATTGGTAATATATTGTTTCCCAGATAACACCTTTCCTCATTTTCACTTTCATAATCCATTTACAAAGGTAGGGCAATCTGGGTAGTTGCAATTACCTATGTAAGGCATTGATGTCTTGTGGATAATGAAATTTAAATTCAAATTTAAAATAGTAGCCTACATTTGCTTATTACTTTTGTTAATGTGATAGTTTACTGAGTAAAACATCTCTTTTCCACATGTAACTGCTGAGCTTAAATCTTTGTACATGAAGAAAAGGCAGCTTGTAGACTCACAATGTTAGGCTTTCAGTGTTAATTATGAAGGGAAGCATGGGGAAACGGAAATATTTGTGATAGGAATAGACATCTTGTAACAGGATAATAAAGAAAAAGAAAAGAGCTCTTTCAATAGGGGAGGCTGTATTTAATCATGAAGTGAAGCAACAAAGGCTTTTGTGTTTCTGACACTTTCCTCTGAGGCAACTCAACAGAGAAAAAACAAAACTTCTAACTTTCATTAAATACTTTCAGAAGTGCTGAGTGTATACTGAGAAGCCTTCAGCTACCTGTAAAAATGCAAGTACAACATTTTAGACTTCATCACTTAATGTGGTAGATATTTCTACTATTATACCAAATACTGTCCAAACTTGTGCCTGCCATGCTAACTGAATGATGCACTAGAAAGGAATTAAATGTAATTATTTGGTTTGAGGGGGGGTGTTATCTAATAAAATTGTACCCTCCCTTTTCCTCTGTTCCCATTCCCCAAATTACTACAGAAAAACTGCCAAAATAAAATTTTAGATGACACTCTGCAACTGTTTTTTCTTTCAAGGTCTAGCTCCCCTCATCTGCACTCTCAAAGCTTCACAGTTGCACTAAACATGGTGAGATCTACTTGTGATAATCACAATACAAATTACAATCTGCTGATTTTATTGTTAAAAATAAATGTAATGACGAACTGGAATACGATTGAATGCATGTGAGCTGAGGAGCCCATCCTTAATTTGTCTATTTGCAAAAAAATAGCCCATTAGTGAGTGTGGCAAAAATCCAAAATCAGAGCAATAAATAGCAAATTCAGTGCAATCTGTTTCTGCGTTACTACTATAGCTGCAGCCAAGTGGTAGACAAAGGGAGGTAAACATGTTTCTTTCCCTTGGGAGAAGGGGGGAAAAAAAAAGAGAAGATTCAGGGAATTATTCTTGTTCTATCAAGTGATTTGTTCATTTAGCAATTAAGAAAATGAGAATCATACCCAGTAAGAATTAACTCTGAAAATTATAACATGCTTGACATAGCCCAGTGTTCATAAAAAGGAATTACCAATAAACCTTAGCCAAATTCCACTGCATCCATGAAATACTGCGCTCTTTTGTCACAATAAAGTAAATCTGGTTTGAGGTCTCATTTATTGTGTTGTAATTCAATAGTGTCCAATTATACTGGTTTAAGTGAGACCAGAACTAGGCTAATTTTATTTGATTATTGACTGGATTGAGAAATCACAGGCTCAAGTTCTATGGTCTATGCTCTATAGGCACAACTGTATTATCTTTGCAATGCCTCAAAAACTAATACATATCTTTTATATTCTTCATTCAAAACCTCCAAACCTCTTTCATGCTGTTCACTTCAGAAAAATCTGTAGTAAAAAACACATTGTACTTGAAAGAAAAAAATTGATTGTTGGATCTTGATATTTTCTTACATCTCTGAAGTGCAGTCACCACAAAGCCCCAGTACAGCCAGGAACTGGAGTGCATTTAAATATTATTAGATCATAATGGACTGAATAAAAGCAGATGACTGAGCAAATAGAGCCCGTAACTGGGCCATGAAGTACTTCTTGCTGAGATTCAAAATTACATTATGCAGCAGCCCTTTTGTGAAAATCATCAACTAATTTTCAGAAGTGAAGCATCATATAGAGATTTTTGTAATCATGCCCATATAGGAAGCTGGAATTGATCCCATGCATATGGTACTCTGCCAACTTCAGTAAGGCATGGGTGCCAGCTAAAGACAGATTTAATATAGCTTGTACAATGTAGAAAAATTTCAGTTCCATGCCAGAAGTATCATCATAATGAGAATCATTGTCAAATGATAAGAATGCATTTTAGTGTGAGAAATCACATCTCTTGTCACTTTACATTGCCGTTATAGAGCTTTACACAATACTTTTTGAGTCTATTTCAATTCAGGCACCATATGTAAAGCTGCATTACCGTTTGTCATTACTGCGAATGAAAATAATACAGTTAATCTCTAAAACTATGAATTCTACCTTTTCCTTGAGATTCTTCCCCTCAAAATCTTCCTCTGCTAAAGCTAATGTATAAATTGAAGCATAAAGTTCCATTCTATTCCCTTGATCATTCACACAAAAGGTGCATCTGAGATTGCATTTGATATATAAAAGTTGAAAAGTATTTAAAAATCAAATTCTGCTAATAACCATGTTTCCCCAAATAGTAACATGAGTCAAGAATCCCGCAACTTCTGAGTCCTCTCTTAAACCAACAAGATGATTTTAGCATTGACCTGATGATGAAAATATTCTGAACTTTTAAAGTAAAAAGTCTTAGGTAAAACTCATAGGAAATTATATATTTTCATTAACTCATTCTCAACTCTACATTTTGCTGTGATTTTCTACATGAACATAAGGATATTTTTATATTACAAACATGACATTTTGGATGCAGCTCTGTCTTTCAGAGAAGAAGATGAGCGCAATACTAGAAGGCTAAATATGACCTCATACTGAGACAAGGTTGACTGTCTCTTATATTCAGAATTTATCTGGTCAAAGCTGATTGAAAGTCAGACAGAAAAATAGATGACAGAGCTGGCTCCATATGGTTTATATCCATCTGAGCCAACTATTTTTTTCAGGAATAGATAATATTAAAATCTTAGGGCATGTTTGTTCCTGTTAAAGAATTAAATCAAAGTAAGATTTTTCTCTAAGAATTCTAATATCATACTTATTTTTTCTTTTTATATTATATCAGTAGACATACTGACAAAGTTGTATTAAATCAATCATGATTTAGTCTTCTAAAAAGCTCTACATGCTTAAACACATACTTTGGTTTGGGCTCTAAGAGTGATACAAGCAAGTCAAAGTTTGGATTGAGCTATAAACTCTCACAAATCCCTCATAATCTTTTGGGATGCTCATATCCTGTGTTTACCTCATATCCAGCCTAAAAACAGACTTGCAGTTGTTGTACAATCACATTCAAACCATTTTGTCCCTATCTGCTATGAAGGCAAACCATTTTTCTTCTCGCTAGTGTTCACTTTCATACAGCATATGAACCACATTCAATACATCAATGGTAAAGGAAAAGGGAAATGTTTGATATATTAAACTAGAATTAAGGATCATAAGGCCTAGGCCCTAAGTGTTCATGAGTTGTCCATTTGGCATTCTTAGAAATGCAATTTCTCTTTCATGGAAATATATTACCAATTTTTTATTTCTTTCTAAAAAGTCGCTAAGTATGCATCAAGCTTTTTTTAATTACAAAGCCAGGAATACAATTACCCGTATAAGTTTATTGAAACAAAATGTTTTAACACTTTCATGCCTTGTTACTTCTAAACATTACATGTTTAAACTTTTCTGGAACAGCAGGGATTTTCTAGCAACCAAGTGGAGAGGGAACCCCTTTTCAATGTGTAGCTCACACAAAGTAGAAAATGGCTAACTGAACTACCCAAGAAAACAACTGAAAATAGAATTAAATATTTCTCTCTTGGAGGCAAAGCTTTCTCACAATGATCACCGGACTATTTACATGTGTATGGTATTACCATTCTTCATTTTGATGTGTCTTTGACAATTATTTTCTAATATTTTAGAGAAACAAACAGTATTAAATCAATCTGCTTAGAAAGAAACTTCAAAATCAAAAGGTCAAGATAAGCCAAATTTTCTATTTACCACATTTTAGGTTAAGAACAAAATTTACACCAATCAGATCCAGTAGAGATAAACTTATTTTGAAGAGTATATTTTTTTTCACTCCTTTTACATATACACTCACCACTCTAATACTGTCTATTATTCAATGATTACAGTTTTCCTTCCAGAGGCAAGTGTACTATTTCACTCCATGAATCAAGATAGTTAGGCAGTTTTGAGGAGTCTTCAGGACAGAAATATCAAGGAAGAACTCAACACTTTCCAGCAGAATATAATAGTGTGCCATATATATAATGTGTTAGAGGCACAAAATACATGCATTAAATTAAGAGATGGAGACAAATTGCAAATACAGGTAAAGTAATTTGAAGTCTCATATTTGTTCCAATTATTTAGAATGAAGACCCATCATGCCTGTTCAAGGAAGCTGTAATACTAAAATAGGGATTCCTTGTCAAAGCAGAATATGGCAGGGAAAAGGCTATCTCTGTCTTACTCCCATTGGCTGTTACAGGATTATCCCATAAACCTGGTCTGTAAACTTGAACTGGATTATGGCTCCTGAGGGCATCTTGGTAGCTATTGAAACATAAAACATCCTCTGATACTTCAGCAGTTTTCTGTGAAAGAGAAATATCCTATTTTCAATTACCTATAAAATCCAAGGTCTTTCTAGTTAAGTTGAAAATACCTAAATCAGAGTTTGCCAGCAATTTTCTAATTGAACTTCTTCAATGGAAAGTTTCAGATTTCATGGACATCTTACTTTGCTGATAAAACTATATCTATCTCAGAGATTTCCTGACTATAGGTAACTATTCCTCTGGGTTGCTCAGAGCTGTGTTCCCAGGTCATCTTTGGCAGCAGAGGGACTAGGACAAGCATCTTTCAAATAATCAGGTAGCTGCCACTTCAGTTTAAGGGTTTGGAAGTAGAAAAGTCAGAAAGAGATACTTATTCAAATTTTTTAAAAGGCAGTTCAGAACACTCATTCTTCTGATTTTTTAATCTTGGTGACCTTTTTCAAGGTTTTTTTATATAACCTTCTGAGCAGGAATTCTGCATTCCAACCCACCCTAATGGAAATTATTGCCAAAGATGTAATACTTTTTGCAGTGCAGTTGCCTGTGCATCAGAAAAACACACACTGAAGATAAAAAGGAGCCATCAAAAGGGACAACAATTTGCAGCTCCAGCAAATTGCAAATGCATTTCTGCCAAACAGGTATCTGAGTTATCTTAAGCGAATGTATTTGAGGTTAGGAAATCCAGTGATATCAAAAAAAATCTACAGTTTAGAAGAAAAAACCTCAAAACTTTATCAAGCCTTTAGTAAAATGGCAAAAGAAAGCTAAAGAATTAAACTAAGTGGTGTCCAAGGTATTGCAAAATAAAAACGAAACCAAAAAAAAACCTAAACTATTCAAAACCAAATAAATAAATAAACTATTCAAAACACAATAAATAAAAATACAAAACATATAACTGCAGGTAAGCATGGTGTTAGATGTTAATTCTTCAATAAATTCTGCAGACAACACAGAAGGAAAAAAAAAAAACTTATTTAATTTCAAATTTCCCAGGCAGAACAGTTCTGTATTGTAGAAGAACAGAAGAAAGAAGTAAATTCTACCCAGCAGTTTGTTCTTTACTCTCTTTCTGGCATAAATTACACTAACAGTGAACTATTCAAATATAACTGCCTCCAAACACTGTTTATCAGAGAAATTCACAACAATTAAATGTCTCCATAATATTTATGGAGGCTACTTGTTTTCCTGGGGCGCCAAAAGTCTGGGGAATGGTTGGGTCAAACAAACTGTAGCCAATGTCAAACAATAGATAATGGAGCATAAGCACTTGTACAGACAAACATCTTCCTTGAGATCGCTTCCTGTTAAATAACACTACTTCAAATAATATCTGCATTATGCTTGGAAGGTTAAACGGCTGGAATTCAACAGTCTCTTACTCTGGAAAACTTATTAAATACAAGCAACAAAATCATGCAAAAATGCTAAATGACAGTGATTACAAACACGAGATCAGCAAAGAAGACAAGAAAAAGCACTTCTTTTTTTTTAACATTGGAGTGATATTTCTAGAACTACTAATTCTGGGAAAAGCAAAACTTTAATATACATGTTATTTTAATGTTCTCCAGTAGATGATACCTCAAGGTATACTGGCTTTTCTGGAACATCTAAAATCAGATGTATTTGCCTAAATTGTCAGAGACAAGCAACTTAGGAATACTTTTTGTCATTTCACGACACTGACTCAAATGAACATACTTCTCTTACTCATTCAAAATAAGCCATTCCAAATCTCATTACAGTCCAGCTTCATGTAGAGACCGTAAACAGTACAATTGCAGCTAATGAGTACTCATTCTCAGGGCATTCACTTCAAGAAGAATAAAAATTTTAATAAAGCACTCTTCAGCTGGTTTTTTTGATTTGCAGATTCACGCGATATCGCCAGTGGTGGAGAAGAGCTTTATAGAGCCAAGGCAAACAACAGGCTCAGGGGGGCTTAGGAAACAGTTCTGTAACTGCTAGTTATGGATTACCAGGCAGCACTTCACTGATTCAGCTGAGGTGCAAATAAATGATTACAATTGTCCTGAATTAGCCCGAGTACCCAACACGGATGTTTATACTGGCCTTCTTTCAGGCCAGCTATTTGTAGGCTGCAAAAGCACAGATGTTATCTGTGCATCATAACTCTGGAGTGATGTGGGCCATACTGGATCCTCATAAAACCTGCTAGTTTAAAGTTAGCCTTTCAAAAATACCAGAACAAAATTGAACCTGCAGAAGAAGCTCATATTGGATCAACATTTTCTCTCATGTTTTGATACAATACTAAGCACCCTAGTACTGGATTTACAATACCACAGAATCAAGGACTTAAAATGTGACAGATTCAAGACCATAATTGTTTTCTTAGCGAGCTGCTCAAGTAGGACCACCTCCTTTAACTTCAGGTATTTGTGCCCTCAGACAACTTTCTCCATTGTAAGGATGCAACTAGGATGAAAACACAGAGGGAATCCAACCTAGGAACCGATAAAGTTTAAGTTTATAATAAGGGTTTAGAAAAAAAAAGTTATTACTATTTTTACCACAGAAGAAAGAAGAAATCCCTGGGTGGTGTCAAAACCAGTCACACTAGAACGGGTAAAATAAAAGCATGGAGGCAGCAATGAGAATTGGGAAGCAAGAATGTATAGTGGGAGACAACTTAATCCACAGTACCTGCAGAAAAAGGTCACCTTTTAGGGATAATGCATCTGAAAAACTCACTCCACTCACAGAAAACCACTTTGGAAACCACGTTTCTAGCAGAATCCACAGGAATAAATACAATATCATGTTAACAGTATTTGACTTCACAAATGAAATTACATATGCTGGCCAACAGTCAGAATCACACAAGCTTTTAGGAGCAAGTCACACACTCCTTTAAAATCACTATTCCTTGCATATATGTATTCAGGAAATGTGTCTATACAGTGAGCAGCTGCAGCCTTTAACAGAAACTGAATGTAGCAGTTCTTTACAAGTCTAAGCAGTTTTGTAAAAGAAAAGAGAGGTCGGGGAGAATGCTGGCTTCTTCAGTCTGCAGCACTGCCTGACTAATTGCAAAGCTTTATGGACTGTGAAAACTGAGTCACTTCATTGTCAGCTGTAACTTTATAAGTGATGTACTCAATTTCTGTTTAGCTTCCCTCAACCACAGCAGAGTGCAATTTTCTCTCCTTTTAGTCACAACTGCTCAGTTTTCCCCATCTCCCTAGTAAAATGAAAGGATTTACTTTGTATTAAGTTCTGACTACCTCTGTAGATCCTCTTTATGAGGTCTTGTTTCAAAAGTTCCACAAATTGCATTGGTGACCTCAAGTATGTCATGAAATTGTGTGGGAAGGCAGTAAAGGAAAAACAAAAATCGAAATACCTGCTGTTGCCAGAGTAAGAACTCTGTCACTGTGCAGTTTGCGAGCCAAGCTCAGCCCATTTGGTCCTTAGTCGGTTGATTAGTTGTTTATTTTCCTTCCCTTTGGAAGGCTTTGAATGTCTGGAGGGGGTTTTTGACAAAAATAAACCTTTCATGTTAGATACAATACAGTAGTGCTGGAGGACTCGCTGCCATAGTAGATCTTACACCTTTTTTGCAGTCTAAGTCATCACATAGTCTCCAGTAAATGGCAGCAGAAATAATGGCAGCAGAAATAATTGCAACTGTTTTGTTCTAGCCCTCCTCCAGAGATGATACCAGGAGTAGGCCAGATCAGATGGCAAACACAAACAAAATGGTACAGTACTAAATGGGTTCACTCCTAAGCGATTATTTTGACATCTTACAGGAAAAATTCTGTCAGGCAAAATTTTGATAAACCTGAGGTTATGTTTCTCTTTCAGATGTATGAAGTGAATGCCTATTTTTATTATAACTTCCACTAGTAACTATGTAATTTCAGTATTTAGGCATTTGCATTTTTCTAGCTCCATATAATTAGCAAGACAAAAGGCTTTTTCTCTCCTATCCAGATATTTTGACTTCACTCTGTTGTGGAGGTGGAGCAGAACCTGAGAGTAACGTGTGGGAGGGCCATATGAACTCTGAGGCTTTGACCCACAGCTCTGAGAAACTGCGGCAGGCTTCAACGTGCAACAGCTAAATTGGAGAATGAAGGTTTTGAAGAAACATTTGTAACAATTGCTCAGCGTGCACGGCAGTCAAGGACCCCTGCACAAGGAGCCGGCAGGAGTTCAAAATGAGAGGAAAGTAATTATTTGTGTAGTCAATTATATAAAATCTCTTTCTAAGCAGAGAACTGAATAGAACACTTATAAGGTAAATAGCTATAAAAAGTACCTTTTAGAAAAACTTAGAATGTTGCGTGTAGCATAACTAGAGTCAGACACCTAAGCTAAACAAAAATACAGACTATAGAAACTTAAGACTTCATTTAATTGCGGTTTAGTAGTCAGCTTCAAAAAATGTTATCTTTAATCTCATTTCCATTGTCTTTAGATATAATATTTAATTTTAATTGGACACATATGTGAGGGGTGTATGAACATATTGTTTTAAAGCTCTAATAGGGAATCTCAGTATTCTATTGTATTATTTGGGGACTGTGACACATGTAAACATGTGGCTACTGTTCTTACTGGTATCACAGACAGATTATGGTTTGTGCACCACTTCCTCAATTTGCAATCATTTCTAGCACAGCTTTCTATAAGCACAGCAATTCACCTACCCACAGTAAATTTGAGGACTAGCATTTATTCTAATCCATCGACAGCATAGGTACATGCCAGAAATCGCAGAAAAAAATTAGTATAAACCTTAAAATTAATTCTATGCCTATTATCTATATGATAATAATGGAAATATCTTTCTAACAGTAAAATAATATGACTGGATAAAAGAGTTCTCTAAATTGCTAGTGCTAAATAGCTAAAAATCTAGACTTATTGAAAATCTGAAATTTATCATATTATACATTTAATTAGATACATACTTATAAGCTACGAAGTTATAATTATAATTGTTTACCTGACTACTCAGGTGACAGACTTTGGTTTCAAAAGCAAAAGAAACTGTTCACAATTTATAATGAAACTATTCTTACTGTAATTATAGCATTAATGAGATGCATATCAATCAACAGGTACATCATCATATACCTTCCATTTTCTGTTCAGAGCATTTCTGAAAGCAACTTCAATTTTACTTAAAGTCCCCTTAGAAATACCTGTCATTTTGATTACTTTTAAGAGCTTATGACTTTATAGGAAAGCTTTCACATTACAAGAAAGTAAAAATAGGCAACATTACAAGTAAAAACTACTTGAACTCTATACCCGTTTGTTCCTGATGTAGTTAGCACTAAGTGACAAACTGTCTTGCTACTTTTTACCATAGGTATCCCACCTGTAATTCTACCTCTTTTCCTCTTTTTGTTTGTTCAGTACTCACAAAATTTATAAATCTTTACATCACAATATGTTACGTTTTGGTAATCTCTTCAGTTAAGCTTTACTGAACTACCAAAATGAGGCAAATAGAGCATAGAAATAAGGGCAACAAGCAAAGAGGAAATACAGCATAAAATAAAACGTAAACAAGCAACTCGGAAAAAGAAAGGAAAGACCTCTTTGTCATATCTGGTTCTGGAAACTGTTCTATCACTCTTCCACCAGTATCCATGCACCCAAAGAACAAGTGACTTTTCCCTAAATAAAATTACCCATTCTGGTCGAGTTTAGACCTAATTTGGCTGCTAATATGGATTCTATTCAATGCCTTTAAAAGAATTCTATCTTCTGATAATTCAGCAGGTACACAGGAAGCCATTTTTCTACTTTCTTTGACATCAAGCCAAATTTCCCCAAATCAGTGACTAAGGCCCCTTTTTGTCTCTACAAAATGTGTATGCATGCAATTTATCACTGCAGCATTGCAGGATAAACAAACTGGGTCTACATGTCAGTCCCTTTTAGTGTCTAAAACACTTCAGGCCCTCCTTCCCGCAGAAATCGGGGTCTCTTATGTTGAATGGGGGGGGGGAAAGAAAGCGAAGAAGGTAAGGAAAGAGGCTTATGACTGTTTTTCCAATCCCTTTTGCCATACAAGTTAACACAAATTCGTTTTAACCAGTGATAGCAATAACCCATTCTCATTTTAAAGCAGTAACAATTTTATAAAGTAGTCTATAATAACCACATGTGAATTTCAAGTCCCCAAATTCTTGGAACCTTAGACTTCAACTTTTTCCACTCAGAGATTTTTTTGGCCAATTAAGAGACAATTCTAGCAAATATGTGTATCTATGAAAAATCAAGTTATTTACTCACTGATGAACTCAAAGGAAATTCAAAGAAAGAAAACCTACCCTAATACTATGTCCAGCAGTGATGAGTATAGTAGAAGCTACTTGCAAAGAAGATGTCTAAGATGCCTACTTGCAAAATAAAATAAGATGGTGAGGGGGAGACGTG
Source organism: Corvus moneduloides (assembly GCF_009650955.1). Taxonomy (NCBI): domain Eukaryota; kingdom Metazoa; phylum Chordata; class Aves; order Passeriformes; family Corvidae; genus Corvus; species Corvus moneduloides. The sequence goes on along the minus strand of NC_045482.1, from coordinate 14,761,047 downwards.
TGACTGTTCTGCGTTGACATTGAGTGAAGTGGCAAACAGACAAAATAGACCATAAACAGACAGCACACAATTTCACACAGTGAGGAACAACACGGAGTTAAGTCATGTCTACATGCAGATTAAGGAGAATACCAAACACTGCAAGGCTGGTAAGCATAAAGACCTCTGCTTTAAACCTGGTTCTCTGCATTCCAAATCAAAATGCTTTTAAAATGCTGCTTTTCTTTCTGAGCTCCCTACGATGCTCTATCAGCACCTGAAGACAAACTCTCCTGGGCAACAAATCATCTGGATTTATTGACACCATAATACATTTAAGCTGGAGACTTATTCACTGTCTAAAGTAAGATTCCATCCAATAGAGAATGAAAGGTTGAGGAAGAAAAGGTGTAATCAGTGCCATTAAGCAGCCTGAGAAGGAGCCCCTTGGCTGGGCTGTGACAAGATGTTTTTTGAAGTGGAAGGTATACAACACTCCCCTTCAGTCAGGCAGCTGGAATTCCTGCAGTGGCTTGAATGGCTTTTGTTTTTATTCTTCTGCATAACAGGGAATTATAAAAGCCACACTATTATATGAGTTATTTAGCTGTCCCTTGTTGTTTTTGCTTTCTCCACGAACTACAAAACATCAGAAGCTTGCATTCTGCATACTGAAAACACCTTAATTCAAAAACGAGAAGATACAGTCAAGACAGAAATTTACACGACTAATTTTCACAGGCCTTGTTTCACTGAGCTTGTGTTTTATACATTCAGGCATCAATAAAATCAGCACCAATGTTAAGGATCAAGTTATGTAGTTCAAATTAATATCTTCTCTGCCAGATAATGTCCTTGGTTGCAGCACTGCTGCAATTCCAGTGTAAGGAAAACAGAGTGGGATTTTTACTAGCCATACAGAAGGACTGGTTGTAAAGCACCATGAACCAAATAAAAGTTATAAATCATTTTAATTTTATTCAAAACATCCCAGCCTTTATTGCAACACTAGATTAGCAAGATCTATTAAAGCCTATAGAATAGAAAACCTGTAAAAAGGCCTTTTCTTTCAAGCTTCCACAGTAGACAGCTTTTCTTATTGGGCATTCAAATAAGGATTTTCATTTAGCTTTAAGCACATACAACTCACCTATCTTCTAGAATACTCTCTATTTCACAAAAATGAATGATAGAAACAATGAGCCAACAACAAAAATACCCCAAGACATATGAGGTTAAATGGAATTCTGCTGCCAAATCCATAATTAAAATTCTATTATGAAAAAAATCTGAAATGCTAACAGAAAATTGAAGCTAATTTTAAGGGTCTATTGTACAGCTTTTGAACACTATCCAGATAGCTATCTAAATGAAATCTGATGTTCTTTCAGAAATAATGACCTGCTTGCCAGAAGATAATCAGCACTCCCAACTGGCAAAATACAGTAAAACTGTGTTGAAATCACATGAAAATTAGGTAGGTCTGTGGACTCTATCAGCAAGAACAGATAATTCATAATTCAAACCATGAAGTCTTGACTTCAGTGTAAATACACCGCTGCACACTACTTTAAAAACTCCATAATTTGGCATCATACGTAGTTTCATTAACAGTTCCCACCCCTAAGATGAAACAATTCCCCTGACTGACAGTTTATAAAAGAATTCTTCCGAAGTCAGATTATCTGGCATCCCACTTATCTGTCCCTCTCCCCTACCACATACAAACATGCTTCTACTTTGATATCTCTTCATCAACAAAATGAATCCTTTTTCTTAATGATTGATGCTTATACTATAAAGTGAGCCTGGACATCTACTCTGAAACTTTCAACTCTTTGAAATTTCCCCATACAATATTCATAATATTGACTAGTCGGTGATTTCCAATTAACTAGTGAATAATTAAAATAAAACCATTGGTAAGTCTGAAAAACAGTCAGCTGAGCACATGTCTAATAATATAACCTGGCTTTTATAAGTACAAGTATTTTAGCATCATCTTGTCATAACAGTCATGAGGTTGACACCAACCTGTAAAAAGTGCATGGTTTCCAAACACTTAAGCTCCATTTGATATTGATACACCACAAACTCCAAATATCATTTTAACTACTCCTGGAGAACCATAAACCCTGTTTCCTGGAGCTGTTGTACTGAGTGTCACCAATGCTTAGTTATTTATGTTAGTTTGTTTAATGGTACCATTCCAGAGGCAGTTGAAAGGAAATGTTTCAACCCAAGAGCCTAGTGGTAACAGAGAACTTACCGAACAAACAAAAACAGCAGCTAAGACCCTACACAAATGGAAATCTGCACAAACTGGTGGAGGTCTCTGGTAGCAGAAACTCAGAGGTAAAATGTGTGACATCATCAAATAATCAAATTTCCTCTGCTGCATACACTCTGGAGTTTTTACGGGAACATTTTTCCCAAAGCGAATTATCTGAAACAGAGTGATGATAGGATGCAGAGCAAATATTCAAAAATATACCACAGAGAAGTTAAGATAAATCCCTGGCCACACCTGAAAAGTGACTTTACAATCAAGCAAAGCAATTTCTCTTAAAATAAAGCAGATGGTGGAAAGTCCCTTCCCCACAGCCAGTTTGAGTCTCTACCCAAGGCACAGAGGAAACAGGCAGTGCCATAGCCGGTGCATCTAATCCTCCACGCTTTAAATAACCTGTTTATCTTCAACAGCTGAGGCACTATATAGCATCTGTGGAATACCTTTAGAAACCCAGGATTACAAATCTTTCCAGCAAAAATACTACTGCGATTTCCTTGCTTCAACAAGTGTAACATGTATTTATTTGTAACATTCTGACATCAGCTTTCAGAGCAAAAACCTGGCAGTTACTTAAAAGAAGATGTTGAAGTTTGAAGGGTTTAGGACACACTGGAGTTTCTCTCTGACAGGTTGCAGATGTTTATTTACTGATCATTTGCACCAAAAGTCTACATGAAAATTGCATTTGAGAGGAGTGAATTAGACACAGCATGTACATAGTGGTCCCCTCAAATACTCCTTCAATCAGTTTCTAGCATTATTGAACACCAAAATAATTGACAAAAAACAGACGCAGCAACTTCCTAATAGCTAAGCACCTTTTAATATAGACTTCTTTACCTTCAGTCTTAAAGGCAAAGTATTAGTACTTCCTATAGAATTGCAATAATATACTTACCCATACATACTGACAGCAGTGATGAAACAGCTCCAGAAATGCTGATTCTGAAGATAACATTTACAAAATCATATCAGAGATATGGAAGTGCTAACTTGGAAGGACTTACCTGCATTTCAATTTGGATAACAACTCTCACTCATTATACATCTTTTAAATGAGATGAATGAACCTAACAGAGAGTCTGACATTAATCTAAGTACCCTGGTAAACGAGACCAATGTACTGTATTGTGAGAGCAAATACTATTCACAGCTTAAAGATAACTCTCCCGTTTGCTAATTAGACATTTTAACAAACAGAAGAAAATTATCTTTCCCAAGGAACAGAACAAAAGCCAAGGAGACAAGCTACTCACATTCCTTTGAGTCGTTGCCACATTTTCTCTGCATGTCCTCCTATTTGGTACTGTACAGAGGCGCTTTCCAGTTCCCGAGTTGTTTCTGTCGCTCGAGCCCCCATCGTTATTGTCCTACAGCGATACAGTTACAGTCAGGCTCAGCAGCAAGTAAAAGCAGTCCTTAGTCCGCTACACATTTCAGAAGATCCACGCATGTTAGACAGTAGCTGCTGTCATATCAAAACACATCAGAATTACAACAGCTGAGGGACGATCCTGCCTGAATTGCTATTCACTTTGACAGACAAATCCACTCTTCCCCCCCAAGCACAGAGCAAGTACACACAGCTCCTCTGACCTCACGAGTCTAATCCATATGGGAGAGCCAGCTAGTTATACTACTGACTGCTCAAGCTCCTTTCTCATGCACTTTTTCTGCTGTAGGAATACACACAGAAGCACAAAAGATTCCTTAAAATGGACTATAATTCATTGCCATGCAGAATAAATGTGAATGGCTTTAACAATCCAGAAGGAAAGAAAGGCTGGTTTCTGCTTTGCAGGTTGGAGAAACAGTCTGCAATACGAAAGCAGATGGTAGATGCCAGTATCAGCCACATCACCCTACAAAGAGTGTATGTTCAAATGCCAGAGATTTCCTCTCTTTAGTTGATCCTGAATTGTTTCTTATTGAATAAATATCTACCAGCCTCTCAATAAAAATATGACTGTACAAATGCTAAGTCAGTAGCAAAGACATGTCTAAATCCCTGCAGAAGAGAAATCAGTGAGCGCTACAGGTTGTTATTGAAGGAATATGCTGTAATGATGACTGTTCACCTTCTCCTAGCAACTCCACACAGTAGGTAACTGTCAATTTAAGTGGTGGAAAATGCAGCAGCTGCAAGACAGCCCGCTCCGCAGATCCTCCGGGACAGCAGCATGTGTGTGTCAAAATCTGATGCTGAACTGTGTGTGTCTGCCAGCAAAAAACAATTAAGTGCATACAAACAGCAAAAGGGTTGAGGACTAATCAGTATATGAGCCATGCAGCAGATTGCCTGCTCTGCCTTCCAAGTGCAAACCTGAGAACCTATCTGTACTGCCAAAGTCGGGGCTTGGAGAGGGCAAAGGAGAGGATTTCCTTACTGCTTGCTCAGTCACAGACTTGGGTTTGCAGAGTGCTTCTCCACTCTGAAAATAGCACCTGTCTTGTTTGCTGAGTAAAAATCTTCATTTCTGAAGCAGCAGCAAAACAATCAAATATACCCCAGACTTGCCTCAGTGATCATGTTTGTTTCAATAAGATTAAGAGCTGTGCAAGAAGCCAGGCAAGAGGAGCGCGCCAGGAGGGAGTACATGTGTCAGTTTTGTCAGCTACTGGTGCCACTGCCATTTGGGGAAAGGAGCTTTGGGTCCACATTGGAAAAGTGAGGATGAGCGTCCTCAGATGGTGACTGGAAGGAACCTAAGGGTAAGGGAGGCATATTTCAGTATGGCTTTAAGTAAACAGCTTTATCGGTGTTCAATTTTACAGTGAAGCGAAATGATGAGAGCTCCCATCTGATGCAATTGGCAGAAATGGATAATACTACTAAGTACTCAAGCTCTTACAGAAAAATAAAGAAGGGGCTCACAGCATTGAAATAATGCTAACACTTCAGAATTTCCTAATCAATTTTCTTTCTCTACGGCACCTTTTATGCACATTATAGAGACAAATTACACCCTATGAGAGTTATAAACCAGTTTGAGTTGCATCTTTTGCACACTGATTTCAGGTGGATAATTAAACAGTACATTTCATTTGCTTCCAAGGATTTAAGACATGCACAATTTTAAACTGGTATTAACTCACAGAGTTTCACCGACTTCTTCTTGGCTCAGCTATATAAGAGTCAGTACCATAAAACTCACTAACAATTTCTGAAAAACTGGATGAGTGAAATCACTTAAAATTTTCAAACAGCATCATAAGACAACAATGAAGAAATACAAACTGTGTTTTCAAAAACTGTAAGGCATTTATTTGGTCAAAGGCAGCAGTAGTACTTTCGAACCACCTAAAAGCTTCCAAACTTTCCACTCCTGTTTTGCATGGAGTCTAACCAAAGTTTGTAAGAGAGAGTATAAATATCCTTCCATGGAATAATTAATAAGAACATCTCACATTAATCTGGGCTCTTCCCTGCCTTTTAACTGCCAAATATCTGAAGCAAAGCAAAGAAATTTAGTATTTATAGAAACCACAGAAACCTCCAGGGACAGAGGGGAATTTTAAGGGCCTCTTTTTTTCTCATAAAATATTTCCAGCTCTTGTTGTCCAATTCTACAATGAAAAAAAGTGGTGTTTGCAAGCTGTTCTCTCTCCCTCAGAAGGAATTCAGTAACTGAAGATATATTGCTTTGATTTACTGGAGAAAAGTATAATGAGAAGGCAATATCCTTCAGGAAGGAAGGAAGGTGCAAACTGCCCGAACAGTATCCCTGTAAACAGACATACACCTGCTAACGTCACCAGAACTCCACAAAGGAAAACTGTAAAAACTCTGCTCCCTAAAGGACCCTGCCACTGCAACAATGGAAATTCCTACAGCAAAAGCACCCAGCATGGCTTAAGCAAAAGACAAACAGAGCAGCCTTTGTTCCAAAGGTTTATCCTGAGAATCCATACAGCAAACCACCAGAGAAGACACTGATGACAAAATTGTATCTCTGAAAACGAAAGAAAGAGCAGGAAACAAAAAAACACAGATAAATGAGGCATTTGAAAATCAAGAAATCTGCCAGAGCATGTCCTGTAGTTCCCTAAGGAGACAGAAACAAACCAGCTAAAACAAAAGACCAACTTTTAAGTTATCTTGAAAACAGGAGCAAAAAGCCCTTATGGAAACACTGGGAAAGGAGAGACCTTTCCTCCCTTTAGCTTCTGTGAATAATGCTCAGAGAATGAAGCAGCCGAGCCTACATCCTTCCTCTAGCTCAGTGGAGGGAGGCACAAGGCTGAGAATGACAGAGCCAAGGCAGTGCCTACACAGCTCTTGCTGCAAGAGGTGATCCAGGGCCAAAGGACAGGAGGGTGCCACTGGAACACAGCACAGACACACATTACAGCCTGTACAGAGCAATGAGGGGATCAGCGGAGGAATTGCAGACAACCTGACCTGCTCAGAGACACAGACCTCTGTCCCTGCAGTACAAGCAGGTCAAAAGAAGATCCAGAATACTAAACTATGAGCAACTACTTTGGAAAGCAAGGCCAATCAAGAGGGCTAGCACCTGAAATGATAAATTATCCTTCAAAGTTTTCATCTTTCCACTTCCTGTTCTTGAACCAGTTTTCTGTTCTTACCCTGCCTAACCCATCATTTGTGCTACACTGCCAGCATGTTGTCGTTACAGTCCCATCTTTGTCCTAAAAAAAAATCTTTTTGCCCTTTGCCTAGTTTTTTCTATTTTTTTTAGATTTTATCTTAAAATTTCCATACTAAAGTCAACACACACTTCTATTAGCCAATATGGAAATACATTAAAACAGGAAAAATTAACTTCTTCACCCTTAATTATGGCAATAATAAAACTCTCCCAGTGCCACTTAATCCTCAGCTAAGAATCTACACTTAATGAAAATTTACACTAAGCTTTTCTTTTATCTAGAAGTAAGTCACTCCAGTAGTAATATTAATGCAAAGAAATAATTTTGAAATACATGTAGCAGTAAAGAAAACAGGCTGCCTTTTCAATATTGAATACTGACAGACCTTTACAGTTATGCTAAAATCACACAGTTGCAATGAAAACAACTTACCTTGAAATTGGGAAAATCCTGCAGCTAGACCAGTTAATTAGCTATAAGAACAGGAAAGGGATCATGCAGGCTTGATGAGGAGAATGAGAGTTCTATTTTAAAGACATTTAAATTCCTCTGCTCCTGAAGGGAAACTAAATATGCTGTTTTGTTTGAAATTAATCTTCAAAACACCTAATTCATGACACATGGAAAATAAGGAAGTATCAAGAGACCTGCAGGGTGACTTGTCAAACTAATACCCATCCCTCCAAACGTGACAACACAAACTTCCCTGTGGTGGAACTGCAGGAGAGCCATGAACCAATTAAGAAATCTGAAAACATAAGGGAAAAAAACCAAAACAAAACAAATCCTCAAAAAGATAAGAGAAATTTACTGTAATTAGTGACAGCAAGTATTAGAGATTTGCATGCTGTCTATCCTGGCCCTGATCTATCAAGCACTGATGCACATTTAATTTTAAGCAGGTAAAGCATTGCATTTATTTGCTGGGTAAGACAGAGTTCAACAGCATTGTAAGTAACAGAGTTAAACCACTGAAGAACTGTCTGCCAGTGGACTCGACTGCTACATGATGCTTTGTGAACAGAACCTAAGATAGCACAGAGATCATATCACTCGAATTCTGCCCTTGCAGAAAAGGAATGGTTTAGACAGTCTCCTCCATGCCTCCTTTTGCTCTCCCCATTGTCTATTTTATTCACATTTGTGATGTGCAATCCTCTTTTGCACGAGCAGAGTTTCCAGCTTGCTTGCAATGTCCAAATAATATGAATTATTAATCAATAGGAAGCACAGCACAGGAAGAATAAATATTTGGTCTTACTAAAGTTCATGGATTTTATTTAAATACATAGGTTTCCAGCAATTCAGCAATGGCAAAATATTGACGTTACAGTAATCTTGGATTTTCAGATTCTCCACAGAATATATTAACAAAATTAGTACAGTTACATAATTGAGGAATAACAACTCTAAAAAGTTATGCATATGGTCTACACAGTGCATTGGCATTGACTCAATTAAGTAGGCAAAAGAGCTGGGATTGATATATTAACAGTGCTTAAATGACCTACATAAGGAGACCAAACAGGGAACATTTTCCCTTTTTTTTCTACTTTAGTATTTTTTGCTTCATCTGATTTACTGTATTTGAGGCTTGTTTATATAATCACTAAAGTATGTATATTCATTTATGTGTCCTTCAAGTACCAACTTTAAGTTTAGCAAGGAAAAAAAGACTCCTGTTTTTGTTTGCTGTGTGCATGGCCTATCATATTGGTAATGAACATGGTGTCAGATTTATCAAAGCTTTCAGGCAATTAAAAATGAAAACAAATACCCACAAAAGCTTGCAAGCAAAGTAGATGAAAACCTCAGGGCACAAACAGATATGTATTTGCAAACCTGCCTATGACACATAGGTAGGTTTGCAAAGACTTTATCACATTTGATTGTTCAATAATGCCCTTTACTAGAAGTCACCAGCACCAAAGGTCTGTCACGGCTGTGTGTGAGTGTTCACAGACCAATTCAGTGCCAAGTAAAGTTCGGTTGACTAAGGCAGATGTCTTAAATCTGCACTTGTGTTGGACTTCACTGCAGTCCACAGAATCAGACATCCAGGTGCCCTGTTAAGCACATCTATTTTTAAGTTTACTTTGAATATAACACTCAATTTAGAATGATAGAATCATTCACTTAATTCAGTGAACCAAACAATCTGAAAAATTCTAGGAGATGGAGAGAGAGCAAAAAATGAATAATTGTCAAGATATGTAATACGTAAGAGATGTGTTATAGATAATCTGAACAAAAAGAACTGCACAGGAAAACTTGCTACTGCATCATAAGTAGAAAAACAGAGGAAGATAAAGACAGTGTTTCTTGAGCAGATGGACCTAGAAAGAGGCTTTAGAACCAAAGTTCGAAAAATCTTCAGTAGAAAGTGCCTTGCATATTAGTGAATGAAATGAAGCAAGAGAGTGGTTCAAGGCAGGGTGGATTAAAAGAACGTCTTGACCTGCCTCGTAAGACAGATGCTCAGGTGGCATCTACATCTTTCTTCAGGTATGTATAAATTGGTTAGAAGAAATTCATTGGTAATTTAAGCTAAAAGATAACTGTTTCACACAGGGAACAAAACAGATGTAGAATGAGCAAAGAATGGGAGGTACAAAATACATTTGACATTTTCTTCAGTATTATTTCCCTTTAAAAGTGACTCCTTTATAACTTTTTAGTATTTAATTGTAGTACTTCAGGAAAAAAATTACTATAGAGAACCATGACAATTGGACTAAATTTTCTGAAAACAGCAATTGCACGTAGCTCATACAGCGTCACAGGGCAATCAGCACAGCCAAAGGCAATAGAGATTACAGATTTTGAAGGTTTGGTGACTTTTAACTTCTTTATTTAGAACAAATTGGTAAACTGGTATTGAAAAGCATCAAATGAAATTGAGAAGTAACATTCATGAAACAAACAGTAGCTTTTAGGAACTCCTTAGGAAACAATTTGGCTACAAAACTAATATGCTAATTTTTGCAAAGTGAGGAAACCTTTCTAGAACAGGCAGCAGCATTGAAATAAGAGGGATTGAAATTGCCACAGTGAATCACAAGGATGATTATGTACTTCATAACAACATGAGATTGATAATTAATGATGTCGAAAAGGCAAGACTGCCCCCATAGTGAAGAACAAACTGTTGTAGAATAAATACAGATGTTCCAGACTAGTTGACTTTTATCAGAGCCCATTGCCTGTTTTATCACATTTTGGATGTATTCAATTCAATCTTTAGGAGATATCATACTTTTGATAATCATGTACAGAAGAGGTAGGGGTAAGGTGAAAAGTCATTTGAACACAGAAGCTGTGGTTAACTGTGAAAACCTGTAACAGCCAAGTTATTGGTATTTACATATAACTAGAGAAAGAAAGACTACAAAATACAAAACAATAGGAAACAGAAAATCTAGATTTGACAAAGCATTTACCAGTTTATCCCACTGAACTACATCAGCTGTAAAGAAAATAACTATTCCATGGTGGAAAGATGTGTAGATATGGACAACATGGAGTAAAGCAATTTCAGCTAATTATTGTCTAAAAGGGGTTTTTTGGGCAATCATTTTGAGCTACTCCACAAAGAAAACAAAAAAATCATTCCCTTTTGCTAAACATTACTTACACAAGGACCACAGCAACAAGAAAATGTTTCTTGATATTTATAAAGTATTATAACAGAGCAGATGCTAGCAGAGAAAAAAAGTCTCTTCATCTCAAACTAAAGAGATAAACTTGGGAATCTACCCTGACTGTAGCTATTTTTACTGTACAGAAGCTTTCCACTAGTAGCTGTCCCAAAGAGGTGGAATCAAATCATCCCACCCTACATAGGATTCCTTCCAAACCTGAATTGCAGATCTGAGCTTTCAGGAGAGAATGGCAAACACACCCTCCCTGAGACAAAACTGCATCATAACCCCAAGTATCACCTGCACTTTTGGTGCAGTTCTGTACATGTAAGAATATGCACAATAATAGCTAATTCAGAATTAGTCTGTTCAAACCTCTACAGTTCAGGGAATTGCTACAGAATTTGAAATCTAAGGGCAGCTGAAAAGGTCCTTTCTTAATATATTCTGCATTTTAACCTTAATTTCAGCAAGATGTTTTCAAGGCTTTGGCTTTTAAATACCTTAAAAGTTGAGTGGAGTATTAAACTGACAGGGAAAACTGGCAGCATGAGGATTTTTTTTTCATTTTGCATACCAAAAACCTTCCCAGTACCTGAATTACACGTTGTATCTGGTCCTCAAATTTGGAAAACATTGGTGGGTCCCTGTGGCCTGTCTTAAACTGAAATCTGCTTATTATTGCAGTATTAGGTCTATTCCTGAACTCTGATCAGCCATTATAGAGTTTAAAATCTGTCTGAATCATCGATGCATTATTCATTGAATTTTAGAAATTATGCTTTTCTATAGTTATACAACTAAGTTTTCAGTGAAAGACTGCATTTCATAGAGAGATTTATTAGAAATTTATTTTGCAAATACATTAGATACATTCAAAAAGTTTGAATTGTATTCTGTGGAGACAGAAGTGCACTAGTGAATGTAACCGAAGCTAAACAATGCAGTTTCTTGAAAAAAAATACCGACTTAGGAGAGTTTTAGGAGGAAGCCTAAACCTCTCAAATTACAAAGTGTTCCTTTTCTGCCAACAGCACTGGTACTTTGAAATTACATCGTTCAGGAGTGAGTCTGTCACTGGGACAGTTGCAAGCAGTTTACGAGTGCTCATGACATTTCAAAAGACAGGTGTGTGACACACCTTTGTTTGGTGACACAGGACCCTGAGCAACAATGCTTTCCAGCACCTCCCAGTTGGGTAAAGTATTATTTCTTCTCCCCTTCGTCTGACAAATAAAGTGCTTTCCACTTAGAGAAGAGCATGCAGTCAGAGGCAAGAAGGTTACACTGCCAACTCACTCTCAGGAAAAACAAGACCACTTCTGGGGTCAAAATGTGAGCTGCAGCAGAGAACAAAATTAAGTAGGAGAAAAAACATCCCCTGTGCTGATGTCCAGTGCTAAAATCTTGCTCAAGTGTTGTGCAAATGGTGTCATCAGAGTAAAATTTCCTCACCGTGAACTTTGCTGTGCTATGTCATCTTTCCAAACCAGTTAAAACTTGACCATGTGACTAATGAGTTCTGAAGAAAAAAGAGCTTTTGGGACTGATTGCTCAAGAGAGTTGCTAAAATTAGCAGAGGTTTACACAATTTTTATGTACAGAGGAACATTTTTTTAATATAGCTTTCCCTGTCTCTTGGAAGCCTTGATAAAGAAAACCAGAGAAATTAAGCAGTAGTGGATAACATAATTTCTAAGACAGTTTTAATGTGTACTCACCTTGTATAAAAAAGCAGCTGGAAGTTGTCTGAGAACTTTGTACCTGATGTTCTGAATTTCATAACTGACTTGTGTTATTGTGGGAAGTTATATTAAACCATGAGGCAAACAGAAGGAAAATAGATAAACAAGAAGAAATATAGGTTATCCAAGTGCTATAACAAGTGCACAAGACAAAAATGTAGCAGTGCAAGTATAAGAACAGAACAAGACAAAGATTTCATCTCTTACTTGTCCTCAGATGTCAAACCAACATTGTTTCTGCTTTTCTAAGAGAGTGAAGCAATATTCATGTACCGCTCCTGAGATCAAAGAGATTAATTACATTAGGAAACCTTACAAACATTTTTCTAGCATCAGCAACATACTGCTTGATATTTTTCACACCTGAAAGTACCATTATGTCTAAATTTTTTTTACAAAATAATAGGTCAGATCACATAAAGACCTTTCCATAATGGAAAGTCTGGAGAGAGAGGGATGCAACAGTAGGACAAAGGCTACCTTTGTACCTCCTTATTTCAGCTTTATACACCAGTGAATCCTCACATGTCACATCCCACAGAAACAAGAGACTAAAGCTGCATAGGTGCAACCTAGCCAACCTGGTTTTCTGCAAGAATGGCAAACCTATTCCCCCTGCCTTATCTGACTGGTCTCAGCCAAGAAATTCTCACAGTATTGGGATGGTTACTAGAACTGGTGAAAGAAAAGTGCACACATAGGTGAAGATATGATCTGGAAAAGAGGAAAAGAAGGGATGGTAAAGATTCCCAAGTATCTTCATTGGAAGGAATTTAAAAATAATGGAAAAGAGCATTTTATTTTTCCATGGAATGGCTTGTCCTGAGGGTTTCCACGTCCCTAAGCCTCCTAGCACACACTGTGGGAGTGAAGCAGTACTTGCTGTAGAGAGATAAAGGGAAGGAATCACTTAACTAATTTGGACATAAGCAAATCCATGAGACTGGAGGCATCCAAAGGTGCTGAAGGAGCCAGACAAGGTCCTTGCAAGGCTGCTCTCTATCATCTATGAAATAGTAAGGGAACTGGGGAGCCCATAGTAGACAAGGCTCAGGGGAGTCCTTATTGCTCCCCAGCTACAGCTACAATCACCTAGTCAAAGGATAGAGAGGAGATGGAGCAGATACTTCTCAAAGGTGCACATTTATAAGACAAGAGGCAATAAGCAAGTAGAAACATGTGAAATTCCAGCATTTGGGGGAAGAATTACCACTAGAAAATCCAATATTTTGAAAAGAATTTTCATTGTGAGTAGTTAAGTACTGGAGGAGGTTGCACAGAAGGACTGTGGAATTGCCATCTTAAGAATGTTCAAGGCTCAGCTGGACACATTCCCAAGTACCTTCATCATGTTTGACTACAAGACCTCGAGAGCTCCCTTCCATGTAAAACTGGGGCTCTAGGATTCTAACACACAGCAAAGTATTGCCACTTAGTCCAGTAAATTAGGACTTTTCATTTCCAATTACTTGAACGTTCCTTTAAAGTACTTGAAATTTGAACACTTCACATTGCTTCCAGCAGCAGGATACAGACAGTACAATTTACCTGCAGAATTCATTGCTGCAGGATGCAATTGATTTAATTATGTTATTAAGATTTTTAGCAGATTAAGGATAAAGATAATTACAACCATTATTAATGTGACATAAGATACAAATAAAAAGGCTAACATCTCTCAGGCTGTGGTCAGACCATAAGAATATCACCAGATAGAAGATAAGCAAAACTATCTTGTTACTATAATACAAAATCCTGGCCAGGTATATCTAATACACAATATTATCAGAGACAGAAAATTGAATTATTTAACTAATGTCCTACATGTTATATACTGGTTTTAATATTAAAGGAATTCAAGAACTATTTAATGTATTTGATTTTTCAGGATAAGTAACAGATAATACAGCACATCAGTCATAATTTCTCTGCCTTTCCCTTTACTCATTCCTCCAAAATATAAAACAACAACTATGACAGTATGCAAAAGACTGGTAAAATATTGAACATTTTACTACTTACAAATTATTGTTGAAACGTGTCTACTAAATCGATGCTTCTGCATGCAGAGGTACTGCAAAATAGATTTAAAATTTAATAGTTGATAACCTGAAATACTCAGCCCAAACAAAGGCTAAAAACATAAAAGACAAAAGCCTGGAAGAATTATCTGCTTTGTTTTAAAAACACAATTAAAATGAAGAGACATTAGCAAATTTAATCTGCTATAGCTGACATCATTCCTGGGCACTGATTCAAACTCCAAATTTAATTTCAATGAAGCTTTAGTAAAAGTAATGCCTTCTGCAGATTCAGACCCATCTGACTGAACTTATCTACTGACAACAATAAAAAGTTACTTAACCAAATATGGTTTCTGTAACCAGTTTTAAGGATAGACAAAATATATGTTAAATTGGCTTGGGACAACATTCGATTGGATGTTGCTTACTATTAGCATGGTTTCTACCCTTCCAAGTAAGTATCAACATAGACTTCAAAATTCTTTTGGAGGTTTTTTTTCTTTTTTTTAGATAGACACTTGCTTTGTGGCACAATCTGATGACTTCTGATATATTGGTGAGGTGAAAATGTACTTACTACTGAAGAGAGATGTAGGACATGGTAAGCAAGGCAGAGAAATAGAGAAAGAAAATCCAAGCTGAGGAAATTCTCTGACAAGGCCTACCTTCACGACATTTAGCAACATTTTACATTTGTGACAACTGTAAAAGGAAGATTCATCACTTTGATCACACCAATATTATAGCTTCTTACCCAAAAAACTGTCTCCAAAATAAGTATTATTATATAAAAAGTATTCTACTGCTTTTTATGACAGATATCAAAGTGCACTTAGTTCATCCCTGTTACCGACTTTGCAAAATTGGCAGGAAATTGCATGAGTTGCAGTGTTCTTGGGAAATCTTAGGTTCCAAATTCACTCAGAAAAATTATCTGAAAGCACACTTGGCAGAGGCTTCTATAATCTCACAAAAGACCACACTGGAATTTGCTGGGGATTGACACAGCTCCAATCACATATATTTGCATATACAAAAATAATTATTTGCATGAAAAAAATTGCATTTTCTTCCTACAGACTGATATTTAGCCAAATTAATTAAATACTAACTTATATAACAGCTCATTAATCCTCATTAGTGTGCATTTGTATAGTTCCTATGATATCTACTTGTAAGTATCCAAAAGGGTAAATACTTTTCATTTGTAATGAA
The DNA here is from genome assembly GCF_009650955.1 of Corvus moneduloides. Taxonomy (NCBI): domain Eukaryota; kingdom Metazoa; phylum Chordata; class Aves; order Passeriformes; family Corvidae; genus Corvus; species Corvus moneduloides. The sequence goes on along the minus strand of NC_045482.1, from coordinate 14,745,536 downwards.
ACATCCACATGCTCTATTATTTTCTTTTTTTTTAATTACAACATTTGAAAACATGCCTTAAAAGTGCCAAGCCCATAATACTAAAATCGTTCTCCTTCTCCATTCCCTTCTCAATTCCTCAACTCCTTCCTTCATAGGAGTAAGTGCTAAACAAATAAGTACACCCCAAAATAAAACTTTAAAGGTAAAATCCATTTCCAGGAACTTTTTTGGAAATTCTTTCCTACTCCTTAGACTAGAAGCTTGGAGACCATGCCCAAAAACCCCCAAACTTTGCTAACTCACTCTGAGCATCAGATTCTTCAACACACCCATGGCCTTCAAGCTGATCACTGAGAAAAGAAAATGCTCACCAATGAAAAATCTACTTACATATGTTTCCTTAATTTTACATCATTAATCGATAAATACCTTCAAATCAAATTTCTGTGTCTAAGAATACCACAGCTGACTGTATACTACAATACGGTGTTTTAGAAGAAAACATCTGAAAGATACAAAAATAGACACATTCAATCCCTTTGTGGGCTATGAATATGCCCTGTGTTCACAAAGTCATTGAACACAGTTTAACTGAGTACAGAGAAGGCAAACACAGTTCCTTCTTGTTCTTTCTTAACAGAATCAATGTAATCTTTCAGCATTGCCCTATACAATTACTACCAGATAAAAGCAATTCTTTCCACGTTACAACAAATTCCTAAATAATTTGGAGGTTCTGTCTTAACACATTTTTTATTCCACATTACCTTACCAAAAGCAGTAATAATGTGAGCGGTATTTGTTTCTTCCTGGTTTTCTGTGGGTTTGCTGGCCACATTTTAGTTGAGGCGTTTTCTTTGGTTATTTGGATTTTCATTTTTTGTGGTGGGGTGGAGTTTCTTAAAAGAAGGAGAATAAAAAGAAGATAAAACACACACAGTTTTAGATTTCCTGAGGAAATCATGAAAGTTAGGAAGATGATAATTGAGACTGAGTGGCAAAAACAAGCCTGATTTGCTTGGTCAGAACTGTTTTATAAAGCAGGTTATAATCTTCGCTGAATGCAAATGAACCCCAGAAAGTCATCTTCCAAATTACTTTTTCAGACATCAAAGCCCAACCATGTCAGACATAAAACAATTGATCTCCTTTAAAAGTGGTGGATTTAGAGTTGGAAGGAGTTTAAATAAGGATAGCACCCACCTTTTAAGGGTTTGCCAGATGGGGGTTCCTTGGCAGCGTTTGCTGACATAAGGAAAGGCAGGGGCAGTGCCCAGGGGACACTGGTCCTCCCCTCCCATCATAAAGGGAGAAATTAAGAAAGGCCCTCAGGGATAACCTCGCCATTTTTGTAAGTTACTGCTTGTTTGTACATCTGGTAAGACACAGATCAGGACAGGGAGGTAGTATAAAACATCCTTTTAAAACCTTTTCTGACGCGTTTTCGTATCACCCAGTGTAGGTGAAAGTTTTTTATTCTAACCTGAATCTTTATGAATGGGAAATACTTGGTATTACATAGTCTACATCAAGCTCAGGAAAAACTAATAGATTACAGCATGTGATAAAAGAGCAGTGGTTCTGACACAAAATTATGCAGAAGAGAAGAAATGAAAACCAGCTTTCATTTTATGCCCTATACAGTAACTTAGCACCAGGCTGGGGCACCAAAGGCTGTACCAACAAAATTATGCTTGGCACTGCTCTAAGCTTCAAACAAAATGGCCTTTTATAAAAAACAAAGATTTTGTTCTGTGGAATTCCTTTAGTCCAGAATTTCTGATTCTCCCTATTCTCTACATGTTTTTAATAGCAAATATCTGGGGGATTAAAAAGAGTATTTTTGCTAAAAAATTTAAAAGCATGTTTCTCATAATCTCTATTTCCCAAAGCAGCTTTTCATTTCATTTTGTGTACAAGGTTTCTGCCACTTGGATGAAGACAGCAGCTTAGAAAGATCTTTTGTAATGCACTAAAAATCATAGGGAAAAAAACCCCATAAGGTTTATGTTCAAAATTCTTCCTACAAATTCAGCATAAGTAAAAGTAGACATAATCCAAAAATCAGTGTAAGCCAATGGCATCACAAAGGATGCTGCAAAAAATTTACAGAGATGCTGGAAAGCTCCAATTGAAAAGAAACAAAGCAAAAATAAACTGACAAAGAAAACAAACAACAGGAGACAAAACCAAAACATTCATCACTCTGATCACACTAACACAGATACTGTTTTACCCAAAAAAACTGTCTTCAAAAACGACCTGTTTTCAAAATCCAAAAAAAATCATGGAGTTTAAGCCTAAAAAGAACTTTCCGATGAAGAATTTGTACTCTCTAAATCATGAGTTTTGAATCAGACTGAGCATTTTTTTAAAAGCAAGAACATCAAGAATAATAAAGAACTTACAAACTGAAACTTCAAAGAAATTGGATCTTTGCATTTTATCCTCCTACTCATTTGATTTTTGTCCTTCTTATATAAATGCATTTAGGATTTAATTATATAAAAACCAGTTATTTGGTCCCAAGCCAAGAATCCATTTGCTGAACAAAAAGTGTAAACAGGAGAATAAATTTGAGAAAATATCTTTCAAATTCTTCATCAACTGATAAAACATGTTGGAAATTCGCATGAATTACAAACTGAAGTTTAGAAAAGCAAATAATGAAAAGCATAAAGGTGGTCCCAGGTCAATTTAAGGCAGAAACCTCCGAGTCCCTTCATACTGCTGCTTTCTTACTTGAATTGAAATAAGGTCAGTACACACTAATGACAAATCAATTTATATGAACTTTTATAGATGATGTATTTATCAGTTCAGGCTGGCAAAGGGTCTGGGGCACAAGTTTTGAGAAGAATGGCTGAGGGAACAGGGGTGGTTTAGTCTAGAGAAAAGGAGGCTGAGGGGAAGACCTTATTGTTCTCTACAGGTACCCAAAAGGAGGTTGTACATGGGCAGGGGTTGATCTCTCCTCCCAAGTTACAGGACAAGAGAAAATGGCCTCAAGTTGCACCAGTGAAGGTTTAGATTGGATATTAGGAAACATTTCTTCCCTGAAAAGGGTTGTCATCATTGGAACAGATGACCCAGGGAAGTGGCTGTGCTACCATCTCTAGAGGTATTTTAAAAATGTGTAGATGTGACATAGGAAGATCAGAGTGCTGGATTAACTGTTGGACAGTGATGATCTTCAGGGTGTTTTCCAACCCAAACAATTCTGTGATTCTGTGAAATCCATTACTATCCATTTGAAGATGCCAGTATGGACAAGTGTCTGCTGCTTGTTGGAACTGCAGACCTGCAAACCCAGCAAGGCAGCTTTGCCTGCAGTGGACAGATTCCAGTGGGTGTTTCAGGAGATTCAGAGTGTTTGTTAATGGAGCTACCAGACCCTGCTGTGGGCAGCAATGGCCATTGGCTGCCCCTGCATGGAAGTGCACATGGACCACGAAGGGGGCTGGGACACATGGCGCTGATGCCACGTGCTGGAGGCCGCCAGGGCTCTGCTGGCTTTTCTCAAGCTATGAGGTATCTTTGTGCTCTGCCTCAACCTACAATGCAATCAGAGCCACTTGTCAGGGGGAAGCTCCTGACCCCTACAGAAGAAAAAAATTGAAATAAGAAATAGGACTTTGTAGTTCTGCAGTTCTTAGGTGGGGATTTTAGTGATTGTTCATTGTAACAATATTACTGGTATTATTACTGATTATCTAACTATGTTGTAAAATTAGAAAGTAGGCATTCTTTAGAGTTGCTGATATAGCTTCACACTTGTCTTTAAATCTGAAGGAGCTATATTTTTGCAGTGGGACAAGTCAGGTTCTTCATGTACCACTTTATGAACCTGCTTCTCCTTGATCATTAAGGGCTCAAAGGCAGCTGCCAGAGTTTCAGAGAAATACAGGCACAAGTGCCTATATAGTGCTGGGTGCTCTGTGACAGACATTGTACAAGGGAGTGAACCTGAAGCTGACTTAGGAGTTTCTCCAGCTAGCATAGGACAAAAAATATTTTTAAAAATTTTGTTACACAGAAAATGCGGCATCTATATTCTGCTTCCTAAAATTCCAACAGAAAAAAGAAAATCAACATTTTATGTTAGTGCAAGTCATAGCAATCTGGCTCCTTAGTAAAACCTTTGATTGCAGGAATTACTAATAAAATCACACTGATTTTAGGTATCACTGAACATGCTTTATGCTTCTGAGAGCCATTAAAATTAGACCCTATACTTCTGCTTTCTTGTTTTTCTACATATAAATAAGTAGATAGATCATCTTTTTGTCACACAGAATTTAAAAGTGGGAAGCAACACAGAGATGAGACGAATTCTTGAAACAAAATTACAGTAAAGCATGGAATATACGCAATGTATCTTTATCTTAAAGGCAGCCTTTGAGATTTAAAGCTATTGAATGAAATGCATTCTAGCATAGCAACAGGACACTGATATTCAAGTTTATTTTACTCCAGAGTTGTCAGTCTTTCCTTATCTGCAGTCTCATTTACATGATTCAATACAGTCTCCATGTTTTCAAGTACTAATGTTGCAATACAAAGGTTCCATAAACTTGGCCTTTTCAACAGCAAATGCATCATATTCATAATGTTCTTAGATGTGAGTCCTCTCTTAGTCTTCAGTGAAGACCACAGATGGGAATAACATTTGCTCACACTTTATTGCAGAGCAGACCATTTAATAATCAACGTGTTGGCACACTGTTCATTTTGTCTTAAAATAAGTAGCTTTTAAAAGAAGTAAGTTCCAGCGGATAAAATTCAAAGAGAAAAATTCTTTTTCTTTTAAAGACAGCATGGAAGTTCAATGAATATGTAGACCAAAATCCTAAAAAAACTTTACAGTAGTTGCAATTAAGAAGATACAGGAACTCATCAGTACAAGCACACTAAGCTGTAATGTTCTTCTGACCAGTTAAGACAAATAACACTGTTGAGGTTTAATGAGAGGAGACATTTCGTACTCAAATGACAATATAAAAGTGAAAAAAATACTGGTGCTAAATGATCACTAAGTGATAATACAATTCTGTAAGAAATGACAGTCAGGGACACAAAATCACCCATGTGCTATTTTCTTTGTACATAGTACATGGAAATGTAACTTGAACTCACACCGCCTCCCTGCTATAACAATATAACCGCAAAGCAAAGCTAAGACGAACCTCTCTTCCAAACAAACCATTAGATATTTTGTTTACAAGCAAAAGTAATTTGGCAACATTTTTGTATTGTACAAGAAAGGCAATCTGACAAAGGAAATAAAGTCTAAAATTATAAATCGCTGCAGAGAGTCAAACTTGACTTAAGCAAGGTAGCACAAATAATAAAATACGTCCTAGATTAAGGTCATTTGTATAGTCCATATTCTCTCTCATCTAGCTGCAGATCACTCCCTGTATTACAAACACCAAAATGTAGCATTTTAAACAACACAGACATAATGGGGCACTTGTATTTCAAGATTTGATTCTGCATTGTTTTCTGCGTGATCACCTATTTATTTAAATTGGTGCAATTGGTGATTTAGCCTTAGAATCCTATGAGTTCCTGAGCTGGAAGGGGCCCACAAGGATCATCAAGTCCAACTCCTAGCTTCTGTAACTACAAACTCCAGCCCCTGTTACAAATTGCTTGCACCCAATCATATCAACACTACTTGTAATCTGCAAAAATATCATTTTTCTGGTTTTTATTAAACTGTACACAAAGGTATGTTCTGCCCAAGTCCATAATTTTTAAGTACATATTTTATTGTGATGTACTGTATGAGAAAATTTATTAATTTCAGTTTTTTATTCTAACACATCAACTCAAGCCATGCATACTTCACTAAAAATTCATTCTGGCACACAGAAACTGGACATAAGGACAACTGTGTAAATGTTAAGCCTGGGAAGAAAATTTAAAATAATTCCTGTATTTAATCATACTTGACAGAACGTGAAAGAATATCCCTCCTTATTTTTAATAACTTTTTATTATATTCAAGTCAAATTATTTTGTAACCATTAGTCTCCACAGACATCAGCCGTGCAAATAAAAAGTTTAACCATTTTTATTCTGGTATTTCTGTATCTATCTTCCACTGATAAAAAGATGCTTTATGAAAGAATTGCGGTGTTCTCCTTTCCAAACCACCAATAAGACTTATTAACTTCAGAGATTAATTAGTGCCATTTAAATAAAACATGTCACATTAATATAGCTTTTTCTGAACTACATGAATACAAAAGCAGATATACTCAAGGTTCAAATGAAGGGGAATTTACACTTAGAGCAACACTGAATAAGAGCTAAAAAGAACAAACTACCTTTTCTTTTTTTTCCAGAAAAGGTGTCTTAAAGTATGTCTTTGGCAGATGAAAATTCAGTATCATTTACCAGTATCACACTACCTGTACAATTATAAACTATTCTAATTCAGATGCAAATTCACATACACAGGAGTTTTTGAAATAATTTGTTGAATAGATGTGATATCCTAAGAATAAGCTCTGACTACTTTTTTATAAAATTTCCTTTATACTCCCTGATACAGAGACCTGAACTTGGAATTTCTGTGATTCATTTTCCTGAGAGGAATGTATTATATTAATATTACAATATTATATTAAATTATACTGCAGTAAGTTGGTCATATCTGCTAGATTTAAAATAAAAAAAGTACTATTTTATTTGCAGTTGGTTTTATTTATATACTGAGGATGTAACTTTTCCTAGAACCTAAGTAATATTCTGGTCTCTGAACAAAATTTGTTACAGAAATACAATTAACTTATCAGGAGCTTTTTTAAGAATCTTCCCAAATATTTCCTCTTTCTAATTTTTACATGTTACCAGTGATACAATTTTCTCAGAGAAATGTATTTAATAATGGGCACAGTGGAATTAAGTGTTGCTGTAAGCACACCAACCTGAGAATCTGAAGGACACTGCCTGTATGACCTTGCCTAACTCAGTCTGCCCATGCCTGAGACTCCCCTTTAGTAAGCAAAGATGAACCATGCGTCCCATCATAGGTTTGCTGGTGTAATATTTAACATTTTCATCCATTCCTTGGCAAGTTTCTTAAAGAGGGAGAAGGAAATCAGGATGCCAAAACAACCAGAAAAGGCATTTTTGCAGCTATCTGCTATGCATAACATCTGGAGTGGGTTTTGTTGCTGTTTTTCAGTTTCTTGGGTGGTGGGGATTTTTTTTTTGGGGGGGGGGGGGGGGTGGGGGGGGAGTAGTTTATTTCTTGGTTTCTCTGGGTTTTTTTCAATCAATGGTATTAGAATCTAAAGACTCTCTATGTTCAGATTGTTCCAAGTTTTTCCCAGTTCCTGTCTCACTCATTGTGATTCAATATGTGTCCCTCCAAGAGAATCCCACTGCAAACCCAATCCAACACTGTCTGGAACACCCAGACACATTTGCAGACATTTGACTTTCCAAGCTGCACGCATGGTATAGCTCACACGGATGATCTGGAAACACTCCTGCAAACTCTCATCATATCTGGAAGTGAATGGAAACAAAACAAAACAAATCTTTCTCAAGAAAAGCTCTGCTGTACCATCTGCTAAGGAGCACTTTGCTCCTTATGGCTAGTTAAAACACTGTGTAGTCCTTTACAAAGACTTTTGCAGATGATGTTATATCACTTTATAGTGCCTCTGCACAAATGTTTTCCAAACTCAGCTGCCCATAAATTCTAAAATACTACTTAACTGCACAAGTATTTTAATCTGTGTATACAATTCTTTCGACATAAGTGAAAAGGTGTACATCCAGCTAGAACTATTGCGATGTACTTGAATTCCTAACTAAGCTCAGTTTCTTTTCAAGTAAATAAACATTCATAGTCCCTCAGTGCAATAATAACAGTTTTAAAATATCTGAAGTTTTATGCCTTACATGGGCCTCTAAAAAGTATCAAAACATTCAAAGGCTCAGGCATTTATATTTTGGCAATTGATATTTCAATCATATTGCATTATATCTTAAGATATATTTAAGATGCATAATATAGTAAGACATACCTTAAATGGTTTGTTTTGTATGCCTGTTTTAGTTTTCTGTGTTCCATCACATTTTCTTTTTCTTCCTGCTTTTTATCTATTTTTTGTTCCCCACTAACAATCACAAGCAGGTCTAGGCCAGATCAAATTAAGGACCACAAAACTCTAAGTAAACATTCAGATTCTGTTTACAGGCTGGATCCAAATAAAAGCTCCCAAGGTTGACTCTCACAAGAGGTATTTTACTTCCAGAGGTTTCTTTTCCCCTGGAGCACAGACTACAGGCAAGAAGTAGGAGTTTTAAACAAAAAAAATCAAACTTTGCAGTAAGTTCAAAAGGGACACAGTTGCAGCAGAGCTCCTGCAGCCTCTCCTGCCGTCAGCAAAGGCTGATTTCACAAGACGCATGAGGGGTCTGGCTACTGCACTGCTCTTGCACCTCAATACAACTTGCATCATACTCAAATGCTTTCACTGGCCCCTGAGGAACAGTATTTCACTGAGAAAAAAACCCCAAAACCTTGGAAAAACTGTTCCCTTCTGCTCTTGTTACCAAGGATTATCCAACTGTGCTTTGGGCTCCCTCCCACCTCAGCCTAAATAAACTTTTCCCCCTTTTAATATTTCATGTCACCCAAGGCTGCCAGATACAGCTGGGCCATGAAGTGTACATTCTGAAAAGCTCCATTCTATTGCCTTTATCCGAAGTCTTTGCAAACTGTGATGGACACAGAATTTGAGATCTGTGTCCTGCTTAATGTGGACCAAGGTAAGAGATATTAGATGAGTTTTTGTCTATTCTTACAATTTCTTGCCTTTCATCAAACAACCAGGCAAGCCCTTTGGCCTAATTCCATATTAGAAACAGTATAAAATAAAGTACATTAATTATAAAATGCTATACTAATATACTACTAACAAATTTGAATATTCTGACATTTCCTTAATTCACAGTAATTTGTGAAAAATATTCTCAATAAAAGAGTGAATGTCCACCTGCTTCCCCAGCTCCTTTCTTTTTTTCTAAGGAAAAGTGCCCTGTTTAGAACTATTCTCCTGGGAAACATAGATTTTTACTCCAGTCAACTCCCAGCTCAGTTAATTACCTCAATAGATTGCAATAGGAGTAAGTCTATAGAGCTGAGGGCATGATGCCTCCTCTCCATGTGTTAGTCCAGAGAAGCCCTGACCTAGTCCCTTGGATCAACCACCATTTAGAGGCTGGAAAGCAGTGTATGCTCCTGGAGTAGATCTTATTTTACGTTCACCCAAATGGGGTCAAGTTCATGTTTTCCAAGACATATTTGTAATGTGAATGGAAGCCTGATAACTGAGGCAGATGATGACTTTCTGTGTTCATCTACAGGATCAGAGGTGAGTAAACTCAGTCACCCATTTTTATTTGCTGTTGAAAGAGTGCAAAAGTTTCCCGTATTTGCTGTGACAATGGCATATGACTTACAGATGCTTTGAGCACATCAAATAACTTCTAGGAGTCACGAATCTGAGAGAAAAAAACATCTTAGACTAAATTTTTAATGCCAGGAGCACTTCTAAAATTGTCATTTGTTGGCCAACACCTTTAGCTGGAAAATTAAAATGGGAAAGAAAGAGAGACTACATACATGCTTCCTTAACTCCACAGCAAGAAGCCAGGCAAGAAGACACAATTCCACCTAAAGGCTCTCCAGAAGAGCAAAAGAATTGGCAAATTTGGTGCAAATGCTGTTTATTATCCTCATGTTCAAATTTTAATTTCTTTTAGAGTTATTCTAGAGGCAGTCAATTAATAATTAATATTACTTAAATCATCTTTTGGGATATCTCAATTAAGATATGGCAATTCACAAAATTATCAAGAAAAGATAAAAGAGACTCAGTGATTTGCATAAATATAATTTGCTAAAACAAGATTTGATTGGAATGCTGTTAAAATGTTAGGATCCTATATGCCACACATCGCTACAGTCCTTTTTACACCAGCAATGCCCTGAGTTTTGCTCTGAAGACAGCTGCTATAATTTTTAAGGCCACCTAATCATTTTCCTTGAACATTCCTCAGACGTAAAAGCTATTTTCCACACTTTGTTTCCATAGATACAGTGAATTTTTTATTAATCAGAATGATAGCCTGCAAATTGCTAAGCAAACACATCATCAGCAAGCAGTTAACATTCCACGCTGTGTCTGTTTAAACAGGGTCCCTCTCTGGTCACATTTAATTTTGGACAATTAAGGCAGAGTGGAGGTGGACAGTGTGATATTTTCTAAATGGAGATTTTAACACTGTGGTTCAAGACAGAAACTTGGGTCAGTTAACACTTAATGCCACGGTTACAGAGCACACTGAGAAAAGCAATCAGTTGCTGCTCCAGGGAGGAAAAATCCCTGTCAGGGAGACCAAATTAAAGCATCATTTCATCCAAGAATTTGACTAAATTGAATTTTAATCCAGGAAAGTTAAACAGATAAACCAAATACCAGAGGGGAAAGAGTTCTCACTCTATTGAGTTAAACCAAACAAATCTGGAAACATGCATCCAAAGTAAAAGCTCCAGCATCTTTAGCAGAGACAGTGATGTGGGGTTTTTTTCTGTCTGTCTGAATAGACCAGTGAAGCAAAACAGATGGGCTAATAATTACTGCTGGGTTAAAGTTGCTACATTAGCTTTCCTGGTCTGAAAAATCTCAGCCTTGCAACTTTAGCATATAAAGTATCTGAAAGACTTTGAAGAAGTGGAAGGACTCAGAAGTATTCAGAACTCAGAGGCTTTTAAAAAAAAAAAAATTTAAATCATATCCACAAACAGTCTCTCTTCTTTATCATCTCCAAATATCTGAACTGCTTAAAAAGGAGAATGAGTTGATATCAATATTTGCAGCAAGTCGAAGAAATAAAACAAAGCATGGTTTTGTAACAAAAAGAGGCAAAATGAAGGGCATTGCAGAAACACAGCATTAAAATTAGCCCTCCCTGAGCAGTGTTCACAAGATATGTACTTGATCCTCATGTTAAGTGTCCAATATTGAAATATTGCAGCCCATCTCATGTACTTCTGTAGTTACATTTATTGAATAAAGCAGCAGAATGTTGGACCTTCCAAAACAGACACATACCTAGGGATGATCTGAAGCAAAACAAAGCTTCATTTAGGTTTGTGACAGAGATAATTTCCAGTTTCTTGGTGTTGCTGTGGTTAATGTATCTGACATTATGTTAGTCTGACAGTTGTTTTTATTGCAACTTCTCAAGCAAGTCCACCACCAGTGGGCAGATATTGCTATGGTAACACAGCACAAGTGCAGAAACTTCTGAAGTTGTTAGGCAACACAGTGCCATCAGCTGCTGATGTTGCTTAAGTTTAGTGCAGCTCATGTTGTCTGGAGTCATCTAATCAGGTACACCAAAAACAGAGCTTTCAGCAAAGTGATGTGGAAACAAGCTGTGATAAAAAAATTTTTAAATTATAATACAGAATGGGGAAAAAAAATAATAAAACAGAAAGGTGCCTCACTTTTCTCTTTTGCAAAATCCAATATAAAATCGTAAATTGGTTTCATAGGTTTTAAAATGCAGGGCATGTAATTCTTAATAACACTTATATAATTAGTTGGGAAAACATAATGCAGAATTTTTGTTCTAATTTTGTAAAATGAAAACTTTGAAAAATATTTTTACTTTAGAACGCTCAGTTCATATCCCTGCAATAATTTTAATTCAGCCTACAGTGGTCTATAAAACAAATCTTAGCAACTTTCTTGATGAAGAAAATTCTTCACATAGCTTAAGGAGCAAAAATCATCAGTAGACCTGCCCTTCATTTCGGCAATCACAAAAGTTAAGAAGGCTTCAGAGAAGTACTTTCTCTCACACAGGGAATGGCTCCTGTAGAGGAGTGAAGCACCTGGCCAGAGGAGTGTGGACAAGCTCATTCTGCTGCTGCCATGTGCTTGCTAAATGCAGGAAAAAAACTTTCATCCTTTCATTTTGGTGCAAAAAAGCAATAAATTCAAACACAACTTGTAAAGCAAGGATTAATCAGCAAACGACAAATTATTATCCAAATATTCTGTTCCAGCTCTCTTCAGTATAGTGAGCTGAGTATATGCTTATAGCTCTGGAAGGAGGACAGAGGCAGTGCTAACACCTTGGAGAAGTGTTCCTCTACATGCAAAAGGAAATCCTGACCAGAGACATTCAGTTTATTGCTAGTTGTCAAAGGAAATGGAGAACAGGTAACGTCACAAAGGTGACTGTGAAAAAGAATAAATGTGCAAGTGCAAAAGACTGAATTAGACTGAATGAAAAGAGTTCAGGGTTATGTTGGGGTTTTTTTTAACCTACAGCTTACAGGCACGCAAATGATTTTAAACTGCTGTAAGACACATTAGGTCAAAGTGTCAGAGAAACTAGTTTTGACACTTCGTTAAATGTGGAGGGGTTTCTTTGGGCCTAATGCAGCTAAAAATACTGACTGGTTTACCCACTGAAGGATCCCAGCACTAGCCTCCTGCAGAGGCGAGCACAGAAAATCCAAGTGAAGGCAACTGCAGATGCACCTACTTAACTCTTCAAGTAAAGTAAAAATAAGATCCATTACAACAGTTTTCAGAATTATCTCCTAGACTCAATGAAACTCTCACATATTAGAGGCCTTCTGTCCTCAATACCTTAAGGACTGCAGCTCTCCAATTTTCTTAACTACTCATAGTACCATTGCAACACTACTTGTTTTAACTTTACCCAAAATATCCTTGCAAAGCTCAGATGTCCCTGCCTGAACAGCTGCAGCTCTCTAGCAGGAGTATCTCACCTGATAAACAGATCTTTTTGAGGAAAGTGACAATTTATTGGAGATTTTCTGTTGTAACATTTGAAACACAGCAGCTGACACAGAAAAAGTAATCATTAATGCAATAATAAGTGTTATCTAAGGTAAAAATTATTTCAGGCTATAGATCCTAGAATTTCATGACTGATATCCATCTCAGCCCCACCTCACCCCTTTACTTCACAATCACTATCAATTGGAGAATTATCTACTGGCATTAAGTTCATATGGAAGGAGAACAATTTCAGCTGCCTTTCCCTTTAAGAAAAAAACCGAAACAAAACAAAAAAACCCAACTTTTTGAAAAGTCTCCGAAAATTCTTTTCAGCTAGAAAATGATCCAAAGTATAAATATCAATTAGTTTGTAAAGTCAGACTTCAACAAACCATAAGGGACCATGAGGGAAGTTCCTTAATCTGCCAGTGAAGCTGAGGGTCAGCATAATTGTAAAATAGTTATTAATTCAATTGTAAGAGAGAGGATTTGTTTTAATGCCAGTGGGACTAACAGGCTGCAAAGGTGCCCAAAATGTTAATATTTCAGTAACTACTTTTTATTTCGTATTTCATTAATGCTACTAATTATGATGTGAGTCATGTGAATCTATATGTGTCTCATTGATGACAAAATAATCGACCTGCTGAAACATAAAAATGATGAGCTTTGGCCTTATTTCCTTATTGCATCATTTATTTCAGCAAAACAAACTGAAGACATCCACATAATAAATGTTTTCAAACAAAACCAACACTGAGTCTAAACATCTATTAAATTTTGTTTAGAGTTCAAAAATGAATCCAGGAGGATCCATTGGCATAGTCTGTTGCTGCACACTCCCCAAACATTTATTTTGCATATATGCATTTACTTGGCAGTTTGTGCTATTGAAAATATAAGTGAAGAATATAGAACAACATGCAGAGTGTGTGACATTAAAACTGTTTTCTCTTACCTTTTCTTCTAATTTAAGTAAAATCACTATGACAAGTTCAGAGACCTTTTTCTCTGCTCACTTCACAAGGGAAGTAGCTATTCTTGATCAGTTCTGCAGACCAGATTTTCCAGAGGCATCTGCAAAATGCTAGACACCAATATGGATATTCTTGGGTCTCTTCCCAATTCCTTTAAAGTCAGTAATGAAATATAGTTCTGCTTAGTGGTAGAAAAATCAAAGTACTTAGTTGAAAACTAAATTTTAGAGAATGTTTTAGTCTTCAAGCTATAAAATCTGCAACAAGGTGATGCTTAAAACCATCTTTGCTCTCATTGAAGGTACTGAGTGACAGTGATGGAAGCCTGTAATCCATATACTTAGCTCAGCATGCCAAATTGAAAAGTCATTGTTTGCATACTTTTTTTTCTCTGACAGGCAAGGCTTCAGTGTGCTGAAGATTGATGATCAGTGAGTCCCTTGTTCAATGGTACAGAACCCATTTTTGGGTCCCCACCTTTGCTGCAGTGACCTCAGCCCATAGGCTCCTGGGAACACGTTCGCTTTTTCAGGATTTTACATCTTCTTGTGCCTCATAGTCAACAATCAGTCTTGATCTTCACCACTCCCAACAGATGGGCCTGCAAGTTTCTAATAGAAATGCTGACCCATAGAAGCACAACCTTACCTTTCCCAATATTAAATTTCCTATTGCTATTAATTTGTTTCACAAGGTCATGAAATTGCTTTTATGCAATATGTTTATCATCGCCCTCAATATTTTGTATCTCCTGACTTCATAGCATGAATAAACTGAAATCAGTACATTCCAACTTTTTGTGCTATAGATATTAGTAAGACCAAAGTCCAACACCAGGCTGTAGGCTGATATTTAGGAGCAGTATCTAATAATCTCACAGTTTTTACTTTGCCTTGGCCCAATTTTGTCTCTGTTTTCCTTAACTGTTTGTATCCAGATGAGATCGCTTAATTATCCTGTCCTTCAAAAATGTGTTTAAGAGGATTTTCTGTTATTATTTTGATAACAAAGGCATCTGCAGTCTGCTTCACTCCCTTTCTTCAAGTTCAGTTATATTAAACGTCAACTCGTCAAATTACATTAAAAAAATTTTGCAACCCATGGCTATCAGGTATCTGGAGAGGAAATAATTTTATCCCTTTTGGGTGATCATATTAAAATGTTTTGGTTTTCCTACCAGATGTAGAAATCCTCATTTCACACAGTTATTTCTGCTAACCACCCTTTTTTTGTGTCTACATCCTTACTAAAAACTGAAGCCAAGTATTCAAGTTTGGGGGCAATATCCACATCATCTTTTAACTCCAAATAGAAAATATCTGTTAACAGAGAATAAAGTCGAACATAAAATTACATGTTTATGATTTCATTTCAGATACAAATTGTGAAGCAAATGCTGTTTCTCCTGAACCCTGAAACAATCACAGAGACATCAGGAATGGATGCCATTGAGATGTGATTTTAGTAATTTGTAAGGACAGAAGAAATTGCTTTAGGGACAAAAGAACCAACTGAGGAGAAACAGCTACTTAGTTCTAATTAAATAGAAAGATAAGTAAAATGAGTTCTATTATGAAGATTCATTTCATAAGTGTACAAACTGATTATTAATGGAATGATTTGGAAATTAAAAATTCAAATATGGAAGAGACTTGGCATTTCTTTCAATTAATGATTCTCAAACTCCCTTTCCAGTGAACTGTCACGCAGTACTGAAGTGTAGAACAGGGTCTCTCTTACATAAGGGGCACATGTATAGGACTGGCCATATGGTTGGGAAAATTGTAAGACATGAATTGCTATTTGCATCTCATGGATGTAATATCTGCATTTTTTCTATGGGAAGCATACATTTACTTACATTTTTAGCTGCCATATATAAGGGTGGACAAATATACATCAGAAGGTAAGTCCACAAAAAATTCTATGCCACACCTTTAACTTCTTTTGATCGCCTATAGACTTCACTAGCAACTCTTAAGAGAGCTACTCAAGCTCTCTGCACACACGTAGATTGTTGCTGCTGCTTGGGTTAGAGTACAGTCATTCATGACAAGGTTTTATATTGAATTTGCACTTCAAACACAGAGCAAACAGACAAAGATCTGCCTAGAATTAAAACAGATCTGGTACAAAAGTCCAGGCTGGCTCTCTCTATTCATTGTGCACGAGAGAAGGAATAACAAACTTGTGACCCTGGTTTTCCCTACTGCATGTCCTCCAGCTGAAGGCAAGCCTGTACCCACACTGCTGAGGCTCTGGATTAGAGCATTGGTGGACGCAGCCACCACGAGGGCAGGTCCTGCCCCTGCACCAGCTCGTCCTGCAGGAGCTTTGTGTGCACCACAAGCACCTCCAGGGGTTCCAGTACCTGGGCTTTACCTACACTAATTCACACAATCCACAGGGCTGATCTCCATCTCACTAAGTGACAGTACTACAGACAAAACTAAAAGTCATACTAAAATCAGAAATGACTCACTAAAGCAGCAACTGCACCAATCCTGAGTTCCAAATGAGAGGATTTTGCTCTGGAAGTTAAACTGCAGTCCACAGTACAGGAGAGATGAGAAGACAACAGCAGAAGAGGAAAAGTGCTCTCGAACAGCAAGATTCCCTGCAAACATTCTATGTGAGTCATAAGGAATTATTCTTAAGATGAGTGGAGAAAGTTGAGTCATAAATTACTCATCCACTTACCAGATGGGAGGCAAGCATATATGAAATTTGGGACTGCCACTTAGTGAACATCATGAGCCGCTAGCTCCCAGTCTGCTACACCTCCTGACACAAAACAGGGAGCATACAGAGTGATGGAAGCAGAGGCAGTATACACACCTTCACCTTCTGGCTAAAGTGTATTACAAATGAAAAGTGTTTAGAATACAACTTCCATCTCCATTCAGCTACCAAGCAAGCAGGGATGTTAACCTGCCTTATCCAGACAAGGCTCACATCTTAACTTTTACACACCTGTAAGAGGTAGAGAGTAAAAATTCAGGAAATGGAAAAGATTTTGTCATGTCTGCTACATTGCAGGTAACTCCTTAGCCATTAAATACAAATAGGTGATGTACTACCAAAACAAAAAAGCTCATTAAAGACTGATGAGCAAAGATAGACATCTGTAACCTTCCAGAAATCTGTAACTGTTTCAATAAAACTGGAAAATCAAGGCAGAGAGAAGGCAACAGCTACTCATCTTCTCTGTTGCTTGCCAAATTTCAGGATTATGCACTTAATGTTTCAGAACCAGAAATCTCAGAAAGCAGAAATACCAGCTTGAGAGTGTGGATTTACAGCGAATTTCAAATCCCTTAATTTGACCCCCTATTCTCCACACCGAAGGCCTTTCTGAGCTGCCTGTGTACATTCTGGGAAGCCCATAACACCCAATCTAGTCCTTGAAGCCTTAAGCAGTTTTCTCTGACTGGAAAGCGCCTATAAATCAGCTTCAAGCTGACATCTAAAATAAAAAGCTCATAGTCGCCCATCGTTTTTCAGGGTCTGACAGTTCAAGGTTGGTCAAGGGCACATCAGCCCTATCTTACTTGTTTACTTACTAATGTCATAAGCAACTTAATCAGACACATCTGTAAGGTTTTTGTCTTCACTCTTATGGTACAAATTATGGACCATAATGGACCATTCACTCTTATGGTTCCAGATTTCACCTGAGTGACAGCAGCAGCCTCCTTGGCAGTGAGTTATTCTGTAGCTTTAACAGGACAGTATTCACTTGACATATTCTTGCATTGGGAGTTAACGATGTAGCTTCTTTGGCAATGAAAAGCATTTGGAAATCAGGGTTTGCCAGGTGCCACTCTGGACCTGAATTTAAACCTCAGCTGTGGTCACTCTATAGATGGGTATGTCCTTCCCATCACAGTACAGATACCCTACTATAAGTATGGAACAGATTTCCATAATTCCACAGTCAAAATCTCCACATTATTTCTCGTCATAGCCACAGAAATCAGTTTGAGAAGTATTCCAGTATGACCTAATATACCATAAAGTTCACAATATTTGCTGGAATACCATACATAATTCCTGATAAAAGCATCAGCATTAAGTAAATTCAGCTACAGAAGGGGTTTCCACAGTAACTAAAAACCCCTCAGATTAAAGTCTTTGCTGGTCTGTGACACTAAATAGCACTGCATATATTCTGACCAATCCAAAATTACTTCCCAAGGAACTTCAACAGTTACATGCAATTTTTCTCTTCTCCCACTGTGCAGAAAAGTTGTGTTTGTATGCATTGGTTCCTTGGGAGGTACAATATCACAGCCACAAGGGAATGGATTTCCTTACATAACAACACATCCCTCATGGTACCAGGCCATCAGCAGCAGCACCTAACAGGTAATTTGAATACCAGAAGTTAAAATAAGAGATTAAACCTTGCCAACCACAAAATTATTCTGCTTGTGAAAAACTCTTTATCAACATCCAGAGTACAAGTTTTGTTTCTACTTTACATTTAATAAATAATTATTAAGGCCCCCCCCAAAAATACATTTGCATTATAATCTGAGATCCAGCTATATTCCTGAGCCCTCTCTTTCCTTTCTTCCATGGGGACAAATCCAAACCAGTGGTTTCCATGATAAGTATTTGAAATATTTGAGTAAAGTTCAATTCAAGTAAATTCTCCATTTTTTTTAGATTTATTTATTCATCACATGTGGAAAAAGAAATACAGAGAATTTCCTCCAGGACAGCAATTTTGTTAAGAAAAATATAATCTTGACTGAATCACTCCCTTTCTTGAAAGAGGAGCCCTTAATACTAACTAGAGTTCTCTCCACCCACTTCTTCAGGGCATGGAATTTCTCTATATCTACAATTGCAACTCTGAAGCTTAAATTACGATTAATTATTTCCTCATTGCATTATGAAGGTCAGTTTAAAAAATGCAATATGCAGGTTCTGATGGGAAGAAACAGCTACAGTAATGGTGCTCAAACACAGGGACCTTGACGAGAAAATTCCAGGTAATCTTTCAGTTTACAGCTATTGGACTCAATTTCTCATTCCAAGTCTGTTGGACCTGAGATCCACAAAGGGACAAAAATATGATCTTCATGGGTCATAATTGTCAAAAGTTTATTTCACCACCAGACCTAGAGGGACAGGTGGCCCAAGCACTCATTCACTGCTATACTTAAAGATTTTTTTTTTTTTTGCACAAAAGAACAAGAAACAGAATGTACATAAGAATGTTATTGCAAAGTAGCTGGCTGGTTTCCTAGGAGAAAGACAACTGCATTATCACCTATCTTCCAATATTTGCTTCTGGCATTTTGTAATAAGGCAACAAAACAAATACTGAAATACTGGATTGGAGAAGAGATTTCATGCAGCCTTTCTTACTCTACAAGAACCCTGAAAATTCCAGCTGACCACCTGAAATGTGATTTTTCCAGGCATTACCACTGTGTCAGGACTATCACCTCACCTTTGTTAAACAAACATTTAACTTTTTGCCTTAAAAGACTTGGGAATTCACCTGACAGATGTGAAGAGTTCAACCTATTTATTCAACCTTGGACTCAAGAAATAAGTTCTCCTGAATTGGAGTTTGCTTAGCAGACTCCTGCTAAATTATCCAGGAGATGGTGTTTGATTAAAGCACAGTCCTGGGAGTCAAAACACCTGGAAGGTATTGCTTTTTTCCTCTTCCATTGAGCCCTACCTTAAAATAAGTTGTAATGCTTGTGCTTCGGCTTTTTTATCTGTGAAAGATGGAAGCATAAAGCAATTCAAAACAATATTCAAGGATTTCAAATCCATATGTAACTACTGGAAGTGGAACATAAGGAAAAATAGTTAACACTGGTTTTGAACTGAACCCTTAAAAACATTAGAAATAGAAATAACAATTTCTCTTTGACTGCTCAGAGTGTCAACCTAGTTAAAATCTTCAAAGATTCATTGAAATCCTCAGAAAAGTGACCTCTCTGGCAGAACAGGGGACATCAGAAACTCTGGAAAGAGCTTAAATGTGGCTTCCTGAGTTAGCCTCTTCCTCTCTTGTCCAAAGACAATCCAGTATTCACTCTCTTTTCCTCAATTTTACTTTAAGGTACCAGAAACTAAGTGACTCCAAAATAAACTGGAGTTTCTTTAAGCCTGGAGTATGTTTTACTAGAGAGCAGATACTACAAAACCAGCCAGTGGGAGCCAGGTTGCCTCCTAAAGCTATCTGGAATGAACACGTGCTGCTCAGATTAAATGCAGCCCTTGATATGGCCACCAAAGATACATAAAACTACACAGGATCTAAGGTCTCCTGCTGTTGGTAATGACTCATATCCTGTATTTTTCACATAAGACTGCAAGTTCCAGCTATTTATGGTGCAGCCCATTAAAAATTTCTTTTCATGAAGAAAAAGCGCTGTCAATTGCCATTCAGGAGTTGATGTAGGAGGCCAGCTAGCATGTTAGAGAAATTACCAGAAAAAAATACTATAATCACAAAGAGCCAAATGTTCCCTCTTGAGCCCTTTGAGACAGCAGATGCATAGTCATAAGCAGAATCTTTTGTCTCTGAAGATTTTGTTCATACACAGATCACCAAAGAAAAAAAGAAGGATGGAAAAATATGGTATGAACTATTACAGTCCACTCAGTTCTGTGCTGTGTATCTGTGATATATCCACTCTTCCCTCCGTTCTGCCCCAAAATAGAGGATGTGAGCATACTGATACCACTGTGGAACTGGATAGGGAAGGAGCAGAGCATGTGTATGTACCTGCTGCTAACTCACATTGTACTCAACATCTTTCAGGAAAAAGGGCGAGGGAACACTACTTAAATACAAAGCTACAATTTACATTAGTTTGATTAAAAACTTAACTGTCTAAACAAAGAATTATTTGTCCAGTTAAAATGCACTACCAACATTATAGTTCAATTTTTACTGAGTCAAAACTGAGATACACAAGCTTTCTACTATCTACCCATTTCTCTCTGATGTTATGCTCAGCTTTCCACTGCCCCTTTGGGTCCTAAGGTCAGTCATTTCAGTCTACAGGAACGTTATAGTGAGACCTCAGTGCCTCACCCATCTCACCCACTGGTGAGATGGTGTTGATGGGGAAGAGGAAGGGAAGAGTGCTTTCTTTCGCAAAGAATACGATATTACATCAATGATTTCTTCCTCCTCACCCTATGGACCACTTCAGACTGTTTTTATTTATCTTGTAACATGTTTTTACACATTATTCTTTCATCAGGTGCTTCTACCTAGTAGTTATTTCCAAAGAATTTTTTATACAGTGGGAAAAGATCAACTACAGAATTACTATACCATAGAAAGTTAAAATAATACCCACAGTTATTGCTGTCAAATTTCAGTTGTGAACTGACTCAGCAGTGTATTACAAAAATTAAAAGACATTTCTAGGTAAAAGTGCTGCCCTTTCTCCATACAAGTGGAATAAATTTTAATAGATGCCTTGTTTTTTCCATTATAATTTCTGACTAATTTATTGTATCTAAACACTTCATATTTCATTATACATACAACAAGAGTTCCCAGTTGCACAATGGAATCAGTTTCAAAGTAGTCCCTCACTGCTCAGGGATGGTTTATAAAATCAAAATGGCCGTTTAAAAATATCACCAGGTAGTACATTCTACAAGTGCAGAGCATCAGTCATCTAGGAAATTAGGGGTTAGGAGACTTGAGCATGATATTGATTGATCTCTCCAGAGCGATATTCTGGAGACTTCCTGAAGCCACCCCTTTTTTTTCCCCTGGCTTTTTTTTTTTTTTTTTTTAAATCTATGTAAAAATGGTCCTGTTCCAATCTGGGTCAGCTATAAGGTTAGGTTCTTCAGAGCTTTATCCAGGGTAATTTTTTCAAAATTAAATCTGCAAATGACTCCTCTGAGGTACATATATATCAGCAGAGAAACTGGCAAACTATCAGAGTATAGCTGATTTACAGTCTACAGCTGAACTGGCAGAAATACATGGAAAACTATAGCTCTGAGGTCAACAGACAACTCAGGATTCAAGACACTTCTGAACTATTATGAACTTCCTGAATCATTGCAACAGCATATAAACATGGGACAATGAATCCAAATTAAATTGTGCACAATGCTGGACTCCATGGGACATTTTTGAAATACCAGTTCTGTGCTTTAGAGAATTGCATCCTCTGTCATACTAAGAAACTTTAGTGCAGCAATAAAGCAATTTATATGGCTTAGACTTTAAGGCTCAGACTTTAAGGTTTCTTGTTCCAAACAGATGTGCAGTCTGGCCCACAGGGACTCTTAACCTGATGTTCTTCTACCACAATACTATTAATCAGAATAATGTCTTTACTAAAGTAAACTTTTCTGACTCATGTGTTTGGCCAAACCATATTCAGTGCAAGAGGAATACAAGGCAAAAAGCAAGAATGGGACAGAGATGTTCTGCCCAGGGGCTGAAGTGCTTCTGCTTTTTCAGATTATTCTGGAGATGTAAAACAAAATGGTTGCATAACATCTGGGAATCCTAACATATACCCAGATCCTACTGGAGACTAATCACAACAGTTTCACATTTAGAAAACATCAACTAAGCAGAAACAGTAAAATGTCAAAAAGCATTTGGGAAAAATCTTTCAAATTTCCAAAGCTTACATTAGCCTCAGTCTGGAAAAAAAAAAAAAAAAAAAAAAAAAAAATCAGATAACATTTGAAAGTTTGCAAAATCAGTAGGCAGGGAAAGAAAAGTCAAAGCAATTTAAGCAAACAAACAAAACCACAACCCACAACACTCACTGATCATTGCAATGTTTCCAGATCCCAGTCCTTATAATTAGGTTTACCCGAAAAATTAACAGTTTTAATGTTAAAAATTAGAAAATAGCAATGAGTGGATAACTATTTATTTTATTTGTTCTTCAGTACATGTACTTCATAGAAACAATTAGCAATAGCTTAGGTATTATCATGCAAAATTTCTACTAAAAACCTGTGCTCATATGCTTGCAATGAGATATGCAAATATGACTCCTGGAAGCATGCAGCTGATGGAAACACTGCAGTGTGAAAAATTGTATACATCCTACTCCAAGTGCTTTTGTTAATCCTGTGCCTATTCAATTAATTTCTCAACTATCTCAGAGTCTAGTTCTATTAATAGTTCTAACATTTACTAATCATATAAATAAGGATCAAACAAATGGCCAAAGAAAGTAGGATAATCCATTAGTGCACTTCATTTGACCTCAAAATGCCATCCATCAAAAAATTCCTTGTATTTAATTTTCTTAATATCATCACCCACACAGTCTCTAAAATGTACAAGAATTAAAACTAAAATTAGAAAGAAATCACTAAATAGTTCTTCGTAGATGTGTCTAAATTTATCTCTTCAAAGGTATGAACAAGCAGGAAAGATTCGTTTTTAGCAGCTCTTTGAAATCCATGTTCCAGAGACTGGTTTGTGAGTCTGAGAGGATGCCATGTAAATGACCCTTTCTTTGATCCAATCAATTAAGATAGAAAAGACCCTTAAACTGATTCAGCGTTGGCAGTGATTGTCTCTCAAGTACCTGGACTTAATCATCAAGATCTCTCTCACATTCTCTTTTGTTGCACTCTCATTTCATTGTTTATTATTCCTATTACAGAAATTCTGCAATTCCAATAAAATTCAGAACTTAATCTTCTAAATGTCTGTCTTCCATCTCCAGGTCCTTAAAAACATCCAAAGCTCACATTAATCTCAAGACTAGAAAAACTGATTATATCTAAAGGTTGGAGAGAGTATAAAAGAAAAAAAATAGAAGAAAAACATCCTAAGGGAAAACAATCTAAGATTTGCTGCCAAGCAAGTTCAGAATGTTTTCATTTCATCACGCATCTTTTCATTTTTGGTTGTGTCTAACCTTTCATATCTTTGAAAAATAAGAAAAATAGAAACATTATCTAGCAATAGCTGCTTTGAAGAGTAATATATATTTCACACAGACCAGTAATAAATTATATACTTTGTAAAAATGTTATTGTGTATATAGGATTAAGGGTTTCTCACTTGAAAGAATTATCAAAAACTACAAGGAATACTGCATTAAAAATGCTGCCTGAATGCAAGCATATCTAGGCTGCTTTGTATCACTCTTATGGTTAAACTGAGGCCTTATTATCCTACTTACCAAAACACAATCATGAGTTTCTCACCCTCAAAAAAAGAAAGAAGTGATTTTAGCCCTGAGTAAGCTCATGTTATAAGAATAAATATATAAATCAAACAAATTAGAGATTCAGCAAAGAATCTGAAAGTCTCAGATTTGCGAACAACAATAAATTGCTGGTTGAAAAAGCGTTCGTCACATATTTGTACCACAGAAATGTCTTGACTGAACAGACAGTAAATACTTCCCTTTATGTGGGGTTTCCTCCTTTTCTACCTGTTCTTAACTTGGAATTCAGTTTTCCCTACATTCAGTCATGTAGGGATGAAGACTTCCAGAAAATATTAATTTATGCACATTGGAAAAAAAAAAAAAAAAAAAAAAAACAAAACTAACAAAATTTAGCTCTAAAAAAACCCCAAATATTAACCCAGCAACTTCTTATTTGAATATACACTGAGAACAGAAACAGGCATTGATTTTAATGACTGGAATAAACCTTTCAGCTTCTTTTGCTTCTCCTTGGAAATCAGCAGTGAGCAAAGAGTAAGGAATGCCTGGCATTACACCTGCCACAGGGAAGCATTTGCAGGTATAAACTATCACAGACCTGCAGGAACACAGTAATAATCCATTGCTACAGAAAGCAGCAGTTCTTCACTACAGAACAGCTCCAGTCCATTACATATCTGGCCACAAGTTAGTCAGATCACACTTCTCCATAAAGAGATGTTCAGGAGGTTGGAGGGTACCAGTTTGAGTGCTACAACTGGCTAAGGAACAAGTCTGTTTGAAAAAATAAGGAGGCTCCAGCTCTATTGGATCTTGCTTGGATCTGTCTTTGTCACTTCTAAAAGCTACTGCTATGTCACCACAAAATTAAAATCCCACTAAGAAAATCAGAGTTAGGATAAACTACTTCTGAACAAAGGAACAGCAGCAACAACAATCTTTACTGGCAGATGAACTGCAAGGCCTGACTTAAATGTGCATCTTGGGCTGTGGAAGATAATTTGTAAGCCTAGAACACTGGAATTAAATTGTTTCTTTTAAGAGCTGGACACTTCTAGAATAAAAGCTTTCTGAGGATAGCAAGAAGCAATAATCAACAAGCAAAAAAGTGTCTAATACAAGAAATCTGTGTATTAGCAACTAATGATTGAACTACTGAAATAAATGAAAAATAGTATCTGCAATACCATTAATAGCAGAGCTTATCTCTCCTGGAGGCCAGCTTGCTTTCTTTCTCTCATTAAAGCCCCTCAGCATCACTCTGTTGGTGGCTAACTGTTGCTGCAGGAAAAAGGTCAAATGCCTGTGCATACAAGACCCCTCTTTCCCTCACACAGCAACAACAGATCTCTACCTTCAGGAAAAGAAGAAGTTTTCAACTGCTTTGCTTCACTGTGCATCAGCCATCGAGCCCTGGTATAATGGATCTCACAGGGAAAGCAGAGCAGTGACACTGGAGAAGGTGAGAGACACTTCCAACCCACTGAGGGATTCTAGACATAAGTGATAACAGTCATGTAAGTGCAACCACTTTAATTCCTTAATGCCAGAAAACAAAGCATGTGCTTCAATGGCCCACACAGCTACCTAAAGGAGCAAGCTCCTTCCCCTAACTAGTGTCATACTGCTGCTTCCCATGTCTTAGTGCCAGCATTTGTGCAGCTCCATGGTGAGCTTATCAGAAAACTTGTTTGGATAGAACTAAGAAATAAAAAGAAAACCATAAAATCTGGTTCACTTTCAATCAGCACGGCTCCTTGCTCCAGTATAATGTGTGCTCCCTTGGCAACAGCTCCAAGGACAGAGCAAAACGCATGGCAGAGGATGAAAGGGAAGGCAGGATCTCTTTTCAGTAAAAGCCTGGGTTAAAAACACTGAATTGAGAGACATGGTGTAAGTTAAACACTCTGAAGAGAAACTGTAGCCATGGACTATACGCCTTCTATCCTCAATTAAGATGTGCTGTAAAATAGAACACCGTTTCCCTAGTAATTAAAATCAGAAATACTTAGTTCAGTAAAACATCTTCGATTATGGAGGAGTGCTTGTGATCTTCTTTAAGCACATCAGTCTACTGAAGTGAAAAGTAACACTGTTCTTGTCTTTCTAGAGGTGAAACTTGGTATAAATGGTGCACACTTCACAAAACAGAAAGCCTGCTCTGGAGACCAAAATAGAAGCTCTGCAGTCAGTGTTCCAAAACATGAAAGCAGTGGCTGGGTATGCTATTAAATGAATCATAGATGGGGAGTGAATTAATCAGCGTAAAAACCTTGATGCATAAAGTAGAGAAAAAGTAACAATTCAAGCTGCAGATCCTTTCGATTCATTGTGTTTTCAATGTATGTCCATGGTACAGCCAATCTTTCACATCATCTCTCTGAGGCATCGCCATTGCTCAGGGTTCCTCAGGGAAACTAACCACATTTGAACCACATTAGTTTCACATCATTTGGATATATCTGCAACCAAAGCTTTTCAATTTCATTATTGACCAAAGAGCACAATCCAATTTCTTGAATTCAATTTCTTATGTAGTCATATTTTTATGTGTATTCAACACCAACATGATAACTTAGTATGCAGGAGTGGTTATGCAAAACTGAATCTATTTCTACCATAAGAGGGTGCGGATAAGAGAACTTGTGCCGTTCAACAAGAAACTTTAATGAAGAAAAACACAGCTTATGTTAAAATGTCATTCCTATGACATTTTTTGCCTTTTTTGGAGATGCGTGGCTTGTTTAAAAGATACAAGCACTTCGGAGCCCACAGTTCCCCAAGGAAATGGAAATGTGAGTCTGATTCCTTGCAGTTACAGAAAAGCACAAAAACCTCAAACATCAAATCTTAACTTTTTGTTTCATTATTGCTGAATGACAACTTTAGGATCTTTACTCCTTGAACAATTTCTTTTCCTAAACAATTTCCTTTCCTAAAACATCCTATCAACTAGACTTCTCATGAAATAAAACCCATCTTGTTCTACTGAACTTGGACAGCTGCAATGAAGAAGTATTCTCAAATTTTGTAACTGATTTAGACTGCTAAAAAAATCCTTTATAAAATGTCACAAAACCTGTGATTACACCAACTCCATTTGCAGATGCCTGATTGCAACTGAAATGAAATTCAGGAGGTATTCAACTATGCATAAGGATTTAATTAAATCCTTCCAATACTTGACATTACAGGTATTCATAACACTGAATTTTGATCCCAGTTTCTTATATTTAAGCTCTCCATCTCTTGAATGGAATTCAGTTACATATTCAGTATTAGACATGAAAGAAAACAGAAGAATTACTAGTGTGTCTGGCTATAGAACAACCTCCCTTTGAAAAGGATGCAGAAGGCATATACAGACAGTACTGAGCTCTGAGCTCTACAACATTGACTCGAGCAAGACTGCTGCAATGCCCCTACTTGTACAACAAAAGGGAACATCTTCAAGGAAATGCGTGTGTTCAAAAATATTGGATAGCTATATCCCTATTTCCTCCCATTCTCTAACTGGGAATGGCGCTTACTTGGAACTGGAAGTTTCTCTTTTTATAAAGTGACATCTCCAACATGGTAGCATCCACCCAGCACTCAGAGGGCAAAAGAATTAGCAGCTAAAAGCACTAAACCTACATATCCTTTTCACATTATAAAACTATTGGTATTTTGTTCTTCGGTGCAAAAAGGACACGGTCTTCTCCCACCACCCTACACACAGGTTTTTTCCACATCTTTGCTCTACTCATTCTCATTCAAGGGTTAATAACAAAAGTGGCCCTCGTTTCTTCCAGAATTTTAATCTCACCAGCCCAGTACAAAGGTGTTTTGAACTGTAGACAGTTCCCATTTTAAAAAAGGCAGGTTTCTACTAATCTCACCATACAACACACAAGACACAACATTACAGTCACTCAACTCAGACCCCGGGGCAAAAAGGCACACCTAAAAGTGCTTTGCAAAATTTTATAGAACCTGTGTATTAACCAAAAAGGGCAATTTTTGTGACATGGTCTTGTGATACCCATTGCCATTTTCTTTTCTTAGTTACAGAACTACTGGTATACAGAATTGAGCTACTATAAGAAAGTGAAACAGACTGATCCTGTCCTATTAAGAAAGAAATGGTAAAACTTCAATGCCCATAACTCCATGATAGAAATACAGCTGCATTTCACAGGTAAAAAATTCTTTTTAAAATTCTAAAATGATAAAATAGCTTTTATCATTGCAGCGCTTAATTAAAAGAAGCAAATTACACACATGTATTGATTCCTGTCACCTGGAACATTTAATGCAGCACCCCTGTCTCCTAATTTAAGCATTCTTCTTCTATTCTCTGCTGCACCACTCTGTTAACATTAACTTGCCTGTGATTCCTGTATCTACAGAAACACACACTCATGTTACTGTGGTTACTCTTGTTAAACAAACCTGCACACTATCACGTCACAGTTCTGTGCAGGGCATTGCACAGCCTATTATCATCAAGTAATACTTAGGAACAACTATCTATTCAAAATTATATGACAAGGGACACTATAGTTAAAAAATTGGATCTTCTTTGGAAAAAAGTATCAATGATTCCACAAAAAGCAGAGGACACTAAACATGCAGTTGTCTATCATACGTACAGTTATAGATGGGTATATACACATGTGGAGATAGATATGTATATATGTATCACTAATTATTCTTTTTTATATCCAGTTCAGTTCTCTAACATTACACCGATGAATAAAAGGATAAAGATTGCTTGCATTCAGCATTTTTAATAGCTTAATTCTATTTTTAGAATGACAACACAAAGAGATCAAGTCAAGACTAAGTTATCCACAGTTTGAGGCTGAACTTATGTACATCCCATTTATTTATACTTGCAAGACAATGCTGTGGTCTCTAAAGAAAGTACTTTCTCCATTTCTGTATGTGTATTAATCTCATTTGCAACATATTCAAAAGATCAGGCTTTACCACCCATGACTGCATTTTGAAAAGCAGAACAATGATCTGACTAGCAGTTTGCTCATGCTGCAAGTGACACAATCTATCTGTCCTTTCTAAACAAGCACAGAACACATTTAATCAAGTAACCTTAGACCATGCTGTTATAATCAGCACTAGAACATAACTCATCAGTACCCATTTCCAGTTTAATTTGCAAAAATTATTAATTAGCTTATGGAATTACAATTATATAAAGGAGAAACTATGTCATCTGACAAGAAATGCAAGACAGCTCTTAATCCTCTTTGGATATGCAAGATTCTGAAAGCATTTTGAAAAATCAGACTTACATGTAACATGAGCTTTTCTAAAGTGAACAATTAATGTTCAAACTAGGGGAAGAGATCTACTTTTTCTAAGACTTTAAGACAATCTGTCAGAATTGTTGCAGTGCTCCCCAAGTATTTATTAGAAAATAGGTGACTACATAAAATGCTCATGGCTAACAAATATTTGGAAAAAAAATATAAGTTTTGATTGCATAAGTAGCAATAGGATATTTCCTACACGTGACTGGAGAATTCACCTGCCAGCACTGGTATTGGAGACAAGGTGAAGGGTATAAAATATAACACATTATATAATGTTAAGGTTTAGAATATATTGAAAGGTTTTGGTCAAATCCTGTAAATAGGAGACTTGTTTTAGGAGAATCAAGATTCCACATGAGGGAATAAAAATCAACTATCTTTTTGAACCCATTAGTCATACTGGTGTTCCCAGAGATTCAGAATGCTAACAACATTACCTAAGCTTACTGTCATGTTATGCAGTAGAGAGTAGCTCCTGCTTACAGAAAACTGAGATTACCTTTAAATAGAGTTCACTCAAGTATTCCTCACAACATGAGGCATGAAAAATCATTTGAACAATGAAAGCTGTTCATTTAGCAGGAGTGGGCCTTGTTCCTTAAATAGGAACACAAATATTTTAAATAATCAAAACACAATTTAATTTTCAAGACAGCCATAGAAACCTAAGTTGAATATAAGGTAGAAGAGCAGAGAATTCAAAACATAAAACTGCCAGATGACTTTTGGACTGAATAATGTACGTTACACAAAATAGACAAAAAAATTTATCAAAATGTGTTTTAACAATCAAAAAAATTCCTGTCCAGGTTCAAAATAATGAAAGTCTGAAATTGAAGACATGTAGTACTATAAGAACAAAACAACCACTTTGTATTTTCCTATTTTCTGATAAGGTACATCATCTCTTCTTCCACATTAAACCCTCATTGTTTCAGAGAAAGGGGAGAAATACAGAAGCCAATTCCATATACTGTGGTCAAAGAAAGGGGAGAAGAGAAAGCAAACTCTGGTTCATCAAATAATATGGTGCAAACCAACAAGACCAGCAGTGGTCAAGACAAGACTCCTGTCAGTCTCCCTTGCACTCCAATTTTCTTAGTATCACAGAGGACACCTTCCAAAACTTATTCTTGGCAAGTTCCCAACTTCATGTTCACCCCGACTTTATTATCTCTCTCTTTTACAGATTCATCACCCTCTAGCTTAAAGCAGCTTTAGTTTCAATGATGATACTCCTTTTCATTCAGCTTAGACCACAGAATTTTGGTTTTATACAGCAAGAAACAAATTGCTGTCCAGTAAAACATAACTGTCTCCAAAAAGCGTCTGCCTAAAGATAATGAAGGCCACAACTGGTTAAGAAATCTAGAGAAGAGGAAAGCACAGTTACCTTATAAACTTCTTAGGATGGACCAAATGTGTTACTCAGATCTAAATCACAAGTATTTGCTTGCTAATTTCTCACAAGATATGAAACAATTCTCAAATGAACCATATTTCATTGAAATTTACTTTGCATATCTCTCAAGTATAATATTTACTTTTTCGTATATCTTCACAATTATACTGACATCAGTTACAAAACCAATTGAGTCTCACAAAAATATTGCCCCAAAAGGGATAATAAACAATCAGTGTAGATAATTAGTTAAAATAAGTATATTATTATGGAATTAATCTTTTACTATAGACTTACAGTGAAAACATCAAGCTATAGTCACACAGCCTCTGAAATGCAGTCCTGGACATTTTGTTGCAGAAACTTGTGTCACCAACACTTGGATTACACAAAATCCTTCACTAAATCTTGTATCTAGTTTGTGAATCATCCAGAGTAAGACAGAGACTGGACAAAAGCTCATCATCTGTTTATCCAATATCTGAGGTATTCTGGCTAGTACACTGCCCTTCTTTAAACACAGCCCATTCTTGAGAAGTTGTGTTTACTCATAGCAGTATTTAAAAAAAAAAAAACCACACAAAATCCTTCATCAGAGTCCAGCCAAACAAACTCAAGCCCACATAAACTTTCCAATAACTACATGGGGCAGTAAGGGCACAGGTCATCTATTTCCACCAAATATGTTTCTGTAGCAATGCTTAAATACAGATTTCCACTAGTGTATTATTTCTCTTTCCACACCTGCAGGTCAAGACAACTAGTTTTAATAACATAAGGTTCTACCAAGAGATCTCTTATTGCTGCAGCAGCTCCACCCTTTCACATATTTCACATAGCAAAAAGAGAGAATGCAAACAAAATATTCCTCAGAGTAATCACAAATTCAAAAGAAATGCCATAGTGAGTTTTCTTCTTTACATGATAGACTGGAAAGTACATGGAACAAGTAGGCAAATGTTTGGGACTTGACACACAGCACCACCACCCCTTTGTGGCAAACAGAAAAACCCCACCATGGCTTCCTTCTGCAGGTTAGCAATCACCTTAAATACAAAAAGGTAAGAAATTTCTGTTTGAAGGGCACATCAAAATTTTTATCTTAAAATAGAATTGCATACATGACTGGAAGCAGAGTCATCAAATAAATTTTCAGTTGTTTTCTTTTAATCTTGTTATTCATGTAAACAATTACAGAAAGCTCGAAATATTTTCTAAATGCATCACTATGATGCAGGACTAGCATATTCCTGGTTCAGTCTAATGGAAACGTGAATTGCTAGTGATTGAATTGTCAATCAAGTAAATAGCTTTTTTCCTTCAAATCATGCTTTCAGAAGATTTTCACGGCTATTTAACCTCAGTCTCTCACTATTTGTGAGTTGTTAGTTCTGTTAATAGTCCTTTCTCTCACTCCAGAAATCTTTGTCTCCAGATACTGGGAAAGTGCTGAGATTCACATATCTCTATTTTCCCGGACTCTCAGTTTGAATTTCTGAGATTTGGCAAGTACAGCCTTTCACCAACACCTGAACACTATTTAATACATCAATCCCAGCCAGGTAAACTGTTGTCTGAAAAATTCTTAGGACATTGCTTCCACGGCCAGTCCTTCAGTGAGAGACTTTCTCTAATTTGAGCTTGTCGTGCTCCACATCCAACAGAAATAGCTATTTGAACAGTACTACCAGGTGTCTTTTACAGCCAAACTCCCCAAGACAGTGGGGCAAACACACATTGATTTGTTAATGGAAGAGTAGTGGGTAGTCATAAAAGATTTCCTAACATGAGAGTTTGTTAAGATGCAAGTAGCCCACAAATCTGGAAGTATTTTCTCTTCTTGGTGTCACCATGTCAGCTGAAGAGTTTATTGTGTCTCTAGCTGCTTACCATTGTACTTCTGAAATAGGCTGTCACACCTTCCAAATCTGCTGCCTATTTGCTGTATGATAATACACCCTGGCCTGTTTTAATAAGAAAGAAACATTGCATCAGAAGAATTATATTCCTACTGTTTAAACTATCTCAGCTTCTTTTTATTCGAATGGGTAAGAAACTGCCCATGTCACAGACCTTCAGGAAAACAGGAGTGCTGGTAAGACATACATCTAAACTTCAGTTTCAGAAGGCTAGGAGGTTTTTCTTCTTCTTTTCCTTAAAGATGTACATAAAGTTGCCTGTTACTCCAGTATTGATGTGAATATCATGGAATAGAAATATCCTTTTGCTTCAGAGGCGTGTTGTGAAAATCAGCTGGTAGATATTTACAAACCTTTCTGTACATCCATACTAAGCACTACAAAGACCTATAAAATTACCAGTTCTGTGTTCACTCTGTGCTGTGGACAGAGAGCTTTAGAAAAAGCACTGACTACTCTTCAAACCATGAAAACAATATTAATAGTAGCTTTACACTACATGTATACAATCTTTCAATTAATATATTTTGATATATTAAAACACATACACAAAGATCCATAACAGCTGCTAATTTTAAAAAATTGCACAAGCAACTGAGATTTTTAACTATTAGGAGTTCTTTTCTACTAATCTTAGCAAAGCTCTAAAAAACGTTCTTTGTGATCAGGACAAAACCCCAATAGTCTGGGAACACCAGTATGGAGTAAATCGCAAGTGTAGTGCACAGAGACAAATGGTACCTATGCTGAGAAAAGATATTTGGGTTAGTATTTTCTGTTACAGAGCATTCTAAGAGCACAGTTAACAGATGGATGGAGAGAGTGTGTCCTAGTAAATTACATACATCTCTGCTCCTATTTGAATTGTAAATACAATGTTGATACTACCTACCCTGTGAATAAGTTGCAGTACACACAATCATCTGCTAATGTGAAGCGTTGGAAAAAAATGCTTGCTGTTAGCTAGAAGCATGACAAAGGGATCTGAATGCAAGTAAAAAAGCAGTTAATACTGAATACTGTCTTTGTAAACATATTTTGGTGGATTTAGCTCCAGCATTTATAAAACAAGAGACTAAGCAAAGTGCAATTAGGATATTGAATGTCTTCAGTACTGAATCCCGTGTGAAACGCTACAAGAAATATGGAAGCTGCCCCTCAGAATTAATAAATACTGCATTTTAGTATTTTACCAAAAAAACACATTTTTCTCCACTATCCTCTACTAATATAAATTTTGAAAAGATTACATCTTCCAGTTCCTTGAATTGAAGTATTCAGCACAGTGAATATAAGGCTAGGCAGTCAAAATTAAAGACTGTTTTTAATTCTCATCCAGACTTGCACTCTCACTTTAGGTGAGTCCAACTGCATCCAGACAAAGTGAGAATACTTCCCATCTTGTGGATTTGAGTGTGCATTTTGGCTACATAACAGGAGGAGACTGGGTGGGCACTACCACCTGAAAGTATCACCGGCAGGAAGCACAGGCACAGGATGGAAACAACATCATGCAGTGCAGGTGCAGTCTTAGGCAATGTGTCTTGGACAAAAACCTTGCTAAATTCTGAAGCCTCTTTATTTATGAGGGGAAAAAACGCAATCAAAAGGTTAAGGACTGTGGTTAAATAATTACCATAGCCACGACCCCTAGGCTGCTGCAACATTACACAAGGCCCTGTGCCCGATGTCTGACACATATTGCTGGTTATTACTGCAGGAACCATATTTTATGTGCCCACTGACACGTGGCAGGAAGTTATATGCAACATACAGGCATTCACAAACAAAGGTAAAATTTTGTATTCTAGCAGATCTCAAAAATCTCATGTCTCCATGCTGCCTAAACATGTAGAATGCCTCAACATACATGTACTCAAGCCTTTCCTCTGTGTTACTGCACTCAGAGGCTCTTGAGAGTTCTTTAAAAGAGAACTGCCATAAATTGTTTTGTGTTATATAAGCACCAGCACAAAGATTCCTCTATTGTACTCTCCTCATAGTACTCAAAAAATACAGAGAGTGGTAAGGGAGAACTGACTTTATGAATTGAAATATTCCAAAAAATGCTTTCAACTAAGTGTCTTATAGTACTTTGATATTTTATTTTGTATCGCAAAGCCATAAGAAATTCCGCTTTAAATGACTCATTAGTAGAAATAGTTTTACCTTTGTAAAGCCGTTCGTCTCAATGCAGAAAACTGTGATACGGGCTCCCTCTAGTGTCTGATCTCTGACACAAACTTGGAGTTACAAAAGCTTGCAAAGGTCATTTAGATGCACCAACAACCTGTTTAAATTACCTTCAAAAAAAATTCACTGTTCGTCAAAAACAAGAATCACGTTCCCAGTTAAATAGGTTTATCTATTTGTACATAGCAATTAAATTCTTAGCGCAGTGTTTTTGCTGTTCCATATAACTATCACAATATCCAAATATTATGGAATTACACGTGTAACTTTGCTTTACAGTGTAAAGAAAGGAAAATATGACAAAATCCATCTCGAGATATTTCAAAAATCCAAAACTAAGCTTAGAAGCAGAATCCTCTATCTGTATATATATAAAAAAAAAATCTTTAAATAAACACCTTGAGTTTATTTTAAAATATCCCCTTCCCCATGAACCCCTCAAAGTTGTTTCAGTAATTCAAGTAGAACTCACAGCCACCTGGAGTTTGATCTGGCTTGATTCAGGTCAGTGGATGCTTTCCCCACCACTAAAAGCATGAGAACATGCAAGCAGATTATTAAATGCTCCACAGTAACTAGAGCAGGGCATAAAAAGTGTGAGTAGATGGACAACTTTTGCATGAAGAACTTTTAGTGAAAATTGTATTAAAAGCCATAATAATGGAAGACACTTTCTTGTCTTCCATTCAGAAGCCTGAGCAGCCTTCTTTTCCCCACCAAATACACAGAGAAGCTGAGCTGAAGCAGCATGGATAGGGGAGTAGGCTGAACCAGGAAAAAGACTAGCATGGTTTTCCTTCCCTAAGAAAAGGGAGGCCATATGGTGAATCTCAGGATATCGTCCCTGACACAATGCCATGAGCAGCTCCATGCAAATATTTAGTACTTCCTCTTCCACATAATGCAAGCAGCAGTGTTGGCAAGGCATATAAGTATTTTACAATAAACTATTTCATTTAATTTTCTATAAACTGCTAAAACAAAGGAAAAAAAATTGAAAAAAAAAAATCTCCACAACTTTTAAATGCCTAAAATCCCTACACAAATCTAGCATTTTCCCAGCCTTGCGTTTTTATCTTCTTTTGTTTCCCACTCATTGGAAAACACAAGGCTTTGCCCCTCAGAAAAATATATTATAGATATGACAGCCTCTTCTATAGCAAATAAAACATTGCCTATAAACCAGACCATTACATATATGCAGTTAGCAGAGCTGCATATATCTGTTACAAATAATATTGACATGTAGATTAGAATCTGTCATTGACAGAAACACACAAAAAATCACACATGCTTCCCTCACTGACTAATGCTAGAATTCACGTTCCTGTTTTGCTCCACAGGTCTTGATTTAAATCTCATATAATACTTAAAAAAACAAAACAAACCATCTAGCACTTTAGGAGGGCTATTATGTCTTCTTCAGAAGAGTTTTTCCCCCACTAACATTTTTTCCTTGCAATGTCTAGGGGCATTGCCAGGGCTGGTTTCATAGTCATCCTCTGCAAAGTCACAGAATCACACAGAATCCCAGAGTACTCTAAATTGGAAGGGACCCACAAGGATTATTGAGTCCAACTCTTAAGTGAATGGCCCACGAAGGGAAAATGGACTACGAGGAGAGTTTGATGCCTTCACCATCTCACTCTTCCCCAAATTCTTTGGCTGAGTACAGAACACTGTCTGTACAATCTCTCAAACAGTGGCACTGCTTAAAAGAATATGTTGAATGTTGCATCATGCAGTCTCTTGGGCTTTCAGTACAGGTATGCCAGAGTTCAATCAGCTAACAGAACTACAGGCTTAGTGAGCAACTGGATTCTAATAGAGTTTCTCATTTTTTTTAATTACCTTATATTAGTAAAAACCAAGAGAAATATAAATAAATGCATTATGTCATATTTTCCTTTCTTTATTCTTCAGTGCCAAATTATGTGTATAATTATACCACAGATTTTCATTACTAATGCAGTTCGGACTTCCTTTTAGATTTAGCTATTAGTAAAACAAGCTAGCACCCATTATTATGAGTTGGAAAGGGCTGTCAAATATTACATACAACATCTCCTAAATTTTCAAACACAAAAATAATTTACAACCTTCTACAAAGCTCAGTTAGCCTACAATTCATATTAACTTCCTTATATCTTTTACAGGTACTACAGCTCCCTACAAGATGAGGGAAAGATGGCTTTTTGGGGGTTTTTAGCATGCTTAGAAGGTAAGTTTTTGACAAATAATTGAAGGAATGAACCACTATCAATTTAAGTTTGTTCAGGGAGAAGCTCTTTTGGTAGTTGTATATTTTATGTAAAAGGGTTTCAGCCAATGTTCACCCCAAACCTGAAAATACTGCATCCCACAGTACACCATCAGAAAGCACACTAATATTTAGTCTGTGATTAAAATAATTTTATGGAAACATCCTATACAAAATAAGTTCAAACAAATAAAGTAAGTAGCTCATCTAATCTGTGTGTCTGGAGAAGAGCAATGAAGCTGGTGAAAGGTCTGGAGCAGAAGTCTTCTGAAGAGTGACTGAGGGAACTGGAGTTGTTCAGCCTGGCAAAAAGAAGGCTCGGGGGGAACTCACCACTCTACAACTACCTGAAAGAAGGGTGTAGAGAGGTAGGGGTCTGTCTCTTCTCCCAAGTAACAAATGAGAGGTCCAAGGAAATGGCCTCAAGTTGTGCCATGGAAGATTTAGACTGGATATTGGGAAAAATTTGCAGTTGGACTCAATGATCTTGGAGGTTTTTTCCAACTTAAATAGTATTATGATCCTAAACCACTTGTCTATTGAGCTCCTTAGGAAATCAGCAGCCACAGCATCCAACCCGCCACCCTACTTCCAGAAGAGTAACTTTGCAGCTCCAAGCCCTTACTGCAGCTAGTCCAGCAAACTGTTTTGCCTAGGGCTGAGCCAAAGCTAATATTCTTAAACCAAACCAAGGCAGCTCTTCTGGGAGCTCTGATTTGTAAGGTGGATGGCATGGAGTGAAAGCAGAGGGACATGAGCATTGAATTGCTGCATCCTAGCTGAGTTCCATGTTTTCTCCCTTCTTAGGGGAGAACAGTGGGAAAACATCCTTTTCAATTTAGCCTGGTACCTTCTGATGCAGTGCTCTTCAGAACACTACTGGCAGTACCCCACCCTGATGCTGAGGGCAGTGCAATTGCTTGAGCCCAGCCCCTCTGTGCTGCCGTCCAGTTCAGACAAGTGGCCGCACACACACATCCTTGACTTTACCAGCAGCAGCCCCACCTGCAATACAGAAGCAAATCCAGGTGGGACCTGATCCTGTGTGGGATCCAGGTCCCACTGCAAGACCACACACACTGGTACTGCTCTCCTACAACAAACCCGGACCTGCCCACATCGTGGCTCTACCATTGTTCCAGGGCAGGAAAGAGCAGCTTGAGGAAGCCCACATCTGCCATCCCCCAGCACAGTCAGCTTAAACAACAGCACTGTTTGAATGCTGAGAGTAAAATTGTTTACTCTAAAGACAACTACAAAGCCCTTAGTAAATACAGCATTTTTGAACAAATGCCAAGCAGTTTAAAACTGCTTACATATCTACAATAAATATCAAAGACAGTCAGGATTGAAGCATGTTGATTTGTAACATATGAATGATAGTTTACATAACAAAAATTAATCACAGTAACTGGCTTCAACCATATTCTGATAAATTCTTGCATCAAGTCAATACATTATGGCATTTTTGTAGCATTTAAGCCTATGACCCTGATTGCACAGACTTAACTTCTGCCAACATTCACACACACACACACACATCCATTTTTGTGTTTTTTTAAGTATAAGCTCTTCAGTGTAATCATGGTTTGGGTTGTTTTTTTCAAATGCACATGACTGCAAAGTGCTCACAGAACTGAGAGCATGTGTGCTGAACAGTTTCCTCTTACTTTGAATAGTATTTCATTTGTAATAGTCCCACTAATATCCTTTTAATTTGCTTATAAGAAATCACATTTTATTACAACTTTTCACATTAAATCAAGGACAGAGTCAAAAATCAAACAAACTTTTTTTTTTAGATTCAAACACTACTCAGTAAAGAAGTTGAAATAACATGAGATGTCCAGAGCTGTGACAAGGACACTGTGACAGTTCCCAGTGAGTTCAATAGAACTACACCAGTTCATGCTACAAGGAAAGCGGTTTAGGATCCAGCCCAGCAACCAGACTGGGCATTTAAAACAGTGGGGTTTTAAGTTTAGTACATACGGATTTATGCCAAGTGTCTCAAGTGCTGACTAAACTGACAGACATTTTAAAAAGCTACTGTTTATTAGAAATCTTCGCTTTATCACAATTTCAGCACAGAAGTTATAACTATCTGATGATTCAAAGCATAAATTGAGAATCTATTTATGGATCATGAATTTAACAAGAGCACAGGGAACAATTTTAAAGGAATACAGATAAAAATAATGCTATTAACATTAGTTTTAAGTTAATGAGCCAAGTTTAGTTGGCAATCATTCCTCAGGCTCGTTAAAGATATCTGAATGTGAACCACAAGAAATTTAAAATAATCTATTTGGTTTATCCATTGGGAGTTTAAACATTTTCTTTTCATCAGAAGTAATAAATGCAATGTAAATAAAGTAACAATGCAAATAAATCAGTTTGAAATTATTTGTACTGTCTCAAAGGCTTACACTGCAGCACCCTGTACAGTCAGATGTATAAGCAACACATATGACATACCAGTGGAAATGAATGCTTTTCCTCACAATGCCACCTTCAGAACCAAATTAAGCATGATACCTAAGGCAAAACCCCCACTGTATGTTAATACAGCTATGATGTAGATAGAAGAGGTCATGTTAACACAGAACCCCAAGTGTATGCAATTTGGTGTTTCATTTATTCTAGAACATGTCCATAAGAATAAACCTCTACCTGCTCCCAACATGGAAGGGGCAGCATCATCTCCATAGACAACAACAGTCAAACACCTAATTCATTCTTCAATAGTAAAATATTAAATAAACCAAAAGAATGACTTATGTGCCCAAAGGGAGGATGATTTTAATTCTCAGTGACAAGAGAACAGTTGCGTTTATAGTCTGCAAGCAAGCTGCCATAGTGTGTATGAGAATATGTAGAGAGTCACTGAAGATGTATGGTTTCCACCACATGCTGCATGTTATGGTTCAGGCTAGAAGAAATGCAACAGCCATGAGGAAATACTGAAGCACAAAGACAAGCAGAATGCAATTCTGACGGACTTGTACACCAACTAGGGGAGGTACCCTGTGCAAATAATACCACACAGCTTGCTCTGAAGATTCACCCACTTCACAACCATAATGTTCATTATGTCCAAGGCTATTTTTGTGAATAAGCGGTCATCAGTGAGACTAAAAGATCACAGCCTTAGGCATTACTATGGAAAAGTACTAATCTTTAAATAACTAAGCCAGTATAACCAAGCAATCCCTTTCACTGCCTACAACAAGCAATTTGTTATCTCCCAGCCTCAAAATATCCAGCTTTGCCTCCTCCAACCAAATTTGCCTAGTCACTGACTTCTTTCACCTTTTTAACTTTTGCCTCTACTTCCTGTGAACATGCCTTTTCCTAGTCCAGGTAGCTACATTTGAACGAAAGGGTCTACAGGGAATAACTGCACTCCATAAAGAGCACAGCAAGCAGGTGTAAATCCATGAACTGGGAGCAGAAAATCTGGGCTTCAGCCTGGAGCAAGTCATCCAGCCACACCTGCACACACACCACACACACTGGCAGGCCTAACATTAAGGAACAACAAAGCTTGCAGGGAAGGCAGGAAGCAGGAGAAATAGACTTGTCTCATTTTGTCCTAACTCATATCATCAGCTTAAAGTCAGTAATTTGACTTGCTCTTCATGGGCCATAGAACATAGTTTGTGAAGATGGGAAATCTCAGTAGTGCCATAGGAATGCTTTGTTTTTTTTTCCAAACACTGCCAGACAGCTCAGAATTGCTGAAAAGGGACCAGTGCAGCACACAAAGTAGCAGTAAGTCAGCAGAATTAGAGTAGGCTGCTAAAACTCTGAAACCCCCAAAGGGAAGTTTAAATGATAAATGAGAAGCAGCAAGCCCATCTTGTATCATATTGACTAAAGGCTGTGAATATTAAGAACAACTTCCATTTGTTTGCTTTTTTTTGTACATTGACAGATGACTGCCACTCCTCTCCAAAGTGACACATCTATCATAATTTTTCAAAGTTTCTGCTTTGATTTAGACTTTTTGAAGAGCTGCAATCTTGGGGTTTTTTCTGTTTCCTTTTTTAAAACTCCTTCAAGGATACTCAGATAGCTCCACCAGCTGCTACACTGCTGTGGTTTGCATGCCTCACTATGTGAGGTCTCACTGCAGATGTGGAGATTTTTAAGACCCAGTCAAGTTTATGGAGGCTTTGCATACAAATTAGTCACCCCTGTCCTTAAATTATTACTAAATTTGGAAAAACTCTTAAGCCACTACAGAGTAAGGGAAGACAGGGGTTTTGGAATCAAATCTGTCAACAGTTTTACCCTTTTAGCGGACTACAGTGAAGCCATCTCTGAATGTCGCTTCACCTAAGATGTCTGAAAATTCTATAAAATATTGGATCTCACAGCTTATTTGTCCTATTTGGATTTACAAAAGCACAGGTGTTAACACTTGATGTTCTTATAACAATTTCTGTATATATAAAACTGTGCATCAAAACAGTTATAAAGATTTCTGCGAGGCTATTAGGAAACAGTGAGGTGTAAGTCCATGGAACGTACAAGGGAAAAAACACTTTATAACATCGTAGTCAGGAATTCAAAAATCAACAACTAGCAGACCAAGTCAGACAGAAAGTGCATTTTTGTGTTCAAGGTCTGTAAAGAAACCCTTAGACTGTGAAGAATACATTACAGGAAACTTCTGCCCCCACAGCCATACCTCATTTTATCTCCTCATCTTTACAAAACTGGCAGAAACCGCCCTTCTGACAAGCACCTTGCAAAAGCTTTCCAATTGCATCAGAGAATCTCCAAACAAACCTGGAAGTTACAGAAAAATACAGCTCTGCCTGTTCAATTCACCACACTCCATTTACAGATTTTGAAAATCTGCTAAAAAGGATATGGGATTCCTGGTAAGCTCCTTTGAATGTTTCGGTTTTAGCTTGGATTTGTCAGGTGGCTTTCGTTTGTGCAAGGATTCCCCAGGAATTTTGCCACTGGGAATGACTGAAGAGAGATATCCCTCTGCTCACAGCCCTTCTCCTGCCAGGAAGCACGAGTGACGGGATTCTATGAGTTCCTGCCGATTCTTCAGCAGCCTACTAGACAAGTTAGTTTGCAGCACCATGGCCTGAAAGAGCTGTGTCCCATGACACTTTCAGCTACTCAGCATCAATGAAATAGTTTGCAGGAAAAAGCCCAGCTGATGAATGGAATAAAACAAAACCCAGTTCCTCCTAAACTACCCACCATGCATTGTACAGAAAGTGTCAAACTGCAGCAGTCTACTTTAGCTTTTGATCTCCTTTAAACTGCCAGCAAGAACAAAAAACTTAGATGACAAAAATTGATATGTTAAAGTTCAAAATGTGCTAAATGAACAGAATTTCTGTTCGAAGTCCTCTTCATTAACAGTTATTGCATATTTCACTGCAGGAAAAAAAATAAGCAAGTCCTTATGAAAGTTGAATGCTAATTTTAAAGCAATCAAAAATGCATAGATGTTTTAAATTACAAGAAATGGCTCTCTAACATCTTGACTATTTCAACAGAAGCAGATGGTTTATATAGCTTTACTGCTTAATTAAACATTTTATATATTCTGTAAAATGGTATTTGATGGCATTCATTCCAACTGGCTTTCTAAATTTAAATTACAAAGTAATTTTATGCATGTACCATATTAACCAGATAATTAATTAAAATATTCATATCTAATACCAGCTTACTGACCTGGCTTCTATTTTCTAATACATGTGAAAAATCTAATTGTCCACTTCTTTCCTATTTCTTCTTGAGGATAATGTTAACTTTTTCCATAATTCTACTGGTTTCCTTTATTTTAAATTGTCCTAATTTAAAAGCCAATATTTTAGATTTTCCTTTTTTATCCCCTTTACAAAAACAGGAAAAATAAGATGAAAATATTTTATGAAATGAAATATTAAAACCAATGCCAAACAAGATACAGGTTTGGATGCTGCTATAAAAGCTAGACATGACTTCTGATGAGTGTGAGAGGTTTGAGATAATGAAGAAGGTCTAATGAAATCACTTAGACACCACTTCATAAAAGATGAAAACGTACACTGTCCCCAACTTCCCCAGGGGAAAATAAAATTCAGGTACACAGTTCCACAAAGCCACAATCAGATAGTTGGAAGAAAAAAGAGGGATGAAAAGAAAAAACTGAGCATAGAGGGGAAAGGTCTTAAAATTTTTATCAAGTACAAATTTGATGCAGTATTTCCAGCAAAAGGAAGGATTTCGCAATTATTATGTATAGCTCCTAGCACGACTTTCTAAAGCTGATTCAAAACAAACAGTAGAAGGCAGAAATAGACAAAACAACAATATAATCACTGAGCCAGGGGCTTATTTAACTGTGTGACTACCAAAGACAACCTTAGATTGGAATGAACATCAGTCCTTCTCTGGGTTTATAGATCAAATTGGTGAGCAAAGGTAACACTGTGTGCTCAAATGGGACTGCTTAGTTACAATTCAGCAGGGTCCTTATGAAAGCAGGTGACAAATGCCTGTCACAAAGTGAAACGTGAATTAAGTGACTTGTGAGTCCCGTGAAGTCATTAGGGACACGAGTCATTACACCTTTCATGAAAACCAAGGCTCTAGCAATAGGACATGCTACACATTTTAAGCTATAGCAGCTTTTCCTGGTTCTTTCTGACCACTTGTTCAGCACGCTGCAGCTCAGAATTCCACAAAACCTTCATCTCTCCTGCTCCTCTTGACCCAAGCCCACACCACTGAGCAGGGGAGAAAAGCCAAAATATTCATAGATGTTCCTTAATTGATGAAATGCAGCTATGTCACATCACAGTTCTTTACATATGACCAGCACAGTGTACATAGAGAAGCAATCCATCTAGACATGCAGACACACACCTTGATAAAAAACATCAGTTTCCAAAAAAAAACAAACAAAAAAAACCACAACAAAGAATCAACAAAAAACTGAAGCATTTATTAAATCAGAATATCAACTTGGAAAAAGAATTACAGCAATATGATAAAACTAAGATAGTTAACCGTTCAAATGAGCAGAATCCTCAAGACTCTATAAAGGCATTTGCTCACCATCTCTTTTAATGGTCAAATTAGGCATTCAGAGACACTGACAAAAAGAACAGCAGAGTTACTCATGGAACTCACTACCATTAGGAATTCAAGTAAATATTTGAGTGAATATTTTCAGACGTGCACTGCTTGCAAAAATATAACATTAATTTAAATTAAGGTTGTTATCATTAAAGTTTTCATCCCAAGTGAAGATCCAGAAATGCCTATTCTTGTACTCCTCTAGCAGAACAGGAGAGCTTTTACCCATTCCACAATATACAGTTCATTGCTGCATGTGAGTTCTGAGAGAGAAATTATTTTCCTTACCTAGAAACACTTGACAGTTACACAAAACTTACTTCAGACCAACGTATTTCATATATTTTATATTGGTGTATATACTATATACTGTACCCTCTCAATATGCCTGATTTTATGTATCATCACATGCTAAACGAACTTATAACGACTGCAATACATTATCCCCAGCCCCTCTGAAAGACCCCAAGTCACTGAATACACACAAAGAAACAAATGTTGCAACGAAGAGTCAGTGCTTCTGTGCGCAGTCTCATTTAAATTCTGAAAATTGAAATTAGAAGCAAAGGAACCACCCACTAAGCTACTTTGTCACATAACCACTGGGAAGGAAATATAATGTTTCAGCAGATATGTTTTTCACCATTAGTTTGACAACGTTTTGGTTTTTGTAATAAC
Organism: Corvus moneduloides; assembly: GCF_009650955.1. Classification (NCBI taxonomy): domain Eukaryota; kingdom Metazoa; phylum Chordata; class Aves; order Passeriformes; family Corvidae; genus Corvus; species Corvus moneduloides. The sequence goes on along the minus strand of NC_045482.1, from coordinate 14,700,692 downwards.
ATGCAATAACATGAACATTACAAGCTAACTTCTCAGGTACGTTCTATCGGAGTATATCTTTGTATTTGTTAATTTAATAGGTTTTTTTCCCAAAAATATTTCACAACAGAAATATTTATTCAGGTAGCTGAGACTAAACAACAAGCACAAAAAGAATTCCCTTCCAACAGTGAGCCTTAGGTACTTCTACGTCACTTTGACTTTGTCAGAAGCAGAAGTAGTCAGAACTTATGACTGGTTCCATCTACATAAATGAGATCAAGAGGGTGAACCGAAAGATTTTTTTTGACAAAATTTCAAACAAAGCAAATGTACAGAGAGGCAAACTGTAAGAAATCCTGGGTTATAGGCATTACAACAATCCCGAATTGTCTCTGAAACAGAAGATACTTACAAAGACTTCTTGCAATGTATATGTGTTTGCTAACCTGCTTTACAGGTCCTGCTCATAAAACAATGTATAGTTTTTCTCCACTAACAGTAACAACTGGTTATTAAGAGCTTAATAGTTCTTAACCCGATGGGAACTTTTGAAATAAGTCCTCCACAACCCCAAAACACCCTATCACTGCCCAATCCATTCAGAACCCTCGTCTGGGCTGGGCTCTCAGCCTGACCTCAGAGAGCAGGAGCACCCAGCGCCCCAGATGCTCGGCGTGTCCTCGGCCCTGGCGCCCGGGCCCGGCGGCGAGCGCCGCCCTCACCGGGAAGACTCTGGCGGTGCCCCGGGCCCGCGTGTTTGGGCACATTTCATCAGGGGAGGAAAGGGGCTGCTTGCGGGGACTCCTGAACCTCATCCCCTCCCCACCGCCGGCCGCGGCGGAGGCAGCTGCCCGAGGGGAACGGGCCTTTAGAAATGGGCCCCTTCGCTGGCTTCAGATCCCCAGAAACTCGTGCGGCACCTTCGGGCGGGGCCTGCGCTTAGGGCGCGGACTGGACGAGAGCCTCTGGCGAGCTCTCCGCCTCCTGCTCAACTCTACCACCGGCATCTCTCCATTCGTGACCCCCTCGACCCGCCAGGGCTCCCTAGGGACGCGGTGCCAGCAGCGGGCGGCGGCAGCCGAAGGCGGGCTCGGCAGAGAAAGGGGCGGGCCGGGGGCGGATCCGTGGTGCCCCGGCAGGAAGCGGTCGGGAGGCGCCGAGCCCCCCGCCCGAGGCGGGCGCGGCGGCCACGTCAGCCCCGGAGCGGCCCCGCCCGCCTCCGGCCCAGAGCCGGATCCCGGATCCCGCCGCCCTTCCGCCGGCGCCGGGGGAAAGGCGCTGCCGTCCCAGCCTGCTCCGCGCCCGGCCCGCTCGCACCGCCGGCTCCGCAGCCCCGCCAGCGCCGCTCCCCGGGGCCCGGCCCCGCTCCGCGCTGCGGGGAGGGCAGAGCGCGGCGACCGCCCCGCCCCCGGCGGCTGTGCCTCCCCGCGGCCCCGCGCCCTCCCGCCGCAGCCCGGCCCCCAGCCCTCGGGGCTCCTACCTGCGCCCTCCCGGCGGCAGCGGCTCCCGGCGCGCTGCTCGTCTGCCCGGCTTTGTCTGCGAGGGGCGTCCGCCGCCTCCTTGGCGGGCAGCCCCCGCCCCGGGGAAGCAGCCGGCTCAAAGCCCCCCGGCGCTTTCGGAGGAATGACCCCCTACTGAAGGTAAGTTAGAAGGAGCCCTCCTAAACCCGCCTTTTTTAATGCGATACCGGTGCGGGGCTTTTAGTGTCATTCCGTGAGGCTGTGTATGATTAGTGCAGTCACAATTAAGAGATGGTCTACCACTTGTGTGGTCGTTAGAAAGAAGGTAATTAGCCATCCAGAAACTTAAATGTACACGTGCGGTCCGCACAAGCTGGCGGTGGGGTTTGTTACTAACCTATGTGTATTGAATAAGTAGTATTTAATTGTTTTTTCCTCTGTCATCTTACAGGGTGTCTTTAGCAAGACTCGTGACATGAAGTAGAACAACAGGCATTTTGAAGGGCTCTGTCATAAATACAGCTGTATCTCTGAATGTTGGCGCATTTACTGGAGACTCTTCTCACAGCCTGTTTGCATCAGAACCTGTGAAACTTTCAAAAGCTTCATAATGGAGTTTTTAGCATCCAAAGGAGATTGTATTAGGTATTTCAAAAGGCATTTATTGCTAGTTTTAGTATGTGTAATAGTTCTTGTGTGCACTGATCAGGACTACTATAGTTTACTCGGAGTATCCAAAGAAGCAAGTAGTAGAGAAATACGACAAGCATTCAAAAAGCTGGCATTAAAGTTGCACCCTGATAAAAATCAGGTAAGTTACCTTTTTAACAAGTCAAAGTTGTTGACTTAGTGGATCTTAGTGTTTAAACAAAAAGCAGTTTCAATTTATCACAAATGTTTCTCTGTTATTGTGAAGTAACCACCTGATAATATAGTTCAACTCAGATTTTCTGCAGAGAAAATTTACAAAAAGTGATAAGAGTGATCATACATGGTTGTGTTGAATTTGGGCTGCATTAAATTGCTGCTGTAAAAAGAGTAAAGATTTTTTAAGTCTCACTTATCTTTTTGTAACTAGAGGAAAACTTAGGCGTGTACCATACCGTGTTGATAAGCTGATGAGTTTTCCTCTTTCCATTTAGCGTCCATTTAACTTGCTGTTTCCCTACCATGAAGTCTCCTCTAAACATCAAATAAGAGCAGCCTGTTCTGAGATATCAGTCTCCAAGTATCAAACTTGCCAAGGTATAAGGTGAAGCTTATAAAGAGCTCTGGACTAACTGGAGAGAAAAGATTGGGAATGGCTGTGTCTGTGCTGCCATATTTCTGAAATACAAAAAAATAACTTTTAAACATGATCAATTTTTCCCTGAAATGAATTGAAATAAGCAGAAATTCACAGGAAATAAAAGTGCTTAGATCTTTGTATGTACAACTGCATGGAGTCCCAGAAGACAGCAGTATTCCATATGAGCTCAGGGCCTGCATTCACTGAGTATGTTGGAGCCTCTGACAGCTCAGAGAGAAAGCCAAATGTCAGTAAAGTTAGGAATGCCAACTCGTAGCTACTAAAGGAAAGTTTTGTTTTCCTTGCGTTGATACTTTCAAAACAATGGCAATTTGGCTCGGATTCTGTAGTTTCCAAGCATGCAGATATTTTTCAACAGGTTATTTTCAACCTTAGAGATTTTATATAGAAGATGACCCCATTAGACAAATTTCATAATGGTAATTAATTCCTGTGCATCTAGGTAAAAAAAAAAAATAAAAAATCTTTAAGAAAAAGTGGGTTTTGAATGAAATGTGTAAGCAGAAGTTAAAAGAGCAGGACTGTGTGGCACGTTTTGCACACCACTGTTACACTGCACCAATGCAGATCCCAAACTGGGGTTCAAAATATGTCTGCAGGTTTTTCACCATTCTAATTCCCAAGCTACCTAAAACAAGAATGCTTTTTAAATAAAAGGAAGGGGCATCTGTCTACACTGTAAGACCAGAAGGCATGAATCTGTCTTTATAACAGATTTTGAACTGGTTGAGTAGGGATTCTAGGGTAGTGGAAAAGATTATAGAGGAAATGGTGCGTCTTCATTCTTGAGTATTTTTTATAATTCCACTGAAAAGAGAGAGTTGAAAGAAGAGGGATCACTGGAGAATGTTACAGCCTCCTACCAGTTCACTTTGTATTTCTGTTGGGACTTTAGTGAGGATGAAGAAATAAGAGGGCACATCTGACTTCAGGGAAGGAAAACTTTACTGCAGTTTGTTTTGAGATCAGTGTGCAATGTCTGCTTCCATCACAACTACCATCCATAGCAGGGATATAAAAATATTTCCAAAGATCATTTTCTCAGCATTATATGCACAATATGATTTATTAATTAATTACTAATTATCGTTTTCCTTACATAGAATGATCCAAATGCACATGACAATTTTTTGAAAATAAATAGAGCATACGAAGTACTTAAAGATGAAGATCTCCGGAAGAAGTATGATAAATATGGAGAGAAGGGTCTCGAAGATCAGCAGCAAGGAGGTCGTTATGAAAGCTGGCACTTTTATCGCTATGATTTTGGTAAGTTATGACGTACGTTTGTGATTCGCTTAAAACAGTCACAAGGAAATGCAGTATTCAGATCTGTATCAGAGCTTTTCGCGTGTTTCTGATGTACCCTCTCCAGATTCTGGCTGCTCTGTAGCTGTCACTTTCTCTCTGCTGGCCCAGTGTTTTATTTACCCTGTATGGCTACCCAAAGGTGCAATCTATTTACCTAGCCTTTTGTTCCGGCTGCTTGCTTTTTTATAGGTCATCTAACTTCTTGTTTATTTTTTTTAAAGTGCAAAGCTTTTTTTTCACTTAAATGTCAGTGTTAATATTTCATCAGGATTCTTTTTAACTTATTAATGGAGGAAGACCTTTTTTGTTTTGTATTCTTCAGGGGGATTTTGAGAGGAAATTTTTGCACTGTCAAGCCTATTTGATATGCAGTTATGCAATTAGAGATCAGTAAAGAGGTAGTAGAAACTGAAAAAAGTAACAGAATCATACCTAAAATGATCTTGAGACAAGTTATTTAAGGTTTGTCTCAACAGATCTTAGGTAGTTCTAGGGAAAGGCTGCAATAAATGGTTCTCAGAGCTGGTGTAACAGGAGTAAACTAAAACAGAGAACTGAGAAACGTGGTTTGATTGGGATGAAAGAAAGAGCTGAAAGGAACCTCCACTTTGGCAACAATTTTTTGCTGGTGTTGTTTGATTTAATATGCCCCAATTTCTAAGAAATTCGTGTCTGTGCAGATTGAAATTGTATAAACCAGTGGTGCAACTATCAGGAAAATACAGAAATTGCCCTAAAACTTCTTCAGATAAATTATTTGCCTGAAGCTTCACTGTTTGCTTGAGAAACAGTATCCTTAAATGTCTATTAATCAGTCATTTGGAGAGCATCTATTTTTATGTTTTATGTGTGTGTGTATATAAAAATACAGATTTATATATATTCATATGTATAGGTGAGTGTATGTATTATATTACATGAGATTTAAGTGGATAGTAATATAAAAAGTACCTTGTCACCTGTAGAAATTAATTCCTCTCATTATTTATTTGCATTTAATCCTTGTATACTTCAGGTGCAATGACATCTCACCATGTTAGGTACTGTAAAAGATCTGCAACTGTAGTAGCATAATATAATGCTCTTTAATAGTATTTTTGGTAACTCTCCACTGCCTTTCTTGTGTAGTTGAAGTAGTAAACTGTTTTGTAGTGATATCCTAGGTAGGGCTGGTTAGCTTTGTCTTCCTTACCTTTATTCTGTCTGCTTCATTCCACTACATTCATACATCTGATAGTGCAAAAGTTTGTGGCTGGAAACACCTTTGTGACCTAAATGTTTAGATAACCAGAGGCTGAGAGAAAGTGTGGAAGCTTCTGGACATTACATAAATCTCTCACTGAGAGCTGAGGCTTCTTGAATTTTAATCTGGCAACTGGATGATGTTATTTCTAATGCTCTTGCCATAACAGCCATAGTTCTAATTCTCTGCTCTCTCCTTGGTTGGCTACTAAATAAACAAAAGAACTGTTCAGATAGCAGCTTTTGTAGCATGAGAGTGAACTAGCAAGAGGTTAAACTCAGGTTCCACATTATTAAACAAGGACAGCGTTTTTGTACAACCTCTTTGCCAGCTTAGTATTTCAACTTAAATCTACTGTCTTTCCTTGTGCATAAGATGATAATTTGTTTTTTCGTTTTAAAGATGGAAAAATAAAAAGCAATTGTTGTATCTTTAATAGGTATTTATGACGATGATCCCGAAATTATAACATTGGATAGAGGAGAATTTGGTAAGTTTTTAAAATAAATGACTGACAACATGGCAACCCAAAGTGCAATTTTTACATGCTGAGCTGTGTCTCTGTAGGCTTTTCTTACCCATCTCTACAAACACGTGTTGGAAAATCATCTTCAGATGAGAAAACGACAACAAAACAAAATACCCCTTAATGCTTCGTGTTAAACACTAGTTAGCAAATAAATAAATATCAGTAAACAGTTTACATTAAGTTTAAAAGTTATTTCGTGAAATCTGTAAAAGGAAATTATTTTAATTTAAACTTTTTTTCTCCTAATTTATCACTGCTGTTTCTCTTGTATAAAAACGCACTTGATAGAACATTTCTAATATATTTTTTTCTGTGAAATCCAGTCAATTGTGTGAGGTTCAAAACCAGAAGGTGATACCAGAGACAAAAAACACAGCTAAGGTCTGGAAAGATAAGTTTTAATGACAATATCATCCAGATTTTTTCTTTTAAAATTATAGCTAAGTTGTGTATTCCTAAGAGAGACTAGAGAGAAAAAATACTGGATTTTTTTTATCTGCATTTTGAATTCAATTTCCTGTGTACAAGATTGGACCTACATACTGAATTAATTTTGTAAACTGTTCTAATAGCAGACCCTCACAGCGCTCGCCCTGAGAACACAGTCTTGCTTTGGTTAATCTATTTGCAGGGTCTACATGTTCCTTAGTTGTCTTTTTTGTGAAGAAGTTTTCGTATGGGCAAATATTAGTTACAGAATCCACTATAAGAATTATGTCCAAAAGTGGACAGGCTAAAAGCCAAGCAATTCAAGCTGATAACTGCTCTTCATGTATGTTTTGTTGCTGTTGTTTTCTTTCAAAAGCAAGATTATTTTTTAATGTTTCCCTTGACTTCTCTAGTAATGATATTAACTTGGATTTTTAAATTGTATTAGACATGAATTCTTCATAAAAAGATTGCCCTGTGGCATCCACTAAGTACACAAAGTAATATAAGGAAATGGAAAATTCTAGTGGGTAAAAATCTTTTAGAAATTGTATTTTGTAACCAGACTTACACTATCACACATTTCAGCTAGAATAATCTGCAGACAGTACATTTTTTCTTAATTAATAGAACAGATGCTGAAAGTCAGGGTGCTGATAGCTTCTGAAATATGTTTTTTGTGCACCTGCCTGCAACAGTGAATATGTGCAAGTGAGATACAATCTTTATCTCATCCGCGCTACTGTTACTGTGCCTGACATTAAATACTTAATACAGCTTTTGGGGAATACAATATAGCAAAAATGTACATTCTATAATTACATTGCAGATGTGCATTATTTAATTATAATTTTCTTCTCTCCATCTAGATGCTGCTGTAAACTCAGGAGAACTGTGGTTTGTGAATTTTTATTCTCCTCGATGCTCCCACTGCCATGATTTAGCACCTACGGTACGTACAACAAGTAAATTAACTCTGAAAATTCATTGGTTTTAATAGCATAAAACTTAATGAAGTGGATTTTTACACTGAAGCTGAAATCAAAGACAACAATTCAAAATGCCAGAAATAAAACATGTGCTCATTTTTCATTATATCTTTATAGGAAAATAGCCTCTTTTTTGATATTTTTTTTTTTTAGTGGAGAGAATTTGCTAAGGAGCTGGATGGAGTAATACGCATTGGAGCTGTGAACTGTGGAGATAACAGAATGCTTTGTCGAATTAAAGGGATTAACAGTTACCCCAGTCTGTATGTTTTCAAAACTGGAATGGTGAGTGATAAGACTTCAGGTGTTTTTAGAATGAATTCTGGAGAAGTACTTCTTTAATGCTTGTTCAATCATAGAGATTTATATAAAGATCTTCTGGTTTAGTATGTTACATCCTTTAATAAATATAACTTCTTCTTTACCTTGGTCAAATTAATTTACAAAGTTAACTTAAAAAATAAATATTTCTGGATAGATACAATTAATGTTATATATATACAATTCAAAGTAAATGCTAATATATTTTTACAGTGGTTTTTCTGAATCATTTTTCTGTGCAACATATCACTGCTGATTCAGGAAGATACTGTCAGCAGAGGTGCTGTAGCAAAGCAACTAGTCTCCTTGAACAGTTTCTCTTATAGCGTTGTAATGGACTTTTCAAGTACAAAGCATAGTCTGTGGTTTTGAGTCTAAAGAATATGATCATATGCCTAAAGAAACCTGGAAATTCCTTCTACAAGATTTCCTCCATGCTACCTCCATGATGTACATCACTCTTTATAGCTGCTTGTTAAGTCGTGGTGCTGGGGTGGTGTACAAAGTGCACTTGAATAGATGGGTACATTTTGACAATGATAAGTTTTGAGGGGTTGGATGCTAAATGGAGTGATGTAAGCAATTTTTATTTAAATAGAAAAATACAATCACTGGGAGTTGGTGTTTCTAAGACTAAATTATCCTTGTGTTGCAGTATTTGGAAAGAAATCACATTATGGAATTTAAATTAAGTTTCAAACATTCCAATAGGGGAGGGAGAGAACAGTTAGGGTGGTAGTGGGGGTTGGTCCTGCAGTTATGTAAGCACTGTTAGAAGAACACAGTAGGTTTTGGGATGAGGTTTTTTGCCTTTTTTTTTTCTTAATTTTATAAACTTTATTTGTTGTCTTCTATAGCAACCAGTGAAATATTATGGAGACAGGTCAAAAGAGAGCTTAAAGAACTTTGCCATGCAGTATGTTACAAGCACAGTCACTGAGCTATGGGCAGGTAATGTTCATGTTTTGCCTGGTGGGCTGTTGTTGAAATTGTTTTTACTATATAAAATATGGCAGAAACTATGCATGTGACTGAATCTGTCAACTGTTGCTAAGTCTTCTTTTTGAGAATAAAAATAGTTTATGTAATTTGCTAGTACAAATATAAAACTAGTTTCATGGTCACACTTAACTAGTCACAAACTGATGCAAATTGTTTCACTCTTAGGAAATTTTGTAAATGCTATTGAAACTTCATTTGCTTCTGGTGTTGGTTGGCTGATCACCTTCTGTGCTGAACGTGGGGGTAGGTATATTAAATACTTTCCAAATAAGGTGAGAAAAAAAAGACTTCTGTTGATAGTAGCACAATCCCTTCTGCTACTAAAAAATGTTAAAACATCTTAGGTGACCACAGTATTTGGCCTGTAGGTCATTTAAGCTCTGTGTTAAAGGCAGTTTGACAAAAGGGACATTAATGGAAAAGTTATGTTATTGTGCTTCTGTAATGTCCTGTGAGTCATTAAAGCAGCACTCAAGTGTAACCCATCAGGAGGGGAAGTGGCAGAAAAGGCTTCTACCTTCAGTTTCCAGCTCAGGTGACAGATACTGCTTAGGTACATGCCAGCTTCTCATGATAGCTGAGTAGAAGAAAGGCTGTATCTCCCCCTTAAACCACCAATATTAAAATTTAGCTGAGTAGTTTCTCTTAAGTTAGGTTTGCACACAGTAATTGGGTCTTAACCACTGGTTTCATGTCAGAATAGGTTTTTGTAGCTGTTTGTCCCTGGCTTTCATGGGATCAGTACTGGATACAGTGTATGAGAAAGTTACCTTGGTTAGCTGGTAGAGCTAAGTAAATGCATTACACCTTTAACAAATAAAGATTTCTCAGCCTTATAAAGAGACCTTTGTTCTGAGAACGGAATAATCAGAGCTGCAGTCTTGGATTTATATTTGTAAACAGCTTGATTTCAAGTTGCAGCCCTTTTGTTAATAAGTTTTCAACTTGTTTCAGTTGAAGAGAGGTTGATGCATTTAATTTAAAAAAAAAAATCTGCATCCAAAGGCAACTGTTCAAAGTCTGGATGGATAATTAAAGCATATGATGTATTTATTGTAGTGAATTATTATTTTTATCACAGGAAATGGATATTTCCATTGAAATATCATTCCAAGACTCTATGTAGATACTTGGATTAATTTTTTTAAACATTGATTAACAAATTTTAAAGATCAGTCTTAGTACAGTAAAAATAGTTAAATTTTTAAAATGAGGATTCTGTCTTGATGAAGCAAGAGAATGTTATTTGTGAGGGTTTTTTAACTTAGAGTAGACGGTCATTAAGTGCTGTGACAACTCCAGGTCACTGGAATACTGGATGAACAGCCAGGAAGCATGCCATTAGAAATTGTCACGGTTTTTGGGAGGAAAGGGGCAATTCTAAGCAAGAGTAGATTTAGTCCATTAATAAGGTGAAGTTTTTTGTTTGTAAATAAATAACTTGTGTTTTGCAGATTGCTTGAGTTACCAAACCCGCCTTAAGCTAGCTGGCATGTTGGTAAGCAGCGTTTCACTTTGAAAGCATTACTTGTTATAGTTAAAACAAAATAACAGAAGTGAAAGCATCAAATTGTAACTAAAACTCTCACTGAGTTTAGTAGAACCAGGATTTCACCCATTAACTTTTAGAAGACTTAAATACATTGACTGAGTAGCTTTTGAAATAACATTATTTTTTTTAAAGAATTTTATAAAATAAGAATGAATATAAACTAATAAATTACAGTGTTGTTTCCTTTCATTTTCTAAGTGTTATATATAATTGCCTGTGTTGGGATTTTTAAAAGCATTTCTGAAGCTGAAATTAAAAAATACTTTTCTTTGGATTTGTTTTTTGTTATTTTTTTCCTGATTACAGGAAGGTCTTGTTAATGTGGGCTGGATGGACTGTGGCACCCAGGGTGAGCTTTGTGATAATTTAGATGTCTCATCTAGTACTACTGCATACTTTCCACCTGGAGCCACCATAAATAACAAAGAGAAAGGAGGTGTTTTGGTATGACTTGTTTTTCGTTATCTATTTAGATAAAACAAAGTGATAACCATGCTAAAGGAATGTATAAATCATTCCCAGACTGATGATACACAACTGAAGATGCTTTTTCTTTTTTCTTCTAAGCTTGTATGCTCTGCTGTGAGTTTCTATCCCTCTGTCTGCTCAGGCAGTGATCCTGGAGGTGGTTCCAGTTTGCTGGGAGAGAGAACAGCAGCAGCCTGTAACTCTGCCTGGCCACCTCCCTGGGAGCCTCCCTGAGCAGCTCTGGGAGTCCGGGGCTAGGAAGTGCTCTGTGACTGGCCCAAGAGCTGATTCTAATGCTGCTGCTCAGCTGTCCTGGGCCAGCTTGGGAGTCTCTTCTCCCAGGTAAAAACTGATAAGACAAGAGGAAATGCTGTCAAGCAAGGGAGGTTTAGATTGAATATTAGCAGTTCTTCAGCAAAACAGTTGTGAGGCATTGGAACTGCCCAGGGATGTGGTTGAGTCAGTATCCCATGGGGTATTTAAAAGATGTGTGTAGACGTTGCACTTAGGGACATGGTTTAAAGTAGTGAACTTGGCAGTTGGTTAAGGCTTGGGCTCAATTATCTTAAAGGTCTTTTCCAGCCTAAATGATTCTATGATCTTTGATGTGTCCCTACGTTTTTGTTCCAGAAATAGTATGCCCCAGGTATCACAAGTTTGAGAAATGCTACCCTGACATGTGGGATAAAAGTACTCCTGATGGTGTCTGTCAGTACAAATTTTACTGTTCAATTCTATTCTAATATTGCAACCCACATTTGTATGGTAGTTTTAACTTCCCTAATTGATGGGAGACATTTCAGTTTGAAGCACGACTTGTTCCTTTATTGTCACTACTGTTACCTATATTTTTAAAAGGAGGAAATTAAATTGCAACCTACGTACTTTGAACCTTTTAACTTACCAACTCAGCTGCTGATTCATATTACTTCCAAAATTTTACAAGTTAAGGAAACCTAAATATCTCTACAGTGCCATTAAGGAAGGCTGTAGAACTAGATTGGAAATCTTGTAAATTTGATTGTTGGCTTTGGTCCTTGTCTTGACAAAATAGGATTTCTTGAGTTTAATATTGTAGGCAAGTGAGGTAAAAAACAGTATTCTGAAAGTGATGTGTGTGAAATTACATGTATGAAAAGGTTGATCAAATAAAATATTATTAACTGTATTCTCCATTTGATTGAAGGGAACAGATCAGAATAATTTCCCTGACACTTTCAGTACTAATCAGGTTGATGTTTGTAATTCCTTGTAATAAAGACAGTTAACTTTCCATCCTAGTTTCTTAACTCTTTGGATGCCAGAGAAATATATCAGGAAGTAATGCAGCATCTACCAGACTTTGAAATCATCTCTGCAGCATCATTAGAGGTAATTTTTAAAAAATATCCTAAGATTTTTTCAAATAATAAATTTTTGTTGTTATTTTCTACGTTTTTCAAATCCTGTTGACACAACAGCCTAGTATTTAACTGAATATTACTTCTTTTTATGTGTACCCAAAATTATGTGACATTGTTTGTCTACATTTACTTCTGTAAATGAAGTTGTTTAGTAAAATAACAAAAGTAAGGGGAGGAGATATCATAGGAATATAGAAAGTCACAGAAATTGCCATTGCAACTCACTCTGCAACTGTAGCTTTCTAGTTATTTTTGGAATCAAGTACGTTGTAGAGAATTTTAGTTTAAATGTATTTTGTTCAGTAATGTAAGAAAGAAAAAGAAAATATTTGTTAATCCATGATAAGTTATGTATGAACTGCAATTGAGAGTCTTAAAAGTAACTTATGTCGTGGACGAAAAAAAAGGAAGCCTCTTTCCCCACTTGTAGTTGCATGTAGCAACATAATTTACAACAGGAAATGCACATAGAAACATCAAATATTAGAATGCAGCTTGTAGCCAGCTTGCTCTCTGATTTTTTTCCACTTCCTTGATTATGATGCAGTAAAAGGAAGTTTAGTAGAAGGACTAAATGAAAGAATTTGTTGAATGGAGGTCTCTTGGAGATGAATAACTGGATATTTGCGTTTATAGAACACAAAAGAATTTTACATGTTAGTATAGTTGGGATTAACTTTTTGTGGGTTTGTTGTTTGTTGTTTCTTCCTGTGGTTAAAGGACCGTCTGGCTCACCACCGGTGGCTGCTTTTCTTCCAGTTTGGGGAGGGCGATAAATCAAATGTGCAGGAATTTAAGAAACTGAAGTTTTTACTTAAAGATGAGCATATTCAGGTAAGAGTGCTCACTCATCTTGTGTTTAAATGCCATTTACATTCCAAACAAGTCATGGTTTTCATTGTTATTAGCTGTTACCACCACGTGCCACCTCTGGTACTGAAAGAGATACAGTGTCATATAGTATCTCTCTGAAGTAAAGTTTTTTATTTAAAGCAATCACTTCAGTTTCCTGTACGTTTTGAATTATTTAAAAGTAGAGAGGGATTATCTTTTAAATCTGCTCTCTCATTGGAAATGTTCCTGCAGATCCCATTCAGTTAACAATTACAAGTTAACATTCCAACATCAAACATATATATGTGGAACTATATTTTAATTATTAAAAAAACCCTGTGATCATGTTGAATATTTTCTTATTAAAAAGAAATCTAGTTCAAACTTTGTAGTAAAGGCCTATGGATTCTATTATTCTATAAAGTATTTATTTTTTAAAAATTGTTGCTTTGACTCAAAGAATTTTAAGGTCACATTTATTTTAGGTGATTGATTGATTCCTTCCACATTGATTCCTTGCTTTTATATTTGATGGGGGGCAGAAGAAGAGAGGAAAAGAATTCTTTTTTTATTCCCCATTTTGGCCTTTAAATTAAAAATTAGCAAGCAACCTCATATAGTTGTGCTAGTAGTTTTCTTGAATGTCAGTTTGTCTTAAGATCTCTGTTTTTTATAAAAAAGGCTATTAGTTTTCCATATTTTTACCTTTATTTTCTAATTCTTACTGCCTTTCAAAATATGTCAATTGATATAAATTAGGCTGCTTTAATTAAAATGGCATTGTCTGTTGAATATAGGTTGGGAAGTTCGACTGTCTTTCCTCACCAACCATCTGCAATAAACTATATGTTTATCAGCCTTGTTTAGCAGTCTTCAAAGGCAAAGGAACTGGAGATTACGAGATCCATCATGGTAAGGGAAGCTTTGGCAAGTTTAAATCATGACCTAATCCCTTTGAGATGACAATATCTTTGGCAAACTGCATTTGTTTTCCCAAAGAACAGTTTTGTAGCTTTAATATTTGGTATCTTTCTTCTGGCTGTAATGTAGCCTTGCACAAACCATTTATAATTTCCTTTGGTTTTCTTTTTTCTATTTTTCCTGGGTAAGCAGTCATCAGATACTGAGGGATGTATTTTGTCTTTGCAATCTGTTTCAACATCATTTACATAATTACATACAAATGAAATCTCTGAATCTGATCAGGACAGCTTCTGCTTTGGATAGGATGACCAAAGAATGCTGTAAGACACGCCCTTCAGTGAGGCTTAACATGCTGGTTACACAGTGCAGCCAGTCTGACAAACCTGGATTTGGTTTCATGTATCACTGCTAAAACTAATTCCAAGCTTTGATAACTTCTGTCCAAGAAAAAAAACATATATCGAGACTTTTACCACTTACTTTCATTTCCAATATTGCAGTTTCCTTTCAGGAAAGGCTGGAACTATGTTACTGTTTACTGCTGAAAGGATTCAAAAATGCTGGTTGAAGAAGAAGGGAGCCTGAAGCCAAACTGTAGCTTGCAGGAACAGGTGTAGCTTCATCCAGAATATAGCACAAGGCAGTTATGCAAGATGAAGTTCTCATTTTTCAGCCTCTGAGGTATTAGAAACAGCCTGCTAGGATTAAGTCAGAACCTCCATACTGTAATAAACAGGAAAAGAGAAGTTTTTCACTGTTTAGAAAAGATTAGGCTTATCTAAGGGGTAGAGATGATCCCATACATCTAATGGTTGGTGCCAGGAAAAGCCTTATATACTTTCTGCAATTTATATTGCTGCAGAGAAGGCAAGAAGAGGTCATATCCATACAGCATTTTTATAATGGTGTGGATTACAGTGGAAGAGAAGTACATTGGACTACAGTGCGTACAGGGGTTTTTTCTGAATGGTTGGTTTAGTTTACTATTTAGAAAATAGATGGTATGCAGAACATTTACCAACAGCCATCTCACTCCAGTCTTTATGAGAAAATAATCCTCAAAGAATCAGGCTTTTTTATATGTTATGTTGAAGGGCTTCAGCAGTTTAAGATCTAAGAAGAGTAATAAATCTTGGTAAGTCATTGTGCAGTGACTTCAGATTTGATTAACAGAAGTTCTTATTCTCAGATAAACTCTCGTTCCTGCTGACAAATATGTATACAAAGGGTATGAAGAGACAGGATCTTTGCCCATTGGAGCTGTGTGAGCAGGAATTTCAGTTACACCTAAATAGCTGTCATTTATCAATATGATTTATTTTGCTTGAAGTTTTAACCTTGTCAATCCCTTTGCCAAGTCAGGTGTATCTAGAATTGTACTTCTTAGTTCCAACACAAGTAAGATGGTAAAATGACCAACAATCCTGTCACAAAAAATTCCATCATTTTGTTTGACAAAAATATGTTTTGTCTTGGATAAAGCATTTGTTTGGCTAATATTGGGTAACTGTCCAGTTTAATATTTAGCCACATATCAACTATCAACTACAGTATGTCCTGCCTATGTAGGTTTGGACAGTTTAACATTGTCCTCCTGAGAAAAAGCAAGTCAGTCCCTGCTAAATTTATTTAAGCAGGCTGTGTTTAAAGATTAGACAAGGGATCTGAAAGACTCTTGTTTCTTTCACAGTTTTTTAATGACACCTCTCATAGATAAAAATAAAATTTCCTTTCTACGTTGTTCTTTGAAGGAAAGAAGATCTTATATGACATTGTTGCATTTGCCAAAGAAAGTGTGAACTCCCATGTCATCACACTGGGACCTCAGAATTTTCCTGACAAAGATAAGGAACCATGGCTTGTGGATTTCTTTGCGCCGGTAAATATTTAATATCTACATTTCCCTTCTTCTAAAATCTGTTCTGTAGCTATGTAACAAGGCATATCTTGAAAGGCATCATGAGAGGCTGTTCTAATTCCTTATTCCCTGGCAGCTCTAGTTCCTCGACTGGGTTTTGTATTTAGTGGACTCTGTTGTCAAAGCATCAGATTATTAATGAGATTATTAATTCTCCCGACAGCTACCTGTGGGAAAAGCAATGGCACTTACTTGCATTTTGTTTTCTAGTGGTGTCCTCCTTGTCGAGCTTTGTTACCAGAGCTGAGAAAAGCATCTAAACATCTTTATGGTCAGCTTAAATTTGGAACACTAGACTGTACTGTCCATGAAGGCCTTTGCAACATGGTAAGCTGCAGGAACTAAAAATAAAGAAATACAAATATAATCCTTTCAAATAATATTATTTTCTTTGAGTTGAGGGTAGGAGGATATGGGCAGACAATGCTTGTCCTTCAATGTTACTTTCTTAAAGGGCAGTAAATTGAACAGGCACTTGTATCATAATTTTTTTCAAAGGAGCAAACTGTATAACCACTACAGATAAGGTATTAATGCAAAATCAGGTCAGATTTTATTCTAATTCCATAGTGTTACTGGAAGACTTTAGAAGTTTCTGAATTTAATAATTCTGGGGGGTGGGGTTAATGTCTGAAAATGCATGGAAAATGAGCAAAAAAGGACAAGCTTTTTCCAGTTTTATTTAGATGTGTTTACCCACTGAGGAATTCAAATGACTGAAACGGTCTGTGTTCAGTCGTAAACAATAGTTATTCATACAGTACAAACATTCCATCTGAGGACTGGGAATAGTTTTAAAGCTAAGGCTTAGGAGGCCCATGGATTAATTCCTGTATTTGTAGAGCATGGCAAAAGATGTACTGGCTGGTTTTTAAATTGAGAATACACTATGCCATCTCTGAATACAATTGGCATCTTCTCTGGACTGATTTGTAATGGTGTCAGATTCTCACCTGCATGTAATTCTGAGCACTTGTACTGTACAAACTGAACAGATGAGCAGCTGTGAGCCACCAATACCAATGACAGTTAAGAGGCAAGTCCAAGAGCCTTAATCATTCCGTGCAATTTGTTATTGTCTGTTTTGTCAGCATAACATTCGAGCTTACCCAACAACAGTTGTGTTCAATCAGTCTGATGTTCACGAGTATGAAGGACATCACTCTGCTGAGCAGATCTTGGAGTTTATAGAGGTATGTAAAAGATAATGCTTGTTGCAGTCTTGTTCTATGCAGTTCATACACAAATATGTTCTTTAGTTGGAAGATTCTAAGATTTTTAATTTTTTTTTAATTAGACAAGGAAAATAAAAGGTAAAAAAAACTTGGGCAAGAAATGTGGTCCAGCAACTGTCAGTCAGAGACTTGACAACTAATGGATTAATTTCCCCACTCTCTCATGTAATTACTTTGAGATCATTAACAAATAAAGATCCCTTCCAATCGCAAAATAATAGTAATGATTTCTCTCTTATAGAGAGGATAAAGGAATTAATGTTACATCACTTTCTTCTTTAAAGGTGAAAATGCTTCCCATACACACCTTGATACAGGAGGGGGTTCACATTTTTGTCAATTAGATTGCTGCTGTCCACATTTCTCAGCTGTCCTTGAACTTTCTTCACTCTCAGAACTGCAAACTACTGGTATGGGTCATTGCTGATGCTAGAGTTCTGGCACCCAACATGGCTCCAGCATTCAGGTTCACTGCTATAGCCACAGGCTATTTTTCACTCTCTGAAGAGACTGTTCTCTCCAGGTAGCTCAGAAAAAGCAGCTCCAAGAACACACATGCAGAAACAGGTGGAGATTAGTCTTTTAGTTGACATTCAGAGGCCCATAGAGCACTAATGCGTATTCTTCTGCATTCTACTTCAAATAGCATGGCTGAGTTTCATAATGCCTGTTTCTGCCAGGTAAGATGAATTTCTTGCCTTTTACCTCCTTTTATTGAGAAAAGGCAGAAAACCTCCCTTTTGGAGCCTGGCTGTACTTTTTGGATAGTTTTTCTCAACAAATTAGGCATATGACTTTTGGGTTGAAGGAATGTCTTTTGATGCTTCCCTGCCTTTCAGTGGTGTGGAGTCTTCCCTACCAGAGCAGCAAGCAAATTTCACAGAACATTCTCAGAATTTGGTGGTCTGTTTGTACATGATGGCCTAGATAGGGGATACAATGTGCAATAAGAAGTTGTGTCCATAAGCTGTCTTTATTTAGGATCTTAGGAATCCATCGGTGGTCTCCCTAACACCAGAGACATTTGCTGAATTAGTTCAGAGAAGAAAACAAGAGGAAATCTGGATGGTGGACTTCTATGCTCCATGGTGTGGACCTTGTCAGGCTTTAATGCCAGAATGGAAGAAAATGGCCAGGGTAAATGACATTCAAACACTTTTCTGCTTTTGTTCGTCTTCTGTGAAATTGCTGAGATGGCACAACTGCTTAAGAGAATTGTCAGCTGAGAAAATTTAGAGTCTAATACTGCCAACAAAACAGGCAGTTCTTACCTGACAGTTTGTGTTGTTTCAAATACCAAGCTTTTATTTGACTTTTTAAAATATTCAGTACATTGATACTGTAGTCCAGTTTTTCCTGTTGGTTACAAGTAGGTAAGGTTATCACAGCATTCTCTCATTTGCAAAAGTGATATTACTGACAACCATTCCTGGAGATGTTTCCAGGAATTTGAACCAGAAAATTGTGGGGGGCATAAAATCAGGCTTTGGAAACAAGCCCATGACTTTGAGACACATAGAACTCGACTAGGACGTGTAGCCAGGATTTGCTATTCTGTTGGAATGCCTGTGAAATGTTAGTAGCTCTACAGGACACTTTCAGTGAGCCTCCCTGCCCATGCCTGGGAGTTTGGGCCTTAATACAGTGTTCAGGACAGAGGCCCACTGTGACTGATAGCACATCTGCCCTGCACCAGCATTTGCCATAGTTACTGAGCTGTGATGGAGAACACAGTAACAGGGCATTCCTTATACTAAATAATCCCACTCGTGGGTACCTTTGAGGTAAGGTAGGTGCCTTGTGAGCCATGTGCAGGCAGCTTATACTAAATATGTGCATGATGGGAATGCACCTGGGTGGCTGGCTCTGATACCAGTGATCCACTTACAGGGAAGAGGAAAGCCTCGTGATAATCTTGGTCTGTTTTGTTGAGATTTTTTTCACCCATTTAAGTTATTAAGACTTAAATTCTGAAGTATTACTGAAATGTCATAGTATTGGTTAACATATTTGATGGTAGGTTTTCTTCTTTCTTTTTCAGATGTTAAATGGATTAATCAGTGTAGGCAGTGTGGATTGTCAAAAATATTATTCTTTCTGTCACCAAGAAAGTGTTCGAGGCTATCCTGAAATCAGACTCTTTCCTCAAAAATCAAACACAGCTTACCAATATTAGTAAGTACATTGCTTCAGATGGGAAACATTCCATGATGTGAAACAAGACAAGTACACCTCTTCTGTTGCATAGAAGAGGTTCATCACAGCTATTAAAATAGGCTGTTAGGATATTACTGTACTGGATGCCATTAGCTTTTTTACTTCAAACTAGTGATTTTATTTTGCCATTTCATTTCAGGAAGTTGAACTGACACAGGAATCTTAGTATTTGCTTCTTCTCTTTCTTCTCTTGATCTTCTAGTCCTTAATTCTGTAGGTTTGAATTATATTTACAAAACTTTCATTTATTCAGATTTGAAAGCAGGGTAGAAATACATCCTCAAATGTATGGATTTACATTCTTAATATTTGATTATCACCACGCTTCAGAGTGGATTGTCTATAGAGGTTTTTTTCCAAAATAACTCCAACTACTGCACAACTGCCTTTTTGTTTTCTCTTTAATGTTTTTATAGTAGCTACAATGGATGGCACAGAGATGCCTATTCACTGAGAGGCTGGGCATTGGGGTAAGTTACTGCATTAAACTTTGTTTGTGAGCTGCTTCTGTAGTTGCTTGCTAGGATAAATAAATATTTAAATACTATGTAAATCAAGACCTAGAAACACTTGGGTATATGTATTGCTTAATTTAAGATGTTCAAGTTTCTACATCTTTTAACTTACTGCTTTTAAAATTTGGAGAAATAGTATATTCCTTGCTGTCCACCCAGCTCCTGAAGACCGTATTATTTTGTTTACCACTTTTTTAAAGTTATTGTCCTATAGTACAAAGTGTAAAATAGGGATTTCCAGACTACTTATATTCTTACTTTCAGAACCTTTTCTTAAATGGAATTTGGATATTGTTTAAAGCTTTGAATGTGTTATGACTGTTACTCTTCTTTTACACAGGTATTTACCACAGTTGTCTGTAGACCTCACCCCTCAGAGTTTCACAGAAAAAGTTCTGAATGGGAAAGATCATTGGGTCATTGATTTTTATGCTCCTTGGTGTGGACCTTGCCAAAATTTTGCTCCTGAATTTGAGATCCTTGCAAGGGTATGTTGTTAAGCATATTGGCAGCTTGTTAGACTTGTAGTGGTTAAAATCTTACTCATCAACGCTTCATTTCTTAGCAGTTATCCAAAAACCACAATACTTACATGAGCCTCCTACTCATGGAATGATGCACACTTCTAGGTCCCACTTGACAGTGGGTGTTGTCTCTTCCACTTACAGACACACACACCCACCCTGTTTTGAGACAGATTTCAACTTTTGGTGGAGTGGCCTTTGGCACTGTGGTGTGCTTTTGTGCTTTGCCCTGAATTCAAGTACCAGTGCTCTCTGAACATGTAGAGACACCTGACACAAGGTTGACAGTGTGGGAAGCAAGCAACTACTCTGAGATATTTCAAAGATTTGAGCAACACTTTTTTTATTTTTAGCTGCAGTGCTGGCTTATCCCACTACTTTGCTTCTACTCACCCATGGAAACGTGTAGTTTGTTTCTGATAAACATTTCTTTTCAGGCCGTTAAAGGAAAAGTAAAAGCTGGAAAAGTAGACTGTCAGGCATATGGTCACACCTGTCAGACTGCTGATATCAGAGCCTATCCTACTGTTAAGTTTTACCCCTACCAAGGAACAAAGGTAAAGTGTTACTGGTGAGCAGATACTGTTAGTAAATGTATTTCATTTCACATTAAAACTAAAGAGAATACTTCTGTGACATATTAAAGTGAATTATTTATATATTACTGTATCTCCAAATAATCAGTTTCAGTAATACTTAAAATAGTAGGACAGTGATACAATAATAATAAATTGCAAATTAATAGAACTAAATAGTAAATAAATTTAAATAGAATTCTAATAGTAATTAAAATGTGGGCTTAACCAAAACTAGGGTTTAATTTGCAGGGTCTCAGGTGACAAAATGTTTTTCAACCTTTACCAATTCCATCACTAGCTACCCAAAAGTAGACAGTCTCTCTCTAAATGAAATGTGGACAACTTCATTTTGGCTAACAAGAAATATAACTGTTATATATTGAAAGACCAATTTTGACTTATATAATGTATTTTAAGATAGATAATAAAAAATATATGGTTGTGTTGTCTCATGAACAAACCTTATCAAACCATTTCAATTATCAGTGGGACTCTTTAGATCAACATGTCCTACTCATAGAGTAATAACATAAATTAAAAATGCAAAGAGTATCCAAATAGTTCTAGGAAATTGCCTTTATTCTTGTAACACTATTAAATTTCAGGAATATTATAGTCATCTTTCTAAATGTATTAAGGCTGAAGAGAAAGTATTCAATGATTTCTGATAGTTAAGCCAATTCCCTTACTTTCCTTTTTTTTAACTGAGTTTTTAATGGGAAGTTCTAGAAATCTTTCCTCACACAATCCCACCAAATTCAATGAGACTTTCTGTGATAAAGAGTGAAGGCTTTTTAGGTCTCCACAGGGACGGATTTCACAAACATAAATTACAAAGTGGCAGACTTTTTAATAGCTGTCTAGCTTAAATACCTACCTCAATAAATGTGACCAAATTCTAACTATTTCAGGTTTCTTTAATGATCAGGACAAAATTAGTGTAGTTCTGAAAACTAGCAGCTAAGGTTCTTAGGACAATGCAAATTAGCATTGTTTAAACAGAGACAAAAATGTATTCATGAATCATAAATGAAGCTACCAGGCCCATTGTATTCTGCCCTGCATTCCTCTTGAATTTTGTCTGAAAATTGTGTAATATATTACCCATGCTCTGTTTTTTTTATTTTCTTTTAAGAAAAGTGTTCTTGGGGAATATATAGACAGCAGAGATGCAAAAGGTATTGCTGACCTTTTGAATGAAAAATTAGAAGCAATGGAAAACAAAGGAAAAGGAAAAAAATCTAGGAATAAGGTAAGAACACTTACTGTGGGGCCTTTTGCAAAAGACTTGCTGTAAAGAATAGCTCTTTAAAACAATGTTAGTATTTGTTCTTTATCTGTAGTATTAAATGCAAATTACAGAGGCTCATCAGTGCAAGATCGGGTAAACTTAAGAAGGTATTAACATACAGCTGCTAAATACCCTGAATTCTAGTTAAGAAACATTTGTCCAATTGAAAAATTAGTGCTACAGAAAACTTCAAAATCATGTGAAAAAAATATTTTTGTTTGTACTTTCAGAGAAACTCCATTGTTTATTTTCTTGTCACTAGGATGAACTCTAACTGGTACTGAAGGTAGATACAATTCAAAGTATTCTGAAGCTGTGAAGATAGAAGACACCACAAGGAAAATATAAGGATAGTTACATTGATGACAGGACAAGACACATGAAATCAAGTTTGAGTTCACAGGCATACATGACTGTATGAGTTCTGTTTAACTGTGGGGAGATGAAAACATTTTGGTTTTGGTGGAGGCAGTGTTTCTGCATGTCCCTCTTCTGATATACCAGCTACCGTCTTCCTGGCCAAACACTGGAGTTGACCAGAAATGTGGACACTCATCACTTTTGCCTACCCATTTACTAGTTCCTTATATTTTTTTCTGTCTCTTCTCAAATGCTTTTTGAATGTGGCACTCAGCCTGTGGCTGAATATGCACTCAAACCACTCTGCAATGCAGAACATAATGACGGATTGTCTATTTGAAAGACAAACAGTTGTACCTGATGATTATTCTGCTTTGGGGTTGCATTATTGTCTAGTCAAGGGTCAAGAAATAAAATCAAGAACTGGTAGCAGGATATGTTTTTTGAATTAAATTGCTCTTGCCCTTGAGTGATTACTCTATTGTGGCAGTGGAGGTGCTGCCTGGATGAACAGAACTTTGGAGAGCTGCTTTAGTTGCTTGGTTTGGTTTTGGGATTGTGTTTATTCTTTTTTTTAAGTAAGAAAAAAATAATAAAGTAATTAAAACGTGGTGTTGACTTTCAAAGTTTAAATTATGCAATAGAAGCATCTGGGTAAGTCATTAGATCGTCACTTTTATCATTGTCTTTTTAAATATGAATGTATTCTGTGGACATATTTAACCTCTTTTGGCATTACCACGTTCCCCTTCCCTGCAGACATGTTTTTAGGTATTTTATTTTTTTGTTTTTATATAATCATCAGGCAAGAAGGAGAGCAAGTGCCTTCTTTAATTTAATCATGAACACTGTGCATTGCAATGTCTCCTCATACTTCTTACTAGAGTTGCTACTCTAAAGAGTAATATTTTTCATACCTTCTCCATAGACAAGAAAAATTACAGAAGATGACAACTGTTTCATAATTTCAGTAAAATGCTGCCGAGAACTTGACAGATGGAATTTCCTCCCTGCTCTCTGTGTATTTAGACCTGGCACAACTGGTCAGTGTAGTACAAGTATTACAAATTTGTAAATACATTGTTATTGACAAGTAATTTATTTCAAAGAAGGCAGCAAGAAGTGAAGAGATACTAGTAACTGAGACATTTAACTGTTCTTTCCCCTATTTTCAGGGTTGCCGCTATTCATTTGTCGTTTTTGCAGCATATTATTCTAAGAAGAGACTGTATTGCATCTATTTTTTAATAAAGTAGACCTTCCTACATCCAAATTTATCTTCAATCACAGTCAAAAATTAAAATTTTGCAACAAACTTGGTCAGTTTTTGCATGTCATTGTAACTGCAGATCCCACTTTCTACCCTCTTCTTGGAGAATGAGGTCTAGGAAAAGTTTTGAAACATATTTAGGGTGAGGGGAAGAGGATTTAGTTTAAGTATCAATAATGTTCATTTTGAAGATATAATTCTGTATCAAGATATTATCTTTGCAACCAGATTTTTAAATTTCTAATATGGAGATAAAATGGATGTGTATGGGTGGGGGAAAATAATCTTCCAAACAGAAGGAAAACTAGATGATGGAGGTTTCTAAGACTTTCCAAGTTTTCATGGTTTTTTTGCATGCTACCCTTTCTGAGAGTTTTCAATAAGCAGCCTGGCAGGAAAATGGAGTAGGTAATAAAACCTTGCGTTTATTTGTATAGCTATGAATAAATAAATACAACCTTTTATAAATAGCTCTATCTCCAGCCTTCCCTAAGGACAAATTCACAGTTACATGATCTAATTTTTACTAATGAAGGGTTTAAACTGGTTATTCAAGACCAGTGGAGCAACACTATTCTAGAATAAAAATATCTTGAAATAACCAAGTCCCTCAGTTTTCTCCTGTAGGATCATGGAGGTGTCAGCATTAGAATTCCATATCTACTGCTCCACATACTGTGCAGCATACATGTATTTTCTGTTCTATTATGTGTTGCCCTTTCTTTATGCGTGTGTAGTCACATAAGAAGGAAAAGGTAAAGACCAGCCTCATGCTCTGCTCTTTGTCATTGGAATTCTAAAGGCTTTTAAATTTATCTCTGGCATCCTATCTTGTTTTAATTAAAAGAAGGACTTCTGTGGCTGTTTAGTGTCACTGAACTGAAAAGCTATCATGCCTTATCCTAAAACAACCAATTTCTTAAAAGACATTTTGCTCATTTAGCTTCTACTGCTGCTAAAAAGCATAAAAATAGAATAGAGAGAATATAGCTAAAGTTTCAAGCAAGATCCTGGGTTTATATGGTCTGCAGTCGGAAAAATCATGCTTTGACCAAACCTGGCAAGTTTGATTTTTTGCCAGTCATGGGCATACTTCACATTTAATTAGTTGTGGATGTTCAATGTATTTTTATCAGTTTATAAAAAGACTTAAAATTCTATTATTTAAAGTGTTCAACAGGACAAGAACTTACTCCATTTATGGAAACTTGGCATCTGCAAACAGTGACGTCCCAATCCCAAATACTTTCAACCTTGGTCTTCTCTCAATGCTAGAATTCAATACTAATTTTATATCCACATATATGTAAAGCCACCACAATTTTGACAACAAACAGCTAAAGGTAAATCATCAACATGATATTAAGTACTTATCCCCAACATTGAACAGACCTCCTCGTACTGCCAACTTTCTAGGATCTAGCAGACTTCTCTAGCTGCCAACAGATATTAAATTACAGTTAGTTGAGCATAAAAAGAAGAATGTTTCTCCAATTAATGTATATGACTGCTGTATTCTGCAGACTATTTCTTGACTAAGACCACAAGAGCCATATTGGTTAAAATTTGGTGTGTATTATGCATGAGCCAACACTTCCTGTAAGAAAATGGCTACTTTACTTAAATGACAGAGTTTGAAAAAAGCATCCAAGAGCTAAATGAAGTAGGGGTTGGGTTGTTGTAAAAACATATTAATTCTGGTGAATTCTTACTGTACAACTGAGCTGGCATGGAAAATACAGACTGAAGATGTTCTGCTTTTTAGGGCTTAAGAGACAGAAAGCAGAATATTGTTTTTCCATAAGGCAGCTCAAACTAACATGAAGAACATACAATTTGTGCATGTTATAGGCTGCTATGGAGTCACATAAAGTTACATTATTCATTTTTTTTCTACTGTGCTAACAGACACATGAACAAGAATACACTTCAGTCAGAACTGATTACAGATCAACCACTAGAAATTCATATGGCTGACCTGACCTGTTTCCAGAAAATAGTTTTCTCCCTATAGTATGTATTTTAAATAATATTTATAATCCTATTAGAAAATGAAAACATTTTCTTTCTCTTGTTATGTGCACGTGTACATCAAGCAATCCCAGTTGTGCTGTCCTACATATGTAACTTTTTCACCAGGTAGGTAGTTTAGTTATGATCTCAGCCAGTCCAGTAACAGAAGCCCATACCCAGGATACTTCATTTCTTCATACCCAGGGTGTTTCATGTTTGCAGAAGCTATATTAGAAAAATATCCTATGTAAACAATGGAGAAAAGTTACTATATTCCCATCCTCTCTTCAACTGTAATTCAATGCTCTTTTTGGTAATTATGTTCACTTACTTTATTATCCTACCTTTGGTCACTGGATCATTATTTCTTGAATGACTTTTATTTCAGTTACATGCTACAGTGAATGAACTTTGGTTGCGGTGCACCGTTGCTGTGTTCGGGCTCGAGGCTGGAACAGCTTGCAGGAAGTACCTGTGTACCTGGCCAGCCATAGGGCCAAGAAGAGCCAGTTGATGTTCTGGCAATACCACCTACTGTGCTTTGTTCTTCAGCATGAGCACACTCCCTTGCAGCTGTGGGGTACCCCTGTTCCAGTCACTCCTGTCAGAAAAAGGCTCGTGGGGAATGACAGCTGTAGTAACATAAGGTTTTGTGTTATCCTGTTGCAGAATCATTAGTAGAGCACAGGGATCTAACAAGCTAAAAATAAATAAGCATTGCAATGTACATGTAAGTATTTAACAAAATGCCTTTAAGATTTTAGGCAAGTAAAAGATACAGATTTGATTCTGAAATCAGGAGTCCAAATTTTTTAGGAGAACGCACATATTCAGCTATTATGGGACTTCAGTCCTCCACCTCTCTAGAGGCAGATTCACAGCACATTAGAGACTGAGAAAACAATACAGAACTGTCACTAAGATTGTATTTTCTCTTACAATTTTTATATCCTGTGAGGCAATTTCAGCAGACATATAGCCAGCGCTCGCACCAGATGAGCTGAAGCAGGGGCAGCAGTCCTTTACCAGGTGTTGGCAGTTCCACTTGGGATACAGGAACACTCTTCTGATAACCCTGCATTTGTGCTTTGCAGCTTCATGCCAGAAGCCCCTCAAGTCCCACCACTCATCTTTACACCAGCAGAAGGTAGCACTGCCCCTGAATTGAGTATCCCATCTTTTCCTTGCTCATACCCCCATGAGAGGACAGGTTCTGATGTAGTTTCATACTGCAGCAGATAAAAGAACTCAAACTCATCTGGCAAAAAATGGTGATGGCACATAATACAGGTAAAATCCTCAAGTTTTAGATAGAGTTTTATATTCTAGGAACAAGGAAGTCCCCAGAACTAATCACAAATGATTTTGAGCCTTGGCAAGGAGGTTACTATATACCAATTAATGTGAAATAATCAAGATAAGACATTTATTTTCAGACCTCCTTGGATTTTTTCTTTGTCTAGTCCACTCAAAAGAAGATTATGGAAATACCTGGAATGTGTTCCACCTCTTGGCAGAACTGGGCAAAGGCACACCACCATCTGCTGGACAAAACTGGATCCCTGTCTCACACAGCACTGCGGGTGAAAAGCAGCTGCAGAGAAGACAGAACTGTGTGAAAGGTTATTTGCACATTCTACTGCCACTGCCCTGGGGAGCTGCCCAGAGGTGCTGCTCCATCAGAGGAGACAAGCTGCAAGCTACAGAGACAGGACAGGCAGCTTACCCTGCAAACAAAGCTGGGACTCTCCAGCACAGCAATCGCTGCACTGTGAGCCTTGCCTCTCATCAAGAAAATGGGGTGCTGTGAGAGCTAGCTATTCCACACATGGAACAGACTCAAGTATATTTTAGTCACTTTATTTGTATATATATACATTACATTTTGATATTCCAAGTAGTCAAGGCAGTTATTCTCAAATAGTTTAGTACATCAATTTTATAAAATACAGCTGAACCAAGGTAGAATAGAAATGCATACATTATAGTACATTAAGTGCTTTAAATAATGACTAGTCTGGTCACCAGCTAGTGAGCAATTCATTTGGTTTTGGTCATTCTCACAGAGGAGACTCCACAGGTAACTCCCCTGAGCCCAGCAGAACTCCTCTACCAGCAAGAGTCCTGCATGTGCTTTTTGGGGACAGAATGCGTCCCTGGGCCACTACAAGGCAGTCTGCTGTCCACATTGATGACTCAAAGTCATTGCTTCTGACTTGGACAAGATTTAGACATTTGTCTCAAGGCCTCAGATCAAAACAACAGAAGAGCCAGTGTAACTCTGAAGAAATTCACTCTTCATGTTTGCAGATTTACTTACATATACATATGCTAAACCTGTGTTATAAAGAAAGAAATAAGCTCTGACCAAAGGGTTCATTCTTAGGAATTCTACAGGGACACAGACCTAACACAGCTTCCCAAGTAGCTCTCAAAGATCTGTTCCACATGAAGTACCACTTTCCTTCTGAGAAAATTAAGCTTTGTAGCAATTGAAATGTCAGGACAACTCTTATTCTGAAAAAGGAACATTTGAGGAGACCCATTCAACTGCTGGAATTTGAACTAGAAATGCTTACAGCTTTTTATCACAGGACACCAAAGATGACCCAACTCCAGTTGATACAACAGCTACTGTGATAGTCATGACCAGTAGTTTACTCCAGTCTAGTCAGGACTAGTCTATCAGCCACATCCTGGCCAAGCATTAGCTGTTGATGCCAGCTCCAGATCACTCCTGCAAATCTCTCCAACTGCTCTAACTTCAGCCCAAGAAGGTCACAATTCACATCTCTGACTCTGTGTTCATAGGCTGCTAAACAGTGGAAGGTTCTCTCACTTCTACAGTGCTGAGGGCCTCGTGCTGTCGTTCAGAGGAGTATTAGCAATTGTCAGATGATCAAGCTGCTTTCAGCCATCTGCTCAGGATTCTGGCAGACAAGCAGTACAGAGCAGCCACACATCCCAGGATAAGGGTTACTGGTGACAGACTGGGCTAGCATATCACATTAGCTTAGTTCAGCTGCCATGACACACAAGCCCACACTTGTGCTCCATCCACCAATCCACAATACTGACACAGGTGGAAAACAACATAATTAGCTGCTGTTGGGTCACCTTAGCTGGCCAGGAAAATCAAGTTTTTTCCCTGTAAACTTCAAGAAAGGAAGGAGAACACCATGTGTAAACTTCAGCTGAGACTGCACAGCAGGTTCTTTCACATTGATAAACCAAAACAGTAGGTAGAGGCCACAGAAGTGAGAGTAGCACTGAGCTGATGGACTGGTTGACCTCATTAGGCAAGGCCACCCACAGAGCTAGGCATCTTGGGAGAACATTTCAACAGAAGAGGCAAGATGGATCCCAGAGGTGATCAGCTGTATCTGATGTGCTGTGTTGGTCTGAAGGGATTCTGGGTAGAGGAAGCAAGGATCATCTTTCCACAGCACACATCACTGCAGCCTTCAACACTGCACCCCCAGAAACAATTATTACATTGTACTAAGGAAATGAGTACACTTTCTTTTCTGCTGGTTCAAGTCCAGCATCTTTGCTCATCCTCTAGTACAGTTTTGCAATAGGGTGGAGAAGACTCCTTCCAACACAAATGACCTTCGCCTCCTGGCAGCTCAGACAAGAGCTGCACTGGTTGGTTTTGGAGAAAACAGCTCAATTCTCGCTGCTGGTCTTTTCCTTTCTCAGTGTTGCCCACTGTTGGTCAGTCCTAAAGAGCCACCACCATCTGCTGCAGAAGAAAATACTGAACACAGGAGGAGTGAATAAAATGCACATTTCAATCCATAGTAACAGTGATGAGGGCAGTATCAGGCAACTGGTTAGAATAAGCAAGTGATCACTAAGAGCTACCTGTCCCAGATTCCATGTTCATTTGATGTACTTCCATCAGAGACTGGAAGTCAACGGACAGTATTCTTGCCTTTCAAACTCATTAAAATTCCTCTTATTTACTGGCCTATAATATAATGAAAGTAAAAAGTAAACTCATCACCTACAAAAATGAGTAAAAATTAAAAAAAAAAAATGGAAAGAAGTGCTTATTGTCACAACAAAGAGACTCTCAGATCTCTGCACATCTTATCCATCATACAAGTTATCCGTTAGTTCAGGTTTTCCTTTTTACAGGAAACAACTACATTCATCTCAGTGACAAAAAAGATCATGTTATTAATGCAAGAAAAAACATTCTCCCAGCAAAATTTCACCATGAGGTAAATGCATTGCTTGAAAGTAAAGGGGAACTGAACTGGATTTGAAGCGATCTGCCAGGAATGATGGTTGCATTAAGGAGAAAGTTGTCACTAAAGCAGTATGCTTCACTTTGTCCAGCAACTTACTGCCTTTAATAAGGAAAGGGTTAATCTGCTTCGTAACTATAATTAATCAAGCCTGGTTAAATTAAAGGGTATATTGGTTCCCTGTTTCCAGGAATTTGAGTAACACTCAGATCAAAGTACTGGTTAGGACTAAAGGGATATGTTTTGAGTGTCGCAGTATACTAATGACCGACAACCCATTTTTATGGGATTCAGCTAAAATGATATTACAACAGAAAACCAGAGCTGTACTGCAGTAACATAAAAGATGGAGTCATAGGGCATTATGGATGTGGAGCTGCCTTAAAAAAAAATACAGTTTACAGAACCCAGTAAAAATTAAAACTACAGAGCATAAGCAGGACAAGTTATTAATGGATTGTAAACAGGTCAATTACAGACCACTGCAACAATAGTAGAACTCATGAATTAACTTCATTCTTCTCTCCCCCATCCACACTTGGGGGGTTTATTTCACATTTTCATAAGTATCCACTACAAAAACATGAGCTGCACATATTCAACACCATTTCGGCAGTGCACCACTTCCAGAGATCATGTACTTCTACACCATCAGGACCTGGACAAAATCTCAGTTCAGTACTTACAAGGAGATAGTATCACTTTCCCTACTGATATGAGGGATGTCTCTTATCAGTGCTGTTCAGTGGTACCTTTCAGCTTAGATCCTTACTGAGGCAGGTTTGCTTATTGTCCTCCAAGAGAGGATTAAAGTGCAACAAGCAGATTTCACACTTCACGACATGATGCACACGGTCAGTGTAGATATGGAACTGCAATCTTCTTGCTTGCTGCTGGACAGACCGCTGGAACAGAGTGGCCTATAATGTCATTGTCCTCTTGTGCTTTCCCAATATAGGCTTTAGCTCAGCAATTCAGGCCCAGTCCTGTCCAATGGTCTGGCACCATCAGGAAATACTTGTCCATAGCTTCACAAAACCTGGTCCGGTACAGTTCTGGCGAGACCACGGTGGGCATCTTACCTAATGTGTAAGAGTCAAGAGCAGTCAGAAATGGGCTAAAGATACTGCAGTAGAGACAGATGTCACATGAGATTATACCAGCAGACAACATAGACTTGAAGGCAACAAGATAGAACCTTATGAAGTTCAACAACAAGCATAAGGTTTTACACTTGGGAAAATGTGATACAGGAGCACAATGCAGGCTGGGATCTCCCTGAGGAGCAGCTCTGTGAAAGGGACCTGAGGATCCTGGTGGACAAGCAGCTCAGTGTGAGTGAACAGTGCTGCTGCTGCTGCTGCCACGGCAAAGAAAGCCAGCAGGAAGGACACTGAGCTGCATCAACAAGGGCATCACCAGAAGAGAGAAAGAAGTCATTATCCCACTCAGTATCCCAGCATTATGCTTCTCCTGGAGGTGCTACTTCCTGGTCACACTTGGAATACTGGACTCAGTTTTGGTCCCTGATACACAAAAAAAAATGCAAACAGGCTGAAGAGGGTCCAGAGAAGGGCCACAAAGATGATCCAAGGACTGGGAAGCCTGCCATATGAGGAAATGCTGCAAGACCTGGCTTTGTTCAGGCTTAGGGGAGACCTTATCACTATGTTCCTGTATTTAAAGGATGGGTATAAAGAAGATGGAAATCCCCCTTTTACAAGGACTCACATGGAAAAGACAAGTGGTAATGGTTACAAGTTTATCCTGGAGAGATTCCAGTTGGACACAAGGAAAATTTCTCACAATGAGAACAATCAGCCATTGGAATAGTCTCGCCAGGGAAGTGATGGATTCCCCAACACTGCACAATTTTAAGATTCAGCTGCGCAGGGTGCCCAGCCATCTTGTCTAGACTGTGCTTTTGCCAAGAAAGGTTGGACCAGATGATCCTTGAAGTCCCTTCCAACCTGGAATTCTGTGATTCCTTCCTCTGTTCTGGACAACTTAATTTGTCACAAATTTGAATGGTGGGGAAGCTGTGAGTTTATTAGCAGTGTTACAGAAAGCTTCCTTGTAACAAGGAAACATGATCAAAATTTTTGCTTTCATTCTGGACTTACCTTGTCCTCCCAAGATGCCAGTTGACTTTACCACCATTTCAAGCTTTTTGTCCCAGGTAAAAGTACGAATATAGTCTGTTACAAAAAAAAAAAAAAAATCCACACACAAATACGTTGCATTTGTTTTAATCCAAGTAACACTGTTTTAAAATGTATCTATTTCGCCAAAAACGAGCAGGAAAGCAGAAGGCTTTCAGAGTCAGAGCTTCAGTGTTTTCCCTACCACTTGCCTCACTTTCTGTAGTATTGATTATGTTTGAGTAGGGTGAATACAGTACCTCAAAAGCCCAGCAAGATCACAATCAATTCTTCCTGTCTCTGCAAGAACAGGCTGCCCAAGCATGTCTGTCTTTATCCATGTTAGAGTGTCAAGGGCTCATTTACAAAGGTCACTTCGCTCACCCTTATCCCAGAAGCCCCACTACACGCACTGAGGCTTGGACACCTCTCCAGTATTTCTCATCATTGCAGCCACCTGCAGGTTTGATAACAGAAAGCAAGTGACTTCCTCTTCATGATAGGGAGGACTGGAAACATCACCAGTGACCTGTATTGGAAGAGGGGGGCAGCAAGAAGACAACTTCTGAATTGTTTCCAAGCCCCTTCCAGAGAAAGCATGCTCAGTCAAAACAAGCACATGAACACTTTGGTCTGCAAAGCTAAAGCTGCAGTAAGATCAGTTTTTCATTACTGGATGTCATTATCTCCTAACACTTGACTACAAACGTAACTATACAATTTTGAATTTACTGTTTCTAAATTTACAAAAGGCCACCATAAATATTCACATTTCATCTCACCTGTGCCTGACAATCTTAAGACTTATCCATTTATCTGAATACTCTTTGAAAATATTCCTTAGAGTGTTTTGGGACAGATATCAGTGAACAGTTTGTTCACTAACAACTTCATGCCCCAAGGCCCAGAGTCCCACACAACAGAGCCTATGAATAAAGTTTCCAAAGCTTTTCACAGACCTAACTTACTTGTTTCCTCTACCACATAAGGACCTAAAATAGGTAGAGATGGTGACCTCCGATTCAAACAATCCAAACTAAGAGTTTTTAGTTCCAGTCTGACAAAAATTTAGCTTGACTACTTTGTAAGTTCTCAGGGTATCATCTAGAGAACATTCTGATAGCCTGATACAGCAGGCATGTTCTCTCTTAAAGATATTTGTGTTCACCAAGTTCCTTCAGATATTTGTGTTAAACACTGAAGGAACTGGTAGCTTTAAATATCATATAAAATATACTCTTCAATCAGGTAAGACTTGACATAGGACAACAAAAAGCCACACACACAAGAGAAGCACATGGTCAGTGTAGACCCATCCTGTTTACTCCAATATTCAAGAGTCTACAAATCTAGAAAGTAATAAAAACTTGCAACAAACAACAGCTTTCTTTGTAGCTGGGACTTTAATTCTCAACTAGAAATGTTATTGAAATGGCTTGCAAGCTTTATCACAGTAAGAGTAATCCAGACCTCCTGTCCTGAGATCTCATCTGGAAGCATTTCTCAGCTGAGTTTCAAGACCGTTTCCATGAGTCAATTCCACATCCTGCAATATTGCCTCATCTCTAAGTTTTCTATACTACAGAAGTTTGCCTGTCTAAAGATGAGGCTCTACTTACCAGTCACAAGTCAGAGGATGCAGCAAGGTAATTACTGCATTGCCACCCATATTACCCAGGTCAGACTACATGATCATGAGAGATCCCATGATGTTTAACTTCTCTCTTCCAATACTACCACTACTGTTTCTCCTTAGACCTCCTCCACACAAGATTTAAAAGACTATGTAAACATGACTAAACTAAAGTTTACAGATTAAACACATAAAAGCATACAAATAACCTTTCCTGCTTCAACTGCAGTCAAAGTGTAGGTTAAACTACCTGTGAGGCCTCCTACATATACTCATAGCAATACAAATACTAATCTAAGCCTATACAAGACCTGGAGAGATGACTTCCTGCCTCCACTTTGAATACTTGTAAGAGGTGAGGGTGGTATTCCACCAGGGAGAAGATAAGATTTCCTGACACACATCTCTCTGGTGGTGGCACAGTTCTAAGAGAACGATGAACACCGAAACCAGAAGAAAACTGTTTCATCATCTGAGAGCAAGAAAATACAAAAGACAACCTACCAATGATCCCAACAACCAACTCATTGTTGGTATCATCACGACCCACCAGCAGGGAATAGTCGATGATGAGATGGCTGGAGAGGAACTGGGAATCACTGTGTATGGAAGCTTTCAGCACAGCTTTGCAATGGGAACGGATGTACAAGGGATTGTCCCGAACCATCTTCAGAAGGTTTTCATCCAGCAGGACTACATCACAAGTTTCCTTGCCTGTGTCTGTTTTAACATTTCTATTCCGGAGGGAGCCCTTCAGGTCAAACACCTGCAAATGGAGAACAGCACTACTTTGTTGCATTTTTCTGGGTTAAAGACTTCAGTACCTAACATTTGAGAAGGCAGCACAGCAGGGCAACTCTTTCCTTCTCTTTAGAAGGAAGACAGTTAACAATAAGCATTTTGTGGAGAATAGCATGTAAGCCTGGGTGAAAGTTCCGCCACTTCAATTCACAAGTTTTAGGCAAGTTATTTCATTAATATTTCGTATAAATTACAAGAAAAAAAGCTGTCCCTGCTTTTTATATTGTTTAGGTAAACTCAGTTTTCCAGCCAGTTTCTACAGAGTTAATTGCTGACAAAAGCAAAGCCACTGAAGAGGGAGGTGGGTGCTGCATGAAGTACCAGTTAGGCTGGAAACTATCTCTGGAGTTCTCCAGGCCAAAATCCTGCTTCAAGCAGGCCCTGTTGGAGAAGGTTGTTCAACTTCTGTCCAGTCAAGATTTCACTAACTTCTGTGGAATAGAGTCCACAGTCTGTCTGGGTTTCTGTTTTGTAGTGCCTGAGCTCTCCTCATGACTTAAACAACAGACAAACAAAAAGAAAACCCACAACATCCTTTACATCTATCTAGAATTCCCTCCATCCACTTCCTCCCACAAACATTCCCTGTTTGAGGTCTGGCACTGAGAGGTAAGGTGGAAAGAGCTGATACTATCTAGTTTTGTAAGTGATGTTTGTTTGAACTTCCTTTTCAGTTTCAAATCTCTATTTAAAGAGAATTTGCCCCTAGTCATTTTAAGATCTTCATTCTACTACCTCATAAAGATTGCTTTTCCTTGACTAAGAGCAAGACTGAACTCAGAATCTTGTCCCACACCTGAAGTGGTTCCAAGAAAGAACAGTGGGTTGAAAAACTTACAAACTCCCCCCACACTACAGAGTAACTCACCATCTGAGTGAGGCTCTCACTCTAAATAAATTAGTCTGTAATTCCAGTCAGTTCCTCTGAAAGCTTTTTACAAAGATTTTACACTTTCCTTATCAGGTTAGTGATTCTTTCTCTCAGACACCAGAGATACAGGGACAAACAAGACTTCTAAAGACTGAATCCTACGCAACAGCTACCTGAACTAGCCAATACAGGCATCAAGTTCCTGGGGATCCCGAACCAAGGAAAGAGGCCTGAACTGTCAGCTTTGAGGAGCGCTAGTTGCAGACAGCGCACACAAAGTTAAAAGTTACCTAGATGGCCACAAATGACCCTGCTCTTTCTCCCAGTCACAACCGCACTGCAAGGACACAGAACACTTTGTTCTTACCTGAGCCATTTTCCTGCCATAGAAAAGGTTTTCCATGACAAGCAGATCCAGCTTCTTTTCAGTGTTGTTTTGAGAGTTCTTGTAACCAATTCGATATACCCCAAGGATTTTAGCCAGTGCTGTGGGCTTCTAATGAAGACAAGACATGGGTTAAGATCTCTGTGTAGAGACAATCAGCAGTCCCATACTAGAAGCACTACTGCTCTGACTCTGTATTACAGCTTAGAAGCCCAAGCATAATTTCCACTTTACACCTTAAAAACACATTATTAGTGTAACTCATAACCGCCAACATTTTCTTTTATTTAAATGAAAAAGATTAATAGAAACTTCTACTAGTCTGTAAAATACAGAACACTGCCTAAAATAAAAGTCATTTTTTAATACCTTCTGCTGAACTGCATTAGTGATGTAAGTGAAGTAGTGTGGAGCAAAGTCAAGGAATGACTGGACTTCCAGACGAGGCATTTGCTTCAAGATGAATCTATCATCTGTTATAACATCAGACAGATGCAACAGGGTTACATACAATAAGTGATGTACTATTTGAAATTTTTTTAGGACTGTCACATAGCTGAAATGGTTTGAAAAATTAAAGCACTACAATTCTCTTAAATCCTTACCTACAAAACCTCATTTCTAGATTCTTTTTACTTCACATATTTTGAATTTCAGCCTCCCTGGATTTCTATCTTCTAGTAAATCATGGACAAGAGACTGCCTACACTAGATCTACTTCAGCTCTATGGGCTTCCTATACAGACAACAGAAACAGCCTACAGACCACTCTGTTCAATACTTGTTTTATGCAGAAGTCTAGAAACAGCCACAGTTTAAAAAAAAAATTAGATTAACTATAGCACGTGAGTTTGTAAGAAACACTGTGTCTTTAGTAACAAGTTTTCCTTGAATTATACTCAAGTTTTTGTTTTCTGAAGCCTGCCTAAGAGTACAACCCTTCAGTTCAACTGGCCTTCCTAGCTGCTACTGCTGAAAACAGAACTACATTTCGTTCTCCTGCATGTACAAAGAGACAAATAATTTGATATTCAAGACCCCAGAAAAATCCACTTAATTTTCCCTTCTGAGTGGCCACTTCAGCATCAGCAACCCTCCGGACAGAGGTTATCAGGGATTAAACGACATGCTAACCACCGGCATCCACAAGTAATACCCTCTAATCCGAAGGGGGAAGAAGCTGCATTTACCCTCAGTCACATAGAACGCAGCTCCAGATTTGCCACCTCGTGCCTGCCAGGGCATCGAGTGAGAGAGGGATCGGATGAAATCCTCTTCACTGCTCCCCAGGATCACTTCACGCATCTTGTGAAACTCCCCAGCATAATAAATCCGGCAGTAGAACTTGGCATTCGCATCCGAGAACTCTGCAAGAAAGGGTTTTTCTCAACAACAGCATGCAATATGCACCGACTACCCAAGAC
Source organism: Corvus moneduloides (assembly GCF_009650955.1). Lineage (NCBI taxonomy): Eukaryota > Metazoa > Chordata > Aves > Passeriformes > Corvidae > Corvus > Corvus moneduloides. The sequence goes on along the minus strand of NC_045482.1, from coordinate 14,663,504 downwards.
AACACTGAGATTTTACTGATGTCTAGAGCAGCATTATTGTGCTAAATATCCCACTCATGCTTATTGTAATTCAGAAGTTTCAACCAACAGGATTTAAATGGAAAATTTACAGGAAAGTCAACTTCCTCTAGATTAGCTTCTAGTATATGTCATGGGAAAGTGTTTGGACAAAAGATTGATCAAAGAAAAGCTTATGGAGTATTTTTGCAAAAGAGATTGATTGCAGTAAGTAAAAAGTGCATTGCTTTTTTCTTGATTTGCTTTTCCTTCATGCCAAATACAAAGAAAAAACCATTATTAACTTCAAGATTTCCACTACATGTGCATGAAGAAATGAGTTTGTCAGCTAAGACTAAGTTTTTATTTACAACTACTCACGGAGTTCCACATGGGGATTCACCACCTGTTTCTTCTGTCCATCTCCTCCATCTCCATCATCTGAAGGCATAAAAGGACCATTCTGTCAGGGCTGTTCACTATTATTACTGAGCAAGCCACATTAGGTACTACTTGTAAACTCATGTTACAAGAAAAATATTTTATTTTTTTTTTCCAAGAATACAGAGGGAACTATACACAGGGAATTAGAAATACAGCTATAATTGTATAATATAATACATATGCTACAAGGGCACTGCTGTTTATGGACACAAGTCCAGTCTTTCTCTTCATTCATTTTCCATATGCTGAAACAAAGAGAACTAAACAGCAAGTGAGAAAGAAAAGAGAGACTGGGCTGCTTAACTAGAGTCAACTCAATCCAAAGGCATTCAAGACCAGACTACTCCATGTACCTATAGTTTGGGTTTGAAAGATCCTGTTTCTCTTATCACAAAGAAAAGCAATGTACTTAGGAAAAAACCATATTCGATGTCCAAATGATTCATTTTCAATGCATGCTGAGTAACCTTGGATTGTTGAAAAAGTATGAGCAGGAGTGCATTCGGGGCCTTGCACGTATGAATAAGGTTTGGGAGAAGTACCAATGCAAGAGAGAAGATGGGCTCTGCAGTTTTGTACCTTGAGTCTCTGCTCCTTGGTTTTCTGCTCCCTCTTTGCCCATCTGTCCAACCTGGTAGTAAGCACTGTCAGCACCACGCAAGGTCTCTTTCTTCTGGGAAGACAGGTCTGGGCTCTTCCCTCCCGTGCCACGGAAGAAAGACAAAACACCAGATGGTTTCTTTGCTACAGTGAAAAGGAATACAAAAAGACGGTGTTGGCATTTCCACAATGGATGGTGTCGGCAGTTTAATAAAAGCATGACTCCTATGAACTTTCCCCATTCATTGCTCTAACTGGAGGAATGATGCCATTCAACTCATTTGCAACCAAGGTCCATGCAGGTAGAGAGACGATCTAGTGTTCTGAGTAGCATCCTAGAATGCAGAGACATTTGAAAACACAGACCAAGCCTGAGTGTCTTTAACACAGTACGAACTTCATGCCTCCATTTCAAAATATTTAACTGCATCTCTCTAAAGAAGGCAATGCCAAAAGAAGGCATCATATCCCACTGAACAGGCTAGATTCAAGAACAACCCTAGGTCCACTACATAATAACATTAAATCAGGGGATGACAGTTTGATCTCATGAGAATGAGAGAAAGCCACAGACTTCAAAAAACAAAAAAAACCACACACTCCCATCCTTCTCATGTGTTACATTAAGTCAACACTAAGACTAGTCACAATTTCAACTCAGAATGCTGCTCTTTTCTCCCCACAAGAACTAGAATCCAAGTGGACTCACATCTGAGCTGAGATTAGCATCATGGATATGATTTTGGCAAAATGGTCTTACGTTGTTCTGGCTCTGCACTGCGAAGTGGACACATGTTAGCCTCAGGCAGGCGGACAGGGCTGCTGCTCTTGGGTTTGCTGTCTGACATGCTGAAAGGAGAAAGAACAAAGAAGTCATGAGCCAACACATACTGCCACCCTACTACTACTACCACTATCTACTACCACCCTACCACTACTGCTTTATGCCTGGACATTTCTTTCTCCCCCCTGCCTAAACATTAAGGGAAGAAGACACCATTTAAAATGGTGTGGGACTCTCCAAAGTTGTCCTCCTCCGCCTTCCTAAAAAATACTTCTCAGGGTCCATAGCAATGGTTCCATCCATGACCACAGCAAAGGTAAGCAGGCCCAGTGTTCCTATCATGCACACAATCAAGGGATTAGGTGATGGAGCCAGCGTGGTCCCTAACACGAAACGGAAACCCACATACTGAAGTATGTGTTGGTTACATGGAATGAGTCAGATTCCATCAGAAAGCAGAGATCCTAACAACAGGGGCATATTTTGAAGGCTCTTCCCCATTCTAGTTTTGGCTTATTCACTACCATCACTGTGTCTTCACTCTATGTACTGTAGTTCCTGCATGTAACCTGTTTGATTGTAGTCCTTCTTCAGAACTGTTCTTCAGAGATGCTTTAGACAACTCATCCAGGGCATTTCTGTACTCCTTGCAACTGATAGGGAAAGGAAAATTTTAAAAAAATATTAAAAAAAAAAAAAAGAAGAAGAAAAGAAAAGAAAGAACAGAACCAAAAATAATTAAGTGTTCTCTGGGAAACCGCCATACCAGCCCAAAGATTCAGTTCAGAGACAACCACAGGAAACAAAATACCACTGTAGAAAAACCTCTGCTTTATTTTTTCTTGTAATTAGAACTTAGTTTTCTTAGAACAGAAGCTGCTCTAGACAATACTGCAGGAAAAATACCCCCTTATTTTTTCCCCCTCCCACAATTTAAGAATGCCCTTCTTCAAAAATCTGCTGCCTCATGACATGGAAACCCAAAGGTTTACTGAAGCAGCTGGTGTGGAGAGCTGAGCAGTAGCAAGAGCTGCTATGACCAAAGGTAGGCAAGGGATAGACTACAATATCAATACCAACAGATGTTCCCCAACTCAGTTGCACTTCCTCCAGCTGGAGAGGCTGAGCAAACCTTAGTTGCACTTCTTTCTCTAGTAATATCTCATTAAAAGAAACACCACACAACTAAGTCATTTTTGCATACCAGAGTTCCACTAAAAGTCCAAAATCCAGTTGCATTTTCATATCTCAGCAGAAAAAGGAAAGAACCCCAGCTCTGGCAGAAACTCTAACACAGCTTAATGTAGAAATTCTGTCATGCTTCTTCCCTATCATTAAAATTTAAATATTCCTCAAACACAAAAGCTGCAAAAGTACAAAGTAGTCAGATGAACAGCAAAATCATACCAGTACCTGAGAGCAAAAGCTATGATGGAGCTTGGTTCTTTCTCACAGACTGCAATAGGTACACGTTCATGCTCATACATTAGGTAGTGCTTATCTGGGTCACTAAATGAAAACAACAGACTGTTAGTAGATCATAAAAATTTGTGGAAAGAAAAGAAGTTTTGGTCAAACCCAGACCTCATCACTGCACTCCCAAGCTGCAAGTCTCAGCATAGAACCAAGGCTCACCAGATCAGCTTCTCCCAACAGACACATTCATAACTATGTGGTTAATTCTAAATGGTAGAGTGTTAGGGCAATCAGCATTTCAAGCAAGCTGCTTAGACCAGAAGACCAGCTCCACGTTAGAGTCTATTTCTGTTTAGCATCCACTGTTTCTAATGGCACCAAAACCTGCCTGAGTTTGGTTTGATTGTCCAGCAGCATAGCCTGCAGAGTGAAATTAGGGGACAAACCTGGACTCTTTTCTGAACAAGCACAGAAAATTCCCCAAAGCCTCCTGGATTCCTGTACGATTTTCTTTTACTTATCTGCAGGGTCCAGTCATTTAGCTTTTACCTCATGAGCCCAAGGCCTCTGCTTCTACCCTGGGGGTGGGATTCACAAGTTAAACTCAGGTGCCAAACGTTAGGCGCATGTCAAACAAGAAACACTACACAAAGCACGCAGACCAAGTAGCTGAAAGACTTTCCAGCCTGCTCATCTTCACATGGGAGGGAGACTTGAGGGCACATGCAGTAGCCATTGAACCTGACCTACACCCAGACAATGCCAATTTGAGTCCAACCCTTGGAAGAGGTCTGGAAGCAAAAACAAGATGCAGGCATGTAGCTTTAGTTAAGTCTTTGCTAAGGAAGGGCATTTTCACTCCCTCCCTGCAGCAATGAAGTTAGAAGGCACCTTTCTCCCCTCTTCCCCCACCCCTTCATCTCCCACAAGAGCTCTGAGGAGGCATGCCTGCTAGGAGAAGGAGAAACTGATACTGGATTTACACAAGGGCAGATAATTCATAAGAAAGGTGAGTAAACTACAATCACCTAGAAAGGACACAGAAAACTTCCTACTTTGACAAAGTTCTCTTTTATTCAGAGGCAAACTTAAGTAATGACTTAAATTATACACTGAGCAAAGGAAGCATGCATGGCTCTGCCTGCAATCTTCCAAGGTTGCTAATTTTATTCATTATATATACTATGCAGTACTTACAAAGGAAAGGGAATGGGGTTATAGTTGTTTCCAGGCAAAAAGTTAGCCAAAATAGCTTTCATAGTAGACTTCTCCTTCACTTGGCTGTCTGTAGATCCCAGTGAGTGTCCATCAAACACATCTGGAACAGACACATGTTACATCAGCATCACAATATCAAAGTTCAAGCTGTAAATTCAGAAAGATGACTACAGACCACAGAGTTACCACATTTATCATCTCCTAAATGGATCTTGCACACTTGGCACAGAAAAGCAAGAGAAAGAAAACAAGATCACAACTGAACTATACCTTCTGAGCTGCTTGTTGTGTCCTGTTCGGAGAGTGTGTTGGCACTCATATGCTCTGATGCAACCTCTGGAGAAGTGGGCAGCTGCAGATGGGTCGAGCCTGTGGAGCTCTGACTTGATAAAGTCGTCAGGAAACGATCCTCTGAGAGTACAAGGACAGTTAAGGACAGAAGAAAGCATTTTACGTGGCTGTAAGAAGTCATACTGTTTGCTCCCTGCCCAAGCTAAAACCAGGATCTACTTTCAGGAAGTTTTTACTTAGAAAGCAGGTAATGCCACGCAGATCAAAGGACCAGGCAGGCTTATCAATGTAGCATGTAACCTCCAGAAAATGCATATTCTTATAACTACTACCTTCAGCTCCCACAAACTCTCAGTATGCCTCACAGGTAAGAGGCCTCAGCACCCGTAACCAGATCACAGAAGACGCAAAAAGCATTTCCCAAATTCCATGTAGTTATTCAGTTATTTAGAAAGCCTCTGAAAGTTTTTAAACTCACGTTCAAAGGAAAACCATTGTTGGCCACTTTACTAACCACTAGTAATTCAGCTTCAGATTAGAAGCAGATGGCCAACTTCTATCTTACCATTAGAAAAAACAAATGTGACATTATGGGGATTTGTTGTTTCTGTGATTTATCAAATTTGACAAAAGCTCCCCTGTTACATCAGGAAAAGGGCTACAACACACTTCTATTGGTGGCTTATCAAAAATAAGTAACAGACCTTTCTCTCCATTTTGCAGGGCTGGAGAAGCATTGCGTGGGGAAGCATCCATGCTACTGATCTAGGCAGAATAACAAAACACCAACGTTGATGCCAAGCTCTTTACAGCTCTATTCCCGCCCGTGTGGAATGTTTTCAAAAGCAGATTTACTACAACAGAGCACTCCCACCCACTTCTCAGCCTCTGTGCTGTCACTGAATCTGTTACCACAGGAAAAAGACAAGGCAAGAGCAACCCAAGTTCACAAGATGCTTATGATGGCTGTTATCTCTGCATGCTGCTTCAAACACTACACTCTCCCTCTCAATGAACCTACTTCCTGCAACAACAAGATTAAGTTTCTTTTAGCACCTCACAAATAATTTGTTAAGTGGAAAGGGCACATGTGCATGCAGCAGAGCAATTCCAGGGTCTCTAGGGGTTTTTAGTGCACCTTGCTATAGTAGAACTACTGGGAGTTCCGCCTCTTGGTATGATGCTGATACTGTACTGCCTTGCAGCCCAGCCATATCCTCAGAGTTCCAGCTCCCCAAAGGGTGGAAGTTCAGCATGCTGACATGTGTATCCTTGGACAGAGCTCTTGAGACAGCAGTCCAAAATCATTTATACATCCCTTCAGTCAGTTCCCACAGGATACATCACAAAACAGGGATGATCCTGAAAATCCATTATCAGTCCTTCCCGTGTCATCTGCTCTACCTCTCAACATTATTTGTCTTTTCTTTTTCACAAGGGATGCACCTGATGGGCAACAACCTAGGGTTGAAGGAGATGGCCCGGTTCCTATCTAGGCACACACCTGACAATGACAGCAGCTCTCTGCTGGCAGTGTTCACATCAACACTGCACGGGCATCACAGAAAATCAACTCCATACTTAGTCTTTCTCTCTACATTATGGCTCTTAGTTCACATCTTTTAGGAAAACAAACATATACTAACATGCAATTAAAGCTTTTACAGTTGAAAACTACAAGATGCAGTAAAACCAGTTTACTAATTATTAAAGAGAACTGAAGCCAGTCTTAAGACTATTGTATTGCCCCAGAAAAAAGAAGAAGTTTAAGAGGTTTATAGCCTGTTACCCATACCTTGCTTTCTTCACCTTGCCTCAGCCTCCCAGGGCTGGGTGGTACTGATGGACGTTTTCTCCCTTTCTCTTGTTGGAAGAGATCCTGCAATCTTAAACAAAAAATAAAAATAAACAAACAAAACCAACACACATAAAACCACCACCACCAAAGAAAAATTCATCAAAAGATAGGTTACTGGTCTTATCTCTGAATGACACAAGTTATGAAGCTGCTCCATACCGGAATACAGCCAAGCATGACTTCACGAGTCTTTACTGTAAACTCAGATTGCCGCTAACATGTGCCAAAGATGTATCAAATGGCCAAAGACAGCACATTTTCTTCACCTCTGAGATAATTTCCCCCAAACAACTGGTCCCACGCTTCCCTCTTTCCATGTCTTCTACCTTTAATCAAATGAAAATTTCTCCTGCAGATGCAAGTTGTGCTCTACAACACAATACTTTTATCATATGGTCTCAAATGAGTTTCTGTTCCAACCAATCAGCTGTGTGGTCTTAACCAGTAGAGGGCATTCAGCACAAGCTCTATAGAACAGCTGTACAGTTGAACTTCTTCCCCCCTGGAACCAACACAGTATCAGTGTTGCTCTTGATTCCACCATATGTCCTCTTACCTATTATTCCAGGCTTGTAGCATCTCACAAAGTCCTTGCTTTTTAGCTATCAGAGACTCAAAAACAGATTGCAGCTGTTGAGGTGTGTCCAGTGATGATGAAAGCAGCCTTGCTTGGATTTTCTCAGTCCAGTTTTGAAACTCCCCTTCTTCCATCTGCCAAAAGAAAAGCTGTCAGTGTTCTGTCACCCAAGATAACACAGGATCTGAGTAGCTCCTCCATACACTTAGCCTGTGGTCCACTGATGCAAAAATAGTCTATTACCTCCTTTTGGGCAAAGAGGTCTTCCATCTTCTCTTCCCTTGTTTTGCTGAAAGTATCCGTTTTCAGAGAAGCAAGGCGATCATCCACAGCGAGATAGACTTGTGACACCCTGTCAGTACCGATGCAAAGAGTTAAGCTGTGACTACTTGGAGCTTCTTCAACATTCTTTAATAAAACTCTGAATGTGTTTAAGGCTAGCATTTAAGAGTACAAAAGACAATATATGACAGCCTTCCTGCACAGTGAGCTATCCGACTGTATTTACAGAGAAAGTTGGGAAAACTTCATTTGTAATAGGAGAAAACGAGAAGTTACACACACTGCATTTGTCTCCACAATTTATTCTTAGCAGTGGAAGCTGTCAGAGAGCAATATAAATGTCTCAAACACATTACTAACAAAGGGGAACTGTTGTGTCATCTGTGATTAGGAAGAATCTGGGTCTGCAAGCTACACCTCCACCAGCAGGGCTCAGAAATAATGAGTACCTCTATTTCAGCTCTAAACAAAGCTCCACAGGTTTTGAAGTCAGATAGTCACAGAGACATCAGCCGTACAGGAATGCTGTGACCAGGCAGAACAGCAATCTGGCTGGATTTAAGAGAGTTTTCATCAGGCCTGTCTTCCACCTTTTTGTTCCTACACTTAGAAAGTGTCCAGGTTCATAGTAGTTTACCTTGGACTAGAAGGAGGTACAGTCTGCCTGCTGTCACCATATTCAATAGCTAACAAAGGCAATGACTTTTATATACCAGAGAGTTCTGTTGCCACATGACCAATATAATGACAACAGTTCTGTTCAGACAAGAGACTTGAGCAAGGTCTTGGCAGGTTTTTGGGGCTGAAGACAGAATTGAAACTCAGTCAGATGTTCTATAAAGGAATGTTAGGGTAAGAGTACAAAGTATAACCTGCAATTTTCAGAGTAGGCCTTCTAGGACCGTCTCTTCCATTTCATTTTTAGCATTAGAGGGAGGAATTAAAAATACTTTAAAACTGTGCTTGAGAAGGCATTTCATAAGGTAACATTTCAGACACCTGCTGATGGCCAACCTTTCAGGAGCTTGGCAGCATCATTCTAAAATCACAGAATGCTATAAAAATGCTATATCACTCAGACATCAGTGCAATATTCAGGGACAGAGAAGAAAAGAATCTTGGTTTCTACTGGCTATGTTTAACCTGAATTGCCACCAGACAGAGTTGAGAGATTAGTACAGACAGAGCAGGCAAAGGTAATAAAGATTTCAAGACCACTCTCCCTTGGAAGTATATATGCATATACGTTTTAAACTATCACTTTTCTATCGAATAATGACTATTTAGCCAAATCTCATCATACTAGCAAAAATAGTTATGTGTTCTGCTAGTAAAAGTACAAAATAAAAAACATTAAAAACAAAGCTTACTTTTGTGAGAAATCCTTAAGATCCTGCAAAATAGTAACTTTTAATGGAGCCTGTCGTTTGATGTAGATCTTGGGGAGTGGGACACACACTTCCAGCAGCCGGATTGGAGAGTAGCTGAGAAGGCAATACAACAGCTTGTAACAAGACTCACATCACACAGTACTAGTTCTACACCATACTGAGGTTTGAGGCCCTTATATGAAAAGGGGCACTATCAATATGTCCAGGGCTTAAGTTACTTTTAGCAGCAATAACACACTGTTCATGTATCTCCCAGGCAAGAAGTGAAACCATAAATCATGTTGCAAAACCAAAATTTTGAAAGCTTTTGGAATTAGATAGGGAAAAGCATTTCCCTTCTGTATCATGAATGGGAACCATCCACTCTTAGAACACTGCCCACCACAGCTAGGACAGCAATGCCACCCACAATGGCCTCGGCAAGCCAGCACACAATCCTGCACTTGTGGTTATGGTACTGTTATGCTATCCCACACTGTACTCATAGTGAAGGACAGAACTGATGAATCCTTACAAGAGCCATATGCTTCATATAGTACTAGAGAGAGAAGGAAGGTTTTAGCAGTGGAACTCACCTGAAAGATGCCACCATCTGATTATAGGAAAAATACTGGTGATAGTCATGGTGAATGGAATGCCCACAAGGCTCTGCGTTGGCCCTTCGAGTGTACTGGTACCCATAGAACCTCAGCTCAAGGTATTTTGCAAATGACATAGACCAAGAGTCATTGGAAAGGGGAACAACTGGTGTCACCTGAAAAATTGAAAGGTGTCTCAATTTCATCCTTCAAACAAGATTAAGGACAGGATAATCCACACAGCAATCTAGTATTTCTAGTTTCAGAAGCACCCATGACCCTGAAACACACTAAACAACAAAGATCACATTTATGCAAAGCTAAGGCCAACACATAGTTAAAATAAATCTGATGAACAACAACTGGTAGCTGATGATGACAGGTGCTAAGCTGGGGGAGTCCAAACATACCCTGGATGGAAGCTTATTTCTGGGATGCTATTTCTCTATATGGGGTCAATTTCCAGCAACCCAGCCAGCAGCAGTAGCCATATATACTTTTTTCCTGGTGATTTTTCAGCTACAGATGCATTGGTACTGCTTTGCAGTGCAATTCATCTTCAAAACTGCTTGCAAGCTTAGAGCAGACACTGCTTTACAAACACTAGACAGCCTCAGACACGTAAGTGTTTACATGAGCACACAGAAATGAAAGGTTATAGAGCAGCTGTACACACAGCAGCACAGGGCTTGCTGTCAGCAACTGCGTTAACCTCCAGGTATCTTTAAATCCATCACCCATGTTTAAGGCAGTGTAAGTAGGTGAACTGAGTCAGCCATATGGGTAATTGAGATGTTTTGCATTTCAGGTACTGCATGAATCTTTTTCATTAAGTTTTATTCTTGTCTCTTTGAAGGCTCTTAATGTTTAGCTAGAGATGAATATCCAGCTAGCAATGTTTTCTTAGCTAAATTACAGAACACGTTTCAGATAATACACAATCTTACTACCTAGTGGGCTTTTTAAAGCAATTTAGTGTTTCTCTAATGAAGATGTTACTTTCTAATGACTACTAAAGGAACTCTAGACATCACATTGACGCAATGCAGGCTGTTCAGTCCGCAGCAGATCAAAGAATACCAAATGGCTTTTGCCAGTTACTAACCCAGTAGGTCTTGGTGTCTGCCCTTCCCCATGCATACATTCTTTTGATGCTCGTAATAATTCATTGTAAGCAAGGGACCATACTCTTCACCTCTAAGTGGGCAACTCCATTTTTTTCTGCTTAGATCTATCCTCTCAGAGTCAATTTTGACAGAGTCAATTTTTCTAACAAGACTACCTCACACAAGATTTTTCACCCTCAACAGCCCCAGTGCAACAAGAGGAATTTGTAGGTAACATGAGAACATCTGTATCAGTAACAGGTTTTCTGCCAGTTTAGCCATAGCTCCAGAGATGAGCACTTTCTCAAACATGCTGCCTTTCCATACAAAGCCAGTCACAACAAGAATACTAAATTGGAATAGCAATGATTCTGAAACCCACATCCTTACCTGTTTGCACAGTCTGCACCAGGAGTAAGTAAGGATGGTGTGCTGGTACCCAGGGACAGGGGAGTCCAGCTCCTTTAACACAATCTGCACACAGCCTTGCCCATGAACAAAGCGACGAATGTGGTGCACCATTGGTGTTTCACAGAACATGCTGGGGCATTGGTAGGAAGGCCTTACAGAGAGAAACAGAAACACTTATGAATGATCACATACTTGGCACTGCTGAAGAACTGATTCACCAGACCTAATACGCCTTTTAATATCATGGTACTATTTATCTTCACTGTAAAAAAGTTTTCTAAGCCTGTAGTAAAGGCTGTTTCTGCAGAGTGATTTAGAAGTAGCATATAGCGAAGTTCCATTGCCAGCAATGGCTGTATGGGTCCCAAAAGCACTGACTGGATACTGGTTGCTATCACTTTTTTACAACGAATCACTTTCTACAAACACATTCTGTATAATCCACAAAATAAGGATCAAAGCACCTGTGGAAGTGCTTGGCACCAAATTAGAAGACCACTGTGGCAGCGTACCCAAGCAAATGCTACTGAGGACAAAGATGTGACAAAGAGCCTTCAAAACGGCAATGTTTCAGCTCCTGAAGGAACAGGTAAGGAAAACAGTGCCATAGAACATCTTTGAACAGTAAAACCCATGACCTTTCTTTGGATGGGTTTTTTCAGGTCAGGGAAGAAAAACCAATACCAGAAAAATAAAAGCTGCATTGTTTAGATACCAAAGTCAGATGAGATATTCTTCAAAACCAGAAAGAGCCGGAAAAAGCTCAGATTCTTCTTGCTCATGTGAAAAAATTAAGAATTTTAATTACGGAAACTATGGAGATTGAGAAGCACTCACTTTAGCACACACTACCTAATGAACAGAGAGAAACAAGAATTGAAAAGTTGGCAGCTAAGCTCCTCCTCACTGATCACCAAAAGGAGAAATACTTGTTCCTCCAGAAGGCTGAACAGCAAGAGCATTCTGCTACTGCAAGTGGCCAATGAAGAAAACAGAGTGAGCTTGTCTTTTGAGCAGGTTACCTCTCCAGCTTCACAGCCTGCTGAGACTCTGCATGGGGTTGTGGCAGCAGCAGTTATTACAGAAACATAACAACTTACACCTCTGGGAGATGAAATTAATGACACAGTACTTTGCCAGGGCTTAAAGTGCTCTGGACCATTTACATTGGCCACCTTGCACATATGACAAAGCCTTACTCTGAGACACTAAATGGGTAGTGTTACCCAACACTAGTACGAATGTTCAAAGAGGAACCTCAGAAAACTGTGACCAGTACAGTTGCTTGTCTTGAAAAACAGACAATTGGAATACATGTTCAGACGTTTAACTTGGCCCCAAAGCCCTAACTGCTACAAAAAAGTGAACACATTTGTCTTTAAGAACTTATAAACCTTGTTTCATAATCTGTTTCACTTCCTCATGGAAGAAAGCAGGAAGGACAGGTCCAAAATAGGAAAGCAACGGATGTATTTGCTTGTAACAAGTGAGCATGAATGAATTAGAATAAGTTCCTCCTTACCTGAAACAGTAGCGCTCCAGAAAAATCCCTAGAGTTAGGTCATTTTTCCCATAGAACTCCATGGTCACAATCCTAAAGCAGAGATAGAAAAGCTTTAGAGACTGGATGCCATCACTGTTAGCTGTGCAATGGCCTTTAGGTGCACAGATCTACACCCACTGCTGACTTGTTTACAGCCCTGTAAACCTTCAAAGACTTTTTTTTCCTATTGACTACCCTTCCTAGATCCCTGCTGTCAGGTTTGCTAGTAATCAGTTCAAAGTCCTACTAGAACAACTTTAGACTTGACATCTAAAAGTCCAATACAGTTCAAACGCACGTCTGAAGATCATGATCAAAAATATCTAGGCATGAAGTCTAAGCAGCTTCAAGCACTAATGTTTAAACACCTACAAAAAGGGTATATCCAGAACATTAAAAAAGCCTCAAAAAATCCTTATTCTTCTAGAGTATTTAATAGCAACTTTTGTTTCCTCAGAACCTGAGGTGACCAAGCCATTTAAAATGTGTATCAGTTTAAGTGTCCCTAACATCACTAATTTACATCCTCTCATTGTTGCTGGTTAGTGAGCATACCACCATCTTCTTTGGTTCATTTCTAAGCTTCTACAGGAACTTTAGACCTTTCCCTGTAAGAGGGTCATCACTTTATTTTCACCAAGGCTAATAATTAAAATCACCTAAGATAATGATTAAACACCAACACCTGTCCTGTTTAGTAGAGATAAAAGTGTGTCATAAGTTGCACACAATTAGCAAATTACAGCCCCCTAAGCTGGAAATAAAGCTCTTAATACTAATGACTACAGTATGAGAAAGACAGCAACATATTCCAATGCCACTCTTGGATAATACAATCTACAAGTATTCCAAAATTCTCATGAGGCTCATTTTTGGGCTTGGACATTGTTCTGTGCTCATTTACACAAACTCTTCCCCACAAGATTGCATGCAGTGCTCCCCACACAGAGACATTACTCTGCAGTGACAGACCAACTAAAGCATTTGGTTTCAGGTTGGGCTTTCTCATTCATGCCTTGGGTATTACAGAGGCTGTGCAATACTGCTGTGGATTCACCTGACCACACAACACAGAAGTCTTTCGGCAAAAGTTCCTGTTACAGGATGGGCACAACCTACAATTCTTTAAGGAGTCCTTCAAGAAATACTGCTATGAGGCAGGCACTGATTCTGACTTTGGGAAGGAAAGCATAGCGATTATACAAGCTGTAGAGTAATAGTTTTCATACCAGGGGCTAACACAGGCACTTGGAGCATTGCTGGACTGAGAAGAAGAGCTGCTGAAGAGAACACAGAGCCTCTGATGGTTTACTGGACTCAGGCAATCCACCTAGTAGAGAGAAAACAACTCATTCGCTAGTTACAGACACCTCCATTCACACACAACTTCTGTTGACAAAATTCTATTCTAGTAATTTTATTCAAAGAGAAATCCCTGCTTTCTCCTTTTGTACAGACAAACTTCACATTATCTCCCAGCTTCAGGCAAACTTGTACTATGTATAATTGCTAACTGCCATTTTTAGAACAACATGGCTCATATGCATAACGAAACCAATGAACACACGTGTCTTTCTGTGGAAACGAAGCCAAGAGGAACAGAAAACAACAAAAGCCCCACAACAAACATCCAAAGTCTCTAAACCACTGTATGGTTTAGGACACCTTGGATTCAAAACTCTGCCAGTATCTTATACCTCAGTTACTCATTCAGGCTATAGAAAGATTTCTATCTTTCTGTTCTCTGGGAAGAGAAGTACCATGCCACTGCTGGAATGGAGCTGTTTTCCCTCCCCCACCCTACCAAACTATGATGTTACCAAATACTTTTATTTGATCACTGAATAAATTTAAAACAGCATCAACTGGTCCGATCCAGAGCAAGGGCTACTCTTACAGTTTGCAAGATTATGGCCTGTGAAGCTACGGAGATCTACATTTAAGCACCAATTAAAAAGTTACTTCTGCCTATAAACATAGGGGCTGATTGGCTCAGGGACCAAAATGTTTGGCTATTTCAACAGCTCAGTTCTGCTACTCTTGTTCATAGACTTTTTTCCCTAAACAGCTCACAATTCAAGAAAGCCCCAAGATCCTTTTCCTCAGACACAAGTTAGTTACTTTCATGGCAGTTTACCAGAACTTTAAATATTTTTATTACAAGCACATACTCCCTTGCTTTGAAATTTCAAAGAAGATTCCTTCCCCTCCGTTATGTGATTCCCACTTTTCTTCAGATCACCCAAACTTTTACAATTAATCAAGTACTTAATGTAATTACAGCCTACTGCTGTTTCCATGACATTAAGCCCTCTGAAAATGAAAGTATTACATTTCTACAAATCACCAAATACAAGGAGCAGGAAAGCTCAGTTTAAGAAACTTCTTAAGGTTTGCTCTCTCTTCATGGACTCATTTTCAGAAAACAGTTAGGTTCAGCCCAGTCAAACAGGCAAAACTGATTCTGGGCTGATTTTGTGCATTTCTCAGAGAAATTTTCCAGTCTCTCTTTCTTAATGACGGCAGAGCACTGCAATCTAAAATGCAGTTATGACCCAGTCAAAAAAACAAAACAAAACAAACTTAATCAAACAGAAAGAAACAGACAAAAAGCCACCCCTTCTGGTTTAATATGAGACCCTACACCTTCTGTATACCATGAGAGACTGATGTAACTTGAGTTTTGAGCAGCACAACTCAATCTTACCTTATGAGACCATGATGATTCACTCTGAGCCAGTCCCTTCTCCTCCTCTTCAGTTCTGCTCCCAGTTTTTCCAGTAGGGACACTAGACACATCCTTATTTTGGGCAAAAGGATCTGTGCTCTTCTGTAGTATCCTCCCTCCTCTGGCCCGATAGTCAGCCAGCATTCTGGCTAAGCTCTGGCTGTCACGTAGATGTTCTGCTATTCTAGTATTAACCAGCTCATGAGAAGGCAAGATTTGGATAGCCTTGGCTTGGATACTCCCATTCTTCCCTTGTAGTCCAGAAAGATCCCGCAACAGTTGCCTCTTCCTTCTGCTCTCCAACTCCTTGTATTCCTTATTGAGCAGAGGAGACCAATAAACTTGCTCAGGAAAGTATTCCCGGGCAGGGCATCTCATGCCTTTTTCAGTCAAAAGAAATGGTTCACGGAACATCAGTACTGGAGAAATACAGAGAATGACATCTTTCAACTCCTGCTTAAATGCTGCAGAGTAAGTTTTGAGACGATCCTCAGACGAAGTTACCTCTTCTGTGACATATAAACCAGTATCATCCTGGAGAGGGTCTCTGAAGACTCTCATCTGACTCTTGGATTCCTGTAAATCATCTGCCTGTTGAAGAGGCTCTAGTGCCTGGTTATCCAGAGAAGCCAAGTGCTGGTCCATGCCATGGAGGGGCAGTGGGGATGTTTCAGGTATTGCATGAGGTACAGAGCTGAACACTGCAAATGGTGATTCCCCTTTGTGGTGCTCTTGCTGCTTGGAGGACACCATTTCCACCTGACTGTTCTCTTGGTCACCTCTGTCAAATACACCTCTTGGTTCAGGCAAACTGACCTCATCAGAGGACACTGACTCAGAGATTACGGGCAGTTTTTCAGAGGATAGTTCAATGTCTTTGACTGCTGTGCTGAAGTCCTCACCATTGAAGAGGTTCTGTTGTTCATTTTCATCTCCTGGCTCCTCAATAAGGGAGTGAAAGGAAGCGTTTTTGGTGAGAGTAGGGGGCATGGCAAACTCATCCATAAGAAATGAGATTTCCAGCTGGGAATGATAAGCCACACAGACCATGAAGATCAGGATCTCCTTCACACGAGCCAGCTCGTACTCTGCAGCACCACACAACTTGATAGTGCAACCCAGGTGCTGGGGACACCCTTCAAAGAACATCAGGGGTTTTGTCTGATCTAGAAGAAAAGTAATACATGGGAGTTAGGATGACAACTACAGTTAACCTGCTTTTAGGTATCTCACACACTCAGGAGACTGTAACAGAGCAAGTAACATTGGTAGCTGCAGAAATGCACATTACTGTACTAACTTATTTTTCCAAGAAAAAAAAGCATTGGCTATAAATCTCCTGTTTTGTAAAACAAGCCATCACAAAGTCAAAGTGAAGGCCACACGGAACACCCTGACCTAAACAGCGTATTCTAAGATGACGACAGATTCTGCAGCAGTGAGCAAAAGAATCACTTCCCTCCCAGGCACATTTACTCATCCTTACAAGTCAAAAGCCTATGACATTTTGAGGGCAATTTAAAGGCTGGAAGGGGCAATAAGGAAGTGGAAAGGGAAGTGCTCAAGGACAGATTTGGTGGAACTTGGAGCAACTTGGTCTAGTGGAAGGTCTAGTTCCTGCCTATGGCAGAGAAGTTAGAGCTAAATGATTTTTAAGGTTCCTCTAACCCAAATCTTTCTATGATTCTATGAAGAGAATGCAAAGACTGCATCCCCACAAAGATCTGCATCCACAGCATTTATGTGTGCCAGCACCACTGGTAACCTGTCAAGCAGCATTTCTTCCTTCCTTTGTAAACTCCTACTGCCTAGGGGAGTTACAGAGAAAAAGGAACCTCATTTCTTAAAGGTGCACAAGGACACGAGGAACTGTGCACAAATTGCAACAAGGCAAATTTTGATTGGATTTGTTAAGGTTGGACCAGATAATCTTTTGAAGTCCCTTCCAACACAGGCTGTTCTACGATTCTCTATTTCAATGCAAAATTCTTTACAGTGAGGATGGTGCCCAGACAGGCTATGAAATCTCTGCTCTGCGGTGTTTTCAAGAGTTGGCTGACAAAACCCTAAGAAATCTGATGCTGCATTGAAATTAATCCTTCCTGCTTTGAACAGGAAGTTGGACTAGAGAAACTATAGTATGTGGGAAGAGAAAAAACAGTTTGGAAGAAAGAAATCAGTCTAATTAAAATCTATAGCATGTCTCATATTAGTAAGATCATGCTTTTCTCTACACAGACAGTTCACTGTAGTTCCAAGAACAGAAATAAAATGAGTAGGATGATACATGATCACACAAGGAAACCAACAGTTAAGACCTATATAAAAAGAAGCAAAGCATTTGTCCTTTCGCACACATGAGCTAAGGCACATCAAGCTTTACTCACCATTGGGCAACTGAAAAACTTGCATATAAAATTTATGACATGTCCCCAGTTGTGGTTTGGTCAACAGTTGATCCATTGACATCACTAAGTCCCCCTGGGTCATTCGACTTACCCGGTCTAACACTTGCTGTAAAAATAGAAAGAACAGTAAGAATCTACAAGGCAAAGCAGACACTGGCATCTTTACCTTGCTCTTAACAAATCAAAAAACACCAGTGTGATCTAGGAAACTTCTCACTGAGATGCAAGCTCTCAGTTAAACCCAGTCCCACAAATCCACATCCACAATATACAAGGATCTTAGAAACATGGGTAAATATTTCTGGTGGGATTGTACCCTGCCCAGAACTTCTCACTTGACTAGATCCAGATACCTCCAGGAGGTGCAGGGCAGTCAGCTCTGCCAGGAGCTCAGCCAACTCCCACACCTACTCTCTGTATGGCTGTCTGTATCCTGCCCCACAGGGATGGAGGCTCTCTGGCAATCACTCAGGACTCAGGCATGATTTGCTACAAACGGGTGTCAAATTCAACTAGAACTAAACCAGGGTACAAGGACCCATCAAACAAGGACACAGCACAGTAAGTGTGAAGAGCTGAGGAAAAAGTTACTCTCCAGATTTGCCTGTCTTACCTTCTTGGAAAAGAAGTATGGTTAAAAAAGAGCCCACGTTTCGTTAGAAAATAAGACAACTCTTGGCTTTCTCCAGGGCGCTTGCTACAAGGAGATATTAAGAGATCTACCCACAAGGCAGAGTCTAACTCTGATTAGAAATGCTCACCGGCTTGACATTGATGACCAGAGTGATACCATGCTCTAAGAGCATGTCCTGGGCAATTCTGGACACAGTCTTCTCAACAAGGACCAAATTAGGCTGGACATCAACTATCCGCTGTACATAGTTCTTCAAGAACTCCCTTTCCTGCAGACAGGAACAAAGTATGGCAGTGAACTACTGCAAACCCACCTGGAAAATAAACCCACTTTCATGTTTAACATTACTTTTCACTTTATTTACATACTGTCCTTTCCTATAAAACAGGGCAAACAGCTATCCAGAAAACACCAGCAGTAGTCCACTGTGAACATCTTCCCACCTCCACAGCGCAAGGCTCAGTTTATCAGTACTTTTTTATAAGCATTAATTTCACATGAGAATACAGTCCAATGACAACATGAAGTAATGGACTTGCAGCAGAATCCAAACATACATACAGGAGGGTGCACCTTACACCCGCACACATAGAAAAGCTTTATGTTCAAAAGGTGCTAGAATTAGAGCATCATAAACCAAAGCTGTTTGCAGCATTACATTCTCCACCTTCAGATACATGCTAATGAGTGCTGGCAGTCAGAGACACATTCAGGAAGAGTATGAGAGTGCTCTGTGCCTCTATAAGTCTGTACACACATTGCCAGTCCCTAAATCTGTACTTGAGGACAGTGCTCCCAAAATCCCATCCCAAATGCTATGCATTACAGAACTGCTCTTCTAACCAGGGCCATCTTCATCTCATTACCCCCACACACTTGTATTACCATGCACAGAAAGAGAAATCAGGCTGCAACTCATCAGAACTAAAGGTCTACACTGCTAGAGGGAGGATACGTCTTCTTAAGTCAGATATTCTCAATTGTGTTATTGCAGCTCACATCAGTCAGGTTTTAAAAGTTCTGTGCACTACAAAGGTATCACAAAAATAGTTTGACAGCTCCTCAGAACACAGACACTCGTGTAAGTGTAACAAAGATATAGCTCTTGCTGGAAGCTAACCTTTTCAATCAAACTAGGACTATTGTAGTATTTTCTGTCCCGCAGGATTTTAATGCAGATACACAATTAGTTATGATTATGTTCTGAAGCAGACACAAACAATCACAGAGACCAATATTTACAAAGTACTGCAGATACTTCTACCCCATTCAGAAAAATAGACAGGTCTGAGTTTAAGCATTAACCATTTCACTAGGCAGTAAGTTTTACTGCTGAAGCTTTCATACTTGTAATCCTGTCTGTTAACCACTAAACAGAAGTGGTCTTAAATGAATGCTATGAAAAACAGTCAAATACAGAAACAAACATTGCTGCCCAAGCTCAGTAGGGCACCAAATATCTTTTCTATGGGTATCCTAGCAAACACCTGAAGACTGATTCTCAGACAAGACTGCAGTGTGTTAAAGAAAAGGTCTATGTACTTCAGTTTTCATATTTAAGGCACATTCCTGCTCACAGGGGCAGGGCACCTGTTCCAAAGTGATATTTTCTAGTTCATCACTCCATTGGGCTGGTGGTTGTTCCATTTTTTCAAGCCTGACAAAAAATAACATGGGTGTGACCTAACCCTCACCCACACTAACTTTTCAAACATTTCTTCACACACCTAAACCTTATCTAGCTCTAATACTGTATAAGGAACATACAGTTAAGAAAGTCTCAATAAAAAAAAAATAAAAAAACCCCCAAGTTTTCTAAAAAGCTGCATTGTGAGGATCAAAAGCTCACATAGGTGTTCTCAGGACATGGAACCTGAGGACAAAAATCCTCAGTGCAAGGCTACGAGTCTGTACATACTGCAGATCTCTTAGCTAACTTACTAGAAGAGGAAAGTTCTCTCTTTTCTATGCAATCTCACTCATTCAACTCCACCTTACAGACTGAAAAAAATGCACTGATCATGATGTTGTTAGGGTTATTTTAACCAAGAACAAAAGCATACTCTCACCTGAAGTACTATAGGCTCTATGCAGGTAAACTTTGTTTCTTCTCGATAGAGGTACTCAATTGAGCATTTTAGCAGAAGAATTCTGGGATTTTTTAAGCAAGAGTTCATCTAAGAAAGATACAAAAATAGTTAAAACAAAAATACATACCTGGAGAGGAAGAAGTACGCAAGAGACAGACTTCTCATGATTGGTCCCTGCTGCCCCCACCTCCCTTTACAGTGTGTCTCAGCTATCGTCCCCTGCAGACCCAACTACACATTCTTCTTTCTTCTGAAGTTGTTACATCCAGTTGTTGAAATTTCACAGGTACTGTCCACAAGCAGGCAATGCTAGAGAGGATTTCCAGTCACTGCTAAGAGCCCCAAAGTCTTGATACACTTGATTCATGCAGTTCATGCCTATCCTGCCCTCCTGCCTTAAAGACTCATTTCACTATACTGTTTTAAGTCAGAACCACAAATGCCTTTTTCTGGCTAAAAGTTGGGGTAATGATTAGATGCCTCATGTGGTGGTAGCGGTGGATAGGATGTTTTTCTATACATGCATGAGGAGAGTTTCTCCCCTAAAATCTCTGGGCTAGAAAACAAAACAGCTTGGAAAAGAAATGCTTTGAAAGCTATTCTTGTCTGGGGGATCAAAGCAGAGAAAGCTCACAAACCTCCTAAGTGGAAAGAGAAGCTTCCTGACACAAAAAGCAAGTCAGAGCACCCTTGTTTCCACAGCATGCACTACAGTTAAGATTAATCAAGCTGCATTACCTTCTTGTGTGCAACATTCTTAGTGCAAACAAATCCATTCACCACCATGGAGTCAAATTTCTTTCCACCAGGGATCTAACAAAGCAAAGAACATTTTTAGAACTGTCATACACTCCCACATACTCTAGTGCAGTAAAGCTAATACACAGAATACCTATTGTAGGGGATGTGCAAGCTTCAGCTACATCCTCAATTATCAGATGAAAGATCAGATACAGTCACACTGGACACATAAGGATTTCCCTTTAAAGCCTGACAAACTTAGGACAACATGAAAACAAGTACTGAGCTCTAGGATTTCTATACCCCTCCCAAGAGACGCTTATTTGTTAAACCAGTATACTCCAGAGCACAAGAGAACCTAATTTTGACAGGCCATGAGGAGCATATACCTTTGCACATGCCATTTCTATTAACAACAAGCTAATTGTAAAGAAAGGGAAGAAAAAAAATAAAGAAAGAAAGAAAACCAAAAAACCTTCTAACTACCAACTGAACACATCAAACAGTTGACTGGTGTGCCTGCAGTCACAGGCGATCCCATGAATAATAAACAACATGAAACAGGTTTCTGAGTAACATGTTTCAGAGGATATTTGTATTACCAGCATGTGAAAACAGCAGACAGCTATGAAGAGCTTTCACCTCTCAACAACTGCTCTTTGAACTGGAGTTTCAGGAGAAGCAGGAACAAGTGATGCTGCCTGAAGAGATGCCACAGAACTACCACCAGAATCACAAGGTTCTCATCAAATCTTACAGGGCTTTCAAACAAGAGTACTGCTGAGGTGAATTTGGCCAAAGCAAACTAAGCCCAAATCTTCAGTCCTCAGTCACACTAGCTCCTTGGACGTCATTTTCACATCAGACTCTCAGAAGAAAGTTTGCATGCCAGAACTTCAGACTTACAGTTCAACGATGTCAACACTGGGCCATCTGGCAGAACTGGATACACCATTCCATTACAATTAAGTTTCCCTCTGGAAGAAAGTCATTGTACTTGGCATGGGAGGAGTTGAATCCTCCATAATGGGTGGGTACAGGGCAACAGATTGCTGCACCATGTCCTGCAAGCTACTTATCCAGCATTTGGTACATGTCCAATTCAAGCACAAAACAAGCAGAAACCAAAAAATGAAGCAAGTCATTACAGAGGTGTTACTCTTTGCTACCTTCTGCAGCCTACAGCCTGAAAGAAGACATCAGCCCCAGGGCATTAAAGCACCTTTCAGAGAATGCCAAGTTCCCTCTGTGCAACTTTTTCCTAGAACCCCACCTTACCCAAAGGCCAAGTCAGCCAGCTACACTGCTGAATATGCTGGGGGCAGTGGGCAAGGGACTATTCTCTTCAAACAAGGGGTGCTGCCAAAAGCTACACCCTTTTGTTTCCCTACATCCACTGCTTGAAACTTACTTTTTTGATGTGGACAAACTGGCGGATATCCATGTCATCATCTCTCTTCTTGACATCAGGCCGTACTGTTTGAACGACCTGGCAGACCACGGGTACAATAATATCCCTCCAGGACAGTGACAGGGACTCATTGTATAGAAGCTGCTGAAGCAGTGCCATCATGTGATTGTGATTAGCAGACCTGTAAAGAAGGCAAAATAAATACACCTCTCATTAAAAAAAAAATTATATAGTGCAGTGATTGGCTGAAGTCATTCAGAAGCAAATTTCTTAACATTTACAATACAGAAGTCCTCTGAAGGAACAGCTGCCTAGAATGTTCTGCAGCCAGCTCTGGTCCCATACTCAATACATAAACATCACAAGATAAAAAAAACTAACCAATATATACTGTAAAAATTCTGCATTCTTAATGCAAATGAGTTCCTTGTATTGCCTACTGTAGCTCAAGCCCCACTGAAAGTTGGTGGAATAGAGGGGCTTCAGAAATTGTTACTCAAGATAGACAAATTCCTTTTTCTACATTTCTTACAGCAGCCTTTCCATGGCTTGTTTCTCCCCATTCTCTTCTCTCAGCAGATCCAGATTGCTGTGGTGCCAGCCTAGGGGTGTGAATAAGAGTTCTTTGGACTTCTCCTCCACCCTCCTGTTGAACAATGACTCTGCAAGAAACAAACAAACCTTGCTAATATAAGGTCACATTTGACTGCTTGTGTCTTTCTGAAAGGCTACTTTGAAAAGGAAAGAATTTACTAAGACATGAGCCTAAGCTTCCTGAAATACTGAGTTTAAGGTAGATTCCATGGTTCTCAGTTTGAGGAGGTGTGCCCATATAATTACACTTTCCATCACTATACTGTGTAGTAACTCCTTAGAACTGTTCTCTGTTTTGCAGTACCAAAATTAGAGGTTATTTCAGCACAGTCTTCCATGCTTTGAAAGAGTTACTAGGTTATTTCCTGCACTGTTATTATGATATTATAGAGGCAAGCTATAAACTTCCACATTGACATAATGGGTGACTATATTGTAAGTCATTTATCCTAGTAGTGAATAAGTTTCTATCAAGCAAGTATGTAAGCCTTCAGAGCTGAAGCTTAAAACTTCTTAGTGTTAAGCAAAATCTTTAGACAATAGTAATCCAAGGAGAACTACTGAAAAAAAAAACCAATAGTTAACTTCTTCCAGATGCTCCACACACAAAATTAGCTGTGTAGATGATTAATAGAAGCTACATTGATTTCCCCCTTTCTTCTGCAAAAGCTCAGTTAAAAACTAAACATCAGTTTAACCCAAGACTTGATTTTTCAGGCCATACAGACATTGAGGTTTCCCCCTTACTTCCTCCACTTACAAGCTCGCCAAAATCAACAGCGTTAATTGGGAAGAAAAAAAGCCCACAAGTGCATCTTGCCATGGTATGGAAAGCACGAGGGTTTAAAAACTTGTAAGTGCATGTAATGGCCTTTCATTTCAGAAGTAGTAGTGATGATGGTGGTGATGACAAGAAACCCAGAAAGATTTAAGAGAAGAAGCTTTAAGCTACTCTGTAGAAGCAGTGCAGTTAATTGTATCACATCTTCATTTGCTTGCACAGGAAGTTAAAAATCAGTTACATAATTTGTTGGTGGAGAAACTGTGAACAGACTTGCCACTTACACTTGTTTTTTAAAAAAAGTAAAATCTTTTCTTTGAGCATTTTTGAATGCAGAAATCTGAGAAGTGAAAGAAATTTAAGCTTGAAAGGGCATTCAAAAAAGTCAAAGTATAGTTTATACACCAGTTTTGCCACAAATGATTTCAGATTTACAGTCGAGTAAATTTTTTAAAGTGTCAATGCTCTATTAAAGGAGTATTAAGGAGTTTCCATCATTGTATTAAAAACAGACACAACGGCAGCATTTGAAGTTTTTCCTTACCTTTAATAAAAGCGTCACTTATAGAGTACATCTGCTGCCCTCCGTTTTCAGGATTCAAGTACTCTGAAAGGAAAGAGAAGAGGGATATAGGTGGAGACAAAAAAAAAAAAAAAAGACAGGTTACACTGGTGTACCCATATAATTACAATGTACACGCCCACACCAGAAGAAGCAGCATTACTCATCTAAGTGTTTAGTCACCAATTTAGCAACAGCTTGATGAGTGGTTAAGACAAGAATATTCTCTCATTCTTGCTCTATCAAAAAATTCTACGATGACAAGAAAATACTGCTTATTAATGTGAAGAAACACAACAAAGTAGACATAAGCAAAGACTGAACTAAGATTGTATCTTTCCAATTCACAGAGACCACCCCCTTCTACACCTGAATACAAAGGTGTTAACATGTGATCAGATATCATGGGAATGGCCTCCTCACTCATGTCTAAAAATGCAGCTTCAGAAACCACTTTGGTCTCCCACTCCATTGGACCATCTCAGACTGAGGGAGAGACCAGCCATAAGGTTTATCTTACACAGTGCAAGAAAAACAAGACAGCCTGCCTTTCAAGAGCTGAAAGTCTCAAGTCTGGAACAGTCCAAAGTGTTTTGAGGAATGCTGACAGAGACGGATACCCAGAAATAAAGCAGAGCAAGAGATAGATCACTTTACATGTGGGAAATATAGTTAGAGCCTGGTGCTAATAATGCCAAGGTTGTGGATTCAATCCCTGTATGGGCCATTCACTTAAAGAGTTGGATTTGATGGGTCCCTTCCAACTCAGAGCATTCTGTGATATCTGTGAAACAGAAGGAAGTTCCACCTACTACCCTCATCTAGCTTGCTAGATCTTGATTTTTCATCCTGACTGGGTACAAAAAGCTTGTTTTCTCCAGAAGCCATTAGCTTGTTGTGCCTTTAGTTGGCTCCTTACTTACAGATACATAAGATATATATACAGATAGATATATAAAGGGATTCTACAGTGAGAAGAGCAGCAGCCCAACTACTTATACAGCACAACTACCTGAAGTTCAAAGCCAACCCTTTATCATCTTTCCTGACAATGCTCCAGACTCATCACAAACAGAATGCAAAGCCAGGCTGCTTTCAGACACCAACAGAAAGCAACAGAAAGCTGACAGGACATAAACAATCACAAGACTCTGAACAGCAGCACTCGTGATTTTAAATACCACCATTTTAAATATCTGAGCTTGTTTGCAAATAGATACTCAATAGAGGAGAAGTGTACCAAAGAGAAGTTACAAGCCTCCTTTGTAGATTCCTGGTTATTTGAGATTAATTCCATCTCTTGCTTAGTTTAAGAGTTTAGCATTACAATAAACTACTGCTGGCTCACTCTCAGCATTCATTCACCCACTGACTACGTAGAGAAAGTCATGTCATGCTCTACCTACACAAGAGCATGTATACTGGCACCTCCATCCCTCTCCATCTTGTAACAGCCTCAGGGCAGCACCTCTTACTGTAAACACACTCTAATTAGGTCTGGCACAGCCAAAGCACAAGTTATCCCCACCTGAAACCTAATCTTATGCTCTGGACAAAGACACAGGTAGCACCTGCAAGCCAATTCTAGATTTGTAATGATCTATGTTCTAGATTACTAGATGATCTGTAAGGTCCCTTCCAACCCAAACTACTCTATTATTCTTTTCAATACAACATCAGCTCCCATAACTTCACTTCTGATTGGTTCCCAGGGGAAGTTCCTGACAATCTAAGATACCACACCTCTTCTTAGCCCAGACAGATAACACACTCGTAGGTGTGAGTCTGAGATGGCTTAGAGTGGCTAACATGCACATTTCTTACCTCACGTCATCCCTACATGCATCATGCTCCACAAAACGAGGAAGGGCAATGGGGAAATGTTCCTGTAGCTTATTTTATAACCTGACAAGTCAGGCACCTTCTCAAAAGAAGAACCAAAAGGCTCCTGGCAACAGCACACTAAACCTTGGCAAGCAATACTGAAAAGGAACTGTATATGGTCACTGAAATAATCTTCTCTTTCCCCCTCCTAACTACATGCAGGCATCAAAAACTACCCAAAATACCCGCTACCATGATCAAGGATACCTGGCTAGAAAGACGTTTATAAAATAGAATTTCCCATATTGTTAACTGTATCTCTTTAAAAACAGCAACCAAACCCCATATATAAAATTTGTCATGTAATCTCTTGCCCCAATTTAAATGCAGAAAGCAATCTTACTTTGTTTCCCCTTCTGATACATAGTATGTCTTTAGGCAGATGATACTATAAATGAGTCACTATTCTCAGCTAACTTGGAGTCACCCAAATTTCATGGAAACACACCAGACATTAGTCAGCCTGTAACACCACAAGAAGTTCTGCCATTACACTATACACAAACCATTCTGCTCTAGAACACAGTGGGTGGATACATCACCCACCCTTGCTTCAAAGCAGCTGACCTCTGTTGCTCTGGGAAATTGCATATCCCTTAATCATTCGAGAAACCCACGACCTGCACTTCCAACACTTGATGTTTTCTATCATCAGTCCTCCCCACAATGAAATGACTGGAATTTACACAGTCCTAAGGAAACTGAATTACAAGTTTCAAAAGGAAGGTGGCATTTTCAGTTTCACTTCATTATTTCAAAGAAAGTCAAGTCACTGTTACTGAGTCTAAGGACAAGAGAACTCCAACACAATCAAGCCAAGTAAGTGTGTCCACAACAGTCATAGGGAAGTTACTGACACTGACAGCAGCAAACACCTCATGTCACTGATTAACTACAGAACCCTGTTCTTAAAACAACCACCCATTTTACACAAATGCCTAACTATCCAGTTTTGGCCATCTAATCGTTGTGATACTCCAACATCTTAGACAGCATCTTTTGTTGAATATAGCCAGAAAAACAAAGTGAAAATCTTAATATTAACTTTATATAATAAAGTCTCTGATTATAACATTTCCAGAACAAAGTTTTAGAAGTAACATATTTCACTACCCTAGGCACTGCAGCATTCTCTGTAGTGTTTTTTCCCCTCCTCACTGCCCACAAAGTCTCAGTCTGCCTACATGAAGAAGTGTTTCTTGCTATTCAGGATATTGTCATTCATTTTAACTTGTTGCTCCGTGGTTAGGTCTTTGCTCCAGAGATTCTCATGGCAGGAATTATTAAAAAAAAAAAAAAAAAAAAAAAAAAGGGAAAATAAAAAAAGGTACACTAACTCTTCTGTATTTGCAGATACAAATTTTTCAAAAAACTGCAGGATACCTACCTATCCACGATGTACTTTTATGACACAATTCCACCCTATCCCAGTTCTGGGCCTACTACTGATACCATCCCCTCAAGGGAAATCCATTCTCTTGGAAGAAATTGTTACCAGTTTTCTACTAACAATTACACTCCTACAGAATAACCTGGTTAAGAGGCCACGTATTTCAGGAATATATAACAAACACCAGTAGAGATCCACCAAAGACAGCCAAGTGCTGCCAATACACATAACTCAAAGGCAGAAGTCCTTCTCCTTTCAGTCCCCTCACCACTTGCCTTTTCTGCTGATCTTCTCTGAGCTCTCCATTATTAAAAACTTTCTCACAAGAGCTTTGTCACAAGGAGTCACAAGAGTTCTGGCTCTGAGCAGCTTTGATTTGGTCAACAGTTTCCAAGAGAGAGAGGCTCTCTTACATTTCCCCTTCATGATCTACTGCTCCTTGTATAAAGGAATAAAGACTGAGATACGTCTGAAACCAGGACAAACACTCTGCAAGTCCTTTTAACACTTGCCACAGCCAACCCAACTACTACCTGCTTTACTGCCATCACACACTGATAAAGATAAACCTGCTACAGCTGTAAATTCACAGGATACTGCAGCACACCTGGGCCTGTTTCAAGCTCACTTAATCCAGCACCCTTCCTTCCTAAAAGGAATTCATTGGTCTATCTTCCTCTCCACAGCTTTCCCTCCCTGTAGATGCATTAGCTTTTCATTTGATTAGAGCATCAGCTGGAAACGAAAGGAACCAACAAGGAGCTGGTGTCAGTAGTGCTGACAACCCATTCCTAGTTTTGGATCATCTGACATCAACTCAAACTTTTGAAACTGTTCTGCTTGTCTCTTTGGGGGAAAAAAAGCAGTTAGATTTCCTTCCTTCTAGGCATATTTTTAGCAAATAAAAAAGGTGACTACAGTAGGCATCAATAATCTGTCTCACTCTGTCCGCATGTCTAACACACAAGGAAAGTCAGCTGTGACCCCTTCTTCTACCTCACTGTCTTCAGTGACCATTTCAGTTTCAGAATATGTAATCTGTATGCAAGCTTATGGCTACTGTTCCATTCTGATTCAGAGCAACACGTGAGATCGGCTAGACTTTATAGAAGAATGAATTAATCAGGGGTACAAACTATTTAACACTGGATCATCTTTTACAGTCAGGAACACTCAAAGGGTGGGGTGAAACAATAATTAAGAAACTACTTAGAAGCAGCCAAAGATACAAGTCTACAAAGCTGATGTAACCTTATGTAAGGAAGCAGAGCAAAGACATCAACTGCTACCCAATGCGTAAAGCAACTAAAACATAGTAGACCCAAGCCAGTGGAATCATTTAGAGACTGCAGTTGTCAACATGCAGGCACATTATTTCTTCCATAAGGATGTTGCTTATAGACTCTTTCAATTTAGTACTTCTTTAGGGGACAATCCTTTCAAAAGCAGTCTTCAACACCAAGTATTTGATTTCTTCCTACTTCACTTAGATGGATGATCTCTTTTGAACAAATGATATGCATATGGATGAAGTTAGGCCTTACACAATCTGTATGCAAGCTTATAGTTTATCAGAAAAATTCTTCTGTAAAATGTATGCTTATTAAGGTACAATTTTAAGTCAGCACAGCACTCTTTCAAGTTAATCTTGTTCTTTTGTTCTCTGGGGTTTTATTTCTTACTTGCTTTTTTAAATTCCATCTCAAACTGTAGAGTCACCTATCAAACTGGTTTATGTGTGGATTATTTTTCCACCCCAGTTAGCCAGAACATATATGTGGATCTGCCTATTATGCATGGGCAAGAGACTTTGCTTCAATGGCAAAGAGAAAGTCACAGGGGAAGTTACACACTCTGCAGAGAAGGCATTTCGGCAGGTCTATTGAGCCTCCTCAGAGGTGAGCACATCAAAACTGCAAGCAAGTGCCAGTTAAATATCATATTTTCCCCTCTGAAGGACAGCTACCTAAGTAGTGTCCAAATAGGTCAGTAATATTAGGGCCAGCTCTCCATCATGTGCAACTCCAGCTGGTGACTACCTCATACCTTTTTGGTCGGCAGGGTGAGGGGGCACATGTGGGTACTTGGAGTGCTTCTTGATATGGAAGTTCACGTTGTCCAGCTCCACGTTCAGGCTGATGGAGGCGGCTGAATCACTGTCCATTGTGGACTGGAAGCTGCTGACTGAAGTGCGCTTGCTAGGGCTGGCGGAGTCTTTTAGTGTGGGGTGAGGGTGAAGATACAGGGAGGAGAAGGGTTCAAATGGGTATTATGAGGGTACCAGAGAGGAGAAAAATTGTCTTTAATACATAAAGACCAGTGTGCAATAATACAGGAATACAGTATTTTCATAATTCTAATCTTGTCTTCATGTACGCATGCTGACTTACTGGACATTCTTTAGTGCACTACTATAGGGCCCAAATCAAGCAGAAGTCTGCTTGAGAAACAGAAGGCAGCAATTTACATGCTTTTCCTTCATTAGAAGTATGAAGCTTTACCAGTTCCACTAAATTCAAAATACTGTATCCATTGTGAGAAACTGGAAGACTAGACAGGCTATAGCTTTCTTAGATCCCTACAGCCCCAAGCACGCACACAGAAACGCACAAATAAAGCAAGACACAGTTAAACTACTAAGTCCTGAAAGACCGGAGACAACAGGGAAGAAGGCAGAGTGAGAACAAGACTCAGGTGAAACTTACTAGCTAAGTTGTCTTCCCCTTCATCAGCAATCTGCTCTGTGTCACTGTCATCAAACTTGATGTCTTTGAACCAGGATGGCTCGGAGTGGCCCTCTACAGAGTTCACAGAGTCACTGTCTGGAGACGGGGTTTCTGAGAACTCTGTGCTCTAGAAGACAAGGAAGGGAAAAAAGTTATTAAAATGCAGCTCTGCTGAAATATTAAGCAGCCTACTACAAATGCAGGTCAGGCATTTTAAAAATCAGAGGATACTCTCAGTGCGCTGAGCCAAGTTAGTCACAGAGTCACCCCTTTAGCATGAAGTAGGAACTCTTTGGGACAAGAAACAAATGTTTACAATCCCCAGATGCTTAGTCTTTGTCTACACTCTGCTTCTAAACAAGTTGTGACTAAGTGGTAGTAAAGACAAGTTTATTATACAGCACAATTTTCACATTGTCATCACATCCAATTAAGCAGCTTTGAAAGCTTGCTTTCTCCAGCCAGGGTAGGTGACAGCTGTATCCTTTGCCCAGAAACCAACACACGCAGCTTTTGGTGGAGCCTGTTTCTAAGTTACTGGAGCAATTCTTTGACTGACCAACGTAGGCCCAAGAGTTTCAATCCAAGATGGGCTCTAGCTGGGCCTACTGTGTCAAAGCAAAGACTGGCCAGATTGCCAGTCTTGAGATACCTGGAGAGTATCTAAGTAATTTCTATCAGCCATCCTGATGCCTCCAGGTACCTCAAAATGAAGTTATCATTATCTTGCCTTTGGCTACAGTGAGTGCAGCAAGCAACTGAGTCAACACCACCACTTCTCCTGACTCTTGTCCAGAAGAATGGAGATCAGACAGTGCTTTCAGTTGATTAGAACAAGAATTGGCTTTAAACATATAATAATATAGGCACCTTACAAATAGTTACAAATAGGGATGCATAAGCACTTGCTAGTTAAGGGCAAGCTTTTACCAGGGAACTGAGAGAGCTGACTAGCTGAGGTACCAGATGAACCCCAGAGCAATCTCAATGGAAGCCATATGACTGTGTCCAAGAGCTGAAATGCATGAGGAAGACAAATGCTAATGGCTCTAAGCTTTCTAACTGAAGCCTATGGGACAGCTGAGCCATTCCTCATTCTAAGAAGCTGCAGAACATGAAAGACTCTCAACTGAATGCTTTCAGTTAAGAAAGGCTACAGAGATATGTTGTTCAAGCTAAAAAAACCAATACAACCCCTCAGGCCAGTGACAGCTCTTACCCCTCAGCACATTTGATTCCAGTGAAGTATGGTAGGACAGAATCTCTGGTCACTAGCTCCTGCTTCCCCTCAGGTAACTAGTCCTGTCTGAGAGGTATGACAAAGACCCCATCCCAAACTTGGATCATGTGGCTAAGGTATTACTGCCATCCCTGGAGATCAAAAGAAGGTTACCAATACAATATACCTAAAATATCCATTTAGAATTTTTTTTAAAGGAATCTTGAAACAGAAGATCACCATTGTATCTCCACCACCAGTAAGTGCACACAGGTTCTAAATTCTGCACATGACAACATAGCTGCCACAAGCACAGACTGTGCCATCTTGAGGCCTCTGGTGGAAGATGTCCACCATGAGAGGCCTGGCCTCTGAAGACTCTTTCCTTCACTTCAGGCAGCACCATAGGTAACAACTCATTCTCCACAGAGGACAGCCCAAAGCCTTCTGGGCAAATGAAACTACCTCAGCCTTCAACCCCCTAAGGAAAAAGGCCTGGCCACTCTATTTTCTGTACAGGAGACCTGATTTAGAAAACATACTACAGCTGTTGAGAACAGGATTAGAAAGATTCCAGTCAGCAGTCAAATACAGGAAGAACATCTTTCAGCTTTCCTACTTCTTTTACCTGCAACGGTCTGTAGAGAGCATATTCATCTCTGAAGAGCTGATCATGATGACTGACACATTCCAGCCAACGTCCATCAACCAGCGCCTGTCCTATTGCAATGGCCTGGACCCTGGAAGTATAAGAACAGAGATGGTCTTCTAAGTCTTGTTCTAAACACATATGGTTTATGATACAAGCGTACTACAAAAGAGAAGAGTCATTTGCTATGCACTATTTGACCTGTCAGTATTCCATTCCCATGTTTACACGACACTATTTAAAATACTGCAGTGAGGCAGCACAGTGTACTAGTTCAAGCATGGAGCTAAATAAAGAGACTGCCAGTATTCTGAACTCAGCTGAGGTGTCCAACATATGATTAGGACATATTGTTTGTGCTCCTCCAATATTGTTAACTTATGTATACTGATAATCTCTGAGGGAGGACTGTTGCTCTACACTTAAGAACCGTCTCGGTTTTATCCCATTTTCACATAGTTAAATACACAAGATTGTTTATATTCACCTATACAATTAAGAGTCTGCCATCAAACACTAGCTAGTGTAGCTATCAAACACTATTAGTGATCTCTGATGCCAGAGGCAGACTTGCTCTTTGGAGTACCAGTGAACATTTTTGGACAATCTTTGTAATACTCTCACTGTTCTCCAAGTGAGTAATATTTGTCCCTTAAGCTACCTCCCATACTGGTTTCCAAACCGGACAGTCTCCTGTGCCCTGTTGTTTTGGGCCACGTGGAGTCAAAATGCGACCTGCTCTGGTAGGCAGTAAAGAAGAGATTTGAATTTTCTCTCATCTCTCTGAAAAGAAGCCTCTCTCTGCAGTCCCAGGTACCCTATATCAGCTCAAACTCACAACCTCCTCTCACACAGACAGAGGACACCTGTTGTCCTAAAGCACCAGGATTACCTTGTGGTTATGTGCCCATTTCTCATGAGCCAGTTGACCAGCTCTTTTCCCACAACACAGTTGGGATGCGTCCGCAGCCAGTAGCGATGGTCTTGAAATTCCATGCCACTGTTATGATGGCAGATTTTCTTCCACAGATCTTTCAGCTGGACTGAGTCCTGGACAGGGAGATGTACAAGTTAATTACCAGTCTAATCTTAGCACTGGTTCCAAGGGCATCAACACAGGCCTTCAGATCACCTTCTAGATCAAAATTCCTCCACAAACAAGCACAGAATCTAAGCCATTCTGCACAACCTACGCAAAGGTGCAATCAGAAATAGCAAACATACGAAATCAGCTCCTTATTTCCTTCCATTTATATCCAGTTCAGAACAACAAAAAACCAAAGTGGGTACCCTTATCTCTATAAGGGGGCTCTGATGTGGCAGTATTTTGTACCACCAGCAAGATGCTTATGCCCTCACTACTGCCCTCTTGCACCCTATTCCTAAACTCAGGAGACATGAGCAAACAGAGGACAATGAAAACTCATCCTTGGCAAGAACATTTTTCTGTATTATCTGTGCTCAACCCAGGCATTGTGAAACACACTAGTCCAATATCAAGACCAGATATAAAGCAAGTAGTTAACACAGCAATGCCCAGTGCCAGGATAGCATCTCTTATTGAGGATCTGTTTTCATATTGTCCATTATCAAGGCTTTTTTAGATGCTGGTAGCTTTGGCCACTAAGAAAAAAAATGTGTATTCCTCCTAACTCAATTAACCATTTTTGAATCTGTGATTCTCTTCCCCTCACCACTTGGAACACTTCAGCCTATACCTAGAACTTATTTTGGAGCCTGTTAAACATGTATGCCAACTTTTCTGTAGGCTGTAGTCCACCCAAACTGAGCTGTCTCTCTGCACCTGGCCCTTTCTGCCTTCCCATATGTGCCCTGACTTAGCACAGCACAAGCCATTATTGCAGGTGGAAACTGGGATCTGGGATTATTTTGAGCAAGCAGCACACCACCTCAGGGTATGGAGAAGAGATGCTGCAGCTCCCTCTCTCAAATGCCTCATTTGTTCTATTTCTGTGTAACAGAACTTTAACTAAATTTTAACTGGTTTCAGCTTTCCAGTTAACTGTCAGACTCACATTATTGCACTTTCCAGAGGGTGCCCTGAGGCCCAGAAGTTTTGCTCCACTTTTATCACTGGACTGGCTTTCTACTTTCAGTTCTAGCCGGCCTTTGTACCACCCTAAAACGAACATCAGCAGCTCTCCTTCCATACCAGGTACAGAGTCAAATCGATCAGTAACAGAACATGGTAAGATCACGCAATTTGATGCAACTGGAGTCTCCGCAGTTCAGCTGTCTTGAACTAGTGAATACAGTACACTGAACAAATTGGCAGAACAAAGCAAATCCTTTCAACTCAAGGATTTTGACCTCTAGTTCACTGAAGTATGTGCTTATCCCAGCATATGTACAACCTCCCCTACCTTTATTTCATGAACAAAGTTCATTAGTCTTCTGAATGGACTAGGTTAAGCTTTAAATTAACTTGTGATATAGGGTTAACTCCACACGGTAAGGGCATTAAACGAACAGTGGGAATGCATAGAAAATCCTGCATTAATTGACACTGTCTCCTGCTCTTACATGAACAAAATACTACCAGTCCTCTTCTTCCTCAAGAAAGAAAATGGGCAAAAAATTAAACAATGCGAAGCTGAAATGCACTGGGACTTGAACATATTGCTTCAAGTTGCATTCACAGAGGTTTGAATTTCCTTTTTCCTGCATTAACATACTTGCATGAAGCAGGGTGGTATAAAGACGTGCCTTAAACATGTTTCTCCCTCATGTGGTTATCCATTTACAGAGCAACTTGGAAAGGCATTTTGCAACTAAACAGGATTTAGTGTTTCTACACCCTCAGGCACACTTGTATGCATACTGCTGACAGCAGGCAGAACCTGGTAAAACAGAATGAGCCTGATTTTAACTTGGCAATGGGGTGCAATCTCAAATCTTTTAATGTGTGAAAAACACTGCTTTTCCTTTGCTGCAACTTCTTTGCCTCCTTTGTTGGAAACACTTCCCTTTCCTTCTCTCCAAGAAAAGAAACAGTTTTTTACTGAAATTTGTACAGTAATTGCAGCCTACAACATTGCCCCTGTGGGGAAGGGATAACAGGATTACACAGAACACCATTGCACATTGACTTTTCTTTCAAACAGTATGTCATTACAAATTCTACAAAATCTTTTACTTATTCTGCAAACAAAGGAAGGGGCCAAGTTATGTTTTGGCCCAGTAAGCTGTAACAGCTTTAATTTATTCCTTGTGGTGTAACTATTTCAAAGCAACCATTTAAAGCTCCCAATTATGTGGCCTATGAAAGAGAAAGTCTCAACCTGAAGAAATACAAAAACAGGTCACTGCATTACAGCTGCAACCATGACAGGTTTAACTCACAAAGAGCCATCATACACCAACTCCACACTGCATAACACACCTAGCAAGACTAAAACTGTAAACATTTGTATGCAAACACCCCATGAAACTATGACTTATTTCCAGGGAGATAGTAATGTCCAAAGCAGCATCAATATTCCCCATCTCTGCTCCACCTGGAGGAGAGGTCCAGGTAAGAGTGCTTAGAGAAGAGCCTTAAAAGACAGCAAAATACTCTTGCTGCATGACATAAGGAAGGCAAACTTCACCGTCTTCACAGAGCAAGGCAAAGAGAAGCCTGAAAGGTACCAGAAGGATTTTGCGCTCATCCTCGCTGGTCTCTGCCTTCATATGAGTGCGAGTGGCCTGGGGGCTGACCGACGTCTCGTAGGCAGGCACCATGGGTGACCCCGACCGATCTAGCGACAGGTTAGTGATGCTGGCTGACCTGCAGGGGAACACAGAACAACTGAAGTGTAAGTGTTCATTGCATGGTGCTTGACCAGAGCAGGCATTCATCCTATAACATACTAAAAACCAGCTTAAGCCTGTGCCACTGTTTACTCTTGTCAGTACAGACTGCTTAATGCTTCCTCCCTTTTCAAAGAAGAAGAAAGGCTCCCTTGGAAGCAAGTGTATTGCTTTGGAACTGCCAAGGTAAGCACGAACTTCTGTAAAGCTCTTTGTATGAAGCAGTTGGAACTAAGTTCAGGCACACCAATTCATATACGTCTGTATTTAAATAGACTGGGGAAGAGATGGGATGCTGGGTAATCAGAAGCTCCAGCAGTTTGGAGGCAAAACATACGTCAGCAAGGGTGGCAAACACCCAGATACCTGTAATAGAGCACTGAGATTTCCGCCTCTCCTTGTCCCGTTTAAAATTCCTTGTCCTCAGCTCTCAAATACATGGCTGAAAGCTTGCAGAGTCTGAAGTTTGAGCATTTGTTCCCCAGAGTGGCTAAACCATTTTCTGAAGCTGGAGGTCACGCCAGCCAGCAACCTTCCTTGTACTGCAATATGGAGCATCCCCCTTATCTCAGTCCAGCTGTTAGGAAATCCTGGCTATGCACTCCAGCACAAACACACCATTTTGCAACTATCATTGCGAAGTTACAAATGCAAATACACGTTCCAGATAACTTCTGCTCCATTAATCTACAACTAGACTTGAGACTCCGAATAACCAGAGCGCAACTTCTCATCACACAGCAGCAACATGCACTGAAGTTATCAGTGCTAACAGCACTCTAAGGAGTGAGGATGGAAAACACTTCTGCATATAGCAACAGGAAAACTCAAAATGCCAGTTTTGGACTGACTGAAGAGGCTTGCACCAATGTCATGAGAACAGCTGCCAGCCTCTAGCCTTTGGAATGAAAACACTCATAACTTCAGAGAGCTTGCTAACTGGATAGCAGACATACTACAATGATTCCCAAAAATTCTTAATGGATGATGTGGCTCAGCCCAGGCACAAAAAAGCAATGCCACCCTATTTCAGCTTTTATACTGCAAGGAAGTAGCACTGAAGGTACAACAGTCTCAAAATCACTGCTTTTTTCTCCTCTGTCTCTTGAGGAAGAAATACTGGGTTGATAAAGGGGTTTAGTTAAGTCCTTTCAAGTCATACGCACTGTGTTGGCACTACTTCCATACATCTCTAGGAGTGATAAGCAAAAGCTTTGTGTCGTTGTCAGGCATTCAAAGCAGGCTAAAACTCTACCAGTCTTGTACTGTTCAGATGCTCTCCAAGTTAAAACTGGCAGAGGTATGCAGCTTAACAGAAAGCATCCTAACATACAAGAAGAGGCTGACATGGAAGTCCACAACTAAGCACTCCTCCCAGTTGTTTTACAACAGTTTCTTAAACTATGTCACACACCCGTAAGCAGCAGAGATTTTTTATTTGGGTGTAAGCAAGTTAGAACAGTGAGTTTTCATATCTGTCTTTATCATCAACACTTTTATCTGGGCTTTTATCGTATATATCTTTTTTAAAAACAGAGGGGGAGATTTTGCAATGAAAACATTTATCCTTTAGAAGGACCTGCAACGGAGCAGTTTGAACCCTACTTGCAACATTTAACTGTTCTGCTGGGGTTTTCCCCCCCTCATGAAAAACAAGACTGAGAACAAGTAACATTTCCCACCCACAGGGAAAACAAATAGCAATATGTAAGTTCTGCTACCTGCATCTAAATGCACTCAACCTGTATCTTTTCTGCTTCATCTCATCTAGAAAGAGGAATACACCAGCTTCTCTCAAAGAAATGGCTACAGCTGCTTTGAGAAGATCTAAATGCTAACATCACTTAACCCAAAGCCAACAGCATGTTTTCCAAAGGTTCAGAATTTTTAATAGAGATACATTATACCTTATCATTACATGCATCCAAACAACCAAGTACATTTGGTGAGGCCATGAACAGCAAAAGAGCTAAAATTTAACTTGAATAAGCAATCTGGGCCTGCCAGATCAAGATCAGAACCATCCTACTACTGCATGTTCGAGCAAACAGCAAAAGCCTTTTAAAACAGACATATATTCAAACAGGAGACCATCCTCAAGGTTTCAGACATCTCTTGACGTCACTGCAGTCATTTAGCATTGAACTTTTAATTCTGGACTCCTTGCCATGTTTGCCCAGAATTGATTTTTGGTACTTGTTTATTCACCAGTACTTTACTCCCCCAGGTGAGATCTTTGGGTCTCAGCTGTACAGTCAGTGTGCATCTCCTCCTAACCATCCCCATAACCCCGAAGATAAAGGTTCCAAGCAGTCCACTCTCCAAAAGCCACACCCAGCATCCTTCTCAACTGAATTCCCTAGTCTTCACTGGTCCTGCCAGATCCCTCCAACCTGCTAAACATTCTGCATTCCTGTAACACCAATGCAAAGAAATCTCTGAATGTCCCCTGACTCCAACTTTGAAATCTGGATTATCTTTGCTCTGTTCCTCACACCCCTGCCTCACCTTCATTTCCTTAATTTAACCATAAGGGAAGCATGTACCCAGCACCACAGTAGAAGCACTCTTGAAGTGGGAGCTACTTGTTCTTCCAATACCAGCCTATTTAGCGGGATTAAGCTCAAGTACTCACAAATCACACTAAAGCTCTCATGAACACTTTCAAGTTCATCCCAACACTCTTGCAAAAAGATCTATGGAGGGATTTGAGCCTGAAGAAGCCTGGTAATTTAAACAAGATTATCCTTAATGGAAGAGCAAAGGAAGCAGATGGGAACACACACAAACAAATAAACAAAAACTGTACCTCTGCTTCTACGTGACCTGAGTCTTTTTGTCTCCCATCACCAAATATGTGTTAGTCCCTTTTCTTCAGCTTCCTCAGAACTGTGCTTCCCTTACCACTTCTTTCCCCTCCTGTCCTCTTCACTACCACTTCTGCTTGACCAACTCAGCAGCAAACTACGGGTCCCTCAAAAGTAGCACATTTAACATTAATATGTACACAAATGGTCCCTCCTTACCGCTCCAGATGGGCAGTGAGCTGTCCCATTTTAGACATGAAACAGAACATTCAGTAAAATAAGCCTAGAAACACAGGCTTTACAGTGGAGAGTGTGTTAGGAGTGCATCCAGAACAGAAAATACTCAGAAATTATTTGTTTACCTGTTTCTAGCTGGTGACTTTCCTGCATCCTCCTGGACAGACCCAAGGCGTGCAGACAATGTGGAAGTTGAAGAGTCTGGGTGAATTAAACTGCATGGAAAGGAGCAAGATAGAGATGTCTGATGTATTTGTGACATCCAGTGCATCAGAACAGCTGTAATTAAAGTACGGTTAATTGTCATATTACCTCAGACTCACAGCCGTGATTGTTAAATCAGCGAGGGAATAGGGAGATCTTTCCCCATCTGTAGGCCAATGGCATCTGGAAGACAGTGCTCCTGTCTTCTTCCAAACTCAAGTCTTGAGCAATACAGACTGTTCCTACTTCTTGTATTATCCTGCTTTCCCACCTGCTTCCCCTTCTTACACATCTTTCTTGCTTACAGGCTGCTATGAGATGCTTTGGCAATAGACACATTGCCCCCATCTCCCCAGCATATCATCTTTGCAATCCAAGCAACGCTCTCCATAGCAACTGCTGGACAGCTTTTGGCAAGATAGCCTGAGAACCTTCTGTAATTGTTTAACTCAATCACAATCACCTTTGCCCTCCTTCTGTTTCCACCCCAGGAGGAAGGACAGCAGATGTTCAAACACCATCAAAAGAAATTCCCATTAGAAAACTGTATCAGATGTAAGCCACTACAGGCCAACTGATACAGCACACTGGCAGTGCTCTGGCACAGTAAATGCTCCTAGCATGATAAGTGATCTTCATGAGAAGCAATGCAGCTTTGCCTGAGTAGCTGTATTTATCCAGAGTACACCACTCCTTCACTTTTAAAGGACATGGCTCTTCGAGTTAGTTAAAGCAGGAACTCTGTGTTCCAACTGTTCAAAGAGCAGAGCAACATCTGACAAGTACATGCAGCACCAGTCTCCCTAAATGCTTTTCTTGCTGCTTTGCAGCATCTTATCTCAGATACATTATTTTGGAAAGAGATAACTCCCAAGTTTTCTTCTGAAACAAACTATTTCTCATGCAGATGCCACTATTAGAATAAAACTTCTGCTCCATTATGAAGTTGTGAGTTGACAGTTCCCATTGTGGCACCATTTAAATTCAGTGTCTTGAGTTTAAATCTCTTAAGGTCAGTTAGTAACTTACCAAACACAGTATT
Source organism: Corvus moneduloides (assembly GCF_009650955.1). Taxonomy (NCBI): domain Eukaryota; kingdom Metazoa; phylum Chordata; class Aves; order Passeriformes; family Corvidae; genus Corvus; species Corvus moneduloides. Next base: position 14,623,088 of record NC_045482.1, on the reverse strand, counting down.
TAAGAAAAGCACTGTAACCCACTGCAAAGGGCAACAAGCACTGAAGAAAATGTTAATCTTGCTAAACCACCTAATCCCAAATCTCTCTTCCTCTCACACACAAAAGAAGCCCCCATTTACTCAGTGTCTCCCAAAAACACTAAGTGTTCCATTACAGAGTTATCAGCCTTTCAACAATAGGAATTATTTTTCGAGAGCTACAAGCTGCCCAAAATAAAGATTTAAACACTTTCTTTACATGTTCATGTCTACAAGCTGCTGAATTGTCATTATAAAGATACTAATAACACGTCCAAAGACAAAATTAACAGTACCTTCAGTATTTTGTACATTTGAAGAGAAGATTCTTAGAATACCTACTTATTCCCCAATTCAAAATTTGGTAGTATTTATCCATGCATTGTTACGTAATCACTTTAAATGACCATAACATTAAACCAGAAGTACTTTCCTTTATTTAGGCCTACAGCTGATCATTTACATGTTTCCAGATAGGAGCACCATATTCCAAAAAGCAACATGCAAAGCAAGAGTCAGGGCATTTTCTGAAGACAGAAAATGGTTTGACAGGCTTTTTTATATACTATCAGAAGAGATTTGCTGAGGGGCATATGCCACTAACACTACTGCTCAGATAAACAAAGGTTCTGACTCAAGACCTCCTCAGTAGTTTTGTATCTGCCTGTTCTTCTGTTTTAGGGAAAGGAGCCCAAATGCCACACCGAATTATTTCTTTTTCCCCACAACATTAAATTAAATCAAGGTATTCCAAAAATAACTTGCACAGCACTTGAGAAGTACAGCGTTCTTTTACTCATGGTCCAAAAATAAGGATCTCCTCATTTGAGAGCAACAGGCATAAATATACTTTGAAAGGAGGTTAGAGAACCTTTATAGCTGTCCTTTCAATCCCAATTCTTCTGAAACAGGCAGTTAGTTCCATCACTTCTCTTTTACCTACACAGAGAGTATTTCTTACGTTCTCTTGCCCAATTCAAAACCTGACAGGTGAAGCACTAATGTTACATTGACTTGCCTCTCAATACATTGGGGGTTACAAGGTGTGATTTTGGTTGTCTTTTTAAACCGTAAAGACAACAGCCTGCTCTGTCACTGATACAGAATCACTAATTCAGTAGGTTAAAGGAAGAACTGCAAATAATTTAAAACTCCACTAGAAATGTTTCCACATTTCAACCTGAAGAGAAGAATATTACATGCAAGCACAGGATTAGATTCTTTTTACAGCAGCTGGAATCTAAGCTTCCTAGGTGGAAACCACCAGCCTTTTTCTAGCTGTCAGCCTGAAAACAGTTGAGATTCTGGAGCTCAGCATGAAGCCATTGACTTTACCTTTGCCAGGTTAGATCCTCCTCCAGGAAGATGTTGCGGCTGGCTTTGCGGCTCCCAACTGGTGTACGCGGCTCGCCAGGATCCAGCACAGACACAGAACACGCAGAATCTGACAGGGCATTTAAGTCTTCTCCAATGGAGTTACTGTCCGTGGAGTGTGCGTAGCTTAAGGCTATTTTACGGCAGTAAGTGCAGGCTCGGAGATCCCCTATGGAAAAGGGAACCAGAGAGTGTAAGTGAACAGGAACAAACAGTACTCTGTTCCTAAAGGATCAGAGGTGTATAGTGGTGGAAACAAAAGTATTTTCTGTTTCAAAACCTCTTTGCAAGTCTAATTCTCATACCCTCTTAAAGGGCAAAACCCTGGGTAATTACACACTCAGGGAATTTTTCCAAGGCAGATGATGCATAACACAAGATCAGTGAAAGAGGAGAGAGAAGAGAGAAAAGGAGAGGAAAAGGGAGGGAGGGAGAGCGGGAGGGAGAACACATATGCCCACTGAAATGATGGCAGAACAATAGCCAGTCAAATATGATACACCAGCTGATGTCTAGAATTTGGGAATCGGTATTTGAAAGACTTTCCCCTCACCCTCAATTAAAACATGCAGCTCATCTTTTAAAACTACTGTTACTAAGAGCACTTTTTCCTTGAGCACACTTTCTGTAGTGCACACCCTTGTTAAATAGTGGCCGTGTTTGTTTTGTAGTGTGGTAAAAATTAGCAGGCATGGCATAATCCCCCATTGTTGCTAAAGAAACTGGTAGAAGTAGGTCCTGTGATTCTTTTTCCTTATTTTTAAGCCCACTACAAACCTGTACAGCATTTTCTAGCAGATGCCAGGATCTCAGATGCAAATCTGAGCACACAGAGACTGTTCTGTTTCTCAGTAAATAAACCCTACCTGTGTAGCCCATGAATTTTCCAGGGATTTCTTGATTGCAGCATCGACTACAGAAGATCTGCCCACAAAGTCGACAGTGGTGCCTCCTCCGGAAGGTGGTGAACTTCTCGCTACAGTCATAACATTCCTTGCACTGGCTGTCAGGCATCCAGTACTGCTTCAAGTCACTGTCCTACGAGAGAAGACAGCAGATAAAAGCTTTTTCTTTTGTAAATAAGAAAGCATGTTTAGTTTCACAACTCTATGTAGACTGTGCTCATGGAAAGGAAAATTTCATATACTCACATATCTGTGCACACATATACATACTCTTGCACAAAAGCCCACAAAGGATTTTTCATGTGGTTTTACAGGGAATCAGAAGGCTAAGAGCTCTGAACTAAGAGAATAAATCCAGTAGGACTTTGCCTCCTGGATCCAAGATGGAAGCAAAGCAGAATAAAACTATCATACGATGTAGACAAAAGTCAAAAAGAAACAATTACATGAAGTAGTAATTGGTCTCCCCTCTCATTTGCCCACAGCACATGAGAGGTCCTCAACTAGCACATTTTAAAAATGAAAAGAAAAAAATCCCACCACATATTAGTTGAAGCTGTTATCTAGGAGTAAATCAAGTTATGACAAATTATTAATGCAGGAAGATAATTTCAACAGCTAATATTGAGATACGTTTTGAAAGGATTATAGATGCATGTAAAAAGTTTTATTACATAATCGAATTCTTCAATACTTCAGTAAATAGTTGTAAAAGCCTGTCCCAGACTGATCTTGTTTCAAAACTCCAGGTTAACTGCTATGTGAAGAAAACTGAAATTCACATTCAGCAGGCAACAATGTATATTAATTTACAGCACTGGTATAGCCACAAGAAAAACATCATCTTAAAAACAGAGAGCTAAAACTTCCATTTGGTGTTGAAGCTATAGAGCAAGACAAACTCTCAATTGTGATTCTGAGCACACCAGCTGCAACTTCCATGGATGGAGACAACAGCTAATGGTCACATGACAGCCCTGGCTGTGAAACGCTCTTTGCTAGAGTTCAGTTCTGGCAATAAGCCTTTTCAGAGGGACTGAATGCTCCAGGTTTTTCTTAGGAAGAGAAACTGCTGCAAGTATTTTCTCAAAACAATCGCTAAAGAAAGGCGATCCATGCTCTCATTTTCACATAATCAAAAAAACCCATTGGGTTTTATCTTACATTGTGATTTATTTGTGGATATTCACAAAGTAAAGTTTGACACAGCTACTAGACCAATTTTGAGACCAAAGCAGTTATGATCAACAACACAACGCTTTCATGCTGTCCTCACCCAAGAAAACCCACACAGAAAGAAGCTGAAGACTGCTCAAGACAATCTAGTTTTAGAGAATCTAGAAATTTTTAAAATTAACACTAAGCTTCAAGCAGGGAAAGCCCTGGTCATATTCATTCATGAAAGGCTTCTGCTTCACTCTCAAAAATCTTGCCCTTTCTATCAAAGCAAGATTGTTCTTACAAGCAGAATAGCACTGGAAGCTAAGTAAGTTCACTGAAAGTCTACCTATAAAAGCTATCAAGCCAAAAGCCTTTTCCTTCCTCTACAAGTTTAATTAAATGTACTTTTGCCTGTTCATGTCTTGCTCACAGACACAGCTATTTATACCCTCACTTATAAATAGTTGTGGATTCTTTTCTCAACTAGATCCTCTTCTTAAAGGTATGGTCCAACTCAGCAGATGGAGGTGAAACCAGCAATTCAGTAGCAACCACCAGACCTTTGTCTATCTAAATCAAAACTGATTAACAGGGCAAGCCTTTCAAGTAAATATTGCTGACTAATCAATACCACAGTAAGTAGCAGATTTAAGCCATTCTGGGAATTCTCATTACTATTTGTGATATCTCATTACTATTTGTGACTATTCTCATTACTATTTGTGTTAATGTGTTTCACCTGCCCATGGTCAGCCTTCTAGGGAGAAAACTATCAGGGTTTTTTTTTTCACTAGATTGGGTAACAGAGAAGTGGGAAGGAGTCTAAAAAGAGAGCATCTGGTCCCAGCACAAGAAGCCAAGTAAATGCAATGATTCACTCTCACAATATGACAGATGTTTGGCAACTCAAAGGTCAGCATCAAATGAAATTGTTTTCCCTGCATCCACACAACGCTTTTTGAGTTTATTCACTCATCTTTCAAATATACGGAAAAAAAATTCCCATGGTGTATCTAAAAACAAAGCTCAGAGAAGCCCAGTAAAGAGTTCATTTTCTAGATGGTTTGGCCTACAAATCCTTCAAAAGAAGTACCTGGCTCTTCCCCTCCATTATTTCCTTGAGGCGTTTTAAAACAGTGCTGAGGCTTCTTAACTGAACTGCAGTTCGAGGATCATGACCTCCAAGAGGTGGTTCTACTTTCCTTCGATTGTCTGGAAGGGAAGGGAGAGCAATATTCATTTCTTCCATGATACATCAGCATTCACACCACAACACAAAGCCCCATTAGAGGGAAGAACATTCACATACATATACATTTTACAAAGTTACAATGTGTATCACTTCTTGCCCTTGCATTCTTTTCCCCCCAGTGGACCTTCTGATGCCAGATAGCTTGCTTTGACTGACATTTTAAATACCACCCTCTGTGTTTACAAGAAGCCATTAAAGTTCTCTGAGAATGAAAACATCTTTTAAAGAAGTGATTTTCAACCTACTGTATGAAGCTTGTAGTAGTCTTTTACAAAGCCCTGAAGTCTCATTTTTAAAATGCCCTCTAGGATACTAATACTTACTAAATAATTGCTACAATATACACATTCATTCTAGAACTAGTACAAGTCAATGCTTTAACCTGAACTTATTTATAAATGACTACAGCAAACATCAGGGCACCATTGCTCAGTTTCTATTAAAAACAGTAACTCAAAATAAAATACATTCAGAAGTTCACATTTTTGAGGGGTTTGGGTTTGCTTTTTTTTGTTGTTGGTTTGGTTTTTTTCTAAGAAAAACATCAGGTTGTTGAGAACTTGTACAGTCATTCTTGATTAACTATAGCAAAGAGACTCCTGAATAAAAATGTAATGCAGCCAATTTCTTTCCTATAAAATGCTTCATTACTTTGGAGCATTGCTGAACAAGTTACAAATAGGCTCCTTCTCTCCAGAAAGATTTGAAAACACAGTTCTCTATTTACCTAAACATTTAAACATTTCCAGAATCTCTTTCCTAGATCAACAACTTTCTGAATAGTTTAAAGTTTCTTACCATCCTCGTTGCTCTCCATCTGACTAGTGTTTTATTTAGCTTGCCCCTAGTACAGGAAGAACTGACATGGCTGCTTTCTGTTTACTGCCTGAGCTATCCCTGATGTCAGCAGGAATAAAGCTGACAGCTCTGCCTGAAGCCTGTTAACCGTTGCTGTGCAGTAACAGCTATGCTACTGCTTCGCGTGCAGCAGACCAAAAACCCTCCCTGTAATGTGACTAAAACCGTGGGTTCCGTGCCTCCTCTTCAGCTTCCTAGTATGTATTTTTAGTCAATCAGCCCACACATAGCTGCTGTGTACAACAAAGAATGCACAACATTTTCCTTGTCAAGAAAAGAAACCCATTTCTGTAACTAGCCACTTGGAATTGATTTCTTTTTAAAAATCAAACAGACTTTTCAGCAGTACAAAGTTGAATATGATTAAAGGGACTTTCATATTTCAAGAAGACATTGATAATACCAGAGAAACCTCTGGCTCCTCCTTACTTCTATCACAAGATCTATGCTGCGTTTACTTCCTGGTACTCCCTCTGAATTCAAGAGTATCTCCTTCCCAGGAATGCTGCTTCCAATTCAAAGAATTACCAGATAATTCCAACAAATCTTGTCAGGCAAGCGATTCCCAAAATACAAACATACACAGCATTAAAGAAACGCCACACGTAACTCCACACTGGTTCTTGTTAGTTAAATGCCCTTTTCTCTGTTACATAAAACAATGTCAGAAGGATGTCATCTACGTAAGAAAAAACATGCCACCAGCAGTAGCAGCACATGGCCAACCTGTTTATACCAGAGAAGCTGACTGATACTCAGATTAAAATTCAGTTAGTTCTTTCCCTTCTCAATCATGAGATTTCTCCCTTTCAGAGGAAAAACACACTGTACAGCAAGAACGTAAGAAGTTATCATTCCTGCAGTAAAGAAAACACTGTCTAAAATGCCATCCTTCAAAAAGAATTCCCATGTATCAATCTTAGGTTAACTCTTACCCCTGGTCCAAACTGCATTATTGCAAGTACCACAGCCATTTTGTCAGCTAATGCACACGTGATTTATAGATATATACATTCCCAGTGTTGCAACTGTATTTTCTCACTTCACCAATAAATCTACAAAACTCATGTTCTGTTCCACAAACACAGAAACCCTCAGAGTGTTGTTCTTGCTTTGCCCAGGTAATCATGCCAGCTGCCATCAGTAGTACTTCTGAAGAGTTTTCATATCTCCTTTTGATTTGATCTCAAGAGGGTTGACCACACTTACACATCAAAGTAGTGGTAAGCCTTTTTGGCGCTTCTGAAGCGGCAAACTCAGTATATCACCAAATCATAGAACATTAAGGGGTTGGAAAGACCTTAAAAATCATCTAGTCCCAACCCCCACTGCCATGGGAGGGACACAGAATGCTCCAGCCTTGTCCAGCCTGGTTTTGAACAGTGCCAGGGCTGGGCCATCAACAAACTCCCAGGGCAACCTGTTCCAGTGCCTCACAGCTAAGAATTTCTTCTGCCTGTCTAGCCTAAACTTCCCCTCTTTCAATTTGTATCGATGACTCCTTGTCCTGTCACTACAGTTCCTGACAGAGTTCCTCTCTGGCTTTTCTTTAGGCCCCCTTCAGATACTGGAAGATTCCTATGAGGTCTCCAGGCAACCTTCTCTTCCCTAGGCTGAACAGCCCCAAATTTCTTATGCTATTACATATATGCTTTCATATATATATATATATATATACATATATATATATATATATATACACACATATATATATATATACACACATATATATATATATATGTGCTACTGAAAGAAATTTTTGCTTGTCATTGCTACATCTCAGCCTTAAAGATAACCACACAAAAATTAGTGTGGAACACATCTTTTCAGCAATACCAGTTTATGCAGCAATTGTGGTTTTTTCTATCCATTCCCTTCCCATCTCCATGTTCCCTTAACAAAACCTCAAGAAAATGCCAAAGAGATTCCATACAGACTTCAAAATTCGTTTATTTCTAACTTATTTATTGTTCTTAAGTTAAAAATTAACTCCTACAGCTAAAAAAAAAGTTAACTTACTTCATCAGTAAACCTCATCCTTCCTCTATGTATTTATGGTTGCTGACCCTTGGTAAAACCTAGGGAAAAAACCTCTGAATTATAGAAATATGTTTTTACAGAGTTTCTTCCATGACTATATAGTATTTTGGCATTCATTTTACAGTGAAAGACAAGGTAAAAAACACCACAAAAACTACTTTGGTGCAATCTAGAGTTTCAGAACTGACCATATACTAATGCAAGAGGTAGATATTCACACAGTTTCAACAACAAAAAAGTACCCCTGCCAGAGATGCCACAGTTTTGCTAATACAAAACAATACAAATTGCTTTCTAATTACTCACTGCCACAGCATAAAATTTCATATTCAAGTTCATTACCACAGTTCAAACATCATGTCTTCCCCAAGTCACTGCTATAAAAAGTATTACCACAAAAAGTAGGAAAAATGTCCTTTGTTTCATTTTACAACATGCATTTTCATGCTCCAAAATCTTTTTGATTAGGAAAGATGCTCTGGTAATAACTCATGCTCCACAATGACTTCCAGTAGCTCCCACATGTTTTCCTCAGGCCTTCTTCCCCCTATACAATCATTGGCCATTCCTTTCTCCTGCTAAGCTCCTTTGCCACTCCCTATTACTGCCAGTCTGTTAAAATTGTCTAGCATTAACAGCATTATCCTGTTGGACAGGGTAACAAGCTGGAAGTGTTTTTACTACCTATGCTCCCTCTGCAGCAGCTCAGCATTTCCAGTTCTCCCCAACAGGATTTGCAAGCTGTGACATTATCTCAGTGACAACAGTCTCATAATGGGACTATTTTGGTTCAATCCAGCACCTTGAAAGCCCTCATCTGACAGCACAGACACACACGGTCCAATACAACCAGCTGGGCCCACAGTCACTTGGCAGTGACACCAGCTCCACACAACAACGGAACAGACTACGCAAGAGCGAGGCCACACGACCCTCAGATTGCAGAGTCTCAGCACTGGTTCTTGAGCCACACAAACCCCAGAGCATCTCTGACAAAAGCCAGGCATCCAACAGCTCCTCCTATTTTCACAAAAGCCAGTAAGGAGCTATTATGTTTTGTGTAAGCAGTCCTGAAGGGAAGCACACAACTGAAACCCTACATGTCTCATGCCAGACAGTGTCCTACAAGAGTCACCATTGCTCCACATTGTTCTGCACTTGCAGCTGTCAGCCAGCACAGTCCCTGAGCAATGAAAAGATCTGCTGCACAGACACTACAAGCTAATGGACGGATGAAGGGTGAGGGTCAGCATCTTCAGGAACAATTTCATTTCATCACTATTTAGAGGCACCGGCAGCAGCCTTTTATTTATTTATTCCTTTCAGTTTGCTTAACTTGACACATTATTTAAGATCAAGTAGGCTAGAGAGACCTTTGTGAAGGCCTTATATATATTTTTCTGCCTACACTCGCCCACATTATTAAGTATCTAAGTAATGGCAAAGCCTAGAGAGACATTTACAGGTCTGCGGATACAGGGCTACAAGAAAACTCAACTCGATTAGACACCTCGCTGTTACTGAAGTCAGTGGGTGACCCAACCTACCAATCTAGATGTTTATGTAAATCCCATCATTTATTTTCCCACTTTTCATTATTTAGACATTATAATAATTTCTAAGATTATTTGTGCAGCCCAGCATCAGCTGCAATAGCAGAAGTAAAATTCTCTGCTACTCAGTGTTCAGAAATCCTCAAAGACCTGATTATTCAGCACCTTTTAAGGTAAAAAAAGGAAAGAAAAATAATTTTCTGAAGTTTGCTTCAAAAAAACCCAATGCCTGATTTTTAGAGAAGGACAATGCAAGTATTTTTCCCCCTCTTCAAATAAAGAGAGATGGCCTAAAAAACTCCCCCAAAACCTTCTCACCAATCCAGTACACTTCTACATGCGTTACACAGAGCTCATGTTTGTTACAGCACCAAGGTTATTTGGGGGAAAATACTCAGCAGCAAGTCAGGCCACTCACCACACACTATCACAGAAACCTCTTCCAAAAGTGACCAGCAATTCCTGTTTGGTCTAACTTTACTTCTTTACAGGCTGATTCATCATCACTTTTTTCTAAGCATACTTGCATCCAAACCCAGAGATATGAATGGAGGTCCTGAAAAGAAATTCCTATATGGAATAATACAGCAGCAGTTCCTCACACACACGTTAAACTAAGTCTTATTCCCTGGTTGATTAATCCCAGTGGAAATCAAACAGCAAGATTATTTCTGCCTTCTGAACATCGAACAACATACCTCACCGGAAGGTTTCTAACATCTAATCCCCAGGCAATTTCCAAGTGATTTATAAGAGGTACCAAGAAAAAGTAGATGGGCTTATCAGCCAAGAGCACATAGCCATTCTTGGAACATTTGAGAAAGTTCTTTAAAAAGAGCCCAAGCAAACAAATCAAAACAAAAACCCCAAACCTTAACTGGTTTGTTGGAAGAAGTACAACTAAATAGATTAAACAGTACTAGAGGGCAAGGAGGAAGATGATGAACATGTTTAATTAAACATGCAAATGACTTAGATAAAAATGCTAGTTATCTGTACTAGACTTTTGCCTGGCTACCAAAACTACACCTCTTTCTAAAAATCCTATACACATGAACAATATTTAGGATCTGATTGTTTGCACTAGGTACCACACTCTTGGAAATACTGTCTTTCACAAGACTTACCCAGTTTAGCAGTTTCCTCAAGGCTATCACTAACAGACAACAGTAACCAGACATCTCAAGAGGGAACCCTGCAATCTACTTCCTAGCTCTTCCAGATCTTCATAGCCATTACACAGTTGCACCTTAGAAATCACAATCAATTCACATTCCAGCTAAAAGATTCAGTACAGCATCTAGCAATAGCTTCAAGGTTAGACAGGACTAAATTTAAAAAAAAAAAAAATCTTAAGCACAACTTCCTATTCAATTCTCGTCAAAACAACTACAACCAAAACCTTCATTTACAACTCCCTCGACGACACAAACATCAAATTCATCCAGACTAAGCACTAGAGTTAGCATGTAGATGTTAAGAAACTGTAGTATCTCAAGATAAAGCAGAAATATTCAGGATCAAAGTTCAAGTGACTTTAAAACGTTTGGATGTGTTTTAGCAGCCTCTTCAGTTCCAGATTGTTTTCCAATTGAACGAGCAGAGCCCCAACAAGAAGTTGTCTTGCTGGAACACCAAGAAGGGTGGAGGAATATGTTTATGAGGTTAAAGTGCAACCTCACTAACAGAAGCAGTGTAGCCTGACACTAAATTCTGCTATGAATCTAGACACTCAATGAACCTTTGGTCACATCCTTCCATCTCACCCTGAAGTATCCTGGCTAGTACAACATTGCCTTATAGAACAAAGAGCTGAAATTACCCAGAGTTGCAGAGGATCTTCTTTGAAGCTCACCAGTCAGTTGTTTTTTGTAAGGAATTGGTGATCTCAGAGACTGAGCCCTTGTGGGATGCTGAGGACTGGACCAGCCACCACTCAAAGCTTGTGGAACACTCTGTCCTGCCTCTGCTTTCTCTGCCGGGGATGAAAGCCTGCCATCATCTGGAGGTGACAAAGAGTGAGAAACCAACTGTTCAGACATGATAAAGAAATCCAGCAGTGCATGCAAAGCTAAGGGGAAAAAATCTCTCACAAACAGCTGTTTTGGATAATGATTAAACAAAACAAATTAATTTTTAGTTTTAAAAGTACATACACATCATGGAAACAGGACAGTAGGCTGTCTTCAAGGCTCAGACTATTTCAGAAATTCCCTACTGTGAAAAGTGTCAAAAAAAAAAACCCTGGCAAATTATTCTTGAATATGAACATGAATTATTCTTGCTAAATAGAATAGCTGTACTTGACTATCAGCTTCCACCTTGAAAAGAGTTTTTCAGTTATTTTACAAGCCAGTACTGAGGTCGCATTAAAGTTACCACAGCCTTTAATTTCCATCAGCAGATCAAGTATAGACAGGTTCTCATTGATTCCAGTAAGATGCACATTTCATGTGTTATTTCAAGGTTGTTTTCCCATTCACTCAACATAAGACTTTGCTGACTCCAGCTACATTTGTCAGAAACAAACAAGTGAAGCCAATATTGATCACATTTTATGCTACTTTCAATAAATTAGCAATGACAGGTGCTCCTCTACTATGCAAACTAATACAAGCCATACCAAGTAATTAATTTTTCATTTTTCATAAGAAGAGTCTGAACAGATCCATTTGCTTAAGCAAAAAGCTGTCTTGGCCCTTTTCCCCCAGCCCAAACATTGCTGAAGTATGCTTAGCAGAGCTGGATAATGAACAGACTAAACAAAAGCAGCTGACCAGCGTGCCATCTCCAGTGAAAGGATACACAGATTTTGCACAAAACCCAGGTGCTTTCGTTCACCACTCTCTGCAGGATATTTCTTTGAAACAAAAAGGAACTCACACAGTTCTTTTAGAGTTTGCCTACTGAGAACATATTTCAAGACACAGGCCAAAATCAAGCAATATTTTTTAATAGACAAAACTTTCACAACACTTCAGAGTTCTTGATGCAAAGCCATGCAAATTAAGTGTGCCCTTCCTGCTTTATTGCAGCTCAGCTGTCACCCGGCTGCAGGTACAAGAGGCACAGGAAGGTGAGGGATGGATGAAGTCTGAAGTAAGAACTTGCACTGGAAGGACAAGCACACATTTTGCTCATAGAGGTTGGCAGAGGATTACTCCTACTTTCAGCCAAAAAAATTCATACAGACAAAGGAAATTCTGATGTCAAGCTAAGAATCTATACAATATTATCTGCTAACTGGCTTGTCTTTGACTTTCATGCGCAGCCACAGATTTCCAGCTGTAAGAAGCTGGCTATCTTCTCTCATAATAAAGCTCTACTCTGTCACCCAAAACGAAGATGCAACATCTCTCACAAAAGAACTAACCTCAGCCCTTTGACACTATGCTCTTATGTTCAGAGGTGTTTTTACAAGCAGCAAAAGGCATGCACAACCAATGCACACAGTTCCCCCCAGCACTTACCTTTGCTGAAACGGAAGAGATTTACAAAAGAACTGTAAGCTGATTTAAAAGGAGGCTCATCCTGGTCAGGAGTCAGGGGTTTGAAGTGAGTGAGATGAGACGGACTGCTGGGAGAACGAGGTAGATCACTGGTAGAGTCCAATGTGGGAGACCGTTTGTCATCTGCAGCCATTTCACGTGCTCTGGAAAGAGGTCAGCAACACACATTACACATGGGGTGCTGAAACAGAACCTCTTCAGTCTTCTGAACAGGAGGTGTCTCGTTAGATCTGAGAGGAGAGACATTCACCCAACTGACCATAGGCATCTGCTACTAGCACAGATCAAGAGTGCCAGAGGAGCCCATGCCCCTGCCTAGCCACTGACAAGAGAGTGGCATCCCTGCAGAGGACAATTCACAGTGCCTAATTAAACATCCAGAGCAACAAAGTAAACAACCACTACACTGATGACACACTCCAGTTGAGGTTTATGGGAACTTGAAGTTTTCAAATGGAGACTCTGCGTGCATATCACGAAGAAGTTAGACAGCTTTTCTCCTAATGTTGTGACTTCTGCAGCCCTTGTAACAAAACTGAAAACAGGCATGCCTGAGCAAGCACAAAGCAGACTTGTTGTTTGGGCAGGTTAACTTCAGAATGAGAAGTAAAATGAACTACAAACAAAAGCAGGACTGAAAGATTAAGTTCGGTGGGAAACTATTTCCCTCCCCTCTGCATTACAATACAGACCCTTGTGCAAGTTACCAGGGAAGCAACCCAAACTGCGATTTACTTGTTGTCAAATCTAACACCTCCAAACTTCCTTGTTTTCAACAGCAGCTACATTAAGGAAAAACAAACAAAAACCCCAAACCACTTTCTGTATTAGGAGAAGCCATACTTGTAAACCCTATTTTCTGTGTACCAAAGCTTCCATAGAGCCAAGAGTCATACTTTTCCCCAGCCCATGCTTTTTAAGCTGAACAGACACCCAATTTCTTTCACAACACCTCACTCAGCCTGCACTTCTAGCCTGCTAGGCTAAGGTGCTTACCACCTTTGTCTAAGCAAGACTTAGTGAAATGTTTGACAGTACAGGAACCCAGGGAGCTGATGGAACCTATGAGTGATGGATGATTTTTACCTGTGCTAAGGATCAAAACCCCGTGTGAGCCTACTTCCTGCTTAGCAGCTGATACACACTTCTCCATGAAATAACAATTTCCAGTCCCAAAAACTGTTCCCTAGAACTTACAGGCATATATTGCTGACTAGAATATTTTCTTCCAAGTTCTAAAAAGCCACACCAAAAGAAATCTGTGCAGTCCAGAGAAAATCAACGTGATCAGCAAGTGACACTGAAAGTGCTAACAAGCTGCATGCAGCTCATGTGGCAAGCTTTGACTACTCCTACAAAGAATGCTGAAGAGATGATATCTGCAAGTCATTCACATGACTTCTCAGTGGACTTCTGCTTGTTGCTCTGTATAGTAAGCACCTTCAGCTCAGAGCTTCTTTTGCTATTCACATATCCTCAGGAAAGAAAGCAGAGAGGCATCATTTACTAAGTTTCAGGAGAAACTTTGGTCAGGTTCTTTATGTAAGTCTGAGTCTTAGTCTTCCACATCCCTCTCCACTGGAAGTCAGGTATGTTTTGTGGTTGTTCATTTCAGCAGTATTATTCAAACAGGTGATTTAAACATACTTAAACACCAGAGTTCATGGAAGGCTTTCCTTGAAAAACACATCTTCAGGTAAATTTGGAAGTGTTTCTTCAATCTTAAGGCAACCAATAGTTTACTTTTTAAATGTTGAACATACAAGAACGGTATACCTTCACACATGCTACCACATTAAAAATGCCTCTTTGAAGTCAACCAGTTTTATAGGAAACTACGTTCATTATTCAGCAACTGACTATAGCCTGGCAAGAGAAGACCTACAAGCAAGTCTCTGAACTTGCATTAAATAGATATATGTGATCATAGAAAAATAAAAACTTTAGTTTCAAGGGGGAAAAAAACCCATAATAATTAGTTCTGTCACAGCAGTACTGGCCTAACTAAAACGATTGAAAAGAATAGCATTATACCTGGCATTAGCTCCAAAAATACCTGGATTTTCTGTGCTGTACAATACAGTAGCAGTGGAGTCTATCAGCCTTTCTACGCTTTAGTTGACCCCTATAGGGAAAATAATCCCCTCCACCCCACCGTAAGAAACCAAGAAATAGTCACTTATTTGTGTAATATGGGAAATGAGAAAGCAAGGTACACATATCGGTCAACAACCAGAAAACCAGAGTACATTCCTCTCAGGATCCTCCCCAACAGTCACGGGGAATGCATCTGAACCCACCTGAAGCTGCAGCTTCAGCAATCACCAACTCATCACCGATCAAATACGGAGTACGAGGGTGGCTGTGAGCCTCCTCACACGTACTGCTGTTGCATCCAGAGCGTCCCACAAAACTGACCACAACTGCTCAGTGCCAGAAGGATACGACCACTCCTTCTTACATAGACGCTACTCCCGGGCACCTGGATAACACACCCCGGGTGCAAAAACACCCGCAATTTAAACACAACTGCGTGACACACACGCTTCACTTCCAACCTCCGCGCAGGAGCCAGCTGCTTTGCCCTCCCCTCTGTGAAGGGAACACCGCTGCCTTCCCCTGCCTGGGATGGCAGACCCGGAGATCACCTGCGACGGGACGAGAAGGAAGCGGGGGAAAGCGACCCCCGGAGAGCCGCCGCCAGCCGCTACCAGGGGCGGGCCCGGGCAGCCCGGAGAAGGCTCGCGCAGCAAGGGGGCCACAGAGCGGTCCCGGCAGTGCGGCACGGCGCGGCCCCGGGGGCTGTGCTCACCTGCTGCCCTGTCCTCGGCGGCGGTGCCGGTGCTGGGGCGACACCGCCGCTCTTCCTTCACCGCCCGGCCCGGCAACGCCGCCAGCCCCGACCAACCGCCCGCCGACCGCGCCGTTCCCCGCCCAGGCATCGCCAATCGAAGCTCCTCGCACTCCACCCGCCGGCAGCGCCCGGCCCCGCCCCGCGGCCCTTCTCGGCTGCTCCGCCCGTGCGCGGCACACCCTGGCTGCTGCTTCGGGGGTCGTTGGGTGTGCGGAGAGCCGGTGTGTCCCCGGGGAAGTCATAGTACACTATATTTCATTAATATTCCCTTCTCTTCTATTCCCGCCCCGAGGTTCCGCGCCGGTCACGCTCCCCGCCTCGCCCCGGCCCCAGAGAGGTGCCCGCTCCTGCCCCTCAGGGCGGACAGTGCGGCTGCTCCGGGGCCGTGGTGTCGACACCGCCGCCTCAGCGCCAGCAGACGAGCCCTTGCGCGCTGTGGGTACCGCATCCCTGGGCTGGGCTGCGGAGCTCTCCCTGGGGCACGCCCGGCCCCCCTCGCGCCAGCGGGTTCCCTGTGCCGGCGGACACTCACTGCGCGGGGGTGCCACAGCGCGGAACGGGCCCGCCCCGGAACGGCGGCGGCGCGGTCCGAGCTGCCGCGGGCCCCTCGCACGGGGACACCGGCGCGCGAGACCCGGGCGGGCCCGGTTGCTGGCCCCGCGCCAGCCTCGCGCCCCCTGGCGGCCTCGCGCCGCCGCCGGGGGGAGGGGCCGGGCGCGGCCAGCGGGGGGCGCGGCCAGCAGGGGGCGCCGCGGCGGCGGGGCCGGGCGGGGCGGGGGCGCGGCCACATAAAGGACCCCGCGCGCGGCCCGGCCCCGCATCGAGCCCGCAGCGCTGCACGGAACGGAACGGAACGGGACCGGGGCCGCCGCCGCCGCAGGTAAAGGGGATCGGCACCGCCCCTGCGCGCCGCGGGTTCGACGGCCGCACAGCACCCTTTGTCCTTCCTCCCTCGGGCGCGGTGCCCCCGACCCGCAGCGGGGCCCCCAGGGGCGGGATTGTGTTGAAGGGCTCTTCTCCGTCAGTGCGGGCGGGACCCCGCGGCCGCCTCCCGCCCGCCGCTAGTGTCGGTGAGGCGCCTCGGGAGCTGAGGGTGCTGCACCCCGGGATCGCCCTCCCTGTCCTGGGCTGGGCTGTCTCCTCACGCAGTCCTGGGGTCTCCCGGTATTCGGTGGTGTCCCCAGCGCGGGCCGGGCTCGGGGCCCCCGCGTGTCCCCACCCGCGAGGGGAAGCGGCCCCAGTCACGGCCGTGGCAGTGCCGGGATTTCAGCCTCGGCCGTGGCGGCGGCTGCTGCCCGCGGCCCGGTGGGCGAATCCCCCCTGTGCCACGAGATCGCCTTGTCAGGGGAGAGAACGGCCGAAAAACAAGTGCGGGCGAGAGCTCCGTTAGTGCCAGGGACCCGCTCCGCGCCCCCTGCGAGCTGTCTCCTCCAGGGAGATCTGCTGTACGCCGGAGTTACGGACTTGTTGCAATAGTTAATTATTGCCTGTAGGCCCCGAGCCCTTCCTCGGGACCAAGGGGTGTTTGGAAATACACAGTTTCTTCTAAGTTGCCTTGGCTGTGTGCCTGGGTTAAGTGTATTTAATGAAGAGCTGCCGTAGGAGAAAGACCTTGCTGGATTTTGGCAGTTCAGTATAAAATCAGAGTGGCAGAGTTGAACTCTGGGGAATGTGTGCTCTCTAGAGGAGCCTCTTGGCATGTTGACTGGTGTGCAGAAGAGCGATGCTACTGCAGTACTGCCCCAGATCATAGAGAAACTGGGGACAGTGCTGCCTGAGGAGGAGAAAAGTACCGGGGCCATGATCAGATAAACATGTTGGATGCCATCAGAGTCGTTGAAGAAGCTGCTGTTTCCAACCAGTGGAGATGAATCCCAGTGGAGGTGTGTCTCACCTACCTCTGTGTCCTCTGCATGACAGCAGCATCGATTAGTTCTGAAGCCAAACCTATTGCCATGGCTGACATAGTTTGATTTGTCTTAGTTAAGTAGAACCAAACCACAAAACAAGCAGTGTTTTGTGGGTTTGTGCATATCTACATTTTTACTTAAATGAATCAGACTGTAGTTCTGTGTCTAGGCCATGGGCTGTGATACAGACTTTTTTATTTAGATAGTCACAATTGAAAATTGGGTTCAAAGTACTTGTATAAATTAACTGAGTTCAGATAGAGTGTGGTCATGTGAAGTTCAAGTTCTCCATGAGGATTAGAGAGGCCCACTTTAAGCCAAAGTACTATCTGTGTTAGGAATAGAAGTGCCTGAAGTAGTTATCTTTTAAACTGAGTACCAGTAGCACAATCTTATTTTATTTTTTAAATTTTAATTCTTTGGGGGAGAAGGTTGTGTTGTTTTTTGGGTGGGTTTTGTTTTGGGGTGGTCTTGTTTTGGGCGTTTTTTGGTTGTTGGGGTTTTTTTGTTTGTTTCCTTTTTTTGTTTGTTTTTTTTGGTTGGTTGGTTTTTTTTTTTTTAGCTTTTGCTCTTTAAAAGGTTTGCAAAAGCTTGATCCCATGAACATAGCTTAGAAAGTTTATTCTTTTCCCAGACTAAAATTGTTTAATAGATTGGATTTTGGAAATACGGCACAAGGTACTTTATAAAAAAAAAAAAAGAAAATTGGAACCCTGGGACAGTCTCCCAACATGCTTGTAATGTGAGGCCCTTGCTTTGCAAGCCTTGTACCTCTGAAGGACTTGGTCTAGATGAACAGATTGTGTGTGTACAGTAGAACCCTTCAATCTGGATCAAGTCATTCATGACCCTTGGTCTCTGTGCGACTGCAGCCTCGGGTACAAGGTTGCTATCTCACTGTAGTATCCCAGCAGCTGAACACAAGAACAAGACTGTCTGGGAGGAGGAACTTGCCAAGTCATAGCTCTTGCATAATTGGAGCCAAGACCCGAGAAGCTGTGGCTGTTGGAAAGCAGGGCACTGTTAGAGCAGTTCAGTGGCTTGTGAAGTTTTCTTGACAAAAAAACTAAGTGCAAATAGAAGGGCAGAGTTCAAGTTTATTTTTTGGAGGCTTTGTTCACAAATATCTTGGGAAACTTCTGTTCCCTACAGCAAACAAATTTGTCCAGTATTTATTTTACTGTGGAAATAAAGCTTTCCACGAGAAAATACTCTTGATGTGTAGCCCTTGGATTTTCCTACCTGTTTCCTTCCTTCCTGGGGGACAAAGCTAATAAAGAAGCTGGCAATATATTAATCTTAATGGTTTCAGCAGTATGAGCGGTCATTGTAATCATGTCCATTAACCCCTGATTTTCAGGAAAAGGTGGAGAAACAGGCAACTGGACTAGAACTCATGACATCTAAAAGTAAACAGTGCTCATCTATTTCTGTGGAATTTGGGGGAAGAATTTGGTTGTGTTTTCAAATTCTTTCATACAACCATAATTAAAGCCCATGCCCTTAATTCTCAGATATTAAGCTTTCTTTTTATCCTCACATACATCTCCCTAGGAGCTGGAGCTTTAAGGAAAATACCATTTAACATGAAACTAAGGGTAAACTGGGGTTATTTTCAAGACTTTTTGGAGACATCCTGTGTACTATATTAGTGCCTTACCTAGTTATGTTGTAAAAATCAGGATACATGTATTGGTAGCTTTTAACTTAGGTTGGGGTTTTTTTATGTCTATTGCAGTTCAAGATGTCTAAAAAAATCCATGGAGGCTCCGTTGTGGAGATGCAAGGAGATGAAATGACACGGGTCATCTGGGAGCTGATTAAAGAAAAGCTGATTTTTCCTTACGTAGATCTGGATTTACACAGGTAATGGCTCTTTGACAGTCAGCTACTTTATACTGCAATTTGCTTGTGTCATTAGGCATTGATGGAGTTTCACTTAGCGCCGGAAGCATCCCCTCCAGGATTCCTCACAGCAGTGAGCAGTGAATGCTGAATTGAGAGTTAGCTTTTTTCCTGTACTGTGCTTTTAAGAAAGTCTCTCAGAGACACAGCCTGTATTTTGATCTCCTGTGTCTTGGGTTTCCAGCACCTGGGCAGTCTGCGTGACTCCCTGCAGCCTAAACAATTAGAAACATGGGGTGTTTCAGCCACTCCCTGACTTGAAGCCTAGCATCTGTGAACCCCTGAGTAGGCTTATGGCTTCTTGCCATGCCTGTTTGAACATCTGCCCAGAGGACAAAAGGGTGGTTGTAGGGCACGGACTCTGCCCTGATGGCTGTAAGCCTGAGCTCTGTTGCTGATGATGTGAGCTAACTGTTGCAATTACTCCCTGAACCTAGGCTGGGCTCCTATACTCCCTTCTGGAAAAAAAAAAACCAAATACTAGCAGCTGGGTACAGCAAAAGGGACATGCTGTCTACAGCATCTGGCCAAGCAGAACAAATAATCTCTTCCCTTTCTGGCCACCGAGCTACAACTGTTAGAGAAGCATCCAGCTACATTGCTCCTAGCCATGTGGACAGAGGCCTTCAGTGGTATCTGCCACAGTTAAACCCACAAGTCTGACCTCTTCCCCTGCTGCTGGAGACATTTGTATGCCACCTACATCAGGCTTTCTGCTTGCTGGTGTTGGGAACCAAGCAGACAGGAACTCAGCAGCATAATACATGCACACAGTCTGGAGAGCATCCCTTTTCAAAGAGGGGTGGGAGGAGGGCAAGCAAACCCCTGGCTGAGCCAGCACAATGGCTAGATTCATGTACAGCTGGCTGTGCTTCAGGGCTGTTCCATGCTGGGCACCCATTGTTCTCCAAAAGCTATTAAAACAGTGAGTATGGAAATGACCTTCCTCTGATGTTTGAAGGGAATATTGGCAGTTTTGCTGCCAGAGCGGGATTGTGGGTCCATTGTCAAAGTGGTTTTTAAGCCTAATGTAGCTTCATGTGCTCAGTACATGAAGGAAGCCAGAACCCTCAGCACAAGAGGTTTGAAATAAAGGCTCATATTCATCTGGGTATTTTGCTGCTCCATACAATTTGAATCCTCAACTGAAAGCTGCCATTGCAGGAAGCTCAAAAGGCAAGGCAGAGGAGATACTGTCCCATGCTGGCAGAAAACCTGAAGCATAAACTGAAGCTCTCCTTTCTCCAATCTCCTACCAACCTCCCCTAACAGGAGAAGTGTCACTGTAAGTCTGTTTTCTTCCAGCATTTGCTCTGGAAGAGGGATAACTTCAGTTGTGGCAGAATGCTGCAGCTACACTCTCAAGCACATATGGGGTCTTGTTTCTTTCCTTTTGAACACAAAGAAATGTGCTGGGCAGTCCTGACCGTGTCTGTGGGTTTGTTACAGCTATGACTTGGGCATTGAGCATCGTGATGCTACAAATGATAAAGTAACCGTGGAAGCTGCTGAAGCCATAAAGAAATACAATGTGGGCATAAAGTGTGCAACCATCACTCCTGATGAGAAGAGAGTGGAGGAGTTCAAGTTGAAGCAGATGTGGAAGTCTCCTAATGGCACAATTAGAAACATCCTAGGTGGCACTGTCTTCAGAGAGGCTATTATCTGCAAGAACATTCCCCGGCTGGTGTCTGGATGGGTGAAACCCATTGTCATCGGCCGTCACGCTTATGGGGATCAAGTGAGTCATTTCAGTGTTTACACCTCTTTTTGTCTCAACAGGCTTATTCCTGACTGGTACAGAGCTCCAAAGACATAGACATCTCTGTGCTTCTGCTCTGTCCCTTGCATTCCACCTGGGAGCACATACTTGCTAGCACTTTGTTTGTACTGCAACTGGCAAGTGTGGGAGAGCCTGGTTCATGCCTCTCTTCCTTGAACAGTGTCACTGTATAAACAGCATTCAGAGGCCTGTGCTTGGATTAGATAGGCCTGTACTTAGGCACTTAACTCTGCTAAGATATTGTGCATCACCTCTCCTAGAACCCTCTTCCCTACATAAGAACATTTTTAGAAAATATCCTTTACACAGCCCACCTTCTTACTTTGTAGGACTTTCTGGTGTAAAATGTTGCTCACAGCAAAAGTGGATACAAGTGAGTGATTTCTAGAAGTGGGCAAAATTGCCTTCTGTCGCTGTTGTCCCCAGGGATGGTGAAAATCATGACACGAATTCAGGTCCAGGATGAATGGGATTATTTAATTAATTATCACCTCGTTTATATAACTTGGTTCGCAGTAGCGAAATTACGTTATTGGGTGCTTGACCCTACACCTCCCAGAGTGATTGGCTGAATGCTACAATGCCTATTTCAAAATATTTTCTTCAGTGAACCAAAACAAGACCTTGCAGGTACAAGATAGAGAGTTAGTTTGCAGAAGTCTTTCACTGTTTCTCAGCTAAAGCATGAGAAAGGAAAAACTTCACAAATGCTTCAGCAGCTGGAAAATTCCTCTGCTCCTGCTTTTTAGCATCCACAGCCTTCTGTATGGGGGTGTGGTTTTGTTCTATTTTTTTTAATTTTTTTTTTTTTTTTACTGTGGTCTGCTGCTTAAACTTGCACAGCATACCTGCAGATTTGGTATCTGAACTGGGCACATCAGGCTGTGGTACAGAAGTAGGGAAACATCATTTATCAGAGCTCTCCTGACAGTGGTAGTACAGGGCTCTCGAGAACCCTGGAATGGTTCTCAGTGTTGTGCCCTTTGGGTAGCCTGGAAGACAAGAATCAGTCATACTGTTCTCCGTGGGCAATCATATGCTGTAAAGCAACCAAACATGGCAAAAGAAAAGTCTTCTAGAAAAGCCAAGTGCTTAAATAGATGGGTAAACCTGCAAACTGAGAGCAAGTCATTAGATTACCTGGGATAGGAAGGTAAAATAATAAATTTTCAAGAGGAAAATAATTGCAGAACCCTGACACTAGAAAAGAATGAGATTCAACATCCTTAAAGGTTGTGAATAATTAAGAAGGTCAAAATAATAATAGAAAACAATGGATTAAAGGGGAAGGATTGAAACCCTGCCAAAGTATGAGATTAAAGTGAAAGGAACAATATAAGAACATACAAAGGACATAGGAGCGAGACACTTCAGAACAGCTCAGGGAACAGATTCTCTTGGTAGGAGGAAAACTACATGAAAAATAATAACAAATTTCAAGGAAATGTGACTTCATACAATACTGTTCAGAGCAACTGGGAAGATGAAACATCATTTAAATACTTGAAGTTTTTAATTTCAAAGACTCATTCTACAGGTTGGCCTTTCAAATGTCATCTTGTATGATGTGTGATTCCCTGTTACTTAAGAGATCAGCAGTTGTAATGAGTGGCTTTTTTGAGGCAGAGAGGGGAGCCTTTCTACCCAGCAACCACACAACGGTCTAAATAATCTGCACTTTAAAACTTTAGTGTATCTGCAAAAGTACATACTCTGCCAGTTGATGGGGCCCAAGGATCTGTGAGTTTTTTCCCCTAAAGGGAAGGATGGCTTCTGAAACAGGCAGACTCTTGACTACTTAAGAACACAGTTTAGTGGTGCACTTGGCAGTGCTGGCTGGGTTAACTGTTGGACTTGATGATCTTAGGAGTCTTTTCCAACCTGAGTGATTCTGTGACTCCTGTCTTTCTAATCTCTAGTAAAATAATCCAATGACCATCTGGCTGAATAAAAAGTCTACTTAATGGGGTTTTTAGTACGACTGCTTTTCTGTACCCTGCCCTCCCAAATGAGGGCTGTCTTTTATGGTTCTCTCTTCCTGATAGATAAAATCATCGTGGCAATTTTTTTTTTTTTTTAACAGTACAGAGCAACTGATTTTGTGATACCTGGGCCTGGAAAAGTGGAGATGACCTACACTCCCACAGATGGAGGCAAACCAGTCACATATCTGGTCCATAACTTTGAAAGTAGGTATTTCTCTAAGTAGTGATTAAAACTACTATTTTGGATTTAATTCAACCTTGAATTATCAGTCAGATCTATTTGATGGTAAAATATGGTTTTGAGGTAGAGTGGGGGAGAAAGCTTGGGTTTTCTTCATTTATTTGTCAAGTGCTGAAAGCTCCTTGAAACCCTCTGGGATCAAAGAGGCAGATCAAGAATACAATCATATTAGACTGGCCACCTGTCATGCTCTTTATATCATGACTCTGGTAGCAGCATGTATGTTTTTCTCTCTAATCAGAGGCAAACTTGCTATGTAAAATGAGGCCTGACCTAAGGGGAGCTACGTTTGAGAACAATTCATGTGTAATTTTTTTCTGGGTTTAGTTTGTCTTACTGATCTCTGTATACCTTTGCAGTTTTTGCCCTTCTTTATGAAGCAGTCTTTTTATTTGCTCAGTAGAAATGAGAATTAACACTTACTCTTGTAAGGTGGAAAGAAGATTTTACAAGGATGCCCCTGACTGCGTAGGCTGTAACTTTTAACAGATGCAGTCCCAGAGGTTTTGGTGTCCCTCCTATCCCTATTGCTGGTGCTGGTTGCAGACATTGCTAGGCTCAGGAGGACTTTGTTGCATGGAAGCAGTTACACATATGTTGCCAGCACTCAGGCTCTTTTCTCTAGGGGGAGGATTCAGGAAAACATAATATAGGTTATCTCTCTTGTCTATCATTGCTCAAAGGGTTCAGGATTTTAAGTCTTATGGTGATCTATTTGTGAGTGTGCAGTGTTTTAGTTTTAGCTACCAAAAAAAATGAAGTCCATGTAAACCACAGCATCCTTGTTTGTGTGCAGTTAGTTTGGCAAACAGATACCAGGATTGACGTATGACCCTCATTTGTAATACTTGATTTCTCTGGCATTCTTGCTCGTAAGAGCCTATATCTCTACCATCTCTTCTGGCATATCCTTTCATCTGGAGTTCACCTGCTTCACTGCCAGTCCTAATCTGTTTTCATTTGATAGGTGGCTGGTGAGCCTGTGTTGAAGATGGGCGGCCATCCAGCTGCCAGTCTGATTTGCTGCTCTGCGTTGCATCAGCGAGCAGAAAGCAAGGAAGTGCAAAGATGACAGATTACTGCTGTTGCTCTGGGGAACTGTCCTCCCCATGGGTAACTGTTGTGCCCAGCATGTCTCCCAAATGATTAAGGGAAGGTTGTCTTTTTGCTGTACTAATATGTTCAACCTTGACACTGAATCAAGAGATTTTTAGTAGGCAGTAGAATTGTATGATTGCAATAAAGATTTTTTTTTTTTACATGTATGAAAATAGCTCTTTGAATAAAACTTAGAGCTGTCATCCAGCAACCATGAAATCATGGCTCCTGAGGGGACAGTCTCTGTAGCTGATCACACCCTGTACTGTCCTTGACTCCATAGGGAAGGTACAGGGACAACATGTATTTTCACTGGTAACAACAGGAATTTCATTCTCTGTCAGTATCAACTTTAAATTACATTGCTATCTTGGCAAGCAGATAAACCTCCTCTGGCTTCCCCTGTTCATTCTGCATGTATGTCCATGTAGTAACAACCACCAGGAGGTAAGGACAAATGGATATTAGGAAAGGTATTTTTAAAAAGTCTGGGTTGTTTCCAGAGCAAAGATCCCTGATAGAGTATTGTACAAAAACTAGATAGATGGTGGTAGTGAGGTGCTTAAAATTAAGTACTTGGTATCTGCTTTTCACTAGAAACACAGAGCTGTGCTCTGAAAATGACAAAGCTTTCTCATGAAGCTCTAGACCCTGCTTTCACCCACAATCATCCTCTTCCATGATCTGAGTGCTTCTTGCAGCTGGGCTGCAAGTTCAGCACGCTTCCATTTGTGCTTCTAACACATCTGCCTAACACAGTCTAAGTCGTGTGAATGTTTTTAGTTCCTCAGAGCCTTCTCAGGACTTGCCTGAGCACCCACACAACTGGCACGTTTTTCCCACAACTTGCTAGACGTGAGCCTGAGTGGGTGGATCAAAGCTGCAGGGTAGGCCCCACATGTGCTGAAAAAAATGCAGGAATTCATGCAGAGTCTTGTTTACCTGAGCTAGGCAAAGTAGTCTTTGACTGCTGGAGTTAGTTCTGAAGGTGCAAAGCATTTAAGGTGTGAGCACATCCATTTCTGGCTTTGACTGAGACCTCCTGCTCCAAACTGCTACCTTCTGCTTTGATAGAAGAAGACTGTATTACTTAAATGGCTAGTAGGAGTTCAAGCACACTCGCTTCTGTCACAGTTTTGCTGCTTAGGCTGGATTAGAACAAAACTTCTTAGAGGGATTAGATCACATTATTAAGATGTACTTACTGTAAAACAAAACCACCTTCCTATCCATGTGTCACAGAACTGCTGGAGCTTTGAGCTGATAGTGCAAAGCAAATCTTCTCCTGAAAGAACCAGCCTTAAATTGAGAACTAGATTAAAACACATGGGGAGAGCACCAGCCTACCTGCCAGCCAAAGTCTGCTACGGGGAGAATAAAATTCTTAACTAAAACTAAATCTAGTTGATTCCTATCTGTTCTTCCTCCACTAACAGGCTGTGGTGGCGTAGCCATGGGAATGTACAATCTTGACCAGTCTATAAAGGATTTTGCCCACAGTTCCTTCCAAATGGCACTGTCTAAAGGCTGGCCCCTCTACATGAGCACCAAGAACACCATTCTGAAGAGATATGATGGCCGCTTCAAAGACATCTTCCAAGAGATCTATGACAGGTAATTAGTTGTGTACTTCCTACTGCAATGCATAAGTCTGCAGCAGGAACATCCCCTCCAGCCTTGTGAGTTGCTTTTTCAGACCTTCAGCAACACTTTGAGGGCACCAGGGATGCCGTCTCTATCACAGTGTCCCTTGTCCTGCAAGGCATAGTACTCAATGTTGAAAGCTCTGCTAAATGTGGCTGTGGTGTCCATCTCTTCTAATAGAGTTACAGATTCTCTGTGGGTGCCTCTGTGACTCTGAAGCAGCCATGCTGTAGCCTAGCAAAGCAGACAAGGGAAAAAAGAGTAAAGAGAATGTGATTTTTTTGTTGGTTTTGGTCTTATCTCTTTGCACCTCTGTATGCACAAACTCTGCAATCCCTGTTTATATGACAAAGGTGTTTTGTTTTTTGTTTCCCAGAGAATACAAGTCCCAGTTTGAAGCCAAAAAGATTTGGTATGAGCACAGGCTCATTGATGACATGGTTGCTCAGGCTCTGAAGTCTGAAGGAGGCTTTGTCTGGGCCTGCAAGAACTATGATGGGGATGTACAGTCTGACTCTGTTGCACAAGGTATGAGGTGCTTCCTGTGCCACACTGAAGTAGGCTTAGTGGTAGTCTCTTGTGTCCTTCTGTCACATCTTATGGAATGGCCCAGGAGGTGGTGTTGGGTGTCAGAATTTGTATTTCAAATCTGTGGCCAGTGATGGAGGTATCAGGCACTCAAAAAAATTCTGATTTTGCTTTTACAAGAAAATCTATTGAATGTAGACTCTGTAGTTGTATTTATTTGCAGGAGTGAAGTTCCTACCAGCATGATAGCTGGTAGGCTTTCTATTCTAATGGACAGTATCTATACAGCTGGTTCTGTCTCACTGACGGCTTGAGTTAAGCTGACTGCTGATGAGTGTGAGGGAAGGTGCTCTATAGATCAGTAAGAAAACCTTCAGGACCTAAAGCTACCTGTCAGGTGTAAAGAGAGAGATTGATATGTTTAACTTTACATTTTTGTAGTGCTTGATCAAAATCCCATATAACCAAGGTGCCTGTTGCCAAAACAAATACAGATACAGAATTCCACAGGATGAGATGTGTGGCTTTATGTAATATGCTCTTTCTGAAGTAATGCCACTAAACTGCCTCCCACAGAACAAGGATGTGTGTTGGACTACTAAACAAAGCAGCTTTCAAAGATGCAGGTCTCTGAAACCTATAGGGTTAGAAGTGGTGTGAATGTCCAATATCAGAAGCTGCTGGTTCCTCTCACAAGAGCAGATGCTCTTGATAATAAGTTGGTTTGTTATCACCCTGTGTGGAAGACAAGCAACACTTACTGTTCTCTTACTGTACATTTTCAGTAGAAATCTGTCCAGCAAATTAGGTGACAGTACTAATTCTCTTTAAATGGTGCAGAATGTCTGTGTATGTATATCTCATGGTTCAGTAGCACTTCTTGTTCAGATGAACTGTTATTTCAGTCTGTAGGGACTTGCCAGTTGGTTGCAGAAGCACTACTGCAACTGTGCTGTTCAGGGACTTTCACGTCAGTGGGAGGATGTAGGGGGACTGTAGGATGGGGAGATTAAGGGGAATTTGACGGAGCTGTCCAAAGGAGACACTGAACTTTTGAAACTTGTATTCTGTAGGCTATGGCTCTCTGGGGATGATGACCAGCGTGCTGATCTGCCCTGATGGCAAGACTGTTGAAGCAGAAGCTGCTCATGGGACAGTTACTCGTCACTACCGCATGCACCAGAAAGGCCAAGAAACCTCCACTAACCCCATTGGTGAGCTGCTTTTCACTGCCCTTCATCATCTCTACACATGAAAGAACAAGTTTAGAGTAAGAACATCTGCACCCTTTCTGCAGACAGTTGCACCAATGAGTGGTGAAACTTGCAGTTCATAATGCATTTTTCTTCTCGAGACTGTGACAACCCTTAAGGGGAAGGAAGCACCTAAGGTTCTTAAATGCTCATTGGTCAAAAGAAACTACAAAAGTCAGAGGGTCTGCAAACAATCAGAAAGTAAATTAGTAAGCTACACACTTGCATGGAAATTGCTGTGTTAGTCCCTGATCTACAATATAAGCACACTGCAGTGGGTTTTGGATAAAGGGGCAGGGTGAAAGGGAAGAGAGGAATTAAAGAGGGAAAGATGAATTAAAGTAAGAAAGGAAAAGAGAAAAAGAGAAAAAAAGAGAGAATTAAAGAAAAAGAGGATAAATGAGAGAGAAAAAGAGATCACCAATCCTGGTTACAGCATTGATCTATCTGAGGGGATGCCAGTCCTGTTTTCAGTGCTGATAAGTGGCGATCCAGCTGCATTGGTCTGGCTGATGAGATGTCCAGGGCCCTGGGGGCACCACCTGGGCTTGGGGTGGGGGGAGGGTACCTTTTTATGGACAGGTTTCTTGCTTTCTGTGTAGATTAGTCATCAAGTGCAGTCCATTCTTTCAGGCCTGTCTGGAAATGGGTCAGAGGGCTTTTGGGGTCTTTGGTCTCAATCCCCCCCTATACGCCATGCCCACTTCCTGCCACTCATTCTTGTGCTTGCACTGTACTGTGTTGTGGTTCTTCCTCACAGAAAAATGCTCTCCTGTCTCCACCTGGCCCCCCTTCTCCAGTCAAATCTTGTTCTTTCTCATGGCATGTCAGTACCAACAATCTGTGCTTGGCTCCACAGCCATCCATTTATCAGTGTTTGAGGCACACACATTAGTCCCTTCTCTTGAGATGAGTTCAGTTGGTCAGAGCATGGTGCTAATGACACCAAGGTTGTGGGTTCAATCCCTATGTGGACCATTCACCTAAGAGTTAGACTCGATGATCCTTCTGTGTCCCTTGCAACTCGGACTATTCTGTGATTCCATGTGGATCTTCTGGAAATGAAGAGCTCCAAAAGATCTCACTGTGGGCTGCTGTTTAAAGGGTTGTTAGAGAGTAGGGTGTAGTATGCATTAGCTCCTTACAGTCAAGAGCTCAAGGGGTCTCACTTTGAATCACTGTTTATGGGGTTGCAAGAGAGTGGGCTTTAGTCATAGTAGTTTTCCATCCTGGCAGCAACTCAAGTCAACGACTTTCTTTGAAAGTTCAGTAACAAAAATATTATTCAACTTGGGTTGTTTTTCAAGCAAGAAAAATACATTTCAAAGGCTGTTCATTAAAAAAATGTGCTCACTAGACACCGCTAGTTCTTGGGTTTCTGACAAGCTTGAGAAGGGCATAGTCCAGGGGTGGTTTGTCAAGGCCAAGGCCTAACGAGTATTTCTCAGATAACAGTGTGGCCTGAGGGAGGCAAGGGAATACACCCCCACAGTCCCTCCTGTGACTTAAGCCAGCTTCTCTGGGCCTCTACAGACACAGCCTAAAGCAAAAAACAGGCTGGAATGGAGTGGGTGCAAGGGATAAGCTAGACCTAACCTAGCTTTGAGGTATGCACTCACTCTTCAGGAAACAATTGGCTTATTGGTTTATTGGTGTATTGATTTATACAAGGCCTTAAGGTTTAGGTTGGTTGTTTTTTATTTTACTCCTCTTTCTGATGGCTCAGAAGACCCAACCACACCCCAAGCCATGTACACACTCAAAGTGTAAGTGCACTTGGAATGGGACATGAGGGAAGGAATCCTCTAAATTTGCATAGAGACCAGAGCATAATGTAGTATAAGGAAATGGACTGCACCCTTCTATTCCAATGTTCTGTGTAACTACAGAGTCCTACCATGTGTCATTCCTTCTGACTTGGGCAGGAGGAAAATACAATGATGTGCATAGATTACTGGAGGCGGTGAGTAGTTTCTGAGGTCTGCTTTTTTTTTAGAGTTGGATGAAAGGCAGAGGATACCTAGAAGAAGATAAGTGTTCTCTTTCCCATACTAGATTTTCTATCTTTTTTTTTTCCATCTGCTTTCAGTTTTATTGATATTAAAAAATCCAATTATTGTTCCACATGATGATTTAGAGCAACTTTCAGGAAGTTCTAGAAGGATAGAATAACCTAGTGTTCTCTCTCAGCCTCCATCTTTGCATGGACAAGAGGCCTCGCTCACCGAGCTAAGTTAGACAACAACACTAGCCTCAGGAACTTTGCAGTTGCCCTGGAAGAAGTCTGCATTGAGACCATTGAATCTGGCTTCATGACAAAGGACCTTGCTGCCTGCATCAAAGGCCTGCCTAAGTAAGTGTATGAAGTAACCAGCTACGCTTAGAGGAGGCTGTTTTACTTGGTGGTTCTGAAGAGCATCTGCTGGAACATTATTTTAATATGGTAAAGAACAGGAGTCTGTCTCACAGAGCTTACCTGTTCCCAGTGCTGTACAAACAGAACATGAGACACTTCCTGACCCAAGCAGCTTAGTCCAGATTGCTCTCTCTCTGCTATTGTACTGAATGAATGGGGAAAAAAGTAAAGTAGGAACTGCAAAGATTCTTTTTTTATGACAATCTAGCTATGTTGGCCAGATCCTAATAAATGAAGAAGACCTACATAAAGGAAAAATATCACCTGGCTACCTCTTCCCTGGAGCCTTTTGGCAAATAAACCCCAGCCTGATGAGTAGGAGAGAACTATTTTGGTTTTAGAGGGAAGACATAAAGTTCTTTGAACAGTCTTCCCCTGCTTTGATTATTTGAGAGTCTGTACAACTAATGTCTATCTTGTTTTGTTTCCCCTGCCAGTGTCACACGCTCTGATTACCTGAACACCTTTGAGTTCATGGACAAGCTTGCTGAAAACTTGAAGCGGAAGCTGGCCTCTCTGCCCAAGGCTTAAGGCATGGGTCCTACTCAAGCTCCTCTAGCAAAGTGTCTCCCACTTACACCAGGGTATAAGTGGCACTGTATCGTACTTTGTTGTGCTTCTTTTAGGCTGTTCTTCAGCTTTGACCCTCCGATATTATCACACTGGTAGATACTTCCTATCAGAATCATCTCTTTGCCCAATTACTCATTTTTCTCTTGATTTTCTGTCTGATGCTCTTTCTGCTCACACTTGAGTCATCTTGCAAATCACAGGCACTTGAAGTCTCTTTCTTCAAGAAAAGTGAATTTTGTAGACTGGAATCACCTGAGGGACCTTCATGACTTGAGAAGGTATGAGCTGGGGGTTTGAGCAAGCTCTCCATACTTTGCATCTCAAAGATAGGTCCCTTCTTAACCTGTTGCATTAAGTCAACACTTTCAAGACTCTGCAGCTGTGCTGGATTCACCACATATGTACTTCCAAAGTTTTGGACTCCATCAGGACAGTGGGAATGGTGCTCCACACTACAGTCTCTATTCTTCCTGCCAAAAGTCCCCACACACGCCTTCTGCCCCATCTCACAGACTTCAGTCTCACTTGCAACTTTTGGTTGAAGAAGCTTTGCATTTTGAGCACATTCTTCACCTTGAGATCTATCAGGACTACTTTCTGCATTGTTTTTAATTGCAGTTGTTTTCTTTTTTCCTGTTCTTGGTTTTTTTAGCAGTTGTTTTCTCATCAGTTTTAGTTTAATAGGCTCCCTCCAGGGTACAAACATTCACCCATGATTGCTCAATCTTGCTGAATTTTTAGTCAGTCTCACTCCCCCCAGATGTGAAACTGTACCAATATATAGATGATACTCTAATTGAAGGAGGTTCCCATGAAAAGGTGGGAGAAGCAGCAGCAATATGGGAAGCATTACATTAAGAAGAAATTGAAATTTTGCCTGAAAAATGTCAAGGATGAAGTAAAGAAACAAAATTTTTCAGTACTTGGTAGATGCAGGCAGTGGCAGTAATTCCTCCAGACACTTTAAAGGAATTAGAAGAAATACAAGTGCCCCCATCAAAGAATGAATTAGGAGCATTAATGGGAACTGTAGGATATCGGAGACAACACGTACCTGGATTTTCTATCATTGCTCGTATAAGTGGCTCTGTATCATGCTTTGTTGTGTAACATTTCAAACACTAGATAAAAATAAACATAGACACTTTTTCAATTTTTAGAAAATTATGTTTTCTGAAACCCTTTGAGCTGCTGGGCTAAGCCCTACTTTTGCTAAGCAGATGAATTTTATAAAAGCTTGGCATGGGGCTGGATTCCTAATTTTGTTCACAGCAGACCTGAGGTTTCTGTCCATGACTTTGATGTTTATCTCTTCCTCAGTCTAAAAGCCAGTTTGTGTCACAACTCTGGTCAAACCAGTGGTGACCTACTGCCCAACAGACCTTAGAAATGAGAACCGTCCTCCTCTCTCCAGTACTTCCCAGTGAGTGTGAGCTGAGGGCTATGCCAGCTCTACTGCAGCCCTCCTGAATTTATCTTAGTGCCAACCAGAGCACAGTATCCTGATACCAAGGGATTTAGTTCCATTGCTACAGTCAGGACTGTAGCATTTGAGTAGCACTTAGTAAATGCTGGAAACAAGCCTCATAGGCTAAGAGCCTACCAAAGCCATGCTGCAGTGTCTAAATGCCGGCCGTGCATTTAGTTATGCTCCTTCTGACTGGATGTGAAGCATAGGAACTGTTAACCTCTTCCCTCACCCCACACTTCATAAAGGTGCAAACTTTTCTCCAGTTGTTTGGGCTATTACTTACCCTTGTTGTCTTACAGCAAGTCAGATCATGACTGTGAAAACTTATTCCATCCATGGTTGTGTGTTGGGTTTTTTTTTTAAGGAATATTTTTAATTCAGACTAAAATAAAAGCCAATTAACATTCTTTGTGTCATTCCTTTGTGTGATTAGCAGGTATGGGGAAATCCTGCCTCAGAGAGAGATGCCAGTAGCTTTCAGCACGGTCCAGTACACACTGGGACAAACTGCTGGAATGTGATATAAACACAAAATATGTCCCTTCTTAAGAGTTTTAATTTGTTCTGGCCCAGGGAAAGCTGTGATGTGTAGTGTCATGGTAAGAATCAGGTAATGTACAAAAATTCAAAGATACCACTTGTATTGAAGTTTTATTTGAGGAGTAATATAAACTGATACATCATCGCTCAGCAAAACAAACTGGTTACACATGAACAAACTCTCCCCCTCCAACTGACTACTATACAGGTGGTGATTAGGATAGAGGTACCAATGTTAGACTAGGGCAGCTAGTATTAACATGTGTTTGAAGCACAGCTCTGTAACTGCTAGCAGCTGTCTCTGTACCTTCAATATGAACAACTACAGTCTATTATTCTGTTATTAGCACAAGCACATAAGTGCAGCTGGAAAAAGTCCCATTTCTGACCCACAGAGGCAATCAAAACAATTACTGGGAACAGTTGGAGATCTGTGTTCCTGCCTGGCTTCTGTCATCAGTGGGTCAACACAAGCAGGTTCTAATACAACAGCACCTTTAACAAATTCCCGGTTATTTACTAGCTCCTACCTGGCTTCCAGAGTTACAGAGTACCAGAGAAAGCATGGTAACTTCCAGAAAACTGAACAAATAAATAAGAGGGCATTTTTAAATCTTGGGCTTTTTGTTTCCTAGTTTTAATAACCTAACAGTACAGCTTAAATGTAAGCTAGGTAGTAGCATTTACCTGACTGCAGATGACACTATTTTCCCTCTACTACTGAAGTTTCCATCTTCTGGAGTGCTCTGAGTACAGCAAGTACAGCAAGACTCAGCCTATCCTCATGAACTGCTGGATGTTGTTGAAGTGCTGAGGAGAAGCAGTAAGTATGGTCAGAAGAAAAGAGCAGCCCTCTCCCTGCTCCACCACAAAGAGGAAACACTTTTCCTGCTTCCAAAGGGGCACATTTCCTTCCCTTTTACTACCAGTCTGATTTCTTCTTTTCCCCACTATTCTCTCAAACATTTAGAATCAATAACCTTCAAAGTTACACCAGTAGACCCTAAAAAAAGCAAGTGCTGGAAGCCAGTGGATGCTCAGTCTGCAATGGAAGAGTACAGGATTTCCTGAAACACAACTGACCCCATCTGGAGTACTGTGTCCAGCTCTGTGATTCCCAGCTTAAGAGGGACATGGACCTGTTGGAGCAAAGCCAGAGGAGGGACACAATGCTGTTCAGAGGGCTGAAGTACCTCTCTCCTATGAAGACAGGCTGAGAGAGTTGGGGTTGTTCAGCCTTGAAAACAGAAGGTGCCAAGGAGACCTTATCACATCTTCCACTACCTCAAGGGGCTACAAGAAGGCTGAAGGGGCAAGAAGTGATAGGAAAAGGGGGAGATGTTTTTAAACAGCTCTGTCCCACGGGACCCTCTCCTCCAATCACCTTTCCTGTAGCAATACTCAGAACGTTTGAGACAAAACATGCTTAGGTCTGGTCCTAAGCTCCCTGTGTTTCAAATATTCCTTAATGTTGGTTGGTATAGGGCTCGTCTTCTGCTGCAGAGAGCTTTACTCCTCCCTGGCAGACAGGGGGAGAGAACAGGAAGGAAACAGAAGATAGCAAGTGGCTAATCATACAGCACATAAGGGCCATGTTCATCATTAAAACACACATCCATCAGTTTGTGTCAACCACTTTCCCCACCCCATGAGTCCCAAAGATTTCAAAACAGAAGAAATCCACGTTACAAGGCTAAATTTGTTGAATTGGTCCTTGGGTTGCCTTAATTGGAATAGTTCAACTGCCTGGTCAGTCACCTCCATCTTTGCTCGGGCCTCTGCATTCAAAGTTGTAGCCTTGTGGCTAAACACACAAGCTTCTAGGACCTTGGGAGCTGCCTTTCAACCACTATTCTAATCCTGATTCATTTCTGTTGACTGCGTTGGCAGTGGGATATCCTTCAGGAAGCTGTTCTTTGTCCTCTTTCATCTTCTTGGCCATTCCCTTGGCTTTGACAGGCTTCTTTTTTCTTTTGTAGAGAGGAGAGTGGAGGAACTCCGTGTCTGTAAATGGGTCACCCTGCCTCAGTTTCCTGCAGAACCAAAAGGATTACACTGAAACAACAAGTGTGCCTTGAATACATGTATTTTAGTCCCTAAAGTTTCTGATTTTACTGTAATGCTTCCTCATAAGATGATTAAGTAGTACAGTTTGTTTCTTGTCCAGTACAGAGTACCTTCTGACACAATATAACCAGCTATTCACAGAAAGTTCAAACTGACACTTTTCAGGGAAAAACACACCCAGTAACATAACAACAAAGTCGTCATTTTAGGAGCACGTGGTTCTGTGCAATAGCCATTGGATGTGCTGAATCTACAGTTTCTTAAGGAAAAGATGCAGCTATTTGTTTAGGTACCATATCTGCTAGTGAACTTAGATACAGCCTGCTCTCAGGAGGAAAGTATTACTCAGGTGTGTAAAATTTTAGTCGTCACAGAATGTAAATGAAATCAGGGCTTTTGCTGAGCTGTCTTTATTTAGCCTGTATTTTATCCTTGTGCTACTGCCTCATTAGCACTGGAGTACCACAGATGCAGTCTGCCAAGAGGTGGGCTCATTTCAACAAGTAAAATAACATCTTTGGTAGCTTGTTACCAGAAGCCTAAACATCTGTGCATGCTGATGCAGAATTCTGGAATAACACAGTGTTAGAAGAGGAGGGTCACAGAACACAAAGGGTAAGAAGAACTTTAAACAAAGCAACAGAGGGTCCAGCCCTGGAGAGTGAGTATATGAGAGCAGAGCAGGGGTTGCAGCATGGGAACAGACTTTGGAAGGAATCATTTAAAGCCCAACCTATTGATTGGTGGCTCTTTGTAGCAGGTTGGCTTCCGTTTCCGCCTGGATGAGCACCCTGATGCTTCCTCCGAGCTGGAGTAAGACACAACCCTGGCACTGTTCAAGTCCCGTAGTGGCCTGATATCTGCAAAGGGAGACATTCACATGGTTTGATCAAAGTGATTCCAAATAATTTCCAGATATCCTAAGAAGTAACAGCTGTCAAATAGAAAGGTTTCTCTGAATGTGCACAGTCCAGAATCCAATCATATTCCCACTAAACTCAGGAGACCATTTTAATCCAAAAATACCAGACGTGGTCCTCAGAAGTCAGCTCATAAATCAAATTAGGTCCCTCAGTGAAAAAATACAGATCACTAATATTGATAGTATCATGGTCCCTGGTGTAGTAGAAAAATGATATAAAAACTCTATTTGATAGCTGTAATGCCCAGGAGCTTACAGCCTGGACGAGACAGCAAGCTTATGGCACACAACCAACCTACCAGCAACCTACCAACTTCCAGCAAGACCCAGGATCATGCCAGTGGTCACTGCACCTTTCCAAGTAGAGTCAGCCAAAAGGAGAAGGGCAGGAGAACCCTCCCTCACTACAAAGTACAGCCCACTCCAGTTTGTCAACAGCTACAGAAAGAAAAACCTCACAAAACTACTCTCTTTACAGAGCATCCATTAACAGCAAACTCTTACCAGCCCAGGGATACACCCTCCAAATCCTTTTTAAAAACAAACAAAAAAAAAAAAAAAACCACAACCAAAATAACTTAGGTTGGCTCCTGGTTCATTTCCAGTGAAGATATCACCTAGAGGTATGAAGTCTGACACCTTGCAGCATTCTAGACCAAAAATTTGTCATCGTCTCGATATTTTGTGTCCCAATAATACTGACTGACTCTAGTAGGCAGGGTCAGCATCAAATGAGACTTTTCAACTGCTTGAGTACTTAATTTTCTAAATTAATAGGTATGCCCTGTAGATAACAAGAGTGCTAAAACAAGATGCAGCACATGCTGCTAGTCTTGTGCCAATATCTACACATGGACAAGTGGACAGAAATTCTCATAGGAATGCTGATAAACTAGAAGCAAATGCAGCTACAGAAATGACTGGCCAGCACAAGTAGAAGAATAAATGGTGTACTGGAGACTGATCTTTAACTCTGAAAAAAGAGAGGAGAGGAAGGAAAATGTAAGTGCTTGCTCCATGGATTTTTTGCCCTCCTCTCGAAACACAAGTACTTTCCCCAGCTTACCACCTACCAGGTTCCTGTGAAGGTGACCTCCAAGAACTTGACTGGACTTGGTTCCTTTCCCCGGGTGTTTTCTCTGCAGTCTTTTCTTCAAATATCAGGGAGTTTTTTGACCAAACAGGGGATTTTGCTGGCATTCTGTTGCCCTCAGTACTTAAGCTCTTGGAAACTGGTACTTCTGTAAGTCTGGAGCTGACAGGCAGAACTGCAGAACTGGTCACATAGGAGGATTCAAGACTGTGTGAAAGGTCAGTAAGACTATCTGCAAGTGATGTCTCAGGTAGCTGCTCCTCCAGGAAAGCATCTGGCTCAGACAGCAGATGTGTAATGCAGGAAAACTTCCCCAGCAGGACTGTTTGCTTGGATGCAAGTTCTGTGGAACTTCCAATGAGAACCTTGGCACCATGACTTTTTCTGGCCAGGGAATCGATCTCTGGTGGTGGAGAGTTACTCCTCTTCCTCGGAGACTTGGGTTTGCAAGAGGCTTCTTTTTTCAAAGCATTCATGTTGTTGTCAACTTCACCTTGCCCTTTTTCTTTAAGGCCGCCTGTCTGTTTTTTATTGCTCTTTTGATTGCTCTTAGCAGCTCTGGGGATTTTGCTGCCTTTGCTCCCAGGAACAGACCTGGGAGGCACATTTTCATCCCCTTCAAATTCTGTCTGGAAACAACCCAAGTTTCCTGCGAGATCCAAAGGATGGACAATATAAGTTTTCCTGCGTGGTTTAAGATTACCTGGCAAATCCTTTGTGCTCTCATTAGCTACTCCTTGAACATCTATACAGGGACTAAAAATATCAACTTCATTTCTCTGATCACAATTGCTTTCCCTGACAGTCTTCCTGCTTGTTTGGCTTCTTTTAGGCCGTTCTTCAACTTTGGCCTCTGGTATTATCACACAGTTTGGCAGATACTCCTCATCAGAATCATCTCTTTGCCCAATTACCCTAGTTTTTCTGTTGGCTTTCTGTCTGATGCTCTTTCTGCTCACACTTGAGAATTGTGTAGAATTTTGTAGACTGGAATCACCTGAGGGACCTTCATGACTTGAGAAGGTATGAGCTGGGGGTTTGAGCAAGCTCTCCATACTTTGCATCTCAAAGATAGGTCCCTTCTTAACCTGTTGCATTAAGTCAACACTTTCAAGACTCTGCAGCTGTGCTGGATTCACCACATATGTACTTCCAAAGTTTTGGACTCCATCAGGACAGTGGGAATGGTGCTCCACACTACAGTCTCTATTCTTCCTGCCAAAAGTCCCCACACACGCCTTCTGCCCCATCTCACAGACTTCAGTCTCACTTGCAACTTTTGGTTGAAGAAGCTTTGCATTTTGAGCACATTCTTCACCTTGAGATCTATCAGGACTACTTTCTGCATTGTTTTTAATTGCAGTTGTTTTCTTTTTTCCTGTTCTTGCTTTTTTAACAGTCTTTCTCTCTCCAGTTTTACAACTACCTTTGCTTTTAACCTTTACAGGAACAAACTCAGGGACTTGGCTATAGCTGGGGTCTGTTTCAACACCACACCCCATTTCTTTTGTCTGTAGCTGCTCACAGAAAGTCTCTTTACCCACAGAGTTTCTATGAGAAATAACAGCAGTTTGAGTAGGTGAAGCCGGGGGACTGGGAGATCTCAGCTGCTGCTGTGTGTTGTTCTTGCTGGAGCTGCTGTTGTCCTGTGCAGTACTACCCCCTGCTGCCTGAGTGGAACTGCCATGTGGGAAGATATCCAGACCAGAAGATGGAGTGCTTGTAGCAAACAGGGTGGAACGCTTTCTCCTCTGAGTAACATGCCCTTTTGACAGATGATCAAACAAATCTTTTGCCATCTCATCAGCCTCATATGAAAGAGTATGACCTTCCCAGGCAAGTGCTGGCAAATTGTCGAGATTTTGTTCAGTAGTGCACAAGACCTCTGTTGGAAAGAAAAATTTCTTTTCTAAGGCTGAGAAATGAAGCAGGTAAACGCCATCTTTCCCCATACCACTAAAAGCCTTGTTCCATACACTGTCACAAATCCAGAGCATAGAAAAAGCATGATTTTGTCTCTACAGGGACTCCCCAAACTTACTGTGTACCAGAGTTGTTCAGCTGGCTTCCCTCTGAACAAAAGGGCAGCTCAAAGCAAGATCCCTTAACCAGCTGTAATACTTAGGAACACTCATGATCTGTATAAGAGTTACAATTTATATGGCAAATCCACAAGAAACAGTTGTGCACCTAGTCAGATTCTGCAACTTTGCACATCTCTGAAAATCTTATGTAAGCTCAGTACCTATTACTCAAGAAGCCTGATTTACAAGCTTGAAGTACTGCAAATGTGCCACATATCCCTCTGAAGACACTGATTCTGGAGTATACATAACTCCAGCAATAACAGCCCCAGTGGAGCATGTAGTTCCTACCAGTCATTGGGAGCTGCTGGAGTTGTGGTTGAGAGCTAACTAGAGCCATGGCACTCATGCATTTCTGAGTACAGACAAAAAGTCCTACCAGAAGAACAGCAAAAGATGCAAATTTACCTCCAAAGATGCAAGAGTCAGGAAAAGCCTCCTCTGTTGCCATTGCTTCAGTCACCTTCTTGTCATTCTCTTCCTGATGGAACTGAGGCTTCTCGTTGTGCTGCAGTGGCAAAGTATCTTTGGAGGCACTGGGTACAATTTTCAGGGGCTCATTAGAAGCAGATCTCTGAAGTTCTCCTGCATTAGAAGCAGGTCTCTGAAATTGTCCTGAGGATGTGAGTACTGCTGTGGAGCTGCCACCTTGCTGTTCTGCATCACGTAGCTTGGAAATGGGCACTCTCATCGGTATCTGTGTAACCCTGGTGAGAAGGAATAATAGCAATGGATTATGTTTCACAGGCCCCAGAATCCAGCAGACTAACTACAGGCCATGTGTGGGCAGCTCCAAGGACTGGCCTGTCTTCAAAGGGGAGACTGGACAAAGGAGAAACAGGACTTCAAATATACTTTAAGAGATGCTGCTCTGACCATCTTTCCAGAATGCAAGCTTACATCATACAAGCAAGTGACTACTAAGCATTTTTATGTCACAAACATCAAAGTAGCCAGCTATGGCACTCACTCACTCAAGCAAATCTTGCCGTGCTCCCCAGCTACAAAGAGAAAATTGCCTAAAAGTAACACAGTCTCAAAGAAAGGAAGTTAAAAAGACCACTTTTTGCACAGATTCAGCATTAGGACAAGGAGTGGCAATAAGAAGGCAGAATAAAGGAAAGGATCACGCAGTGGTGGTTCAGAGTAGAGAGCTCATGTAAAACTGGCAGCTGGGCACACACATAAAACACAAGAAGTTTAGCATATAGAAATTCAGGACAAGCTTGGTGGTATCATTTTAAAGCCCACCTCAGAAGCTGACCATCTGCAATATCATCGGCCCAGCTATCTTCAGTCATGCTGCTCTTCTGGCCACTGGACATGGATGCAGGATTTGTATGGAACTGGAAAGAAGAGAAATAGAGGAATGATTTAAAGTTCTTGAAATCCCTCATGCAGCCTCCTGCACAGAAACAGCAGAAGCTCAGTTTCTCTGGAAAGTATGTAAAGTACTGCCAGCAACCCTCTCACATTAAGGAATAAATTATGGAATAAATTGCAGCAGAATTAGATTGTGTCTCCACGGCCTAAGAATGAAGTTAAACTAGTTCAGATAATCTGAGACTAGGAAGCAGGAATATTTTCCCATCCACCCACAAGACAAGACACAGGGAAAGTGTCCTGTTCCCTATCCCAAGTTGCCATGGCAATACTTTAAAAAACAAATTGAAAAGAAGTCACAACCTGTCAGAACAGAAGAGCCTACTGGAAAATATAGCCAATAATCCAGAGGAAAACAGTTTAAAACTGTAGCTCTTCCTACAGAAAAAGTTACCCTGGAAATCCTTAACACCAAACTAAAAATAAGGACATAGCCAGCACAACTCAAGCAACCAAAGAATAACAGGTGAAGCGTTCAACACTGAAGTGAGCAGGCAACACAAAGCAAAAGACACAGAAAAACACAGCCCCCTTCCCAGAACAGTGTGCTCCTTTTTCCCATGGTTTACCTCAAGCAGCTCAGCCGTCTTAACTGCAGCCATAAGATTGTCCATTTTTTTCAACATATTATTCTGTATTGAGGTAATAAAGAGAGAGAAGCCATAAAGACATTCAATCAAAACATCTATTCCAACAAGGATACTAGTAGCCAGAGCAAGGCTTGTTCTGGGGAGAACACAGCTTGGAAACAAAAATAAGCAAATGAATGGTGACCTTTTCTATATGTCAAGAATTCAGACATTCAACAACAGCTCAATCCTCCCACAGTTGAGATGCTAGTGCTGCACACCTTGCCTAGCACCCCTCCCCATGCCAGCCACACTGTTAGTGCCATACCAGGAAGGAAAGCCTGTGCCGCAGCACAGCGTTCTGGAAGTGGCACTGCTTCACCTCCTTCTGTAAGATGATCTTCTCCTGGGTGAGCCGCTGTGCGTTGGCTTTCTCCGCATTGAGGGCCAGAGCCAATGCTTTATTGTTCTGCTTTAGGGAGACTTTCATAGTGGAGGAGTTGTCTGTGAGAGACAGAGCAGTATCACACACCATCAGCATCCAAGGTCTCATCCATACTTCTCCCCTCGTCATAATTCTTTCTCTTCCCAGACCAGCCTTCCTCAGATTCAGTTCTCCAACTCAAAAGCCCTCTCACAAAATCAGCAGTATTCTTCCTTCCAGCAATAGAAGTCTCCAGAGAAAACTGCAGGAAAAAATTTTCCGTAATAACATGCAACACTTCAGACACCCTCTCCACTCTCAGTGGGTCATGCTTGGGCACCAAGCTTCAATTCCTAATGAATGATGGCATGGTTCAAGTGCTGAGTTTAAAAAGAAATGATTCTTGCTTTGAACAAGTTACCTACAGGTAAGTCCTCATCACCATCCAAAAAATCGGAGAAAAACCTATTTTCCTCTACCCTGTTTCCTAATTTCAAAACAATTAAATAAAAGTAATGGAAATATCTGTGCTTTTCAAGGTAGTACAAATTATCTCCTGTTCTATCTTTGCATTATTTCCCCCATTAAAACAAGTCAGTTGGGCCAGCTTCTGCACAGGATTGCATATACTCTAAAATTCTTCAGACACCTTTGGGCACCTTGAGTGGCACTTGGCACTCATCTGCAGGGCACTGAATGCACTAGGAACTCCCGCGCAGAGAAGCGGCTGAGAAGCAGCACATGAGCTCTGGTAAGGGACTGCTGCCCACTCCTGATGCCACGGCCAAAGGCCCAGTTATAAGCTGACATGGCAGCCAGCCCCTGTACACACCGCAACGCAAAATACACTCACTGATGATTTTCGTTTTGATTTTTGATGCAAGCGAGGCATTCAACTTCGCAGTCCTCAAGGCACCCTTTTTCTTCTCCCGCATCCGCTCTCTCACGCCGCTCAGACTGAAGAAGGACATTTCGGCGGCCTCCCGCGCTGCCATCGCTGAAGAGAGCGACACCGAGCAGGGTCAGTCCCCGTATTTCCCTTCCGCAAGCCCTTACCGGCCAAGGCTTGCACTTGCCCCGAGAAGCGGCGCCGCGGCCCGGCACAGCCCCGCGCGGACCCCCGCAGCGGCGGAGGAGGCCGAGGAGGAGGAGGAAGACGAAGAAAAGGAAGAAGAAGAAGAAGAGGAAGCGGAAGCCGTGCCAGCAAAGCGACTTTCGAATGCCGCGGCTCGGCAGACGGCCCGCCCCTCGCTCCGCCCCGCGGGACGGCGGCGGGGAGCGGCCACTTCTGTACGCCGGCGCCGGGGTTGGGGAGGACGGGTCAGCTCCCCCGCCTCGCGGGGAACGCGGCCCCGAAAAGCGCCTTCACGGCCGCCGCGGCCCCGAAAAGCGCCTTCACGGCCGCCGCGGCCCCGAAAAGCGCCTTCACGGCCGCCGCGGCCCCGAAAAGCGCCTTCACGGCCGCCGCGGCCCCGAAAAGCGCCTTCACGGCCGCCGCGGCCCCGCTGCCCTTCTGGCTGGTAGAGCCCAACTTGGAGGCGCTGCTGCCGCCACCTGCCCCGGCCGCACAGAGCTAAACCGCTCCTGGAATGCCCCAGAGAAGGCCGAGGGTTCTTCTGAAGGACGTATCTCACCCAAAAATTAGGGTTTGCCGTTTTCACCCGTGAGAAAGAAAGTTAAATGTGACCATTCCAATGAATTACTTTTCTTCTTATGTACTTTACACTTCAGTCCAAGTTAATGCATTGTTTTCCAGATATCCTTGAATTTGCCCTCAAGAAGCTGACATTATGTGTGCTGGTATGGTGATGTTAAATATTTTAAGGAAACGACACATACAGGAGAAGCAGCCAAATATTTTGAAAATCAAT
Source organism: Corvus moneduloides (assembly GCF_009650955.1). Classification (NCBI taxonomy): domain Eukaryota; kingdom Metazoa; phylum Chordata; class Aves; order Passeriformes; family Corvidae; genus Corvus; species Corvus moneduloides. The sequence continues at coordinate 14,579,804 of NC_045482.1, read as the reverse complement.
TTACAGTGGAGGTCCCAAGGCTGCCAAAGCTGCTGAAAACATGTCTGTTGTCCGAAAATGGGTTCTTTTACCTGCTGTGCAAGAGTCCGATCCCCACAGAGAGGTGAGGTATTTGATTTTTGTATAGCTCTGCATAGAAAGGAGTGCTGAGTGTCAAATCCACTAAGCCAGCACAATGACTATCAAAAACGATTGCTATTCATACAGTTTAGTAAACAAAGGCATTAATATTCATTGGCTACAAGTTACATAGTTCTCTGATTAATTAGTATTCTATCTACTGTTACAGTCTATGTGTTTAGTCTCTCTTCTTTTGAGTTGGTGAGTTTCATAAGTTGCGGGTCACAATCTCTCCTTGCCAGAATTACCTTCTAGCTACTTGGGACTGACTTAGCACAGTTGCCGAGTTGGCTTTGTTAGTTTCTCCCTTATCTTAGGAGTTCTGCCAAATGTCCTTGTGGCTTGTAAATTCTGCATTCTTTGCTTCCATTATCACTAGTACAGGCTTCTCCCCAAACTTCATTAACGTCTCTTTGGAGCTGAGATTATTGAAACATCTCAAGCTTTAAACTTCAGCAAGGCAATTCTACTGACAAGTAATTTATCTTTCTAACACCTGAACATCATACCTGCTGCCATAGGCAAAGGTAGTCCTTTGCAGGAGTCCTAAATCATACTCCTATTTTATGAGGTATTTGTTAATACATTAGCTGATGAGCATTAAATAATGGCAATTATTAAATATATTTATTCATTCCAACCTAATTAAATAGCAGATTGAAAAAACACCCTCCATACCTGCCCTGAAAATCAGACTTGCAGTAGGTAACAATTCTGCAGGCACACAGACCTGCCTGTTGCTTTAGTTCTTGCTCTAGGGAAACAGACTGTCATTAAATGTGCTATGGGTGGGGGAAAAAGATGTAAGTATCCTCTAAGACATATTCTATGTTCCATGTGTGACAAATTCCACACTTTGGGGGCCTAAATTTTCTCTACTAAGTTTATTGAGCATACTGGTCAGCAAATTAAATTTAAAAATTGGCTTCTTAGAACCAGAGACCCTTTTCCACACAGCTCTATTTAAACAGTGGAAATCTTTGCCAGGAGATATTGGAGATGTCATTACTCAAAATTTCAACATCACTTATTCAGAAAGTGATTGAACAAATTTGTAGAAGTTAAAAACAAGCAAGAGCTATTAACTGCCAAGGCAACTCTTTTTACTCAAGAAGGTCCTGAATTGGAGAACTGAGAAATACACTAAGAAAGTTTGATGGTTGCTGGCACAGTTCTCCCATCTCTTCCCCAGGCATCCACTAGTGAATGTTATTTATCTCTACCAGGGAAGAGCACAAACACAGCGGCCTCCCCTGCCTTGTAGTGATACAGAAGCATTTCTTGCTTTGGGGAAAATGGCAGGGGTCAGCTCACCCAAGGACTAGGGACCAGACTGATTTCAGTAAAGTCCCTTTCTTCATCAGGGTATCATTTTTTCCACACAACAGGAGAGGGGTTGGCAGGACTTTGGGTCAGTCCTGGCATGGCTATGTTCACTTTGTGAAGGTCACTTTTCCCTCTTGCCTGGCCATATCAACAGATAAGCCCTGGGTGGGTGTAACTGGTGGAGTTCCACCTGGCAGGCAGTAGATCTGTGTTTCTCAGAGCAAACAAGCAGCAGCTCTACTGCAGACATGTTTGCCATGATGCCTGCAAGGAGGATGCTTTCAGAAATCAAATCCAACTTGATCAGAAGCTCCTCAGCTGGATTGAAAGGTGGGGAAGTACTAAGTTTGGTGCTCCTTTTGCCATAAAATAAATGAGAAAGGCAAATGAAATAAGGAAGAGAAAGCACAGCACAAATTCTGTAAATGCCTAGTAGATTTCTTCCTGCAGAACATCTATGTCTCATGATAATACATTTCCTTTTACGTTTTCTTAGGCCATCACAAAGAGAGGCAACATTATGATCATGTCTCATAAACCGATTCCTGTTTCACTAGGAAATCATTTAATAACAGAAGTACATTTCTAAGGAGGGGGATGGCTCATTCATTCAGAAATACAGCCTGCAAACCTTCCTAATCTACAAAATCCCATAGCCTCTCACTGACTTGCTAGCCATCATGATAGATTGGCAACCATCTGCAATCCCATGAAAGATGTGCCCTGCATCCCTTGAAAAGACAACAGTGGGGTTTAGAACAGCATGTTGGGATTTCTTGACTGTTAGAATTTCTCCCAATACTGTAAGCAAAAACATAACACTGAAGAAAGAACAAGTAGCCGGGATCCTTGCTATATGCCACAAACACTGCAAGTGGAACCCTAGATGGGCTCTTGGGAGGTATCAGGTCTAGTTTTTCATTGTTCCATTTGGTAGAATGCTGAAACAGTAGTAGAAGTTGGTAGCTTCATTTACAAGTAATTAGATCCATCAGAAAACCCAGTGAATAGTCTCTGCCTCCCTTGTTAGCAAGTCTGCTATGTTTCCAACCAGCCACTCAGCAGTGAAACTCAATGCCTAGGAGTGTATTAGGATCATCCAACTTGAAACTGATAACACAAGCTGAAAGTTTAACCTCTTCTCTGTGGTGGTTTTGATTTGCTTTTTTTTCTTTTAATTTCTCTCACCAGCATTGTTTCTAAGCAACATGAGAAAGCAGCTGTCCTGCATGAAGCCAAAGCCTAATTTCCCTGGCACACAAACTGAGAGGCAGAGGCAAGAAAGGAACAGCAACATCAAGAGGGAATTCCTCTTCAGAAATACCTGAAGTCAGAGAGGCTCCAAACCCAGATCCTGGAGCATATGGCAAGAGTTCACACAGGTAGAGCATGATTTCTTCTGTACATTTATGAGAGAGAGAAAAGGGGACAATATTCATTAACAGCTGTATGTATCGTGGAGCAGAGCATGCACTTTGATGTTACAATAAGTTGGTGGACCAAGTGCTGGCTTCTCTCTTTGCTGTAACTCCATCTCTTACATCCTGTCTTCTTCCCAGTCCATCCCCTCTTTCTACCCCATAGATCTGATTAATAGACACAGAGTAGGGAGAGGAAGCCATTGCTAAGAAACTTGGAAGTGGCAGCAGGTCAAAAGATGGCATTATATGAGAGAATATACATCACTGATGGGGAAGCAAGCGAGCTGCAAGCTGATGCTCAAGGCTGATGCTCATCTTAAATGGGCTCATTCTGTCCATTTCCCACTACCAAACTCCTTACCCTCACTTTCATTACTGTGCATGTTGTCTTATTTCTTGATTAAATTTTTCTCAGTTCCTATTTTAATCCTACGTTGGGTTTTGGTTATATTTTTGTAGGTGGTCTCCAAGTGTCCCACTCTCTTTACTTGTGATTAAGAGAATCACTGACAGAGATACTTTGTAGGATGCACTTTTCTCTCTCCTAGATCCATTGAGTTTATGTTACAATGAAAAATAGAATATGGAAAAAAAACTCCTGAAGAAAGAGATTGAAAAACTCCTGTAAGTAGTAGCTGCCCACAATTGCTTTCACTGCACTTGAGATTGCACTTGTTTTCATTGCAAAGGGTTGTAAAATGTAAGTGGATGACAACTCTCAAACCTTAGTTTTCTCTTGCTGGAAAGCATGAACAAACTTCATTTGACATGCTCTTCATTTTGTTACATTCAGGCTGCAGTGGGAGACCTGACTGCACAGGGGACAGTAGAGATGTGACAGCCCAGAGCTTGCTCAGTGAGAGCAACCAGTGTAGTGCAGAGTTCATCCCTTGCAATGCATCCAGGGCAGCTGCTGTCTGTAAGAGGTCTCCTAGCTCATGCAGCAGCATCTCATGCTCTTCAGTGCAGGATTGCCCAGCAGACAACTCCTAGGGGATGTAAGCAGTATTCCCTCTATTCCACACAAGTCCTGTGTCCATCTGCCCTAGGAATGCTTGCATGGATCAGTAGTACTTCGTCTGAGGAAAGGTTACAGAATCAGGCCTCCCCTGAATGAGAAGGACAAGCACCAGTGAAGGATCTCTTTCATTCTCTGGACTGTACAGTGAAATTCTTCTGTTCAGACTTAAAGTCTATCCCCAGACTTTAAGTAATTGTTTCATATTTGCACTTCTTCCCCTATTTTGAAGCCTTTGGAGAAGATAGCAGTGGGGTTTGAGAGAAGGTAAGATTAGCAGAGATGCAAACAACTAACAATTTTCCTACTTGGGAACTGTTTGTGAGAGATCCTGCAGCAGATTCCTAGCCCTGAATCGTAGTAAATTTAGCCTCAGTCTTGCACTGGCTTTAGAGTCATCTATTACATTTCCTATGCACTGGTTTGCTTAGAAACAGATGTAATTCAGAGTTGTTTCCTTGCTTTAAGGAGAGATTATGTTGGCATCAGACTACGAGAAAACAGATTTGATCCAAGAGGACAAAGGCACTCCACCTTTCTAGATGACATGGTAATCACCAGACTTCTAATTCCTATCCTCTTTAACTGCAGGGCTACTGCTAACTCTGAAAGGTGGCTGCTTGGTACAGCTAAATAACCTGTCCCTAAAGTGGTCAATAAAAGGCCATTATGGAAAAGAATACCTAAAGAAATTGGCTGTGAATAGCATCCTGGTGTAGTGTATCCAAGATAATTAAAGATTTTGTTTATTTTTTAGCAAGGAAAAGCTCATTTGCAGAAAGCATTTGATACAGTTAAGTCAACTAACCAGAGGTTATTCTTCACAGACCAAAGCTGTTTGTGCATAAGAAAAGAGTTGTTCTGTGTGTGTTTAAAATACCTCAGACCTCCTCGAGTATCTTACAACATATGAGGTACCCAGTGTAGTTACAGCTCATGTTTCCCTACATTACTGTAGTCTCTCTGTCTTCAGTCAAGCAATTACAGTCGATCAAACCACATAAGGTTCTTCTGTCTTTCTAGGTCCATTACAACTTAGCCCTCAGTGTTGCTTTGATGTGGTTAAGTGACTCCGATGCTCAGACTCCACTGACAAGAGAGAAATTGTGAGTATTGCAAAGCCAAGATCTTGCTGTTGCAGTGGGTTACACCAGTGTGAAGATGGAGTAAAAGCAGCAGTGAATTGAGCTCAGGACTACTTTTTGTATTTATAATACCAGGCTAACAATCTTCTTGTTCAAAACACCATACAGGAATTTTGCAGCTCGCAACCAATACACATATCCCAATCGAATTGAGAGAGAAGCTATGATATTATCTTCATATGCTGGAATACTAATGGTAAGAGGACAAGAAAGATGGCAGTATCTTTTATCCTATGGCAGATAGAATAGAAACACTCCTCATACCTAGAATGTTTTTGTTCATTGAAAGGACAGTATACAGACAGTGCAAATATTACAAATTCATCTCATTTTTATTAAGCAGCCATGAAGTTTTGCTCAGCCTTAGAAAACAAAACACGCAGTTTCAGTAGGTGGTCCTGTGCACGTGTACACGTTACTTAACTTGTCTCTGCCAAGCGCAAAATGGCAAGCAAGTTTCAGGACCAGATCAATGGATCTGTACTAGCAATATGAAACAGTACCAGGAGCTCATGTGAGAGCTGTTTTAGAGAAGGGGATATGAGCTTGATTTCATTCATTCACTTGAAAGAATACTACTTCTGAGAGCTGAACCTCTCTTCTAACCTGTCTTCACAGAACAACATTTCTGTAGAAGAGATCTTTGAGATTTACAGAATGAAGCCCTCAGCAACACACTGGCAGAGCTCTGCAAAAGTGAGCAACTAGTTTTTTCTGCACATCTGTAAAAATGAAGTTATCCTGTAATATCTGTGCCTTTAAAACATATGTTACATTTTAAACTGAAGTAATTAGCTTTTTACCCCATTAGTAATAGCAAATGAGTTCCAACATTCTCTTAGAGCAAAAAGCCAAACTATTTACCACCTCCTCCTCTGCCTTTGTACACAGTGTACCAGGGAGAGGCAAGAAGAGGGCAGTCCAATTACTGACATCCACACTGAGATGTAACCTAGCTCCTGAACCTTTGCCACAATGGTTTACAGAGATGCATTCCCACCACTATGTTCTAATTACCACTAGTGTGGAGTGGGGAAAAAGGCTGTGCAGGGCTGGGGAGATACTGCCTGCTTCACAAGGGCCTTGCCTCTGTTCAAAGCAAGTTTCTCTAGCAGTATCACTTTAGTCATCTAATTGCCCTTTAAAAAGTAGGAGAGGTATTAGAATCTTTAATTCATGACTCAAGGCACAAGAAAGTGTTCTGTATGACCCAGCTCCATAATGAAAAAGCATCTGGAATATATAGATTGTTTTTTCAGTAACATATAATTTATTGACATTTCCTAAGCAACTATTAAAAGTTGATGTGAAATTGTAGTCAGACTGTAACAGATGATTCACATGTAATTCACAGTGTTTCTGGTGCACTTTATTTTACTTTTTTTCCTAATCTCAGACATGCTTAGCTGTAATATTAATGACAGACTGACACCCAGTGTCCAGAAAGTGCTAGAGCTCATTCCAGCTCACAGTTACATGCACCAGAATAGCCTTGGCTGTAACCTCTCTTAGTTGAATTCTTCCACGTCAAGAACTAGAAATGTCACTAGTCGTGATGTAGGGGCAATTCACAATATGTTATTTAGAAGGAGGGATCTTCCTCTTTGCTCCTGGGATAAGTGGGTGAATCAACTGTCCCTCCTTTTGCTGTGAATGTTACACTGTATATTCTTACAGTCTTGCTTCTTATGGACAGGAATACTTTTCTGGATGAATTTCCAACCCAGGATGTTTTTAGAAATCTCTGTTTTGAGTGCTCACCATACACTGCAGAGGAGCAATGTTTTCTTGAAAGGTTTCCAGCTAGCTACTCATGCTGTTGCCCGTGGTGGAGTGTTTGAGTTTGCATTTGGGTTTTGGTGGGTTTATTCCTTTGGGAGGAGGAGAGGTGGGGTTTTTTAAGCTTTGATTTATATTCTGGTGTTACACAAGCAGAGACAAAGAAAGAACACAAACAGTATTTCTGCTCAGCTCATGTTACTGTCCACTTGCTAGATCTTGCCCCTTGTGGACTCAGAGATATTTCCTTAATGTTCACAAGGTAGCAAAGTTACAAAATTTTCTGAAGAAGGAGATAAGCCATTGTTATCAGGCTCTTCAGTTTCTGTTTCAGCCATCAACACTGCTTCATTTTAATCATGGGCTAAAGATCATTTCCACTCTATGAGAAAGGAATGGAAATGCTTTGATGAGCTGGGAAACTAAGGATACTTTATTTTGCAAAGTCCTAATTCATTTAAGAGGTTACATCTACGTTTTAAATTGACAATAACTCTTGGAACTCAGCTTATGCTTCCTTAAGAGTCCTAGACTCAAAGAGCTAGAATCCAGCCCATCTGAAAATTCAATCTCTGTGGGGTTTTTTTCCCACTGAAGTAAACTGATGGAGATGCCTGTTACCCCTTTTCAGTTTTGAAGCCTTGGCTTAAATCTCCTTGAAAATCACGTGCTAGCTTTATCAAGATGTATAGATACTTAGGGAGCCCAGGTCACACCCTCATGGCAGTTCAGATGGGCATTATAAATGGTGCTCATTTATCCACCAGGACTGCTGAAGCAGTTGTCTGTGGATGCTAAAAAGCAGGAACAGAGGAATTTTCCAGCTGCTGAACCATTTGTGAAGTTTTTCTTTCCCATGTTTTAGCTGAGAAACAGTGAAAGACTTCTGCAAACTAACTCTCTATCTTGCACCTGCAAGGTCTTGTTTTGGTTCACTGAAGAAAATATTTTGAAATGGGTGGTTATACCGCTCAGCCACTCACTTTTGTTGGTGGCTAGCCAATGGGCCAGACATGTAATTTTTCTTTTGTGATCCATGCTATAAAAAGATGGGTTTTGGCATTAAAAGGGTGGGCTTCGACCATCTTCTCTGACCTGAATTTATGTCGTTTTTTGCCGTCCCTGTGCGCAACAGCAACAGTTATCTTAGCTTCTGCTGACCAGAAGAGTGTGCCCATTGTCTTAGCACGTAGTTTCTGCAGGTATATGAGTCTATGAATTGTTGTCCTTTCAGGACCACTGGATTCAACCTTTCAAGATTTCCCTGCATCCATTTGCCATGCTGACTGCCCCTGAAGCTGCAGAGCATGCCCGGAAGCAAAGTAAGCACATTTCACCCCAACTCCTACAAGGCCGGGGCAAGGGAACACCAGGCAGCAGGACCTGGCTCAGCAGAGCCACCAAGTTGCAGCCTGCTGAGCACCAACAGCTGCACATGGAAAGGATGATGTAAACCTTGGCCTATTCTCTTGGGAGGGGATAGGGAGGGATGTAGAGGTGTTTAGTCATTGTAGCCTAAAAATGGCGTCTAGCTCAGGCTACTGAAATTCATGACAAAAGGTGCATTTTCCTCAAGTAGAGGAAAGATTACATGTTTCCAATAGAATCAGCCTTTATGTCTGTCAATCATTTGCTTGCTTTTAAGCTTGGACTAATACTAGAAGTTTTGCAAAGGTCAGTTTTGCTACTGGCCAGTGAGAGCCACCTACAGCTTGCCTGTTTCTTTTCCAAGTGCAGCAATAATGAGAGTAAGTTCAGGAGCATTAAAGAATTTGAAGCCAGAACCTCTTACCTGCAACCATGTGTTGCAAGTGAGCCCATGCAGTAGGTCTGTAAACCAGCCTGGTGGCACTCAGTAAGCCCAAGATGATACGAGGCTCTCTCTCCCCCCCAAAGGCGTCAAGTACCAGACACCAAAAGCACATCTAAAGCAAGGCCCTCGTTCAGCAAGGAGAGCTAAAAAGGACCACAAGCAACTGGACACACTGACCAGAAGAAAGCAACAGGGTGACGAAGTAGGTCTGGAGAATTCACACAGGCCAGTAAAAGAGTTTTTGCAACACTATCACGGAATGTCCATCTTGTCTACCCTTCTCAGCTCTCTTTAGCACGAGATGTTTCATAGTAACACTGAAGTGTCAATTCTAAATTGGATGGCACGACATTGGCAGGAGGTGTCACTGGTGAGCTGGAAAGTCGACTCCAGTAATATACACATGGAAAGCATTCTTCTGGCTAATATTCTTGAAAAAAAAACCCAAAGCATTTACTACCATCACTTTTAGGTTTAAAAAAAAAAAAAAAAAAAAAGGCAAGCCTATTTTAAAGAAATTAGCAAAAAACCTGACTCCATAAAGAGCCTAGTAATGTCAGATTAGCCTAACATGTTCATGAAATAGGTTCTGCCTTTCTATTTGTCCATTATTCACTAAAGCCTTTTGTTTACCACTGCTCCACTAAGCAACAGAGCTAAGACAACATTCCAGCAGCAGGGCTGGATTTGCGGATCTAGAGTAAGGGGGCTCCCCCACAGCCCTGAGTTCAGCGTGCCTCACATGTGACACAGCAGGAGGCAAGCTGATCTGTCGTGCACTCCCCATCCCTCCTGATGGATTCAGCCCTGCCTGCTGTGCTTGCGCTTATTAACATTTGCATCCTGCAGGGAGCTACAGAAGCAAAACAAGGAATCTCTCCAAGGAAGCCTGGAACAAACTCAAAAGTGAGGAAAGCAAATGAAGCAAAGACATAGCAAAGATCTAAGACTTCATGTACCTCACTTAGTTGTAGGTGAGCTAACTGATGTCTTCTACATTAGCTTTGGTAATACATTTGCAACTTGTGTTTTGGTTGAGGTTTTGTTTGTTTGTTTTTAAATCTTCACAGCCATTCCTTCCTTTCCACCTTCATATGTTGCATCTAAGACATCCATTCCTCTTCCCTTAGCCACTTCTCTCCTGCTTCCTCCCCCTGCCAGTATGTCGAGAGCTTACATTTTCCCAGTGTATCCCTACCGCTCCTCAATGCACCATGCCCATTTTACAGAGACAATGAGTGGATGCAGCACTTCAGAGGCAGGGAATACACACTTTCCCTTTTCCACAGTGTTTTGCAACTCCCATACATGATCCAGCATTGGGCAGCATGATGCGGGCTGTGTCTCTCAGCTCTCCCCTTTAACCATCCTGGTTTCTTATTTTGGTAAAGGGCTCAGCTAAAGAAAGAGCATCTCCCTGCAGTGCCAACATAGCACTGAAGTCTATCTTCCTATCCCCATTTGTAGGTCTCTAATGGTTTACCTCTTTTATGTCCATGCTGTGCTGCCTAACAGCGCTCCCCATTCCCTAGATGGGCTGTCACTAATCACAGCTCAATACATTCACAAATTACAAATTAACTGGTGAGTCTTTGATTCTTGCAAACAAATTCAGTAGAAACATAGGCAGCAGCCAGTGACAGGACCTGAGCAAATTTTATCCCAACTCAAACAGCATCAATCTGACCCCTTAAAAGCCAAACCAGAGAGAAATTGTATTTTGAAATGAGGTCATTACAAGAGGGGAGGAGGGGATATTGCTGCTGAACCCTTGAGAGAACAATGGTGAGGGGGTGGTTAAGATTAAACAGCTACAGAGATTAACATCTCATGACTGTTTTTTGTTCACTGACCTGTAATAAAATAAACAGTAAGACTAACAAATAGGTGGTTAGCCTTGTTATTCCAGTGCTGTCTTTGCTGTTAAAGTACTGCCATGGTCTTCACTTTTCTTTGGCTGGCTTTATAGATAAAACTGGTGGAGTTAAGAGGAGTAAGCAACAGAAATCTTACTATAGTATGTTATACTTACTATATTATTACTTACTTATTATGCTAATAAGCTTAAACCCAGTGTTTTCTTCTCAGAGTGCAAGTACCTGCCCTTTTGCTACTCCCTCCCCTGTTGGCTGGCTGGCATCTGATTGTCTGCACACAAAAATCAAGCCCAGCAGCTCAGATGGTTTGCTGCTCACATGTTCAGACAACCAGAATTAAGAGACCTGAAAGGTGCTTGTGTGTGCACCACAGGATTGGTGAATCATAGCCTTCCTGCTACCTTGATTGGAAATTACTTCTTTCCTGAGCTATATTGTCTCCCAAATGAAAAAAAAAGCTCTTTCAGTAACCAGATCAATTAGTCAGAACAACTTCAAACTCTTTCTTCAGCTATGCAGAAAGCAATGGACAGAGTTCAGAGCTCAGATGTGATGCAGAGTCATGAATTTGTTCTACAGGACCCAGAAGAGACTTCTGATCATATGTGCACCATATGCATACATTTGGTGCCTACCATTGCACTGCAATACTACCCATAGTGGGAAAGGTAAGAGGCCATTCTGGCTCTGTTCTTCCTAGATATCTGGCATCATGGTAAAGGGGCAAGTGGGGAACTGAACAGGGCATTATCTACTTTTCCTTTGGTAATTTAAGAGGAAAATTGTACCCCAGAGGCTCAGTCCAGCAGCAGAACTTGCTGCTGCAATTCATAACCCAGTTTATGACAGTGAAATCAGATGGTTTCAGCTGACGCTCTTGACTGGACAACACAGCAGCTGAGGCACAGACATACTGTCTGCTGGACAGAGATTCTAACTTCTTAGATTGCTCTACACAAGTTTGTGAGTCAGTCTTTACACCACAGCCAGAGTTACTAGAGCACTGCCCATGCAAGCAAGCATAAATTTTCCCCTAATTTCTGCTATAGTACTATTGACTTAAGACATGCCACTACTGATTCTCTAACTAGTCCTGAGAATTCTCACTCATTATGGTAAAGAGCTTTTTCCTAGACAAATGTCATGTGGAAACATTTAGCATCCATCACAGAATGGCAAAATATCTTTTCTCCCACAGGTTTATCTGTTGGACAAAGATATAACCAATCTGTTCTGAAAAGCACCAATTTTGTCAGGTTGGAATGAATGTAAGTCCACAGGACTATATATCTTTGAGAGGCAGCTGGCAGCAACAGCAATTACCAAAGCCATGAGAAAATCCATTTTACTCCATCTCTCTAAAACACTGTTAAAGGTGCTGGCTTCACAAGGGCAGTCATGGTTGGAAGAGCACTCAGAGGTCCTCAAAACAGAAACTAGCCCACACAGGCTGTTATGGAGGTAATCTGCCAGGTACTTCCACACAGGTATTTCCACTGCCAATGCTAACACATCATCCATTTAAGTGAAGCAAGTGTGTGCTGTGGTTGCCAAAGGCATCCAGGGCTAGCCTTCATGGGGACTTGCCAGCAGACAAATATCAAGCCCTGAGCAGTGCATTTGCAGTAACAGCAGCAATACATCAAGTCAAATACAACAGGCAAGCAAACATCATGACAAACCCAACAGGATGAAGGCGGGTGGTCTGAGGTAACACAGTCTGGGAGAAAAGGGCTGAATATACTAAAGAGGACAGAAGGGTGTCTAACCTGCTTGGAAATGGTGAGTGCACATTGGCACCTGTCATTTAATATGGATACAGTTAAAAATAACATCAGTGAAGTGGTTTGTGTTAGAAGCCTGTGAAGGGAGAGGTTTCATATTCCCCCCATCCATTTCCCCAGAAGACACTCTTGTCTCTTTCCTTTCTTGCACCAGCACTGAAAGCCCTTTTCTTTGGCCTGAAACCTTGTAAGCAAAGCTGTGCTCCACTAAGTCTCCCAAACTTTGCCCTGCCCTCCCTGCTTACAGCCACAAACACTTCTTTGTTCCACTGGAGGTGGAGACTATGTAGTTGAAAATAGAGCTCTTTTAAGTAAATTAGATCTACGAAGGTGTTCATCTGTGTGCCAAGTTACTAATGGATCATGTTGACAAGGTCTTCACATGCTTGAATGAGTCCCTCCAAATACATGATTAAAAATGTAGTTTTGAAGTGCAGTAGTTTGTTTTGATCTGAAGCCTCACCTACTAGTGATATACGTAATTTTTATAACGAGCTTTGCATATTCCATGAAGCAGTTTTTAAAAGTCTAAGATTTAGGTGCAAGAAAATGATAATCAGAACAGAACAAGTCAAGGTTTGTTACACGCCTGCACCAAATGGGAAAAAAACAGAGGAAAAGTTCCAAAATGGAGGAATACAGTTTTCTCTAGCCTACTCTCTGTGCTTTAGTGTTAAAGCACTCTGCTTTAGCATTACACAACAATCCTTCTGGGTTCCAGATAGAGAGCAACTTGAGTTTAATGGCATATGCTCCCTTTGAATTTTTAAAACAAGACTTTCAAAGGGAAAAAACTGAACCAAGTGACCCAAACTGATTAACGGTGTTAGTCAGTAATTCAGATACACTGATAAATATCTAGTAAGAACCACTTGATTTCAATCTGTATAGTCTTCCGGGATGCAGCAATTAATCACACACCAGGAAGAGACTGAGACTTTTAATCACTACTTCCTCTTTACACATCTGTGTTAAAAACTGTACACAATAGAAAGGATTAGTAGGCAAAGGCTAACAACACCACGTGAGATGGAGTCTTTTCCTGTCTCCAGGATAAAGCTTGTGACAAAGTATTGAAATTGAAGCAAAGTTCATCTGCTGTCACAGAAGGAAAGTTTGCCATAGGACAAACTTGGGCAAGAGGTAATCAATACAGGATGTGGAAGGAGAGGAACAGACCTATACCACAAGCTGCTCAGGTCTGCTGAGTTTGAGAGCTTTCAGGCAAAGGAGGTTCTGTAAAGAACCATTGTTATATACTCATACACATGCTTGTACCTATCTCACATTGGCTCAGATGGACCACATGAAACAGTTAACAGCAGCTCAAAGTGTATTCTACCCCACAGTTACACGATAACTCGCACACAGCATCAAAAAATGCAACACAAAACACAGAAAAAATGAGTCCCCCATGGTAAATACAATTAACATCATAACTACAATAAAGACAAAACATGTTAAATCCCCACAGCTTAGAATGGTCTCTTTTGTGTTAGTTTTTGCAGATGGGCCATTAGGACTATGGTATATAAAAGCAAACACAATGTCTGCTCACAGCTCTCAACTTTCATCCCAGCAAATTTTCAGAAATGGGAAAGAGAAGTGGAAACCCCACTGTGCCAGTCCCCTGCTCTGACACAGACACCAGGGTGGACTATGACTCTTTGCAAATATGTATTTTGCAGATCATTTTTTAATGAAGGCAAGAGCTTCTGGGCCACTGCTGTGAATATAGCAGTGACCACCTCGACCTGCAGCCCTCTGTGAAACAATGCAACTCCTTTAAGGCAAAAAAAGGCTGCTAGATTATTTATGAGAGCCCAGTTACTCAGAACATCATTACCTTTTAAAAAAGAAGAATGATCCTGACTTCCAGAACTGGTTCTGTCTCTTCAATTCCATCAGGTCTTGCCACGTAATACTACAAGGGAGTTCTGCTTAGCAGCACATCACAGTTTAAGAAAGTGCATATAGTTTATCCTTTAAGAATATAGTTACACAGTCTCTCCAAGCGACTTGAGAGACAGGCAAAGTTCAGTAAGGCGATGCAAAGTTTCATTGAAAATGAAGGGAATAATCTGTTTCATATCAAAGCTATTTCCAGGGCCTTTTCATAACTTGAAGATACTAAAAGAAAGTGGAGTGACTGTTCCTAGGTAAAGAATATGTTTACATCACCCAGGGAAGGGCTGGCAGGGCTAGCTGATATAAACGTCTGCTGTGGGCTGATGTACACAACTTGCTTATGACCATACTGTGTTATGATACAGTGATACTTGAACATGTTAAATCAGATTTGCAATGGGTACGGTTTTCCTAACATAAAAGCTGTGTTGGTTAAAATCAGGCAAAGGATTAATGCTTGCCAAGGTACTTCTCTTGTTATTCAGATATACTTTACAGTATAAGCCAAAGCAGCAGGAACACTCCACATCCCCACACTCAAAAAGCTCAGCAGTTTCCCACATGGCAATTGCCTGCACACCAGTGTATAATGGGAGCATATGGAGTAACATGGTAAATGTCTTTTAATAGCATAATTCTGAAATTCATTATTCAGGCCTGGACATAAGTGCCACACATCATCCCCAAATCGCACAAATACATTTGCTCCTATTGTCTTAATACAGAGTCCTTATAAATCCCATTTCTTCAAGTCATAAAGCATCTTCCATTTATTTGCTATCACATACGTGATCATACCCATTTGTTGGCACACCTGAGCTCTTCCCTATGGGTAAGAATTAAACCTTTTCTGTTAGTTTCAAAAGAGTGAATCTTTTTGCAATCCCATCTCCAAAATAGAACACAATTTCTCAGAAATACACATAGAAGCTGGCAATACTCCTTTTCCTGTGTGTCTGTCTTGTTTAGTAACGTCAGAACCAGTTAAACTTCTGTCTTTTTTTCATTTTTGCTATTTGCTACTGCAGAATTCTGTTTCCCCTAACATTCAGCTGTATAAAAAAGAAAAGCCCCAAGGTCAAATGTTGGCTCTTGCTGATATTTGTCCCAGACTATGTCCATCTCCCTGAGATCTGCTCCCTCAATGCCTTAGGTGGCTCTTGTATCTTGTATGAAATACCTAAGTTCAGGGCAGACAGTATTTATTGAAACTTAGGGAATAGAGAAGAATTCTTGACTGTGGTGCAGTAAATGCCAAAAATTGTCTCTTTGCAGAGGCTGGCTGACTCACACTGAATTACTGCTCTCATACAAAATAAACAGTGAATGCATTCCAAAACCCTGGTTCAAACAAATCTTTCTTCAGTACTACTAACAGATTAAAGTTGTGCAGTCCTGAGGGAAATCTGATTTATTTCACATTTTCAGGGGAGAGGAGGAATAGTTTTAAAATATATTCACCGTTATCCAGTGATTCATGATAAGTTTGAACATGGCAAGTTAAGTAAGTGTTTAAGGTCCAACTGCATGTTGCTGGTAAGTATACACTAACCATACCCTGGTAAGTGAAGGGAAAGATCTGATTCTTTCATCTCAGTTCTCTATTTTTACAAGTTTTCAATCTAGGAATAGATTCCAGCCCTATACTTACCAGGGATACTACTTTTTTTCAGCAAAGTTCTGGAGACTTTTGGAAAGAGAAAGCAGTAGAGAGAGCACAGAACTACTAGGACACTCTGCAACCTTATCTAGTATATATTTAATTTTAAATCCCTTCATCTTGGCTTGAAATGGTAGGCTTTGATTTTATTTTGCCTAGCTAACATTCTGATAATGGAGTCCTTGAATAAAACCAAGCAACTTTTACAGCAGTGAGGTGGACTGCTTAAAACTCACATCTCTCCTTGCTAACGTCCGAGACTTCATTTAGCCATTATTTCACACTCACATGACCCCTCAATAACAGCCTGTTAGTGATCCTCACCAGCCTTTCCCTGACAACACTGGAGAGGAAAATAGAACTATTCTTTGCCCTTCTTGTCCTCTCTTTTGTACATGGGACACTATCTCTGCTCTCCTGCCTGTCCTTTACTGCATGTAGGCTGTACAGCTACTACAAATGTTTGGTGTACATAAGAACACCATGCTTCAGCCAGAGAGAAATGGAGCATGAACAACTTGGCTCTCAGGGCAGAGGTGTGAAAAAGCGTGTTTCCTCTTGTTCACAAACACCTAATATCATGCATTTATGGGAACTGCACTGTGTAAGGAATATGTGTGTTAGCATGCTTAGCTAACTCAGATTTGCAAAATAACACAGCAATTCAGGTACAGTATCTGCTTGTCTGCTTAGAACAGGAAATCAAAGTATTTCATTTGTCTTCAGCAGGAATAAATAAAGAAAGAACAGACCAGTTCCCCAGACAGCAATTAACACGTGCCCACTTACTGCAACAATGTACCTGGTTCAATTTGTGCAATTGAGAACCTTGGCTCTGTAGTGATGTGTAGATTATATGCTGGCATTCCTCTGGTAAAAGGCAAGAACGAACAGAAATAACTATTCAGAGATCAGGGTGATAGGTAGGGTGTCTGGATTCTAGATTCCATTGCATCCTAGAGCTTAGGGGTAGTTAAACTTCTCCAAAGGTTTCCACCTGAGTCAGGGATGGTGGCAGTTCCTAGTTTTTAAGAACCACTGAGAGGCTGCACTTGCTTTTGTTTGCAAATGTTCAGGGAATATCAAGCAGACATTAAGAAATGGTGCTAAAGTAGAGGGACACTGGAAAGCCACAGAGCATCCAAGTTTTCACCAACAAGTCTTCTAGGCTCCTGCAGCTTGCTTTATGGTTGGTAGCAGGCACTAGAGCTGCTGGCATGCAGGCTATATTTCTCTACAAAAACACTGCTATTTTCAGATTACTCCTATGCTCAAATTTTTCTGAGGTGCAAAAGCAGTCAATCTCCATGTAAAAGCAGCTGTCATAACAGCGTACTGGCTGAGGGCAGCTGCAACAGATGGAAATAACCACACTCCTCAGACCATGGATACCATTTGTATAACAAGATATCCTGGCTCCAGAGTTTCAGATCAACCCACAGCCCTTCGTGCAGTGCCGTGTTCATCTGTGGCATAGGGTCCTAGGAGCAGGATCCAAGAAGTTGGATGAGTACTGGGAAGACAAATCCACTGAGAGTTTTTATAAAAAGAGACAAAACCTCCTGCTCAGAAAACCTCTTGAGCAAAAAAAAGCTTGAGGTCCTGAAGTTTGAATGAGATATTATGTATATTTGCTTCATATCTACCCTTCCCTCAGTGCCTACTCATGGAAGTTGCTTGACAGATGGCCCATCTGACCTGTGATGGCTGCTCTACTTTTGTTACAATAAGGACTTTACATGTACCTGCCCTACTCAAGTTCAAGGTCTCTCAAGTTCCAAACTTCATTACCAAGTCCAGTGCCCAAAATATTGATCTGTGAAGGACCATGTGGGATCCAAAACACAAACCTGCTCCCCATGGCAAGCATGATCACAGAGAGAACAAAAAAAAGTGTAAGAGTTCTGAGCCTGACAAAGATCTTTGAGAAATGCAAGCACAGGCCTGCACATTGGAGTTGTTCTGTAAGTGAATTCAATTTGCTTAGCATTAATCATCAGAAAGAAGTTATTTTTGATACAAAGAAAGCATACAGGTGTTCAGAAACAAGACTCAAATCACACTCTTCCCTCAGTCTGCTTTCAGTGTTAAAGGGTGCAATTTCCTGGCTGAGGAAGCACCTCCAAGAGAGAGGCTGACAATAGTGATACCATTTACAACACCCATTAGAAGCACAACTAGAGCTGTGTAAAAACAGAATAGCTAAATATTTGTCCCTGAAGTTTTGCAGTTTCATGAAATCACCATACAAGACTCATAGTGAAAGACATATGCAAGAGAGCCCAAAACAAGTAGCATTTTGGCTGAACAAGAAGCCAGTAAGACAAAATGACCCAAAATTCCTTCACACAGTATGAGCAAGAAACATGAAAATGCACTGCACATGAATGTATTTTGTGAAGGTTAGTTCAAAGGTGGATGTGGAAGGTGAGAAAAGGAAGGCAAGCAGGAGAGAAAAGATGTCACAGTTACACCCTAGCAAAAATAGCAAAGATGAGAACAGCTGAGTGAATGGCACAAACAGCCTAACATGGATATCCAGCTTCTTGTAGGCAAGTACATTTATACACATCTTTAGATGGTCTACCAACAAATTAGCAGAGGGGGAACCTCAAGTGGTTGTTTTATTATCTCGCTGATAAATTTACCAAAGAAAGCCTATTGTGTACTTGAAAGATTTCAAATACTAAAACAGTTACACATAAAAAATATTTTGGTTGTGTTTTCTGTCCGGCTAATTTCCCTTTTAGCTTTTCAACTGCTGAGAGAGACCTTAAGTTCGTATCATCTTAGACTTTTAAGATGTCAGGAAAATAAGTTTGAAATAACCTATTTCAAAAAAATCTAAGAAATATCACCAAACAATACCACTGAATTTAAGTATTTCTAACTGGATTTTACTGCTGCTAAGATATAGCAGCCCAGCAGACCTAAATTGCTCAGTGGGCTAACTTGGGTTGGACAGAGAAGTCTTGTTTTGTTACAGTATCTTTAAGACATGTGAAAGCTCCAGCACAATTCAGATGTACGGGGATTATCCCTTTCTTTGTTCTACATTACAGAAGATTTATAGGAACCCAGGACTGGGTGCAGGAGATGGGCACAAAGTTGAATGAATGTGTGATAAAAAGAAGTCATCCACAGAGCTATCAAAGAGCAAATGGGGTTTTTCACTTTCTCCAAATGCTCCCAAAACTTGTCAAAAGGCTGCTAACAGGATACTTTCAGCATGAAATAATGATAAAAGTTGCTTCCCACTTCCAGAGTCCCAAAGGGACATCCACCATTCTCTAATACTAGAGAAAGGAAGACAGCAGTAATGGTCTGCACATCCTGTAGAAAATGGATATGAGCTAGTCTTAGGGCTCAGTAGAAGAGTCCCTATAGACCCTTGCAGTCTTTGGATTGCTTTGTACAACCCAGGCAAAACCAAGTCAGCTTTCAAATACTTTCCAGTGTGATTGGGACTGGAATAAAACTTTTGTTTTATTGCAGATGTCTTTCTTTGAGGGCTGCTCCTGTGACACCACCACAGACCCGTCAGACCTGCATGCCCACCTCAACTGCTGACAAGGTGGAAACCAGCTGCTGGATGATCTATGAATGTCCCAACTACACAGGCCATCAATACTTCCTGAAGGGGGAGTCTCTTCTGACTTCCAGCATTGGGTGGGCTTCAATGACTCCACTAGGTGTTGTTTCATCACAGCAGTTAAGTTTTCCATATTGTCTCCATGTATGTTACTGCTCTCATTAGAATCAGAGCACCACATCCCATTTTGACAGCTCTGGCCTAAGGAACTTCTCCAGGGACCTCTGCAGAGGAGAGGAGTAGTTTTACTACTCACCAAGTTCACCTAATGAGGTTTGGTCTCTCAAAGAGGTAGGTAAGTAAATTTGGATTCTCACCCAAATAAATGGTTGATTAGTACTCAAGTGTGGGAGGGGAGGAGTTAATGGTATCAATTCTTAGTTTAATAACATGTCTATTATTTTATATATATAAAAGCACTTCACCAGTCTTCTAAAACCACTCAGGCTCTACATGCTGTACTAAACATCACAAGGACATTCAGTACAGAGCTGAAAACCACATCTCCCATGCCCTAGTCAATGCTCTTATGTCATGACAGGCTTAAAGTTGATGACTACACTACTGCAGAGGCAACCTGACACATCCCATTGTAGAGACACCACCATGTGTTTGAGCCAAACATTAAGGCATATTTGCTTCATGATAGGTTATTTCTGAGTACTTCAGGCCAGAATAGATCTGTGTTTTTTCTTTCTAGACTCATTCCCTGGAAGGGTTTTACTCAGAGGGGAGAAGTTGCCAAGATGTGAAATATCTCAATACTCACACGTAAGACTAAGGAGTTGAAAATTGGCCCAGGAGTAGGCTCAATGCTGGAATATGTCCCTCCAATATTCATAAAAAAATTAGTTCATGCATGTTATAAGCCTTATGCACAATTCACAGTTTCCCTGTCCAGTAGAAGCTACATAGATCACCACACAAGTTTCCAGATACATTCCATCTGCATAGGATAATGCAGCTATTTTTTCCACTGATATCCAATTCTGGGCTTCACTTAGCTAAGACAAATTCTGGGGCCAGTTGCTAAAAGCAGTGCACTCTTGTGTCCTTACAAGTGGTAGAGGGAAAGAAGTCACAGGTAAGGAATCTGGGAACAAGATGGACTGAAAGAAAGTTGACTTGGGAGACCAATGAGAAGTATTAAGAAGGAGGAAAGAAACTGAGAATTAGTATGGGGGTAGGAAAAAAAAAGCTAAAATTAGGAAGGATACTAAAGTGTTGTTTGGTTTGTTGTGGGTTAGTGTTTCTGGTTTTTTTTTAATTAACCTGTTGGACATTGCACAGTAGCAGCAATACTCTAGTGTCTATACAACTGCACTCAAGCACCTGCAAAAACTGTATTGCACATTGATGCAAAGCAGCAAGTATTTTTCTATAGCAAATCTTTCTGTGCTAGATACAAGAGTCAGAGACAGCATTGAAACAGTTTATCATCTTAGTAAATAAAAAGCAAAAAAAACCCACCTGCCCGCTCAAGGCTGTACAAGAAAAATCCAGTTATGAT
Organism: Corvus moneduloides; assembly: GCF_009650955.1. Lineage (NCBI taxonomy): Eukaryota > Metazoa > Chordata > Aves > Passeriformes > Corvidae > Corvus > Corvus moneduloides. The sequence goes on along the minus strand of NC_045482.1, from coordinate 14,558,851 downwards.
GTCAACATCTGAGAAGATTGAGGACATATGACTGCTGTAGCAATCCAGGTATATCACTGAGTTTATTTTTTTACCTGCATGCAGAGTTGCTAGTTGTCCTAGCAAGTGCAGTTCTGCTCTCTCTGGAACAGAAAGGAGCACTGCTCACAGCACTGGTGCTATAAATTAAGACCCAGTCGCATTTATTCCTGCTAAACTGACCTTTCTGCACATACTAGTGGCTATTCACTGTCATGTTGCTAGCATCAGTAGCATCTAGCAAGATGTAGTCACCTAGAACTGCCACTTGACATCTTGTTTATCCATGTTTGGATTTGCCTTTGCACTCCCAGGAGCACAGCAGCTTCAGCAGTCTGAGGAATGACTTGAGAAGCAGGATGTTGAAGTTCATGGATAACTGCCCATCTCTCCAAGAGGGCTTTCACTACACAGACATCCAGACTTGTAACATATACAGGTGATTCACCAAATGGGATGCCATGAGTGCCAAAGCTGGATCCTTCCAACAATAGGGGATATTTTCTAACCAGCACTTTCCTACCTGTATGTTTGAAAATAGCATCTTTGGAAAAAAAATATTTCAGATCTTAGAGAAAAAAATTCTTCATTTATGATTATGGAAATCCCAAACGTCACCTGTATTGAGTTCATGGATTAACTCCATGCTTGCATTGATTATAGGATGTACCTTTCATCTTGAGTTTCTCCACAACAGCAATGGCTTTCACAGAAGTATTTCTTCTGTGAGTACACTGGCAAGTTGACAGCAAACAGTATCACCATGGAAATACTGCATACCAAGCCTCCAGCTGTGAGACTAGATGACTTAAGACAGAGCAAGGCATTTACAGTTTTTATCAAGTTTATCAATAAAAATAATATCTAGCAATGACTATTTGAAATGCTACAGATACCAAAATAAATCTTTCAGTTAGTTATTCACTTCAAGATTAAGAAAAACCCAACAAACAGTCTTGGTGGCCAATAGTTCCTGCTACCATTTGGCATTAAATCCAGATTTCTGCACAGGATTGAATTGCTGCTATTTCCATCTTAAGGCCTACACTATGCCCTTTTGTTTAGCCAGGACCTCACACCATTTGGAGGCATGAACTCATGTTGACCCTCCACAGCACAGAAGTAGCAGCCTTCCCTAGGGTCTGGGGCTAGGAACCAAAAGAGAGACACATTATGTTAAAGATTATACAACCAGTTCAGTGTGCAAGTGGGCCCCCACAAGTCTTTCACATACTCTAACAGCACACTGTTTACACTACACTGTAGAATCTTTAAAACTCCATTTCAAGTTTTACAACAGTAGCAATCATTCAGGCCTCTATACCCTTTCTGTGCTCAGGAGTTAGGCTAGCCAAGTCCCTGGGATATTCACACGGGCACACCTTTGGTTTCACATTCCACTCAGAAGCAGGCAGTGTGTTTTCAGCCAATGTCTAACTCCTGGGAGGCTGTGGTACTAATATTTTGCAATAACCCCACCTCTAGTCAAAGTTAGAGCTTTCCTAAGCCCATTTTCCCTTAGTTGCTTCCATTCATTTGCCTTCTTCCCCAAATCAAGAGAAGTTAGGCTCCAAGTTGCTATAGCAGGCATCCCTGAGAAAACCTTACCCTGTTCAGCTAAGAGGGAATCAAATTCAAACACATCAACAGAGACTACTAACCCCTACATATCCTTCAGTCTTGGTTACTGCTATGTTGTTTTTTTCCTGACATACTGATTGCTTTCAGGAATCAAGCTGCAGATACATACTGTTGAGCACTGCAACATAATGAAATAATTCATTAAATACCCTCATAACTAAAGCAGAATGATTTGAAGTGCAAGTATGGTAACTTCACTGATCCCTGGCACTAAGATTGTACAGTAAAGGATGGCTTACTTTGAGTGAGAAATCAGTCTGGTGAAGGAAGGAGAACACTTTTATGATGCAATTTTGTGCAGTAAGAACTGGTGCCTTCAAGCATCTGCAAGAGAAAGACAGCTGTAGCACAAATCTACATGTTAGCTCTTGCATAGCTAATCTAAATGACAGCAGAGGAGAGGGGCAGTTCTAAGACTCAACTCTCATCCATGAATTTTCGCTGTTTGTTTAAGAACCTTGGCAGATCAAAGTACATAAACACATACTATCTATTTAGTCTGAAAGGGTCTTTAAGAGGAACCCTACACAAGAACATTCCTAGCACAGCTGCAAACTTAAGGCTTGTGATAAGGGAGCCCATACTACAAAAAAGGAAGCAGAAGAGATCAAGTCACTGTCTGGGCCTTTTACAACGGTGGAGTCATTATACTGAAGGCCCCCCGTGGAAACAAGCCGAAAGGACAGGCAAGGACAAAAACACTCACCAGGATCCCAGGCTGCCCTGGGGTAAATTCCTTTCTGAATTTAAGTCTGGTGAATGGCTTAATCCTGCATATCTGAAAGCAGGGCGGGCAGGGGGACTTAATGCTATTAGCCAGGCCATCACCTCCCAGTTTTAGCTGTGGCCGGTCTCCAACACTTTGGAAGAAAGTAACTAAAATCCCTAGATACCAGCTTATATATCAAGAGGCAAACAAAATCCTTCCCATTTTCAAATTTTACAAACAACTAACAAGCTCTGAATACCTCGGGTACAAAGTGAATATAGTAACAGAAGGAAAATTAAACACTAAGTTTGCTGAGTTACATAACAGAATAATTGTACACTCATCTGGCAATCATAGCCAGAAAAATTCACCCTCCACAAAACATCATCACAGAGGCCTAGACATCTTAGAAGGACCAGCTTGCCTCTTTCCGATAGCCACACAAATCCAATCTCAAGTTATTTTGGCTTGAATATATAGAAACTAGCATCCAAAAAGTCTTATTTCTTTACATCCAGCAAAAGGTATTTTGATAGTGGAAGTTTTACACACAGCCACAAGGCCATTTGTTTACTTACACTGTCAAGATTACTCCTTGCTTCTGTGCAAGAGCCTCTTTGTAAAAAAAAAGGTGGAAAATTTGAGGGGCAGGTTCATTTTGAAGTTGATGTCTACATCCATTTCTATTTCAGGTCTTTATTGTTGGTAAAAAAAGCATTAGCTTTAAGACATCAAGAAAAAGCTCAGCTAAAAGACTCAGCATGATTTCTGTTGGTCTGGGACTTGGTCTCAGTAGAAGCCTTAGGGCCAAACAACAGGGCTGAGAATATCTAAAAGTCAGATTTTTGCCTGTTTCATTTGCTTCCACAGAAAAGAAGCATAATTTAGCAAAAGCAGTACTATAAGGTGTGTGGCTTTTCCTGCCACTTCAGAGGTTCCTGGACTCAAAGTTGCAATCCAGTGTCGTCCATTTCTTTGTTAAATCTTTCCTTAACCCAAAATTAATGCCTTCTCCTTATCCACATCCTTCTTTCTACCCATTCTGTTACCTGGACTTGCTGACAAACAAGTTCACTCCATAGTAAAATGACTGAGTTACTTATATACAGCTCCTGATGAGAGACATTAAAACCCACAAGTAATAAACAAAGTATGAGGAATAACCACTGTTGTAGACAGTTACCACAAGACAGCAGCTGAGGGACAATGAAATACTCATGAACACTGCCTACCTGACTGTTTAAGGTCCATGAAATGATACATAATTATGGAAGAGCAAGCAATGAAAAGTCTAACAATTAGCCTTCACAGCTGAAACAATCCATAAACGCTCACATTTTAAAGTACCCATACATAGCTGGCAAGGCTTCTTTCTACACTTTCCTCAATTCTTTGATTTCCATATCCTTTGCTGAGTCTTCATGTACACTGAAATATAAATTCACTTAGCATTATACTACACCTGCAGAGACAAACCTGTAACCCACTTTTTTCCACTGACCTCTTTCATTATTGCTCATGTATCTATGTAAGAAAAAACTCATAACAAATAATGTCTGTGTGAACAGGGAGAGAGTAAACTTGACATACACCCAGTGATGCAGACACCTAAAAGCCACCTCAACAACCTTACAGGGAGCTTAGGAAAACCTCTAGAAGGTCAGACCAGGAGACCACTCACCCTGAATGACAAAGGAACAGACTGTTCTGTTGCAAACCACAGACGCTTTACTTTCCATCTAGAGCACCTATATAAGGCAAGAACTGCCTACACAAGCAGCACTGATTGCCTAGGCCCACTAAAATAACTACATTGCTACAACTCCAGCAGAGTGGAAAATGGCTGCTTTATAGTCTGGGAACATCCTAATTACGGGGGTGGCAGCACTTAACCAGGGAAGAGTCTCCCATTTCTATCAGAGGATGGTTTTTTATTGCTTCATTGAAGCCTGCTGCAGGACTGGTGTGTGTAGGAGCAGCTGCTCTTACAGGAGTCAGTAATGCAAAAAAGCAGAGCAATATCTGAAGGGAGGATTGGGATTTTTACATGGCTTTGCTAGGGCCTGACTTCTTTGAAAGGAGCAAGTTGTAAGAGAAGTTTGAAATAAGCTGTTGTCTAGTCTAGGAAAGGCAGCAAAAAATGTGGTAAGAGCTTGTAACTCAAAAGACCTGCTATAAGGAGCTTCCTTTTATCAAATTACTGTGGAAGGGCCAAATAATAGTGGTTTGCATTTCCTAGAAAGGTGATGCAGGTTGGCTGTTAGGGAGAAGCTCCTAGCAGTAACTCAAGCCCTGAGGTAAGTCTCTCAGGGAGGAGGCAGGCTCTTTTTTCCTAGACACACTTCACCGAAGGGGGCCCAGGGTGATTTAAGCACAGCAGATCCTGCCCTGGGGACAGAGCTAGACTCTAAGCTCTTATTTTTTTCTTGATGGAAAAAATTATGTTACATCCTCAAGGCAGCAGAATATTGCGGCTAGCATCAAGTACCAGAGCACATGTATCACACAAGTAAAAATAATTTTACAGTCTCATTTTTGTCAATGTCCCTTCATCCGTGCTAGATACTATGTTTAGATATTGCAGTAAAAGATACTTCTACCACTCCCACAGCAGCGATCCACATGAAACAACATTGAGCACAGATTAGCTCTTAAATTTCTCCAGGGAAACTTCACTGATCTTCTAAAACAAGACAAATATGCAAAGGCTTGTTGCAGGAACATATCTCAATCTGTCTTTGGGCTCTTGGTGATACTTACCCATCCCTAGAAAAACCTTATGTAGCAGACACTACAATGATATTGCACAGTCACTTCCTTTGCAAAGGATTCCCAAACCTTGTGTTAAATCGTTGCAAAGGTGTGAAAACCCCCTGAAAGTAATCAACTGTGTAATGAATGGCAATGCTTCATTGCATGAAGCTGTATGAATCCAAGTGAGGAGATGACCCAGTGGCAGAAGGACCGGGGCTGTGGCCAAAATTTGCAGGACTGTGATTCTCCCAGCAAACTAGAGAGATGGCCCATGTCTCCTTAAACCTCCTCCTCCCTGCTTTGGAGTCTGACACAACAGTAATTTCCAGCCTCACTTTCCAAGGGAGCAGGTGGACACGGAGGGAAGCCCATTTCCCGGGGAGTGCCCTTCGAGTCATGCAAAGAAGATCCTGTTATTGAAGGAGCAGGAGGAAAGTCCTTCACTGGAGTGTGGTGCCTTGGCTGCATCAGCACGGGCTGGTGTGCTCGGGCACGGCCACCTGCAAGCTGAGGGAAATCTAACTTTTCTGAGGAAATCTAACTTTGGTTCCTTAGTCCTGTGCAAGCTCTGCATACAAGGTAGGGGGCTGCTTTATGGGGGCAGCAGGTTGGATGTGTGGATATATCCACGCTCCGCAGGTCGTGCAGGCAGCCTCTCTAGAGCATATGTAAAACACGTGTATGTGCTTGGTAACCTTTATTACTTGTGAAGCAAAGCAGTGCGGAGGTTTCCTGGGTGCCCAGGGTGTGGGTGCTGCTTCTTTGCGGGCACGCTCCTGGTGCGGCCTGGCAGGGACGGCCGGCTCTGGGGCTGGGGGGCCGCAGGCTGCACTGCCCTGCCCGCAGCCAAGATGGCGCCCGCGGCTTCCCCGCCCCTCGGCGGCGGCCCGGGGCGTGTGCGGGAGCGCGGGCGGGGCGGGCGATGTGGCGAGGCCCGGCCCCTCGTGCCCGGCCGTCACTCGCCGCGGCCCGGGTAGGCTGCGGGAGAGGCCGCGGTAGCGCGGCGGGAGCTGGGGGAGGCCGGGGCGCGGTAGGTGGCGGCGCGGGGCGGCCGGTCCCGGCCCGGAGCGGGCGGCGGTGCAGCGCGGGGCTCCTCCCGCGCCCTGCGGCTCTGCCCGGCAGCCGCTGGCCTGCGGGCCCCGCCGGGGTCCGGGGCAGAAGGGCGGTGACAGCGGCTGTCACTGCCGGGCCGGGACCGGGAGCGGCGGTACCCGCCGCCTTCCGGGGCTCCAGCGGCCCCGCTCGGCAGCCCTGCGGCTTCCCCCCCCCTGCAAAAGCGAGGAAGCGCCACGGACATTAATCGGCAGACCTCTCCGTCACAGGAGAATAGTGTCAGAGAGCAAAGCGGTGCGACCTGCCGCCGCCCTATTCCCCAGGTTGTCTGTGGGCTTTAAGTGCGGATTTGTTTTTTCCTCCCACCACCAAAGGCCTGAAGGGTATGTTTTCACTTTCAGAGATTAAAACCGAAGCGGCGCTGACGAAGAACGGACATGCTTGACACTTGTCTGCAGTTGCTTGTGTTGCACTTCGTTGTTTACTGGAAAAGGAGAGACTGAGACCCCGTTACTTGACTTCTTCTTGGGTTATGATATAACTAATAATAAAGCAAAACTGTGGAAAGAGCACCTGGGAACTGAGCATGGTAGGATCTTGAAGAGAAAAGTAGCTGGGATCGACGGGAAGAGGAAGGGGAGGAATGGCATCCCGAGAGAGGCTGTATGAGCTTTGGATGCTTTACTGCAGTAAGGTAAATATTTGTGTTTGTTTGCTTTTATCCTCTTTTATTTGCTAGTCAGGTATTTAAAAGGTATGTGTAATATATTTTTTCTTGGAAATTGCATAGACGTGGTTAGCTTCTGTAAGGATGTAATTGCACTTCTTAGACTATTTACTGACTTATCCCATGGTTTGCTGTTCATCGTTTGTTTTTTTTATGTTTGAGATGAGAATTGCCGTGTTCGTGGCTCAGTTTAAGCAGTTATTGTAGCTATATATTTTAACTATGTGATTGCATACGTTTACATAATTCTTCGTTTTGTAGCACATTAAGCTGTATTGTACTGTACTGTATTGATTTAATTCAGTGCTATCTAGTATTTAGCTTTGTACTTTCTGATTTCTGAACAGCTTCAGCTTTATTTAAACTTCATTAGCAAAAGCCTCCCCAAAGAGCAGGTTTATTAAGTTACTCCAGAGTTTGCCGTTGCTGGCTATTGCCATAACATCTGCACACTCCATTAGTAATGAATTTCCTTCAGCTGGCAGAAATAATGCAAAAATGCCATCCTGTCTCCATTTGCATTTTATAGTGTAAAGCAATTAATGTGTTTAAAGCACACCCAAATTGCTGCCGGGTGTGCTGAGTATGTACACAAATTGGATTGCAGATTATCTGAATAGGTAGGTGTAAAATAAGGAGCATACAAAAAATGGCTGTAAAGGTGGAGGAAAGGACCGATCTACTATGATACAGGAGCTCAGTAGCAAGGGTAGCTTTTGATGGCCTTCTCTGGTTTTGTTTTGCCTTTTTGCAGTCTCATGCTTCGTTTGTGTTTCAGTTTAAGTTTCCAGTCCAGTAGAACATTAAGGGTAGAACAATCCTTCCCTTGTTCTTCCCACCTCATTTCTAGAGAATTCCCATCTCAAGAGCATAGAATGTGAGATGTTAAGTACAGACCATTTAACACAATTGCACTAAGTACTTGTCTTAATGGTCTCTTTTCCTAATTTTTGTTCAACCTTAATCCTCCACATGTAGGTAAAACTAGTGCAAACATAACAGCCTGGTATCAGTTCTTACTGCTCCCCGTTCGGGTGAACTGCTGGGTTGAACCTTTGCCTTTTAAGCCAGTGTAGTGATGATAATGGCAGTAGGAAGTGGAGTAGCACTGTAGAAGATGGATGTTTTGCCAGTGAGTTCATCGATGTGAGAGGAACAAAGACACTTGGAATACACTCAAAGAATCCAGACTTTACTCTGCTTTGGGAGACACTAGGGCCGCAGAGATTGAGCCAAGTTCTGAATTTCTTTGCTCCGCTGTTCTTCGGCTCTTTCCTCCCTTGTTCTTTAAAATATTCTTTTGTCCGTTTTGGATTTACTCCCCCTTTGCTGGAACCTTTTGTTCAGATTGTATGCCATCCATCTCTGTGTTGTTCACATAGCAGGAAGGTTGCATGAAGGAGTGTTAGTCAAAATGTGTGGTGTAGATCACTTAGGGGATGTTTGGTTTCTTTATGGAAATGATGTGCCCGCAGTCTACACAGATATCAGGTGGTAGAGGATGGGCTGTTTAAAAAACCTCATATTTTCATATATTCAGTCTCCTCATTAGCTATCAGTGATGGTTTTGGCCTTTTTTTCTTTCAGACCCATATATTAAGGGCACTATTAAATGAATTTGTTTGTTCCTAAGTAGCAAAACATATATTTTAAAGATAAAATAGCGTGTCTTTAAAATAGGAGGGCAACTGGAGTGATTCAGAAAAAGAGAGTCTTCACTTTTTCAAGAAGTCTTAGGCATTAAACTTTTTTTTCTTCTCTCTCAACTGGTTCAGGTTCAAATGATATCTTATTCTGCTTGAGGCAGGCATCCAGCCTTAGAGTCTTGGATTAAGCTTGGTGAAGTTGAGAGCAGATGAAGAAGAGACATAGGTCTTGGGATGTAAAATGTGGGAAGTCTTAATGTAAATTAGTTTGTTCAGTCCACTTGGAAGCATCTGTATATTGTGCTTTGTTCTTCTCAGAGCATCTAGCAGAACGGGAAGGTGTAGCAACATTTACCAGTGACAGGATATAGTGGTTTAGAGAAAAGTCTCTTTATACCTGGGACTGCCCAGTGAAGTGTAGTATGTTGCACTGTTGTGACTTTGTCCCAGAATGACATCCTGGGAAAGAAAGCTGGGCAATTTCTTCAAACTAGAAAACCTGCGGGAGAGTTACAGTTGAGTAAAGAAGGAATTTATTGTGCCACAAATCCCAAATATGTGGGTTTAGCTTTTGCAGCCTTGTTAGCTAAAGAAACAGTGAAATCCAAGCTACTCCTTTGTGATGCTTCAGATTGTTGCTTATAGTCTTGTCTTTCGATAATTGGGTCCTTCATGATAGTCTTTTAAATACAGCACCCTATGCTAAAGGAGCAAGGCTTTTCACAACTTTCAAGCGCTACACAATGCTGTGTTACCATCTTACCATCTATCCTGGGTCATGACTCCTGTTCTTTGTAAATAATTTGATGTCTCTGGCAGCATGAGGTGTCAGTTGCAACACTTAGTTTTGTGCAAAGTTACATTAGGAAGGTATTTCTCTGTTTTCATTGCCTCTTGTGCAGTTGAGGAATTGGAGATTTGGGCAGACGGGAACATTAATCAGGGGCTCTGCAGGAGCAGTCTTTGGAGGACACCATGTATGAGGTGGTTTAATGTTTCTGGTTGTTGTGGTTTGGGGTTTTTTTGTTTTTTTTTAAATTTTTTTAATGATAATGTTTGAGTGTCTGCAAGAGTTTGGTTTTAGTTGGTATTCAATTGTTTTGCATCTGGCAGTTTCTAGTCTAAGGCTACAATTTGGCTTTAGATTTTTTTTTTCTGTTTCCCTAAAAGCTACAGATTACAGTCAACTGTTAAAGATGAAAGTAGTAGCCATACTTGATTTATAATGCATCTGACATTGCATGGAAGCAGTTTAAAACTTAATTAAATCTAGTAGAATTTAGATATGAGTTGCTGGAGTTGTTACCACCATGTTATATTGTTCACCGTCTTGAGTCTGTTCTTGTCTCGAGTCTCTGGTTGGTTTTGATTTTTTTTCTTTTTTTTTTTCCAAACTGTTGATGTTAAACTTTCTGCAAGTTGTTAAGGATGTTAAGATGTTAAGGATGTTAAGATGCTGTTTCATCCAAGTTGTTAAGGATGTAACTTCTTGATGATTTTCAGTTTTAAATGGTTTTAGTGGTTGGGGGATTTTTTTTTCTGTTCAGTGAACTGTTAATGTACAATGCCTTTACTCAAATATTGATATGGATGTAAACTGCTGTCTTCTCATCCAAATGTTGTAATGTGAGCATTTTAAGATAATTGAATAGCACAGGTCATTCTGTAGAAGTCGCCAAGAAAAATTTTTTCCAGTTGATTGTCAGTTCAAAGCCTTCAGTAACCTACAGAGGAGAATGGAACACTTCTTATATAAGTGCAGATAGAGCACATAGCTGAAAATGCTTTACTAATGAAAGTGTACAGCAGGAGAAGAGTTACATTAGGTAGGAGAAAAAAAGTACCTGCTTTCATGTGTGTCTGTGACTTCTTTGTGTTTATGTGACTGAGGTAATCTACCAGTTTTGTCTTGTAACATTAGACTGTCGTGGCTGTAATATTACTATGGTAATATTGCTATTGTAATGTTGGTTGAATAACCTTTTATTACATATTGATTGTATATCAGTGTAGAAAACTTATTTCTGTTTCATAATCCTCTGAATTAACTTTTACTGCAGATTCAAATGAAGAGATTCAACCTCTGTCTTATCTGTAAGATTGTAATTATATGTAGTTCATCTCCAGTTGTTCTGGTGGGTATTCCAGACTCTTAGACATAAAGCATGTCAGGATGTCAGGATTTCTGATATTTTTGATTTTATTCAGAAAGTGTTCAGATACCCTTTTATATGGAGAGTTTTCTAGTCTATGAAAAAAAGGGATCCTAGTTGCCTTCAAAAGACATTTCGAAGGAATTAATGCAAGCAATTCTACCATATGCACATCAGAAAATCTTCAGTTTTCTTGGTACTGAAATGGTTCTGAGCTTTTTCTTACACTCTTGTCTTATAGCCCTGATTTCATTTAAACACTGCCTTTGCCTGTAAAATGACACAATGATTTGAAGGGAAGCCTGTGAATGTTCTTTGCCCAGTTTGGAGCCCGTGCTTCACATTTAAAAGAGGGAACATTCAACCTTAGTGTCACTGATACAGTCGGGACTCTGTGTGTTAGCTGATCATAATGATCTGGTCATTACTAATACAGGGAGCTGAGACAGTCACATCCCTTGCTGTGTTAAGAGCAGCAGACTTGTGCATAAGCTGTTATCTCAAATGTGCTTTCTTACCTTGTGCTGTACTTCTCTTCTGTTTTTACTAAATCTGATTGTATTGAGATTAAAATGTTGTAGTTTTCTCTCCGGCACAGTAAGGGATATCTCTATATTATAAATATCTTCTAATTTAATATTGCAACACTGTTTCTCAAAGAAATGTGGGTTTAGCCAAATTATGCTTAGTTGTGGTGAGAAGCATGTAATTCAATGGGAATATAATAATCTTTGACATAGAATTGTAAGCCCCATGTGAAACACTGACCTTTGCATCCCAGATGTGATCTCATCCTGACTTGGCTTGCACTTGTCTTCCTTCTTGTGCAACTGCTGACTTGTCAGTGATGCAGATCACAGTGCTATATATTGCCTTTGTTATATTTGATAAAGAAGTATTCAGCTTACAGTTAGATGAATGTTTGAGCAAACCAAATGGTCACTAAAAGTAGTTTTTCGTAATTCACTGTCATGTAAATTTATGCCTCTGCTGAAACCAGTGAGTGAAGTCTTAAAAAACAAGCTATATAAGATAGCTTTTCTGTAGGTTGTTTTAAGTAAATCTCCACATTCCTAGTGAGTGTAACTTGTAGATCCTGTCACAAGCCACTTGTGGCCATGTGATGGTAAAAATATCTTTGTTCTGTCTCTATTCAAGAGGCTGAACTAAGAATAGATATAGATAAACAACAACAGTTGGTCTTCAATTCTGAATTAACTGCTATTTAAAGAGATGTCTCCTAGTCCAAGAACTAACATAATTCTGATATTTACAAATGTAGAACTTTTCATCTAAATAACTGACATGAGTATATGAGACATCAGTCTCTTGAGTGGTTGTTTCCTACCTTAATTATGGGCCAGGGTGACCTTGTGCTGGTAGTTGTTCAGACACAGAACAGAGACTGACACAGAGAATGCAGTCTTCGGGTTGCAGTGAGGCAGTAGATAAATCTAAACAAAGATGTAAGAAAACCGTAACATTTTACGAGCTATGAAGAAGTTATTGTTGCTTATTCTGTAATATATTTGGCAGTCCATACATGTAGCTGCTACTTCTAGATAAAGTCAAGTCTGAGGTTTGTCCATGTTTTTGGTATAAGATTCAGGGCTTTAGTGGTGTCCAACATGAGGTTAGAATTCCCACATGTCTACAGGTTTGTGGATCAGTGCTTTACAGAATCAGTAAGAAACCTCCAGTTCTGAACATGCCAACGAAGACAATTCTGATTCAGCTTTTACTGACATGAAAGAATTAAGTGTCTCTTAAATGGAGTGATTTACCATAAAGCTACAAACACAGGCTTCTGGTTCTATGTGTTGATTCTCTAATATAGAGTGAATTTAACAAACTCTGGATTGTTGTGCGTATCTGAGTTATGGAGCTTTTAACTTGGTCAGCTGGGCAGATCTGGGGAGAATGTGTGTCCTGATAAAAGAATATTGCTGAATCAACTCAAATGTATGGTATGTTTGTGCTGATTACAGAAATAGAAGAGAGGCTTGCTAGCTGCCTATTGAACAGCATTGGAGCTTAAGGCCTGAATCCAAATGTTGTCAATAGATACTGTTAAAATATTTACAGACTTCAGAAAGGTTAAACAACGGCTGTAGAAGAGAGAAGAGCTTCTCTAATTACTGAGCTTTTCTTGCTGAAAGAATTATATGTGAGTAGGGGAAAAAGCATCGAAACATGCACACCTCAACAGTACAGATAAGCACCTTTTTTCTTTAAAAAAAAATCCAATTTGCTCAAGTCTAACTTTTCCAATTTATCTTCTACTTCATGGGAGGCTGCAGTGGAGCATGATAGGAGATACAACAAGAAACACCAAGAAATTAAAACTGTATTTGATTATTCTCCTCACAAACACTGTCTTAAGTTTGATGTCTCAGTTAGGCTTCTCCAAGTATCTGCAAATCTAAACATGAGCTGTGAGTTTTCTGTGGCGGTAAGATGTTTGTGCATTCTCTGATACTTAAAGCAGTTTTGATAATCTAATTTATGATTGAGGATTACATTTGCCTTTAGTACACAATGGGAATAAGTGATATTAAATATATAGTGGGTGGGTACAGCTCTTGGGAGTAAAGCAGGATACAGAAAACAAGTGTGTTATTTACAGAAATCTGGCTCTAGTTGATTGTGCTGATCAGTTAAAAACTGAACCAGCAGAAGTGCAATGGATGCCAAACAGCACTTGGACAAGTAACCCATATTCTGCTATGCCATAGTTTTTGAGGGTATTTTTTTAAGTGTGCTTTTGAAAAGTGGATTTGAGGTTTTTAAGTGATACACCTTCAGTGTATATATGAATTATACCTTCAGTGTATAGTTCAGCTCCAGTACATTAATGTAAGGCCAGGTGAAACTGAGGGGACAAAACCGAATAGTTAAATCCATAGCTAAAGATACAAAAATTGGTTTTAGTTAAATTTGGTGTAATCATATGCCACTTTGAAACAAATACATTTATTTATTAAGCTGTACACAAGTTCTCAGCCTTTATCTGCTGAAACACATGGCAATGTTCAGCTGTTGATACAGTGAAATAGTAGGCTGATGTTTTATTGTTGTAGCACCATCCTGCTTCCTTTCTGTCTGTGATAAACTTGTATTGTTTCTTGCACTGCACTGAAAGTTAGAAACTCAATGGGGCAAAAGCTGACTTTGTGTGTGTTGGTGCTAAATTTCAGCCTTTTTCTCATGTAAAACAATGGCAAAATTTGGAGTTTTAAAGCAATTAAGAGAGTCTAAAGCTTTTCTGAGATATATTTTGAATTTTCATTAAATTTAGGCTGATCTTGACACTGTAGACTTTTGACATCATGTTATTTTAGTTGCCTTTGAATTATTTCCCATGCTTCTTGTTCCCTTAGGCTTAAAATACAGCTTCCAGTTGGTTCACTATGCCAACTTTGATGGGAAAAGTAAATGTTAATAGATGTAATTTGTTGCAGTATGGTAAATTCCTGATAAGTGCCCTGTGCAGTGGACTCCAGAAGGCTGAAATAGGGTATAACCATGTGTACATGGGGCTTGCCTAGTAGTGGTGCTTCCAGTCAAATGTGAAGACATTAAAATCTGAGTTCACATTAATTAGATTCATCCCATGGATGGTATCAGTCACGTGCCAGTTCCAAGCTACAAGGCTGTAATTGTATCATTATTCAAAAACAACTGCAACAATAAAAAAAGCAAGAGAAAGAAAAGTAGAGGCTTTACTTCCATTTCAGTAAGAAAATTCTTTCATTTTGTTTTTCCAGTTTTGCTGGAGATCTGAAGTAGAGAGGAAAATGAATAAAAGTGCTTGGATTGCCTTTAACTTAAGGCAGTACTAGAAGATTAATAATATTTTTTGTTTTGAAAAGAGAAAAAAAATATTAAACTTGACTTTAAAGTTTGTGAGCTAAATTTTATCATGATTGGCAGCTATAGGCTTAATTTGGTATAAATCCCTATGCTAAAGAGAATCTTTAACTTGTCCCAAAATAGTTGTTTCTATCATGATTCACTGCAACTTCCATTTATAAAACAAAGCATCACCACTCCATCCCTCTTTTCTTTTAATTCTGGAAATGGAACAGAATGCTTGTGTGGATGTTGTAAAAGGAGATTTATAGTTATTTGCCAGGAGCTTTTCTTCTTTTGGATCCTCTGATTCAAAAATCAGTATTTTGATTAAATTGGAAAGTTGTGCCCAAAGGTGATTCCCTTGATAATTAGAATTGATTGATTGAATTTATCAAGGCAGTTTAGCTGGTTTAGAATGCTTTGTAATGAAGTCTTTTACTAATTCTAACTGCAGTGTTGCTGCTATAACAAAGCTTTTCACATTTTATTTTGGCATTTTACATGAAAGGTTCACAAAAAGCATGAGCACTGTGTCATATTTCAGAGTAAAGGCTGCTAGGAGTTCTCATGCTGGAAATGTAGCCTTTTATGTCTGAAAACATGAAGAGGAAAGAGTTCCCTTAAAGCAGATCTTCTAATTCCCAAATGAATAGTTTATTTCAAACAGTGTTGAGAAACGTTCTGCAATTCTGCCTTATGCAGACTACTTCAATTAATTTGAAGAGGAGTAAACTCACCAGTAATCTAAAGGCAATGTTTCATGTTTGGTTTCTACATGTTACATTTTGTAGGTCTAATTCAGCCTTGACAACAAAGGGTTGTTCTTATTTTAAATAAAATGCTTGGAGATGGGGGATTAGTTATGATAATACCACTGCCAGTGACATTTTATGGTTGTGCTTCTAAGCTGAAATCCACTTTGAGGGTTGACTGAGTGCTAGCGCAGGAGTCCGACCCGGCTGGCTGTTTGATGGCTGCATGTTAAATTTAACGGCTTCAAACAACTGTCTTGTCGAACAAGTCGGGCTTGTCTGATAGTTGGACTCTGAACTGCCCTGCAGGGAATTTTTGTCTTTAGAGCATGGAATGTGACACTGCAAATAGCCTCGGGTGGATCCAGCTTTTGTTTTTAGCAACTAATGCTTCCTGAACGTATCTGTAAAATTCTACTGAGCTTTGCCCTTCTAGTTCCTTGCCTGAAGCCTTAGTAGAAATGGAAGTAACTACTAAATCTAGAAGCAACCCTTTATATAAATACATAAATAGCGTGGTTTGAAACCTTGGGTAAATGTGCCCATATTCCCCAGGCACAAGGCTGAAGACTTTCAGTGGGAGGACTTCAGTGCCAGTTTTGTGTACAATGTTTCCATTTAACTGAGAGCTGGCTGTGAGACTACCTGACTTCTTAAAGGATCTAAAAAATGTTATGCTGGTTCAAACATTTCTTGTGACCTTCTTGCACAGGCAGACTGAAAAATAAGACTGTATTAGAACATTTTTGTCATTCATTTAATCAGTTTTCATAGAGACTAGAAAAGGCTATTGTAACTTCCGGGCAATTCAGTTTATCAAAGACAGGAGCCTGTCCCAAGCTAGTGTAGATTTTGGCTATAGTTTCTTTTCACTTCATTGCCTCAGGGAATGTCCCGTCTGTCAGAAGAGCGTCAGAGTAGATCCCCTCTCTGCTATCGGCTTTGCTTCAGCGTGGTTAAATGCTGAAGGTGGTGCACTGAGAGCTTGTTCCCCAGTTCCACCAAGACCTTGCTAGAGTTTATACATCTGTATTACAAGTGTTAAACACTCCAGGGGAATCTTGATAATTGTTTGGCAGTGTTTAGTCACAGTATTGCAGTGCATACTGGGGACCAGTACGATGGGTTTATTTAGCAAACGTTTTTTTTTCTTTCTAGCATCGTACTATGTTTGAAAAGAAAAAACCCAACAAACTAATCCTCCTCTGGCTGTTTCATGGGAGTCAGGCTTAGTGTGTTACGGTTTTGACTGTTTTTTGAGGTTATTTTCAGTACCTGTTAGAAACACTCCACTGCTCAGGCCTGGCAGTCTTTTTTTTTTTAAACTGTAAAGAGCTGTAGCAACTCTTACTGTGCTGAGAAGATCTTAGGGAAATGGCAGCCTGAAGGGTGGTGTGTAATTTTGCCGGGTTGGGCTTTTTGTTTTTTTTTTTTTTTTTTTAATGAAAACCAGAGATGTTTAAGGAAAGGAAGGAACAAGGAAGTATTTTCACTTTCAGGTGCTCTGAGCTACATTTGTTTTAATAGGCATAAAGGACTTCTTCTTCATTAGTGCAGGTGAGTGACTGCTATAGCAGTTGCTGTAGCAATTTCACAGGCCTTCATTACAATGTGCTGAGCTCAGAAGCTGAAGCTTAACCTCTGCAAACTTGTGGCTATCAACTAAAGAACTTTTATACTCTTGGGCTCTTTTTTTTTGTTTTTCAGGGTTTTTCGTAGATTTTCACTTGTCTTACAATGACACCTTTAAGATAGCCCTGTTAAAGCTCTGCTTGTTTCCGTTTATCACTATGAAGAGAAATGGCTGACTTAAGCTGGATTTTACCTTCTTGGATTTCAAGCCATGGGGAAATTATCTTCCAGAATTTTTAAGGCGTGCAGTTTCTATATATGAATTATTATTCAAGTAACTTACATCAATTTGTCCCACACAAAAGCTAGGCAAGTTTCAGGTAAATAAATTAAAAGCTTAGGCTTGTAACTTAGAAGGCTTCAAGGTTTCAGAAAACAACATTTCTTATCTTGTAGCAGTTGGAAAGCTGTAACTGGTGAAAGGCATCTTATTACCACATACAAGCTTCTTCCTGCTTTTACTGCTGCTGTACAAATCAAAAATTTCCTTCTTAATTTCTTGCTGATCTCATAGGACATGTCTGCAGTGTGTGTGTGGTGGGGCTGGAAAAGAATACCAATCTTAAACTGGTTTATTACAGTTTAGCCTTGTGGTGTATTATCAAAGCATACATTGCTTTGTAAACTGTGCTTTGAAAGTACATCTTCAACCAGCACCACAGAAAACAATTTGGAGCTGTTTTTTGAGATATAGCCTCCAGCTGCCTGTCTGCAGAATGGTAACAAAAGGGTAGTTTTGAAAGACATAAATTCCATAGTTTTTGCTGCTTCTACTGGTAGCAAGGCTTCTGAGTATTTATGATGCTTTATTCTGGTGTTCTACTGCTTCCTTGGGAGGAGTACAGATACTACGTAGTAGCTCACAATTTATAGTGGGTGGGGTAGAGCTGAGGTTGCAGTTCAGTGGTTTGTTGCTCTCAGTAGCAGCACAAGTTTCAAAGTTTGAAAGCTGTTTGTTTGTAACTTTTGTTTCTAACATTTTTGAAATAACTTACATATCTTAATTGTAGCCCAGCTGCTAAATATTGGGTCACTTTTTCCTGGAATGAACTCCTGCTTCATAAGTCTTCATTTTAGTTTGTTTCTGGAAAGGAGGCATGCTTCTGTTAGCTGGTATATAATGGAGATTTATTTCTTGGTGTTTCTCATGTTGCTAAGTGATCTTGTTTACTTCTTTGCCTTCATGATTTTTAAAATATTTTTGTCCAAGTGGTTTTGAGTTAGTGCTGCTGCTTGGATGGAAGTCTCTCGATTTGACTGTGAGTCAACTGTTGCATAAACTTTTCTACTGGCACATACCAGTAGTGCTACCTGGTATTTTGATATCAAATCTGATTATTTTAATAATGTGGAATATTACATTATTAATTGACTGGCAGGGAATTGAAATAGAAGGGAGTTGGGTTGAATAGTGTGCTGCAAAGAATTATCAAACAGTTACTCCAGTTCTTGGTTTTTACCATGACTGGGAGGAGTTCTAGTGGCAAAGCAAATTGAGTAGTATGTGCTCTACAGGTAGGCAAAAACTTTTGGCTGTTTTATAACATGTGGCTTGCTTTTGTCATCTGTATAAGTGCTATTTCTTGCATATTTTGTCTGCCAGTGTTCTCTTTTTCCCAGTCTGTACTGATAGCTTTGCAAAGGCATTGTAGTTCAAAGATAAAGAAGCTTGAAACTGATTTAGGCTATGTCATTAAGAAGGAGCAAGCAGGCATTTAATCTAATTTTGTCTTTTGCTGTACACTTCCCCTTTTCTCATCCTTAACTTTTTGTTAAAGCAATTTTAAGTCAGATAAAGATGTTATTTGCACAACTTCTGTCATGGTGACCAAGAAAAACAGTTTTTTTACAGAAGTTTACTGTTAACAATTATTAATGAGCCTGAGCTGTGTCAACAAACAATTTTAATTTGGGAATATGAATAGAATCAATCTAATATTTCTTGTTGGATTTTGAGGAGAAGTTTCTCACACCAACGAAGAAGCAGTTTGTTCAACAGGGAAGAAGTCACATAAGTTCAGTTTTTGCACATGTATATGGGCATTATCATCAGAGGCATGGACACGTGGATATAGCAACATTTCTGTTCGTTACTTCCCTGTGGTTGCTTTGCCCTTTGTAGCCTGAGCTGTATTGTAATTACTAAAATGATATCCTGGTTTTCTTTGTCTTCATAATTCTGTGAAATAGCTTGCTTGCAGCTAAAATAACTTACTGTGAAGTACAAGAAAGTTAAAGCTTTTAAATATGTGACATTTTTGAAAATCTGTGGTGTCTGAAGACAGCATCTTATACTACTTCTAAATCATTCTTTTAGGCAAGTCTTACTCTTATCTAACTTTTGGTTTGATTTTCAATATGTTTGATGTCTGAACCTGAGAAATGTATATTCTCTACTCACCTGTTTGGGATAATCTGACAATCTCTGTAGCTTAAACTAGTAGTTTGGAAAGCTTGAAGTTATTCTTTATCTCAACAACTTCCTTCATTCTGTGTTTTGCAATTTCATGTTGAGGACAATTGGTAGGTGTGTTTAAGATAAGTTAACCCTTTGGTAGTTCAGTGCATATTAAACATGAGAACAAGACTACACTGCACTTCCAGAACATAGTGCTGTTTTGACAAATTTTTAACAGAAAAAGAGAGGGAGTGATTACTTAAATAATTGAAAAGTGAATAAAAGCAGAGATGAGGAGAAGAAAGATTGTGAAGGAGGGAGAGATTAAGAATTAAGCAGAAGAAGAGAAAATAAGACAATTAGGAAAAGTGAACAAGAAAATGCAGTAAAGTCAGTGGAAGCAAATAATCAGATATGTATCTAGCTGAGGGTTTTATTTGGCACCTGTTGTCACAGTACCTGAACACATTTTATATATAATTAATAGGGATAGTGAAGTAAATTGTGTCTGGATGTTTGTGACACTTCCTGCTTGAGGTGAGGGTGGTTTTTGGGGACATGGAGATGGGTAAACTCTAGAATGAGAAGGGGGTTCCCATGCTTCATAACTCCTTGCTGTGGAAAGATGCTCTGAGAAGAGCTTTGCACCACTTGAGATTCTGGATTTGGATGTTTATTTTATTCTGAGGTTGTTTGTTTTGTTTTGAGTGGGTTTTTTTAACTTTGTTTTGGTTTTTTCTCACTGGAGGGCTCTTTTGTAGGTAGCTATTTTGCACTGACAGGACTCTGTCAATCTTTTTTGGTGACTCTTTGACACTGACATTGCTGCAGAAGAGTGTGTGTGTTAGAGATATTCACTATTTGCTCTTCGATCTTAACTGCAGAGAAATGTTATTTGGGAACATTTGTGGTAATATAAAGGCAACAAGCAAAAGGGGGGATATACAGAAGAGGGAAAAGGATGAAGAAAAGTGTTTTCAGCTTCTGCAAAAGGTTATAAATTATGGAGTAGATTCAGAAAACATTTGTAATCCCAAATACTTTAGGCAAAAAATTTAAAGCTATTTTGAAAATTATTTGTAGCGTAGAATGTGGGACTATATGCGTGTGTCTTAGTGGACAGGACTGCACAGTCCTGGCAGAGGAATATGTTAGCTATGGGCTGGCAACTTGTTCTTGAAAATTAAGCAGCTTGACTTCTAAAGAAAGACTACCTCAAATGCATATTTTGACAGAATTGCCCTGTGTGGTATAATATCTGTCCTAGTTCCTGGGACAGTATTCAGCCCCGAGGGACTGCTGGTTGCAAACACAGTCTTTGTGCTCTGCTAGGAACAACTAGAAAGCTTAAATTTCTATCTGTTTTGTAGCTATCTAGTATGCAAGTCACAGTTTCTGCATTGTCTTTCTGAACACTGTCTCTAATCTGCTGCTAGCCGCCACATTGACCTGTGAGTGAAGCAAAAAGAAAATTATTTTGTGATTAGGATTGCTCTTAGAGTTCTTAATTTTATGAGCCATAAGGAGTGTTGTGTACTAGTATCTATGGTATCAAGACTAGAACACACTCTAGGAAGTTTGTAAAGCTGGTATGGATGAGTCTGGAGAGTAAGTTAAGATTGTTGGTAAGGGGAGAAGCTAAAATGCTGTGGTTGACACTGGTGCCAAGAAGAGGAGACACATAAAGTAATGAATAGAGCAAAAATGTCCCATCAGTACAATGTGGTGGAAAATTTCAAAGGACACAGGTGGTTGTTTTTTCTTTTAGTTCTAAAAAATGTGTATTCCTTCCTTTCTCCCAGTTAAAATGCATTAAATGCTTTTTATTTGAGGCAGTACTACAGAGCTGTTGATAAATGACCTTGAGTGCAATATTGCCTAATGTTCTCATCTTTTTTTGCAGAAAGATCCAGATTACCTGAAGCTCTGGTTGGATAGTTTTGTATCTAGCTATGAACAGTTTCTGGATGTAGACTTTGAGAAGCTGCCAACGAGGTATGTAGAATTACAGACCTGTTCATCTTTCCCTGATATCTGAAACAGACCTGGCTGAGAGCCCTGTCTTGTTCAATGGCAGTGCTGCCTTTAAACAAAAGGAAGTTTTTTAGTTGTTGAGTGGCACTCCCATTCATTTGAAGGTCAAGTTGGGTTGCCAATGATGAAAATAGGCAAATACTGGTATTTGCATTATATTAGGAAACTGGCATGAGTATTGTTTGTTCTTGCTCACAGAAACATAGTTGTTATTCCTTGTGCTCATCATAATTTTTTTGAATAAGTATTCATTAAATGTTGCATATGAAATAGTATTAGTGTTTGCTGTTTGCATCAGCAGTGACTGAAGAGAAGCAAGATGTAGGTAAAGAGTTTTATAATTTTATTTCAGGGGTTGCTTTAAGATTAAGGATGAATGAAATGCTTAATGAAAGATTTGGGTATCTGAGCTGAAAACATTTAAAAATTAAAATATGCACCAATTATAGACTTGAGAGTGATTTCCTTGCATCCATGAAGACTTCAGGGTAAGAATATTGCTGACTTCCCTCATGTTGCTGACCAAAAGTTCCCACTTACAATCATGAGGGTCTATTGAAACCCAGTTTCAGAGTTTCATATTTAGTATTTTCAACTTCTGGGCTGTGTTATCATGATTATGTTTTCATGTCTAACTTTGAGAATGAGGAGTAAAAACTTAGGCATTGGATGTTTTCTCTTGCTTTTGAGGTGCTTGGGTGAACTAGGGGTTTTAAGAAAAATCAAATGTTATAGGATTCAGAATTTATGAGAACTGTTGTTAGTATTATA
Source organism: Corvus moneduloides (assembly GCF_009650955.1). Lineage (NCBI taxonomy): Eukaryota > Metazoa > Chordata > Aves > Passeriformes > Corvidae > Corvus > Corvus moneduloides. Next base: position 14,536,708 of record NC_045482.1, on the reverse strand, counting down.
GCTGAGACTACTAATGGTGTTTGAAAGCAAAGAACGGTACATGATGGCTGCACTCCAAGCCCTGTTGAAATCAATGGAAATTCTTTAATGGGCTTTGGATCACATCCTGTTTGAAGTGCAAGTGATAGCCTCAACTGTTACAAGGAAATGAAGAGTGCTGCAACTGGACCTCAGCAGACAAAACCTGGACTTCCTAGCTCTTTGTATTAAAATTTTCCTCATAAGGCCTCTATGAATGTAAAATATGTAGTGCAATTACCAGCAAGCAAGACCTTCAAGTTAATTCTGTGCTCTTTTTGAAAATTTATTTCTTTGTAGTGTCAAAAATGCATCTTACTATGTTTAGTTTAGGAAAGTTTTGTCCTTTGACACAGGTTATCTTTAACATAGTATTTAGTATTGAAATACGAATGCTGGAAGAGAAGAATGTCTTGGTACTTTGAGTGTTTTTTAGTTAGTTTGTACTCTGAGTTCAAGTGGTTTTTAGTGTATGTGTTCATGGTTTTCACGTTGGATTTTTTTTCAGCAACATAAAGCTTAGTTATGCAGAACAGTAGCAGCATATTCATTGTGATAAATGGTGACTTTAGTGAGTGTAAAAATAATGTGTTTTTCTGAGGTTAATGACAGGATTAGTGATGTAGATTGGAAGCATGGAACCATGTGGATTTAAATTGTTTGCGTAACAGATGTAAAGAAAAAGCATCAAAACAACATAGGGATGAAGGCAGATCATTCCTGTGCTTTTATGTCTGCCTTAAAAATACCACTGCCATCAGATATTAGAATTAACAAAGAATTGCAGTTTCTGCCCATACTTGGATTTGTGATATAATCAGGCATGTGAAAAGTGGCATCTTTCTGGTGTTTGTCAATTTGTATTGCAGTCATTTACATTGTGAAAACAGTAATACTGGGCCCATGGAAAAGAAATATAGGTCAGTGTGGAACCACCAAATGCTGATTTCCAGTGACTCCAGGGGCCAGAGGACCCTGTGGACTCACTTTTTTTTTTTTTTTTTTTTTTAACTGGTTTCCTTAATAGACAGCTAATTCTGTCTTTGGTCTTAAAAAAAAAAAAAAAAAAGGTGGTGCTAGCTAAAATGAGAAACTGACTGCACCAATATTTTTTCTCTTTTTTTTTTTCTTTCTATAAATCTTGGTGTGTTTTACAGCTATATGGATGAAAGACATTGTGTACTGAAGGGCTAATGCCAGGAAATAATGAGAAACTATTTAGGGAGAAGAAGGCTTTTACAGATTGCTGGACACAACTAACCTTTTGGAAGACAGGCATGAAATTTTGTGTCAGTCTAAAACATATGTGGGGTTTTTTAACATCCAAGAAAATACCACTTAAGAAATGTAAAGGTTCTATTACAGGTTTGGTTTTGGTTTTTTTTCCTGTCTGAAACAAAGACTCTTAATTGGCACTGTCACTTGCTGATTTAACTCATAAGAGTGTTTTTTCTATAAATTAGAATATGTAATTTCCTGAAGTCTACTTTGGAAATGTGAAAGATGCTAAGCAATACAGAATTAGGAAACCTCTAAATATAGTGTATGAGTATATCCAGTGTTATGATTTGACTGTATAAGTAGAGCTTATACAGCTATGCAGTTTATAGGCTTATACAGCTTCAGTTCTACTCCTATCTTTGTGCATCTACTCTGTATGAAATGGCTCATTGATGACATTATTAATGATTTTGCTGAAAAGGCAGATATAGCTCTGCTGATGGATTTGAGCATTGAGCACAAAAGACCAGCACACCTCTCTGCTCTTTCCCTCAAAACATGTATCCATGTCAGATGTATTTACCATAGAAAGGATAAAACCTTTACCAGCTAGTGTGAGGATTTCTTTGCCTCATTGGAGAGGAATTGTCATTTGATTCAATACTTTAAAAAATAACAAAGGCCTCCAGAGTGTTGTCGTACTTTTTTTCTGCTTTTGTTTTGCATTATCTTGAGCAAAGGAGCTTAAAGGAAGCTCATGCAAAGTACCATAGAAACCATATTTTATTAACTTGCTGACTTCAAATCCACATAAAAATGGTGCAGAAATCATGATAGGAATGCTGATTACATGGTTGGTGTGATTACATGGTGATTGTTGAAAAGTAAAGCCTGGTTTGCTACAGCAGTTTGTTCCCAAGGCCTTACTGCCGGAGAAGAGTTCCCAATGTGTGTGAGTTTGAGCTGTAATAGGTGCATACAATGTGGAGGTGATTCAGTTCCCTTTCAGACACCTGACATTGCAGTCTATATGGCTGCATAACCACATTAATGTAATGAAGGAAATTATAAATAAAAAGAACCCAAGTGTGTCAAGTTCTTTCTCATATTTTTGAGGTAGGATACCAGCAGTCAAATTAGAATGTCAAATAAGGTATGATTTTTTATATTAATTTTTTTTCATTCCTTTTAGTTTAAACAGTGAGTCTTGTTGGAAAAAATTGGCACTACATGTTGACAAATGTAAGTCTTAGGTTTCTTTGGTGGTATAGTAGTAATTCGCTCTGGGGTAAAAAAAGCTTGATTATTTATAAATATTTGTATTTATTTATATACTCTATAGTGTATTCATTTTGAGTAATCCCAATTAGGATTTCTCATGCTGGTCTCACATGAGGCATGGGTTCTCATGGGTTGTGCAATAGCACAGACGGGCAGCTACTGCAAAGAAAACATTCTTTGGGATGTGAGGCATGAAGGGTATGCTGTTTGCTCTCTTGTAAAGCATTTCATGATCTTACTGAAAAAGACTTGTTGGCCATTTTAGGGAATTAACTTCTGGAGATATGATTTCAGCTGTCAAAAATTATGGTTTTCCTAATACTGAGAGGGAATTACCAGAATCTGAAATACAGAATCTGAATTTTCAGATTATGAGGATCCACACTTGTAGTTCCAGAGATTATGGATCTGATGGCATCTTCAGGGGTGAAGTTGCTATCACAGAAATCAAAATTCCTTTCTTGGCATTTGTATTTGAAAAAAAACAGTTGCTCTCAGTTTTGTGGTTAGTGTTGCTATCAGTTTAGAGCCGAGGCTATAAAATTTGTGTTACAACTTTCTGAATCCCTTGAGATTTTGAATTCCACGATCTGAAAAGCAAATTGCACAACTCTGTGAAGAGGCAAGGGAAGGAACAGTAGGTGATCATCTGTATAAATATAGGTAACATTTGTTTTCTAGGATGTGGAAGCTTTCTGTCACTTATACCCATCTAGATGTTTTACCAAATGGAGTCTCTGATTTTCCCTCCTGTAAAGACTTTCCTTTTCAACATTAGAAGCTAAACAATGGATTGTTCCCATTTTCCTCAAATAATATCTATCATGTTGTGTAGGGTTAGTCATTGCATTTCTACATGCTTTTTTTGTGCTTTTTTCTTGCACAGATGTATGTATGCAATGGTCACATTAATGAGGTTTTGAGCTAGCTGAATTTTTTTGTTGTGACTTTCCTGTGGGTTTGTTCGTATTGAAGGCTTTTGTAAGCTGTGAGGCTCTTGCTTGTGTCTTCCTTTTTCTGCACAGAGTTCATAGAGGATGTGTCAGGGTAAATAGCTACTGGCAAAGGCAAACTCTTTTTAGCATGTGCAACAGTGGATAAACAGTCTTCATCCCAAAAGATGTTCTAACAGACCTGTAGATTTCTATACTGTTACTGAAATGGGTTTCCTTTTGGTTGTTCCTGGATCATTTTCTTATTTGGTTTTGGATCACTGGAAAAAAAAAAACGAAACACAACTAAACCCGTTCTTTTCCTCATGTCTTGGTTCTCACTGGGATGTTTCTAAAAATGTTTTAGTTTTCAGAAAACAGTAGGCAAGATAATTTTGTATGGCTTTTTGAAATTTATGTAAGGACGACATGAGGTTCAATGTGGATGAATACCAACTGAGTTTCAATCACTGTGTAATAATTGGCATCTCATTTATTTGGACACTTTTAATCTTCGGTAGAAAGTTGAAAACGTTCTTGCAAATATGTTTTGTTCTCATGTTTCGTTCCACTGTGGCTGTCCTTAGGGATTTCCCAGGCCACCTGTTTACCTGATGAAGATCATGCAATTTGTTTGTGGCAATTAAGGTAGCTCATTGCATGGAGGAGGATTTAGGAATCTGCTTAATGAATTTTTTAACACTTTTCTTTTTAAATGTAGTTCATTGCTGGGGAAAAGGAAGCTCAGGTTGGTGTATTGCCAACAGATGCTTCCTTGTGGTTCATTAGGAAGTGTTTGTGATCTGTCAGTTGAGTGACCTTTCCCACAGAACTTTAGTGGAACACTACATGAGTTCATGGAAATCGATTGGCAGCTTGTCTTTTGTATGATTAACAATTTTGTGTCTGGATCTTTTCATTAGGGTGGATGACGTTCCTCCAGGAATATCACTGCTTCCTGATAACATTCTTCAGGTCGTCAGGCTCCAGTTGCTACAGTGTGTCCAGAAAATGTCAGATGGCCTGGAAGAGCAGCAGCAGACTCTGTCACTTTTACTTGTGAAATTCTTTATCATCCTTTGCAGGTATTTGTTCTAATTGTTACCTCAGCAAGACTATTGTTTTGTTTAAGAAATCTTGATGCAGCCTATAAATATAGATTTCAATGACATGTACAATGTGATTTGACACTTTCCCAGTAGAAACAGAAAAATTACACTTCTCACAATCTTCAAAATAGAGGCAGAGGGAATAAAAGAGAGAGAGGAGAGCAGTGCAATCATCTTAGCAATAATGTTTGTGATAGGAATAGAAGGGGATTAAATGCTAAATTCCTTGTAGTTATAGAAGATAAATCTCTGGGAATTCAAGATATGATGTTCCTGGTATAAGAAATACTTTTAAAAGAAAAGGTGCACTCTAACAAGCATTAGCTATGAAATAACTTGAGAGAATTGTACAGGAAGAACTGTTTCACATTCTTAACATGGTTATAATTCCATAAACAGCTTGTGAAACTTACTACACTACTCATGCAGCTGATTTCCTTCTGAAGCTTATGCCTGATAGTGTAATTCTGTTGACACAAATGAATAAACTGATTTTGGGGATCTATTCCTCACTTTTTCTTCAGTTTTCTGTTGCAAAGTGCATTTAGAGAGAGGAAGGGAATAAAATATAATAGAGAATCTCCTTTACTGAGGAGAGTTTGAAGCAGCATTTTTTAATACTTTGGCTCTTCTTACCTCTGAAACAGAGAGCTGAATGGCAGTGTGTAAGTATCCTGGAATACTGAATATAAGGTGAATAGATGGTGGTAATGTGTTTCTAAATTAAAAACTGTTGTCACCTTTACTTCCTGAGAAGTTCTGCTACGTCATCACTTTGGTGTCTGATCTTTGTGACTTCAAAATTGAGAAATTCTTTGTTGTTGTTGGGATTTTTTCTTAAAATAATTTATTAGGTGTTTTCCTCCAGAGAATTTAAAGTGAATCAATGTTTCTAGGTAATATGTTTACTAAAGTTCTAGAAAGTGTATGAACTAGTAAAGTGGAAGTTATTCTTTGTTATCAGATGCCATTTCTGAGCTTTCTATTTAGGGTGTCCTGGGAATCTGCTTAACCTCTGAAACCCCAAATTCCAGATGGAATTGGCCTGCAGCAGAGTGACTCGAACCTTTCTTCCTGTTAGACGAAAACTTGTGAGCTCTGTAACTGACAGAAATAAACATTTAAGTATGTGCAGTCTTTTGGAGAGTATTTTTGAAATGCTGGTATACTTTTGTATGAATATAGCCAGAATGCTAAAACAAACATTGTTTGAACTAGCTTCAGATGAACTGTGTACAATGCTGTGGTTTTTATGTCGTCTTCACAGGAATTTGGCTAATGTGGAAGAGATTGGGATGTGTTCATACATTAACCATGTTATCACCATGACTACGTTATACATTCAACAGGTACGTGGTTAACAATTCTTATCTGTTTTTCTGCCATCTGATACTTCCTGCTCCTCGTTATGTGGTCTGCTCTTTCAGTAATAGTGTTATATGGAGAACAATTCATAGGCTCGGACCTGTTCTGGAGGAGATTAAGATTAATTTTCAACTTCTGGAAATTTTCTGATCATAGCTTTCTTTTTCTCCTCAGTTAAAAAGCAAAACAAAAGAAAAAGAAGTGGAAGATCAGACCCCAATAGAAGAATTTGTGAGACATGCATTGGCTTTCTGTGAAAGTCTCTATGATCCATATCGAAACTGGAGGCAGCGAATTGCAGGGTATGTGTGGACTAGGACAGGATTGTAAATACTGTGGTTTATGAGAGCTATAACCATGAATCAGTAGAATCACACCTCAGAAACATGTTATGCTTTCTCAAACTGGATATGATTTAAATAAATTTCAAAAATTATAATACATTTACTGTTAGTATAAAAGTTAAAATTAAATCTGAGGATATACTAAGGGGCAATTGGTTGTAACTGACCACCACAAAGGTGCTTACATTGCTCTCTCCGTCTGAAAACTGGCCATTTTTCTAAACTGGCGGAACAAAGAAGCCAAAAGGAATGTGGTGGGCAGACTTGCTCAAACTAGGGCAAAAGAAGTTATTGAAGTCTACAGTGTAGATAAGTTTCATCTTTGAAAATAAGTTTGTAAATATATCAGTAGAATTGCATCCCTTTCATTTGATGGTGCGTTCCCTCCAGCCTGATGAACCCATAATAATGTTTTGTGCCCATTTAAAATTGCTTGGTCGAGAAATTTGGCAGTCTAGCTGGTGGCTTAGTTATAATATGCATGGACTAAATAAGAGATTGCTGGCTTTTTCATTTTATTTTTTTAACTAAACCATTTTGTAAAATTTAAAGTATTTCTGGGTGCAGACTGAATATGGGATTAGCTGTGATTCATGTTTTCAGGATGAAATACTGCTTCACTATTCTTTTTCCTCCTGTAGGCAAAAGATAACTCCTGATTTTTGGCAGTGTTTTCTATTACGTCATATTATAGTTTCATATTATAAGTCATAAATTAATAAATAAGTCATAAAGGTATCATATCTAATTTCTTTGGCATATGTTTTTTAATGTAATTGCAGACGTTTGATTAGTACAGTTGAAAGGAGCAGACAGAAGTATAAACCAGCTTCCCTCACTGTTGAGTTTGTCCCTTTCTTTTACCGTAAGTATTACTGGCAGCCTATTAATAAATAGTCTTCTTTAGAGGAGTGAACTTAATAAGTCCAAGTAACTTTCTCCTAAGCGTGCCTGATAATGTAAAAGTCCCTTACTTGCTTTCTGAGGCTGAATGAAGTGGGTTGCTTTGGTTGCTTGTTGTTTGTACTTGTTTTTTGCTCTGAGCACCACTATTTTTCCATTTCTGCTCATCTTTGAAAGCCTTTTTCTTTATTTCTAGACTTTATTTTGGTGCCTAACATGGTTTAATAGGGTTGGTTCTGTGAATTGCCAACTTTTCCATTTATTATGGTGCATAGTGATTGCACATGAGATCCCTCTAGTAACTGTGCTGATAACTCTCATGGAAGAATAATCTTAGGAGAGTGTTCATGCACTTCTGTCTCTTTAATATGATTTAACAGCTAGAAAAGATGAAACTCTGTGCCATTCAACTAGTGAATGCTCCTTGGCCTTGAGTTTGGAAAACACTTTTCTCTCTGGTTAAGTCATTAAATATCATGATGGCTACTTTGGAATTCATGTGTTCTTACCATTACAGACTGTTTGTGTGGAAAAGAAGGATTTACATGTCCATATTCTGTACTTAAATCTCAGGAATGTGGGATGCCCAGGTAGTTTGTCAGTTTAACATACCAAAATGCTAGTCCTACAGAATTGAAGCAGCAGGAATAAGCGGGAGGGATGGGGAGTGGAGTGAAATCAGCCCTTTTTGCAACTATCCATTAACTTGGTTGTAACTGAAAATTTAAAGAAAAGGTTCTATTCCTGGAGTGGTAGCATTTATGAATTTGATTCTTCTAGGTTTGAGTCACAGCTCCTGTTCCTTGAGACTCCATTGCTGTGTACAAAAAAATAGGATAGTTGCCAAAAAGACCGAATTGTCAATGTCAGTAAAATGCCCTTATCTTCGTGCCAGAGCCCTGGAAACCCACTCTAAAGGCTGCTACTGACAAATGTCATCTCTAGGTTCTCTCCTCTCCATTCAGTGCCTTGCACTGTGGTTTCTCCTAAGTCTCTTAAATATCATATAATGTGACTGAGCTAAAAGTGTGCTAATTAGCAGGCGGTTGCTCATCTGCTTGTTGGCCAACTCGTAGAAAGGACAGAGTTAGAATTTGCTGAGCATGTGCCTTAAGCGTTCTGCCATGCCAGGACTAATTTGAGGGAGGGTGGTTTCAGTCTACCACCCCTAACAATTTATTCATGGTCTGCTAGGTACTGCTTTTTTCAATTTGCCTGAGGCTCTATAAAGATCCAGAGGCTATAAGTCAAGGAGTGGTGGTACCAGCTCACTAAGTGTGATCATATAAGCTTGGTTCTGTTTGGAGAACTGATTTAAAAAACAGCTCTGCAATCTTCATTTAAAACAGGCTTAGACATTTAGTATATAGTCAGAAATCTTACTTGCCAATAATTGGTATTTCCAAAAATAATCCTTTCTAGTTTCTTGCAGCTGCATTAGGTCTAGTGTTATTGCTATAACAACAATATCCAGGTTGTATCTATTGCTAAGAAGAGTTCTTGAGGCTGTTTAGGACTAATTTCTATCAGATATGACAAGAGGAGAGATGCAGGGTAGTTGTTGTTAAAGAGATTACTGCTAGAAAGGTTACAGATCTGCACAGGATTCTCTGGCACTCTGCCTTAAAGTCAGCAAACTCAGGGACTGGTTTTTTTTGAGCTACCTGCACTGCATATGGCATCAGACTTTCCATGCCAAAATTTCTCTGGACTTTGTCATGCTTGATAACTGGTTGTGTGTTAGTACGTCCTTCTATTTCTCATTAGTATGGACAAAATGGGCTCCTTTTTACATTATGAATCAAGATCAAAAGTTGTATGTCTATAGTTCTGAAAGCTGGCATGGAAAGTTTTATGTGAGCTGAAGGTGTGGCCCTGTGAATTCCTGATAGATGTGGTCATGTTGTGTTACTTTGATAATGCTGGAGTTGGTATGTTTGTGTCTGAGTTATGTAAAAGAAAGTGGAGATGATACAGTTGAAATTTTTTTAAATTTGTATGACGACAGGGAATATAGGAGGGGTTTTTTGTTATTTGTTGGTGGGGTTGTTTTGAGGAAAATCTCCTTTTTATTTAATCAGAGTGCTTTCAAGAAAGTGAACATCTCAAGGAAAGCCTAAAATGTTGCCTGCTACACCTCTTTGGAGCTATTGTGGCTGGTGGTCAGGTAAGGATACTCTAAACTTTTCAGTTGCTGAAACCTCCAAATGCTTGTTTCTTGTTTAAGGCTTTTAAATACTCCATAACTTGTAAATGAGAAGAATTTATTATAGATGGTTAATTCTTTTTGTCTTATGAACTTTGGGATCGTTCTGTGCAATATTACCTAAACGCTAAAAGCTGGGTCCTGATTTCAAGTAACAGTAGAAGTTTGCTGTTAAGAACAGCTACATGTTCATATGAACTTACTGTAATATTTAAAAGAAGAAATGTGGGTAACTTGATTAGGGATTTCTACCTGCAGAGATGAAAGTTTTGTGTTCATGAGCATGAAATTGATCTAGCTTACTTCCCAGTGCTGACAGTAAGCTGTTTTCAGTAGGAGGCATGGGGTCTTTACAGCTTGGAAGCTGTTGAAAGTCTTTGAAAGAGTTTGAGGAAAAGAGGGTATTCAGCAGCAGCAAAGCCAACATCCACTTTCTTGCCTGACTTCTGTAATGTCCTGCTTAGTCTGGTCACAAGCAGCTGCTACATCTGATGATCTTGGAGAGAGTGTTTTTAAAGGTTGCCAGGGAGCTGCAAAGCCAGGCTCTGCTCCATCAGGGCAGTCAAGCTGAGGCTAAGCAGGATGGCCAGAAGAAGTTGACCTGACTGGCAAAAGGTGCTATACCCAGACAGAGTGATGGGAGCAGGTGTGGTGGCAGGAACCAGGATCAACCAGCCCAGCCTACTAGACAAGACTGTAGTGATAAAGCCTAAAGTCAAGCCAGGAAGTCTGGTCAGCACATCAGAGCACGGGTTAGCTTTACCAGTGGTAACTGGAGTCAGTCAAGAGGCCCGTGGTTGCCAGCCCCATCCATAGCCATGAAGCAGGGCTAAGGTCCAGCTGGGCAGTCAGGTCAGTGGGTCAGGTTCAAGTCACGACATGGCCAGGCATGGCCATGGCTGCAGTGTAGATCAGACAGGTAAAAGGTTGAGAGCCAAAGCTGGAATGCAGCTCTCTACAGAGGGCAGGGAGTTCCTGACAGAGCTTCTCAAAGCTCACCACAAGCCTGGCTTCCTATCCCTGAGCCTATGCAGTCAGGCCCCCAGGAAAAAAGGTGAGGAAATGCACTCGGGGCCCAGACAAACATTTGCTAATTACTATGTTCTTATCACATGTTCTAAAGTATCATCAATCTCATAATCTAAAATGAAAACTCAGGTGAAGGTTTGCCTCAAATTAGCAGTTTATCAAGGCTGCCTTGCAAGAATTTGATAACACATATTTAAATTGTATTTCCTTTTCTACATAAGCATTCCCTTCGGAAAAGAGAGTCTATTTAAGTGAATGAGATGGGATGCATTTCATCTGTAGCCATCAACATAATCCAAATAGAATGTTTCTTATTTAACAACTACATAGCATTAGTATATATAATAATGCGTATTGCATGATTCAGATGTCTCAGGTAGACACAGCTGGTTTGAAGTGGTTTAAATTCTTCTAAATTCATTCATTTTTCTTGATAATTTTTTTGCCGTAATGGGTTTCAGAGGAATGCTCTTCAAGCAGTATCTCCTGCCACCATGGAAGTCTTGATGCGTGTTTTAGCAGACTGTGACAACTGGGATGACAGAAACCCTGAGGAAGTGAGCAGGAAGGCAGAGCTGACTCTGAAGTGCCTGACAGAAGTTGTCCATATCCTCCTAACCAGCAGTTCTGACCAGCGCCAAGTTGAGACAAGTACAATATTGGAGAACTATTTCAAGTTGCTTAATTCAGACCATTCAGCCTTACCTAATCCAAGGCGATGCAGGCAGTGGGAGAGCAGATTCATAGCACTACAGATCCAAATGCTGAGTGAGTACCCAGTTCCTTTCAATATTTCTTGACAATAACTCTGAAGCAAAAATGTTGACTTGGCTAAGCAATTGAAAAATTTCTAACATTTCTTCTTAGATATTTCTTGTTTAATCACTTACTAAAAAAAAACTGAAGAAACCATATCAGACTGCTACCATTTAACTAGAGTGTCAAGGTTGATAGACTGAAAGTCTCCATTAAAAGAGAAAAACTTTGCTAGGCAACAAGTGACACTTATCAGAACCTTAGTAATTGCAGAATAAGACTGTTCTGTAATAAAACAGCCATGTGGTGCTGTTTTGTGATAGTTTGATTTTCAAATGGCATTGTTGTAAACATTGGCCAGAAGTAATAGTCTGAAAGAGCTGTGTATAAGTCTTTGAGTATGAATGCAGGGGTTTGAGTTTTTTCCATTTTGATGTTCAGCACAGGAAATAAAGGTGTTTCTTTTCCCATACTTCCAAGAAAACTGAGGAACAGTACTGCAGCCACAGAGAGTGCTTACAGTATAAGGCTGTTGTAGAACGCAGAGTAATTGCTTGGTGAGGAAACAAGTGTTTATGTGCTTTAAAAAAAAGGTAGTACTGCTTATGTACTCACAATTGGCAATGACTTGAAACAGAGCCCAAAACAATCAAAGATACTCATTAGCTGAATTTTTCTCCATATATAGTAGGCTATATGGTAATTTTTACAGCGTCAAAATGTTTAGCTTTTAGGCCCAGTGATTTAAGATGTTCTTAAAATGCATATCATTCTTGATCAAAATTGCAGAGCATATAATTTGTCTAATTTTTCCCTGACGTATATTATGGAACGTGCAGGAAAAAATGTTTGATGGATTTGGGAAGTGTTTTGTCTTTGATGCCAGTTCTGTTTTAATTTTATAGATACCATCACAGCCATGTTAGACTGCACAGATAGGCCTGTTCTGCAGGCAATTTTCCTTAACAGTAACTGCTTTGAGCATCTCATTCGACTGTTGCAGAACTGCAAGGTAAGTTTCCCCTTATCAGCATATTTTGAACAAAACCTGCCTTGTATTATCATTAATGAAGTAGAGGTGTCTCGTGTCTGTCTTGTGGTTAAAGCAATTGATACTTAACTTTGAGTCCTGAGCAAAATACCTTTACAGACCCCGCTCAGTCTCCATAATCTGTTATGATGCTGTATCTTTGAATCAGTGCTGAATCTTTTCTTGCCTATTAAAAACTCTCAGATGTCAGACTTTGAGCAAAGCACAGTGACCTCTAACAGTATGTCTGATTGAAAAAAATCAATCCCCCAGCCTTTTTATTTGGGTTTTTGTTGTGGGGTTTGTGGCTTTTTTTTTTTGGTTTGTTTTATTTCTTTTATATTCTATCACTGGATTGCTAGGAAGTCACTTAACAACTGCTGCCAGAGGTCTGCATTCTAATTTCAGAGGAATGTTTTTCCATTTAAAAAAATCTTGCTGGTGTGCCATTGTAACTGTTTCAAAATATTTGAGTCCTGTGTGTAGCTGATGTAAAATATGAGCTCAAGCTGTTAAAAATGTTCTTCAATTTTTCCTTTTCTAGATAGGATTTAGGGTTTTCATCTCAACCGCAAATGGTTGAAATTTGCAAACTTCCACTGATTGCACTGATTTCATTTTTCCTTGTGTAAAAGAACATGGATATGATGTAACACTCTCCACTATTTTGTTTCTCTTTTTCTGATATGTTAGTGACACGGCTGTTTTGAGCTCTTCTGATGCTGGGTAATTTAATGCCAGCTACAATGTGCAATTTGTTTCTAATCCATTTAGAATTTTGGATTAAAATGCATTTCAGTGCAATGATGTATTAAAAATAAATGTGTTTGGCTTATGTCTTAATTTTAATTATAATCAGTGGCAGAATGCCAGCTGACTTGAAGTGTTTTGAATAGTTTGTAGTTTTATTATCTCCTTCTGAAAAGACATTATTTGACCTTTCTATTCTCCTCCTGTGTTTGGGAATCTCTGCCTATTTTTGTACTAACCTTGTGCTCTATAAGAAACTCCTTTTTTGGTTTCTTCTAAAATCATCAACAATGTGATGTTTACCTCTTCATGGAGACTCTTAGCTGTGCTCCTGCTCTCATAAACAAGTGGTGGAATTTAAGAAGGCAGGAACAGCTGCTCTATTTTTTATTGCAGCTTGCTGTTTTTATTTTTATTCTTCCTGTCTGTATGTTATAAGATATGTTCTTTTAAGGTTTTTTCCTGGGATACAGTCTCACATATCACTGTGTTGTTTAGAGATCAGTGCTGCCAGTTTGGTACACAATGTGCTTTTTTAGCCTCTCACAGGCAAAATACCCCCAAGGGTGAGAAGTGGGAGAGAAAGAAGCAGGACAGGTGTTGCAGTATATTTGTACTTCCAAATATACTGTCTCTCTATTCTTTTTCAAAGCCAAATAGCAAAGACTGATTTACCTGTAGAATTAGGATTTCTCCTTATTAGCTGGGGGTGGAGACCCTATTTCTAGATTTTTTTCCATCATTTGTGAAAATTGCTACTGGGTTCCTAAGCAAGCTGTGTGTGAAAAGCATGTTCTGCATCTTGTCAGAGAGCATGAGAGTCCATACACATCTCTGAAACTCAGGAATGTATTGGATCTTCTGCAAACTTGAAACGCAAGTAATTTCTATGGAAAGGAGGGGTAAAGAAAATACATACTACTATTTCTGCTATAGATATCCCCAAGAACTTGGGGTGTTCAAGGCTACATTTCTAGTCATACTTCCTAGTCATTTGCAGTATAAAGATCTTGTAAAAGGTAAATCCTTTTTTTTCATATTTGCTGGTTTTAAGGCTCATGGGCAAACTGTCTTTCCTTAACTATGCTTTAGGGTTAGAGATCTGCTCAAAAGCTTTTCAAAACTTCTTGGTTAAGTTTTGATGATCTGAATGTTGCTTTTTGCCAGTGATATCCAAAAAGAGGGACTGTAATTTAGAGGTATCAGGAGGTGCTTATTCAGTACTGAGAGTCATTTAACAAACTGTTTTGTCAGTGTTGGATCTTTTCTCATCTATTTAGCTCTCTCAGAGGTCAGACTTTGAGCAAGCACAATGACCTCTAACAGTATGTCTGCTTAAAAGAAAAAAATGGGGTTTCTTAACAGCTTTTAAATGGAAGAATTAAAACCATGTAGACATTGTAGAAAAAAAAAATCAATTTTTTGTTTTCACATGCCTTATGAGAAATGAAGTAACTCATACAAAAAGTTTTATGGGCTCTTTATTTTTGCATTGTCTGCATTTGCTTTTGTGTAATGTACATATTCTTGTTAATGTTACAGTCCTCTGAGGCATGTTACAGTTATTTTGCATTAAGTGCTCTTGGCTGTGATGTATCTTTCAAAGTGTTTCTAATTATGTGCTTTCACACCTATGTAAATCAAAGTAATATCTTAAATGTTGTCCTTTGTTTTGCCCTAATTTATGGAAGTCTATTTCTCAGGTTGTTCCTCTTCAGAGAGACTAACCTGGCAGATAATGGAACAAAACGTGTGTATGTGTGGGAAAAGACAAATGCGTAGGTTTTACCCACTAAGGGAAAGTATTTCCTTTTTCTTAAAGGAACCTCTAAAACGTTTTAGTCAGGGTTTTTTTTAATACCTCAATAGAATCTTAAAACAGAAGGAGGTAAATCTTAGTTCTGACTAGGTTACAGCTAAATTTGGCACGCAAATTGACTGCAATTGATTATGAATTTGGGTGAGTTTGAAAGTTTCAAATTCAGGAACTGACAAGGAATCTAGCTACTGAACATAGAGCAGTTCCTTAGCTGAAGATGCAGTATAAGTGTATGTTTGATTTGAAGTTGTTTACCACCTGTCTGATTCTTAGGATGATGGCAGAGATATTTTGCCCTTCTTCCTGTCCTAAAGACTGTGTGCCCCAGAAATTCTGCTACTGTGCTGTTTGAAGATGAAAATATTCTGTCTAGGTATCTTCAGCTTTCACCTAGGGTGAAACATAAGTGGAAAATGGTGAAGCATCTGTATCCATTTCCTTGTTAATGCCCCACTCTCGTCTTTATTTCTTACAAATAAATTTCTTAGAACTCTCTGTCATGTTGCATATTGTAAATGAAATCACAGGTGCTGAGCCAGAGACGAGTATAAATTCCAGATAAATCTTTCTCTTTGTCTCAGTGATTACATATTTTCATGTATTTTTGGGGGGAAAAAAGTAATTACTCTTTAGCAAAAATACAGTTTAATTTTCAGTATATTAAGAATTAACAGAAGACTAATACTAATGGACAATTGTGTCTCATCAGTGTATGAAAGCTGTTTTTTTTCCTCCCCTATTTTTGTATGTGAAATGCAAATCCAAGGCAGCCTCCACAGATTTGGCTGCAGGTAACTGTTTAATGCAATTATTTCCATTATTCTTGTCTCTAACAGCTGTTTTTAAATGTTAACAATAAAGTGGCAGACAAGAGTGAGAAAGACCTTACCAACAAATTACTGACAGAAATGAATGAGGACCAGGTACCTACCTAAACTGTATTTTGCTTCAGTTGAAGTCAAGACACAATCACAGGAAAATTGATTCCTGTGCTTCACCTAAACCATCCTCCTTAAGCCTTCTGCAGCAAGATGAACTTAGGATGCTGCACAAATTAGCATTTCCTGGCTCTGGAAAACTATTTTCCTGAATAACAGATTGAATTCAGCCTTTGTTTTATTCATTTCCTTCAAACTGCAGATATTGGTAATAGAATGAGCATCACTTACGCTTATTTTAAGGAAAAGGTGAAGTACATGAATGGGATCCAAATAAATTCTCTCGACCTGGTGGTGATTCTTTTTCCCCTCCTTTTCCTCTTTTTTGCTCTTTGTCTCAGCACTGTGGTGTTTTGGATTCTGGGGCCTTGTTTGTGAATCGCAATGGTTGTGTTTGGTGTCCTGATTCTTTGCTTGTCATCAAGAACAAATGTTCACAAAACAATGGACAGGCTGAATCAGGGAGGTAGGAATAGCCTGTTGCTTCACTTTTCACAAGTACTGTGGAAAGTTTAAAAAAATGCAAATTTTTGTATTAATTTTATAGTAGAATTATTTATTCTGATTAAAAATGTAAAAAAATGCTAAATACAAGGGATGGTAATTTACAAATTGTAATTTTTAACTAATAGCTCTGGCTTTTTTGGACACAGCACAACACTCTAACCGCATGTAAATGTTTCTTCACATCTAATAGAGTCTTCTGAGTCTTGACATTTCACTTTCATAATATGTCTGAGGTGCATATCATGTTTCAGAGATGATGAAACAGTATGTTTGTTTGCACAGTGTTGCTGATTAGGTTTACTGATGGATGCAAAAGAGTTCTCCAACATTTTTGTTCTTAAAACCACCATAGAAATATCAATATAAACAAGAATTATAGAAAAAAAACCTCAAAAGATTACTTAAATTGGAGAGAGAGGTGTTGAATCAATGCAATGAGGCTATGGGTGAGGCAGCCACCTAACTGTGCTGGTGTGACTTATCTCTTACACTTCAGGGGTGTGTGTATGTGCTGCACTGGTGTGCAGGGCCTTGGATGGAAAACAAGTCATTTTATATGAACTGCGGGTGCTGATTTTGCAGCAGTGCGCGCGCACACACACACACACACTCCAAGAGATTTCCTAATTGTTTTCCTCCCTCCCTCCCTCTTGAGGTTGTCCATTAGACGCATGAGGAAAACTTGTTTGTCCATCAGAATATTTGAGGTGCAGTTTGTGTTGCGAATGCTTCTCTCCTCTTGAAGTCGGTGGTTAGTTGTCTATTGTGATGTAATTCCTTGTAGGCTGTGGGGTTTGAAATTTTGACTGGTGGGGAGATGATTTTTGAAGCATGTTACCAAACTCTTGGTTTCCCTCGTGGCAGGAGGGCACAGCACAGATTTTGGAGCTGAACTGTCTTTGCGTGTTTGTATATGACTTCTGTACCTGCTACTTTCAGATGTTTCAGGGACACCTGGACTCCTTGGCAGTATCAACCATTCAAGCCCTCACAGCAGTAATGCACAAGTCTCCAGCTGCAAAGGTAACCGTGTCTATGCAGAGGGCTGTTTGCAGCTTCTTGATCTTGTTTCCAGTTAGTGCTTTTATCACAATATCTTGATGGATCTTGCTAATGGAGATGAGCAGATTGTGGTCACACATTCATGCCAGATAGGAGTAGTTGATTAGCATTCCTTATCCCTTTGTGTGTCTAATGGCTGGACACTGAGTCACCTTTCTACCAAAACTGGAAGATCTAAGTATAATGGTAGTTGGAACCTTTGTAAAGGAGGTACAGTTGTTACTTTTCTCATGAATATATGGGATAGACTTAGTGGGTATTTAGAGGAATTTTCAGGCAACAGTTTGTGTTGTAGTTTTTTATGGCTTTAAACAAAGTCAGGACAGTATTGCTGTCCAGATGGTGGTCATGCCACTGCCCTGTGCCCTTCCTTGGTAGTTATTCTGGTGATTTGGTAAATGGATATGTTGTGGTTAGTTTGTGATTCTGACTGGAAGCTAAGCCCTTGGACAAACTGTATTTATTCCTGGGTTGCAGAGTTCATTAAATTAACCCTTGGCTGAATGATTCCCTGGTCTTGGTACAGGCAAAGGGACGTGACTGTACAGTGGAGGGTAAAGGAAGAGTGGCAATCATCTGATTTTGTTGCTACTTTCAGTACAGCTTGAGGGAGAGACAACAGGATCAGTTATGCTCCTCCAGAGCATTACTGAAAGTGCTTATTTTGCCACAGACTCTGGAAAGCCTGGGAAGAGTTGTATGTTGGAGGTGGGGACTAGCTGGGATTCACACAGAGTCAGTAGTTTTCAGTTGAACTTCTACTGCAACGTGTATTTTTTCTTTTCATGTTTACCTAAGTAATCACCTCACTTCTGTTGAAAGATTTATTCTTTAAAAAAAAAAAATAATTTCAACACAGAGTATAGCCAGGAGAAGAGTATTCATTCCGTATGATGTGTTGGCTGTTTATTAATTAAACTATAAATGGATACTACCATTTGAACTTTGCTGATTGATTTAATTTTTTTTTTCTTCTTGTAAAATCAATTTGTTTTCAGGAAAGCTTCCTTGAAACACTTCTCTAATTTTTTTAAAGTGTTTAGGATGGGTGGTTTATAATCTGGTCTAGAAAAATCTTTTACTGAAAGGTTAATAGTTGAATGCTTCTAATTTTCAATGGAAACATTTCATGCTATAGCTTGCACTAAAAAGATGAAAAACGAAGCTATTTGTTCTTTGTGATAGTATTAACATTTGGATTATACCAAAGTAATTGTGTTATTTTATAGGTAATTAATAAAATACAACTTTGAACTTTTATTTATCTGTATGCTGCAGTGAAATGCTTCTCATCTGCAGCATTCTAGAGACAGTAGAATGAGCAAGTTATCAAAAACAAATTTCTAACCTCTAATTACTATATTCTAATTATTATGTGTCTAATACTGTGTTGAATTAGAACCTGCTGCACTAGACAAGCAATTTTTATCCATATTATTTGTTAGTGAGACTGGAATTTTTATCCTCAGGAGGTCTTCAAGGAGAGGATTGGCTATGCACACATATATGAGGTACTAAAATCACTGGGTCAACCCTCACGGGAATTGCTGGAAGAACTCATGAATATGGTGAGCTGTGCCTGCTTTGAATGCAGAAATGCTGACATCTTTCAACAGTACTTCTAGCCCTATCTTACTGCATTTCATGTCTGTTTTTCAGGCTGTTGAAGGTGACCACATGGCTGTTGGGATACTAGGCATTAGTAATGTCCAGCCCTTATTGCTCCTCATCCAGTGGCTTCCAGAACTAGAATCACATGAGCTGCAGATTTTCATCTCAAATTGGTTGAGGCGAATCTGCTGCATTGACAGGCAGAGTCGTGCCACGTGTGTCAATGCAAATATGGTCATCCGTATCATCGAGACCCTCAATTCTCACTCGGCGCTCCACTGTACGTGTGCAGAGAACCTGATTGCCCTGCTGGGCTCCTTGGGGAGCCAGTCCATGGGCTCGGAAGAGCTGCTCCAGCTTGTGCGGCTGCTGAGGCCGGAGGAGCCCCGGGTGGCTCACCCGTACGCGGTGCCGGTGATGCGCGCCCTGCTGGCCATGGCTCGGAAGCAGGGCATGGCCAGCGCCCTGCAGTACTTCAACCTGCACCACAGCATGGCCGGCATCGCCGTGCCCGCCATCCACAGGTGGCCGGGCTCGGCATTCTCCTTCAACGCCTGGCTCTGCCTTGACCAGGACCGGGTGGACCCTGGCACGACGGGCAAAAGCGGCAAGAGGAAGCAGCTCTATAGGTACAGTTACTGTAACTGCTACAGCCTACAGGTCAGATGTGGGCCATCTGTGCCCTGTGACATGTGGTACTTCTGCTTATCTTCATTGAAGGCAATACATAATGCTTAGTCTGGGAAAGGAGAGCTTTCTTCTGTCACCAGAGCCAGGTTCTGTTACAGAAATAACCGTGTAGTTTCTCTGTTATGATGTCTTGTCATCTACAGTTTAAACATCCATAACTCCAAATTGTGTTAAGGTTCATTGCTTAAACAAAACAACATTAAAAACCAAAAATCAATCCATCCAATCCCCCACCCAAAACCAGAACAGCCTTCACACAGTGTTTTGTAAAGGTAATGAACTCTTGATTTGTATAAGAGCACAGTGAGCAGACACCTTCATGCGCTTAAACAGTGAATATTGACATGAGTGGTTCTTGATATAATTTAACTTTTTGGGTGCTAACAATCAGAAGCAAACAAAATGTCTCTTTGGTCTTTTCTTTTTTAATATACGAGTAACAGTCACATTATAAATATTGGACCACCATCAAACAACTTGAGTGGATTTTCTCCTTAATGAATGTATTGTTAGGTGGTAGTTTTTATGAAGCAAGTGCTTGATTATGTGTCTTTGTCTTTTTGCCTTTCTGTAGCTTTTTTACTGGAAGTGGTATGGGGTTTGAAGCCTTTATTACATGCTCAGGGGTATTGGTGGTTGCAGTGTGCACGAAGAGGGAGTATGCAACAGTGATGCTGCCTGACCATTGCTTTTTTGACTCTCTCTGGGTAAGATTTGATACTGACAAACACTTTGTTTAGGATTGTATTGTTAGCTCAGAAGTCAAAATTCTATTTTTTTGATTGTGTTATGAATAGTCTATTTTATAATATTTCAATAATTCATTGCCTAAGAGCAGATTTAATCTCAAATAATGCAAGCAATTTTCACATAGATTAGTTGTTGATTGGGCTAATTTATGCATGTGTTATTAGGCATTTTTTATTAAGCTTGTTACAGCATTAGAGGTTTTTTATATTACATTAACACAAGCATAAGTGGCTGTGGTGCTATGTGAATAAATTAGCTGTGGTGCTGTTTCTGCCTTACCCTTTTATATTCCCATACTTGAAAACTGATGTGCATTATTATGGAGGAGCTGTATCTTTCTCTTCAGAAACATGTTTACATGTAAACATTACGTTTAGTACTTTAAAATGGAAGCAGCAGGTGGTTTTATATTCTTGTTGATGCTTTGGATATATTTTCTTAAGTGCTTTCTTTACCAGCTTAGTAGAGATGAAGTTAAATAATTTCATATAATAATTTCACTGCTCTTAATAATGACTTAATTATTTTTTATTGCATAACCAGCACAACATAACTATTGTTCATGTGCCTGGAAAGAGGCCCCTTGGTCAGAGCCTGGTGTATATCTACGTCAATGGACAGCAGAAGGTCTCTGCCCCGCTTCGATTCCCTGCTATGAATGAAGTAAGTGCCCTTCTGAGCCATGCCCCTGGTAGGATGAGCTCTCAGATAGCAATGAGAGTTCAGCCAATTGCTAATAATGTTCAGCTTTGAATATTGTCCAGAATATCATTTTGGAGTGTAACTAACCATTAAGTAATGCTTGTTTAGTTATCTCAGTTTAAAAACAAAAAACTCTACCAGATGACATTGATTAAATCACGGGGTTTTCCTCAAAATAATTGCCTGAGCATATTGACATAATTTATGATGGCATCATAATAAGTGGCAGCTCTGCCAGGAGGATTGGTGTAACAGTACTCAGTGAGGTATATTCCCTGTTATTTTCAGTGTTTTCATATGTTTTTACTTCCATTTTTTAATGTTTCCTTAATATGCTATTCCTTATTTCTTTGGTAACTGGATAAGCATTTTACATGCAGTTAATCTAACCATTTTGGTTGTGTACACATTTAGCCGAAAAAAATACACTAGCCATCAAAATGAGTGTATGTTATGTTTGGTTCCCTTTGTAAGCATTGTTCCTTCTTTTGTGGAGCAAAATTATATTAAACTGGGCTACAACACCCGACATTCTTCCATCTTTTCTAAGTTCTAATTTGATATTTGTTAAGTATGTTGAGAAAACAGTTAAGTTGGATGCTGTAATGGTAAAATCAGTATAAAACTTAAAAATGAGAGTAAGTGTATTTTTCATTTCAAGATAAAACTGTGGATTTTGGCCCATCTGTAAAATAAGCACTATAAATCTCAAGGTAACTAGAAATAGGGCAAGTAAGCTTACCATGAGGGCGTCTATTTGAGTGGACTAACTGATGTGAAAAATGTACAGTAGTAGATGTGCTGGGCTAGTATTTTGGAATATAATCCAGAAGAGTATTTATGGAGGAGTATCTGGAGCACTGTCCTTCCTGGCTGTGCTCCTGCCAGAGGTCTTGCAGCAGTTGAGGTAACCAAATTGCTCTTAGTTGGAGAAAGGGTGTTCTCTCTGATTATGAGAAGTATATGCTTGTTTTTTTGGCCTATTGTGATGGATTGCTTGTTTTTCAGGGCATGACAAAACTTGTTGCTCTTGGTTTCATTTATTTAGTTCAGATTTGCTAGGTGCAGCCTTCAGATTTAAAGCTTAAATTTACAGTATGTGTTTTATTTTCTGTCTTCCATGTGTGACTCTCCAGTCTTTTGCTTCTTGCTGCATTGGTTCAGCTGGTCAAAGAACAACAACTCCTCCTCCATCTCAGATACCAGATCCACCTTTTTCCTCCCCAGTTATGCCCCATCGGACATCCCTTGGGGGCATTCTTGCTACAGGAAGCTGGGGTGGGGTGCTTGGAAAACCAGAGTTCATCACCAAGATGATCTCAGCAGGGACTCAGGACAGTGAATGGGGGTGTCCAACATCTTTGGAGGGCCAACTTGGATCAGTTATTATCTTCCATGAAGCACTGCAGCCTTCTCAGGTGAAAGCATTATATTTAGCAGGTAAGTGGTGGCTGTACTGGTTTTAGCGAAGTAAAAGGAAGGAGTTACAAAGAAGACCCCACTAAGCTTTGCTCTACACAGACACATAAAGAAGAACTTACAATCCAGAAGAACTGTAGAGCTGACCTAAGTGAGAGGGCTTTAAAGCAAATAAGCTTAACATTTAATAAATGTTACAAAGTTTGATTTAAAAATATTATGTTTGCATGAACTCATCTGTTTATCATATGTACAGACCTGCCAAAATTAAAATGTTAGGTAATAATTTCCCTTGTAAGTTCTGAATTTTTGCTGCTGTTTGCTTACATGTGTTTGTAGTTGAGACTCTTCAAGTATTGCCTTTATTTTGATAGGCCACTTAAAGGTGATTTATGCTTGAGGATTTTTCCATAAAGATCAATAATTAAGTGATCATTTTAAAGAAAATACTCTGAAAGCTATGTTGTACAGTTCAGAGTGTTAAAGGTATTAAGTTCCGTAATGACTTGAGGTTGTTACAGATTAGCATTAAAACACTTGCATTATTTAAAGGATATATTTTGTAGTGCTGAACAAAACTATCTTGAAGGTTACTTATTTTCTGGGCATTTAGGCTTGATGAAGAGATGAGTGACAAATATGAGACAGGTATTTGTAAAGACAAACATTAGAGCTGTTTGAATGTATAACACCTCTTTGTGTAGTTTAGCTTTTCCTGTAGAATATGTTCCTTTTTAAGCAGACCCTCTGAAATGAATGATTGAAGTCACAGGGACTCTTCTTCAAAACATGTCTCAAATAGATATGGTTCAGACTGTCTTGTTTGTTCTTCCTACAAGTTTGGTGGTATAAAATTTGTAAATGGCAACATTAATATCCAGTGGACTCTTAAATATATACTATATAATTTTATATACCTTTTTTTTTTAGGTCCAAACTGTTTAACTCCATGGAAGTCTCAAGAAGCTGAAGTAGCAGACCTCCCCAGTAAGGTGCTCCTTCATTATACACCAAAGGTATGAAACAGGACATCATTTCTGTTCAACTACACAGTGTGTATTTTCAGTGTTTGCACTGTGGTTTTCATGGGAAGATAAGGAGCAGTGAGAGCTTTCTTAAACTGGAGTCTTGTGCGGAGACAGTAGGTTTTGTTCATGTTAGGCAAAAGCATGGCATTATCTTGTACAATAGAGAATGTCAAATCTAAAATAACATATATTCTAGGGGTTTCACGCTGTTTAAATACTTTAATATCAACACACTGGCACAAAATCTTGTGTTCAAGCATCTGTAAGTTGTTTCATAAATGATATCATGGCTTCTTCATTTGTTTAACAGGCCTGCAGAAACCCAATTTGTCTTGACCTGTCTGCAAATCTTTTACATGGAAGACTAACTGGAAACAAAGTAGTGAACTGGGACATCAAGGTAAAAGTGTTCTAAAGAGGCAGAACCTGATGTAAAAATGGCAGGGGTTGTGTGCTTTCACTTAACTTTTGGAATGATGGAAGTTATTGTCATAATGCAAATTATATTTAGCAGGTACAGCATGTTTTTGTACTGAGAATTAATGGGCTAATGCTGTACCTGGAGCAATGTTGCATTTACATTACATTTATTGAGGACTTACGAGGGCCACTGCTCTTACTGTCACAGTACATGAAGATACTTTGTGGTAGCTAACTGTTCTTCATAATAATGTTGAATGCACGTTGTGTATTGAGAGCATTTTGTCATCTCTAGGGAATTCTATCATGGTTTTCTTGCAGTCATAAACTCCAAGTTAGGTTAAGATTAGTAGGGTTATGTTAACACTTGTGAGTAGTCAGTAGAATACCACATTTTTTTATCTTGGGGTAAATGTATGAACAGATAAAAAAGACCTGCTTTTTTTTCAAGAACAGTGAACAATTGATTGTACTGGCAAACTAATTAATAAGGAAATGTTGTTGGAGCTACACTGTACATATCCACCATGCATATCTCTACAATCACTTGCAGAGACTAATGTTAAGAAAATTCAGACACTTAATGGTTAATTTTGCTGTGATATGAATAGTTTTAAAATACTTCAATTTGTCCTCTTTGCCCAGTAATGGGTATTTGTACTCCACAATGATCATTGTTGGATGAAGCTGGGGAAATGAGTAGGTGTCTCTGAGTAGCTTGCTAGGATCTTGATTTTGAATTGATTTGAAGTGGTTGTGAATCACTTCTAGAAATCTTGTGATTTGAATATATTATCCCTTACCACAAGAAGCATTGTTTGAATAACAGAATCCAGAATCAAGTAAATAGGAAAAGTCCTCTGAGGTCGTCAAGTCCAACCTGGTCTGAACACCATCTTGTCAACTAGACTGTGGCACTAAGTGCTACATCCAGTCAGTCCTTAAACACCTCCAGGGACTGTCTTGTGCTATCTCTGCTTGTGAGGAGGAGGGGGAAAAAGGGAACTTTGGAGACTTGAATTTTAAGGAGAGGCTTAGAATTGATGTATGTGTAGAGTTATTTTAAAAACCAAAATAAAATTGTATTATTTTTTAACTGCCTGAAGTTGAAATCTTGCAGGAAGATTGTTAAAGCAGAGGTGTGTATAATCTTACAGTCTTCTCTTACTGCTTGCTGCAAGTAACTTAAAAATCAGAAAAATGTTTTTCCTGTTTTTCAAATATATTTAGCAGAAGATTCTTTCTAAGTTTTTGTATCCTTCAGTTTCCAGTGTTTATATGGGGGGAGGAGGAAGGAAATGTAAAAAATGTACTTTCAAAACAAGAGCTGACAGGATGGCCCATGTGTAATTGTCATGGCCAGAACTTGAGCAATCCTGGTGTTAAACAGTGTTTTAAGCTAGTTTCGAAGTGGTCTTTGAGACATTCTCATTGGTTTGTGAGTACTCCTGAATGTGGAGTAAATCTTTGTTATTGTTGAGGTGATTTTACTTCTGGTGATGTTTATCCTGCCTTTTCTCTTGATTCAGGATATGATCAACTGCATTGGTGGAATAAATGTGCTGTTTCCATTGCTGGAGCAGATCAGCTTTCTTGGTGGACAGATGCATGAGAAGTCTGAAGGGGGAACTCTGCCTCCAGAAAGAGTAACTCCTGTAGAGGGTGACTGGGTGGTGTTTCCATCCACAAAGGCATCAGGTAGGAAAGTGCAGCTGAAGTGAACTAATTTTTAAGCTTGATTTTAAAAGTCTTTTTGTGAATGACAGAGAGCTGCTTATTATGTGCTGGATTTTCCAGAGTACCTATGTAAAGCTGAAAGGCTTTTTCTGTCCCTAGATACCTGACATGGATACTGAATACCAAGAGTTCAGCACTATATAAAAATAATATAATGTATTTCAAATATAGCTATATTTAGTAGCATTATTTTTCTTTTCATGATTTACTGTTACAGGTGCCAAGGTATGACATTGTTTTAATTTCTGTTCCGATTATTTTGAGAAATTATATTTGATGTAAAACATCCTAATATCAATAGGAGAAGCTTTCCTACAGCTGGAGTTCTGGGTCACACAGCCACATGGAGACAGCCACCTCAGAACTGTACTATTTATTTAGCCTTTAGCCAAACTTTTATTTTCTTTAAAAAATCTTCAGGCTCCTATCTCTTCCATACATAGTCACATTTTGGATTAAAAAGAAAAGAAACTGAAAGGATGCTTTAAGAATAGATTCTTTTAAAAGCTGTGCTAATATTGAGAATTAACTTTGACCTTAACAAAAACCACTGAGAAATCAGACCTTGTAGGGGAAAACACAACTTGTTTTGTTCGTTTCAAAGATGAAATGGTAGACTGAAGTAAGAAAATAGATCTTTTTCTCTCTGTCTGTAGTTTTTTTACATACCATGGCTAGAAAGTGTCAGTTTGAAACAGAGGGACAATAACTGCAGCATATGCAAAAGATTGTAAAAGAAGTTTGTAACCTGCAGCCATGGATGAAGCAACTGAAGTCAGGACTGGGATCACTTTGTTCTGGAGAGGCATGGAATGGCTATGATTCCGCACAGGAAAAAAATCTAAAGACGGTCTACAGCTAAGGAACAGGAGTTGAGAAGTTCAGGAAATAGGAATATAAACACCTGATTTTACTCTTTCCCCTCTTTTTATGCAGTGATCCAATGTTGAACCATAAGACTTTTGCTACTGTTGTTCTGTTTTGCAGAAGCACGTCTGGAGAAGAACATAATTGCAACTTTCATCTTGATGATAAAACACTTTATTCAGGGACATCAGGTTAATCAGGAAAATCTCATTCACTCCCATGGAGTTGCCACCCTAGGAGCCTTGTTACAGAAGGTGAGAAAACTTGAGAAACATCCTTTAGTAATGGATTTTGTGGATGAGGTTCTGATTATTTAGAAGCGTAGTGAGGATGCCAGGGTCTTTAAAGGCCTCCTTAGGTAAGTACTTTTCTTTCTTGTGTTTCTGAAAGCAAAAAGGTGTGAGCAGTTGGCCATTATCTGCAAAGTGAAATAAGTTTCTTTTTTTTCCATGTTCTGCTTTTTTTATACAGATTCTGAATTGTATTCTAGACTACTTTTGTGTTTCTTGTATTGCTTTAATGGAGCAGACATTGCTGTAAAAGATAAAAGAAACTTCCATTTTTAAAAATAAAATTTTATTAGGACATGCAGTATTTTGAGTGCTAACGCCTGTTGTCATTTTGCAAGGTGCCAAGAGTCTTAATGGATGTGAATGTACTGATGGCTGTACAGTTGTTGATAGAGCAAGTCTCAGTAGAAAAGAACACACAGCTTTTGCAACAGATGTACCAACACTTACTTTTTGACTTCAGTATCTGGAACAGTGGTGACTTTCCCTTCAGAATTGGTGAGCTCTTGGACTTGGGCAACTGTGTGAAGACATAAGATTCTTCACTTGACACAAATCTTTATCTTGGTTCTAAAAGAAAACTTTATATTGCAGGACATATACAGTATCTTTCTACAATCATCAAAGACAGTAGAAGACTCTTCAGAAAGAAGTATGGTGTGCAGTTTCTTCTAGACACACTCAGGATTTATTACGGGTATGAGTTTTACTACTTCGAGCTCTTCACTTATTGTATGTGGCTCTTGGAGTGTTTTGCCATCATTCTAGTGAGAAAATTATTAAATAAAACTGCAGGTTGGATTTTGGTGGTTGATTTAATTCACAAAATGGCATTAATTTTTTTTCCCATTTGACTTACCACTTTTCTTTGCCTTGAATTTTTATCCTAAGATTATGTAAAGTTTGTCAGTGTCACTAGGAGTGCTTGTAAACAAAATTGTAGGACTTGTGTTCAACAACGCAAGTTAAGTCATAGATCATTACCATTACAAAAACTTGAGCATTTTAAGTTCTTTTAAATACTTGTAGAATTTGAAGTAGGACTTCTTTAAAAATTTAAAATGTTACCCTTTCGGTGCTGATGATTTATATCTGCTTAGGAATATAGTTATGTGCTTGAGGAAGATTGGCTAGTGACTTTGCTCTTTCCTGTGGGAGG
Organism: Corvus moneduloides; assembly: GCF_009650955.1. Classification (NCBI taxonomy): domain Eukaryota; kingdom Metazoa; phylum Chordata; class Aves; order Passeriformes; family Corvidae; genus Corvus; species Corvus moneduloides. The sequence goes on along the minus strand of NC_045482.1, from coordinate 14,508,765 downwards.
TGAGAACTTGCAATCCTGACCAAATCCAGATCAGTACAAGTCTACATTTCAGGGCTTTTATAGACTTGCTAAGTGTGATTTGCTTATTCCTATGCAGTTGCTTGAGTTCAGTAAAATTGAAAACTTGTGCATGATAGATGAAAAATTACTAAACTGGCACCATCAAATTGCTGTTTATGAGCCATGAAGAACTTCCTTAGGTTGCCTTTCTGGTCTATTGGCATATAGGACTGGTTGTAAAGACAGTGATTTGGCTCCTGATGACCTGAGAACAATACGGACATCCCTGTATGGACTGATCAAGTATTTCCTGAGCAAAGGTGGAACACATGAAGAAATTCAGAGCATTGTAGGATACATAGCTGCCACCAGTGATGAGGAGCAGGTATTCAACATGGCATAAATTAATAGTTTAAGCTGTGCATGTTTTGGTTTTGCCTCTTGGCATTTAGAAATCTTGCCTCATGTACTTAAAAAGAAGCATGAACAAAGAAGAAAATGACCACAAGCAAAATGTTAATTGATGTGTGGTTCTGTTTCGATGTAGCTGAGATAACTTTTCTAATGGCACATCCTATCTTAGTTTACAAAACCAAATGAATTGAACTTCAACTGATCAGGAGTTGTAGTTTCTATTTTGTAGACATCAGCAGCACTTGAAGTTGCTTTGTGTCTCTGCTTAGTTTGATAAGGTGTTCTATAAAGAGAAAAAAGTATTAAAAATTGTTTAAATGCAGTAATAATGAGCAACAGAATGTCTATTAACCAGAAAAGGTAAAACTTAAAAACAAGAAAATTTTCCTAAAACAAAGCATGAAATCTGAATAAACTGTGGATTAATTTAGTTGTCTTAATTTTGTAGCTCTGTGGAATTTTGGACGTTCTCTTCAGCCTACTTCATTCCAGTCCAACCCCAGACCAGCTTTTTTTATTGCTCTTTGAACCAGGGAATGCTGATATTCTTTATGCTCTGTTATTGCATCAAAGATACTCTGACAAGCTTAGAGAACTTGTGTTCAAGGTAATGAATTGAGTGATGTGTTCCTAGATTAATCAGTCGAACATGAATTTGTGGTTTGCATTGGTCTGGCTGCGGAAGTGTATGTAATTACAAAGATACTAATCATCCAAATATGCTTCTTTCTTATCTCTTCTGCTATGTTAGCTAGATGGCATTGTCACAAAGGAATTGGCCTTCTCTTGAAATAAAGTTTTTGGATCTTTAAAAAAAAGTCCATGTTGTTTGAGTTAGCTTACCAAATAAACTTTAAAAACTGTGGACCAGCATGTTATGTCATACACAAGCTTAAGAGATCTGGATGCTTTTTTGTGTTCAATTTGTTTGTGTCTGCTTTTTCTTACAGATTGTGGAAGAGATGTTGAAATGTACCAAAGTTTATGAACGTAGCAAGCACCGTATGAGACTCAGAGAAGTGGGGTACTCTGGGCTGGGGCTCCTTCTGAATGAATCACCAGTTACTGTCTCTCTTATTAAAAACCTTCTTAACCAAGTTCTGTATGCAGGTAATTGGCAAGTTCTGTGTCTAACATCAGTACACTCCTGCTGCTCAGAGGCAAACATACCTGGTTTTTGTTGAGGAAAGCCAGAGGTGTTACTTGTAGAGCTCTTCTATTCAAAGTTCCCATTGGTCTCAGCTAACATTTTCTTAGTTCCCTGAAGTTTGTTCCTTTTGCTATCCCTGGATGCAGTCATAACTTCCAAGGCAATTTTTAAATATTTATCTGTTACATTCTCTTGTGTGGTATCGTTTATGGTGGCTTTTCTCTTTCTTCCCTACAGATCCTGCTGTGAATTATAAGGATCTCCTAGCTGTAGTGTATCTGGCTCATAGGTCAGATATAAACATGAGAGTGATTATCTGTAGAAAGGTTAGTTGTCTTCTTTAGAACTGGAATACTGTCCTTCAAGCCTATAAACTATACAGTGTGATAGCTGAATTATTTCTTTAAAACACAGTGGCAGTATTTGTTGTTACTGTTTTTTTAGCAATGATTTATTTTAAAAAGCAAACCCATCCGTCACTTACGGTTGCATTTTGTGTATTCAAGTACTTTTAAAAGCCAGAACAAAAAGGGAAGCCTCTATCATGATTCTCAAATAGCCTGTATTTTCTACAGGTTTGAGATAGTAGGCTCCCTGAATTACTGAGTTTTCTCGAAGCTAATATCACTGGAATTAGTACTGAATGTAGCTGTGAGACACCATATAGTCTATTAAGGTTTCCCAAAATGAAGAAGTGAAACTATAATGTACACTATCAGTAAGCAATTAATACTGCAATTTTATTAATTTTATCTATTTCATAGCTCCTAATCAAGCATATTTTCTATTCAATAATTTTTTTTTAAACTATGCCTGAATGGGATTATTTATTGAGATAACTGACTTTTGAAGGAATGGTTGCAGAAGAGTTACTGAAATATGGCAACTTACCAATATGCTTTGATAGCTTCTTTTCTCCCCTACTCCTGAGAATTTTTTACTTTTTTTTTCTTTTTTCTCAAATATATATTTTTAGTGAGGAAAAATGATTTTTTTGCTTGTTTGCTTATTATTAGCCAATTGTGGCTCTTTATATAAGGTTGTAAGAAAAGTAAAGAAGCTGTAAGATTGTAAAATGTTTAATTGAAAAGCCAGATGGATGCAGTTACAAGATAAAATTAATGTGTAGGTATGGGATATCTTCTATCCTTAGATTTTGCACCTTTTGCATTCCCAATTGGATGCAGCACAACAGATTTCCCAGCAGCTGGGCTGGCAGGACACTTTGGTTAGACTATTCCTGAAAGAAAACTCAGAGGTCCGGATTGGCTTTAAGGAGAACAGGACTGATTCCTCCAGGGAAGAGGAAAAAAAGCCTCCTACTGAAGAGCTTCAGAAACATCAACCTGATAAAACAGAGGGAGACAAAGCTGGCAACTTTGCATCAGTTAATGGTCTGTTTGATCAGTGGAGTTTAGAAGACAACAAATCCTTGGATGTCCCTGCCCATTTCTCTGTTATGCCGCGGGAAGATGCATCCACAGCAGAGATGTCTTTCAGTTCGGAGGACCGAGAAGAATTGTGGCAGAGTAATCCTTCACATTTGAGTTTAGATCTGTCCAGTGTTGACTCTTATGAACTGGCTGATGTTGGGAATCAGATGACAGACAGCCAGCCCAGCACTCCCTCACCCACAGAGAGCACAAAGCCCTTCTCTGGGCAGCCTGACAAAGAGCTGGGTGTTACAAATGATGTGGGCTTCGCTGCTGAGCTTTCTCTATTAGAAAACCAAGGAGTAAGTAACTCACTCCATATGTGACTGATTTCTCCAACTGCTGGCAATTTCTTTTTGTTCTTTCAGTCTCCTTAATGAATGTTTTGGGGTTTTTTGTCCCTTCTATCATCCAACAGAAAAGTGAACAATATAGCTCTTTTATAGTGAGTAGGGGTACTTCCTTTTGTAATGGGCCTTCTTTTTTTGATTGTCCAGTTGGGATAGCTTTGGTGTTTAAAAAAAAATAGAACAAACAAACAAAAAAATAAAACCAACCTCCCCTCCCAACCACAAGAAACCACAAACGAAAAACTGCAAAATCTCCCCCCTTCTGTATTTAAACATCCTTTATCATCCAGAGGAGGTGTACAGCAGACTTGCTATGAAAAAATCAAGGGTGGCTAAAGGCAGCTTGTTGTACAACATACAAGCAAGCTACAGTCTCTTATATTTGTGTTTTCATGAGCTTTTCAATTGAACTTTAGACTGCAGAGCTTCAAACGTTGAAACATGAAAGCATAGGGGCTGTGATGAATAAGCAATGTTTTGAAGGTTTTCTACACTCGAAGGGCTTTAAATATTTCACTTCTTTTGTAGGGGAGTGATAATGAACTCATACGGTTACTTACAGACATCCTACTGTGTATAATGTGGAAAGGTATTGAAAAGTCTGATGATGATGCTTGGATTGAGAGAGGACAGGTGTTCTCTGCTCTCACCAAACTGGGGATGTCTAACGAGTTGTTGCGGCCTTCTGATGAAATAAAACTCAAGTGAGTGTACAGTTCATCCCTTTTGAGGATAAACAGAAAATTGAGGGATATGAGTGAAGCTGGGAAGGGTGGGTATTTCCCAACAAGATGTACTTTTCTTTGCTGTCTCTTCACATACTGTCAGAAATATATTCCAGCACCTATTTAAGAGTGTCTTGTGGTCAGAAGGTTTTAAAACTATCGCTGTTTTCATGAGTCTCTCAATCGCTTTTATCTCTCTGGCTTATCAAGAAGATGGCAGTTATGTAACTGCAGACTAAGAGATCCAATTAAATACTTAATTGGATTTTTTAAAAGCCACTTACACTTAGAACATGTAATACTTACTTTGGGATTTTGTTTTCCATGCAGCTTGCTGGAGAAGATGTTAGAATGGTCAGTCACTGATAACAGAGATTCAAAAGCTCTCCCTACACATGCTGAAAATGCCTTCAAGCTCTTGCTAATTGTACAAGGTTTCCTGCAGGCAGAAGGACTAATTAATTCAAATTTATGGACAGAAAAGGTACAGTAACTGCATAATGGAAGTACTGTATGTGGGCTGAAATGGTAACAAGAAAGTTGTTAGTTTGGACGCTGTCACGCTTCTAGTCATATGTTTTTAAACTGCAGATATTACAGAGTAAGGATTTATGGTGGAGTGGATTAGTGCCCCTTCATGAATAAAATGTGAATATTTACCACAGGGAATATAGTTAGTTTTGCAAATTAAATAGGCACGTAAGTGGTACTCTTTACTGAGAATCCAGGTCTCTTCAGACTGGAGAAATACTTAAAAAATGTAAAAGCTAATGAAACAGCATCAGTTGTAGCCTAAGCAGGTTTTGCACTGTTTATCAGCATTTGTGACTCTCCGAGCGTCCTGAATGAAAGACCAGCCAAAACTCTGCGCTCAGTTGCAAGTTGGGAAATGTCACTTCTGGATTTTGACCCATCTTGGAGTTCCAACACATAATTTATCTCAGCATTTAGTAATTTCTGGCACTGGTATTGCTTCCTCTAGTCTGAGTTGTCATTGCTTTTCAATTTTTCTAAGCAAAAGGGGAGAGAGATTATATGAAAACCATCCCTATTTCACTAGAAATCTTCCAATATTTTTAAGGCTACTTTCTTTGGGAAAAAAAGTATAATGTCAAGAATCATTAACACAATAATTCCTATGCTGTTCTCCAAAATGCCTGTTTATAAATAAACATAGCTTAAAGTTTTAAATTGCTTGTTTTAAAAAAATTTCTTCTTGTTAAAAGCTTTACCTTCTGTTGGGAAACCAAATTAGAAATGAGAGCTGAACTTTGGAGCAATGAGAGTTGTGCTTCTTGTCAACTCTGAATTGAAAATAACAGTACTTTCATAAATTATCTTCCACTGTGCCCAGGGAGAACTTAACGCACTGTAATATCCTAAACGGGATATTTCAGTCAGAATGATTTTACATTCAAGTAATTTGTTAGAGAACATATCATGGTGTACTAGTTTTAAACAAACATATCTGGGTAGTGAAATGTGCCATTTGCCTTGGGAGACCCACCTTTCACAAGGCTTGTATCATTTCTGCCATCTAAATACTGACAGAAAGAAGTCCCTCCTAGAGTGAAGTCTTTTTAAATTTTCTAAGGAAATGGCATTTACTGGAGTTAATTTATAGGAAAAACAATAAGCATATATACTATATATATGGCTTTATTCAGGAGAGATACTTGACTTAACATACTGGGCTAGGTATATTTTTGTTGTCAGGAATTTCTTCAAATTGCTGGTTTAACTTCTGTGTTCCGGGATGATTTTCTGTGTTTGGTTAAGTTAGAAGTATGAACACAGCTTCTTCCTCAGCTCTTTGAAATTATTGTGTCTCCAGCTAGAGTAGTTATTGTTACTTTTATTTCAATTTATTTTATTTATTTTAATTTTATGCAAATTTTCTGTTTCTGTAATAGCTCTTGGAAGAACTAGTGACTCTCATGGATAGCCTGTCAGTCTGGTACTCTGCTGGCCTAGAAGCAATTAGGCTTTCACAGGTGCAAGTCCAGCTGCTTCTTGGATTCATTGCACAAGACAACTTACAGGTTTGTTGCAAATTCCTGCAAGTGGTAGTGAGTTTTAAGGGCACAGTTGATGTAACTGTTGTGGTTTATGGGAGAGCTGCTCATACCAGTGAGCAGACCTGTGGCAGTCCCCCATCCTTCTATAGGGAAGATATTTTATTGATTCTTATGTTTGCAGGTTTACTCTACTCTCTCTGTCAGTGTGCACTTCCAGAGCACAAGGAAGAGGTAGAGGGCCTCTGTTTGAGGATGGGACTATGCAGGCACAAGCGGCAGGAAAAAGATGGGTGCTCAAGGAGGATCACATTCATTTTTTGCTGTTTGTTTCTGTAGGTCTGTGCTATGGCAGCAGCCAAACTAAACACCCTCCTTCAGACCAAAATAATTGAGAGCCAGCCTGAAGCATGCTACCTCCTGGGGAGGTTGGAAGGCATTTTGAGTAGGTCAATTGAAGAAAAGACAGAAACTTACTCATTTTTGATTCCCCTTGTTCGGACATTGGTATCCAAGATTTATGAACTTCTCTTTATGAACCTGCACCTTCCTTCATTGCCTCCTACCAATGGCAGCCCATCTTTCTTCGAGGACTTTCAAGAATACTGCAGATCTGATGAGTGGCAAGTTTATATTGACAAATACGTAAGTAGTAAATTCTTTTTGTATCATTTCCCCCCTCCTTCAGCAATGAAAGCAGAGGAACCCATTCAGAAATCGTGTGGTACTTTTTATTTTGCTTTGGTGGAACCAGATTATTCCAAATATGAAGCAGTATGAAGAGAGTTCATTCAGACATGATAATGAGCAGATGGCACTTTATTGGAAAGATTGTTATGAAGCATTTATGGTGAACATGCACAAGCGAGACCGGGAAAGAGGAGAAAGTAAGCTTAAATTTCAGGTAAGGTTTTCAATGAGTGCAAGGTTCTCTTAAAACAACTCTCTCAAGAGTTGCTTTCTAAAAGACGGAGAAAGTGAATTCCGGGATGATCCAGTTCAAGTGGCTGTAAACAGGTTAATTGTCTTAAGATTTTATGGGCAGTGGGACTATATGCACTTCTAGGATATGCTTTCTAATTCTGCTCTGTCTGTTAAGAGTCTTATGTGTAATCAGAGTTATTTCAGTACAGTAGGCCTTCCTTTTCGTACAGCAATGTAGAAATATGCTCAGCCATAAGATGCGTCGTCTTTTACTCTGATTTGTGTTTTGAATTATTAAAACCTGTTTTCCATTATGAGCTGTTTGTTTGGGTTTTTTCTTTAACCCTATTTCAATACAATTAAAACATTTAAAACAGTGAACAGTTCTTATCTAATGTGTGGAAAAATTGCTTCTAAACTGACCTTTCTGTACAAGGTACAGATTGAGTTTCAGCATTAGAGCTAACTGGTAATTACAGGAAATATCATAGTGAAGTTACAGTTCTCTTTGCTTTCTTGATAACAAAACTCGAAGGTCTATTTTATTCAAGTAGCTAAAGGAAAAATACAATGAGAGTCACATTCTAGAATACCAGAATGAAAGAAAAATCCTTCCTATTATAGTAGGATTTCTAATAATGACTACTTTTCTGACAATGAAAAATTGCTTTAAAGTGGATTCAGCATTGATAATGGTTTCTTCACATCTTTAAATCGAAGTCTGTCACTATTTCTTCTAGTTCTAGGTATTACCTTAAAATTTCAGAATGTTTTATTGCTAAACCTTTTCCATTTCTTCTTGTTTTATGAGAATTCTTAGAAACTGCAAAACTGTTTTCCACGCTCAGAGTTAATTCAGTGCTAGATTTATTTGCAATGGTCTTTCAGGAGCACTTCGTGGAACCATTCAGCAGAAAGGCTCGGCAGGAAAATCTGCGGTACAACAGTATGCTAAAGCAGCTTAGTAGTCAACACACAGCCACTCTGAGACAGTGGAGAGCAGCCCAGCTTTACCTGTTCTCTGAGCGTGGGCCTTGGGCTGAAAGGTGAGACTGCAGGTCCTAAATGGTATATGATGCTTAAAAGGAATTTGCTCACATGACTGTTTCATGTGGTTATGATGCCTTAGGTTTTAGCTTTTATATTTTTCAGATCCTCTTGCTTAGTATGTAACTCTGAAACTTCATGCAGTCTGTTTAGTTACTGTTCCCTCATTCTGGTTAGACATAACAAACCATTTCTAGGTTTGCACTTCAAGGACACCTTGTTGTCCCAGGCCCCAAAATATGTAAACTAAAGCCTTTGAATGGGAGGCAAACTTGGGGTAATTACATCATTGCCTGAGACTGTAATTGGAGAATTAACCCTGATATGCAAATGGACCAAACTTAGAAAAGTGTGAAAAACCTGTGATCCATCGTCCATCTTGGGTGGAGCCCCTTGGAGGCTTTTGACTGCCCAGGGTGTACCTTTGAAGGCTCTTCAAATAAATACCTACTTTTATTGTCTTATTCTTGTCTAGCCTCTGTTTTCAGGTAGCCACTTCCACGCATCAGTTAAAACCAGGTCAAATTGACTGCAATAACCATGCTTGAGATGTACAGTATCAAGTGACAGGGCAAGAGAAAATGGCCTCAGGTTGTGTCAGGGAAGGTTTTTATTAGATATTAGAAAGTAATTTTGGAGTGATTCCGGTGGTTGTAGGTTGTCAGTTGGACTTGATGATCTTGAACATCTCTTCCAACCTTGATGATTCTGTGAAAATAAATACTGTTTACAAAATAAAGAGTGATGATTAGAGCTGCAAAGAAACAAAAGCAATAAACTGCATTTTAATATTTTATTTTTTTACAATGTACAAGTGGATGACCAGTATTTTTCTAAATATGCACTCTTTTGTAATCACTTCATTTCTGTAGGTCTTTATTCAGATTGTTTTTGTAATATTTTTGTTTTCCTAGGAAACAGCGTCCTATTCACTGGAAACTTTCAAATGTGGAAAATTTTTCACGTATGAGACTAAAACTGGTACAGAATTACAACTTCAACTCTCATCAGGATGCTAGCGACCTGAGAGATAATTTAGGTAAAGTTGTATTTGCTATTTCACTTGGAGTTCTTACCAAAGAAAGATACCCACCCTCCTCTTTGTCTTTAGTAAGCAGTACATGCTAGATACTGAAATCTTGATTTTTCTTTATTTCATCTATAGTAAAATCTACAATATTAGAATGGTTCTTTGACCTGAAACAGCATCTTCCTACTGAGTAGAATTCTTTTGTCCTGGTTTATTGAAATGTGGGGTTTTGTTGCACAATAAATAAAAGTTAACTCCTTTGTTTTGAAATAAGCACTCACACAACTTTCTTTTGTGAGATTATTTCTTCAAGAAAGAAGCAATAAGATCAGAGTAACCAGGATTTGTTTGAAGCCTTTTAGAGTTTGTGATTAAAATGTGTAGATATGAAGTGCTTTGTTTCTGAAGTGTGCTGAACAGCTGAGGTAGGGGTGTAACTGTTCAGTGTATTGGATATCAAGGCTCAAGCAAAAAGAAAAACCCAAAACACTCTTGTAAACCCACATAACCAAAAAGCAAATGCAGTGCATTTCTATTAAATCTGCATGTCCACATCAGAATTCAAGTTAATTTTTTCTTAAGTGTTGTGTCCCCTTTCTACTGTCAAAATTTTCAGTGTAGCTCAAGGACTTCTTTTAGTGTTCTACCTAACCACAAAAATATTTAAGAAGTATGGTTGCTTCTTCCTTGGCTAAAACCAACATTCAGCTGTAGAAGATATGCTTAGTAGGTTAGATTTCCAAAAGTATTGTAGCAAAAAAAGTTCTGAACTGTTATGTCTATTTATGATAGGTGTGCACCAGACACAGCCCTCTAGTGAGTCTCTGCTTCTGGAGGTGGTGAAGCAGGTGAAAGTGAGTGACTTGGAAGATGATGTTCTGGAACTACCAGAAGAAGACACAGCAGCCAGTTCCAGTTTGTAAGTAGACCAGGATAGAAAAATTGTCGTTTGTTTCTGTGCTAGGGATAAGGAGCGAGAAACAACTTTGGAATGGAATAGCATACAAAGCTTCCCTCTTGCTTTATCTGGCTTTAACAATTCAATCCAGGGCAGTTTTGATCAGCAAAGTCCCTGCTGGATTTATCATTGTCACCACTGGGACAAGAAAAGCCCCAGGGAAAAGAAGGCAGAGTAGATGTTTGTGAGAATGCATTAGTGATTCACTGCTCACAGTTGGTGTGAAGCTACAGAACTGCTGAGGCTTTTCTACCATGTACATTGGCTATAATTCTCAAGAGGCAATCTGCCCTGTAAGGACATGGACCAGCCTGGAACTGCTTCGTGTCCATAGTTGCCATGGCCATTCACTCTGCTGTCAACTGCATAGCATGAAAACTTGTGGGGTTGGCATTAATGTGCTGGAGAATGCCTTGTGTTTAAGAGCATTCCAGAGAGAAGGCCTGCTGTGCTTCCTTCCTGTCACTTGTGCAACTGCAACCAAAAAAAGAGGGCAGGAGAGAGAAAGCTGAGAAAGGGGAATTGAGGGAGGATAGCAAATACTTCGCTTCAGTAATTGGACATGTCATGTTGTGCATGCATCTGTGTGTCTGTGTTGTTGAAATCCAGTAGAGAGTTGGCACTCTGAGTGATACTGATAGATCTTGTGCTTTAAGGGTTATTGAATGCTTGCTAAAGACTACAGCAAAATAACCCTGAAGATAACTTTAGTCACATGAACTGGAACTCAGCTCTGCTCTGGGCCAGAGAATTTAAGCACCTAACAATTAAGCAAGAAAGGGAAATGCAGCCTGATGTTTTCATGCTTCAGGGGAAGTCAAGTCTGTTGTGCCTGGGACCAAAATATAAAGACTGAAGAGCAATGCTATGAAATGATGTTTGTGGTCTAGTCTGAAACACCCAAGACTGCTGATGAAAGTAGCTTTATATAACTGTTTATGTTGTAGTTTTAGTGCCATTCAAATTTGATCCTTTTCTGAACTGTACTCTTACCAAGGACCTAAGCAACAGTATAATCTACCCAACCCTGTAACACTTAATGGTGTTCTTGCAGGGATGAGAAGGATGAGGAAAGTCAGAAAGAAAAGCTAATATTGTCTGAAGACTGTGAGCTCATTACCGTGATTGACGTGATACCAGGCAGGCTGGAGGTCACTACCCAGCACATTTATTTCTTTGATGGTAGCATTGAAAAAGAGGAAGGTAAGCATGATCAATGTCTCTTTGTTTTCAGTGTTCAGCATTCTGCTTTTAGTAGGCTGAGTTTATGTTTCGAAAGCAAGTGTCAAAATAATTGTAAAGAGACAAGTTGTTGTTCTGTATTTAAAATTAATATTGCACTTGATGGTTAGTGACTGACTGATCCCTTCAGAGTTAAGAATCTGGAACTGTACTTTCTGAGCTGATAAATTGATTCACTGTTCTTAGTATTTCTTAAAAATAACTTACTTAAAAACCTGCTGACTAAAAAAAAGTTTCTTTGTAAATTGCATCTCTCTGTTCTCCCTGACAAATAATGTTTTACTCGTGCATTCATTAAAAAGTAGTAGTATGTAAGCATTAACCATCTGTATTAATTTAGGAAACTTTAATAGAACATACACAGCTGGCAATAAAAACACTGAAGTGAAATGTTGGACAAATAGTAGTAACATTTTCCAAATCAGTATACCAAGATGTTCAGCCTTTGGGAAATCTAAACATAAAGGTTGGTTTGCACCTGTTTAAGAAAGGAAAGGGGGTTAGTTTGCTTCATACCTTTTGTCAACAGAATACATTTATAATGTGTCTTTAACAGGAAAGCAAAAGCAAATTCTACATGCCATCAGCCGTTTCTTACTTTGTTTCTTTCAGCACAATAATATCTGAAGTTAATATTTTCCTAGCAAAATGGTTAATCAAGTCAGATATAAGATTTTCCTTTTCTAGGAATAACTCTGAGGTGATTAGAACTGGCACTGCACTGTGTCTAAATGAAAAAGGTGGGTTTTTTTAATATATGTTGCAAGTCAATAAACAAAGTGCTCTTCCTAGGGGTAGGTTTTGATTTCAAATGGCACCTATCTCAAATTCGAGAGATCCATTTGCGTCGGTACAACCTGAGGAGGTCAGCTTTGGAGATCTTCCTTACAGATCAAACCAACTATTTCCTCAACTTCAATAAGGAGGTATGGGTTTCCTAAATTTCATGGATTTATGTAATTAGCACAAGGTTAAGTTTAAAATCAGTTTGAGTCTGGTGTCTTTCATAATACTGTAACACTAATAGCAAAAGGTTTGCTTTACATAGTCATTATGGAAAACTAGACTGCAGTCTCTGAAAACCTCAGTCTGGCATCTAGAATCTGATTAATCGTGAAAAGATAGATATCACAAGATTCTCCTTTTTCCTCTCTCTCTCTCTCTGTGTTATACAGAATGATTATTTAACTAAAACTACATCAGTAGTAATCTAAATGTTTTAAAGCCTGTACATCTTTTAAAAGATTGAGCAAATTAATGACAAATCAAAGGGGACTTTCTTTTTTACAACATTGGAAATCATTGATATTCCATGGTTAAGGATTAGTGAACTTTCTTCCCCTCTGGTTAATATCAGTGATCCTTTTTATGAGGGACTAAGATGAATTTCAGAACTTAGGGTGAGTTACTTACTAGCAGGTCAGTTTATGAACAGCTCTTAGAAAATGTTGTGTGGTTTGGTTTTGATGTGAAGGATGTCATATCCAGCCATGTCCAAATGTTTTAAACAGCAAGAGATTGAAGTACTTGGAAGTGTAACTGCATCCCATTTATTTCACATTTTAATTAGCAGATGAGTTGCTTAATTGTCAGCTTCAGTCTCCAGAATATTGTTTTATCAGTGCTGTTTTCTAACAGGTACGAAACAAAGTGTATAGTCGGATATTGTCACTGCGTTCTCCAAACATTTCTGGGACCAGATCTCCACAGGAACTTTTCAAAGCGTCAGGTTTGATGCAGGTATGAGACCTCAGCTAAATGGTATAAAGCATTCCTCTGCTTTTTGAAGGAGTCCCCCAGTGTTTAGATGGCAACTGTCAACTTCTGTATCCTCAGCCTGGCCCCTGAACTTTCACATGCGTATTTTTGGAATGGTTTGGTTTGTGTCTACAGTCAGGTAGATGGGTATAGCCAGCCTCTGTTGATGTGATTGACAGGCATTTTAATGTGAATATAAAACATGTGACGTGTTTGCTTCTGGTTTTAGTCTATGATCATGAGTGCGCATTTTGAAACTTCTTTCACTGGATGTGCAAATAATTTTTGGAGCTTTCAACAAAATGCACATGAACATTAAGCGGGGATTAGTAATATTGGTAAAAAAGGAAAACATCAAAATGTCCATATTACCATAAATACAGATAAATTTTTAAATGTAGTAAATATATTTTTATCTTCCATCTCTTTATGCCAAAATTGTTTTCTCTGAGGGAGGAAGCTTTACAAATAACATTAAGATATTGGAAATCCTTTGATTGTTCTTTGTTTCATAACAATAAAAAACTATCAAGCTGTATATTCACACAGAGAAAATATCATCTGTCGTGACACTTCTCCATCACTCTACAGACAAATATTGAGCCCTTCTGAACACAGCTATGTCTTTGGTTTAGAATACAATAATGGAGCAAACAAAGGTGCACAGACAATTTAGTTTACAAATTGTTTACTTGTACTGTTAACCAATGGGAGAATAATTTATAAATAAATTTTGATCTTAGCACTGTAATGGAGTTCAAAGTTCTGTTCTCCTTTTTATCAGTACCTGTTTACTTGCCTTCTTTTTCTTTCTCTTATTTCTATTTTTCTTTTCCTTTTTACCAAGAGTGCTGGTTGTCTGCTGCTCTGTATTTGAAACAGTACTGTAACCAATCAGGACCTGATTTCAATGAAACGTAGATAGTACAATCACTGAATCAAAGGGAAAATAAACTTTATTATGAGAAATTGGATCTGGATTTGCATACAGTTTTTGTGGTCTTGTGCTTTTCACTTGCCAATGCTATCCTCTGGCAGATAGATAGAGACAAGATGTGTAATTTGCAATAATTATATCTTTGATATAGTCTATTCCTTTTTATGTTTCTTTGTCTTTCAGAAATGGGTGAATAGAGAAATATCCAACTTTGACTACCTTATTCAGCTGAACACCATGGCAGGACGAACTTACAATGACCTTGCTCAATATCCTGTGGTAATTTAAAAAGTTAATTTTTAAATTTTTGCCAAAGTTTTTTCTCTTTTGAAATATGTATTTTTAATCTCTATTTGATGTTTGACTTTTTTTTTTTTCAGTTTCCCTGGATTTTACGAGATTACACCTCAGAAGAACTGGACCTGAATAATCCTGCAGTATTTAGGGACCTGTCCAAACCCATAGGTGTGGTAAATGAGAAGAACGCCAAGACTGTGAAAGAGAAGTATGTATTTGAACACTTGATTATATTTCTCTGTCTTTTCTGAGCCTCCAGGCTAGTAACACATTTAAAAAACAAAGTTGTGGCAGTGAGGTTTTTAAAGCTGGTTTTATAACAGATGCATTTGCAAAGGTTGTTGATCTGTTGTTCCTGCTGCATTCAGACTATATTATATGGCATTGAAAGGACAAAGCTAACTGTTGTAAATTTTCAGTTGTTTCTCAGCTGTGGAGATGAAAAACTGAAAGGCTGCATAAACAATTTTATGGCCCAGCAGCTTGAAAAGATGTAATGTGTCCCATGTCTGCTTCAGGATAAGGAATGTGAAATCATACTGATGAATTGAGCTGCCTGTGCTGAGAGGTAGCATTGATCCTAAATCTGTGCTTCCTCTGTTTTTCAAGCATAGATTATTATCTTCAAAATAAAATACATCTCAGTGACTTTTGGCAAGTCCTCTGTAGGTACAAATGACAGGTACTCAGACCCACACAGCAGTGTAGTGATCTTTCCTTTTTTGCTGTAGTGAGTGTGCTATCATACCAGACTGCAGTCAGGTATCTTCCAAAATCTTGTGAAAACTTGGAACATGGAGAATTTTCTTTGAATGATTAGGCTCTATCCTGGCTGTAATGAAATGGGTTCTCTAGAATTATGTTTAAGGAGAATTTCTCTTACTATCTTAGTGAGGCTGAGGAATGTATCAGCCAGATGGTGGCATGGTAGAGTGAGTTTGCCAGTAGAAAAGGAAATGGGCATGTCTACATCCTGACAGTCACACACATTTCTTAAATCTTGCAGGAAGCCATCACAAGTCTCTTCAATAGTAAATATTCAGTTTAGTGATGTGGGGTGTGTTGGTCTGTTGTATAAAGTCATCAGTCCTGTCTGCCCTTTGTCTGGTTTCTGACAGCTGATAGCAAATACCTAGGGAAGAGTGTAACAGGCTGCAAAGGGTTCATCTGGTGTACATTTCTATCTTTCAGCAGTCTTTTTCTTAGGGACTTTCTAAGTAAGATTTGGAATCTTCGTGTTTGATAGAACTCAATTTTTTTTTCTCTTATAGAATGTTGTGGTCATTTATTTTGAATCTTTGCCTGGTATAAGCATAATCCACATGTAAGTCAACTATAATGCTCGGTTTTATTTATAAAGATTTCTTTTTTCAGATACGAGAATTTTGAGGATCCTCTTGGGATGATTGACAAATTTCACTATGGGACACATTACTCAAATGCTGCTGGTGTCATGCATTACCTCATTCGGGTAGAGCCTTTCACAACACTTCATATCCAGCTTCAGAGTGGCAGGTATGCTGAGCAAATAAGCAGCCCCTTCCTGTTTCTTCCTTGTCGTTTTACTGAGGGAATCATCAAAGTCTAACCTGAGTTTTCTGATCCACAGATTTGACTGTGCTGACAGACAGTTCCACTCTATTCCTGCTGCCTGGCAGGCACTCATGGACAACCCCAATGATGTCAAGGAACTTATCCCAGAGTTCTTCTACTTTCCAGAATTCCTGGAGAATCAAAATGGTAAAGTGACTGCTAAGAATATTCTCACAGAAAACTGTGTCTGTATTCTTCAGAAAAGACTTGTTACAACCATTTGTGAATGCTGAGGAACACTTACTGTTTGAACTTTATGGTGTGATTGTAGACATTAATCATCATGCTGGCTTTAAACTGTTCAGTGAAGATACCAGTTGTGTTAAGCAGCAGCCTAAACATTATGTTTAAAATTCAGGCTATGGGCTTTAGGATGGGTAAAAATAGTGTTGTTTACCCAATGGAAAGTATCAGAGATGCTTTCCATATAATAAGTAATAGTTAACACTGATTAAATACTTAGCAAAAGTTAAAAGAGATTAATTATTATAATGCTGATTGGAAACACAGCATCCTGCATTCTGACATGAGACTGCTAGACATTTTTTAATTCACATTTATTTTTTAGTGATTTGTTTCTCTATTTTTGCACAATTTGAAAATGGACTTGTATGTTTGGGCTGCTACAATGTACTAGAGTTCTAAATTAGTAAAATTTGGAACACCCAAGTTCCACTTTCAAGTCATTTAAATATTTAGAGTTGTTTCAATGATAGCTGGTAAATTTAAAACTTCATAAAAGCAACATAAAATGTTGATTTTACAACCATTTAAACCTCTAAGTAGCTTCCTTCTTATGAATAACCTTATTGAAGTGTTTGGACTCTTAATCCTGGTAAAGCAAATGCAGATTTGTTTACAGATGGATGTGTAAAAGATTAATACTACTTTTATGGTTGGGACTTCAGCTTCAAAATCATTTAGATGTTTTGGATAATTGTTATCCTTTATCATTTAAAATTTTAAAGATGCAGAACAGAACTTAGCCTCCTATGTCAGTGGTAGGGTTATTGGAGATTTACATTAAGAATTTTTCAATATCCTTCTCTTGCATTGAGAAAAGAATGATTTTTAATCTTTATTGAGAAATCAAGGTACTTGAAATATTTTGTAGCAACTCTTAAACTTTTCTGAATTATTCACCAGGTTTTAACTTAGGCCAGCTTCAAATGTCAAAAGAGGTGGTAAATGATGTTGTTCTGCCTAAATGGGCCCACTCCTCAGAAGACTTTATCTATAAACACAGGAAGGCTCTGGTAAGATGTCATTTGTACATGTGACATAATTGTGAAGAAAGTGCACCTGCACATTGTTACCGTGGCTTAAATGTAAAACAAGTGGGATGACATTCAAACTGGAGTTGTGGTTGCATTTGATGTTACAAGTACCATTAGAACTTCCAGTTAAAAGCTCTGTGCATGTTGATAAAGTGCTGAGAAGAGCATTTAATCTCTTGGGCATTTGCTGTCCTCAGAGACAAAATGCAGAGCCAGGTGAATAGGCTTCCCTTGCTATTTAAAGATGATTCTCTATGGTGTTAGGGAGCTGGCAGGTTACCTTCCCCTGCACAGGTGCATTTCAATAGTGCAGATCTCTTGCATCCCTGTATTGATTTTCTCTCTTACATGGCAGTTACTGCCCATAACACAGGAGGATATTCTTATGCCTCTATCCTTTCTTATGCTTCTGCCCTATACGCTGATAAATACCTAATTTCTGGGTACTCTTAATGTAGGTATTGAACCTTTTCCACAGAAAATAGTAAAAACTTCAAGATGGGAGCAGTATTTCTCTTATTCTTACAAGAGCATTTTTTCCTTCTAGGAATCTGAGTATGTTTCTGCTCATCTTCATGAATGGATAGATTTGATTTTTGGCTACAAGCAGAGGGGACCAGCTGCAGTGGAGGCGCTTAATGTGTTCTATTATTGTACTTACGAAGGTACAAAGCAGTATGTTCTCTTGTCATTGTCATCAGACTTGTGAGTCTTCATTATTAGACAGAAGACACTTGATTTGTGAGCATACCATTCAGTAGCATATGGTAAGGCAGCAGATTTATAGATGAAACATGACAGCAAACCTTGTAATGCATTGTAAAAAGAAGTATAGTTTTTCTTAAAGGAGGGCTGTTACAGTTTCTTGTCTTTTTTTTCTAAAAGTTACTGGCATTTCTTGTCACTTTCTCATTTGCTTGCTTAAAAGCATTTGTGGGAAGAGGTTTCTTGTGGTTTAGAGTTCAGGCACATTGCTTAAAAACAAATAATGTTAGAGACGAATATTAATCAGTTAGTTTCAAAGCTAAATTTTGGATGGCTTTTGTGTGCTACTTTTGGCTCGCATGAAGTATGTTAAATTCACTTGATAGGACAAAGGCCTGCAATTCTTGCCCTAATAGATACACTTAAAATTCCACTTGCAAAGTGGAGTTTTCAGACAGTATTTTAAATGGAGGCATTATTTGGGGGCTTTTCTGGGGTAAAGGGTCATAATGCTGCTAGTAAATTAAGTTTTGCAATGTTAGGTGACCATATTGGTTCTTAATAAGTTGTTTGGATTGTGTTCTCTTCCCCCCCCCCCCCCCCCCCCCCCCCCCTTCATTGTTCTGGTTGTGATCCAGGGGCCGTGGATTTGGATGCTTTAACAGATGAGAAAGAAAGGAAAGCTTTAGAAGGGATGATAAACAATTTTGGGCAAACTCCCTGCCAGCTGTTAAAGGTAATGCTTTTTTGCTCCCTCTCAACCAGACCTTTGTGGTTAAATACAGCTGAGTTACAAGGACTTCTGAAAAAACGGTGGTTTGTAAGGTAATGGTTCATAATTTTAGCGACATTAAATCTTTGCCACATTACCAAAATCCATTTTCAAAACAAATTAATTTACTTCAAGAAGGGAAATTAGGTATGTAAGACTGTTTTCCCATTAAGATTCTGAGTATCTCGTGTATTGAACAAATTGATAAACTAGTCTAATTTGTTACTCCTTCAAATATTGCCTCCTAGGAGCCCCATCCACAAAGGCTGTCAGCAGAAGAGGTAGTGCAAAGACTAACTAAAAGTGATACCTCTACTCTGAATCTCTTCCAACACCTCACTGAACTGAAGTCATTCTTCATAGAGGTAGATGTGTTACTTGAAATTGTTTAAAGTCTAATCTGAAACTTCTGATGTACTTGAAACAAAAGGTCACAACCTAAATGAAAATAAACTTGCTTCCTATTTAAAGAAAATATTTTACAATGCAATGTATATTAAATGAGCTCTGTCTTTTTAGTTGGCTTCATAGAGGTTGAATCCCGTAATCTGCTGGCTGCTTGTGTGGGTGTTGTTTGGGTATTAAATCAGTCACTGCACCAAGAAAGCCGAAAAGCTCCCTGGTAGTGTCTGAAGACTCACTGAACTTGGTAGTTAAACTCCCTGACTGGGGGCCAGGGTTTAATTTCCAGTGTTTGTGATGAAGCTTACCTGCACGGGTGTGTACCAGTGCCTTAGGGTGCTCTACAGGTCTGACACTGATTCCAGAGGCTTTGGATCTTACTCTTTACAAGTTCTAGATTTGTGCTTTAGCTTTTGGATATAATCAGATCAAAACCATGTCCTTTCTCTTAGGGAATTAGTGATGGTGTGCCCATTGTCAAAGCCGTTGTTCCCAGGAATCAGTCACGTTCCTTTATTTCTCAGGGAAGCCCAGAGATCTTGGTGAGTTGCATGTGTCAATACTGTTCTTAAACTGCAAGCAGTCAAATGGGTGTATTTTTTTATACAGCTTGTAGAGAAACATTTCTTAACTGTTCCTCTTCAAATATGTTCCTTTAACCTATAATGAATGTCAGTTATAAGTTAAATATTTATCTTCCAAGGAGAAGCCAGGCTGATTTGTTGAATGGCATTTAAGAGCTGATGAGACATGACTGTAAGTTATAGTGAGGCATATTGTAAATTGCCACTTGATCGACTTCCCTGTAGCAACCAATTTGCTAATGCAATGCAGTCCAGATTTAAAATTACAGGATTGAGCTATTAATGGTGTCATTGTTTATCTTTGCTGCCCAACCCATATATTAAACTATACCATATGTGGTGCATGCACACTCCAAAGGCCTGCACTGTTCCTAAAACTAACTTTTGCACTAACGTACATTCTTGTACTATAGCAGATACCAAGTAATGAAAGGAGAACAGTGTTTTTGTATTTACGTCTGTATATATATGGCCTAGACACTGGCTCCAGTGCAATAATATCTCTGCTTTGCAGGAAAGAATATTCCAATATTCCTGTTTTGCATGTCAAAATTATTGTCTTGGCTTAATGTGGTACATTCATAGGTTATTTGGGCACATCTAAAATTCTCCTTGTGTTTTTCATAAATACCTGATGAAAATAACCTTGAATATTTAGATTCCTTTGTTACTTCCTCAGAAATGCAATTGTAGTACAATGTTTTTTAAACTTCCTGTGTTAATATGTTCACTATTAACAATAAGTATTCAGAGAAGAGAAGAAGCAGCAGCTTAAACTAAATGACTGACTTGTAATTAAATGTTTGAGAGGGGTTGGTTGACTGGGATTTTTAGTTTTTTCTCCTCCCATCCTTCCTACCCCAACTTCTCTGACCTATGTAGAACACAGACTATTCTAATATGGTTCTATGTACCACATGTGGATTAACTCATCTGAGAGGGATTTTTTTATTGATTTGTTTGTTCGGGGAGAGGTGCATGTGCTTTTTCCTTTGTGGCAAACTTTCAAGAAGCCTCTGCTGGATTTTGTGCAAGCTCCATTAGCATCAAGGCAAGCAGAAAAGAAACCTCTGGGTTTCGTCAACTTTTTCATCAAACTTTTTTAGGTAACAGCAAGTCTGAACTGCGTTATTGGAACTCACGGTTGGCTGCCTTATGACAAAAATATTTCCAACTATTTTACATTCATCAAAGATACAACAGTGACAAATCCCAAGTAAGCACATTTTGAGGAGGGGTAGATGAATGCATCTAAAATAATGAAATACAGTAATTAGTATTTCAAAATCAGTGGGTCGTGCTGTATTTGTTGTCTGAGTTTTCACCTAAGAATGCATCTTCTGATGTTCAGTAATATTCCCTCTAGTTTGTAATTGCATTCTTGTAGAGTTATGTAAGTGGCGTTTCAGGCTTCATTCTCAGAGCTACTTCTAATTTTTTTCTAATTACCAATCATAAAAACTCATCTGGGAATCTGAGATAGTCTTCACACTTGTTACGCTATCATAATACATAGGTATATGTGGTGGGTTTGGGTTTTTTGTTTTTAGAATATTCCTTTTTGTCTTTAGTGTTACAGTGCTTAGTAGGGACATGAATTATGTCCAGTTGTGTAAAAGGCTGAAAAGATCTAAGATGAAGTCTTGCTTCCAGTCACTGGTGGCAGTGAGAGTTTTGCCATGGTTATAGCTTCTTCTATAGATGGAATTTGTTACTGATTGTCAAAGACAAAGGAAGTGCAAAATACATGGATTTGAACTAAGGTTACTCTTAACTGCTCATCGTTTGCCTACAGAACACAGCGCAACATGAGTGGTCCTTTTGCCCCAGGGCTGGAGATCACCTCCAAGTTGTTTGTGGTGTCCCATGATGCAAAGCTGCTCTTCAGTGGCGGACACTGGGACAACAGCATCCGAGTGACATCCCTTACCAAAGGCAAACTGATGGGACAGCACATCAGGCACATGGGTCAGTCACCCTGTTGGGAAATGGAAAGGGTTAATGTACATATCTTGTTATTTGGTGTTCTCAGAATATAGCCAGTTCGCTTGGGCACACAAGTGGAGCTGTTGTAAAGGAATGGCAGCACGAGAACAGAAGAATGTTTGAATTGTGATTATACAGAAATATTTGAGCATGGCTTTTCAGTCACTGGAGTGGTGCTTTGATGTAGTTTCAAAATAAGGCTTGCCTGCTATTTTTAGGTAGCAAAGCTGAATGAGTCAGGTGGGTACACTTGGCTGTATGATGATTTCATATGTAATAATGTCATCAGCCGTTATCACAGTGGAGTATTTAATGCTGACTGCCAATCAGGAGACAGTGTTGACAAATTGTATCCACACTGTCGGTCTGTGGGAACTTAGTCTTAATTACCCAGGTGACAATTTTGTTTTTCTCTCTTTATCTAGATATTGTGACCTGCTTGGCAATAGACCACTGTGGAATACATTTAATTTCAGGCTCCAGAGATACAACCTGTATGATATGGCAAATAGTTCAGCAGGTGGGTTATTTAGGCATACTCAGAAGCAGATTCTGAATGCATTTTTGTTTTCTGTTTTGCTATTACGTTTTATTTCCTTTCAGGTTTGCAGTGAAGATAGTGCACTAAAATCAATTAGCTTAGTAATTTTACTCCCGTTGTCTTATCTGAAATACTATACATGTTAGTTACTATATAGCTGAAGTGCATTATTTTAGAGGCTCTCTTTAAGATTTCATAGATTATTTTCAGGGTAGGGAAATGAGGATTTTATGTTTCCAGGCAGTTGTTCATTCCTAGTAGTTGGATTTTAGCACTGCCTTTTCTCTGTGGGGGGTACTGATGACTACAGTAGTGGTTAGCAAAGACAGCACTATTAACTCCATTTGCATTTGAGAATTCTTTAGTATTGGTCTCATGCTTTAATACAGTGAAAGTGGTTGTGTGATCCATGTGTGTACTTACTCTCAGAATGTGAAGCTGTTTCCATCATTATGTATTTAAATGCTGATTTCTGATTGCTGCATTTGAAATATACAAGTAGGATTAATTGCTGGGGGAAGCTGTCATGTTTTGGACAGTAGATTTCATCAAGTCACCTTGCTCTTACCGTGGAACTAAAGTCAGCACGTTAAAGCAGTAGAGTGGTGTGTGCACAGCTGCATGGGCTTTTGTGGAAGCTGTCTTTATGGTGGGAGTATTTATAATTCTGTCAAGAAGCACTTTGTAGTAACTGTGCATGGTCAAAAAAAGTAAAACCCTAGTGCTCGTACGAGTTGTTTTTTGTCTCAAGTGGGGAGATTTTTTTAGTTTGTCTATCTTTTCATTGTGAGTTAAGTCATCCTCTGGAAATGATCTTTGTTTAGAAGTGCTTTTTCCTATGATTTTTAATGTACTTTTTATTAATAGATATATAAATTATATTTTATGCATAGTAAATGTTTCTTGTGGGAGTTTTATCTTGGTCTTGACAAAGTGGCAGCAGTGGACTGCATACTGGTATTTGCATTCTACTTGTCTTCTCTGCACTGATACCTTCTGTATTTTGACACTTGTTCTGTATTCCTGCATGCTTCAGGTTTTCAGGGCCTGGTTGGCAATCAAATTTTTATCACAGAAATGAAAAGAAATAGTTCTCTGTAGAAGTATTTACTGCATCTTCTCTCTAAGCACAGTTCTTCCCTTAGAGCTGGTTTGAGAGTAAGTCTGTATGTGCTGACAGTACGCTCACTGGAACAAAAGCTGTGATACCCTGCAGTTATGTGGGACCATTGCGATTTTTAATGAGCATTATTGCAAGACTTCCTTTGAGTATCATACTACTGGTAGTCACTGAGAAGTACTATTTCCTTCCTTTTCCTTGGAAAATGGAAAGAGTTGCTGTTATTTTAAGTAAAATAGCTTTCAGCTTCTTTAAGGTTGATGGTGAAGATAGTGCTTGATTCCAGGGTAAACTCTAAGAACTGGACAAGCCCAGATACACAGGTGAAAGAACAAGTGTGTGGATGGGGTATGTGAACAACTCCTGTTAGGACTGCTCACTGAGGTCCTTGGACTCCTGGACACCTGCAGGGGTAGGAAGGAGTCAGCTAAGTAACATTGTCTCTCAGACCCACACAGTAACTACATATTTATTAATTCTTGTGATTTCAGTAGTAAGATGCTGACATAAAGGCAATACATTGATATTGGAGTGGTGAGTTATGCCTTTGGCTTTGGCCGCTGTCAAATACACACCTCACACAATTGGTACTAAAGATACCAGCAACCCATTTTTTGTTTGTCCTTCAGCTGTAAGAGAATGTGTCATTGCACTTTCTGTTACTCTCAGGGAGGAGTACCTGTAGGCCTGGCACCTAAGCCATTACAGATCCTCTATGGGCACACTGATGAAGTTTCGAGTGTTGGCATCAGCACCGAACTGGATATGGCAGTGTCAGGATCCAGGGTAAGCACCTTCCTACTTTTCCCTTTTTTGCCTCTTCTCAACCATACTCAAGCAATAGAAGGCATTTGAAGTGGATTAAGAATAATACAAAAAGTCACTATTTCACAATCCTTTTCTTCAGCCTTGCGTATCAAGAAGATATGTGCCATCTTCTTTGCTGCCTGCTTAAATCAAACTGTCAAACTGCTGTGCAGAGCATAGGCCTCACCTACCATGTGGTGTTGCTCTGTACAGATGAGCTTTAATATGTGTGGACTTTCTTGGAGATTTTAAGCTTCTCATAGCAACAGTTTTTTGCCTATTTCTTCCCTGCTCTGTTAACCCTGAAGGTTCTGTGCCACTTGCTCATGATCTGCCTTACTGTACTACACTGGCAGGCTTCTGAACTCTGGCTTTGTACTCCACATAATGCGTACTCATAAATGTGACTTATGAAATGGCTGATTTGCTGCCTATCCTCCCTCTTGCCCTACTTGCATTTGTTTTTTTCATATGCCTATAGTACATGGTCTTGAGGGGAAGGCTTCTTTGTGCAGAGTTCCTAATGCTCAGGAGTCCTTATCTCCCATTAAGGATTTAAGTGCTTTCAAAGTATTCCCTGTATCCTCTGTATGTAAGTACTGAGTGTTGTGATAACTTACCTGCTGAATACCCTGCCCTAAATTTGTTTGCTGCAGGATGGCACTGTTATTGTCCGCACTATTCGGAAAGGTCAGTACGTGAGGACTCTGCGACCACCTTGTGAGAGTTCCCTCCTGCTGACTGTTCCCAATCTGGCTGTGTCCTGGGAAGGCCATATAGTTGTCCACACCAGCGTGGAAGGAAAGACTACTCTCAAGGTGCTTAAGATTGTGGAAAACCTCTGTTTCTGTTACTGAAGATTTTGATCATAAGTGTACCTAACTTTATCTTATTTCCTGAAGTAATGAGGCTTTTTGAGCATGCAGTGTCAGTTTCCATATTTTTTAAATTTTGCTAGCCAATTTGAGTGAAATTTGGTTAAAGGGTAAATAACAGGCATATTGTGGTCCTGTGAGTTTCATGAAAATCTCCAAACACCCACAAGGAAGATGCTCAAGCATACACTAATGAATTTTCCTGGGAGAGCCCCTTTGACTGGAAAACTAGAGGAAACAAGTTCCACTGTGCACAGAAACAGAGGCTTATAAGGAGAGCAGTAAGTTCTGGGTGCAAGATGCTCAGTGTCTACACAGTTTCTTAGTTCGGGATTGGAGGTACAGCTGTAATGTTGTGTCTGTTGAGGAGGTGTGTAGTTGCTTTAATAACAGTAGAGCTGTGTGATTTCTTTAAACATGGGAAATTTCTTGGAAATTTTTTTGATGTAGGCATACTAACTACATTAGAAAGATGGGGAGAGAAGAGATCCAAGGTAATGTCAGGCTGGAAGAACTTAAGATGGTTTTGTTAGTTGTGTCTGGAATCCACAGGAAGTCATTGTCTTGTGCAGAAAATGCATCTGGATCTAGCTCTGTGGAAATATGCTTGTTTCCTTCTGCTTTTGAATTTGGGAGGGGAAGGAAGGGAAGGAGGGTGGTAGCAAGGCTGAAGATGAGTGCAGTCTTGCTTTGTTCTTTCTCAACAAAAGTTCTTATAAAACAGGGACCTATCTATTAAATCCTAATGTTTCCTGGACATTTAGAATTGATTAAATGGAGTAGATAAGATATTACAATGTTACATCAAAAGGTAGCTTCAAAAACTTCCATACAGGACCTTACATCCATACACATTGAGTATAGGCTCACTACTCTTGTATCATTTAACAAGGAAAGTGTTGTCAGCATTATTGTCTGTGTGTTGTTGCCCAGTTAGCACCTGTTAATGAGCTAAAGATACAAGTACTACATTCTTTATCCTATCAGTCCTCTGTGACACATTTATTTTTGATCTCTTCAGGATAAGAATGCATTACATCTCTATTCTGTCAATGGGAAATACCTGGGTTCTGAGGTTCTGAAGGAGGAAGTGTCAGATCTGTGTGTAACTGGCGAGTATATTGTGATGGGCAGCTTACAGGGATTTCTTTCCATACGGGATCTCTACAGGTAATGTACCACCACTTTTTTTGAGATACAAATATGGGGGCTTATTGAGAAATGGCTGTGTAATGAACTTTGCTTGGTCCTGTAGGCGATAGCTGTTGCTTTTTCTGTGTTCCCCGCAAAAAAATGTTTTTGGTGAAACTAAGATATGGAGAAAAATAAAATTGAAGGTTGTAACAGATCTCTTTCTTCTCAGACATTTATCCCAAATAAACAGCTAGAACTGACAGGAGGAGCTGTCACTTTGCAAACTGTGCTTATGCCGATTAGTCTCAGAGAGTTCAGCAACTGCAGGATCAAGCCTCATGTAGTTCTGCACTGAGTTTTAAGCTCCACTTACTGCTTAGCTCTGTAGAGCTCCATTGCTCCTCAGAATGGGATCGATGTTTATCACTTAGGCAGCTGTGGGACTGATGTCACTGTTCTTCACTGAAAATGTCTCCGCTTACTGACTTACCTATCCACACCTGTTCTTGTTATTGAAGCTCTATTTTGGGATACAATTAGATTGTTCTGTAGGAGTTTACAATAATTGAAATTGCAGATGATATCTTTGAGAAACTGTGTTTTATAGTGCATCCTGTGGACAGCAATTTCACCTGCATATGATTCTTTGCAGTATGTGCAAGCAAATACGTGATGTACTTTCTCTCTGTGGTTTTTGTTCCTTTCAGCCTGAGTCTGAGCATCTCTCCCTTAGCCATGAGATTGCCAATCCATTGCATTTCTGTCACCAAAGAGTACAGCCACATCCTTGTTGGCTTGGAGGATGGCAAGTTGATTATCGTTGGTGTTGGCAAGCCAGCAGAGGTAAAACCCACCATCAAGAACTTTTTCTACCGAACAGTGGGAAGTTCACTTATTTCTGCTTTCCAGTTGAGCAAGAGGTCTCCTCTATGGCAGGGTAAATTTAAGAGCAAGTTTCAGTTTTCAGTGGGAAACAAATAACTTTTGAGACTGCTCTACTGAAAGTTCTCATTAAGAATCAGAGGTATATAGGGATTGCAGATGGGAAGCTCAGCTGGACTAACTTCCAGACTTTGTCACTCACATCTGAATAAGCAAAGTCCTAACAATAGTGTTGTCAGCCTCTTCTTGATGAAATAATTTTCCAGAAGAAAATTGGAAATGAAAGAGAGCAAGCTACTTTCTTTATTTTTTTTATGGTTTCTATCAGATATCTTTTAATATGCATTGACTGACACTGGGGAAAAAGGTATTAACTTCTTTCTGTTAAGAGTCTCTAATGGCAATGCACAGGGAATCACTTCTGTAGGTTCCCACTGTGCCTGTGCTCCATATGGTGAATATAAATTTGTTGGTCCTGCATATGCAATATCAAATACAGAGCATCCACTTCTCAAATAGTTATGCCCAATTTTTCTTGTGCAAAACATAGTTTTTGCTTTAATTACTTCTTGTCATGACTTTCAAAGTACTTGACTTAACTTAAAACTGCTTATCTTTATAACTCAATCTCTGTTGTGCTGCTATGTATTTATTTGAAAATGTGATTATCACTTTTGCATGATCTTTAGTACATGCCAGAAAAGTGTGTATTAATTTAATTTTATATTTTAAATGTGAAAACAGAGCAACTTTATTTGTCAGTATTTTTACATGGTTTTGCTAGGAGATACATAGTTTAATATTGGAAACAGACTTCACACAATGTTAGTCTGATTTTGCTTGCACTGGATGTGGAGGGGAGGTTTCCACTGACTTTCAGTTTTCTATTGTAGAATTGACAAAGAGCTGATTATTATGTGGTTAAACATATGGTTGTAACAGCAGTTTTAAAGTCACTGTCATTTCTAAGCTTCCTATTCCACAGAAAAGATCTTTTGTAGGCTGAAATTTGTGTGTATCATTAGACTGAAGGCTTTTTGTTTTCTTATTTTCACTTTTTAATCATATCTATTTTTCTAACTATGCAGAAAGTGTTGTTTCAAAGACTGGATTCTTTTTGTGGTTATAGAGGCTTTCCAATGACCTTTTTTCCAGGATTTTCTGTTTATAGTTCAGATGATATGCAAGCTAATATCCGTGTAAATTTTTTTTTTAAACGCAAACATCTAAGGAACAACATTATGTCCCAGATTTTCTAGTTTTCTATAATGACATCAATCAATATATTTGAAAAGTGTGTATGTCGGGTGTTCATTTGTTGAATGACTTATTTTTAGTATGGAAGGAATGTGTTAATTACTAGAACTTTCAGTGGTGATAGTGATTCTTAGGACAGAGGATTGGATCCTTAGCACGGACCTACTTTAATGTGCAAAAAGTGAAACGCTGCTTGGTATTAAGATTGGCCTTTAGTGTTTCTGCATTGACAGTATCTAATATGAAGTATAATAAACGTTTTTGTATTTTTAAAAATTACTTAGCTGGTTTGGATGTTGCAGAAGTGTGGGCAATTATCACTTGTCAGTGTTAATCCTGGTCAGCACTGTGCCTTTTCTAGAACGCTGCTGCTGTGATGATACAGCTCGTAAGCATGTTACATTTGTAGTAGTAACTGCAAGGAACTGCTCTCAAATTTGTTAAGGCATGAATCTTGTTTATTGAACTGCAAGGAATTTCAGAACCTAATCAGCTGCCAGGCTGATCACTACTGGCCAATCATCAACCATGTGCTTAGGTAATTAAGAGTTTCTTACAAATTGTCCGATTGCAGACCTACTAGATGTTGGATTTAATATGGCCTCTGGTTTCTTATTATCTGTCTTATCTTATGGAATACTCAGTATGAATTACTTCTGCTTTAAACATTTCTCTGAACACTTCACCCAGGATCTTTGGAAGACTATAAATTTGACACCAGAGAGAACCTTTCTCTTTTTCCTTCATTCTGCTATCACTGTCCTGCATCTTGGCTATTTTTTTCCCACTTCTAGTAATTTCTGTTTGAAATCTCTAAAATAAAATGTCCTTTCTTCTCATTTGGTTCATTTTTGCTTGATACTCACCTCTTCTTTTCCCTTCCTATCAATATAGCAATCTAAATACTCTTTCTAAGCCATTTGAAGTAGGCTAAGCATATAAGAACACATTAGTGGGTAATATCCCCTTAACTGTTCAAAATTAGAGAAGCTCGTGGTTAGTGTTTTGTGTCTTGTTTTTTGTCAGTCCCAAGAATCATCCCTAAGTGTAATTTTTAGTTTATTTTCAAATAATTTTTGTTGATATAGTTTTGTTTATGCCGTACATTGTAGTGTCTGCATTTCACCAGATTCAGTGTCTGAATTCCTTTTAATTTATCCACCTTATCCCTTCCCCCTCCTTTTGTTTCTCTGAATTACTTTTAAACAGATGCGCTCAGGTCAGCTTTCCCGAAAGCTGTGGGGATCAAGCAAACGGCTCAGCCAGATTTCATCAGGAGAGACTGAATATAACACTCAAGATTCCAAGTGATTGATTGCTGCTTCTACCTTCTCTCATGGATTCCAGAAAAATGTTTAATCTTTTGGTCACTTTAAATGTATAAATATGTAATTAGGGCCTTGATTCTTAAGTCTGTTGACGAAGAACCTATGGTAGAGGTACAGTAATAAGCATATGTACTCATGCAAGTTAGCTTGCTTGCATATTTTTCCTTAACTGTGTTGACATATTCACAGCAAAATCCCTCTCTCAACAGCTGCTAAAACTGTGTTTTGGGAGAGCTAAAAAAACTCCCCAAACAATCCCCCTACAAGTCTCCAAAACCCAAGATTACTAATTGAATTTAAGACAAGTAGCATTTGATTTAAAGCTGAGTAGGGCCAGATGCTCCTTGATAACAACCAAGGCATTTGGCTTTGCTTTGACAGCGCTGTTATTCCCCAGTAAATGGAAATTCTGGTAGTTGCAATGGTTGGATTCAGAATTGGATAGATGATGGTTATGACCTTCTCAATACGTTTTTTAGCGTAATGAGCTTTATTACAATTTGTTCGTGTAAATGGCTATTGCTCTCTTCTTTTGTGTAGCTCCAGTTTTAGGCTGTTCTGCAAGGAACATCTGTGTTGCACTACTTTATCAGAAATTGTTTTAAGTAAAGACATGAATAACTTCAAAGGAGTTGGAGGTGGTGAAGGAGCTGAAGGAGGTAGGAAATACTGCTGCTGAAAATTATTTATATTGTTATGTAGACTAAGACATAGACCAAGAAATCCCACGATATATTTAATATCTTGCAGAAATACAGAGGAAGACTCATTATCTATATTGGTCAAAGATCAGTTTCATTAGTTAGGCAACTCCTGCAAACAAAAGATAAATTTCCACTGCAGAATCATTATGCAACATTGCAGCACAATTTAATTAAAAATAGCACCTGTTTGTTTCTTGGCTTGGTGTTCACCAAACCAGTTGTTAGCCATATTTTTTCATTTCTGTAAAAGTAAGCAGGGAAAAACAGATGATATATCCATTTCAAAATGCATTTAAGACCTGGTAAAAGAAAATATCAGATCCATATGTGTGCTGTAGCCAGTTGCTTACTATGTTTTGGAGAAGCCATTACTGATTTTTTTGTTTTGTTTTTTTAGCAATACATGATCATAGAAGGGTGTGTGTTTTCCTATCAATCTGATATTTTTCTAATGTTAGTGATTGGAATGATAAACCCCATACTGTTAGAAAAGCCTGGTGCTGAGGGAAAAATTCCAATTTCCAGATCAGCGTGTGAAGGGGTGTGTGTGTGTATGTGTATATATGTGTGTGTGTGTATATATGTATATTCATGTATGTATTAAAAGAAGAAAATCCCATGGGGTAAGGGGAGTGCAGATACAAGGCAGATTTAAGTGATTGTTAGCTACTGTGTTCCCTTTTGGGTCCCCCTTTATTCCCTCAACCATCACTTTTCTTGTTATTTTTTATTTATTTATTGAAATGAATGTGTCTTCTATCTCTCATAAATGTTATCAGATATTCCCTGTGGCTGGGGAGTTGTTGAACTACCTGAGGAACATAATGTATGATCTCATTTCATTAACTTTAAGCACAATATTTATTAACTTCATAGAAATAATAATACCTCCTTACCCTGCTAAAGGATAATCTTTACAAGTTATGTTAGTCTCATTCAAACTGATTTCTCCTCCTACTTTCTTTACTGGAAAAAAAAATTCCCTCTTGGTGGTTGATCAGTGTACTTTGTAAAGAAAGCTGTGTTGCTTTTTCTTAACTTTTGTAAATGAAATAATAAATCAGATTAGTGAACAAGTGGGTCTATGCATAGTTGCAATATTCTACCTAATCACTGTGACAGACTGGATTGTCTGGAAAGTTAGGAGAAAATAAGAATTATTTTCCTGAGTCACTTGCCGAGAGAAGATTAAACTTCCAAAAGTAGAATGGTGTGGGTTTTTTCATACTCCATCTATGTAAAAAAAAAAAAAAAAAAAATTAACCCACACCCCATATTTTCAAATAAGCTGTAGAGAAGTGAAAAACACTATTTTTAATCAATTACCTATCCAATAAGAATACTAAGGATACTGTGGAAGTATTAAGTTTGTACATGAGAATGTGAAGTATGTTTGTCCATTATGATTTCATGAAGAAGGAATTTCAGGGGAGCTCTTTGGACAGTAGTTTAGAAGTATTTCAGCTCAGAATGTGAGATTTTTCTGTGTCATGGGAGATTGAAAAAACTCAGTTGGGGCATTGAATTGATGGGTTTTATATGTATGCATAAATGTTGTGTTTAAATGCATATACAAGGCTAAGTGTTTGTTTGGAGGGAAGGGGGCAAGAAATCATGATGTTTTGGGCTATCAGAATCAAGTGGAAAAATAGAGATGGGTCTTTTGTAGTGTTTGGTGGGAGCACAGTTTTGTTCTTGTAACTTGCACAGGGGTTTGCATAAGCATTTGAAAACATTCCATTGCAGTGTATTTATACAACAGTTGAATTGACATTTTTAGTACTTTAATATTAAAAAATAACCGAATACAGTGTGTCAGCTTAAGTAAAATATAATGTTGCAATAATTGATATAGTTTATGACTAAGACTTTTGACATTTGAATACCATAATTTCAGTGCATCACAAGCACTGGGTGATCCTCGCAAGTATCTGGGACAGGTTTAAATGTGGACAGTTCTTGGGCTCTCCAATTCAAGGCTATTTTGTGCTCAGCACAAAGCAGCAGCAGCAGAATGAGGAGGGGACAGGTGAGCTCTGAGCTGGTTTATGCCCCAGGTAGAATGGCAACATCCATGGACTTTGGATCTTCTATCTCATCCTTGGGGATGGGAGGTGTACACTATCACACGCTTGGCATCCTTGCCAGAGGCCTTCTGGAAAGACCTCCATAGCTTTGAAGGTCTGCACTTTGCCTTTATTTACAACCAGCTTTAAATAAAAGATAAGAGTTGTGTGAGCATTAGCTATTATGTTGTTTCTTTTGGGTTTAACTTATATGCATAAAAAGTAGAAAATCATGTTTTAAAAATAGCAAGTAATTTTTCTGATCAGCTGTTTAGGTCAGTTGAATTGTAACCTGTTATGCAGTGCACTGTGAATGGTGAACTGACTTTCATAATTCTTTGATTTCTTCAAGTCAATAAAGCTTATTCCATTTTGTTTTTCAGGTAGCATTGGTGAAATAAGATTCTCCTTTGGTTTTGATCAAAGGTTTGTGTAAGTGTAAAAAGTAAAGTTTTGAGATGAGAGAATTCCAATGAGGAATTTAGTACAAACAAGTCTTAAGTGACATTTGTTTCATAGCACTACATTTGTCAAGATCTTCTTTGTGATATCTTCTTAGGTTTAATTTTTGGAACAACTCAAATAATATTTATCAAACTTTAACATATGCTTACCTTTGAAGATGAGTAAGTAGGAGTGTAAAAATATATATCTAAAAGAAACGGAAAACTGACCTACTTTTCATACCTGTATATAAATGAGATCAAGTAGCAGTATCAACTTTTTCATAGCACAGGTTTGAACTTGCATACCAAAGGATATTTAGAAGACATGTCTCCTTTATTTCAAGTAAAATGTTTGCTAAATTTCTCTTAATCAATTTACTTATAATTCTTGATATTATTTTTAGTTGTCTTTTTACCTATAGTGAAGAATCCCATCTAGTCTTTGCTGGTTCTGTACTATACAAGCATACAGAAAGTGAAATGCTCTTTAAGCTAGCATCTGACTTAGGCAAATTTTTCTCTATCAATATACTTACCTATTACTTGCTCATAGGTTATCTAGAAACCACATTTTCTATCATCCATGTACATTACCAGCACAAAATAATAATCCCAGTCCTAAAGTAACTGCATTTGTCCTTCTGGTTAATACACATTGTGGAAATTAGGGTTTTTTAGGAAGCCCGTTTGATACTAGAGAGAGAAAAAAGGAAAAAACCCCAAACCAACAAAACAATAATACCCCCAACCCCCACAACTTCCCCTCCAAAAAACCCCAAACTCACCCACATCCATATTACAATTGTTTTGCTAATCTGCAACACTGATATAAACAAGCTTTCTTCCCCTCTGGCACATCTTAGATCATGCATATTATCACAAAACAGGTGTATCAGTCTCCACAGGCTTTAAATAGCCAAGTCAACTGGCTATCTTACAAGGATCCTCTTGAAAGCTGTATTTCTTTGTCCTTTTAATGAGTGCAAAGAACTAAGTTTCTGCACTGGAAAAATTCTGTATGGGACTGGTAACATCAGTCTGCTTTAAAATAGTCCTGCAGGAATGATAAATTTATTTTTGTAATGCACAGATTAGGTAGGTCTTTTAACTCCTGCTTTAGTAAATGGGGAGCTGTATACCTCACTTCCCTAAACCATGTCTTCCTCCTCCCTGTTTCCTTTGCAGATCTTTTCTCAATCCTAATTAACAAAATCATTAGAAATGATGAGTAAAGGAACCAAATGCTGCACAAAGCTTTTACTGTGCACATGTATTTAGTTGAAAACGTGTATCTGTATACAGATTATAAGTGGTAGGGAGCTTTAGAGCTAGAAGGGGTGTAGAGATGTCAACCTCCTTGTGCTCCTATACTGAGTCTCTGTAGACACATGCTCTGCATTGTCACCTGGAACACCTGAAACATTCCTGTCTTCCACTGCTAAAGGCACCTTGCTGCCTATGTTAAATGCTGAGCCAAGGTACTGTGAATAACATTCTTTTTTTCCCTTTCAAAGAATCAAAAAAAAAAAAACAACAAAAAACCAAGTGTGCACATATAAATGCATATCCTAATGTGAACCTAATGCCTGATCTGTATTCCACTGTTATGTGAAGGCACTACATAGGGTTATATTTATTTGAATGGAAATTCAAGCATGTGCTTCAGTGCTTTCTAGGTCTTTTTATGCTTTTTGGCTTAAAAGCTACGTTGGTTTTGGCTGTAAACATGACACTTGGTAGCCTCCTTTTGGGGAGAGTAAGTTTCCATGGTATTATATACATGTGGGTTCACTGTATGCCTATGTTAGAGTCAACTGAAGTGTTTGGAAGATGTCTTTCTTTCCATTCCAAGGAGCCAATCTGACAATTACTAAATTGCCCTTGTAAGCACATAATTTTGAAGGAAGCAAGGGTTTCCTAAAAAGCTACTGTGTTTAAAAAATATTTAAAAATTGGTAAAATGCTGTTGTTTCCTTCTTCAATGTTATTGTCATCAGATGCTGGAATGTAAAAATGCCTCTGAGTGGCACCATAGCATGTTCTGCATTTCAGTTGAGTGCCATTCACCTTACAGCAGTCTTGAACACCCCATATGCGAGGAACTGCTTGTAGTGTTTAGTCCAAGGTACCCTTTATTCAGTTTTAAGTCACCTTTTTCCTGTGCATTGTGGAAGAAGACTGGTGTGTCTTTCTTTTAGTTACCATTTACCCAAGTGGCGCAAATAAAATAGGTGTTTCACTTCTTTTCAATAGTTCCTTCAGTGTGTGTTCTTTCTAGTCTTGTTGAGTGCACTTAAGAAATTTGGCAGGTATTTCCAGAGTTTAGGTCCGTGCTTATACTCAGCACAGACACAATTTGATCATACATCATCTGTCCCAGAAGCATGATTGTCAGTATAGATTATGGTTTAAAGCTGCTAAGGTGTTTTGAGATTGGAATATAAAACATCCAGCCATATATATCATAGATCTAACTGAACTTGGAGGCCACTTGTTTACTTAGCTTCCTATCTAGTCAGTATTTTCCTCTCAAGGGAGCCATATTTTTTGCCTTGAAATAGCTTTAAAATAAACTTAAGTCTTGCACCTGGTAATACTACTTTAGTCATACGCAGCTGTGAGCTGTTTCTTAAAGAAAGCCATGAGGGGAAAAAGAATTCAAGAAAAACTTGCAATACATATTCTGATTCTGCAGGAGCAACTTAATACAAGATTATAGAAATGCTGCATGTGAGACTTACCTCCCTTTGGTCAGTGTTTTGATGGAAGCTGTGATGCTACTCAGTTTGCCTGGTGAATTTTTACTGACATTAATCAGGGGGCGGAAGCAAAGGCCTTACAGCAACAGTTAACCATATCTTCTGATAATTCTTACAGATTGTGCAATTACATTATTTCAAATGGATTTTTAAATGCCAAAAAATGCCTTTTTAAAGAGTTAAATGTTAGGTCTGAGGAGTGTTGGAAATAGCTACTTTCAGAAGTGAGCCTTCAGGCACTGTAATGAACTTGCTGTCCATCTTCTGTGCAATATCTTTTTCCCTCTGGGTGCTTTAAGAGTATACTGTATGTCTTACTTTGTTTTGATCAATATGTTTTAAGAGTGTGTATATTGGCTAATGATGGATTTTTTCCTGTACAGCATGGTGGAAGATTTTAAAATTTTGCACTTTTCTAGGATTTGCAAGTTTGTAACCTGAAAATTTTTAACATGCACACTTTTGTACATAATTAGCATTGTATATATTTAACATGAGTCTGAAGCAAATAAAAGTAATTGAATGCATAACTTTTCCCTTTATTAATAGCACAAAAATTAAACTGTGGGAGTACACTGAATGAACGATTCTTTTATTTAGCAGGTAAAAGTAGGCAGCAGGAACAGCTGACTCAGTATCCTGTCTTAATCGTGTTAAGGCAAATTTTTTTTTTGGTGGGGAAGGAATCAAAGTGGATACATGAATGTACAGGCCCTTTCAAGCTTTGCATAGCTATGATTACCAAAGTATTGCAATAAAAAATGTCTTTTTGTGGGAAGGAGATGTCCAACACATGAATTGGGGTGAGGGAAAGAGCCCACTAATGCATATTTATTTATAAAGCTGAAGTTCCCCACTCACCCTGAGACAACAAGCATCTATTTCCTTCTTCCTCATTGTCTTCCCCATATAGTAACTTTTGCTGCAGAATATGGAAGGCTATGGATTCAGGGGATTACTGTCATTCAGGAGGAAACTGAAATCTGTTCCAGGCTCATGTTCAGTTGGTTTCTTACCCCTGCAAGCAAGACAAACCATGCTGTGAGCTTTAATGGGAGGTGGGACTACTCTGCTTCTGTCTGTTACTAGGGATGGAACAAGGCACCCTTATTCTGAACAAGCAGAGTTTTGACTCCCTTCTTTGCCCACATCATGTGACATGCATTTTAGATTTTTCAGTAATGTCCATATGATTATAGATATGGATTCCCTTGTTCTGGAGTTCAATGCATTAGGGCCAAACTGGCATTTCTCTGGCTTTCAGTAAAGGAGCTGATTTACTGGGGCTCTTTCTGTGAAAGGTTACCTAGAATTTGGAAATATAAGCAGTGATGGATGCAATGCCAAAGCACACACTGGGTTGGTCAGACATCCTTTAGAGAGCTGTCATTCTGCCGGCTCCTTTGGAGCATAAACCAATATTTGCATTTTCCCCAAAGAGAAATGGAACCAAGGGATTAAGTAACTTCTGATGTGGGGGACAGGCAGCATGTGCCAGGAGTCTAATAGAAGCCTCTCTTCCTTTCTATCTAAAAAAGGGTATCAATTCAAGTGAAGCATTTACCTCAAAAACAGACGTGCTCCTGTCACTCCTTGCAGCGTGGCTTTATCTCCTTCCACTAACAGCATCGTACCTTCCCGCAAGCCCTGGTGGAGGTGGAAACATTTAACATGATTTTCAAGCTCTGTGAAAGGGTAGAATGCTTGTCACAAGCAGGCCAGTCTTAGTGCAGCTCACCATGACTACAGACTAAACCTCACTTACCTAACGAAGAGGTAAAGACCAAATTAGGTGAGTTATCTTGTTTTTGTTTGTATTGATTTTGTTTATTTCAGCTTTCACTTTTAAAGGAGAAACCATTAAGGAGGAGAGCAAACTGTTTTTTCCCACCATTACTTCCACTACCCCACCATTCTTAGATCCAGTTTGGGCCAAGCAACAGCCAGCTGGGTTTGTTAGAGTACAAACTTTATACTACAAGATCAAACACAGGGACAGGAAACAGAGGTCCCCCTTCCCCAGACAGGCATAATGAAATTACATACATACTACTGAATGTGTAAATTCAGAAACTGTATTAGAGAGATTAAAGAGTATCTGCAAAAAGATTAAGGGGAGGTATTATACCATCTGCATGCACACCACCCCCAACACACAATATATGCCTGGAATCCAGTGACTGGGCATATCAGAGCTGCCTAAAACAGTGTTGAGCAACACTAACAATATGCATTTCATGGGCTGTAACCCATTTTCTGCAATGAGCAATATCCAAGGCTGAAGCTCTTAGCAAGAGTACAATTAGCATTCCATGCCATGGTTCTGTAAGTCTTGACAGGGAGGGAACCCACACGGAGAGCTGCCATGAATGCATTTTAAATGTTTATCATGCTACAGGCAGGAGCTTCCTGACGGAGAACTACTACTCACCAGAACTGGAGGGGTGTTTGGTTCCTCATGATATTGGCGGATTCTTTCCTCTCTTGTCTCCTGCAATAATGAGCATAGATTTAGCTTCCCAGGCCATAAGGTAGGACTTAGAGCTATCCAGGCAGCATGACATCAAGCAATTTTGTAACATTAAACAAAGCAGGCATTTCCCCTCAAGCAGAATGGGATGGCAGGAATGGCTCTTAATAGATACATGTTTTACCCTTCATCACTAGCAGCAATTTACTGCAGGTTGATCAAACAGAGCTCACACAATCCCAACCCTGAAAAACCTTAAAACTTACTTCTACTCAATTCATCCATGTTTGGTTGGTTTTTTTTTTAGTACTATCTCTGTGTGCACTGAGGAAGGTGGTAAAAGCAAATGCCTGAGGTGCCACCTTTGTAAAACAGATAGTGAATCATGGATTTTCAGTGATTAAATATTTGCTTGTGTGTCTTCAAGTAGGTATTACACCAAAGAATTTCCTTCTGTGAACAGCTCTGTCATATTTCCTGAGGTTTTCTGCTTAACTGAGCAACAGTAAAGAAATAGGAATCATAGGAACACAGCAGGGACTTGGTACAGCAGAGCTTCCAGCCTCCTCTGAGAGAAAGAGCAGAAGTTATTTATAGGGAAAAGACTGCCTGCTTATCTAGTGACAAGCTGATTAAATGAATACCTACAACTTCATCTAGATTCTAGAAGCACACCCCTATCCACCATCTCTTCATTGTTCCCTAACCACAGAATTTTGATTACAAGGAGTCAAGTATTTAGGTTGTTAAAAGATGCAGCACACAAATTGTTCCCTGAGGAATTAGTTGACATGCTATTCAAGAAGCAGCTCATCCCCACTGTATGGAAATCCATCTTTGTGCTTAATGGTGGAAGTGTTTTCCTTTCAGCTATACTAGTGCATGTGCTTGCTCTGTACTGGACATTACAGGCTCTGCTCCCTGCAAGAACACCAGTGCCCAGGTATTTTTCTTACACAACAACTGTATGAGTTCAAGAGCTCCCTGTTCTGATCGTTTCTTCAGACCTTCAGATATTTAAGCCACTTAATCTATGTTTAAGTTAGGTCTTCCCAAGCAGCAGGTAAGACAGAACTTTCCAGAACCACAGTGCTTTGCACCTTAACACTTCAGGTTTATCTTTTTTTTAATTCCCCCATTCCATGCCAGGTATCAAGCAACAGTATTTCAGCCACTGCCGAGCTTCTGTTTGTGAAAAATACTGTGTTCAGTAATCCTGTTGCCAACTCCTCTTCCCAAGCAAAGAAAAGTTTTAGGAGGAAGTAAAGTGTTACTGCCTCATTGGCATTTCCAGTTTCTCTAGGGAGCAGCTGTTTGACATTCTGTAGCTTTTTAAGGCCTCAAAAATGCACACTATTTTAATTCTTCTGCACCCTGGTTACTGTGTGTGTTCTGGTGTGCTTTACTTACACCCATGTGAGTTCTTTTAATGTCTGGGTCCAGGTAGTGGGGATTAATATTAAAAGGAACTAATCCTAGAGCCTTCAGGGAAGGTGGATAAACAATTGGCATGTCATTGGTGGTGTTGATGCTGACAGTAGCAACGTTAGTTCCTGCACTGGATCCCATGTAAGGAATCCCATCCTGAAAGACAAAAGCAGTGATCAGTCTGCAGTATGACAAGTAGAAACTGCAATTTATAGCATCTTCTATCAATCTCAGAGACTCACCAGTCAGATCAGAGTTAGTCTTTCTAGCTCATTTTTTTTACAGGTGAAGAGCAGAACAAGAATTCAGGTTCTGAGTAGCTTGTGTGTGTCAGAGAACTAACTGCTGCATGCCTTGTACTCACAACTCTGTGACCCCACAAGAGAGAACTTACCAGGCTCTCAGTGCCTGTTGGACTTTGCTGTTAAGAGGAGAGACTTGCTTTTGTTGCAGTTACAGGAAATATCTGAACTGGCTTTTAACTAACTTCTGAAGAGAGTAGACCATCAGAAGCTAAATGCAGTGTTGTCACAGCATCAGCTTACCAGTACCATGACCATTTTAGCCCTGTTTAGGGATTAGTACTGAATACTATGCTCTACATAGAAGAATGCCACACAAATATGCAAATATACAGGTAATGCTGAACAATTTGTAAAAATAGAGCTATCTTGAGACAACTGGTGGTAATATAACCAAGTAGTTATCCAGACTTAACTGGTATTTGGACGTTTTCTGGCTTTTATTCCCACAACAGACGCTGAATTTCTATATATTAAGATAAGCCTAGCTAACCTTTTATTCTTGGCAGCTGGCCTTACTGTGGCTTGTATAAATCTGCGTAAAGTCATTTGCAATTCCACATTGCTAGGGAACACCTTGCTTCTGTTCTCCTCCAAAGATGGTGTATCTTTGC
The DNA here is from genome assembly GCF_009650955.1 of Corvus moneduloides. Taxonomy (NCBI): domain Eukaryota; kingdom Metazoa; phylum Chordata; class Aves; order Passeriformes; family Corvidae; genus Corvus; species Corvus moneduloides. The sequence continues at coordinate 14,468,433 of NC_045482.1, read as the reverse complement.
TGTGCCTTATGGGATTCACCAGCTAGACTGGTGCTGCTGACCAGAAGGGCTCAATGGCACTCACACCTCTCAGTTCCAAGAAGATACAAAAATTACATAATTTTCAACATCAACGGGACACTGTCTAAAAGGTATGTATGGATCCAATTTTATCACCAGTTTATTAGCAGACAACCTGCAACATGAACACATCTTTATCAACAAGATATGAAGTGGGCATCTCAAGCTGAAAAACAGGGTTTCTGGACGTAGATTAAATCCTGCACTGCTCTTTGTTGGTATTTTGAGGGATTTGCTTCTAGGGTTCTATGCAGCATTGTACATCCCAAGGTCTTGCAATCCTGCATTTAGAAAACCACTCTAGGAAGACAGACTGCTGACTTTAAGTAAGTCTTATCAATGACTCAATGACAGCCTTATTTGGCCACAGTTTTCAGTTCACCAGGTTGTCTGAGATGGCTCAATATTTGAAGTATATTAAGAGACAAAAATGCAGAATCAGCTTGGATTTGTTTGAACAAAAGCTCAGGTATGAGATCCTGCCATTCAGAATTGGCCAGAATGTGTAGTTTTACCTCAAGAACTCTCTTCCTGATCTCGTGTATCAGACTGTTGTCATAAAGAGCTTTCAGGAGACGGAATGTGTTCCCACCTCCTGCAGAAAGAAAGTCCAGCTTATTTAACATATTTTCACCATCAGTTTTAATTGAAGCCTTTACAAACTTGGCAGGCTCAATGAGTTCTATGCTCTGTTCAGGGCAGTATCCTGCTTTGAGAAGCTTCAGAAGAATGGTCACTGGGCAGGCCATGGGCTCATGCCCTGAGTCATCCTTGTAAGGCTGGCACTGTCTGACAGTGACCTCTCTTCCAACACCCAGGACCATGATATTAGGACTAGATCTTCTTGGGCTTGATAAAATGATAAATACAGCTGTTATGATCATGTTTTTACACTGAGGTACTGCTCAAAATAATAATTTGAAATTTATTGGAAATTCCATTAATAAATCTACTTCCCAGTGCACCACTAAATTTAGGGTCTTAGGGCTCCCAAGTGCTGTTTTCTGTAGTTTCTAATCACTAGGCCTAACTGCTTAATTGTTGGTTTTCACTGCCACCTCTAAGCAGGACTAATCCAGTGCCATATATAAACCCTCACTGGGGAGTAGGAAGTAAAACTTACCAATAAATATTGCTTCTGATTTCCTTACAGCTTCCACTGGATCACAAGATTCATGAATGCTGTCCAGCCCATAACCTTAAATGAGAAAGTATTTACCTCTGCCACATCAGTCTGGTGGAAGAATGTGGTATGTTCAATCTCTCCCCGCCCACCTCCTCCAACCCTGAGCCAAATGTCTCAACCAGGGAAATTTTAGAGAACTCTACAACATAAAACAGAGTATATGTCCTACATTAGTGCAGGCCTTCAGCATCCACCTGTACAAAAGGAAATGTCTGCTTTGTGGATATATACGCTCAAGTGTCTAGGAGCACAGCATTTCACTCAGCAGGTGCAGGCTGAGGCACAATATCCTGCCTCGCATTACCAGGTAACTAGAAAATAAGGAAAAAGCTGTTAGTCCTCAGCTTGGCTGTGCTGAAGTCTGACAGGATCTGCCATTACTGGTTCTAGCATTGCTTGTGCAAATACCTGATGTGAGTATTGTTTCTGTTAAAATGTCTGACTTTGATAGATTTGCCTTGCTGGAGTTCACTGAGTACAGGGAAGTGTCGAGAGACAGAAGAACATGGGCAGCAACCTTCCTGCAAGTCAAGGAACAAAGTGTGCTGCCCAGGGAAGTGAGTACTGATTATTACTATACTAACAGGTCCAAAGTTACCCTGAACAGTGATAGATACTAGGTGGAGGTCTTGCTGTAGGCTGCTCTGCAAAGATCTTTGCTCCAAGCAAAGTTCAGCTGCTGTCCACCGTGGAACTATCTGGCTGATTGATGTGCTTTAAGTAATGGTCTTCACTTAACACCAGTGGTTGCGTGCCTTGAGCAGAGGTTTAAGATATATGGGAAGAAATGTTCCCTCGTGATTAAGAAGGATAAAAAGATGCCATTTAGTATTTAGGGATAAAATCTTCTTCCCTGGAGTGGGCAGAAGTGTTTACAGCAGGATTTCTTCTGGAGGCCTTTAAAACATCTCCTTCCAGGCAGAAGTCGGAGCCGACTCCTGCTGCTCTCACTGTCCTTGCTGCCCGTACCTCAGCAGCCCAGCCTAGCCCAGCCCAACCCGTGGGCACCGCGGGCTGCAGCGCTGCGTCCGCTCGTGCCCCGCAGCGCAGAGCGGCGGCAGCGCTGCCGTCCCGGGTGCCCCGTGCCCGCACCCCGCTCCCCGTGCCCGGCGCCGGCCCGGCAGCCCCGGGGACAGCCGGCGTGGCCGCAGCAGCCGGGCCGGCCTTACCCAGGCTTTCAAACTTCTCCCTGGCCGTGCGGGCGTAGGCGTCGCGGTCGTGCAGGGCGTAGGGGATGAACAGCACCCGCTTCACTTTCCTGGGAGAAGAGAGGGGAAAGAGCGGTCAGCGCGGCGGAGGCGGGGGCCGGGCGCGCTCCCGCAGCCCTGCGCAGCGCTTACTGCCCGAGGAAGCTCTGGATGTGCTGCTGGCAGTGGCCTAGGTAGCCCCCTCCGTGCAGGGTGGAGTTGGAGATCAGCAGCAGGCGCCGCGGGCCCCCCATGCCGAGCCGAGCCGTACTCCCAGCCCAGCCCGGTCCGCCCCTTCCTGCCCCGCCGGCGGCCCCGGGGTGGGGCCGAGCCGCTCCACCGCCCCGGCCCGGCCATGCTGGACTTCGCCATCTTCGCTGTCACTTTCCTGCTCATCCTCGTGGGCGCCGTGCTCTACCTGTACCCGGTAATGCTGCCGGCGGCGGGGCGGGGGGCGCACGGCCCGGCCCGGCCCCCGGTGCAGGCGGGCGGGGAGCGAGCGGCCGCGGGGCCGCGGCAGCCCCGGGCCCGTCCCACGGCCCCCGGGCTCGGGCGGTGCCCCCGGCCCGGAGCCCCGGGCCCGGGCGGGACGTGGCAGAGGCCCGCAGGAGAAGCTGCCGGGCAGGGCGTTCCCGGGACGGCGCAGCCCCGGCACTCCTCCTGCTCTGCGTGCTCAGGCAGGGAATCCCGCTTTCCAAAGGCGCGATCTGCTCGCCTGGTATTTTTGCAGGCCTCCAGGGCAAATCTGTGTGTAAGATGTTACACTGCAAACCTGACCCTTTAAATTTTTACGCAGACATCTTTCATCTAACCAGATGAATAGTCCTGGTTTAGCCAGTGGCACTAGGCACACACTTGAGGTTTATCGGCTTAGCAGGTTTAAAGCCTGCGGATGTAGCATATCCAACTTCTGTTTAATGTTTGTAAGTAGTGTAGTAGTATTGGTGTGGAAAATTAATCTCTCCTGCTAGAAAGCTGTGGGACTTGTATAAAATCTGAAGTTCATGTAGATTGATGTGTTTCCCTTTACTCTAGGCATCTAGGCAAGCATCAGGTATCCCTGGGCTGGCTCCAACTGATGAGAAGTAAGTGGTTTCTGTCTCTACATTGATCAAGTTCAGCATTGGCAGAGGATGCTGTTCATGACCAGATATCCTCTGTGTTTCTCAGGGATGGCAACCTGCCAGATATCATTGTCAGCAGCAGTTTACATGAGTTTCTTGTGAACCTTCATGAGAAATATGGCCCACTGGTCTCCTTCTGGTTTGGAAGGCGTCTTGTCGTCAGCCTCGGCTCCATTGATCTCCTGAAACAACATGTTAACCCCAACCGGTTGTGTAAGTGTCTTCTACGTTGTCTTTGAGTCCATTTGTTCTGGCCTTGCTGGGCATCAAAGGAAGCTGGGGTTTCATTCTAAGTTGAAAGAAGATGAGACTTTGCAGCTGATGTGGTGGTTCAGGTATGACTTTGGTCCTGCTTACTGGACTTGAGTATCAGTGACCAAGAGTTACTGCTGTCCAGTGGCCATCAAGATATCAGTACTCTTGAGTCTTTTACCATCTCTCTACAGGCAAATGTTCATGGAAAGCATCATGCTCATTAGTCACTTGATAGAGGAAGGTGAACATCCTGTAGCTACTTGGCATACATTTTAAAAGCAGTTTGAAATACAGTTTAAGAGGGGAGACTTTGCTAAATTAAGTCTGAAAACAGCTCTGCTAGTTTGTGATAACTGCCTTGTGTGGTTCAGCATGAAGGTTTTTCAAACTATTATTTGGAACAGTTCTTTAGCTTTCATTTTTCTTTTGGTATGTAGAATTTTGTGCTGAAAACCTTTAATGATCTTCCAGTTTTGGAAGTGGTTGGTGGTGCTGGTAGCTGAGTTGATTATCTTAGTCATGGGAGGGTATTTTAATTTACAGCCTAAGCCTCTTAGGTGGGCATTTTGCTTCCTAAGGTTATCACACTCAATAAGTTAACTCAGTTGATGTTTGGTTTGATCTGTTGCTTTCCCAGTTTTCATTTTACAGGGTTGACTGGGTGCTGGGTGCACACCTCTGACCTGATCCTGCAGGCTGTCTTTAGGCACAGGCAGATATCTTGGCTCACTTTATGCTGGGGTCATGAGGGGTGAGCTTCATGTACGGTTGCCTGACAGAATCAAAAAAAGAAATGGTGACAATCTGGGAAAGGAGTGGGAGTTAACAAGGATCAGCAAGACACAGTGGATAACGATGACACTCCAGAAGGTGGAAAACCACCCTGAAAGATCTGAATGCTCTCAAGTGTGTTTGGGGGAAATTAAGCAGACAGTCACTTTCTCAGAGCTCAGAGAAGTGGTGACAGGCACTTGTGCAGGCAGCTTCTCATAAATGTTCTGAATTTGGGAGGATCTGAGTACTGGAAAAAGGGAAATACAGTGCCTGGACTTAAATGCAGTAAATTAGGTGACCCAGGCAGCTATAGACTAGCCTAGTATCCTGCTATGCCAAAATAAACACTTTTTTAAGTATGGAGGATAAATGGGAAATGCATGTTGTACTTTGATAATTAGCTTTTTAGACAAGGAATCTGACAGAACTGTGTTTATGTCAGGGATTCAGTTCAGAATTTGCTTGGACACTGATAAATGAAGGAGGGAGCAAGGCTGGATTGTCTTGGAAAAGTGAAATGCAGTGTTGGGGAGGTGAAATACTCCATCTTATGTTAGCATCCTGTCCTGATGGCATTATGCTGGAACCGTTTGTCAGCACAGGGCAGCAGAGTGAGATGGGTATCTCTGAAGGCTGGGATAGCAGGAGCAGGAATGAGAGGAGAAAAAGCAGGCTGTGTAAATTGCCTGTGGGATGACATGGCCATGGAAAAAAAAGGACACGTTAAGTCATGGATTTTCTGTAAAGAGAGGACTTTTGCACAAGATGAGCATGAGTCAGACCTGGAGTCCTGTGTGTGGCTCTGACCTCTGTGCTCAGGCATGATTTTGAATAAAGCAAGTGCAAATAAAGGCTGCTCTCAGAGCAGTGGGGAGCCTATTGTGCAGGAGAAGCCAGGGAAGGTGTGTTCAGCCCAGCTGAAGGGGGTCCTTGTAAAGACAACAGGCTTGAGAAGGAGGGTTCTTATGATCTCAGAGCTGGAAAAGCAGCAATATTAGTTGTATCACTGCTTTCCTTTTAGCATTGATGCTTGCCAGAAGTGCTCAAACTTTATTAGACACAAGGAATCTTACGGGTTATATTTCCTGAAGCATTGAGGTATAAACAGTAGTAGCTGAGTAGCTGTAGCAAAGCCCTTCCTGTACCCTTTCTTGGTGAGTGGGAATAGGGGTTCTAGTAGATCTCAGCCACAAAGTGGCTCTGGGCAGCTTGAAGTTTTGTTGGAGATGTGGTCTTGCCCCTATTTCTTCTGTGCACACAGTGCTGTAGGACAGGAGACAGCCCACAGTGAACTGCATTATAGCCAACTCCTGACTCTTCAGCCCCACTTCAAAACCCATACCATGTGACTCTTCCTCAGTGAGCTGGCATGCCTGAGGCCACCATCCATCTTCATGGATACCTGCTAGTGATTTCCAAGGTTGAGATACAGGGTTTGGCTCCAAGTGTCATACAAAGGTTCCTCTCATCTCATGTATCACAGGTATGGCCAAACTTTTTGGAGACAGAGAAGTGCAGATAATGCATTTCTCATCAAAGCCTTGAAGTTGGACTAGTTGTATTCATAGTTATTAACATTTCCAATGCCAGGAGACTCTTTTTCATTAGGCTTCAAGCAGTGTTTGAAATTGGTGTGTTTTCATGGCCTCTTAAAGCTTAGTTGAGATTAATTTGCAAGGAGAATTCAAAGGAAGTAAAGCTTTGCAGCTGATACTGGCGATTCCCCTGAGTGGCTCTGGGGAAGCAGTTCAGGCCTACAAAGGATGTGGATGTGAAGCAGGATTGCCAGGAGCAGTGGGTTCAGAGACCAACTTGGAAAACTTGCCTGAGTCAGTGTTGCTTTTTGTGTTGGGGCAATGAACCTGAAGCACACTGAATGCTGGAAATGGAGCTATGGGTCCTGGCCTGTCTGAGCAGGACTTTATTGCTGTTCTGTGAGCATTTTACTCTGCAGGTTCAGAGGTCCTTTCTATCTCTGATGTTCAGTTCTGCTCGATCTCAGATCTTTTCTCTATATTTACTTGCAAGTGGTGTCCAGGACAGCACTCTGAGGTTCTTGGGATGGGGAGATTTCTATCTAAGTGAAAAGAACAGTCAAAATTTTGGTATGTTTCACTAGGAGGGCTGAAAATGTAAACCTCGAAACCCATGAAAACATGGAGATGTTTTCAAGACAAGGATGAAGGATGAAGTCTGTGCAAGTGCTGGCAGAACAGAGCTCTCTCCAGAGGCAGTTTGTGCCTTGTGGAGTCACTAGCCTCCCACAGCTGTGCAGAAATAGCCCTTTCCCAAATAGCATGAGGCAGAGCCAGCCCTCAGCAAAAGGGCGGCCTGGGCTCTGCAGCCCTGAGCGCACAACAGTGAGTGTGTATCGGTGCTGTGGGGTTGCCAGTTTCGACTAGGGACACTGGGAGAAGAAAACCCAGGGCCCATAGCTAATCCAGCAGTTTTCTTTCATATGCAGCAGGAAAACTTTGCAGTTTCAGCAGGTGTTACTTCTAAGCATCCTCCAGCCTCTGCCTCTCTAGATGCCTCTGCTTGCTGGATTTTCTGTGTGGGCTTTATCACCTGCCATGTGTCTTCCTGGCTACCCAGTATTGTGCCTGGCTGTGCCAGTGCTAGTCAGCAGGGATCTGTGGCATGAATAGCAGCAGCCGCTCCATGACAAAGTACCTTGGAGGAGGAATTGTCAGCAGCAGCTAGAGTCATATAACAGCCCGCGCCACGTGGAGAGCCGCAGGTACCATCTGCTCTGCCAAAAGACACATGCTCATGCTCCTTGTCATTCAAAGTGGGAAAGAGGGTGAGATGCAGAGCTTAAAAACATTGGAAGGGAGGAGATGTGCGAGAAAAACATTTAGGAAAGATTACCATATTCATGCCTCTGGCCTCGTTAGCTGCTTTTATGTCTTTAGGTAGTAAGTCCTCTGCAGGTGGGAATTTTCTCTTCTTGTATGTTTGCCTAGTAGCATAATGAGGCCCCAGTGTCTGTGGGGAGTGCTAGATACATCCACAGCTGGTAAAGTCATATGTGTCTAGCTCAGCCTTGATGTTTTCTGATGCCACAGTGGTTTCACTCTCCATCTGGGAGAAATAACAGACTGTGATAAACAGTGACAATATCCTTCTTGAAAACCCTGATTGCTGCTTCCAAATAGTTCCAAATAGTTCCTTAAACACTCTGCCAGTTCCTAGACAAGACATGCAAAAAGGTTTACAGAAAGGGAAAAACATATGCCATGTTCCAGTGTTGCACTGACACCTAATATCCTTCAGCAAATTTATTAAATAGAGGTCCTTGGTGGTGAAATTCAGAGTTGAAAATCTAACTGAAGGGAGTCATGGATATGGAAGTTACGTGGTTTTGTCTAGTTTGTAGACTGATGCAAGTGTCTGTGTGGAAGGATGGAAGATTGAAAGAAGGTGATTAGCAGTAGAAAGCATTCTGTAGCTTAGTGGGGTACGGTTTTCTGTAGGAGCTTCAGAGCTTCTGTGCTGGAGGCAGCCCTGGCAGACAGATAGGTGCTAGTGTGGGAAGAGCTCGTCAGCAGGGAACTCAGTGCATTTGAGAGAAACCATGCAGGAGCAGTAGGTTTCAAACAAGGTTTCCTGGGTGTGTAATGCAAGGGAAGGAGTGCAGAGAGCAACCTCTGGCTGAGTCTGTCATGTGAGCTGATATGTCCTGAGTACATAGCCACGTTCAGGGCAGGAGGGCACACCAAATGTGAAGGGGAATGTGCTAAAGAGACTGCAGGTCAGGCTGGAGGAGAAGGGGAAGGACCATGCCGCACTCTTGTCACCAAGTTGATGGCACAACCAGCTGGGAACTGGCAAATGGGGAACAAGCTCTGAAGGCATTGTTACTAAAGAGTTACTTGGTAGAGCCAGCAAATAAGCTCTGCAGGGGGAGCTGATCACAGGATGGCAACCAGCCCCAGAAAAAAGACTTTATGAGGTACCAGCCCACACTGAGCAAGAGAAACTTGACACCCCAAAGAGAGTGTTCTAGGGGAAGGAGCCACACCTTGCTCACTGCCCAGAAGTAGCTGTACCCGATTAAAGAGGCTGCTGTTTTCATCAGCCCTGTGTAGTGTGACTTTTGAATGGTATTTGCTCTGTTTGCTTTCAGTGGATCCCTTTGAGACAATGCTGAAATCCCTCTTGAGGTACCAGTCCAGCCTGAATGGGGATACAGGAGAGAGCCACATGAGGAGAAAACTGTATGAGAATGGTGTGACCAAGTCCTTGCAAAGTAACTTTGCTCTCATCCAGAAGGTGTGTATTGGGCTTTGTACAGCAGCGAAGGCCTGTGTGCTCACAGGAGAAGGTTTAGTGAAAATGATCACTAGGATAAAGGACCTGCATGCAAATTAGTGCTAGAGCTGTAAGCATCTGAGATAGCAAACAGCCTCTGCCTCTCATGGTGTGAATATTTGGTTTCTCTTAGCTCCAGTGGATGGGGGGAAGGGCTGAGCTTGCTTACTTTTTATGCCAGGATACCAGATGCAGTTAAAAATACTTGAACACCTGGATTCTAGATATGTTTCCCAGGACAGGAGGATGGAGCAAGGAACCAGATTTTGGGGCCACAAACAGGTGAAGAACTGTTCTGTTGATTTAGTCTAGCAGCCAGAATATGATCTGTTTTCCTATTCTGGAGCTGTTAGTATTTAAGTTTAAGGTTTCTTTTCTGACAGAGGGAACAAGAGAGGATGATAGGGTTGCCTTGTTGGGGGAGAGCCTTGAAAGAAGCAGAAGACTGGAGGCTAAAATGGTACTGTTCAACAATGGAAAGCAACCCTGGAAAGAGTTTAGCTTTATTCCATAGCCATGAAAGTGTGGCCTGCCTCAGGAACTGGGTGGGAATGTATCCAGGGTGTGTTTGGTAAATAGACTGCTGGTATTACTGCTAACTAATGTTTCATTCCCTCTGAAGCTGTCAGAAGAGCTGCTGGCCAAATGGCTGTCTCTCCCCGAGGCACAACATGTGCCACTCTGCCAGCACATGCTGGGCTTTGCCATGAAGTCTGTCACGCAGACAGCTATGGGCAGCAGCTTTGAAGATGACCGGGAAGTCATCCGATTCCGCAGGCACCATGATGCAGTAAGTGTCCCAAAGAGCCAGGAAATCTCCTATTAAATTTTTCCAAACTAAAAACACTGAGCTTGTATCTATGTACAGTTTAGCACAGGCTGCTGCTGAGACTTTAAAGTACGAGCTTGAGGGCTCCGCCTCACTTGTCCCAAGCTGAAACTGTTAGACAGATCCTACTGCTGATCCTGCTGTCATTAGTCTGAGGTGTTTCTAAAGGATCCATGGGGATCAGGAACCCAGACCCAGTGACAGCTGGGAAATCTTTGGTACCTAAGTTAGTTAAACTCTGTTGGGACTGCCAGTGGAACTTCTCCTTTTCAAAGATCTTCTGAAGGCTCTGTGACATTGTGGAGAAAGGAAAATCTGAGGAGATCTCAAACTGTATCCACATGTAGGGATATTAAATATGCTGGTGATAGGGTGGGAAAGAAACAGTTCCATCTCCCATTTAAGATTCCCATAGCTTTTTCCCTAGAGGTGTAATTACAGTTGTTTCATTTCAGCTTAATTCCAGCTATCATAGACATAGTGTCTTAAATGTCCTAAAGAGAAGATCAGTTCCATATTGACAGGAAGTCTTTAATTTTATTTGGTGTTTTCATTTTTCTGAGTCGGGAAGAACAGAATAGTCCCAGCAGTCTCAGCTTATGGTGAGTGATGGTGCTGTTCTCTCTGTCCTTCTTCCAGATCTGGTCAGAGATTGGAAAAGGTTTCTTGGATGGGTCTCTTGACAAAAACATGACTAGGAAGAAGCACTATGAAGATGGTAGGTTTCTCCCAAAATTACAGTTTTCCTCCCACTCTGATTAATACTTAGGAGTCAGCTAGCATGTGAAAGCACGTCATTTGCCCTGTTGTCTTGGCTTTTCTTCAAAGTTGCTCATCATGCCATAAGCTACCACATGTGTCATACTAACTCTCACACTAGATCAGTGTTTTGGAGTTAAGTGGCAAGCTGCCATTATGTGAGAAGTTGTAGGACTAGAACTCTTGTTCCAGGTCTGTCCTGTCTGGAGAGTGATAGAGGGGAAGAATCAGGGTGTGCTTCCTCCCTTCCTGTTCCATTCCCTAGTGTCCACTTTTGACCTCTCTTGGAGGCAAGCAGCTGTGCTGGGTGGAGACAGATGGAGCCCCTTGATTTGGCCTGTATGGGCATTCAAATGATGCACTGCCAGACAGTCACTCACAGGCTGGAAGACACAAGTACAGAGGTGCTGCTTTGTTGGATACACCTTCCATGTGATAGCCTCTGACGTGCTCTTACAAGATAACATGATTTTCAGGTCTGTTACAGCAGTACTTTTGTTTCTCATATATTTTATAGTAAGTTATTTTAATTTTAGGTTATCCTATCTTTTTTGTTGTTAATAATTAAACCATTTCAGTATTGACTGATAAGATGCTAAACAAAAGTAGATTGTATCTGGAACTAAAGATTTGCTTGTAAATCCTCCAAACACCATGTTTCCTTCCTTATACTTCTGGTTCTGTGGGTTTCAGAACTCGAGGACAGCTTCTGACAGGTTCTTCCCATGGTCACTCTGTTCCTGAACTGTAGTATGATGATGCATGAGGACACAATTTCACAAACTCCACATAGTGAGCCTTTGTGTTTGAGTGTTGCTGGCCTTCCTATGCAGATGGGAGGAAGGAAGGTAGTTCTAAGACAAAGGAACTGAACTGGGTCTTGGTAAATGGCGTTTCAGACCCAAATTCCACTCTGTGTTTCTTGGATAGTCCTCAGTAGGTCATTTAAATCAGACAGGCAGTGGCATCTAGGTCCCTAACTCCCCTTGGTTCCCACAGCAGTCACCAGGAGTTAGGCACTCCCATATCTTCAGATGTGTGGACTCTGTGCCAATACCCTCCCCCACTTCCCCCCATTCCTGTCTCGGTCTCTGCAGGCTCTTCAGCACAGAGCCATCCTCTTGCACCGTGCCTGCAGAACCCCTGGCAAAAGGGGCTCCATCGGTGGAGCTGCAGAGGTGCTGTAGTGATTGTAACTCGGCAGGTCATGTAACCAGTGTTATGTGGCTCGTACCTGTTTTCGTGGGAGCTGATGAAATACATTCTCTGATGGTTTGACAGTGTTATTTGACTTACACCTTGGTTATACTTGTAAGGATGGCTTTTTGTAGGCAACCTGTGTTATTTTGTTCCTGCATTTTCTGCTAAATTGGGGATACTGCCTTCCAAATTGACAGTAACATGTAACAGAGGCTGCTTCTGTAAGTGAGCCCAGCAGGGACAGCTGGTCTGAAAATCTGCTCGGGGAGATGGATTTGCTTCTCTGCAGCACCAGGATGACCAGGTTTTAAAATAAACATTTCTTTTTTTTCTTGCAAAGCTCTGATGGAGATGGAATCCATCTTGAGGAAGGTTACAAAGGAGCGCCGAGGCAGATCATTCAACAGGCATGTCTTTATAGACACCTTGCTGCAGGGGAGCCTGAGTGACCAGCAGGTCTGTGCAGCTGTTGCCTCTTTACACAGTACAGGAGTTTTGTCAGATGGGCAATTCATTACATTGTAGCCTTTGATTAATGTAAATTCTGGCATCTTAGCTTAGATTCTTTACAAAAGCAGGGCTTCTAGTTCTTTTTTTCCACTCAAACACTTTTTTTCCAGTGTTTGATTGCATTAGACTTTGGTGGATTTCCTTGCCACTGTTTCATAGCTATTTTTATAAACCAGAAGTATGCTAATATGAAGCATGTCTCGTGCAATTCCAGTGGAAGTTCTATAGAGAGTTCAGTCCATGTCTTCTAGATGTATTTCCTGCTCTATGCACTAAAGGGATTTAATGTGCTCGAGTGGAGAGTGTGCCACTTCTTCTTTCTCTTTACAGTCTTATGAGCTTCATTCTCTGAAGTAGATTTTCTTTCCTAGATTCTGGAAGATACAATGATTTTCTCCTTGGCAGGATGTGTAATCACTGCTAACTGTAAGTACAGTAACTGTAGGTAACTTCCCATCCTTACACTCAGCTGCCAAAAACTGTGTGTGATGACTTGAGACTTACTGTAGGCTCATAAAATATTGTATTCATCATTCTCTTTCTCCTGAACTACATACATACAGAAGAAGCTAATTTTTGCATCAGACTGTTGACACAGCCTCACAGTTAGTGAGCTGAACCTAAGATGTGTTCGACAACCTTTCCAGTCTTTTGGTGAACCTTAGAATTTCTCCCCATTGCTTTTTGCTTGCATTCTTAACCCCAGACAACTGATGATAAATTTGATGAAAAAACACCAAAATATATAAGCCACAAAAATCATGTTATAAAATAGGGTCTGGCACACAGGAAAAAAATTAGAGTGCTAGAATCTGTCTGGGTGCTTTGAATTTCTGGAGGATAGGCATGTTCTATGTATGGAGAACTTTCAAAGAAGCTACTCTGGGATTTGTGCAAAAATTATGAAAAAAACCCCAAACAAATAAAAATACAACCTGAAGCTGTGTAAAATACATTATGATAAAGGGATGATTATCTTGCCCTGTGTCTCAGCCAGTGGGACTGGGACTCCAAAGAAAACCTCCAAGATGCATCTAGGTGTTAAAGAGTGTGGGAAGTAAATCAGACAACTATGGTAATACTCTCTGCAGAGAATATCCTCTCCAAGTACTCCAGAAAGACTGTCATTTGAAGGGGCTTGAATCCACATGGATTCATGGGATCACAAAACCACAGAATATTCTGAGTTGGAAGGGACCCACAAGGATCATCAAGTCCAAGATTCCACATAGTTCTCATGAATAGACATTTTTGAGAGCTAGAAACGTTTCCTTGTAGCTTTAGGGAAACTGCATCCTACACGCTTATTTCTTATGCAAGGTTTTTTCCTCACCCTGCTATTGAAGATATCTCAAGTACCTCAAAAAACGGATGTAGGGGGACAAGTGCTGGCCAGCCTCTGCAGAGAGCTCCCTTCAGGAGCCCCGGGCACTGGCTGTCTGGAGCACTTGCCTGAGATGTGCTAGGGAAGCCCCCCAAATAAGGGAATTTTCTAAAGCTTTGAACAAACCAGCCTTTCATTTGCATGGTTGGTGTAATAACCCTCATTCCCCAGGGTTTGTTGGGCTATGTGGTCCCTGCCCCAGAGCTGTGAGGCTGAATGCCTTAGTGTCCTGCACAGCTCCCTAAGCTACTCATAGCATCAGAAAGAGAATTTTAGCTTGCAAGGCCTCTTGTTACACAGGAGTTCAGCCTCTGTTCCTGCCACTGAATACAGAATCAGCACAGCCTGCTGTGAACAGAGATCACCTCTTTTTTTAGGTCAAAAAGTAATGTTGAAAATACTGGAAGTAAGAAAAGTGAATGCCATTTGTAAAAGATTTAATTTTCTGGGTTCAGTGTTGTATTGATTCCTTCCCCAGTGTGTACCTGGGCAGTCTATTTCCTGACAACATCAGAAGATATTCAGCAGAATCTCTACAAGGAGATGGACCGTGTTCTGGGAAAGGGACCAATTACACATGAGAAAATTGAGCAGCTCAGGTGGGTCCTATAGAAGGAATGCAGAGGAAGGCTGTGTCATGTGGTGGGGACAGGCATTTCCCATGGAGTTTGATGCCTAGCCTACACCAGGCCAGGAAGAGGCATCCAGGAGCTACATAGTCCCTTTTTTCTTTCTGGAAGTGATCAAACCACAAGATGACTTGCAACACAGGGAGAGTCTGCTGGCACTCCAGACAAAGGGACCAAGGTGCTCACTTCAGGGTGTTTGTGGGAAACCCTTTAGGTTCATCAGCAGAGGAAGAACACAGAATCAGTGCCCTGGCTGCCAGGCTTTTTTTTGCTTTTTTGCTTACTGTCTTGCTTGGTTTCTGCCCTAGTTTTCCAGAAGTAGAAGTAATCAGTCATTTTCGTGGTTAGATACAGACAGAGAGAAAGCATGGACAAGTCTTCTTTTCAAAGTGCCACTAGTGATGATGAATGGTCAACAGTATGCCTTTATGTTTTGTGCATATGTTTGTTATGTTGGTGCAACTGGGTGCACTTTGTATTTGGACTAGTGTTAGGGTTTCAGTAAGGGAATACTGAGTGTGTGGTTTTCTTGCTGCTGCTTGTATGGGTGAGTGGTACAGGGAAGGGCTGGCGTGTTTATGCATTTTAGCAGATTTAGTTTGGTTTAAAATCTGAAAGAGGAGGGATTCCAATAACCTTCTCTAAAAGCTGTTAATGAGATTTAATGCTTCATGCAAAGATGTTGGGACTCTTTGCCAGAAAAAAAAAAGAAGTGCTTCTAAATACAGTTGACTCAGCTCTGCTTGCTGCCACATGGATGTGGACAAGCTTGTCTCTGAGAGTTAAACTAACCAAGAGTTACTGGTTGCAGGTACTGTCGGCAAGTCCTGTGTGAGACAGTGCGGACAGCAAAGCTCACGCCCATTGCTGCACAGCTGCAGGAGCTGGAGGGCAGAGTCGACCAACATACTATCCCCAAAGAGGTAGGGCAGTGCTGGGAGCACTAGGCCACTCTCCTTTCCTGTAGGGGAATTTGCTGTTTCCTCTTCTTCCAGACAAGGGGTGAGGCAGGAAGACCATTTCTTCTGACACTGAACCTGAGCAGGTGCACTGTCATCTGAAAGTACAGTTAAGCTCAAAGTTTGCCTGCAGTTCCTCTGCAGGAGAGGCTCTGCAAATTCACGTTCTCTTGCTGAGCAGATTTGCTTCTGCTTCTGGGTCCACCAGGGATGAGTAAGCTTTTGAAGCAGCCCATGGGCTCAGTTATGCATGAAAGAGCATTGTTTCAGACCTCATCATATCACTCATCGTATCACTTTCCATTCCAGAGAATAAAGTAGTCCATACAATCATCCCAGCCAGCATAGAGAAATGGGGTCACACCCTCTGTAACCACCAACAATTGCAGCATGATTCTTAGAAGTTAAAATCCTAACATCTGGGCATGGATTATGAACATTTGTAGATGAATACATCATAATTGACTTTTAAATCCACCTAAATATGAGTAGTCTACAGAATAATCATCATCCAGCAGAGCTGTTGAGAGGTGTCTTTAATTGTGCATTTCCTCCTGCATTGACTTGGTGTAATTCTCTTTGCAGACACTTGTGCTCTATGCCCTTGGTGTGATGCTGCAGGATAGTTCATCTTGGCCATCGCCATACAAGTATGTAGCATCGACTTTTATTGCAACTAATTCCTTTGCTTTCTTAAATTAGATCTTACAGCACAGCCTTTTGTGCTGCAGGGCCTGCCTTAAGCAGATTCTGGAGATGAAAGAGAATCTGTAAGAAAATCTGTTTATGAAGGTCTGACTTTATTTGTCTCCATGGGCATGGTTTTGGGGCAGTTAAAGTCAGGCTCCTCCCATGCTCCAGTCTGTGTGTGTGCATGTATGTATTAGGGTTTAGTAAAAACTTTTTTGTGCACATACACAGAGCTTCCCTGGCTAATGCTGGGAACTTCTGTTGAAGGTTTTCTGTGAAACAGTGACATAAATGGCTTTGGAATCACTGCTTGTCATCATGAAACAATGATGCAAGGGAGGAAATGTCAGTCTGAAGTTTTGGGTTTTTAGGATGAAGGGAAAGGCTACCTCAATATTTTTGTCTGTCTGTGAAAAGAGAAGTGGATCTAGGCCAGTGTTTTGGAGGTTAAAGAAAAAATTGCTGTAGCTTCCTGTGGCCTCCAGGTGGCAAATATTAACCTGTATCTGATTTACTTCACTTGGGCTGACAAAAAATGTGGGTCAGTTATTCTAGACAGAGAGAACAGACAGCTGAGATTTAGGAGAAATGATAGAGCCTTTATCACAGCACTTGTCCTCTCCTGCAATTTCGAAAGGGGTCAGGCATTGATGCACCAGTCTGTGAGCACCTTGGCAGGGATTGCCTCTCAAGATAGGTCATGACTGTGTTTAGGTTTGCTGAGGCCTCATGGGAGCAACAGGGAGGACTGCTGTGAACACTGTGTGTTTGTTTCAGGAAGGCTGGGGTCGAGGTTTAGCTTGAGGTACATGAATATTTCCATGACAGAGATAGGAGACCAGCTCTGTGTGATCCTTTCACCCACCTACTATATAAAACCACTGTGCATGGTTGTTTGCCCTCCCTACTTTTTTGCTAGGCAGCTGCATTTTCTCTCCTATTACAAAATCTGTAATTTGCACTTCCACTCAGGGGAAATGTAAGTTTGATGCTGCTTTTCCTAAGGATCAGCACCCACATGCCCTTTCACCTTGTTAGAAGCAGAGCTTGGATGTTTAAGCAGGGAAACAAAGGCTTGAAGTATTTAGCAGAAAGATTTGAAAGAACTGTTTTCTGTCCATGAAATTTTCTGTTTGGGGCCAGGGTATTTTTAATATTTAAATTGAATGATATTTTATTCATTTCCCTTGTTTTAACTCATGCCAGCCCGGGATAATAGTTTTCTCACAGCCTCTACCATCCTAAAGCTGGAAACCACTTTTCTCACTTGAATGAGTCACTGGCTTCCACCCCCCTCAGCACATACACATACACACACCAGCTGCTTGAAGAGAAGGGTGAGGGGCAAGGAGAAAAGGGAAGTATTTCTGGAAGTGAAAAAGGAAGGGACTCAGAGGGGGAGAGAGAGAAAGAAGAGACAAATGAGATTGCATGTGCTCTGGAGAGGAATAGAGGGCAGGTAACAGCATCAGCTCAGCTGTGTACTTCATATTAGTTCCAGCCCTGTGTCACACTACCTCAGTTTGTCAGCATTTTGACCAAGATGGGACACAGCTGACCAGCTGGGAACATGGATGGAATGGATGCACAATTGCCTTCGTACATTTCTGTGGAATGACCCAGAGAGAACAAATTAGTGAGATTCTGTATTTTCATTTCCAGTTTTTCACTTTGTGTGTGTGTGTGTGTGTGCATGTTTCTGGGGAAAGGATGCTGTGCCTGATCAGAAAGCCTTAATGTGTTTTGCCTCTTATAGGTTTGACCCAGAGAGATTCAATGAGGAATCAGCCATGAAAAACCTCTCCTTGTTGGGTTTCTCAGGAAGCCAGGAGTGCCCAGAGTTGAGGTGAGCATGGGGAAGGAGGTCTTAGTGAGTGTCTGTGGCAGACAGGAGAGAAGGTGCTTGCAGCATCTTGGTGTGACTGCTGGGACAACCTGTCCAAGCTGGCTGTTGTCCTTTGGGAAATTTACAGCATAGCAAGGTTCTTCTTTTTTTCTCCTGATTCTTCCCTCAGGTTTGCCTATATGGTGGCCACAGTTCTGCTGAGTGTCCTGGTAAGGAAACTGTATCTCCACCCCGTGAAAGGACAAGTCATGGAGACAAAATATGAGCTGGTAACCTCACCAAAAGAGGAAGCCTGGATAACGGTGTCTAAGAGAAGCTAAGAGCAAGCAAAACAAAGGGTTGAAAGTGCCAGCAGTGAAGTTCTGAGCGAGGGTCTTAACGAGAATCATACTGGCACCATGTTTACTTAGCCAAGGAATTTTATATCCAGATTTTTTTACCTTCCACATTCTTAACCTCATGCCTACCTTGGGTACTTTTTCTAATTCAACCATAGTCATATTAAAGTAGATTGAATATGTATGTCTTTTTTATATTTGCTTTTGGATCTTTGGCCAAACCTTTGCAAAGGAAGCAACAAAACCTTGCAGTGGTGTATGTATGAGCTACTGGGTGTCAGCTAGTCAAAGACCAGAGCTCTGGTTAATCCAGCCTCTTTCCAATAGCAGCCAGAGCTGGGTAGGAGTGCCCCTCTTATCCAGTGGAATGCTTCTTCCTGGATCCTAGCTAAATAAGACCTTGGAAACAGAAGGACAAAGCCTTTCTCTCTATATAGGTATTTTTATTCAAAGTGTCTTTCCTTCCCTTGAGCTATATCTGTCAAGAAGAGCAGATATATCCTGTGAGAAGTATGTGTGAGTGTGAGAGAGAAATAAAGTGGGGTGGGAATTGCACCACCAGTTCTCTTGCTGTGTAATCTTGCCATGCTGTGGGGTTACAAGAAAAAGGATGACTGAGAAATGCTAGTAAACCAAGAGGAATAAAACTGGTTTGGCCCCTGAGAAAACAGAAGCATCAGTAATAATATAATGAAATGAAATAAAACCACAGAACAAAGCCCCAAGAAAGAGAGTCTCTATCCTGACAATTCTGAGGGCAGTGTCTAATCTAATCAACAACAGAGATTGACAGATGCTTGCAATTTATTCAGCACTGGGTCAGCATGAGACTGGTCATGCAAATACTGGAAAGGGAGAGTGCTGATTTTATAGGGCTCTAGATTAATGTTGTACTTAATAACTTAAAAGCCTTTCAAAGAATCCTTTTCCTCTTCCAAAATGTGTGCCAGCCAAAGAAGCATCGAATACTGCATATTCACATGCTTTTTCCTGCTTCTTCCTTTCTTTTTTGCCAATCACAGGACAGCTCTATTCAGAGCCCCACGGAGGTTTGCAAGGCAGGAACCTCCTACCCCATCATGCCACTGGAGTAATTGCCATCTGACTTACTGTTCACGTTATGTTTCTCCCTTCTTTCTCTTACACAGGATCACCCTTTATCTGATCTTTATAAGCCTTTCCTCCATACCCCTGACTTCTTTGTTAGCTCTCCTAGCCCCCTTCCCACCCAGCAGCTGTGTGGTGGTAGGTGAGGGGTTTCTCAGCCTGCACCTGTGTCTGCTTAAGCTGCACACAGCTCCCAGTGCACCACAGAGCAGGCCAGGAGTGTGTGCCTCCCATTTTTTTTACTGCTTGTGCAGAGAGAGTACACGTAACTGGTAACTGCAGTTCTCATTTCTGCAGACACTGGTATTTTCTCTGGTACCTTCCAGGTCAGGAAATCTGCTGTTCTTTTAAAAATGTTTTTGCTCTTGTCTGAGGTGTGCCAGCCTGAATGCAAACCTGTCAGCTCTTACGGGGTTAACAGCTGATGCCAGCCTCTATGGGCACCAGACAAAGGAAAAGTCTGCTTTTGGGTTTAACGTGTCAGCTCTGCTTTTGGTGGAACTGTAGAGATTCAGATGCCCCCCAGTGTAGCTTCTGTTGGGGTAGAGTGATACAGAGATGTTGGGCAGAAAAAGGAGGGTTGTGCAGTTCAGCTTCCTGACTCTCTTGCATTGATTTTTATAATGAACTGCAAGAAAGCTCTTGCTAGTCTGACCTCCACTTAACTAAAGGTTGGTCATGTCCCCAGATGGCAATTCATGTTAGGCTTTGCTTCACTGCTTATGCAAAGAGGCCTATTTTTCTTGAAGGTTGCAGATGTTTCCTAAACTTTCTGGAGAAACCAGCGTGGTAAAGAATTTTATTTTAAAGCATCCCTGGTGTGCAGAGGAGACAAAACAAAGGCTAAGTTATTGCCTTCTTGGGAAAATATGGTAGGATAGCATTGTCCCTGCTAGGAACTGAACAAGGAATATAATTGAGTGATGAAGATCTACTTTCTTGTAGCTGTGTCATAGGAGTGAAGCTTTCAAACACTAGAAAAGCTTCCCAAGAGAATTGTCCAGATTTGTGTTACTTGCTGGGGCTGATCAAGCCAACTGCCTTGCAACAGCCCCTTCCCCAGTTACAGGAATCAAAAATGGGAGTGATTCCATGTAATTTGTTAGGAATTTTCCACTAGCCTGCACCTGTAGGCTGTACTCAGTCCAGGCCAGTGATCAAGCACACTACAGGAGTCCATGACTGATACAGGAGAAGAATGTGGCCCAGTGTGCTGGAGAAAGCCAATGATTAGTTCGTGTTTGCTCAAAACTGCTGTCAAAAAAACACCCTGACTCATCAGTTAAGGAAATGTGTTGAGCATGGAGGGAAAGGAGGGGGGTAAGGCACTCTCAGGCATTCCTAATGCACTGCTGGGAGTGACACTGAGGTCACATTGTTTGCTGAAGTCTGTAGGTTTCCATTCCTTGCTCTATGTGTGTCAGTCACTTCAGATAGCCCAACTATGGTGATGTAGTGCAACACTCATCAGCCCGGCTGTGGATCCTTGTGCAGCAAACTCTTTTTTTTGTATGGGAATGTTCATGGAATGGAGCTTTCTTAGGAAGTTTTAATCTATTTTGTTTTGAAGATTGCAATATCAGTTTTCTCCCATTTCTGCCTTCCCCCCCTTGTCTGGCATGCACTGTTGCTGGTTCTTGTTTGGCCTGGTTTCCTAAGGAAGACTTGTATTCATAGGGTGTGCACCCTTCCCATTCTTTTTTGGCCATTCTCCCTTTTCTCACAAGAACTAGCTTCTGAGCCCTTGGGTCAAATCAGCTGCATTTGACAGGGATTTGAATTCTCTACACTGTTGCATTCCTGCAAATTTTGTGAGGAAAAAAGAAGATGACTGGGATAGGGAGTGTACGCTAGCCATGTCACAAGATTGCAGTCAAAGCCACAGCGCTGTTGATGCCAGCCCGGGCAAAAGCCTGAGTCAGCGCCTGCACTGATGCAGATAAGCCATCTCAGGAGTCCAGTCAACAGAGGACAGGGGGTTGTCAGTGCTGCTCAGACCCACACACTAAGGACACATCTAAAGTCCAGAGATGCCTTCTGCCTGTAATGTGGGGATATGGGCAACCTGTGGAAAAAAAGTCTTAGTCTAGGAAGAAAGCCAAGAGGGGGAGGTTGCTTCTATAATATAGGGAACTGTTGCTTTTTATGCTTCATATTCCTGTTCTACACCAGCAAGCTGCTTCACAAATTTGACAGGATGGTTTTGAAAAGCACACAGAAAAGCTGTCATTTCATTCCTTAGGCTCTTACTGTAGGACAAGTTCCTACAGAGAGCTGCAAACTCACGAAAGGTGAGAGGCCAAGTGTGTGATCTGTGTGCCTGTGCAACCTGTTGCCCTCCGAAACAGGCAGGCAGCACAGGTGGTGGGAGCAGCCAGGCCATTGCTAATGCAGTGTCATGACTCATTATGGCTGGCAAAGCCTTTTACTTTGCCCCTTGTCCTGGTGGCAACTGGTGAGGCAGTTGTTAACAACTCTGAGCAGAGCAGTTTACTGATGTAGCTTCCCATTACCTCCAAAATATCTATGAATGCTGTTATCTCTACATTTTAATTACCACGGGCTACATATAGAAGCGCCATTGCAAATTAGTAATATCCTTCTGTTTCCAGCAGTTTAAGGACTTGCTGGTAGTGGCTGTGGCATGCACCACAGAGTTTAGGGCTGCATCTTTTATTTTCCATTGTTACATGGAAAGGATGGTCTTGGCAATTTCTGTCCTACTTGCTGCAAAAGGAAGCATTGGTTATCGGGCAGGGTGGATGTTTGCTGATCTAAAGTCCCTTGGGCAGCTGTTGGGCCAGCTCCCCCACTAGCTGTGCAGTTACATGAACCTGGGGCTGCTGGCAATACAACTTGGGAAAACACTCTCTCCTGCATAGTTTGCTCATGAACATTTGGTACTGCTTAACTCACAGGTCAGCATGTTGCCTTCTGTCTGTGACATGTTCCCCACCGACAGCAGGAGATGTCTGTACAGCCTCGCCCCTCAGGGGGGCCAGGTATCACCTGCCCAAGGGGTCTCTTCATGCTACTGAAGGGGCTCCCTGACACTGACCTCTGGATATAGATACATCCTGATCCGCACAGGGAAGCCTGTAGCTCACTGACTTCCTTTTTGTGCTCAGATCCTCTTGTGGCTTTGGGGCAAAAGAAATGGGGTAGAGCAGTACCTTCAGGAAAGCATAAAGGAAAATATCTATCACTTGTGGGTTATGGTACCAGGAAGTGAAACTTTTTTAATGACCATGGCAGCTCTTGTTGCTTCTTTCCACTTGTCCAAAGCAAGAACTGCTAGAAAATACTCCAGACATCGTTCTCTGGAGCCTGAGAGTATGAACCCATCTTGGCACCTCTTTGTAGTTCAGCTCAGGAGTGGTTTATAGCAGTGACTTTTCAACTAAACAAAAGGCCTGTTTGGCATCTCTTAGAATTCAATGCCAGGGTTTTGGTGGTAGCAGACGGAGAAGAGGAACTACCACATACAGGAAAAAAAAAGATGAAGAAAATGTTCTTCACATATGGAGGGTGGGGAAGGAGACACGGTAAAGGTTTCCATGGCAACATTCCTTGAAGATAAGTATTTTTAAATCTGTGAATTTTAGCATCAAAAACACAGTTGTGTTTCCCACAAAAAGATTTGGGGGAGGGCTGGAGTGGAAAGAATTTATCCCCCTACTTTTCAGGTCATTCCAGTTTCTTTTACAGAGGATCCTGCTCTCAAGATAAATGAAGTATGTGCAATTTCTATGATCTTAATGCTCCTGTAAAGAAAGCCTTGCTTCCAGGAGGAAGGAAGCATCAGTCATAGTTCTATATCTGCTCCAACATCTTTGGTGCAAGCACTTGATCATCTCTTTAATGGGAAAAGTAGTTCAAATAAATCAGTGCTAGACCAGTTAAAAGTCACAAGGACAAATCTTGCAGGATTTTACATTAAAACTAGTGTAACTTGGCACGAAATCTTAATTTTAATTGATGTACAGTTAAGTGATAGTAGTAGTGATGAGGTTGCTGAGGCCTTTTGCCTTGGCCAAAGAGGAGAGGATGCAGAACTGAAAGGGCAGAGAAACCAGCTAAAAGATGTCCCTGGTGAGTGTCTTGGTTACTTCGATGACAGTGAAACATCCCCGTATGTGGACAAGTGATGCTCCAGTGACACTATTATGCAGGAAATATTTGCTCTCGATACGGGGTATCAGTGCTGGGGCCACCTCTGAAGGTCTCGGAAGTTTCTCTGCTCCAGTCTCTGCAGTGCAGAGCAACTCACGGGCACTGGCACGCTCTGCTCCCACCTCCCTGCTGGCATCCAGGCAGGTCAGCTCTGTCACGAGCCTGGCACATCCAATGCTATGCCTGCTTGGCTGCCAACTTTGAAGTCTCACCAAAAAAAGGCTTTTTTTTCTTTTTTTTAACAGTTGCTTCCAATTCAGTGGTGACTCAGACACTGCAGCAAGGATAAAGTGATCATCTTCCCCTTCAGAGCTTTACAGCAGAAGGCCCTGGGTATCCTCTCTAAAAGAGAGCTTGGTGAGCCCAGCCATCAACTGGATTCAGTTCTTTAACTGATGGAACAAGATACTCCAGCAGTGCTGTGTACCTGCTAGCTCAGGGCTTGTGTTTCAGCAATAGACCAAATGATTCCTTCAAGGACTTTGTGCTCAGAAACCCTGGGGAGGGGAGACTGGGAGGGAATGAATAGTCGTAAAGAAAACAGAAGGTACAATTCACCCATTAAGGCTCTTTTCCTGACCAAACTTCCCTAGGCCATGAATTCAGGAAAGGAACAAAAATCTATTGGAATAATAAGGGGGAAAAAGTAAGTCATATTTGGCCATTTATCTTTTGGTGGGAGGGAGAGGATGCAAATAAGGGTGTCTAAAAAAGCAAAATTCATACTGGCAAGACTGTGGAAATTGGCACTGGGCAGCACTGTTTCACATTGGCCAAGACCTGATACAAAATAAGCAAGGCTCAGATCTAGCTAAGATGACTTGTCAACTTCCCTACATCTTCATTGATAAAACCTACCAGCAGCATGGAAAAAAGCTGCACTTATGCCACTGTTGGATGCTCTATCAGATTCACTGTGGTCAGATATATTGTTCCTAATTCTGTAAATAATGCAATGCCCTGATGTCAGCACTAACATGAAAACGCATACTCTGGCTTTTATAGTTTCTTGGACTGAAAAGCAACTGCCATACTCATGTAGGGCTTGTTAGGTGTGAGTTACTGATGACAGGTATCACGTTTATTCCGTCTCTTCCTTTAAGGCCACTGTGGTATTTTGTGCCACACTCCGATGCTTCGCTCCGTGAACGTGCCTTGCAGCTGAGCTTCTGGAGAGGCAGGAGCTCTGCCATCCCTACATCACACGAATGCAGCAGCGTCAGTCCCTGCTCCGCAGCCGTCAGTGCCGGTGTGCCGGGAGCTGCCTCCTGCCGGGTTCCTGGTGGGTGTCAGCCAGCCGGGGGCCGGCGGGGCTCGGGGGCAGCTGGGGCCGGGTCACTGCTGCGCAGGGAGTGACAGACGCTGCCCTGTGGCACCATGGACGGGTGCTCTTACATGGCTCTCAGCTTCCACAAATGCCGTTTCCAGGCCCAGTGGCCTTGCCTGCTGGCAGTTCGGCTATCCCCTGCAACAGTCCTGCTTGGGGATAAGGGTGCGGCAGATTCGTTTCTGAACGTGCCCTGGCTTTGTGAGGTGACTGTCCTGCTTTTGCAAGCTCTTCCAGCAGTCTGAATGGGGAGAAAGGTGCCTTGGGAGGAGAGGACTGAGCCAATGTGAGTCAACAGGGGCCGGCAGGGATGCCTGCAAGAATACACTGTCACATATCACGGGAAACTAGTGGTTGCAGCTGCCCCACATTCATTGGTAAGCAAGATATTTGGGAGCAGAGAGAGCACTTAGTTCTGCTGTTGCAGAACTCATACTAAATTTGACAAACCCTGCACCTGGATTTGATGGTAGTGATCTAAAAGGAAGGAGCAGATTGACTGCCTGTTAACAGAATGCTCTAAATTAACCTCAGCCATGGGCCTGGTTCTGCAAACCTTTGCGTGACTGTTATTTATGCTGTACAATTGCATGGAATACCATTGACTATCCAATATATTGGCGTAGCACAGCTGCACTGAAATTCTAGTTGTGGCTTTCGGTTGTTGGAACCCAAATTTTTGGATCTGTTAGGTATTTGGATTTTGAATACTCCCAAAGAGTCAAGCACCTACTTGACTATTTAAACGCTTAGATGTCTTTGTAAGTCTAGTATTGCCATAATGCAAAGAAAAAGGAAATTACGTAGAAATTGCCTGGCCTCTGGTTTCATATCCCAGGAGTGATAACTAGGTAGAGCCTGTTGCTGTATATACACCATAGTTCACAGCAAATGTTTTTTTTACTTGAGGAAGCTTGATGGTGATTTTTACATAATAAAGATGAAAATACTGCAAACATACATCATGCATTAGCCTTTATATATTTTATAGCTGTACTGTTCCAGTGTGGCAAACAGAGCCGAGCAATCACATTTTCTCAATTACCTTCAAGAACTGGAAATCCTTATCACCTCTGTGTTTCTTTCTCCCACTACTGCTGCACTGGTCTTGAAATTGTCACCACAGCTAAAAATCCTCATTCTGTAAATTAAACTGTGATTTCAAAAAATTTTACAGTACAGCCTCCTCATAAAACTCCACAAGTCTTTTGCTGATGTGACTCACTCAATTACTCATGTGGGCAGACGTTCAGATAATAAAAGTGGTTAATGGAAAGCTGTGAGAAATACAGCTGGTTCTTGAGGAGGCAGCCAGGGGGGAATGTACTGTGGGTATTTTATCCTAAGAGCTGCTGAATTCACTGAGCTCACAGCCATTTTTTTAAGATAAGGATTTCTCCATTCTGCTTTTTCCTTTGTATAAAAACAGCTTGAAATATCAGATTGGCAACAGGGAAGCAAAAGCACACCAGCTGTGTGTGCTCTTCTGCTCCTCTTCCTACATATTAGAGATGATAGCCAGTCTGTGCCCTGAAATAATCCCTTTATCCTAGTGATGTATGTACCTAAACAGCACTCAGTAGTCTAATGAGCTCTGGATTTCTGAATCAAGGAGTGCAACAAGTGGCTAAATAACTTCTTTGGCTGGAAGTGTCACATATACTGACAAGGATCAGATTTTTCTGGAATAAATAAAATTAAGAGATTTGGCCTTGAGATTAGGTGTGCAATAGGTCAGGAAATACACCTAAGAAACAGGTTTCAATGACATTTCAGTGAGTGCACATTAGAGGAATATGGCACCTTTTGAAGTTGGTGAGGCAGAAAGGTGCGGAAAAGTAGTAAGGTATCACTTGGATGTGAGAACTCTGCTATCTAGTGTAGTGATACATGTGTGATGGCTTCAAAGAGACTTAGAATTAAGCCAAAACTGGAACTAGTGTAAGTGGATGAACTGATTAGAGCTAAGGGCTAGCTGGCATTTGCAGAAGTTAACTCTTGGTTGTGTGGCTCTGTGGCTGCTAGATTTTTGGAGGTTGTGCTACTGCAGTTGCTGTGTGAGCCCATTCCAACAACAGTGCTGGATATGGAAAGAGCGAGGATGTGAAGATTTGCTCATTTTTCATACAAGATGAGCTGGGAGGGAGACTATGGTTTGACTTGTAAAACAGAGCTTCTGGCACAGAGGAGCAGTGCATGGATGTTGAGGCTCTGGACCAGAGAAAGTAAGCTGTCAGATTATATTTAGCGACTACATGCTGCAGGAAAGCGCAGAGAGGGAAGGAGGGGAATGATTGCATAGCTGGGCCCCATGGGTAGTGAGCACACAGAGCATGGAATGAGGCTGTTAAGAGAGGATGAATTGCCTTGGTGTTCCTGATTCAAATAAATCTCTATGTGAGGTCAGGTATCTGCACAGACTTGTATGATTACTTTGATCACCAGAGTTCAGTTTTATTTATCCATCAGTAATAGCCCATACTCCCATTAGGTGAAGAGTGACCAACCTGTGGCCTTCCAGCCATTCCCCTCTACCCTCACCCTGGGGATGTCTCCTGCAGCAGTCCCATTCCCAGCTGGGGAAGCCATAGTCTGATAGGGGCTCCTGAAACCAATGTCCTAAGCTGCTGTACAGCCCAGTTGCACACCCAGCTCGGTCCTAACCCACTAGAAGCCTGATAGCTAAGGCTGGTTAGCTAAGGTTGGGTTACCCTCCTCCATTTAAACAGGGGTGTGAATCCTCCATTGTGTTTTCCGGAAAGCCCAATCCTAAACAGATGAAGACGGGGAAAAAAAATCCTTATACCTGTACAAGACAGATCAAACCTTGCATGCTGACACATGGCAGTCAGTCATTTGGGTCCTGTCATATACTCCAGGGTGCAGAGATTGTGACTTTGACTAGTTTACAGCAGGATGGGTACAGCTTAGGCTCTTAACTCTTTCCTGCTAAAAGGTCACTTGTATAATTCAGAGATGCCTTTCCCTTTGAAATAAGTAAGGCCTTTAAGCTCCCTCTCAGAGGAGACGTGTGGGGAGGCCTGGCTGCCTTCTGTGCATAAATATTTGTCAAACTGGATTCAGACTCAGGTGGGTGAAACGACTGCGTCCATGGGGAGCCATCAGCCTCCACCTCCTGTTAGGCAGTACTGCATCATTGAGATTTGTGTTGTTCTCATACTGTCAAAATTAGCTGTGGGTGACAGAAAGGGCTGAAATGCTCCTGTATGTTTGCCAAGCAGGAGGGCAGAGCAGTTGGGGGAAGGAGGGAGATGCAGAATGTAGTAGTGATGAGAAGCTGTGCAAGGAGAAGCTGCCTTCACAGCCTTGAGAAAGGGGATTACTTGTCCAGATGTGTGATAGAAGGAGGTAAGATGACTTCAGAGATGTGATTAATTATACTTCCTATGCAAGAGAGTTATGCTAATTACAGAAAGAACACACATTGGGTTTAGTGGCTCCTAAGAATATGCAAGGTCATAAAATATTTTTAAAGTGGTTTATGTGGTAAAAGTAGGATTACAAACAGAACAGGATTAGAAAAGCTCCAGGGAACGAGTTCGTGGAGCTATGTGAATACCTAAAAATCTGAACTTTAATTTCAGGAAGAAACAAAGACCTCAGAGAATGCTTCTGAGTGTTGCAGCTGCTGCAGATCAAACTTGAAAATGTGAAAAAAGCATCAGTAGGTCAGTAATACGTACTCCAGTCCATAGTGAGCCAGAATCAATAGTTCAGAGAGGATGAATGTTTGTATGTGCTGGACTGGAGCATTAACTCCTCTATCTACCCTTCAGTGGCTCAGTGGCCATATCAGACCTTACCTGGGGGATGCCACAGGGTCAGGACAGGGTGGGAAAGGACTGGCAGTTGGTCTAGGTTAGCATCTTAGAGAAGGAATACCAGCAGGAA
Organism: Corvus moneduloides; assembly: GCF_009650955.1. NCBI lineage: Eukaryota > Metazoa > Chordata > Aves > Passeriformes > Corvidae > Corvus > Corvus moneduloides. The sequence goes on along the minus strand of NC_045482.1, from coordinate 14,439,870 downwards.
AAACAAATTAGAGCTGTTCTTTCCTCCCCTGTTCCCTGAATGCTTGTCGTTTGAACGCTCGGAAGGAAACTGATGAGCAACTGTGCTTTGTGCTGGCCTCTCTTTGAGACCATTTGTTGCCTGTTTTCTTTTAAAGTCTGAAATGTTAGAAAGAGATAATTATTTTTCCTATTTAGCTTGACCTCTTCCTCCCCTTGTAATGTCTCTGTCCTCACTCAGTGCTCTGTTGAAAGAAAGTTCAGTGGGAAACTAGAAAAAAGCTTGGGATTTGGAATGAGACGTGCCCTCAAACAGACAGTCTGAATCTCTGCAACATCCTGTTGCTCTCTGGAGGTGCTGTGAGGTATCAGACGTCAATCATGCACTAGGTGGTTCTGAAATAACAATGTTAGAGCAAACACTTCCCATGAGATGGAAGCTACTCCATCAGTCACCTCTCCTACGTTTGTGCAGCAAGCCTTTTACCCAGCTGCAGTTTCTCATAAGCAGAGAGGTTATCTGTGGTTATAATCTTGATTGCCCAGCAAATTGCTGAATGCCTGAGGAAGCAGGAGAAGAATGTGCAGCTTCAGGGTGTGTGGGCTTTTCAGTCTGATTTACAGCGAGCACTGGAGGTTGAGTGTTTAAGATGCCTCGGGATCCTGACACCATTTGTTGCAGCATTAGACAGCTGTATTCTATGCTGGGAGGCCACCCCACCATTCTGGAATAGCCATGGGATTTAAGTAAACTGCTGTTTGCTTCAGAAACTTTGGATTATGAGACTGGCAAAGAGTGGCCATCCAGGCAGAGGCAGACCCAGACACTATGTGAAGCAAGTGTGAAGACTATGTCTCAGGTGGAGAAGTGAAGGTACATACTTCAATTACAGACTATTTTCTTCAATTGCCCAATTTTCCTTCCCTCCCTCACCCCAAATGCTACCTTCCAGCTAAAGGGCATGGGCCTGTATATTATCGTCAGTATCCATGACCAAAACTTCGGTGCCAGAGTCCTTTGTCCTCTATCCAGCTGCAAATCTGCTCAGTTCCATGTGATGCAGCAGCACAGGGATTTTCAGCTTTTGTTTCTACTGTTTACGAAGAGTGGAAAAGAAAAAAGGAAAAATGCTTATAAAACTAGAGCACAGTTATATCAAGAAGTGAACTGAAAACCTGCAGCAAGATCTGTCTGAGATCTGACCTGGTCATCTGTTTAAAGAGGATGTTTACTTGCACCCCTTATGTGGTGGCTGTGCTGTTCAGTTCTCCATAAAGCAAAGAAAAGGGAAGAGACTTCGATTGTGATTTCTTGCTGTGTGCAAGACAGGCGGCCTTTGAGCTACCCCATTTTTACTTTTCTCTAATAAAGAACTGATGATTCAAACTGTACGTGTGGGACACCCATGCAGAGTGCCCAGTTGAAAGATTGCACGTGACCAATGGGTTGACTCATCTGTGCAAGGTTTTGTGAGGAGGGGACTCCCTTGGGTGATTGGCATAGGTAAAACCCTGACATGTGAGAGAACTTGGAAGAATAGTGATCTCCCTGTGCTTTTGGATCTTGGCCTCCAATATAAGGTCTCTAGACTGCTTGCCTTTCTATTTTTGGTGACTGAACAGCACCTTTAGGTGAAAAATGTGTTTGCTTCTCAGTCTTGAAGATACTGATATAAGGGAAAGTCTTGCATGAAAGGATTGAAAAAAATTGGAGAAGTTAACCTATGTAATAAATTAGGGCTGAGGGAATATAAAAACTTAAAATTAGTTTAGCACATCACTTGACAGATGGGGAGTAATTTATGTAAATTTAGGGAAGTGGTAGTTGGATTCAGTTGATCTAATTTAAACACTATTTCTAATTATTTTTGGGATGTATACAGAGGATTATAGGATGGCCATTATTCTGACAGGAGGGCTCCTCATGTTTAAATTTAAATCCATAAATGAGTACCCTATTAAAATGTAAACATGCTGTGATAACAAGCACCTGATTATGCAGACAGGTTAGTCCAGCTACTCTGGTGAACAGCTGTGTGCATGTATTTCAGATAATGCTTTTTCTTACGCTCTAAGAACCACAGGCAGAGCCCTTGAGAGGTCAAGAGGTGCCTGACCCACAGGTGGGAGCCGCCTGTAAGGAGGTTTGCTGATGCTGAGTGCAGATCTGAGAGCAGATGGGCTCTCACAGGTTTCCACTGAAAGCAGGGCCTGGTGGCACCCAAAGGCACAGAGAGAAGATGACACAATTAACAATTCCCTCTCCCTACACTCTGGTGCTGCTAATCCAAGTTGAAACTCCTAACAGCATCTTTTGGAAAATGTTCTCCTTTACATTTTGACAGCTTTCTCCTATTGCCAAGAGAAAGATCATGTAGGTTTACTGGGGAGCTGCCAAATGACAGCTTGAGTTCACACCTGAGAAGCAAATGAATGAAGAGAGAAGGAAAGCCTCAGCCTGCCTCCAGCCTGGCACAAACGTAAAGAGTCTTGGGAGCATGGGCATGAGCAACCCCTGATGCTGCAGCAGCAGTTGTGACATGAGCAGAATCCAAGCTGAAGCTACAGGGGGAGGAGGAAGCATGGGGCCTATTACCAAAGTGTGAAAGCATTATCCATCAGCTGCATAGCCTGGGAGAGTTGGAGGCCTGGCCCTGGATGATTCTTGGAGGTGTGGGATAAAGCTTGGAGCTCCACACTGTACAGCAGCCCTTTGTGAGCTGATTTGGCTGGCTTTCCTTCCTTGAGTCATTGTAGAAAACACCGCTCTCTCAAGAGGTGCATTAACAATCAGCAGGGGAGCTGACAACCATAATTCATTCTTTAACTTCCCCAAACCCAGTATTTTTTGATGTATAACTCATGGTTTATAAACTCTGTGGGTAGAGGGCACCAAGAATGAGGCTGCATGACACTTCTTTGGTCCTTGTGGGTTTAGGGCAGAATGCCAGACTGTTGTGGAGAACTGACTCCACGGGTGTTCAGTCAATTTCAGACCGTATTTTAAAATGGGAGAAAAATGCTGTGTATATGAGGGTTTTTTCACCAGTATGATGAACACTGTGTCTGACTCATCCTTCATATGTGAGAACTAAGCAAGCTAAGAAGAAATGACCCTCAGGGCAGGAATTTCTATCTCATCTTTCTTTTAAGGGAAGGAATTTCCAAGGACTAGCCCCAAACACTACTAGTTTGTTGTCTGACCCCACCAGGTGTTTGCAATCTGCAATTTTAGAAGTCAGACATATCTAGCTGGATGCCTTTACAATAGCTTTCAAAGCAAGAGACCAACTGTTCTTGTAGGACCAGACTGATGCCCGGGTCCCGCAGTGCTGGATGTTCTCTGGCCGGCTACCAAAGTGTCTGTAATGTGAAGGCTGGGAAAGCATCAGGTTGTTTTATCAGTGCCCTAGGCTGCCCTAGCAGAGGCAGCAGGAGCTTTGTGGAGCCTTGTGGGAACGAGAGGTGAGTAATCACAGCTGCAATTCATTTGAAAGAGACAAATGAGCTCCCCTGCAGAAAGCTGGGACACTTCTGTTGAGAGGGCTGGTTGGTTGGGGTTTTGTTTTGTGGGAGAAAGGTTACTTCTAGGTTCACGTGGAGGAATTGATTGGGAAAGCCTTCCTCGAAGGGTGGACATTTTCATCACACTCGTAGAGTGACTTCCCTGGGACATAAAGGAAGTCAGTGTTAAAGCCAGGAACTGACCGAACAGACCTCCTAACTGATGGCTTCAGTGCGGTGCTTCAGCCACGAGGCTGTCCTTCCTCTGTTTCTGCTGACCCTTCATTGTGCGCTATTTTGGCGAGGCTGGGAGTTCACCCTTCCTCACCCCCCTGTATAACAGCAGCTTTTCAGAGAGGACCCACACAGAGGAAACCTTTTCTTCCTCCGGCGATGAGAAGAGCCGATCAGCAGCCGCACAGGAGCAGGAGGGTCTGGCGCTCACACGGCACTCAGAGCCCCCAGGGGCATCGGCAGAGGTGGCCGTAGCCCTGAGCTCTGGAGGGCGCGCTGCCAGCAACCCGCCAGTCAGTGAATTAAGGCAAAACGCTTTAAAAGGAAGCCAGGACTTGCCGAAAGGAGCTCACGCGTGGTTATTTACTGTTTCCCGGGACAGCGGTACGGGGGGGCAGCCCGCGGGCCATGGCGCCCCTCCCCCGCTCCGCCGGAAACGCCCCCCGCGCGCCACCGGCACGGAAGTGGGCGCGCGGGGGACCGCGAGGGGCGGCGCATGCGCAAGAGGCGGCGCGGGGCCGCGCCCCGCCCCCGCCGCGGTGGGGGTCTGGCGCGCGCTCCGTGCGCGCGGCGCGAGGCCGGGCCCGGGCGGCGGGGCAGAGCCCGGGGGGCGGGGGGAGCGCGCGGGGCGGGCGGGGGGTGAGGGACGGACGGACGGACGGACGGACGGACGGACGGACGGACGGACGGACGGAGGGGTGGGTGGGTGAGAGGATGTGAAGATGGCGGAGCTACAGATGCTGCTGGAGGAGGAGATCCCGGGGGGGCGCCGGGCCCTGTTCGACAGCTACACGAACCTGGAGCGGGTGGCCGAGTACTGCGAGACCAACTACATCCAGGTGCGTGCGGGCCGGGGCCGCGCGGGCCGGGCAGGGGCGCGCCCTCACGGCCGCTGCCCGCCGGGCTGCCCCGCTCGCCGGGCCCGCGGTGGCGGGAGGGCGGCGGGAGGGCAGCGCCGGCTGCTGCAGCCTGGGGCGGGGGGGGGAAAGCGGCTTCACCTCCAGCGTGAGCTCCCCCGGCGTGACGACGCGCTTAAATATGTAATTGATTCCTAAATTGAATTCCTTGTACTTTGTGAGTGAATGTTTATTGTAGATCGTGTCTCTATCGCCTCTTTTCGTTCCCTCCGCACGTTCTGGTCTCCTTTGCTGCTGGCTCTGAGGTGATGTGATAAACCGAGAGCACAGCTGACTCCTACAAATATAGTGTTGGTGCTTGTTAATTTAGTGCAGAATGACATATGCTTTAGTAGGGTTATGTCTGTCCGTTTGTGTTTCCCTTCCCGAGCAGGACTGTGGAATTTCATAGGAAGGGCAGCTACCAAGTAGTAGGTGCAGGATAAAAGCATGATGTAGTAGAGCTAGTACAGAATTAGGGGGAAAGATCAAATGCAAGTTGCTACGGCATAGTGTGGTTTTTGCGGTGACTGCTCTAAAGCCAGGCTGGTGTTAAGACTTTCCTTTTTTCTTTCTAGTGGAAGGAAAGGCAAAATATTGTCGGTTTACTTTGATAGTGGTAGTAGGGCCAAATGAAAACTTTGTCCCCCAGCAAACACAAGAAGACACCCTAAGACGTGTCTGAGTCTGCAGGAGAGAAAGGTGGGGGGGATGACATGGATTTGTGGTGTCAGTGCGGAGAGAATTCCACAGTGTCCCAGAATTGTTTTCAATGCAGTCCCCGAAGGGCAGAGTGCTTGTGTGCTTCCAGAGGGCAGCTAGTGATGAGATCTGTGGTGAGACTGTTCTGTCAGTGAAAATGGGAGAGACTATTTAATCAGAGGCAGGGAATACTTAAAATGTTCCTGTAAAAAAGCTCTCACTATTTCTTTTGAATTGCTGAATGACCAGCTGTCCTTTAGAGAGAAGACTTTGCTTATTTTGAGTCATTTACAAAATAGGTCAATTACAGTAAAATTATGTAGATGTATTTTATTATGTAATAACTTTTCCGATGTTGAATTGATGTGACTTAGGGTTTTTAAGAGATGTGTCGAAATATTTTCTTATAGTTATAACCTGACATACATGTGTTTAAATTTCTGCTTCTTTGAAAATTGATTTTTCTGGAATATGGGAGAGGAGTATTGGAAGGCAGAACCAGATAGAAAGAACTGCATGTAGGTTTTTTTTTCCTTTGCCTTTTTTTATTTGTATTCTTTGTACAAACCAAAGTTTGCAAAATCTCTATGGAACAGCTCCACTTTTAATATCTTAGTGAAAACTGCAGAAGAGGACTCCATGCTGTTTTGTGCAAATAGAGAATGAAAAAAAGATGGTTATTGCCCCAGACAGCACACAGTCCATAAGGACAGTCTGGGATCACAGGAGATGGATACAGACAGATGGTGAATAAAGGAAAAGAGTGAGGCACTCTTGGTCAGCCTGATGGATTCTGACCACCACATATCCTGACTGTTGGCAGTTTATCAAGCATCATGACAACACGGAGCTTTAAGGGGGAGGTGAGAATTAAAGAATTAAATTGTGTTGTGAGCATTGACTGTGAGCTGCAGTATGGGTCACAGCATGAACATGCTTAAATTTTTAAACAAGTGGGGAATGGAGGACATCAGCCAGGCAATAGGCTCCGGCTTTAGGAATGCTCTGAGACATCACAGAGTGGGTTTGTTGTGGAGAAGAGGTTCAGTGTGAGGGGATTCTGGATTTAGTGATGCGAGTGTCCTAGTAACAAATCTGTCAGCAAGCCCGTCCCACCTTCACAGTGCCAGAGCTACGTAAACTGCTGCACCAGATCTCTATAAAAAGCAATTTTTTTCTTTTCTACAGGAGGGGAATAGATTAATGGGGAAGAACTGTTGGTTAATTGGATATTTGTGGTTTTGCTTCTAATAGTATTTATTATTCTAAAGTTATGTCCAAAAAAAGTCCAAATTATGTTCAAAATAGTAGCCTTAAATTTTGTGGGGAAGATGGGTTTGTAACTGCTCGGAAATGCATGGAAGAATAATTGTCCAGAAAGTCATGTAATGAAGATGAACTAATTCTACTGTAATCCTGTAGTATTTCACTGCTGACAGAAGATTTGTTGTGGATAATCTTGAGATCTAGGGGAGGCTCAGAATGTGACTGAGACCTGAAGTTTATGTGCAGGATGGTAGGTGCTGTAGTGATGGGGCCTGTATTATATATTTCAGTAGACAAGCCGCTCCCTTTCTGTGCTGCTTGCTGCTTTGAAGTTGTATTGTCCAGTACAAAAACTGTTTCAAGAGCCAGTGAGGCATAGGCCAGTGTAACAGAATTTGAAGTTCAGTGCTACAGTGAATGTGTTTTTTCTCTTCCCCCCCACCCAGCAACATAATTGCAGCTTCAAAATAATTAAACATGTAATCTCATACATGAGGAAATTGCTAGCTCATAGTAGAGCTGTGGCAATTGTAACTCATTTGACTTCTGCTTATGAAATGAAAAATCAGTTCTTAAAAATTTTGTCAGTGTTTATCCAAATTATGATTGATATGTAGCTCAATTACTTTAGCAACAGGGAATGTTACATTAAATGTTATCCTTCCCTTGAGTCTGTGATATGGTGGTGTATCAGAGCACAATAGCTTTAAGTGTTGTGGAAAACTATAGGAAATACAGCAAATATATAATAAAAGGACCTGCAGCAGTGAAAGACAAAAGACTGCTGTTTGGGGGGGAAAAAGTTTTTTCATGTCAAAACCATCTTATTCTTCTAATAACTTGGAGAAATCATACAGTTGTTTTTATGTCGTGCTGCTTCTTAAAGAGAAGGGGAAGACAAGCTTTTTTATTTAGGAGGGTGTTTGTGTGGTATCAGACACGATGTCAATCATGGGTTAAATTTTACATGGTCTGTTCAGTGCTTTATGTACTAGTGCTGTGTCTTCTGTTACCAAGTTCAGTCTCAGTCTAAACAGGCAACAGAGTAATTCTATCAAACTTGATTATTTGATGTACTTGATATTTGCAGTCTACATTGATTTATCTGGTCTTTCATAAAGAGCAGATAATAGTTGGACAGTGTGCTGTGTCTACAAAACTTTCATATTCCTGCTTAATTTTGTTCAGGAGTATCATAAAGAAAATTTCTACTTACGATAGTATAAGTAACAAGAGCATACAATTACGTGATTTGCACGTCTTGTTACTGAAATAGTGACATAAATTCCAACACTGGCTTGCCCTGTTAAGTTTCTTTGAGTTTGTCCCATGTAAGTCTATTCTGGAATAATCTTTTGTTTGTTTCTCAGTATCATTTGCTCTTTTTAAAAATCAGCTCTTCATTTTGTGCAGTGCATGGAGCTTTCTAGAGTAACAGAATGCTTGTGTCTGTAACTCTTTGCTGAAAGAGTCAGAAAAAATTACCAGGTGAAGGCATTTCAGCCTCTAAGTGTCTGGTGGGCAGAGATTTGAGGTGGGGGGAGGTCCCACCACCACAGCACGCAGAACTGAGTGAAAAGCCAAGCTGCCGTCCCCTGCCCAGCCTTCAGAAGGAACCTCTGATTTCTCTGATCCATCTGTGTTGGCTGGATTCTTCTAAAAGGTTCTGTATTGTTTTTTAGTTATTCAAGATTATTATGCTTTACTTGTCAGCTCTGGAGACTGAAAAGGAAGAGGGAGCTTCTGATTTTCCTCCCTTTGTATTCTTCATGTTGCCATGACTGTTTGCATTTTATATACAGAAACACTCTTACTGGTGTTAGTGAGGGGAAGGGTAGAAGGTAGATTTTTATTCTTGTTCTTAGTAATCCATCCTGCTGATTACTGGAAATAACCTGCTTTCATTCCTGCAGATAGCTTTGTTTAACTAGACATAAGGGTGAAAACTACTTGTTTCTCAGTAAATTTTACTGCAGTCCATAGATCAATGAGTTTCATAGTTGTTTTCCACATATCTATTAATTTTACTTAGATCTCATAAGAAAAAACCAAGTGGCTATAGATTTGGAAGCATCTTCAGTAGACTGAACAAGAGAATAAGGCATCTGTTACTGTATTAGTTTTAAATTACAGGAATGATGGTCTTTACAAATAGCAACTTAGTGGTTACAGCTTTACTAATGGGAAATTTCCATGGAGTTGCTTGTGATGACTGGTACCAGTATATAACTTGTATATTTATACAGGGAATTGCAGGCATTATGGTTTATAAGCAAGTTCAAGAATGATCTCTTCTCTTTACTGAAGAGAAGAGACCTTTACTGTATCACCTTAACAAAGGTGACTGAGATTTGTAAAATGTATTTAATTATCAGAAGTGTGAGTATGAGAGGAAAGTTGTTTTCACTTTTTCTGTTCCTTAAGATTGTTTATTTTATAATCCAACTTCAGTGAAGGGGTGATTAATCTTAGCAGTGATTGAACACTTGTTCTGCAGGCATGAAAGTGGATATTGATTAGCTCCAGTGAATATTAGTCCAGAAGTTCAGGAAGATGCTAACAAGTTGAAACTCTAAAAAACCTATGAAGCTAGTAAAACAATAGTAATGAGTACATGGGCAATATGCTATAGTGTCTTACTCCTAAGTGCAATGAATTATTACATGGATATATCTTGTCCATCAGCCTATGATAGGACTTCATTAAAACCACGTGATTTTAAGTTTGAAGTATGCAGTGGTGGATTAAGCTTCAAGGTCAGCCAGGTGCCCACCAAACTGTTGTCTTACTCTCAGTCATCAGCTGAACAACAGAAGAAAGTAAGAAAAAAAACAGTTCATGGGTTGAGTTAAGGACAAGGAGGTCGCTCACAAATTAGTGTCATGGGCAAACCAAACTCAGCTTGGGGAGTATTAATTTAATTTACTCCCAATTAAAAATCGAGTAGGACAGTGAGAAACAAAATCAAAACTAAACCCACCTTCCCCCTTCTCCCTGGGTTCAATTTCACTCCTTCATTTCTAACCCTTGTACTTCCTCCCTCTGGAGTGGTGCAGGGGAACAGGGAATGGGGGATGCTTTAGTTCATTCATATCACTTTGTCTCTGCTGCTCTTTCCTCCTCAGTGTCTTGCCCCTGCTCCAATGTGGCCTGGCTCCGGTGGGATACAGTCCTTCACAGAGTGCTCCAAAACACAAATACAAGGTCCTTCCCCTGGGCTGCAGTTCTTCAAGAATGCCTCCAGCATGGGTTCTGCCCAAAAGGATACAGTCCTGCAGGAACAGGCTGCTCTTGTGTGTGTGCTGCACAGGCCACAGCTCTGCCAAAAGCCTGCTCCTGCATGGACTTCTCTCCACAGGCTGCAGCTCCTGCCGGAAGCTTGTTCTGTGGGCTCTGCCAGGCTGCAGCTTCTTTCAGAGCATATCCACCTGCCCGGGCATGGGGTTCTCCATGGGTTGCAGGGGGGTCTCCAGTGCCTGGCAACACCTTCTCCCCTTCTTCCTTCTCTGACCTTGCTGTCTGCAGGGTTGCTTCTCTCACATATTTCCCACTCCTCTCACAGCTGCTTCACAGCATTTTTTATCCTTTGGTAGATACCTTATCACAGAGGTGCCACCAGCATCGCTGACTGGCTTTTGCTTGGTGGGGCTCTTTTGGAGCTGGCTTAGAACTGGCTCTGTCTGACGTGGGGGCAGCTCCTAATCTTGTCTCTCAGAGGCCACTCCTGCAGCCACCTGGCTACTGCTAAAGTGGCTTGTTAGGTTTGGGAAATTTAGTGAGGATAATCTAGAGCATGTTTCCTTTAAGTGAGTCAGTGAAACTGGCAGAGTTGGTGAAGGATTTATCACTCAACCAATCTAACTTTCCATTTTCATCAGCTGTGCTGTGTTTTGCCAGGAAAGCTAATTTAATGCATTTAATAGTGCCACAAGTTCAACCCGGAGTTGAGGAAAAGCAGGGTTGATCCTCTACTGAGTGGATATGGAAATAGCATAAGCCATTTTGTTAGTGGTGATTGGAGTATTTGTAGGTATGAAAAAAAATTGTAAATATGCAAGTTGCTAATATAAAATAAATGTTGTAACACTAAATGTTGGTTACAAGTGGCATTCTAGTTGTTCCCTTCTGTAGTTTATTTCCAGACTGTGGTTATTGAATTATATTGACCAACAATTTTAATTCAGAGTAGCAAGCATCTGCATCCTACATTTAATCAGCTCTCTGAAATTTATTGTCCATTGCTTGTGTTTTACTTGAGTTTACAGTTATTAATCTTTGTGGCTTAGTGCTAAGGCAGAAAGTGGTGCCTATGTAAGGCAAGAGCTTCTTCAGTCAGTGCTTTAAGCAAGTGAAATCTTACTCTGTAGTGTTCAGCAGAATATTTTCTTGATGAAAACATTGATTTAAATACCATGTTTGCAGCAAATTTATTCAGTAGAGTCTATGTCTAGAGGCTGATGGCCCTTTATTTTTTAAATTTTGTTTCAAATTCTGTGTTTTCACACTTAATTGCACACCTGAAATTGACCTCTTGCTTAAATAAGTTTGTAAATTTGGTGGATATCCCTACGAGGTGCTTCAGTCATTGGGCTGCTTTGTGAAGCAAAACTCCGTGTCAGTAGATGAAACATCATCACAGTACACTAAATTTAGGAGCATTTCCTCTTCTCAGGGCTCTCATTGGTTAGGTTGGCAATTCTTTCTTGAAGTGAGTGAATTAATATGTTCTTGCAAGTGACTTGTGTCTATTTCAGTGAGAAATCTTAATTTTCTGTTTCTCAGGTGCAATGAATAAGTTGCTCTGTCAAATTTGAAGTTATATGCTCTGAATTATAGACTCTATATATGCTATTCCATTTTCCTGTAGCTTATTTCCCAGTAGATGTCATTTTAGTATCTATTCTTAATGGTATTTCAGTTTGAATAATAATAAGTGCTTGCCTTATTGGCTTAGTGTTACCATAATGAAGTTGTTTTATGCTCAGTGAAATGCAGGGTGAGGAACAAATATTACTTGGTGTGGGGTTTTAGTAGCCTGTGTGTAGTGGTTATAACACATAGCCAAAGCTAGTTCTGTGCCAGCTCATAAATTTAGTATTTTTTTCTTAAAAACTCCTCTAAGTAAACGCAATGTTTATATTAGGGTATTTTATAACTTTGTTGTGGATTTCCTGCTGACATGAGCAGCGCTGTTGCTTTGCTCCGGGATGGTGGGAGTGTGAAGTGAGGGAGGAGGAGGGAATGACTGAGGCAGTGAGCTGTTAGATGGACAATTTTAAGGTAAGTGAGAAGTTCATCAAGATACCAGGTATCAAGCCCAGTTATTTCGAGCTTTTGTGCAGCAGCAGTGCTGCTCTTTGGGCCTGAAGGCCTCTAGTGAAAATGTCAGGTGTTGTTTCTGTGGCCCCCAGTGAAAACTGTGAGCAGTGGGGCTGACACTTATTAAGCATGCAAGGGTCAGGACAGAACCTGTAGGTAATACGGGACTTTCGAAAGCAGAATCAGTGCTTGTCTTTTTGTAGAGTCTGTCTCATAAAACAGTCAAAGTCTCTTCTTGATACTGCTGGTTTTGCCAGACAGGAATATACAAACTTAGCTGAAATAGTGGTTTTGAGTCTGATCTCTGTTCAAACAAAAACTTGTAGTGTGTCTAACAAACAAAATATACAAAGCCAGTTATTACTGAATAGTGTAGTATAAATTCAAAGCACACTGATTTGTCTTGATTTGCTTTAATAGTAACCATTAAATAGTATGTGTTCACTCAATATACAGTGCAGGTTCTCAATTATCTTTAGGTGTATCCTTTTAGACTGTAAGTTTGAGCAATGCTGGGCATTGCAGCATTTGCAATTCACTCTCAATTTTTTAACTAGGTGCTGACTTTGTAAGTTGCCTTGAGAAGTGGAGCTTGTTCATAGCTTTCTGTGTGAGGCAGAGCATTTGCTGCAGGGTGTGGAAGTTTGTTGTCTACCTACTTTTAATTGGATAAAAACCACAGGTCCCACAACTTGTGGGAAATGTAAAAATGTTAAATATTCCAAATTAAATGACTCTTTTGAATCAGCTAACATACATTTGGGTCTGTGGAGGGACATGCCAAAAATATTTAGCCAAAGGGAGATTAAAAAAATTGTATAGATACTAAAGATACCATACCCTGCCATTATGGAAAGTTTACAGTAAATTTCACTATTTATAAATATTAGAGAAAAGAGAAATAGTAAAAACAAAAGCCAGCCTCTTATCCCCTACACTGCTAACAGCAGAAGAAGAGGCTGAGGTGGATGACAGGCTTCAGAGACACTGAAAAATGCCAATATGAGCAGATGCTCAAAAAAGGGGTGGTTATTTTTGACAGAGAAATAATGAATTATAGGATTATTCAAATAATGTTTTGAAAAGTATGAACTATGTACACTGGTTTCCCATTTTTCTTGGGTAAAGTATAGGGATACTAAATTAAGTTTGAGAGGTAATACTACTTAATCTGTGGAATTATTGCTATGAGCTAAGGCTCAGGATTTAATGGTATTCTAGAAAGGCTAGACATTTTAAATAAATAATGAGGATATAAGCAGTTCTATCTTTTCCTTTCATATGCTTTTGCCTTGCATTTATTCCATGATTGAGTTTTATGTCTATTATATGAAGTATTTTGCACTGTCCACTGTAATTCATTTCACTGGATTATTGGGGATATTGCTTCTATTTAATGCTGTATTTTCTGTATCCTGAATACAATAGATCCTGGATCCTTTGAAATGCTTTTTGCACAAATTGGTGTTGGATTTGCCTTCCAAGGAGAGGGAATTAATGTGTTGAGTTACTCATGTCAATTTAATAAGATCTAGATAAATTTCATTTGTGGGAAAGAGAGCTGAAGCTTTTTATGTGATGGAGTATATATGTGTGTGTGCTGAAATGGTGATAGTAAAATTAATGGGATTTTTCCACCATGACTAATAACTAGTGAACTGGGAGTGAAAGGAGTTGTAGAGAAGAATGAAACTGTGACATTACATTTATTTGTTACTTTTGATAAATCAGTCTGGGGTGTTCTCTGATACACTTCTCAGTTTTCTCACTTTATTCATCTGTTAGTGATCTCAGAAATTAGCTTCAGAGATTAGGCCTATTTGTGTTCGTGTCCTTAGAGATGTGATGCCCATGAAGAGACTCTGTCTCAGAAGGGGAGAATGATTGAGCGTGCAGAATCTCTGGATCAAAGAGTAGCATGCAATCAGCCTAAATCGGTGAGGATGTTGGTTTTGTAGCATTTCTGTCACATTATGAGTGCACTGCCATAGCAGTCCATTCCTGAGAAAGAGGTAATTCTTTGACTCTATGTGCGTCTGTATAAATTAATCAGTTTGGATAACAGAAGGTAGAAAGTTATCAGTAGACTCTGAATTGCTATTATATTTGTCTGGGGGTGATGATAATAAAATCATCTCCAAATTGAGGCTGCTTCTATAACCACTTGATGGAATGAGTTAATAGAACTATTGTAAATCATTCCTATTTTATTATCTGCTTAAAATGTAAATTTTGTATTTTCTAAATATGGAGGCAGTCTTTACATTTATTGGAGTCAGTAATTCAGTATGTACTACAAATACAGTAGGGGAAATTCAGTTTTGATGACTGGAGCAAGAGGGAGGGGTAAGCCTCTAATTTTTGTTTTTCTTGTTTGTATACTCATCTGTACACCAAATGCAGATCCCTGGAAACAGAACTTTTTACTGTGATGAGCCTGTTAAAAGTGTTTGTAGCATTTTACGACCCTTCATTTAAGTAAGGATTATAAGAGCCTGTCTTGCATAATGAATTGTCTCATTTGATCAATAGTTGGTTAGTTAATACAGAGGTATAATTTACTTAACCATTTATACATATATAAAAGATTTTTTTCATTAAAGAACAAGTGGGGAATACAGTGCCAATAATCCACTTCTCCTCTGGAAAGGCTGTGCTTAAAAGTACTACAAAGAGAAGAGGATTTTGTCTTGTTTTCTTAGGATGAACAAATGTTAATATTTTCTGTGTGTTTGTGTGTTTTACTTTCCCTGAAATTTTCTTATATTTTTTATACTTGTAGCTTTTGTTGAGGACACAGTGAAGAATTAGAGATTTATTTGTCACTGGTGAAGGTTCAAAGTATTGAATTTTGTTACATTTAGCTTCTTTTCTAAACAGCATGCTCAACTTTGTAATAGTCAAGATGTAATCTTAAATTGAATTTTCTGTGTGACACAGTATCTTTAAAATTAAAAACATACTTAAGGAAATTCCTTCTGTTCTGTTTTAAATTAATTATACAAGAAACCCCTAAACCAAGCAACATTTTCTTCCATTTTCTGTGCTGCTCTTGAGGCTGTGTAATGATATGGGCAGCAAGAGGAGTTTTTGTGGAGCTGGCTTTTTCCATAAACAGTGTGATGTGTTTTATCATTTGAGGAAGAAAGCTGTTTTAAAGTACCAGTTTTAGATCTGAAGTTTGGTTTGGGGGTCTTCTGCAGTTACTATATGAATATGACTTCAATTCCCCTTCTCGCAAAGGAGCCCAAAATGCTTTTCTTGTTTTTTTTAAAGGAGTGAAATGATAGTCATCTTGTGGTGAATTGATTTGACCTTAATTTTCAGGTGTCTTGGCATTACCACATAGCAAATGCTGTACTCAGTGAAACTCCCAAGGCAGCTCTGAAAGGCCAAAATTTTGAAAACGGTTTTTGCTATTCATTTTGTATTGGAGATGGAAATGTTAAGCTGTGCAGATTGAATTGCAAAGATTAGTGAGAGTTTTGTTTTTTGTTTGAAAATATTGTATTCATTTCTCAAACTGCATTTTTTTTGTGTGTGTGCTAAACAGGTAAGTGCCTCTGCACAGACCAAATCCCAACTTGAGCAGGCAGCTTCTTATACCTAATTCTGTTGGTTTTAAGTAACACAGCTCTTATATGATGTCATCTCTAGATGTCATACTTTACAAATTCAGGGTAAGTACAGCTTTTGTGTACAAGCAGTGGAAGGAGTTTATTTTGGTCTGGATTCTATATGCCCTTAGGGCTCTGAATAGTCCTTCAAGAATTGTTTGCAGGTGTTTCTTTGACTAATTGTAGGAGGAATATGAGTGGTATTTCCTGAGTTTTGGGGACAAACTGTTCAGTAAAATGACTGGAAGATGGTGAGTGATACAAAAACAGCCAATTGCCTGTGTCTAGGAAGGTGGAGAATTAGAGGTTCTACAGTTGGGGGATCCTTCTTAAAAAAGGAGACAATTGCTTGTCTGAAAAGGAGTTTGAAAATTTGTACTTTGTCTGTGCCTCTTTGTCTTAAAACCTGTGATTCATATTGTGAAACTTTCCAGGATAGTTGTGTTTATTGTCATTGCTAGATGGATAGAGGGGTGATGGTATTACTTAGGCAGGCCTTCTCAAATGAAAGGGTCATTCATGCAGCACTTTTAATTCATGAAGGTGTAGAGAAAACTGTTTTATCAGATGGTAGTAGAACTTGCTGAATATGTAGTTGTAACAACTTAAGACAACTTGAAAATGAAATCACATTAAAAAGAAAAATGCAAGGCCAGAGAACCTTTTATGACATAGAAATGTTCTTATTTTTGTCATTTCACTTCTCTGATGTTTCTGTCTTTGTGACAACAAATTGCTCAAAATTGTCAGAACAGTAGCATTAAATTCTGGTGAATAAGTGAAGGTTGAGACTCACTCTGTGTCATAATTACAGTGAAAGTAAACACAGTCATGGGGATTCTTCATATCCTGTATTGGAGTGTAAAACTGCTGTGAGAGGAGTCTTGTGTTCTTTCATAATTCTGCGATGTCACTTGCGATTTTCGTGGTGTAGGCTTTCATTTCTGCAGTTTTGATGTAGCACTGCTGTTACCTGAGTGATGAGAGCAGCTGCTCTGTTGCAGTGCAGTGCTGTGGCTGTGCTTGCAAGCCGAGGGCAGGCTGGCAGTGCAGGGGGAGTGGGCTGCCTGCAACGCTGCCTGTAACATGTGCAGCCTTTGGGATATGTTCTGTGCTGGAGAGCTCTTGCCATTGGGAGAGTTTCCAGCATGTGGAGAGCTGTCTGGTACTGCTGCTGTAGTTGGACATGATGAAATTTGGCCTATGTGGGGAGCAGCATGATAATTCTTAACTGCAGGATTAAAATGACTCTTTCCTGAAATATCACCAAATTTAGATTGTATAGCAGGAAGGAAGTGTTTCCCCTATTTGAGACAACCAAAGTCTGTATATGACTTTTCTTTGAAAATTATTTGAAAAAATCGACTTTTTAGACTGTTGCATTTGTAAAAGTTCATTATAAGCAATTTTGTTAGGTGAGGAAAATAATGGATGAAAATTCTGCTCTTAAGTTTTCCTGGGCTACTCTGGATGTGGCTGTTGTAGGTGAAAAATAGCAGTACATTTTTATCTTCTGCTGAGATGTCTGTGACAGATGGTGTCTTCTCTGTCCAATATGAATGCCTCCTAATCTATAAATATTGAAAATACAGAAAAAAAATCTAGAAATATGGAAAGAAAAAGGTATTTAATTGCTCTTAAAAAATGCATCCTGATTGATATAGGATTCTCTAAGAGATATTTATAAAGATCTTGGGCAGAACAGCACCAGCAAGTGCTGAAGTCAGTATCTGAACAAATCTAAAACGGCCTGGTGAAAATCTGGCTCACATTAGGCAAACAGGGAAAAGAGAAGTTATTGTTTCACCTGTTCTGGTAGAATGAGATAGTGCTTGCAGATGCTTTTGTGGTTAAAAAAGTGCTTTAGTGGAAGCTGAGGTCTGGAACATCATTAATATGTGTGCAGAGGTGGGCAGCTGTTAATTTTGGAGCATTGCAGATGCTTTGAGAGTCTTTGTCTGATTCATTCATCTGTCCTTTTCTGAAGCTTTTATGGCAACCACATTTCTCAGGACAAACTTTGTAGAATGTCTTGTGCCATTGTATGTGGTACTTATTTTTCATTTTAGAATTGCTTCCATGTTTACAGAGCTCTGTCTGCTGTTGGATCCCGAATAACTTGATAGATTTTTTTTTAAAGTGTTCTGATAGAACCATGTCCTTAGTTTCTCCTCTACAAGGTCCTGCACAGAGAGTTTCTCCTGGATGTTGACTGGGATATTTCTGAAGTTCTGTTTTTGAAAAAGTCCTCACATGTAATTTTGTGTGTTTTTCACATGAGTTATAGTTAGGTGTTGTTTTCAGCTGACATGTAAATGTTAGAACAAAGGAACTCAAACATTTTAGAAATAGAAACTCTTGTTTGGTACTGCAGTCATTCTCATGGGGTTTGTTGCGTTCATTTAAGTTTATTAAATGCTTTTGATTCAAAGAATGTATTTGGTGCATAATCTACTTTCTTTGTGTGAAAGAGTAAGAAAAACCTTGATGAGTTTACAGAGCTTCTGCCAAGGGGTCCAGTTCCATTATTTTGGCTATTAGGTAATGCCAGTGCTTTGTTTTAGGACAGTAGTCATAAGCACTGACTGTACGAAATTCTGATACTGTTCTGAAGGAAATTTCAAAAAAATATGGTCTCTTCAAGCTCATCCTGATTGATGTTCTGAATGATGGGTCTTTGTAGTTCAGCAAGAAGACCCTTATTCCTGGTAGCTAATGTGTTTCAAGTCCTGGGTTTTCTTTACCAGCCAGAAAACTCTCCATATTGTTGGAGAGAAATTCTGAAATAGCTCAGTGACCTGCATCATGATCACTTTGTTTCAAGTCTGGGGAATGTTAGAGCTATTGTATGTGGAAAAAAAAACTTTGCCAAGGTTGGATTTGGTTATCAAGCATATTAGTTTTTATACCTCAGTGTGATACTTTTTAATTCTTAAAAGAGTAAAACTTGGTAATTTTCAGAAAGAAGCAGTATTTAAATTGTGTGGAGATTACTGTGTTACAGTTGCAGTGTAGTTGATATGAAAAATCAAATACACATCATTTTATGCATGTAAAATGGTCTTACGTTGCTTTTAAAAACTAAGTTACCACTTGGATGAAACGGTCTCTCTTTGGGTAAGAAGTACTGCTCTTAATGTGAATGTAGGTCATGCTTAGAAAATGTGTATGTAAAATAGAGATCTTGCTGGAAATAATTACAGAACACTTGATGCTGTGCTGTTAAGTTGCATGCTGCAGGTTGAATATAGCAACTTGGCTTGCTGTTCTTGAGCTACATAGCAATTGACAGAAGGTTTACTTATAATTTCAAAGTAAATGGGCCAAAACTGCTTGTTAAACTGGGAAAAAGAATAATTGCTAGTTACAATGCCTGCAGAAAAGGGTTTTTTCTGCTTATTTTCTGAGATTCTTAAATTGTAGCAGCATACCAAAGTTTGAGTCTAGTTGAAATGAAAAACCTCCTGTAACCTTATGATTTCTTATTCGTTGACAACTCTCTTACAAACATGAACGCAAAGTGTTCTGAAAAATCTTTATTTCTAGCAGTTTACCCTTGGGAATTAGATTGGGACTCCTCACTTAAGGAGATGACTTTTATATTTCTAAAATGTTCTCTAATAAGTGCTGAACAGAGATCTGGGGTTGACTGTCTCTGCATAAGAGGCCAGAATCCCATTCTCACTCTGCCAGTATTGTGTTTTGTCCAGTGCTATGGTAACAGGAGAAAAAGGTTGTAAAAACATTCTTTGCCAGAAAAATGAGCAGATGCTTCTCTCAGGTCATATAGGGAACAAATCTACTTAATAAGAAGACACTGGTTTTGATTTTCACATTTCAGAGTGAACTTTCACTAACTTTCTTTCACTTTTTAAAATCATGATAGTTCATTTAGGTAATCTCCATCCTGGGTTCAGTTATGACTGGGTATCATTGAGTGTTACCACCACCTTCAGCACGTGGACTGTACAACAGAGGGCGGCTTTCAGCAAGATGAGCATGGATATCAAGAACAAATCAACCTGTCGTTGCTTGCTTCTGCCCTCTTTCTGGCAAGCCTTTACAGTGACAGCAAGGAAAAAGGCCTTTTGAGTTGTGCGGACTGTTGGGATTTTTCAGAGTCAGACCAGAATATGTTGGTGTCTGGTCACATAACGGGGTGCAAACGCTCATTTGTGGTGATGGGACTCTGGCACGTGTGTAGCGTTGCAGGGGTCAGAGACTTGGGCCTTTAAGTAGCTCTGCAGTAGGCAAGGGCAGCTGTCCTGTTTGTTCTAATGTAAAAAAGAAAGAGGGACAGACTGGGCAACCTTTCATGGAGGAATGAGGGAAACCCCTTCTGATTCTTTGGTTCTGTGCTATAGAGTGATCAACTGCTGCTGCAGCTCCCCCAGGCTCTGCTAATTTGAGCATAAATCTCTAGGTTTTGAGGTATGCTTCCAACGGTTCTTTTGCCTCCTAGAGGAATATTGTATATTACAGCTGTTGTGTGAACATTTCTTATTTTGATCTTTAGTTTTTCATATAAAATAAAATATTTTTTGTTTTTTTTCCTCTTCTGTCAGATTGTGGGCACGGATCTGAAGACAGTTCGTTTCTTTCATTATGTCTGAATTGACAGCAGCTTTAAAAAGTGCCAAGTAAGAGTAATTTCAAATTTAGGGCTGGCTGATCAGTGTGAAGGAATCTGTGTAATCCAAGTGTCTTTTTTTCCTAGAAAAGGAAGAGTGACTATGCAAATTCCTGCCCCCAGTTAGTTTAAGCCCTCTATCTATTGTCCTTGAAAGGCATACTCCTGTTACCTGGTTGCTATGCCTCTTTACTTCTCTTCAAGCTTTTTTTAGCCATAGTTACCAAAGGCAGTTAATTTAAAGTATAACTTCTAGTGCGATGAAATTTTGGGGCTCGCTCATGTGAGGAAGTAGAGAAAGTGGATAGCAATTGAAAGACTTGTGTTAGGTTGATGATGTAGGAAGAATTCTGAGGATAACAGGCCTGTATTTGTTGTGGACAGGCAGGAAAGGCTTTCCAGCAGCTTGTGTTCCTTGAGCTACCTCACTCTTTTTGGGTGCCTAAGGAAATGGGAAGGTGCTGCGGAGCTCCGTGTTGCTGTGGTAACTGATGTGGGTGTTATCTCCCCACCTGCCAGCCTCTCTTTTGGGAGCTATTGGCTGAATAGGGTGTATATCTTACCCGGATATGCTGCAGTCACACCCTGGCAATTCCAAGTATCCTGCATCTGACTGCTCACAGGGGTACATCAGGTTCTAAGCTGTGATGGTGGAGGATATGGCTGTGTGTCCTACTTAGCTTTCCTTGCTATGAGCTTGTGATGTCTGACCCTGGACACTTGGAAACAGAATCTGCTTCTGCTGCCCAAGATCACTCTGCCTGTGATTCTAAATCAAAGCTATTAGTTGACCTCAGTCACTGCTTTGTAATGAATTGAATTGAAAATTTATAGTGAAAGGAAAAAACTAGAAAAATTGGGAAATAGCTCAGTTGTTACATAAGCCCATGTGACTAGATAATATTTTTTAAAGCTGAAGTAGACATCCTTTCTTAGAAATGGTAGATTTTGTCAGATTTCAAGAGAGAGAGATAAGTCTGTTCATCTGATATTGATAATGGGGAAAACAATTTGTGCAAGTAGCATTTTTTGTACAGCAGAATGTAATTACTATATGATTATAGTTTTTACTTGAGAAAGCCACTTTGCATATGAAACAATTTTTGCAAATGCTACAACTTGCTTTATTTTTATTAAGTAGGTGTAAAATTAAATTCAAGTTCATCAATGATTTTGACTTGTAAACTCTGTGAAACCTCTGCACACTAAAGCATCCTTGGTGAATGAAGGGTTGTAGAACAGCAGATACATGAGATAATAGAGTTAAGCCTGTGGATTTTTGCTGTTTCTGAGGTTCTTCATTCAGTACATTTTTATTGGCCTAGCCTCTTATGGCCACAAATATGTTGATTTTGTGCTGCTATTAAAGCCAAAATTGCCCTTGTATCTGGAACTCCAACAATAATTATGTTGTTGCAGGAACTAGAAAACAACCCACTTCTCTCAGCTGTGTTATTGCAGAAGAGCTACCAGAGTAAGGTGAAATCTCCACCGGTTTCACAGAACGAGCAGGGAGTCTTAAAAGCACAAGGGAAGTAGGTTTCCTTCACTGCTGCTTCCTCTTGAGCAAGAGTGAAGTCTGATGCTGTGCAGCAGTGATGAATAACTATTAATATAACTACATATTGACTGTATTGTAGATGTAAATGCATTTGGATGCTAGTGTGCTGTTCTTGTGACACAATTTGTGATGCATCATTTTAAACTATGTTACTGATGTGTTGAAGTTTTTTATAACCTTGTCTAGTAGGTATGTGTGAATACATCTTGCCCTATTATTTTTCCATAAACAGGACTTTGGCTCTACTCTCAAGGAACAGGAAACTGCAAGGTCTGATGAGAGCAGGACATTTGTGTGTGAAAGCTGGTCTGCTGTGCTTGTGAATGTATGGAAACAAATACAAAGTTTGATTCTGGTGATGGTTAAGGGAAACAGGTGACAGATTTGCAGTGATGCAGGCAGCATGAAAACAGTGGTGCAAGTGATCAGGTGTCAGGGAAGCTATGCTTGTCCACAGCTCCCATTCGCTTTGTTTTTCTCTTGGGTACTTAGACTGATATTGTTGTCACAAATTTCAAACTAGTGAGCTAGTTTTACCCTCATTGGCGGCCTTGAATGCAGTATGTGTTTTAAAAAGTGGCTTTTCCTTTTAGGAGGTTAGGTTCTGTGTGTATTTCTTTGAAAGGTAGCTTTCCTAGCTGTTAATCAAACCTACATTTTGAGGCTCAGCAGAGAACTGAAAACATCAAATTAATTTATGGCAGTGAAAACAAAAGACTGCAATTTAATGCAAATGACCTTGTAGAGACTGCATCAGATTATTGATACTGAGTTTCAGATAGCTTAAAAATTAGGCACTCACACTTGTAATCAAGAAGTTCTGGTGACATTTAGTGAATCATTACCGTTTTTTAGTAATTTGGAAAAAGAATGACTTGATGTCAAAGGCTTTGCTGGAGTATGAATACTAAGAGTGTATTCTTTAGCTAGCATGCTTGCTATTAGTATGTGGATAAATAAAGATAAATTATAATTTTAAATAATTTATTTAAAATGGGAATAACTTTATTTATATGATATTAATATTAGTGTAATAAGATGAATACAATTAACCTTGCATTTGGAAATTACTTTTGAAAATATCACATTTAGTACTTGCTCTTTCAGTGTTGTTCAAATTATAAAATCTAGTGATAGTTTTGATGCATTCCTAATTCTAAACCCAGTATCTTCTGTAATGATTGTTTGGCCTAAATGCCAATGTTCCTTATACAGCTTTGTTGATTACTGTGTGATGGCTGATCAAAAGATGATGTGTTTTACCAGATGTAGGACATACAGAATTCACAGTGCTGTGAGAATAGTCCTAATCCCATTATCAGTTGTAATGAGAAGAGTTTACTTCAGTAAATTCACATTTAAAGGTGTTTAAATTTTAAATGTGCTTAGTGTGAACAGAAAGTTAATTGCTTTCATGTAGATGTTAAGTAGAACCTTTGGATGCAGTTGTGGAGAAAGCACTTACCTTTCATCTTGACTGATATTGATATGCTGAGTTGGTTTAGGGGCCTGACTAACCTCTGTCTGTGCCTGGATGGTCCACCCACAACTGAAGTATCATTCAGTGCTGATTCTTATACTGAGTCTTGTCACTTCTGAGAGGAGTTCATTAATAAAAAATGAGTTGTGTCATTAGGAGACTTAACATGTGGTGCTCCTTTCTTCACAGATGTGACAGAATTTTCAAGCAGATTACTTTAATTATAGTTACCTGTTCACATAAGGTCATGCTAAAATTATTGTGAAGTAAAAATATTCTATCCCCAAACTCTAGAGCTATCATTTCTACTTATTTGTAGGCCAAATTACCAGTCTCATTAACCTTTTTGCTTTCCCTGTTCATGGTCTCAGTGTATGTTGCTGCTCATGTTTTCTTTTGAATGCAGAATAACAGAAAGCTGTCAGAGAACTTATGAGTGGGTTTGTGGTAGGGTATGTGTGAAGAAGTGTTTTCCATTTGTATGCCAGATGTTGTTTGCTTATGTTGCCTAACATTTGATTAATTCATAATGTTCAGGGTGATGAGCACATGTAAATGGGCAATGACTATGAGCTCTCCTTAATTTTAACAAAGGTGTATACCATTGAGTAGGGTAATCAAGCGATGAAACTAACCTTTTGTCCTCCTAAAATAAGAGCAGAAATAATTAT
This sequence comes from Corvus moneduloides, assembly GCF_009650955.1. Taxonomy (NCBI): domain Eukaryota; kingdom Metazoa; phylum Chordata; class Aves; order Passeriformes; family Corvidae; genus Corvus; species Corvus moneduloides. The sequence goes on along the minus strand of NC_045482.1, from coordinate 14,416,012 downwards.
ATATATATTCATTATATAACCATGAATAAGCAATTGCATAGAGAAAGATATTTGCACATGGAGATGAGCAGTGTAGAGATGATGCTATTACAATTAACAGAAACAAAAAAATTCTACTCCCAACTCTAGATACTGTGCAATTTTGGTTATATTAAAGAACAGGTAGACCGAGTTTCCCTGTTTTTCTGTGTACTAATAGAACACATGGATTGTTCTGCATCTGAAAGGGAAATTTGGGTTTTTCTGGTGCCACAGAGTAAGTGCCTTAGAGCTCTATGGCCCTTAGTTTTTTGCTGAAACTCTGGGAGAGCTCATTTGCTTCTGTTCTAACATGTCAGTGATTGCTTCTGCTTTTTTGTGCCTGTTTCTCCTGTGTGTTACAGACCAGCTCCTTAGGAATTGGAGGGTACATGTTTTTCATCCTGGGAATGAGCAGTTCCGGTAGTCAAAGAGGAGCGAGGGATATTCTTTAGCAAGTATTTAATGAGCCAGTTTGTTAAAACAGAAAACGACTGTATTTTTCACTGACAGTTATGTAAGTTTTTGGCATGATTTTGACTTAATTATTGGACTAATGATGCTCAGTTTTCTTCTCAATCATTTTTTGTAGTTCACGGAAGGACCTCAGAAAGCACTTGGATGGGCTGAGCAAATGCCATCTGTGCAGTTGAATAAAAGTGTGTAAAATACTTAATTATGTATGAGGCTTTCAGTATCTTCAAGGAATTCAGCAACAATTAAAATGAAAAGGATGATATAAGAGCTTAATCTATTTTTCACAGGAAAACTGAAGTGTGCTTTGTCAGTATCACAGTTGGGCACATTTTGTACTGAATAATGCAAGCTTGTTGAACTCTAGCATGCAGCCTTTGTTCTTGAGGCTTCTTGAAGCTGATGCAACCTCAGCAGAAACCTGGGGGGTTTGCTAGCTGGTTGTAAGACAAATGCCAGCTTGGGTTTCTGTTAACAGTAATCAAAAGAAACAACTGTTACATTGATTAAAAGTCACTAATCTTTGGTCTCATTTTCAAACTTTTACTTTTTCATCACATACATTAAATATGAGTTTGTTTCACTGAAGAGTACTGTTTTGAACAATAGCAAGAGATGCTCTGTATGCTGGGGAATTGATTAGTATATTCTGGATATACTTCTTGTGTAGTTAGTCTGGTGTCAAACTCCTCAACCTCAGCTTCCCCTTTGATGTCTAAATTTTACTGCATAAATGCACTGCACATTGAAGAGTTGACTTGAGTATGAATTGAGATTTTTTTCCATTCAGAACTCTCTTTACTCAAAAGATATGAATGACAGTAGCGTCAGGAATGAAAACCCCTATTTTTTCGTCTCCCCCCCCTTTCAATTCAACATTAAGTATTAATCTTGGAAGAATTTTTTATTGTAGTCATGTTGATATTAAAGGCAACAACTTGTATCAATGTTTTGCAATAACAAACAGTTTCTTTCTGAACTTACTGGTCCAGACTTTTGGCTCATCCAATAGAATTTGCATAAGTCTTGTAAGCCCGGCTGCAAAACTTTGAACTGCCAAGTTATGATGACTAGTGGATAAATAACAATTTTTTTTTCTTTTTTTACAACTGTAGCATAAATGAAACCTAGCTACAATAACCAGCTAAACTGCCAGTAACGCTTTCTTCCTTTTAATGCTTCCTTTCACGCACCACTTTCAGACCTGCCTTTATTAGCTCTTTCCAATTCATAAGAAATGTATTTTTCTTTTTTAACATGTTGCTATTTTTGAAGTCTTTCATTCTAATTTGGTAGCATTGGTAGCATTTTGAACATTTGGTAGCATTTCTTCTTTTATCTAGTTTTATCTAGTTGGGTTGATGTTTTGTCAATCTTAATGTAGGGCTCATGTTGCCTCCCATAATTTGTTTCTTTGTAGAATTTCCCCATCCGTTAGTAGCTGCTTTTCCATACAAAATTATTCAAGTTCTTAACAGTGGCATAACAGACTGTATCACTAGGATTTGGCTGATCACTCTTTGGATGGGAGAATGCCTTAAATTCTTGATTTCTTTCTAGCCCTGCATTTTATGCTCTATATGCATGTAAGAATTCCTTTTGCCAATTATATGACCAAATAATTTTGTGATTTTGGATACCTTACTGCCTGTTTTAGTTTCTCATCTGCCCCATACTCTCCATTCCATATTTTTTTCTTCTTTATAATCTGTTTTTTTATTGCTTGTATAAATATAAAAGTTTGTGTTTCCCTAGGCAGGAGAATAAACATTGAGACTTTTAATTCCTAAAGTGAAAGGATATTTTATATAGTCAGCAGCCCCGGCTATTTTTTATTCAAAACTGGTACTGTAATTGTGCAGTGTAAATGGAACTTTCAGAGTGGGAAGAAAAAGTGATGCCTGGGCTCTGCATCCTGGCATGAAAAGTCATCTTTACATTTACTGCAGGTTGAATTCCACATCAGTTCTAATGCTAGCAATTTGGTTTATACAATCGAATAAAAAATGAGACGTATTTTCAGGTGAACATTTTTGATCATTCCTGAGCTGTTAGATTTAGTACCCATTGTGGACTGGCATGTGGAAGTGGAAACTGTTAGTAATTCTTCACTGTCTGAAAGCAAGCACACACTATTGCCTTGTGTATGTAATACATCCCTTTTCTGACTGACTGTGAAGTCTGTGCATTTGTAGCTGACTTGAATGACTTTGATCTTGTGTTATTTAAAAGCCCCAGTTTGCATAGTCACTGTAGTCTATGCTGTAGCTCTCAGACTGGATTCATCCTGTGAAACATTTCCATATAGTTGATAGCTTGTTTTGTTTTCTGGTGGAGACAAAATAACTGTTTCAGTACTGGGTGCTTCTCACAAATGGAAAACACTCTCCAGGGGAGGAGAGCTGGGCAGAGCCAAGGCTACTGCTGTGTCCAGGTGCATGGGGGGGCACCACTTCCTGTTGCAGCAGATGGAGCATCTCCCAGTAGTAGCTGACTCCATCCCCACTCCATATGTGGCTGGCCAGGAGCATCAGATGAGCTCTCTGTGGTGAGTTAAAATGGTGCTCTTACTGCTGAGAGCAGGAGAAAAGGATGCTGCCTTGTGACTCACATGGGCCACCTGACGTGTGCATTATGTGGAGAAAAATGATAAACAGAATAAATGCTAAGCTGTTGCCTGGAAATCCCATAACATGGGCACAGAAGACATGATCTCAGCATTTCTATTTAAGGCTGTGAAGATGATCCAGCTGTGATACTCAAGTATTTTAACATTGTGTGAGAAGTCAAAGCTAGAAGTTTGAGAGGTGGAGACACAGCAGCATTCTTAACACAGTTAATGGAAAAATATTAAGGGAAATGGGGTACACTGCACAGTTTGGGTGAAGAAAAACTGTATGTAGTGGAGGGCTGGAAAAACTGCAGTGATGTTGCAGCACTTGTTCCTTTTCTAGCAAGCTCAACAACTGTGGATAGTTCTTCCCTCTTTGTTCTTGATTGTATCCTTCCTTGTGTTTCTCTGGCTATGCAGTGGTTTGGATGAGGCAAAACTTATAATTTGGTTTATGGATCAGATAATTTTCATTTGGCACTTGCCTCCTGGTCTAATTCGCTACAGCAGATGGAGTGTGCACTTGGTATTGGGGACATCTACTGTCCTCAGTCTCCATAATATGACAGTTGCTCAGATTATAATTCACTGAGTTGATTTGATTTTTCTTTGTGGCATCTACATGATTTTGCTAGGGATAGTGTTTGCAATTTTGCATGGCAGGGAAGATAACAGAAGTGACTGGAGTTTAAAACAACCATTTGTTTCTGAAGATTTTTATAAACTAGGTCAGGTACTCAGTCTGCCATGCAGCCCTACATAGACAGTGCTATCATGATGGAACGGGTATGTTAGGTCTAGGAATGAGAGGATCCCTATGTTGGCAGTGTTGCAGTAGTCTTATTTGTCAAACAGTAGCTCTGATTTCTTAAATTTGTTATCTGTTAAAAAATACAGATCAAACTGATCTAATAGTTGAAAGCATTGCTTTCCTAAGAGTTGTGTGTGAATAGATGTTATGAGCCTGTTTTTTTTTCATAGACACGTATAATTTTATGTGTGTGAGTGCTAAAGATACTTAAAAACTGAAATGGAGAGATACTTAAAAGTTCTATTTCATGGCGTTTAATTTAGGTCCAGGCACTGAAAACACTTGCTACCAGTGCTTGATCATGCTGAACACAATGTTTCTGAGGGATGAAGGGCTTCAAGGACTCTGGTTAATAAGCTGAAGTATCTACAGGAACAAGTCTTTTTGTTATAATGAGCATAGCAGAACATGCTTCTCTTGTTTCCAATATTCTACACAGAAACAATATTCCATAGGTTACTGAAACTATTGTAGGGTGTCTTATCAGTTTGATATTTTTTTTTTCTTTCGCTAGAGAATTTTGGTAGGTATGGATATTGAAATAACTTTCTGTCTGCCTTACATTCTGATAGGAATCATACTGGCTGGTATTTTGGTGTTAGGAAGATCAGAGTGTGAGATCTTAGATGCTGAGGATTATGTTTGAATTTTGTTTACTGGCAACTTGAAACCATTATCTTATTAGCAGAAATCTCTTTATTTACATAGTAACATACTCAGTATCAGTGCGCACAGCAGCATTTGCAAGCAATATAATTTGGTGTCTGTGTGGAGTGTAAATAGGGATCTTGTTACATAGGAGCATATGATAAGACACCATCTCTGGCAATCTACTTATCAAATTAAAAGATGGATTTCATGCTAAACACAACTTATCATTTCAAGTTAAATTTTAACTAACATTTATTGTTACATTTCCACAGGGGAACTTAAGATTTTTCTGTAAGTATTTTAGAGTTTTTCCTATTGCTGTGAATCATTCAAGTTTTCATCTCTTGAAAGCTTTCAGGGTAAACATGATTGTTTTAAAATGCTGTTGCTAATTATTTTTTGTTCTTTTGAGATGGCTTGATAGTAGTAGGCTCAAATAATCATTTTAATTTGGAAAGATTCTTCACAGGAAGAAGGTTCAAACTCCAATTTTGCTGTGCCAAACGTGAGTGGAGTTTGCCTCAGAGAATTTCAGGTTCTGTAAAAAGGCATGTAGAGCAAATCACAGTTGTTAAGTTATCAGCTAAATCCACAAATTAGACACCTCAATCGAACGGGGTTTTTTGCTAATAACAGTTCCAAAGGAGTTTATAGGATTGTTTTAGGGGATCTTTAATGCGTTTGAACATTGAGAACTCAGCTCCTTATTGCTTTGAACTGGGGGTGACTTGAATTTGGCTGTTAGGTTACATCCCTGGAAGGACTAGCTCTGAACATGGATTCATATTCGTGCTTCTTTAGGCAGAAAACCCATAGCAGAGGTTCACAGTATTTAAAATTGCAGATAGTTTTCCTTTTGTTCTCAAACACTTTGTCTATTTAATGAAAGTTTGCTGCATTATACTCAGCTTCTCTGGATGTACAGTGGACTAATGGAAATCAGCATTTTTTGCTTCTATAAATAGATTGGCAGCAGCTGCAGAGCAAAACAGCCAGAGCTTCTGGTCACTTTTATTATTGCCATTGAGAAATGGTTTGAATGGCTGTGGAGTGTGCCTGCTGCAGGGGAGTGTGCAGGCTGAGCTGGGAATATGAGTAGGGAGAGGGGAAGGAGAAAGTGCATTTACAAGCCAACAATGTGAGAATAAAGGTAAAGAGCTTGGTATTCCTTCATTTGTGAATCCTTAAGCTGAGTTTCGAGCTCTTTTATGTGCAAGACATTCTACTCGGTTGAAAGTCACGAGTTCTTGAATGAGGTCTGGGGATAGCATTTTTCTAACTTCTGTATAGCTGAGTGTAAGGCAGCTTTTATAAGTGTGCGCTCTTGGAGAATACCAACACACTGTGCCCTGAGAAGCTATCTCCTAAAATTTTCATTTCCGTCTTCTGTTGCTCTTATTTTGTCTTCTGCATGGGAGAGAAACACAGTGGGGACGCTCACCTCCTGCATCATTCCTCCTTCCTGCCCCGTCGAGGCAGCTCTTGGATAAACAGCAGTTGCTGCTGTCCTCCTTCCTAGCAGATGAGGAACTGGTACCAGTGTAGCCTGCTAACTGGCCAGCTAAGTTACCAGTGTTGTTTATGGACACTGGAGATTGCCAGGAAAGCAAAAATATTGAACATCTTTCATGTGAGCATTTAATTGAAGTCCTGTGCCTGTGTTTACATGTATGAGAAATTTTTTTCCCTTGAAAGCTAGCAATCTTCTTTTAAGAATCTTACTACAAGGTCTTGGGAAACATCCTGAGCTGTAAGAATTGTTTTCCTGAAATACAGATACGCTTACTTTCTGTGTTTCTCCAAGTATGTATTACAGAATGGACGGTAGATTTGGCTTGTGCTGAAAGATACAGAATGACTTTATATTCCCTCCTTAATAGCAGCACATTTCTCGAATCTTGATATCCAGCCTATGTGGATAATATAAAAAGCAAAGGAAACAATGAAATACAGTATTATAATGACAGGTGGGAGTAGAGAACATTTATGAACCGCTGCTTTAGAAACAGCACCATCAGCCTTTGAGATGGCTAAAGATCACCTAGAAGTGAAGCTCAGTGTATACTGAGCCTTGGAAAATGGAAAGTTTCTTAGCATCTTAGTTGTACGTTTTACCAGTGCTTTAATCAGTCTTCTTTGTACTGAATTAGATCTTAGTGATACTAACTATTGTTCAAGGAGAAGCACAGAACCCTAACAATTAGATTCTTAGCTTATTATTTTTAATGTTGTTTGAAATGTATGTATGTTTTTGAACTTCTAAGGGATGTCTTGTCTATTGATAGCCTGAATACTTTTAGGTGCTCTACTACTAGAAAAATGGCTCGTTTTAATTTTTCATAGAAGAAAGTGTTGACAATGTGAAAAAATACAAAATATGTTTAAGAAGAAAACATGGACTTTTTCAAAAAATGATTCACATTTTATTCAGCTACCATCTTAAGGGAATAATTATAGTTCATTCACTGTGAATGACCATTTGTGATAAGAATGAGGTCTAAATGATTGGGAGAGATGAGGAATATGGTGTTTGGCAGCTCCTTGCAGGCTGTGAGGAGTTATAAATGAAGTACCAAGTTTAGAAAAACTAAAACAGTTGTAAATCATATAAAGTCTAGGAGAAATAAGTAATAGGTGTCTCAGAGTACTTTTCAAGTTAATTGCTGAAATACTGAATAAGAAGTTGGACTTTTTTCAAGAAAAACTGTGTATATTTCAAGAAAGGAGCTTAGTTCTTTTTAGAAAGTATAGAAACTCTTAAATACAAAGGTAGTATCTTTTGTGGAAAGAATGGAAAGGAGGAAAAATAGTTACTTTTATTTAGAATTAGTTTGACTTGTATAATTCTTTGTCTATAAAGACAGGCAAAAAGTTCATTCCATGAATCTTTTCGTGAAAGACTTTGTTCTAATAAACCTTTCCTTTCTGTTTCTCAGTCAGCAGATAAGCAGCGAGCCCTGGAAGAAACCAAAGCCTACACAACCCAGTCATTAGCAAGTGTAGCCTATCTGATCAACACTTTGGCCAACAATGTTCTCCAAATGCTGGATATCCAGGCATCCCAGCTTCGACGCATGGAATCTTCAATCAACCATATTTCACAAGTGAGACTTTTTCTTTTGCCTTTGATATTACATAGGAAGTAAAACTCTTTTTTAAGTGACATCTTGTGAACAAGAAGAATTTAAAACAAAAGGATGCTTTTCATGGACACATTTCTTCTCATATTATTTCTGTGATCGGGTCTCATCAGGTGGTTCTATACCAGTGTTAGTATGAGGGTTTTACGTACCAAAGCAGATTAAATGCATTCTCAGCCAGCTTATTGTTTGGAGAGGGGGTCATTCTGCATAAGTGGAAAGCACAAAAAAATTGCTAATGGTAAAATGAGAATATTATGTTAAGAAATACAAAATGGATGGTGGAAACAGTACTTGTCATCTTTTTACTTTTTCTGTTGCTGTAATACTGGCATCTAATGACAACAGCATAGATGACAAAAATAGTTTGCTTCTGGCTTTTCTTAATAAAATGTACTTTGCAGTGACAGGAACAAAAGCCAAAATTAATATTTCAATTTGTGTATGGCTGCAGAACTCCTGCCACTATTTGCAGTTTTTCTGAGCAGTGATAAACTAAGCTACTATAATTAGGAACCCAGGTTCAATCAGCACAGTGATGAGAGAATTCTGACTGCCAGAACAGGCTCAGAATGAATGATAGATAAAGTGTAGATTTAACAGCCACTGATGGATTAAAAGAGAAATTAGGAGCAATGATACAGCAGTTTCTGTTTTTCTGTGTCTGTTTAATGAATATTTTGTGTCTTAGTTGACGAATACATTTTGGCTACTAGGGTTTCTTGATCTCCCTGTGATAATATAAATGAAAATAAAGAATGTTGTGGTATTTAGAAAAACACTTGAAAGTAGGGGCTGTGTAAAGTAGGAAATAAGTAGATGGATTTGATCTATTAACTTGATGATGCTGAAAGGGTTATTAAGCTAGTAGAGGTTTGAACCAGCAAAAGTGAATAATTTTATGCTGGCTTAGTGGGCTGAATTGGCTCTGATTGGGTCAGAGGAATTTCAGGGCAAGTACGAAGAAGGGGCTGGGGAGGATTTCCTCTTTTGATAGTGCTGCGCTATTAGATTGCCTCAGTTGTCTCATGGATCTGCATCAGAAATAAGCTGGAAGTTTGATTTCTTCTGGTAAATACTCCTTGTTAATCATTACATGGACAAGTTGATTAATTTTTTCCCCCCAGAAAATGTTGTGAATTACTCTGTTTATGTCTGTGTGCTGTATCTATATGCTCTGTGTGTGTGTATATGCCTGTGTGTGTATGTGCTTCTTCACAGGCTAGTGCCAGCTCACACGTTTCAGCTGTTTGAGAGCCTGGTGCAAAAGACAGTATATCTTGCATTTCATGAACATGGAAAATTCATTTTGTCACACACCTTCTGTAAAGTAGCTTTTGTGGAAAGGGACATAGCATTTAAAATTTTTTTCTTCCTGAGGTGGTGACATTTGTGCAGATTGAGGGCTAAGTTAGATTGTCTTTGACCTTTATACAATACAGCTAGTTATTTAAAATAGAGCACTAAATTAGCAGTACCCCAACACCTAATGAAGATGTATCTGCAAAATTTCATAGGTTGAGCTTGAACAACTACAAAAAAGCTGTGATGGTCTTTTTTTTAAAATATTGCTGTAAAACTGAAAATCTGGTTTGTTTTGGGGTATATTTTTATGTGGTTTGTTTGGGTTTTTTGAGCCTGCATCATCCATATGTAGGGTGCTCCCCAAATCTTCATGGAAGAAGTTATATCAGAGGAGCAGACAGTAAATGAATTTTGGGTATTACATACATGAAGTGTTGATCCAAGGAACTTTATTAAGTTCAATTAACGTGTTCGGAAATGGCTTTCTCCCGTAATACCAGTGTTGTAGATTATTGTGTTATCTGTCTTAATTTCCATGGCTATTTTTCTTAAAAAAATTAATTTACACAGTTTCTCTGTAAATAATTAATTTATTTTCAAGAAATTTGGTTATACTTCTCCTGAAATTAGCCTTCCTTGGTCTTTATGTTGGGTGTAAAGTTTAGTGAACTTTTTCTAATAGTACTGAAAATGCTTTGTGGTGTAATACCTCACTGCCAAATTAGGATTTCAGTCAGCCTGACTTGAAATGAAGTTGGTAACATTGAACAGAAAAGAGGTTGGTAATTACCATCTGACCACAGATGGTAAATTAATTTTTGCATTAATGCTTTGGTCAGTAGGTCTTGGTGTTTAAGTTTAGAAGACTATATGCAAATTGTGGTCTCTGGATGTAATCCCGCTTTTAATTCTGATTTGGGATTCCACATATTCTTCAAAGAAGAGAGCAGAATCATTTGGTGCTTGGTATGAAAACTTTTCCCAAAGTGCTTGTTTTGTACAAGCAGCTCAGATTGGGAGAGGTGTGATTAACTTTGTAAGATAAAATGCTCTGATTCTCTGTTCATTGGTAGAACGCCAGTTTACATCCCTTTCTGTGTTTCCTTCTAAATGCCGACTTAATCAAAGAGCTGAAAAGGAAGCTGATAATAATTTGTGCTTTTTCAAATTATATATAGGTCGTGAATAAGGAAATTGTTACTATTGAAACTATTTTTATACAAGTGATTAAATCCTATTGGTTTAAAAATTAGAATTACTTTGGTTTGGTCTGAAAGCTGATGAATCTATTCTTACTTGCCTTCTTGAGCCTTGTCCAGGACTAGATGATAGTGTTTCATATTTGACTAAGAATTTATATCTTAAATACAGATCATATGTACAAATATTTATACTTGTTAAAAAGATTATCTTGCAGCCTTCAAGTTAGCAGCCACTGTGAAATGTTACTAACGTCCAAATTCCTTAAATTAATCTGGCAATTTTTCAGGTTTTAATATTTGTATGATGAGAAATGTTTTTTCAGGTTTAGTTACAGAATCTCTTACTTAGCAAGGTCATTTTTGAAACTGCTGCTAATTATATAAACAAGCACTCGTCACAAAAATGAGTGGTAGTGATGAATTTTCTCCAGTGGCACTGTGTTGTGGGGAGGTCTGCTACATCCTGCCCTTAACAGAATTGACTTCCATGATCTTGGCTGTGAGAACAGGCATTGTTGAATAGCCTGCAGGCTTGGATTCTCTGCAGGCAGCAGATGCTGCTTAGCTGGGCTGTAGCAAAGTGTGTGAGCTGCTGGGGCTCTGCCGGGAAGTTCACTTGGACTTTCCACTGAAAAGTCAGTAAAGGTTTGTGACTTTTTCTGGTTGTCTTATTCTTGCAAGGTACAAGAATAGCAAAACACTTTAAAAAATGGTACTGCAAGGTTAATGTTGCACAGTGCATTTTACCTGTTAATGGAACAAGTAGCTTTTCAGCATTTTCATAGCATTATGATCTCATTTTTAGTGTATAAATTGAGACAATGTCACATTTCTAACGTGCCAAAATTATGCAGTTACTAATTTTAAAGTAATACTCCAGTTTTCAAGGTAATTTGCAATTAGTTTGAGTTGCATCAAATTAATAAGATTAATAAAAAATAAAAGTCCAGCAATACTATATCTGAGCAACATTTTCTTCTAAGATTTCTGAAACTGAATTTTAAAAGCCCAGACTAACAGACCAACAGTTAATTGATAAATTTAAATTAGAATGTTTTGAGAAGAGGAAGAAATGAAGGCTTCTGGAGACTCTTATCCCAGAAATTTGACTACAGTTCAGACTTCCAACATGCTGTTGTGGTTTAACCCCAGCTGGCAACTAAGCACCACATGGCTGCTCACTCACCCCCCCCACCAGGCTATGGGTAGAAAATCAGAAGGGTAAAAGTGAGAACACTTGTGGGTTGAGATAAGTACAGTTTAATAATGATAGTGATGGTAATAATATAAAAATTACTGAGAATGAAAACAATGAAGAGGGAAATAAAACCCAAGAAGAAATGATGGAAATGCAGACAATTGCTCAGCAGCAGCTGAGCGGTGCCCAGGCAGGCCCCAGGCAGCAGCCCCCACCCAGGCTCCCCCAGGCGGGTGTTGCTGACCATGGGGCCGTAGGGAGCGTTGTCCCTTGGGTCAGCGGGGCCAGCTGTCCCGGCTGTGTCCCTTCCCAACTTCTTGTGCACCCCAGGCTACCCAGTGGTGGGTGGGATGGGGAGCAGAAAAGGCCTTGACTCTGTGCAATCGCTGCTTAGCAGTAACTAAAACATCCTGGAGTTATCAGCTCTGTTTATAGCACAAATCCGAAATATCGCCCCATACTGTGAAGAAAATTAACTGTCCCAGCCAAAACTAACTTAAGTTAGTTAAATGCTAACTTAATACTTTGAGAAATTTTATTTACTGGTAGAAGAGAATATTTCTCAAAACTCATGAGTTCAGTGACTTTTAAGTGAAGTTGTAAGTAGTTTTAACTTTCCCAGAAATTTTCATGTGTTTTTGTTTTAATATTTGCAGAACTTGAGACTGGTTTTGTTAAATTCAGTATGAAAACCTGATGTTTCAAAATGGCCAGAAAATTCCTAATAGAAAAAAATGCAATGGATCATACTTACTTTTCCACTTAAGCTGTCCCTTGGCTATTGCAGGGATCTTGGAAAGCATATGGAAAGAGGACAGTAATGAGCCTAACTTCTAACAAACTGTCATTTAAAAGCTTTTGGCAAAGCTAATGGACCTATGTGAAAAAAATTTTTAAAAGCATAATAATGCTGTCAAGAGTCCAAAATTTCTTGTTAGAAAACAGGGTTTGAAGTTACAGAAGGGCACAGTGTATCCCATCTGCTTTTCCTAACAGACTTTTCAAGCCAGGTATTTTGTTAGTCCAGCTCTAACCCCAAAATCTTCTCATTAGAACTTTAGTCTAAACTGCTTAATAAACATTTCGGTAGCATTCTCCTGCCTTGATAAGGCATTTATGTTAGTACTGGAGGTAGTAATTATCTGTATGTTGAGGATAAATGTTTTCATTTTCTTCAGTAGCAGGTTAATCTTTGTTAGTTCCTCTACTAATGGAATACTACAGTGTTCCTTTCTGCTGTTCTGTAGGTGTATTAGGATCTCACAACTTCCCTAGTCTACTAAACAAGAAAATGAAATGCTTGGAAAACTGCCAGCAAAATGCTTTTCAATACCTTTTTAGGTGTATGGACCAGAATTAGGTGCAGTTTTTATGCTCTTAGTCATTCCATAGCTATGCAAGTTAAAAGAGATGTTCTGAATCATAATGCAAGAGAAATCCCACCAGATGAGCTTCAGGTTTTAATTAGGTTTTATGCACTTCATTGTTTGTTACTGTGGTCATACCTCATGATCACCGTAGTCCTTAAGGAAACTGGTTGTACTCATGGCTCCTATTGAAAACCCACTCTTTTCATTCACGGAAACAGCTTTGCACAGTGCCAGGATACCATCGCTACAGTAACATGAGCATTAAATATCTGTACTCGCATTGTATTAGCAGATAATTGCATAAGAACGTACCGAAGGAACATATTCAAAGTTGCAGAGTTCTAGCACTTGAAATAGAAAGTGAGAAATCATCTTGGCAACCCTGCATTTAATAACTTTCTTTTTGATTTGTGGATTGAAATTAAGGCTCTGAGTGCAGTATCCAAGGCATGAAACTGGTTTTGAATGACGAGATTCAGACCCATAAGATTCTGACATTCCAGTATAGCTGAAGTGCAGCTGCTGTTGCAGCTGAAGTTTTCAACATTCTAGCAAATGGAATCGGGGTCCTGTGAGACAAAGAACATACTAGAGTCAGAGTCGTGTCTCTGCAGTTCTCCAGTGACATGTCTAGACCACAGATAAAATCTGCAGTGGTATCAAATTCATCAGTGGTATCAGACATGAGACTGTCCTCCCAAGCTGTTGCCATCACGTGTCTTCAGCTTCTTAAGACAGCATGTATCCTCTGAGTCCTCAGCAGGTGAGGTGAGGAGTCTGTAGGCCATCTTCTCCAGAACGTGTCCTCCTACTCCCTATGATGCAGAAGCAAAAGGTCTGGCACAGAGAAGGGACAAAAGCCTGAGATGGAAGATAAAATCCTGTATCTTACCCTGATACAGAATGGTGTACTTTAGGTACTCTGGCCTGGAAAATGTTGGTGTGCTCTGTTTGCACTTGTGCTTGTACCATAAATACAGTACTGTAAGAGCTGTGAAGATCTGATCTGCTCTGCTCTATTGTATTGGGGGTTGGTGTATAGTCCTGGTCATCTCAGGGAGCTTCAGAAAGGACTTTGGCAAATTGATTGGAAGGTGGTTTAGTTGTTAAGTAGTTGCAGAAATATATGTGTTTTTGTTACACTTGTGTGAAGTGTGAATTTCTGCGGAGTTTACCTGTCAGCCAAATCTGGGTGGGTTTTTGTGGGGGTGTCCCAGATAGTTTAACTACCTCTATTAAATTTCAAATCATTGCTCAACAAACTGGACCTTTTCAAAGGGAGGTTTGCCAATACATTTTGACCTTGAAAAATCTATTTTTCTGTAGCTTTATTTTAAGAAATAGCTATGCACCTTTAGTGGAAACCTTACAGTTCTAGGCAGGTGGAACCACAGGTGGCAGAAAGGTACATGGCAAAGCTGAAGTCAGCACTTAATTTTAGCGAAGTTGCAAAGTCTTGAAAATATGTTGCTGGAAAATACCAGGCAATCTTGGGAATAGTATTGTAAGCTCACATATAACGCCCCAGGTATCGGTGGAAATCCTGCTCTGGAAATAATGCAAACAGACAACTTCTTGGAAGTAGTTTGGGGATTGGTTGGGGTTTCTAAAAATTTTTTTTTTTGCCATTTTAAAGGTTGTGATGATTGTTCAAGACAGCACAGGTTCCATTAACTTGTTTTGCTATCAGTAGCACAAACAGAAGGGTAAAACAGTGTAACCAACCCCACTGCCTCAGTGCCTGCCCACAGAAAAATAAAATGGACAAAAATGTTTGTTATGAAAATGAGTTCTCATTTGTACCTGTTCCCCAGTTACTACAAAGAATTCAAAGGTTCAAAACTGTGAAAAGTGTTTCTGGTGTCATTCATGATCACTGGAGTGGTAACAAGCAATCTGTGAGTGTTTAGAAATCTGGCTGTTTTCTTACTTTTGTTTTTTATCCTGTAGCTAAAACTGTTTGTTCACAGTTTAGCGAATTTCCTTTAAGGAAAGCTGTTTTGTGAACAACCAATTATTTTTGTTTTAAATAAGGCAAGGAACTCCATGCCCCATGATTTAAGAGATGATATTTTCCTGGAAGAGATAAGTAGACTTTTTGGTAGCATTTTCTTACTCTTGTTACCTAACAAGATTCATGTACATGTTTTTAGGCAGTGAATTTTCAGCAGGACTTTGTCTTACACCAAGGATTTTTCTGTGGTACTGATTTTAACGTATAAAGGGAGGGATTTCCAGTGTTGGCCCTAGGCATCCAAAGGGGAGGCAGTGGGCTTAACCTCTGGCTTTATTGTGGATAAATTAGTATGGAACACCTTCTAAAATCTAATAATTGCTTTGTGATGAGTGAGTTGTAATGACCAAAATACTTTCCTGATTTGTCTGAGTGAAATTTTATTCTATCATACGATTACCAGTCCTAGTTTAGCAAACGTTTACAGTGTAAGAAAACCTGCTTATGTTTTGCTTATCAGGTCTTAAAATTAAGGTTTGGGAGGGCATCCTTACACTTCATCTAGTTGGAGCCTATGTCAAAGACAAGCTTAGAGAGCAGTTGTAAAATAAAAAAGGATAAGTGAAGGAATCTAATAAAACAGTGTGTGTAAACTGCTGTGAAGTACTAAGAATGGAAAGGAGAAGGAAATTTGTGAAACTGAAAGAATGAGGGTAACAGAAAACCCAAAGAACTCCCAGCTATTAGCGTGGCTTTAGAGGTGGCAAATTCAGCAGTAAATTGAAGAAAGATGATGTAATCAAGTATATGTAGTGATGTGTTTAGTACAGTGTAGAGATCTTCAAAACATTAGAACTGATTTAATTTCTTTTTAAATACTGACTCTGTATTCCAATGCATACCACTGTTAGTAAATACACTGCGTCTTTTGTAGACGGTGGACATTCACAAAGAGAAAGTTGCTAGAAGAGAAATTGGTATCTTGACTACAAACAAAAACACCTCAAGAACTCACAAAATCATTGCACCAGCTAACTTGGAGCGACCAGTTCGCTACATCAGGAAACCTATTGATTATACAATTCTAGATGATATTGGACATGGAGTGAAGGTAGGTGATACTGTTAAAACAGCCAAACTGCAAATTCATTGTCTTTGTATATTTTCAAAATAACCTGATTCTTTTCATGGTAATATACCAGTTTCTCCTTGCCTGGACAATGTGTCTATAAACATGAGAGGAGTCCTGTCTTATTTCCAGTTGTCCCTTCCCCTTCTCTTGCCCCAGTGTTTCTAAATGTTGCAAACTCACTGAATCTTATTTCTGATTGGGACTGCGAGTCTCACCTTTTAAAATGCTTCTGAATATAACTTGTGTGATGCTGCTACTATTGTTTGGATCAGTTGCCAGGGATATACATGGGGACTGAAGGGCTAATGACCATCACTTTTTTGCCTGAATTAGCACCACAAAGTGTGATCCAGCTGTAATTGCCACTGGTTTACTTTGAAGCTCACGCCAAGGAAGGGTTTGCATGAGAAGTATTATGGGCTCCCTTTTCTTCCTTCTGCCAGGGTCAGTTACACACAAACTCAGTGATGTGCTTTGTTAAAGTGAGCTCTCTACAACTTTTGTGCTATATGAGGTTTCAGGATGGGAATATTACTGCCAACTTTAAAGCCAGCTGGTTTTTCCTTTTAAGTTTAGGAAAAAAGAAGGAATTTTCAGAGCAGAGATCCGACTGGGACACAACTTACGGCTGTTAGGTCAATGTATACAGCAGCAGTAGTATGTGTTAGATACGCATTTTTAAAAGCACGTCCTGACTGTAGGCACAGTCTTAGCAGGTGTGAGCTCATTGTTAACTTGTGCTGCCAGGAAAACAAGTATGGAAATGAGAACACTGACAGTATTAAAATTCCAGGAAATGGAAGGTAAACAACACAAAGTTTTTGTCATTTTTACAAGACAAACTAACAAATCTATAAAGCTGTTGAGTAGCAGTAAGGTAAGAATGCTTCTTCCAGTCAAAGTACACCAGAATTTCTTTTGCTTGTCTTCTAACTGGGTTAGGTTATCTCTGTTGTCCTATTTGATTTGTCTGCTTGGACGGCCATTTAAATGGCAGTAGGTTGTTTAACCTAACTTTTAAAATTCAAATTCTGAACAGTTTAATTACCTTTCCCAAGCAGTTTTACTTAAGGTCTTTTCAACATCCTGTTTGTTAACAGAAAGTCTCCTTCCCCCCATTTCTTACCCAAAGAATCAACCTCTGAACAGATTTTAAAAAGGCCTAGCAAAAAAGCATACCCAACTTTAATAACTACAGTTTTGACCAGGAAATTATTACCAGTCTTGTGTTAAAATCTGCTGCCAATTTTGAATTTATGCAGGTCAGCAGATGTCCTTCTGGATGTGGATGGAGCATATTAACCTGTAGGATTGCTGTTCCTAATATTTTAATAATCACTTTTTGGTTTAGGGAGATAATTTTAGAACTCATTAAACAATAGTTTTTAATTGCTCTGCAGCTTAGTCTTATTTAGCACTGGCTCTAAATCATTATAATTGGTATCCCACTTACCTCAATGTAGCAGAGTCATACTAAGATGCAATGAATTACATTCTTTTGAAAGAACATAGTTCATCGAATGGATGATGACTCGAGTGTGTGTTTACATCCATTTGTTATGCTTGTGATAGACTTAAATTTTATTTACAATGCACTAGGTTTATCTAGAAAATGAAGAAGTATTGTGCACTTGTGAAACAACCATCAGAGAACTTGAGGTCATGCTATCCTGAAGATTGTAAATGTGTTCCAGTCAGGTTAATGGTGTGCTTAGGACAGAAGAAAGAGCAGCTCTCTTGTTGATGGGGAAAAAGTGGCCAGTGGTGCTTATGAACCTGTTGTTTTTGTTCTGCATGAGTTATTACAGATTAGTTTATTAGATCTCTGGCTGTAGAACAGAGAGAAAAAAATAAAAATATGTGGAAGCTTTAAATTAGCCTATATATAGCTCTTTATTGTTTGAGCTGGGATACTTTTCCCTTCAAGTGAGCATTCGGAAGGAGTTGTTGCATAAACAGCATTAAAATTCCAGTTAGCATCAGGGTTCCTCAGTTTGTGTTTGTTGTCCTTTTTCTGCTCAAGGGCTTCTGCTCCAGTACTTGGACCCAGAATTATGTATTTTCAGGACAGGCAGAATGCTTGATGCAGCAGACATTCATTGTAACCCCTGAGAAAGATGGCAAGCTGGACAGAATAATACAGGAATAAAAGGGAGGATCCTTGGCCAAGAAATTCAGTATGCCATGCTGAGAGTAGTAGTATAGACCCTTGAGCATCTTACTCCTTCCATTCAGAAATTTGAAGCATCATGGAGACGATGTTCAGGAAGGGTTGCTCTATACTATGGTTTCTTAAAAGATGTGAGAGAATTCAAGTGCCTCTCTATCATCCCAGCAGTCCCTTCTCATCTTCCCTCCCTGAAGCTACAATGCTGCAAAAATCTAAAGAACCTTTTGTGTGACAGAGACTTGCTTTCAATTTTTTTTCAAATGTTTCCCAAGTTACAAAGTCTTCCAACCTATTGTTCCCACCAAAGAGTTCTTTAATCAAGGGAATGGGGAAAAAAAACAAGTGGTCCCTTCAGAGAGGTGTGTATTAAGGCATTGTAGTTACCAGGCAGTCCTGCTGAGGTCTCTGCTGATGGATCTTCCAGTGTAACTGACCAGTCTGGCCAGTACAGGGGGACTTGGTTTTCCAGTGTCGCTGCATGAGGCAGAGGCCATATTGGTTAATCGATCCACAGAACTTTAAACTCAAAGACAGGAGATTTTCTAGTAAGTCAGATTATGCTTGTTTTTAATAGAGCACGGTCTCTCCTAAATGGATGAAACAAATCAGTCACTCTGGATGCTCTACTATTTATCAGAATGTTTAAATAAATATTTATTTGAATATTTAAATATTTACATGAATATTTAACATCCAGTGTTGCAGAAAGCGTAGTAAATTTAACGTTATGTTCAGATAAATTGAACTGAAAACAGATCATTCAAATGGAAAGACAAGTAATTTTAAAAGAAATTATTATGGAGAAAGATGATGTATGATATTGTTCCAGTAAGATGCAGGACTTAGTGACAAAAAGCTAGCACCTAGGCTTTAAAGTAAGATTTTGCTGTTGGTTAATGTCTTAATTTATACTTCAGAAAATGTGGATCTGTGGTGCAGTATCCACAGAGTGTGCTGTACGTCTTACAAGATGTAATGATTTGCTCTTGATCTTTGTTCAAGAGGTATCTCATGGCATCAAGTTAACCAACAGCATTCTCTAGAAAAGAACGTTTATTAGCTTAATATGTTAGAAGCTTCCATTTCAGCTACTTGTAAACATGCTAATGCATGTAAACAATGAGCTCAGGCTCATTGATAAGGATAGTCTTTGACAGCTCAAATAAATTAATCTCTGAAGTTAATCCATCTAGGTCTCATGATACATTTTGAAAGAAGCTGCCTTTTTGTTAGCACTGTAAAAACTTGAGTAAACAGTGTACAAACATTTGAATGTTGAAGTAATAATTTAAAGGCTTTGTGGTCAATGTATATTAAAAGTTTCAGCTTGAAGATCTTTTGTTCATGACATTCTGCTTTAACCACTCTTTCTATGATCTACTGATACATTATTTTGTTAATGCCGAATGCTTAACTTTTTTCTTTCTTTTTCCTTTCTCTTCATATCCTGAAGTTCCAACTAACCTTTCAATGCTTTTTTTCCTTACCTCTTTTATTTGCTCCATTTATGCATTAAGTGGTTGCTTAGATTTAAGGTAAGAAACCCCAGGGCTGGATTTCCATTCTTCTTCTGAGATTATTACACACGGGGAGATGATTGACATCAATGCTACTATTGTTTAAAACAACACCCGCTCTCCCTTCTGTGTTGCAGAACTTCTGTTGAGTACTTCATTGTGGATAAGCATTTTGTGATATAAATTGATGTGTATATGAAAGGAAGCTAACACAGTTAATTTTAAAAGCTTTGTGGTAAAATACTAGCTGCCCTCAGCATATCTAACAGATCATTTATGAGGGAGGGATGTTGTGCTAGCCTTGTGTAGACAAAAATATACACGGACTAGATAGCAGCTGAATATGAGCCTCCCCCTGTGTAATATTCTTTTTATCCTATATACGGTGTAAGTTACAGTTTGATTTGGATTAATGTTTCAGTGTGAGATTGCTCAGATAATGGGCTCCAAAGGTGTGTAACAAATTCAAATCTGTATATTATTTTTTAAAGTTGCAGTATTCTTAATTTTTTCAGGAACTGATAGCACTGCTTAAATACTCAGAGGCACTCATCTATGGAAACTTCCAGAAATTTGATAATTGTGTAAAATACTTAATAACTGTTAAACAACAAGATAAGTGATTTATTTAGTTGAATATTAAATGAATAGTGCAACAAGAACTCAGGCTGAAATATGCCAAATTCTTTAAATGTTAGCAGTCTTAGTGGCTGCAGAAGCAGCAATAAAAAGCATCAAATCAACTAGACAAGCAGTTAAATTAAGTTACATGGTATTATGGTGGAGTTCATAGTACATTAATTAATAGATAGGTTATAGCCTTTATTGAGTATTATGATATCCTCTTCCTCCTGAAGTGCAGCTGGTTTGGGGAAAGAGGGAATGGAAGTTTTTTAGTAGCAGGTGCCACAGTTTTAATGAGGGAATTGTATTTTAGAACATAGAATGCTAATATGTAGAATGAGTATATTGATTAAAGGAAGTTCCAAGTTGTCATGGAATATTTTAAAGTATTTTCTATGACTGGAAAAAGCTAAAAGAAATCCTGCAAATTCCTGAGATGGCTTGTAAAACCAAGTATTTCTGTAGATACCTCCTTGATGTCCCTATGAAATTGGACAGGTGGTACTTTTAGTCAGGTATTTAAGTGTCTGTAGCATATCTGATATAATAATGGAAAATTTTTAATTTATGAGGGAATTCTCACGTCATTTGAAATTTATTTTTGCAAAGGTGGTGAGGTGTACAGTATTTCAACTCACTTAGTGTTTATGTGCTTTTAATTTGAGAATGGCAAAATATGTTTCCTCCCTGTTTTTTTACTGTCTGTTTACAGAAAATGGATACTTTTGGTGCTGAATATGTCTTATTCTGGACACACTTAATATTGGATGATGGTTTTCTCAGTGTTCTTAAAAAACGAATTTGCAAACTCAATTTTCTTTGTTGTTCTCTGTAGTTGCAGTTTATAAACAAGTCATGACTATCCTAAGAAAAGTTTTGAAATTGTATAATTGTAGATTATATATGAACTGACATATCTGTGCATTATCTGCAGTGGCAATAAGAGTCTCTTCAGCTTTTCAGAGAAAATATTTTTTCTGTTCATAGGTTTGGAATGAAAATAACATTTTTTGTTATAACACCATTTCTTTATTTACTAGAGTGAACCCAATTAGAAATTTGATCTGAGGAATCAAACATGTCAGTCAACTTCTCATTGCCAAAACATGGGAGTTTAAGAGAGAAAACAAAAAAGGCAAAAAGCAGCGCAGCATCTCTCAGTAGACCTGAGTTATTCTTTCTCTCACTACAGTCACTGTGCATCAGGCTGAAAGAAGACTAAAAAGCAGTTAGTAGCCCCAGTACTGTGTGAATGGTTATTTTACTTCACGTAGAAGTGATTGGATATGAAGTGTTTAGCCTGCATTTCTTTTTCATGATTGCAAAAAAACCTTAGCATTACCTAGCAGCTATAATATTAAACTGACTGACTGTAGCACTGGATTTGTCTGAGAAATTGTAAACAGATTTTGAAGAAAATTCCAGTTACAAGTCAGAGGAAAATCAGTTGAAAATTACATTGTTTAAGCCTTTTTGTATTCACCAGACTTGGTTCTTCAATTACTCTACATAGATGGATGTGGTAAAAACAAGTAAGCTCATTTACTGAAGCTTCTACTTGTGGTCATTAGCCAAAACAGGGCTGAAATTTATACATTTCACTACTGTGTAAACTGGTTAATGAACTGACAAGCAAATGGTTTGATTAGACACGCACAGTAAGTATTTGAGTGACTGAGTACAGCCTGAAAAGGAATTGACTTTGAGATAGCAGATGATGGGCCAAAAATCTATTCATCGTCTCTCTAGTGTTAACAAGATGAAGCAAGGTATGGGAAGGTAGTTTTCATTCATCCTTGTGGGTTTTTTTTCCTGTAATTTGGTATAAAATTGCTCAAGAAGGTCAAGGAACTGCCTGAAGTTTCTGAATCTAATCCGTGAAACATCACTGGTGGGACACTTTTTCTTACTAGGTTTTGGACAAAAAAAATTATTCTTTTGACATCCTGAAAGTTCTAGAAAATACAGTATAAATGTAAAGCACCACTTAAAAAATTCTGGCTGCATCCAGCTTTAGAAAGTAGCTCCTCCTGAGGTTTGATTGTTGAGTATCTGGTGTTCAGGATTTTTGGGGGGGAAAAAAACAACCAACCAACTGAAAATAGCCCAACCCCTCAAAAAGCCCACCTTGCTTTCTTGCAGGTAAGTGCCTCACATCTGTATAAATACAGGGCATTGGTGCAAATACTTTCTGCAGTCTCTTGACCAGCTCTCATGTCTGACCAACTACGTATTTCTGCACTTCCTGTTCAGTGTATTTTTTTTTTGCTCGTGAAAACATTCCCAAGAATTAAATTGAATGGACAGCAGGATTTGTCAGTTTTAACCAGTTTTTCTGTACAAATTCCTTATACAGTGGAGTGCTAAAGAAACTCAGTATGTTAAATGCTGATAAAAATGTAACTATGAAGGAAACTTGGTTATATGTAGGACCATAAGATGGTGTTTTAATCACGGTAATCTATGAAAAACTTGTTGCCAAAACCAGAAACTGGCCAAATAAGTCTTAATTATTAAAAAAATTAGACTTAAAAGGATAGTTTTTCTGAGTGCTCTAGTGAGTGCCGTCTTGTGTCTTGAAGTCATCAGATGGTACCTTTCTAGAACTGTAGCTCAGTAATAGAAAATACTGGATGAAATAACTATTGTACCATTTTGGAATAGAAGGGTCCATTGGGATCCATTTCTTTACAGTTCATTTTACAGCTGTTACTGTGGGGCAGGATCCCAGAGCACTTTCCAGGATGTGTTACTTACCAAGGATCTGCTTTTTAAGTAGTTTCTGTAGTTTCTTCCTTGGCAAAACTTCCAATTCCAACTCCAGTACTGACAAAGTTACAGCTTCGGTAGAAAATATTTTTCTGTAGTGCATGTTCTTGCTAATTCATCTATAAAAAACTTCTGCAAGGTATCCAGTAAAAAAAAAAAGTAACCAAGATCTTGCTAGAATTATGTGGTGTTCCACAACTTCTGTTGGTAATATTTTTTACTTTTTTTTCTTCTGTGAAAGAGGAAAAAAAAATTATTTGAAAAATCCCTGCATGCATTCTGAACAGACCCTGTGCCCTACTTGTCTGGTCATGGGGTTGTCTTCCTGCTTTTACATCAGTCAGCTGTGGTTTTTTCCTGAGCTTTATGCCCAAATCATTACTGCCTCTGTTATTTTTTTTCCTGTTCTAAACACAGTGGTTGGCTGGTTAACTGTGCAGTTGTGAGCAAAGGCAGAGACAGATACTCCTTTGTTTTTCTGGTTGCAGGCTCTCTTTTGCCATGCATTTTCTTAAAATGATTTGCAAGATTTAAACTGGAAATCAGCCCCAGACCTGTGGGGTCCTGCAGTCAAACAAACCATCATCAGACAGATGCATTCCTCTGCTTTCACCCTCTCATGAAATCAGCTGCATCTGGGTAGTTCCAGCTGTGCAGAACCAGAGGAAATGACGTCTGAAACAATGCAACTTCTGGCAAATACCAGCTTACTTCAGAAAAAGGATTTTTTTTAACTTGACAGCAAATGCAAATGTGACCTCAAGTTCTGGTGGTTGCTTCAGATTTTAGGTGTTTGGAAGAGGGATGTGAGGATTTGTGTATGGAAACTGTATTTACAACCATATGTGCAAAACAGAAAAGGCAATAGAGTAAAGTTTGGAAGAGAGGGAGCAATAATGGCCTCCCTTGCCCACCCTGCCCTCCAGTAGAAATTATCATTGAAGGAGACAGCTGGATATATTATAGTGTTTGTATCTCAGCTGTAGTTGCAACTTTGTGCCATTTTAGATTTTTTTTTTTGTATCTTGCATGCTTTTATTTCCAAGGATCTGCCCGTTTTGATTAGAACTATTGAAATAATTGTATATTTTTAATTTCTCTTGTGTGATGATTTGGCAGTAAGTCAAAGGGGAAGTTACTTGCACAGGATTGTTTAACTTAGAGTAGCTGATCCTAAAGCCATCAGTCCTGTCAGATTTGAAGACAACCCTGTAAATTTTAATTACTTGCTCTTTGAACATTTCAATTTCAATGTTGAAAAGTAATTTCCAGGACCCTGAAACTAAACCTACTGCCCGTGAATTTCCCCATCTTTCAGGTTAGTCTTTTAAAGGATGGTTTCTTTTTGCTGAGTTCCTGGGCTAAAAAGGGATCATTTTTTGTTTGGCCACATTCTCTAAAGCTTTCTTCCCATCCTTTGTCAAGGATGGGTTATATTGCAGTGTTAGTGAAAGTATCTAGCAGTCTCTGGAGTTCTGTGTTAGTGAGGCAAGGGTTACCTCCACTTCTGGCTGTACCCAGTGTGATGTTCCAGCATCCTCCACCTCAGCCATCCTTTCTTTTCATGTAGCCGTAGCCCTGGGGATGCCTAGAAGTTAATTTTTGTTCTTGCAGACATTGTGTGTAAAATAATAAGATTATTTGTATTAAATATATGGAATTTTATATTAACTGTAAAGTGGTAGCCAGTGGTTACATCGTCTCGTCAGAACCAATAGTGTAGCCAATTAAAACCCTAATTAAATGGACTATTCAGGGGCATGCAGATTGGTCTGTCATCTAAAGGCATTCAAAAAGCAGAGGCTGAGTGGGCTGTTTGAAATACAGCAAGTGACAATTCAGTGAGCATTTAATTAAGGTGGATTTTGTATGTTTATGGGGTTTTTTTTTGAAAACTCAAGTAGGAAAGGTGGGTGAAACAGGCATGTTTAATGAAAGAGGAAATACAGGAGGTGCTGGCAACTTTAAAAAAAAATTCAGATTTTGCTATTTCTTAAATGTTCCGTGTATAGAATAAAATGTATTTTCATTTTACACTTTCCCTTTTCCCTTCAAGTAGTTGTAGTTCAGTGCTTACCTCATCCCTCACTTGAATTAACTTTAGATTTCTTGTTGCTTAGAGTTGGCTTAAAGGAACTTTATAATGCTGTGCAAAATAATTTTGTCTTAAATTGACATTCCAGAGTACTCTTGCACAACTAAATCCAAACTCCTGTTGTTGAATCTGACAAAATACCCCTTCCAATGCTTGGGTTTTCTTTTCCTCCCTGCAGACTGAAAATGTAGATAGCACTGCAATTATTTAGAGCCAGAGAATCAAGTTTCAGTGGATTAGAATACTGAATGTATTACTCTTTGTACTGTTGTCAATATTTATCAATTCACAAATCTAAACATTGCCAAGGTTTTAAGTGAGTTGTTACAGTCAAATTTTGAAGGAGTAATTTGCCTTCAATGATGTTTGCAAATACTTTTGAGTGCCTTGATCACTGTTTCATTTTTTCTGTGGGAGGTGGGGGCAGTAGCCAAGACTTAGGTTTTGGAAAGAAGAAACACTGTGAAATAGAGCATGACAGGAAGAATAGAGAGAGGGATGTAAGCACACTTGTTCAGGTTTGCTGAATATCTCTGTGCCTAAGCAGTAGCTCAGGCGTTCGTGAATCCGAGCTGTTTTGTAAGCAGACCGTGTAATGATTCCTGTAAGGATGCGTGCATTGAGGGAGTTTTGCTTGGCTGGCAGACTGCAGAGAAGCAAAATGCACATTGGTAACAATTGTTTACGATTCCTAGATTGATCAGTCAGGCAGGAATGCAAATGAGTTTTTGAAAGAAGTTAGAGTAAATTATTTTATGCAAATTTACTTCATTAGTATTTTAACCTGACAGAGGGGAAGTGGACAACTGCAGTTATATCACATCACTGCTAAGTATTTTTCTCCCTGTCCATTTATTTATAAACTCTTAGAGAAGAAATTGCTACAGATTTGATGGGGGGAAAAAATAAACCTTTGTATTTTTCTCAAAATAGCTTTCTCTCTATGTTTACATGTATGTAACTAATATTTAAAGTAATTACCTTTAGAAGTTTTTTATATGCTGTGAAAACATTAAAACATTAATGGATCATATTTATATATTACTTCTCCATATCTGTATAAATCACATTAGATTGTGGCCTATTAGATAAGCCTTAGTATTTTTAAACAGTATTCAAAAATATTTTTGCAAATTTACTGTTCAGTAGTGCCATGTGAAATAACTGCCTTTATCTCAAAAGATGACCGGGAGGTTCAGCCAAGATAGGTTCAGTGTCTGTATTGTCAGAGATTTAATGTTTATGTGATAGTCTGAAGGCAAATTCACTTTTTTGTACAATTTCTAAAATCTCTATGTCACAAAGAGTCCTTTGAGCGCAACTCTTGACTTCTAGCAGAGTGGAAATTGCATATAAAACGCATGGCCTGTCAATTTTTTTTGTTTAAACCTTCCCCTACTTAGAGTTAATTGCTAAAGGCATCTCAGTGTCTCCCCCTCGACCCTGAGCTCAGTGAAGGCCGTTTTTCTCCCCGTTCTTTCATGCAGGTCAGCACCCAGAATATGAAGATGGGTGGGCTGCCTCGCACAACACCACCCACCCAGAAGCCACCAAGTCCACCGATGTCAGGAAAAGGAACTATTGGGTAAGTGCAGTTACTGAGTGGGTGAACAGAAGGGAAAAGAGGGAAGATTCTTTCTTTTTCTGTACTGGGAGGAGTGTTATGGTTTCATTTTAACTATTCACAAAGGTCAAGAGGTGTTACATCTGCATCCTCTTACACTGATCATGTCTTGTATGTTAGTGTGCTTCTGCCAGAAGACAGTGGGTTTCACCAGCCTTTCCCAACAGCAACCTTTTTCTCAATGCAGAACACTTACAGTTACAAGCTTTAGAGTAAAATGTCATTAGCTGTGGCTTTCACAGGTGGTGCTAAACGACTGAAAAATGAGTATGTGGCACTGTTCATTAATTATTTGTGCTGTATTTGATAAAAGTACTTTCCTGCTAAGTTTATGAATCTGACTTTGACCTTAGGAGAATGTGTTACAAGTGGGATGAATGCTGGTATGTGATTATGTATATACATACACACCATGGTGCTTTATTTTAATGCAAGATAATGGCTTACCTTTAAAACAAGAACGGGACGTGCAACGCAGAGTTTATTGATAGGAAGACTGAAGTACGTGAAGACCATCCTTAATTGTTTTTTCCCTCATCCTACAAAATAAGTACTGCAAAGTTATAGAAAAAACTTTTTTCATTTTTTAAGCTCACATTACTGATTAGTATGTAGCTGTCTTTTAGTGAGTGAAGAATCTCTGGTTTTGTCTGCGTTATCCTGACTTGCTTGTGGCATGTGCTTGTGCGGTGCAGGCGGCACTCCCCGTACCGCACGCTGGAGCCGGTGCGGCCCCCGGTGGTTCCCAACGATTACGTGCCCAGCCCGACGCGCACCATGGCCCCGGCCCAGCAGAGCCCGGTCAGAACGGCCTCGGTCAACCAGCGCAACCGCACCTACAGGTACCGGCCTGGCCTGTGGGCGCAGGGCCAGAAAATGCTGTGCTAAATACCAAATCCAGCAGCACCTCCCTGTACCCTGAAGCTCCCTTATTCATTGTATGGACTGGGAATGTCGTTGAAGTGATGAGAATGAGCACTAATAAAACCAGAATAGTGAATCATGTTAAGATTATTCACTTAATCCCCTATTCACTTTGGTTTTAGTGCTATCACTTGGAGTAGTTAATGAATTGCTAAGACTGTGAAGTCTTTGAAGGAGGTGGATCGTGATACTGTTTTACTAAATGATTACCACACCGGGGGAAGGCTTTGTACACAACTTGCCTTCTACATATTGAAGGGCTGCATAGATGCTTATACTTGACATTTTTGAACAGTCTTTGATGTTTATTGATTGAGTAGCTGATATTGTAGCATAGTATTTTGGGGATATTGATAACTTCAAACAGAGTAAAGCTAAACTGCATTACCAAAGGCTCTGCAGAAGACTACCTTTTTCTCTAGGTTAATAAATTTCATGATGTGATACATCTAAATACTTCCCTTGAAATCTTTACTTTTTAAAAATAATGAGTACTTGAGGATGGCTAGACAAGTGGACTTAAAAGATGAGAAATCTTAAGTACTACTGTTTTACAACTTCTAGACTTCAGTAGTCTCAATTGAAAGCATACAAATTGCGGTCTAAGCACTCTATACTTTTTAAAGTTATAGGAAAAAGCTCTGTATTTCCTCTGTAGGGGCTTAACAACCCTGGAATGACATGCTTTGAACAAGGTTCTGGAAGTGTTTCATTTTTGGGCAAGCTCACTAAACTTACTGAAAAACTTACTTACTTACTGAAAAACTTACTTACTTACTGAAAAACTTACTTACTTACTGAAAAAACTTACTTACTGAAAAACCTCCTGTGTTGTAGTCAAAGTGGTTAGTTTCAGGAAAACCCAGCTTTGTATAGGTTTGCATCATCCCTGTTTCTTTTCTCTTGTTCCTTGTTACTTCTTTGATTTCGTAAGATGCTCTATGAGAGATTTTATGTTTCAGCATGAACAGCAGCATATTCATACCCTGGTTACTTTGGTTTCTTACAGCAGCAGTGGGAGCAGTGGAGGAAGCCACCCAAGTAGTCGGAGCAGCAGTCGAGAGAACAGTGGAAGTGGAAGTGTAGGTGTTCCCATTGCTGTTCCCACACCATCTCCTCCTAGTGTCTATCCAGGTAAATGGAAACTTGCTGTTCCTCTTTCTGCCTCAGTGTTAACCTTGAGCATTTGCAGTTTCCTAAACTCCAAGTGAAGCCCAGAGTTCATTGCTATTGATAATATGAGTTTGAATCAAGTAGTATCTTCTCTGAATGTCTGATGTGCTGTAATGTTCCTTTTATGTATTAATTTGTTTATCAGAATTTTTTGCCTGGCTGTCTGCATGTGACAAGGTAGGACATAGCACCTTTTATCAGTGGGCAGAGGGACACTTCTCCCTTGTCCTTTTAAGTAAACAGATGTTTTTTCATTGGCTGTTTATGCAGATACATAGAAGCATGTTTTTAGAAAATTAAATTCAATGAGAGGCAGGCACAGAGTAAATCTTGAGTACATCAATGCAAGCCTGAGTTGTCACAAAGAGATACTTGCTCAATGTAATGGCTCCAGACTTTCCAGAAGTAGGAAGAGTTATTAGGACTTTTTTCCTTTGCTCAACCTTTTCAGTGAAGAAGAGCCTGTAGTTGGCTTGCAGCAAAATAGCTGATGCTTCTGAAACAAAGAGCTGGAAATTTTTTGGTTTCCTCTTTGTATTTTCTAATTCATACAAAACTTAAAGATGGCCATGCTAGAGACTGGAGCATAAATAACACAGTGCGACAACATCTTTCAAAAGTAATGGCTTTCACTGAAAAGTTTGGGTTGTGTTCCCTTCAGACCTGGAAAGAAGTGGATTTTGCTTGACCGTCATTTACCATCTACACAGGAATGAGCCTTTCTTTAACAGCTCCATTGTTTTCTCATCTCATGCATTCTGAAATGCTATGCAGCTAATAAATAGCTAACACTGAATAGTCAGAGGCTTTCTCTAATCCTTGCTAACATATCTCCTTATTAACTCCACCTCTTCCTCCTCTCTTCACTTAGCCCCTGCTGGCTCAGCTGGCACTTCTCCCCTTCCTGCTACCTCTGCTCCTGCCCCAACTCCTCCTGCTCCTCCTGCCCCTTCCTCCGCTGCTCCAGATGCTGCTGCTGCTGCAGGAGCTCAGCCCCTTGCTGATGGCTTCACCTCTCCAACTCCCCCTGCTGTTTCTTCCACACCCTCTGCAGGTGAGTGTCTGCTCCAGCTGCTGGGCAGATGAACCCAGATGTGATCATGATCCAAGGCGTTGCAAAGTTACTTTGGCAGCAGTGATTTATAATTAAAAAAAAAAATTAATTATATCTAGAAAATATCTGATAATACCCAACTATAATGCATAGTTATAGCAGAGAGTTCAAGGTGTGCTGATTTTATTAACAGCAATCATTAATTTTATAATTTTATTATTTTTACATTATCTAATTTACTAAATCATAATTTTTTTTATTTTTGGATACTGAGAACCTCATAAAATAATTGTATTTGGAGGGAACCAGCACTGATAGTTCTGGGTCTTTTTACTCTTTCTATTACTTACTTACTTTACTCTCTCTATTACTTACTTAATAAATGCAATTTTAAAAAAGTGCATCTAGCAAAGTATAATTTATATGACTGGTTTCTTCAATGCTGTCAAATGACGAGTCTCCCTTTAATGAACTGATGAAAAGGGCAGAGTTTTTTTGTCCAGTATTAGGTAAAATACGAGTTTTTATTATGCAGACTAGTATTAAAGCATTTTGTTTTAATATGTGGTACTTAGGGTGTATATTGCAAACTTCCTTCTTTTAGTGCTACACTTTTGGTTTTTCTCATGAGCTGAAGTTGCAGAGTGTAGCACTTACCAACCATAATGCTGTCCTGTATCACCTTTTGATGAGGAGATTGCATTGTAAAGATCTCCTTCAGACAGCCAAATTCACATGTAGCTACCTGCATGCTTTGCTACTTTACATTACAATGGAGGCTGCTCACAGGGGTGTGAGTTGGTTTGTGTTTATTAGTGTCCCTCTCTTAATAAGAATTGCACCAAGTTCCAGAAGCATTCTTGAAATTGCATTTAGTTTAAGGGGCTGTAGCTCATAAAGAATTAGAAGATATTTGCACTAGAATCCGTAACTGTGACCAGAATTTTCTGAAGTGTGATGAATTTTGGTCTTAGAAGATGATGCTGATGTCTAAACTACTTTCATGAAGATGAGCTGTGGCATACGGGGTCTCAATCAGTTTTTCATTTTTGATGCACTGTCAGTATCCCAGTTCTTAAGCCATGTTGTTTCTGTATTTTTAACAAGTCAAAATCAAGCAAAGATTAGTATTTTAATGGCTGTGAATTCGCACACAATTTCATAAGGGAAATTTCATGTTAGTTACTATTTTTAAGATCTTTTGTTTCCCTATTTTATTAGTGAGGTTACTTGTATGGCTTCTCTGAAATAAAGTATTTGAAGAGACTGGATGGATCACCACTTCCGAAGTCACAGCTTTTCGTCCTTAAAAACCTCTTAGCCCTGTTTCTTCTCTCTTCCCTTCTCTCCAATCACCACCAATTTCTGCAAGTACATTAGGTTACAGAGAGAGAGCGACAGACATTGGAAAGACGCGTCAGGAAAAATGGGAAAAAAGCCTTTATAGAACAGATGCTTTCTTAGTTGTTCCTCATTTGTAAGAAGTAGGTTTTTTTTATATGGTACACTACGTTGTTGGTACAAAGCAGAGGGAATGAGAATCTGTAGTTCATGCACTTGCTCTTACAAGCAAGTAATAGAGCAAGCAACTTGTATTTTTATTTATTGACCTAGTATGAAGTTGTGAAAAGCAAGCAAAACATAATGAAGAACAATGCAGGTTTTTTAAACTTTGTACATTCTTTTGTTCTGTTGCTCTATTCTCAACCACAGTGACCATCCCTTCTTCCCTTGTTTTCTTGCAAACTCTCAAATTTGCTTCTAGGACAAATGGTGGAGGCAGAATAGTGTGTCCCCTGTGGGAATAATAAATCCAGCTTACTGTTACATACAGTATAAAATCCAGAGAATTTTATGTGAGCACAGGAGATACCTTGCTTCATTTATTGCTTGCTGGGATTCATGATCAATGTCTTGAATGCAGAAAGTAGTGAAAATACAGAGCAAGTTTTTAAGGAGTTTTTTAATTGACAGCTCCCTGAAAGAGGGTCTTTGAGTTTGACTTCATTTATTCCATCCTTCAAGCAGTTTGTAACATTCTCTTCTCCCCAGATGATTCTCTGAATATCTTCTAAGTAGCACTAAGACAAGTAGTACTGTGTTTTTCAGTTACAGAAAGTAACAGCTTTGAATCCTGGAAATGGCCTACAGTTATTTTTTACATGTATGTTCCTTAATTGCAGAACTGTGATGTTTTGGGGAGTTTTTTGCAGGCTTATAAATAACTGAATTCACAAGAAATTATTGTAATACATTATTTAAAATAGATAACTAGGTATTATTCTCTTTCGTTTTGGAGATTTGTAGCTTAAACACCTTGGTATTTTCATACTGGCTTTTGTAGGCAGTACTGAGTGTAGGCAGTTGGGAGAGTTGTGTTTTGTATTGCTCTTGAGACATTCAGTGTCCTGCCACAGTGACAGCTGAAATGGCTGACTCTTCCTAGGATGCAGACTGTCTTAAAGATCTAGAAACGTTTCCAAACCTTTGGAATTGAATGCAGGTAGAGAGAAAGCAGGCATCATTCTTCTCTTTGCTAATGCATTTCTCTTTGTACCCTAGGTCACCCAGTCCAGTTCTACAGCATGAACAGGCCTGCAGCTCGGCACACACCGCCAACCATCGGGGGCTCTTTGCCCTATCGGCGGCCTCCTTCCATCACATCACAGACGAGCCTTCAGAACCAGATGAACGGGGGCCCGTTCTACAACCAGAACCCAGGTAAGAAAGTCTGGCTGCTCCATTGAAGTCAATGGTGGTGAACACAGTGACCTTCAGCTCTCTGAAATTTTATTTTCTGTCTCCATTGCAGATCTTGCATTTCCAGTATGTTGCTGGTAGCTGTGCCACAGCTGCAGTGCAAATGCAGAGCAGTGTTCAGCTTCCATTATGGCAAGCAGCTTAAAAAATACTGGCTTTGTTGCCAAATAATTTACTTTTGATGTCACAGTCCCTATCAGACAAGCTTTTGTCCTTGACTACACCATGTGTCATGGAACTGCTTTGGTGTGGGATGGGTATTTGATTTTGCACCAGAACACTGATTCTTCATTACTGAATCTTTATCTTGTGTTCTTTTTCCTTCTGGGTAATGTACAGTTGAAGCAATTGTACCCGTTACACAGGGATATGCATTAGACACCTTGGAGACACCAGTGGTGTTTGGGATGCAAGGGAGCTGTGTCATCTGCTAAGCCCACAAATAATGATATTTTATGGGTGGTCTGCTTTAAAAAGCAAGAGAAGACCTTATCAGGGAGTTAGTGTCCTGTGTGTCAGCATAACACAGTAACCTTTTATCTAAGCTCCTTCCTGTGCTTCTGATGAGACAGGAGGGTTTAATACCAGAGTAGAGGAGAGTTTCTGTTTTGACAAAGCTACGGAAAGATGCAGGGGACACACTGAAGGTTTCCTGTCAGGAAATGCTCTAATACCAGCAAGATTGAATGTTGACTTGCAACCACCAGAGTATGTTGGTGTTTTGTGGTGGTGGAATTTCAGGGTGCTGTGTGCGTTGGTTGGTTGGGGCTTTTTTTGTTGTTTTGTTTTGTTTGGGTGTTGTTGTTGTTGGTTTTGGTTGGTTTTTTTGTTCAGTTTGTTTTTTTAAAGTTGAGCACTGAACCTGGAATTAGGTCAAGTGGTGGAGTCTGCATTTAAGGGGTGTGATCAGGTTGGGCTGTTACTGTTTGTGAGCTACCCTGCAGAGAGAGGTGTGTGCTGAGCTTGAGATGGAAATGCATGGTCGTGCTGGGGACAGAGAAGTGGAGGAGGTTATAGGGCTAAATTGTAGCCCAGTTGCCTGAAATATGTTGTATTTTCTGAACACATTATGTGCATATTGAAGGCTGAAGGAGGGAATAGGCAAGAAGGAAAGGGTAATAGCAACAAAAGAAACCTTTCAGGATTACCTTTTCAATAAAGAGGATTTTCAGTATATCCAGAGAGTTTTTGATGACTGCTGTGCGTTTTTGCTTTGGCAAAGGGATAATTCTCTGCAAGCTGCCATTGCGTTGTTAATAGATAATCACAGAAGATCTCAAATAGACTTTAAATAAATTGCATAACCACAGTTCAGTCTGTGTACCCAGAAAGAGGATAATGATTATGGTGATTAGTCATTTTGAACTGTAAATCACAAACAAATACTTCAGTTTATACTGGCATATCTGAGACAATATAATAAGCAGTTATAGTAAGAGACTTTTTTTTATATACCTAGCAGAATACAGAATTTATTAGCTTTGCAGTTACATGAAACCAGTTTTTTTGGAGTTCACCTTGAAAGGGGAGGATGCTCAAGCATTCAGAATTGATGAAGAATAGAATAAGATAGAGGCACTGATGTGTCTGTAAGGCACAGGTTTAGTAGTGACAGGACAGAGGCCCACAATTTTTCTCAGCATTCCGAAGAGAGGGAGAAACACGAACAAGAGGGGAAAGAGAGACCTTACAAGAGGGAGAAGGGGGTGCCAGCTATGGCTTTTGTTGTTTGTACGCTGTTTTGGCAGTAACACAGTCCTGCTATTTCCTTTTGCTGTTTTTTAAAAATGGTGGCATAGTCATGTTTGTTTATTCACAAAATTCATTATTGATAGGAGGATGAAAGGTACTTGCATTGCCCTGATCTGTTAAATGCCACTTCAGGATAAAACAAATTTCTACATGGTGAGGCCTTTTTAAGAACTGAAAAGAAAATTATAAGAAATGCAGACTCTAAATGATCTCAGCATATGTCTGTCCCAAATCCACTCTTGACAGCAAGCCACCTAACAAGTGTTTTCACCTTGCAACTTTGGATATCAGTATCTAAGCAGTATAGAGCTCAGCACAGGCTAAAAACGCTGTGGGAGAATCTGGGCAAATATTGAGATGGTGGTTGCATCCCACCTCATTTGTACAGCTGAATTCTTAACCAGTCTGAAGCAGCCTAGTGGAAGATGCTCTTCAGCAATTCGGAATTAATTTACAGGAACTGTGTATTAAATCTATCTGTGGTCAGCATGGAAGAAGGATGGGAGAGAACATTTAAGATGGTGTTTAGACAGAAGAGGTACAGTAAAGTTCTGATGCATTTAATAAACAAAATAATTAGTAATAAAATACTTATTGTATTGGCTCCTAAAGGTCAAAACTGGAGTCATTATACAGCACACAGAGACAATATTGTGATAGTCCCTGCACAGGCTGGAGCACAGACTGAGGGTAGTTAAGATACACAAGGAATGATGTCGGCTAGTGTTAGCATCACCATTGTGATTAAACTACATCAACCCAAACTAAACCAGGGGATTTTTTTGTATTTGCTTGGTGTGTTTGTCTAGAGTGATTTATTTTTCTTCATGGGAAGCCTTGTTATTTCTTTCAAAGAAATATATATAACACATGAACAAAGTACACTGAAGAGACCAAGGAAACTGAAGCTACTCTCATATGATAGGTATGAATTATATGAATCCATATGATGTTGAATAGAGGAATCATTTTGAAATGAAACATAGCATATGTAATTTTAAGAATCCATATATGCTTTTATAGCATATATAATTGAAAAAGCAGGGACAAGAATGCTGAATTGATGGAATATTACTGCTTTTCAGTAGGACTTTAAATTCAATTTCCCTTTTTCTGCTTTGAAAAAATGCAAGACCAAATCTTTTCACAGCATTCATGGTTACACTTGAAGGAATAAATACTCTGAAGTCACATCATTCAAGTCAAAGAAACTGTAATCAGAAATGTATTTCAGTTTTTTCTCAAGAGATATCAATTAAATTGTGAGATAATGAAACTTACTTTATATGGATGTACAAGATATTTTTGCAACAAAAAGGATGGTTGCTGTTAGTCTTTTCATTTATGGTGTGTGGTTCTGAAGGGGATGTGAATGTGTGTGACAAAAGAAATTCAAAGCGCTTAAGATAAGATAGTTGTTATTGGAATAAGCAAACAGAAGAAATTTTGAGACACAAGTTGTAAATGCTGTAGAATTCTTTTCTCTTGCTATGATAATGTGAATTAATTCTGAAAAATCCTCATACCTGCCAGTTTTCTTATTACCTCTGGAATTAGTCTGAAATTTATTTAGTTCTGTCTGGTAGCTAAATAAATGTACTGGTACATGAAGTATAGACCTTTTTTCCCCCTTAATCCCTTTGGACATGATTAAATGTTTTCTGTATGCCACATACTAACAAGAAATTTATTATTTGTGCTTCTACTGAGGTGTGCTGTCTGAAAAATCATCTTGCAACTGGCTTAAAGAATATTGCTGCATTATTCAAAGTGATACTGTTTGAATATTACCCATTTATGTGGGTTTAGACCCACATAAAACTAGTTAGCTGATTTTTTAACTAGATAACTGAAATTCACATTTCAGGCTTAAGCCACAGTTCAGTGTTGCAGCATTTGCATTGCAGAATTCTGGCTCAGCAACTGAGCTGAAAGTATGTTCTTTAACTGTGAATTCACATATATTGTACAAAGGCAGCTCTTATTGTACAAAGAGAGCTCTTCTGGTATCGGTGAAAGGGCTGTTCAGAGTTCAGTGCAGTAAGTCAGGTGGGGAGGAAACCAGGCAGCACATCTGGAATAGGCCCTGTGGTTTGGCAGCAGC
This sequence comes from Corvus moneduloides, assembly GCF_009650955.1. Lineage (NCBI taxonomy): Eukaryota > Metazoa > Chordata > Aves > Passeriformes > Corvidae > Corvus > Corvus moneduloides. The sequence continues at coordinate 14,379,580 of NC_045482.1, read as the reverse complement.
ACAGTGAGCTCTGTTCTACCAATAAGATCAGAAGTGTTGCATCTTTCAGATCTGCACAGTTCTCAAAAGGCATCTTTTTCTGTTTTGTCTAAAATAGCTGCCTCATTCAGTGGGGGTTTTTTGGCCTACATCTTGGAAAAAAAAGTTATATCCATTTTCATTACTAGGGATTCGTGGATGCTGTTAGTCACTTCTATAAATATCAATTAGATCTGAAAGGGGGAGAATTACAGGCAGAGAGTTCTCTTGATGTATGTGTTCAGTTAGGTCTGTTCATGAAGTGCTATATTCTGTAGTAAGAAACTTCATCTTAAGGAAATGTCATAGTCAAATCAGAAAAATACTTCAGCATGGATTCTTAATTTTATGAAACAGCTGGGTTGGAAATTTTAAAATTTTAAAAATAGAGAAATATCCTTGAAGAAAGGATTAGGAATATGCTTAAACCATCTGAGCCATTTTTCATTGAATGTCAGTCTTTTAATCCCATCTTCTTGGCAGCCTGCTGTACTGTCTGAGTGGTGATGATGTCTACTTTCCTGTTTGCCGCTTTGTTGTGTTTCTAACTGGATGCCTCTCTCTTTTTAATTTCTGTGGCAGCATCCCTTGCTCCTCCTCCCCCCTCCATCCTACAGGTAACTCCACAGTTACCACTAATGGGATTTGTGGCCAGAGTTCAAGAAAACAGTAAGTTTGCTGCTTCCTTGTGCTATGTTTTTTACTGGATGTAGCTTTTGGATTGAGTTGATGAAAGATTTGTCTGTATATAGCCAGAATTCTGCCTTTTCTACTGCCTCTGCAAGTTTGTCTGAAATTGTGAAGGGTGGGAAAAAGAAATAATCTTATTGGAGGCACCTGGTCCTTCCTTCTCTGAATTTTCCTGTCTCTAGTGTATTTTCACAAGTTACAACTGTTGGTCCCACTGCAATTAACTGAGACAGTATTATTTCAAGCAGCTACCATGGTTATAGAGATGTTTTCATGGTTGTACTGTTATTTACTTTCAGTTTCAGATACTCCTCCCCCCCCACCGCCTGTGGACGAGCCAGTGTTTGATGAGTCTCCACCTCCACCCCCACCTCCAGAGGATTATGAGGAGGAGGAAGCAGCTGTGGTGGAGTACAGTGATCCCTATGCTGAGGAGGACCCTCCTTGGGCACCGAGGACATACTTGGAGAAGGGTAGGTTTAGAGCTAGAAGAGACAGTAGGGTTTTATTTGCAACAACTTTGTGTGTGCTCCTGCCATCCTGCTTTTGGACATGGAGCCTGCCTAGGCTCCTTCATAGCCAGTATTTGGTATTACAGCATTTCAGTCAGGAGCAAAAGAGAAAGAAGAGGACCCTGATGTGTGTTTGTAGTGTCTTATGCTAATGCAAAAGGGGGGGCGGGGGAGGGTGTGTGCATGTGCCTTGGGAAAACAACTTTCTATTTGAGGCAATAATGATATTTGAATGATAGCTCTGTTCTGCTTTCCTGTGGGACTTCTTGGGCTTGGGAACTAAAATAGTTTATTTAGGTGCATGTATGTACAGATCTGTTCCATCTCACATGGGATAGCAAAATGGGATAGCAAAACTGTAAAGGGGAGTCTTTAAAGATAAGCTGGAGAAAGTCAGGCTTTTAATCAGAAAATGTTTCCTGTGGAGAACAAAAGTATAGGAAGCCAAACATTGTCTCTGTTGATGTAGAGACCCATGGAAAAACACAATTTTGATCTGTATTTTTACAACTAGATGAGCAAAACATCTAAAAGGTTTGTCTGTTTTTAGAAACACTCTTAAAAGTAATAGAAGATTGAAGTGCTTTCAATGTATGAAGAACTATTAAATAGTAGTTTTAGGATACCAGGAAAAAAAGAGATATTGACATAGGTGTGGATTCTGTTGTAGTTACATGAATAGCTCCACTCAGCCTGTGTCTCAAGCCTGTGTCTTGAGATTTTACTGCTTTGCTGGAGTTGGCAGAGGAGTGCTTGGCTATGAGTTTTCTGTAGCAAGCTTTGAAGCTTTAAAGTTAATGAGAAGCCTTACACTAAAAGAGAACTTTAATACTGAAAGAATGTATATATTTATACTGCTGGGAGTTATAATGCTTTATTCAGCAAAATAGTTTATCCTGTGGCAACTCCTTAAGTTCCTGTAAATAATATTCCATGCCACATGATTCAAAGTGGACAAAACAGATGAAAGTAAGTAGCTGTTCCAACACATTTACCCCCAATAAGTAAAGTATCAATTCTTAGGATTTGTACTTGTACTTTTGATATGACCATTCTCCTATTTAAGTTCATATGAGAGCACTTCTAATGGGGTTAGGGTAGATGACCTTTGCAATAGAAGCTGAGACACCAAAGAGGTGTCAAATACCAAGGATTGCTGTATATAGGAATGGGATTCAATATGACCCCGTTCTGTAGAGGGGTCTAGAAGTGTGGGAGGTACCTTTAACATTAAGATATTCTCTATCCTACAGCTGGGGATGGAAGTGAATGGCAAATCCATTTTGAACAGATGGAGAAATTCTTAAGTAGGATATAGTTACTGGGGATGTTGAACTTGAGGACACTGCCATATGACTGTAATAGCAACAGCCAACCTGCAATGTCCAGGGATGTGCACTGCAGTTTTCCATTGAGCTCTGTCTGGAAGTGTGGCAGGAAAAGATAAGAAAATGACCTGGCTCTGCAAATCAGATGAATGGAAATGGGTATCCAGAAGGAAAAAGTACACTTCTGCCACTTAGGGAAAGTGTGTGTTCACAGATTGCAGTTGGTTAATTAGCCTAGCCTACATTTGTGGTCAGTTGGATATAACAGAATTCAGCCAAACTCTGTGTAATTGTTGGAAGAACCAAAGATCACTGATTGGAAGAATATCAACCTAAATGAGTAATTCTGTTTTTCAAAACTGCATTGAAACATATTCAGACAGAAACTAAAAGAGGCCCTGGCTTAGGCTGACAGGGAAGGATGCCACCTCCTGAGTCAGTATTGCTGCTTCCTGTCTCATCTGGAGCCTTTCTTGCAATACTGGCCTGGACTCCTCATAACTCGGGGCATGTGACAAGCTCACAGCTTGAACTAGTGGGACTACAGACAGAAGGATTAAACAGCCTTTTAGAGAGAGGAGTGTTGCCAGTACACAAATAACATGCTGGAGGAAGCAGTGGTGATGTAAAAACAAAACCAGGCTTCAGGTAAATTTTATGAGGCTTAACAAGAAGCAAATTTTCTTCACAAACTTAAGGAAGAGTTTCCTTCTTGTGATCATGAAATACTGAATCCATTCAGTATCCAAAGGGAATAGAGTACCCTCAAAAGTGAGAAAGAAAGGAATTGGAAGTTACCATGATCCTTGGATGATAATGATGATGGTTATTATTATTATCATCATCATCATCATCAGGAGATTGAAGGAAAATAACACAGTGACTCTAGGAAGAAATTTCAAAACTCTTAGAAAGGAATTTTGAAGGACATAAATGTGTCACATGTTCATACACTTGTTTTTCAAGCTAAAAATGTACTTGTTTCTCCATTTGTGTTTTGTTTGCTTAGAATTATGTCTAGAACAGTACAGAATAAGCTACTTCACAACTACTGGGACAGTTGTAGAGCTAACAACATGTGTTTTTTAAATATGCTCTAGTCACAGGATAAAAAAAAAAATTCCGTAAATACTCTGATTTTCCACTGGGATTGATCTGTATATTTTATAATCTTTTCTGGATCCAGGGTTCTGTAGTGTTGATTTGTGTTGATTCCTTTGCTCCCTCAAAAGGAAATGACCTCTTTTCTTTTGACGAGAATGATGAGTTTACTAGGACTCTTGGACAGCAGGCTTATGAACACATGCTGTTAATTTTTAATCCTTGCTTTAGAGTATCTTTCCATCTATCCCCAGGACAAGATTTTAGGATCCCTGTCCAACATACTTTTATTTTCCTTAGTGGCAGCACTGCATGTTTCATTGCCAAGTGCTCAAAGCAGTGATTGATGCTATTTGTTAAAGTACTCAGAGTCTGGCATAACTAACTTTCTCTGTAAAACACAATGATAGTGCTGAGATTGGAAAAATGTATTAATTTGATGTCTATTTTCTGGCATTTCAGGACTACTCTATTTTTTATTTCCAAGTGCTTTGTCCAATTCCTTTGCCTTTCCTAACAACTTTTGTGCCATCAGTAACATACTCTGCAGCTATAAGAAAGATGTCCTGATTCAGCATATGCACATTTTGTTTCCACCTATCTTCTTTGTGGCTCCTAACAGGAATTCACCCGCCTTGGTGCTGTGTGCTCTGGGAGCGGCTGCTGGATACTGAGATGCACATGCGCCTTTAGAAATTTAAATGTGGAAGTAGCTAAGGTGGATGGAAGTCTGGGACATCAGCATTGGCTCATTCTTACTGTGGCCTGAAGAGAGCTCTTGCTTCATGTTTTCTGCTCTTAGCTGTGCTGAGATCTGGTTTAGCACGTGTACCTAGGAATAGTTCTGAGTGGTTATAGCCATGGGGATTCACAGCCACTGCCTTGTATCACTCCACACCAAAAGTTTATCATACAGTTGGACACTTCCTCTGGTGGGTCTGGAAATAGTAAGAATAGAAGAGTTAAAGGCGTCCTGGCTCACATGCTTCAAAGCATGAGCTTGTACAGAAGGGGGTGGAAGAAACTATTTCTCTCAGCAGGTCATTCTGCACACACACAGGTGAGGCAGTGCCTGGATGAGGGAGGGTGATTGGATTTTCCCCCTCTTCCCCTACCTCTCCTAACAGTCATGTTCTGTTCTTTCCTAGTGGTGGCAATCTATGACTACACCAAGGACAAGGAAGATGAGCTCTCATTTCAGGAAGGTGCCATCATTTACGTCATCAAGAAAAATGATGATGGCTGGTATGAGGGGGTCATGAATGGAGTGACGGGGCTGTTCCCGGGGAACTACGTGGAGTCAATCATGCATTACTCAGAGTGAAGACCAGAGGACAGAACACTGCATCTCCTGCTCCAGGAGCTGGCAGGGCTTCCCAGATCTCCACCAGCCTCTGGGGCCCCATCCAGTATAACTGAATGAAGGATAATTGTAACAACCACTCTTTCGGGTTTGGTTTGGTTTTTTTTTTTCTTTTTCCCCTCATGATAAGACAGTAGTGATTTGAGTTGTTTGAACAAATGGCTGGCTCTTCAGCTGGCAGCAGAGGCTATCCTGAGCTATCTGACTTTGAATTAAGCTGACCCATTCAGATGTAACAAACTTGCTGAGTAGCTCATACTTCACTCAAATTCTGACTTCTGGCAGGCCTTGGGATCTGTCTCAGGAATCCTGTGCGCCCTCATGGTACTACCGTTGGAAGCAGTGCCTGGCACTGGGGATGTCCTGGATGCTTGTGGTGAAGGTTACTGGCCAGTGGACATCCCTCCTGTTTCTACACTACACTCCTGTGCAGCTGGAAGAACAGTCATGTGCTAGCAAACACTGGAATTTCTACACAGAGACGTTCCTGTAACTGACTTCCAGATAGCTGGATACATCTTTAGCAGAAACACTTCTGCAGCTGCTCTGCACACATAGGCTGACACAGGGCACACAGAGCCGGCTTTCATTCACTCACCTTTCAGTTTAGACAATTCAGATGGCTGCAGCCCAGAGGACCCCCCTCCCCATTTCTCATCTTCTGAATGCCACATATTTGTTTTGTGTTCTGCACTGATGTAACTGTGCTCCTCTCCACAGCGAGCTCCTTGCCACGGCTGCTGCCGGTTCAGACAGAACTCAGAGATGCCATTGATGGTGACGGCAAAACAAAGTTAACAGATCCTCCTGGGTCAGAGGATTAACTCTAGGGGGTGTGATCTAAGGTTCAAATCTACTCATGCCTGCTTGCACTAGAGAAACTTGCCCCCAACTTTAGTTTTATGCACAATATAATCTTAAAAATCCAATCAGGTATTGTAAATTGGCTATTTTGTACTTGATGACTAGATTTGCATATGTACTGTGAGAGCCCTGTGCAGAGGCAGGACAAACGGCAATTGTCGTCTTCATGTCTGCTGCCAAAATCTCTTCAGTGGAAGCAAAAAGGGCTGTTGTGTGTACTGGTTTCCCATGGAAATCCAAGCAGTAACTAGTAGTAGTCCTAGCTCTTCCCCATGCCCTCTCCATTGTTTATTATAATAGATATTTTCAGCTGTACTGGTGGCTTGGGGTGGAGTAATACCAAGTGGAGGCTCTGTAGCCCCTTGTGATGATACTTGGCTTTGTAATCTAGTCTCAGTTAAAAATTCTGCTCAGTGATTATACACAGATCACTGTAAGTGATGGTTGTACTAGTCTGCCCTTAGGAACATCTAAATGTTACCTTTGGGTAAATACCCCGTGCATTAACGAATTACGTTTCCTTTTAAGTCTTAGCCTGCAAATTGAGCGGATCCTGTATTGTGAGAGCCTCCTGGGCAAGGGCATCTTCCTGGGCAACTTCAGACTGTCACCTGGCCAAGTTCTAGCTGGTACCAAGAGTAGCTTGTCCAAGGTGAGACAGCGCTGCAGCCGGAGAGGCCGGTGTGTAAAACAGAGCAGTGCACGGAAGAGTGGGGCTGGCGGTGTGATGGCATTGGCACCAGTACAGGTAATTGACCCAGCCCCTTGCTTGGTAATTAGTGCAATACCAGCATGGAGGTCCAGGTTTGGTGCCATCCTGGGCAGGGAGGTGACATAGCTGCTTAGAGGGGAAGAAGAAAGAAACAAATAGGTGAGGTGTATTTGTAGGCCATGGAGGAATGTGATCACCTGCTGTGAGCTTGTGGAACTCCTGTGACAGCACTCAAGAAACTGGTTTGGTTAAAGTTGCAGGAAGGACAACTTCGAAGAAACTGGTGTGCAGATAGAAGTGGCTTTCTCCCTTGCTAATTCACACATAGTCAAGGCACTGTTGTCTTCTTTCTGGAAGCTGACAGAACTATTGTTTGGGATGAGTGTTTGCCAGAAAAGATACCCTTTAAACCTTTTACTCTCTGAAAGTTTTCTTGCAGCAAGGCTAAGAGAAGCAGCCATGCTCAGTTCCCTCAGCCCATCATTTCTGTGGGAGCAAGTCCAGAACCACTGGTTGTGCAGTCACTGGAATGACTGTTTCTAGTGTCATTGGGCAGGTCTAAGCTTTTGGCACAGGGAGGTGGTGCTTGTAGCCAAGGTGCTTGAACAGCAGCATTCACAAGCCTTTGGTGCTTACAGGGCAGCTGTGTTTTCCAGGAATATCAGAGCTTTCCTGGCTTCTCTTACCTTTGATATGTTTACGGCAAAAACTGAGCCCACAGTGCTCAAATGCATCATTAGGGCAGCTTAATGAGTTCCTAAGTGAGAGCTGAACCTCTGCCTGTGCACCCAAGCTGCAGCTGGCAGGTCAGACTTCAGTGAAACGTGTCTTAACCCACTCTGTGCAAGAGCTTGTGCTTGAACACTTCTGGCAGGTGGGTGGGGTAGTGTGTACTCCCACTGTATGTGATACAATCAGCTGGTTTTTCGTCTTGCAAGTTTTCTGTGTTGTGAGAGCAGAGCAGTGTGAGATGAAACTTGCCAGAGCCCAGCACAGAAGATGAGGCTGAAAAACCTTGAAAGTGGAATGTGTGACAGCTCCTTGAAGAACTGGCTTTAGTCTGATGGGCCAGGGGTTAGTCTGGTCCGTGCTAATAGCACATGGAATTGTTTATCCTGCAAGAACTGCTGTGGATGGAATTTCTGGGTCATCTCCTGCTGGTTTTACGCTTTATTATGCAGTACTAATGTAAAGAAATTGGTTGAGTTTTAGGCATATTTTTATTTTGTACAGATTTTAATTCTGTTGCTTGTTTGGGGATGATGTGATGTAATGGTCATAGACCAGGCCAAGGTAAACAGGCTTTGTATATTAATGTTACATAGATTGCATGCTAGTAAAGTCAGTGAGGGTTGTGTTTCCAGTTTTGTCCCTTGTACTTCTACTTGTCCAAAACCTTCTCTTCCCCACCCCTTTTTAATTTACAGGTTTACTTTAAAAGGGGGTGGAAAATGGGGGGTGGGGGAGAAACACCTCAGTATTTTAAATAAGGTGCACATCATCTCGTCACTGCTGAGTTTTGCTGCCACAGCTCATGGTGTTCTGCATCACAGGCTGTTGAAGCGGGAGTGTGTATGCATGAGAGGTGGGGGAAGGAGACACCCCAGCATAGCCCAAAGAGTGCTGAATGGCCAAAATGTGTATGTTTCTCCCTTTGTGAGAACTGCCTTAGCCCAGCCAGCTGTTTTATTTGTGCACAGAAATTGTTCAGCATCCTCTAGCGGTGTATTTTGCCTTGGTTTGCTGTGTATCAAAGGTTTCTTCCTCCCTCTTGGCACCAGGGACAAAGCTATTAACTACAGCTGCCTCTCCATCATGTGCCTGCATGAGAGGAGGTCTGACTGAGTCTGTCACATCCAGTGCTGAAGCAGGTTAATTTTGGTGCCTTCATTCCAGCTGAAGAGAGATGGCTGAGGCTGCATGTGTCTCACCCGTTCTTTCCTCTCTTCTCTTCCCCTTCCCCCCAAGCTGTTTGAGCAGTGGGCTGAGGGGCAGGAGAAGCGACCAGCAAATTCTATGCCTGAGTGTCCCGCGGGTGTGTCCACATGTGGTGGCTGGAGTAGGCACCAGAGAGCTGAAGCAATGCTGGAACACTTCCTGGTCTGACTGGTGAGATACAGGCAGACACTAAACCACTGAAGAGCCATTGCTCTCACTGCAGGACAAGAGGTGTGGCATGGCCCTGAGGGAGATGACAGAGCTTGGTGTGTGTTACCAGGAGGCTGACCATGTTCCTGGAATTCAGCTTGTCCTTGCACATAGTTGAGTTGGATGTCATGAAAGTGTCTGGAGATGGCTGCTGGTGTGAACCACAGGTCCTGTGGCGTGTGGCTGGGTGGCTTACCTGTGGGTGCCAGAAAGGCTTAGACCCAGCTAGTTCTTGCTAGAGCAGTTTGTTCTCCTTTCACAGCTGCTGGGCATTTTCTTTTCTTGCTGCTGAGGATTCTTGGTGACAGCCAAAGTTGACAGTGGCAGTAATGCAGCTTCTGAAAAGTGACACTTTTTATCTGGGGTATTTCAGTTGATCATGAAAAGAAAGCAAGGCAGCAGCAGGACGGAGGAGCCTTTTCCAGCAGAGGGTGTGTGGGCTGCCTGCCTGCTGCGGATGTGTGCGTTCTTGACTAGAGGTGGAAGAGGACTGCACTGATACTGTTGTACTTCTGTGTTGTCTCCCACCCGTGCTTGATGGTGACTTAATGCTGTGCTCTTCCTAGCAGCTTCCACCATTTCCTGGCAAATGCTGTGGATGCGCCTCTCTGCTAGAAATGAGCTTGCTTGCTTTTTTATTAGTTATGTCTGTGGGCTCCAGGCATAAAGCAAAAGTTCCATGTTTTCCTTTCTGGAAAGAATGGAACTTTATGTGGTTTAGTAAACTGGGAGCATTTTACAGAGCTTCTTCTCTGAGAGGTGCAACAGGACCTTTTGTAAAACAGGTGATGTCTGTATTCTCTGCAGGCCCTTTTTGGAAGTTGCCTAGAGGATGCTGTTGAACCATGGTGCTGTGGCTTTACTAGGAGCAGTAGCTGCATTCAGAGTATAGAGAGTCTCTGATTAAGCACTGCAGCATTTCAGGCATTACAAACCCCATGCAGAGACTTCAGTACGTATGTTGGCAACCGTGGCAGTGGAAAACGTACAGCAGTGTTGAATTCACTAAGGCAAGTATTTACAACACTAACCTCTAGCGAAGGTGGTGGTGGAAACTAGGCACCAGCAGGATGATGGGCTACAGCGTCTGGGGTGCCAGTTACAAGAATTTACTATGCTTACAAGTATAGTCACCTTCCCCAGCTTCTGGCATCTCCCACTATTTGGCACTGCTGCATTTTGTGGATAAAATGGTTATTACACAAAAGTCAGAACAGTACTAGAAGGGAACAATGTGTGGTTTGTTTTGGGGTTTTTCCCCCACAGTAGCTGAAGTCAATGCGTAGTAATGGTCCTATTACCTACTTCTGATGTTAAAACTTCAAGCATAGTGGGACCTCCACCTTCAGCTTGATGCAGCCAAGGTTTGACAACTGCTGGTAGAAAGAATTATTCACAGATCATGGTGTTCTGCTGCTTTCATTTGAAAAAAAACCCCACCCATGTGTTTTGTGCAATCTCCAGGGGTTTTTTTGGTACTCTAAATATACTAATTTTATTAGCACCCGTGCTTATTACAAGACCTATTACAAGACACTGATGGCAGCAGTGGCCTGCTGTCCAGAGGTAAGCCTACACCCAGGACCCTGCTAAACACTGACATGGGGGGGGACCCTGCTGAAATGAGTGCAGGACGTTTGTTCCAGTTTCTCTTCACACCTCTGAAGAATTCTACCACTACTGACTAATAGCAAGAGCTATGTACAAATTTATTTCCATTACAGCGCCTCGGTAAGTGCTGACATGTCCCAAGATTTTTTTGTAAAGAACAAGTGCTTCTTTTCACATTTGAAAAAGTGTCTTTTGCAACTTGCATGGACTAGTAGTTTCTATGAATTCTCTGGAGATGTCAGTGTCTAACATGGATTTTGTCCATGCACTTTTTCTGAAAGCAGATACCCCCTTTTGGTTTGCAGTTGGAGCAGCACACTGTGCTTTTGCTTTTGGCACTGCTGATGCAGTGGATGGATGCAGAGCCCACTGAAAATGACCAAGCCCACAGGACTCTGGGGAGCTGTATGCCGCCAGTAATATTTTAGTGTGTGTGCCATTTGAACCACCTTCCAGTGAGTGCAAAAGCCAATTTTTAAATTTTTTTTAATTGTACTTGGAATTAACTGTTGCTGTGTACTAAACCCTCTTGTTATGAGCCCTAAATAAAAAGAACGAAGCACACCCCGTATGTTCTGTGAGCGTGCCACAGCCGTGTCACATTCCTTGTCTTTGGCTACAGACTTTTCAGCGCACTAGGGCCAGGGACTGTGGCTTGTGCGTGCAGGAGTCCTGGCCCTAAGGATCTCTGAGCACAGCATTTCCCACAGCAAAGGTACAAACCTTGGCATCCAGCCTGCTGCCTTCACCAGCTCCGACCTCTGTGGGACTTCCCCTTTCCTGCAGCTGCTAATGTAGTTCTCAACTCTCTGCTGCTGAGGGCTGCAGGGCAAGGCTGAGAGCACTTCCCAGGGCAGGGGAACAGAGCTGCATTCCCTACGGACCCCAGAGAGGGGCCACAGCAGCACTTACCAGCCAGCAGCTGTTCTGTATGAGCAGAGCTAGACAGGACTCTGCAAGCCTGAGGAAGGTGCACATGGAAAAGGTGAGCCTTCACACGGGGTCCTCTTTAGCCCTGTAACTGGTGTGCACCACGTGGCTGGTACAGCCACCTCTGACCCACTGGAAAGAACTGTGCAAAGGAATAAAAGTTTTATTGGCAGTGAGCACAGAAATGGTAAGCTGTAGGCCATCAGCTACCTGACCCCTACACAGGGGAACCACTGATGCCCTGAAAACACAGTGTGGGTTCTGAGCTCATAGAAAAGGAAAATTGCAAGACAGAGGATTAAAGCAGAGTATTAAATTTAACTACATCTTTATTGAATTGTGCATATTCCATTGGATAATGATCTATATTGGGTACTCTATAACGTATTTCTTTTGTCCTCTCTCATGCTTAAAAAAGTATATTTATACATATATTTATATATATTTATAATATGGCAAAGCTCCCCCCAACCTGAAGCTATCGGTCTAAAAGAGCTTTGATTTTATTTTATATTTTTTTTTTGGAAAGGGAAGAAGAGGGGAGGCAATCCCATTGAAAGATAAAATGTGCAATTTTCTTTTTAAAGCAGTAAACATGAATGTATTTACAGCACTCAGCACAAGTTTGCTGCACAGACAAATCATCACTGCAATGACACACTTGCATCTCCAGTATTATACAGAATATTCCCAGTGACTGGTAACAATTAGTGTAAGCCATAAACCAAACTGCTGCTCCAGTTAATTTCTGGTCCACTGCAGTCCACTAGGAGGCCTAAGATTTCCAATTACAACTTGGACAAAACATTTAGTTTTTCTTTTAGAAGTACAAGTGCTATTGTGCTGCACCAAGTCAGCAGCAGGGTGCCACGGGCACAGCTCTTTGCTAAACTGTCCTTTGCAAGGGTGTACCCAGTTCCTAAGCTTGGTTAAAGGCAAGGGACATCCACCATCTAAACACTGGGCACCCTCATCTCTCACCAGCCACGTGCTAGAGAGCAGCAGTATGAGACTGCTAGCAACAAGAGACTGGTGTACGCACATCTGCATACCTGGAATTTAGCTCTGAATGCATCTCTGGCATCTTGGGAAAGCTGGGAGCAAATTATTTTCCACTGTAGCAAATGGTAGAATTCCAAAATCTCCTAAAAGACAAGTTGCCTTCAAGCATTTAAATTACGGGGAGGGTAGTATCCACAATCTATTACTGAAGGTCCTTCTCACTCATTTATCTAAGTCCCTGCCACGGGGGAATGTGCATACAGCACTAGTTTCCATTCCTCCTGGTCTTCCACCTTCTCTAACTCCCCTTTACCCAAGATCATCTGCTCAGCAAAGAGCTCACTGCGTCCTTGCCCTACTGAGTGCCTCAGAGCACCAAATGATCATTACCCAAGTCACTATTTTCCCTCTGGTTGGTTAGTAGCAATTAAAGTAATTTACACTGTGCGGGATAAGCATGTGTGTTTGTCATCTCATTTGCAGTTTAGTGTCTTAAAACTTTTCAAAACTAGACCAAGCCTCTGTCACAGTGAGTGCTGCCCCCTGCAACAAAACCCTGGTTTGGTCAGTCTTCATGGACATTTTTTAACTGAAGGAAAGAAAATTCAGAAAGGAAATAGACAAACTCAGAATTCCAAAATAAAGCTTAAAACCCCACCAGCATGTGGCAAAAAACATCCAAGAGAAACTACCCCTTGTAGTGTTAAATCCTCTCTAGTTTGGAGTCTGCCTCAGTGGTGCAAGGGAATGAATGCAAACCAGGTGCCACAAATGGGCCCCCAAAGTAGTAAGATTCACCTGCAGCTGAGGAGCACTGTGTGACTGAGAACATAATCTACACCTTAACAATGCTAAAAGGAAAAAAAAAAAACCAGCAACCAACCAAACTATGTTCTGGCTGCATCCTCACTACCTTCTGCCAGGAATTTATACTGCTTTTCTGGAGTGCAACTGATTTTAACATGACACTAGTTGAAGTAATACTCGTATTAAGACCCACTTATAATCTTATTTTGAAAAAGAAACAGATTTACCTGCGATGGTACCACTGTAGCAAAACAATTTGGTTCTATGCTGTTTTCTGTAAAAAGCAGAAAATTTCTCTTTTGCCCTTCTGCTGTTGAAATGGCACTTTAGGTTCCTTACACTGTGGAAAAAAAATTTAACTGAGAGGAAGACTGGCCACACTTTATCTCTGAGCTGATATGATTTATCTGGTTGCCTAAGGGCACAGAAAGAAGGAATTAGAAAACCTTTAAATGTGCAAGCCCAGAACAGTAAATGTTAAAATGCACTTGTTGAAAAAACTGCTTCCTCTCCCATCAGACCTGAAACCAAATGATCCAGGTACCTGCACTTTGTTTCCCTGATGTGTCACTCACTGTTGCCCTGCAGGCAACTGCAAAGTTCAGGAGAGGAGCTCTTTGGCTTTGAGGTCATCACCAAGTTAGAGCAGTCGGTGGTGGTCTGCCGCAGGAGGGAAACCACTGTGCAGGGTGGAAGCAGGAAACTTCCTCTTCACAGAAAATAACACAATTATTTAGACACTTGTGCCTAACATCCTCTCCCAGCCACAGCTGTTAGAAGACTACACAGGACCCCGAGCATAGGCACCTGCAACATGTTACCTATGGTTTGTTAGAACCTGTGTTTTTTTGGTTTTAAATATAATTTCTCATCCAAGCTTAGTGCTGCTAGAAGAGCTAGTATTCCCTTTCAAAGCACTCCCCAACACCTGAACTGTGATGTGTCTGAGAATAGCTCCCTGCTTTCTACACCCTGGGCTGCAGGCACAGAAACCTGGCTGAACAGGGCCCTGCTACTCAGAGGTGGATGCTACACTGCATGGCAGAGGGGAAATGAAAACGAAATGTGGAACAGATTAACAAACACAGCTGTGCTTGCTCAGCTGCCCCTGCAGCAGCAGCGCTTCCCTGACAACCATCTAACAATGCCCAGCCCCTGCGCTTCCTCACGAAACGCAACTCCAGCCATGCACTCCAGGTTTTTTGGGATCAAAGCACCAGCTACCTTTGTGTCCGGAGTATGAAAGCTCAGCCTTCACATGCCCATTTTAAACAGTGCCAAAAGGATTACTGCCCATGTTTGTAACATTTTAACTGAGAGGATGAATTTTCCTGCGTGTTTGAAATCCAGCCCCTTAATTTTCTGATTTAATAAACAATAATGGTGCAATTATGAGACAACTGCACACAGGGGAAAAATAACTTTCTTGCAAAATAAGGTGTACACATTTACTGTCACAAAACCAGTAAATATGCTGGAAAAGTGAGTTACAATGGGGGGTATCTCATAACCCGAAAAGGCAAACCAGGTTGTCTGAACCACACTTGCAGCCACATTTCCATGCTCAGCTGCATGAGCAAGCTGCAGCCACTCACTGGATCACTACTGCCTTAGGAAGGAAACTGCAACTAGAAGGAGTACTGGGTGCCACCTTTGCTGACATTCATTCTTTTTGCTGCAGACTTGGGAGTTACACAGCTGTCTCCCAGCAAACTGTTGGCAGCCTGCAGTAGTAAGGATGGATTCATTGCCTAGGGAGAGATACTGGGGACATGAACTTGGGCACAGGAAAATGAGAACAAAGCTCAAATGCCTCTGAAGAAATTGCAACTCAAAACATGGAGTTGCTGAGTCCAAAGCCCAGAGGTACCTGCACTGAATGAACTAAAGTAAAAGGGCTGAACTGACGCACACCAGTGAGGCTCTATTGGGGAAAAGAAAAGCAGGTGGGGCAAGCAGAATTTCCTGACTGCTCTCACCGGGGAGCACATGCTGCATCAGCCCAGCTGGATCTTGCCATGGAGCAGGAGAATGTGCCTACTTCCCTGTCATGGCTAAGGGCAAAGCGGTTACAGCTGTAGTGAGCACCTTGTGCCCACTGGTGCTTCTGAGCCCCAGGAGCTGCGTACAGTACAAAGCAGCACGAGGACCAACACTGAAAATTACAGCACCCATGAACTGCAGTAAGCTTAACAACCCTCCTGTGACATTATTCACCAGCTACACTGAGCATGCTTAAAATCAACAATGCAAATGCTTTTAAGGACACTTTGTAAGCACAAAAATAGTAGAAACAAAACTTGGTGAACAATTTGAAAGATACAAAAAAGTGCCTTTCCATAGCAGTGCTTCAAAAATGCACACAATGGTATATACTCTTATTGCTCAAAAAATCTAGTCTGAAATATTAAAACAATTTCCAGAGGTGCTGAAACAGATTTAAAAAAAAAATCATATGAAACAGGTCGGCACAGACAGCATCACTAATTTTTCTCTTTTCATGATGCACTTATTTAAAACTATATAGTTACAGATGTGTTATTTTCTGCCTCAAATTAGCAGAACTTTTTTTCCTATTCATAAAATATTCACAAAGACATTTATTTTATTATTTGTATTTAAAAAAAAACAACTTTATAACAAAAAGGAATGGGGGACACTGTCACAATATTTCTTAAATCTATCATCCTGAATTACTGTAATGAGAGATTAATTTATATTGGTTTTACACATGTGACGATACTGCCAGGTCAAGCTGCTGTCTTTGTGTCATTCTTTGGGGAAAGGAAAGCATTTAAAGTTTGCTTTTGGAGAAAAAGTAAGCAAACAGTGAAATTATTTGCCCTATGAGCCTATTGACAGTATCCCCATGGTCACAAGGGAAGCTGTAACAGCTGAAGATGGGGTAGGTACAGTCCCAAGTATTTTAGCTGTTTTACAAAGGCTGTGTCCCACCACCCTGCAATGAATGTGCAATGATACAATAAGACCACTTACACTTGCACTACCTTATCACAAGGTCTGAATATGTGGGTAAGACTGTACAATCAAGCTACTGAAGTAGCTGCTGAAGAAAAAGGACTGTCATACTTGATCTGGTGACTGACTGTAAATTGGTGGCTAACAAAAAACCAAGCAAATCAATAGTCTATTTTCTACTCATATGGGTCCTCAGATGAAATTCCTAGCAAATATTATTGCCTCTTAAGGTCCTTTTACTTCCAGTCGTCTTCCTTGACTGCTAGAAGTGCAACTTTGTGATAAACAGGTTAATGCACTGGTCACGTTCTCCGGCAGGTCAAAGAACAGAGAGAGAATTCCTACTCTGCTTGTCCTCAAATTGCCACTCCCTCCTCTCTTTCCAGAAGGGAAAGTTTCCTGACAATTTCAAATCAATTATAAACATTACTTTTTTTGCACATTTCCAGACGCTTGTTTTTGTGAAGACGCTACATCTTACCAGGCACAGACCAGGTGAGACTGGATGCTGTGCATGCCTGTGTGAGCACATAATGCTTTCTACAGAAACCTACCTGTTCATTCAGGGTAAGAATTACACGGACAGCTCATGGATCAGCGTGGGTCAGCCTTGGGGGTTGGCAGGATTTTTGATTGCAGGAGTCCTGGCAGCTTTCAGAAGGGGTTAACACAAATATATTCATCTTGAGCCATAGAAACAAATGCTTGAGCCTACTATTAGTTAGAATGCATAATGGTTTGGAATAATATATATTTATCCTACTTAACTGCATGGACAAATAAGTTTGAAATAATTTGTATCAGTGTATATTTTTAACTATTTGAAAGGAGGGGGAGGCTCTTTATAGTATAAATATATTTCACTCCAGCCCACTATATATAAAATCTATTTCTTTCCTCTGAACATACTCATTTTCAGTAGTATTATGACCAGAATGTTTTGGTACGTTGCATCTGTACTTCTCAATCAATGGACAATGTACAGTTACCAGCCGAACACCTCAGCTTTGCAGAATTTACCCACCACAAACTGCTGAGAAGTTTGTGGGTTTGGGTTTTTTATTTCCTTTCTTTAAAGTGCCCCCTACATCTCCATCTTTATGATAAGATTTCACCAGTTAGAGTCCAATTCCAGATAATATACTGACTGAAACAATAAATACGGTTCTACAAAAACATTCTGGTTATCTTCTATAGTTGCGACGAAATATATCACAATATATTATATACCTACACTTATAATACATGCACAAACATGTCTCACGTGGACAGACACCACAAAAAAATTATCTCCCTCCCCATTCCCTAAATGCAGAAAAAGTAAGAAAATGGGGGTTTGGTCCAATCCATAAGAAGGGTAAAAGAAACTGAAAGAATGAAGCCAACACCTCTCTACCCACTTTTCCCAAAAAAGTATCAACACCCCTAAGCCCCCAACTTTTTTAACCTAGCCATGAAAGGGGAATGTCTTTACGTTTAGCCTTTGCTGCAGTTTGAGATCACCTCTTTTGATGGGGCTATCATCCACATCCCCACATTCTCTCCAAGTGTGCAAGATCACAGGCCAGCCGATCACAGGGCAGCCCACAAGTCATGGAGAGTACTGGCCCCTGGAGACTGACTACCAGTCCCGTGACAGCTTGGTGTTCTGATCCCTTTTGGGGGGTGCGGGGGGGTGGCCCCCTCCGTAACGTTGCATAGCCAGATATATGACTGCCCCCAAAGCTGCTGGTCTTCTGCTGGTCAGCCAGCAGCTCTGGTGGGGGTGGAGGCAGGGCCATGTCGTCCATGGTGGCGGTGGGCTCCGTTCTGGACATCCGCGCAGAGGAGAGGGAGCCGTGCCGGGTGATGGATTTCCGCTGCAGCGTCCGTTGAGGTCTGCCAGGAATCCCGGCTGAACGCTAAGGCTGGACTTGGGTGACGTGGGCACTTGTGGGCCAGCTGACCCTGGGGGCTCTGTGACCTCCGCCTGTGTCAGTCGGGTGCTGTCGTTCCGCTTGGGGCGTGTGGGTGGTGGGGCTTTTTTCACTGACGGTTTTGACCATGCCTGTGGCTGGGATTTACAACAGCAACTTTTGGGGAGGTGCTGCCTGAAAACACAGATGGAATTTCTACTGGAGGGGGAGGAAGATCTATGTCAGGTGGTGGTGGTGGGAAGTCTGAATCGGATGGTGGTGAAGGGAATTCAACCACAGGATCCTTTCCAGACACACTCGGAGCAGAAGCCTTGGCTGGGATCCCACCTTGTGGAAGGACAATGGGCAGGCTCACACCAGAAAGGTTGAGCTTTCCTGGCTTTGGAGGGGCTGGAGGAGGTGATGACTCCTTGGAAGGAGATCCTGACGGCTCTGATGAGTGTGCAAATTTGCTGACAAGGCGGTCCACTGAAGGCCTCTTGGACTCATGGTACTCAGTGGAGCTTGTCGACTTGATGCTGGAGTTGCGCTGAGGTGTTGGAGGTGGTTTCTTCCCTCCAGGGCTTGACGTCTTGCCGGCCTTTTTGACTGGAGACCCTGATTTGTCAGGAGGGGGAGAACCTGCAGAGGAAGCTGGGGAAGGAGGTGGAGGAGGAAACACTAAACTGCTCTCTGGTGGAGGAGGGGGGAAATCTGGTGAGGGAGCAGCAGCAGGCTGCCATTTGGGCTTTGCCTTCACTGCTGGAGGTGACTGTGGAGCCACACTCAGTGGAAGGGGTTTCAGAGGCTGGGGCTCAGTGGCAGGTGGCGTGGGAGGAGGTGGGAACTGGCTGACTATCTGCTTCACCACCGACGGCACTGGGGACTGAGGGGATGGAGGAGGCTTTACTGAGAAACTCTGCTGCTTTGGGAACGTTGCAGGGGGAGTGGGACCAGGAAGGGCTGGGGGCAGAGGAGGCACCTGGGGAGAAGTGACACTTGGTTGTTTCTTTATTGCAAGGGGCAAGGGCACAGTCACAGAGGGAGTGACATGTGTGACCCCTGGTGACGCTGCCTTCCCACTAGGCTGAGGGGGCAGAGCTGCCATGACAGGCTTTGGGGGTGCCTGGGGTGGTGGTGGGGCAGGCACAGGAGGAGGTGGTGGTGGCAACGAGGAGACAACAGTAGCCTGGCTTATATTTGGTTGAACCTGATGTATCTTGGGGGGCGGTGGTGGTGGTGTGAACTGTGGCACAGAGGGGGCACAAGGTGCCGGCTTCAGCTGTGCCATGGCCGAGCCCGGTGTGGGGGGCGGTGGTGGGGGCGGGGGAGGCGGCATGACCCCGTTGGGGGGCACCAGGATCTGAGGCTTTGCCGAGGGCGGGGGTGGCGGCGGGGCCTGCTGTGCAGCAGGAGCTTTGGAAAAAGGGCCACCTTGCTGGGCCGCGTTCTGCAGCCGGGTGATGGTGCTGTACTTGACGAACATGGTGGCGGGTGAGCCCGCGGACGGGGCGGCCTGGCTGGGAAGGGGCGGGGGTGGTGGGGGCGGCGGCGGAGGGGGGCGGAGGGGGCGGGGGCGGTGGCGGTGGCAGCGGCGGGGACGGCTGTGATGCTGCGTAAGGAGTCACCACTTTCGTCTGCGGGGACAGGGGAGCTGCGACAGACACAAAGGGCCGACCTGCAGGCTCCACTCGGGCCTATGGGGAAGGGATTTTTAGTGAAAGTGGAAAGGGAGAAAAAGAAGAGAGAGGGAAGGAGGGAGAGAGGGAAAGAGACAAAGAGATTATAAAGTCAAGGTCTAAATGTGCCCATCGTTAAAAATTAAGTGGCAGATTACAGCATGCAAGAAGTATTAGCAAAAACACTGGAAACAAGAGACAACTCCATACACTGACAAGCCTGGACCATGCAAGGGATGGGGCAGCCCGGGAGAGGAGCCGGCAAAATTCTGTGGAGCCAGGTCTGCTCCAATTGAGGCTGACTGTCAGAGGGAAAATACACCAGCCTTGTTACTTCCATGGGACAGGCAGTGGGACTCAGTGAGAATCACTGGCCTCCTTTGGGCAAGCATAATGACCCAAACAGAGCCCCCCAGAGCACCACAGGCCATGATAGAGGACAGCAGGCAGAGCCAGAGACTCTGTGGACATCTCAGCTCAGTACAACTGGAATCAAACCACACACAGCCTCCCAGAGCATGTCAAATCCTTACATCTGTTAGTTCAGGCCTTACACTGTTCAGTGTTACAAAATGTAGAAATCCTGAACTGCTCTAAAATACATTGAGAGCAAGCTCTGCACAGGAATAGTAGCAAGATACTTCTCCACATGCTCTGCTATCCAAGACTGGCAAGGAAAAAAATAAGATAAAAGAAAGAGAAGCGAGATTTCCTAGGAAAATTTCCCCAGAAGGAAATGTTTAGACATCTGCAAAACAAAGTAAACTTGGGAAAGAGAAGTTACACATGCAACTATTATGTTAAGCAGAAAAAATAAGGAAAAACAGGGAAAAGCTGACTAATGGAAGGATCAATGGGAAAGCAGCAGGTAGTATTTTAGTCTACTTGGCGGGTTTTGCTCAAGTTAAGTTTTTTTCTCAAAAACTGTAAGCCTACATTCCTCTTAAAAATTAAAATAATAATTGCATTAGTCAAATTTATAAACATCCTCCTAATACAAAGTGTTTTGGCTACAAGCCAAGTTGTGAATTTCACAGTGCACAGTATAGAAACATGCATTAGAAATACACCACCACCACGGTAACTGACCACACTGGGTACCTATACCTTATTAGCAAATACTTTGCAGTAAGTTAGCCCAATTATGCTTATCTGCATGGGAGGAACACACTTTTGCTTTGTTCTAAACACAGGTGACTGTGACTGTATGTGCAGAAGGCCACCAAAAGGATTAGAGTCAGAAGCAATAAACAGTGGTTTTACAGCAAACATAGGGTGTGCCTCTCTACCTGTCACATTAGGTCTGGAAGGCAAGAATATTAACGGGTCTGGAACTAAATCAAGGTGTTCACATTACAAAACAGAGAAATCTTGATCTCTTGCAAGTGTTAGTCTGTAAATTGCCATTCTCCCAATCACCCAGGTTAATGAATTTTCAATTAGCACCACCTGACCTTAATTGTGCCCTGTATAAGGCACCATGGGTGTGCTGCCCTTAGTTGTGCTCAGCTTCACTTTTGACACCTGAGACAGCAAAAGGCAACAGGAAAAATAAAGGCGGCATAAAACAGAGAGGGAGATGAAGGCATAACAGAATAATTATCTCTGAATGGCAAGACCTTGGAGAATCTTGAATTTGTCCCTTATAGCAGACACAGTGAGCATGCATTTGGGTACTCCTTGTAGCATCTCGTTTGAAAGGATGTGTTCAGAATCTAACAAGCAAAATGAGACTCAATGAGATCTTAACTGCCCAACTGTGAACAAATGAATAAAGTATTCTTTGGGCAAAGAACAATCTTTCAAAATATGAAGTAGATGGATTATCTGTGTTTTGGGAAGTTTTTCTTAAACTTAGATATATTTGAAAGAGGGAGGTGTTTTCCTCATACCGATTGAAGACAGTCCTTTTTACAGTGAACAAATTAAACACTCAGGACAGAGAAAAGACTATTGTGCATCTCAGGAGGTAGAGCCCCTCCCATTTCCACAGAATCAAATTAAATTTCAACGTCCAGTGATACTTTGTTTACAGAAGAACCTTGAGAGATTCATTGTCCTTTTTTTGTCCTTACAATTATGTGATGTCCTTCTGTGTATCTTGAGAAATTATTTATTGCATACTAGCAATTCCTATTTGTAACACAGATCTCCATGACTATCTGAAATTCTAAAAAAATGCTATAAATACAATAGTATATCTTTTTAAAATACCAACTGTGCCTTTTTTCTTAGGCATTTTTTCCTAAGAAAACAAACTTTTTCAATTGAACTGTTTGCCATCTCTTTTCCCATGCTTTTGGACTGGTTACCAAATTTAGGTCAAATATGATAGACCTCTAGAAATCTCAGCATGTTTTCAACTTCAAGAAATTGTTGCGAAGTTACTGGCTCACCCATTTTTAATTTGTGGAGGCACTAGTAAAACACCCTGGCTGGAAGGAGCATCAATGTCATCTCCCTGCTGAGCCACAGCACGCTCTGCCCTGCTTGCTGAGGGGGATGAGCCAAGGCTGACAGGGTGGGAGAGAGCTGTTGCACAAGGTGAAGGGACATGCTGGAAAGTTCTGCCACTTGGCAGCAACCTGCCCACATGATCTTCTTAAGCCAGCTTTGACACCAAAGCACTGGAGCAAAGCTGCCTCTGAGGTAAGTGGAGACTAATCTGCCTAAAGCATGTCTCACTATCACTGTTAACATCTTCTCATGTAAACTACAATTTTTCAAAACTGCCGTTGCCTTTCTTGCCACACAGTTTAACATTTTTCACTGCCAGTCTGATTTCCTAGTTATTGAAGTTCCCTGGGCCAGACTTACACTGTAGTTTCACTGAAAGTAAATTTGTCACCAATTCACTCAGAATTGTTTAACACAGCTTCTCTAAGTTTACACAGTTCATTTCATTTGGATTCTTTGGAAGTTTCAGGGCAATCCATTTACCTGTGTTATGCATGAGATGAAGAAATACACCTTTTCTTGGATTTGCAGAAAGTGATGAAATCTTGATATATGGATGGCCCTCAACAGGAAGCATTCTGAGTATTTTATTTTTAACATGGCTTTAATCAGGTAGCATAAAAATTCTTGGGGTTTATTTAGATGAGCAATTGCCAGCAGCACGACAGATTTGATAAAGAGCAGCAGTAACCCCAAGGCAGTGAACTTCAAACTTTTGCTTAAAATCTCACAGAGAGTGTATGTAGCAGCAGGACTTACACTGAACCCAAAACTTGAGGAAAAAGTAACATTATCATTCTCACAGCAGTACTCTTTCACCTCTGTTGGACACCTGCTAGCAAAAGCCCCATCTCGTGCAGTTATCCCACTCCTGCAGAAATGATGCATCCTATACCCACACAGAAGCCATCTGCTGATGGACATGCCCCATGTGTTGCACTCATGCATTAGAAAAACTTGGACCATAATTTAGCAAGCTACATTCCTGTACTGAGTACTACATTACTATTAGAATCAGACAACTTCCAAGCCAGCAGGCACTGCACAAAAGTTATGAATCCCAAGGGGTGCAGCCATGTCAGCTTTCACACTGTCATATGCTTTCTCATTTGAAAAGGTGATGTGTTATCTTATTTTTAGTTATTTATCTGAGGCACCAGTGCCAGGTGTATTGACTCATGGTTTTAGTTTTAAAAAGCTTGCTTCTCTAGGTTGAACCTGGGGTCTGGGGAAGATTCAGAACTGACAGAAGTCATGACAGCTTCTCATAGTGCACTTCCACATGTAGCTGCTACAGTTAATGATATTTAAGGCTGTTCAGGAACCTGGAGATTCCTTCAAACCTGACAACAAACCAGCTTCAGTGGAATTTCTCCCGTGCTTGGAAATCTTCCACAGGAACCACACCAGTTTACGACAGAAAGAACAGAAAACTAACCAGACCACAACAGACCTGAGACCCAGCCTCAATGGGTTAAAATCTTTTGTAACTCTCTAGGAGCAACAAGAGATACCACATCTGCCTTAATCCACAGCTGCTGACAATGTCAGTACTTTTGTTTTTACCATAATTACTGAGATTACTGGTTCCATTTCCACCTAATAAAACAGAAAACTTTTGAGTAAAAACTACGGAAGTACTTAAAAATATATATATCTGCTTTCAGGCTCCAGTTATTCACATCTTTACAATGGAAAGATGTGGCTACTTAACTGGAAGAAGACCTTAGTGAAAGAATTTCATTCAACTTGTTAACAGCTTATCTTTTTATTTTGTCTTCATTGAACATTAGTTAATAGGACTCTGAGACGGGCTGTATAATGCCTTCAAAGAACAAAAGGCTTCTGTGCACACAAATAAAAGAAAGAACAGAAAGTTGCAGGGCTGAATTACCTGACAAAGTGAATCCTAAAAAACAATTATATAGCAGTCTAAATCAACCACGTAAAACAGAGAAGAAATGCCACTCAAGACAGAGGTGGAAGAAGTACTACACCCTGTCTCATACATTTTGTTGGGCGTTGGTTCTCTAACTAAAGTCTTCTTGTTACCTTGCTGGATTCCTCAAGTTGAGTGCCTCGTTTCCAGGCCTCAGAGAACATAGAGCTGACAATGCTTTGGGAACGGACATGTCCAGCTGGATGGGTGTCAGAAACTCCACTGTCAGACTGATTAGAATGATTTGACTGGGATTCTGTTCAAAAAAAAGTTAGAAACAGTTAGTGTATGCTTCTGAATGTAAGAGTAATGTCAGTATGCTTATAGTGCAACTCTGTGTGACTTGTTAAACATGTTATGCCCGCAGAGGACAGTGCTCCCAGTAATGACCATATAAACTCTAGCTCATATCCAGGCCATTACCATCTGGAAAATAAAACAGTGCAACAGATGCCTGGTATTAACCAAACCTGAAGCTGCACAAGGATGAGAGCATGTCAGATATGTTTCAAAGTAAAACACTGCAGCTGTATGGGTTCAGAACCATGCTACAGCCCCTACACTTTGGGAAAAGACCCATTTCATGCAGTGCACGCAGCCTGCTCCCTCCAGCACTCCTTCCCAGCACAAGCTTAGAAACAGACCCTGGCAACCTACACCAGCCAAGGCAGGACACTGCTGCCAACGACCCATTCCTCAACACAAGAGAAGGACTGATGTGCATCCTGCAAGTAGCCAACACAGATGATACTCTGGGTCCACAGGGTGTCTCGACAAGACAGCAGCAGGCACTGCCAGACCAATTTATTCAGCCTGGCACCTGCTTTCTGTGCAATCCCAAACTGTCCTTGCACAGGTTGGAATGCAACTTTGGCAGAACATGCATGGCTGGTGGGCTGTGGCTCAGCTCCCTACAAGAATTGACACTCTATCAGAAAAACACCCAGCTTGGATGGAGAAATTGTCAGCAACCAAGAATTTACCGCTATGCCACACAGTTAAAACAACAAGGTACCTTCCCAGTTAGGCTGCATTTGCTTAGCTCATTCTTACAGGCTACTTTCTGAACCTGTTCAATTCAGTAGCGTTACCTCCTGACCCGTATCTGTGGTGGACAAAACACCTTCACACAATAGCACATTTTCAATAACGAACCAGGTCCCTGAAGGTTCAAAATCACCCACCAAAGCATCAGTCAGCTCTGAACAGTGAAATTACACTGTATAAACCATATATCAATTTTTAAACTGTTATGTGCAACAAGAAACCAGCCCCAGTTCTGCTGAGAGATAAACAGAAGCACATTAATGCAGGCATGCACAATTTGACATAGGAACAGAAACAGTATTTTCAAGTTTTCTCTAAAGAGATTGTTTGGATCTTTGCCTTTGGGCAGGGGCTGTTTCTCATTTTCCAATTTCAAATATTTCAGTCAACAAAGCAGTTGAAGAACTATGCATATATATTCTATGAATCATTACAACATAAATTTGATTTTTCAATAGGTGAACACAGAGGCATCAGGAATTTGAAATTATGATCCCTTCTCTCAGTATCAGACAAATGTTTCTTTGGAGGTGAACAACAAAGTACTGCATATTTCAAATACATACACCATTGCAAGTAATATAGCAAAATAGGTTTTTACTTGTATGTGCATTATCTATAGATGAATGTAATAGATAAAGTCTATGTTTTAGACTAAATATAGCATAAAAGACTTTGGAGAAACAGTCCATTTCCTGCGAAAGTCCCTCTTGAGGTGTCCAGACAGCGGATGATAACAAAGGCAATTGAATCTTTGTATTATGAGATAGATGACACTGTTACCTGGCAAACTAGATGAGCTGGAGCCTGACTTGATACTGGAGCTAGACAAGGAGGTCCAGTCATATGCTGATTCTGTTCTCTTCAATGCTTCCTGATAGTTCATGTATAGTTGCTTCCCGTACTAAGCAAAATGACAAAGAAGTTTAACAACTCTATATAGGCTGTGCACCCTTTTCAGACTGTTGAGCTCCACCTCTGGCTTCTTTAATCCATCTTTCCTCCTGCCAGCCCCCCCAAAGCAACACAGGCTCTCTGTTAAGGAGTTCAGGCAATATTAATTGTATTAGTGAATTGCTGAAAGAAAGAAAAACAATTTATTTATGCTAGAAGAGACACTGTCAAACAAGAAATGGCCCAATGAATAAACTAAGACAAGCTGAGGATCTTGGAAATCAACTCTATTTTCTAAATTCTCTTCTCCCGCAAGCCTTCTTTTTTAAAATCTGAAAGGAGCTGGCTAAAATCTATCCATGATGAATGTCAGAACTGTGTCATGTGACAGGGGTGCAGCAGAAATAAGAAGAACAGGCCTAATTGCTGAATTATTGTAACAAAGCCTAATAATTTTACTAAGGAATGAAAAATGTAAGAAGATTTTACAGTTCATGTTCAGAATAGTTAAACAGAGGGAAGTTAGATTTACCATGTATTTTGCTAAGTAACTGTAAATGGTTTTAAGCAGGTGATGACAACTACTCATGACAACAGTGTAAGACTGCCTGGAGGTTACCTTAGCAATGCGGATGCCATTGATCCACTGGTGTAGAGTTCTTACATCATCACAGCAAAGATATTTGATATACTGCGATTTCTTCTGGATCTGAGGATGCTGCAAAAAAATTGTACATTCTCATCAAAGTTTTAATAGCTAGGAATGCAAGGAAAACATTTATTTTTTGAGGTCTATACAGATAAACCTAATGCTGGAAGCTCTTCAACAGCCGTCTGTACTTAAGCCCACTTAAAAATGTTTCAGAATATTTCAGGACGCGACTTTCAATGCGGATTGCTTCACACACAGACTGGCAGTGTGTCCAGCATGCACCCATTTCAAGTTTGAAACACTAAGAAAGGGCAAGTCTTCCACTATTTTAGGGCTGCAGTACTTTCTACCTACCAAGAGTCTTCTGTACCTATGGACCGACTCACCACTTGACAGAGACAACTGGTATTTTATCTTTATCTCACATAAAAAAATCCCAAACTAGAGGAAAACAAACACATTGGTCTTCTCTGCCTTTGCAGGCTTAAGTGAGACACTCCCAAATGACATACTGTTAAGCATAACTCCATTTTCAGCTTGTAAAGACATCAAGGTACCCACCCTACTGATATAGGGCTATCATCTAAAAATACTTGCTGCTCTCACATGCATGTATAGAAAATGAAAAGGCACTGTATATATCAATTCAGCAGTCAAGAAACAAATGCATGTTTTTCAAAGATCAGTTACTGGAAATAATTCTGGATGGATTATTCAGTTGTTTCCTGTCCATGCTGTAGAAGTTACAGGTATCTCAGCTGTTGGGGTAACTGAAGACTCCGGTTCTTATCATTTCCTCTGTTAGCTTACAGCTCAGTGACATAACAGTTTTGCTAGGCGATCATAGGTATTTAAGTTTTACTGAAGACTGTCTGAAACATATATCAAAGAACTTTTAAGCTGTTTCAGAATATTTTATCCTGTTGCCTTCCAACACAATTATTTATAAATGAACAAGTTTATGTCCATAGAATATATAACAAATAACAGCAGATAGTTGTTTTTCAGTTTTCACTACCAGCCTCCTTCACATATGTGTTGTATAACAAAGAGTCTATAGAAGCAAATACAACTACTTTGCTAACAAGCCAGCTTCTTCCTGGACTTGTTCAAAAATTGGTTACATAGAAATAAAAGAACTTCTCAGAAATCTGACATTTAGGACCAAGGAGTCAACTTTATATACTAGCACACAAATATTACATTTAACAGTAGCACAGCACCTGACTTGAGCACACTAGGTTTTGATATAAACAAAGGAAGTGAAGATAAAGACAAATCCAGTCTGGACGTCAGTAGAGAGCTGGGCCTTCAGTTTGTATTTGCCATTCACCTGTCCCAAAGGACATACTTCCCAGCTTAGTGAGTCATTATGGCACAAAGCTCTATTTCTATTAAAAAAAGAAGTGTGGTTTCTATATATTTGTACTAATTGAAAACACTGATGTAACATTATAAGAACTTATGAAGGCAGAATCCTGCTTAATATAATAATTTGGTGATTCATCAGTTCCACACAGAAAACATAGCTTCACTTGGTGTAAGCTGCCCAACTAAATCTACCCCATTAATTTACTTAAAGGGACAATTTTTACACATTTTTGTGTCTTCATTAATTTTACCATCAAATTTTACGCTCAGAATGGCAATAATTTTTTAAAAAAAATCTACTACTCTGTGTGGTCAAAAAGTCTGAAAAAGTAATTTACTATTAACCTGTCCAAATGATACAGACAAAAGTGACATGTAAGCAGAAAAAATTAATTTACTTCAAGGAATTTATATCTACCTTTGAATACTGATATTTTTGTTTGCATTCAATGTCCTATAAGAACATGGGAAATACTTCCAGTTTCAGCTGTGTACTTTCCACTAACATCATGTCCCATATTTAATATTCAGTGTCTCCTCAGTGGGCTCAAAGACATGTTGCCCTGTCCACTGGAAAATGAAATCCTTTTTCAGGCAGTGGACAGGCAGCCACATGCTCCAGGCACAGTAAACGGTCTAATGTACTGACATATACAACACCAAATGAGCTCCAGATCAGGGAGGGGAGAAGTGCAGCTATAACCATCTCTTATCACTGGCACCATTTCAAATCCATGAAGACACTTTACTTGCTGTGAACACAGTGTGAAAGCCTGTTTTAAAATAGCTTGGTACCCAGCTATCTTGCACGAACTGGCACCATTCTGAACACTATGTGGGAGTCAACAGAAACTAGGAGATGTGTTGATGCAATTAAAATAAGTTGATGCACTCAAGTTATTAGATCAGTTTAAGATCAGGTCACTGGTTTTATAACATTTTTTGCTACTTCTTTCTACCTGTCCTTTATACTCAGAAGTTGCCTCCTTTACAGCATCCCCATTCCCTCAGGTTGAGCAATAAAGGGTAGACTTGAATATTTAATATCAATTTCTGCACTACTCTGGACCTACACTGAGAAGATAACTCTCTGGAATTAGCATTTCAAGGGGTATTATCTCTTTGAGCCTAAACAGTTGTAAGGTGTAGAGTTGCCAAATGGAAAAGAAGACTTTAGTGTAGGTTTTAGAGTATGATGAACAATTAAATAGACTGGCACTCATCAGTCTGGAAATAAAACAGTTCAGGGCAATATGAAAATGTTTATGGAGTCACAACCAGCACAGAGAACAGGCAACAACTGTTCACAAACTAGTCACATTGTATACAAGAACTAGAGGAAACAAAAAGCAGCTGATGGTTCAGAACAAGTAAGAGTGAATTCAAGGTATAGGCAACTGCTGGAGTGTTACCTTTAGTACTAAACAATAGTCTGTGGGTGCCTTGTATTTGTTCCGATAGTCCTGTCCATAGTAAACACTGACATGGTCTAGCTGTAGAAAGCACACAAGATCCCGTGAGACCTATTAAATACAAAAACAGTCATTTACAAAGTATCTTTATAAAAAAATCCACATGCATTGACACAATCAGTCTAATGCTAAGATCCAATACTAATGTAAGGTCTACTTAAGGTCAAACACCAGTTTCAATCTGATTGGAAAACTACCAACAGAAGGAGGAGATACAGCTATGCACAAACTCTTGCATCACACCTTCATTTTTAACCAGGATATCCTTTTTCAAATTCAGTCTGCTTTTTGTGTTTTGTCTGCATTTTGCCATTTGACAACACTTTACACTGGACTACTAATGTTTACTCAGAGTGGCTATCAGGAGAAAGTAAGTATGATTGGTTCATCAGGAAGTTATCAGCTGCTGGTTACATTTCACCTTGGTAATAATCAAGGTTTCCAAATTCCAGTGTGACTGTGAGTAGAATTCTCAAGATCTTTGGAAGTGAGTGTAGGGCAAAGAATTTCAACAGGCTATTTGCATACAGGTTGTCTGAATGAAGCAAAAGAACATCTGACATGCATTCAGCTCTAAAGGGAGCTGTTGCGATGACAGAGATTTCCTCTTCGTTCCCAGCTGCGTGGGAGATGAACTTCCTGTACTGGGAATCAGTTGATGCTGTCAAGACTGATGGATTCATGGATGACTTGAACTCACACTAGTTCACCCTTGAAGCTGTAACATATTTGTAGTGGCTTTTTACTTATTTTACATTACTGATACAGAGAACAGCAGTAAGTAATCCTGAAGAAATGCAATTACACTTACCAGTTTCAAAAAATGTAGCACCATTTGGTCCAAAAAGAATCCCATTTATATGAACTAACTAAACACAATGAAATTATGCAGACTGGTTATGGAGTTGGTCTGATACTTCAACATTTGCAGAGCAATTTGGTTTTCCATCTGAATTCTGCTTACGCAAAGATAGCTTCTGAGCTCCACCAAAAACTTTTCCTCAAGTATTTCTGAACATCTAACCCTAAGCTAACTCAAGAAGCAGACCGCTGTACTCTTGTATTTTTAAAGTGGGGTTACACCCTTCACATCAAGTGCTGCCACAATAATTCACACAGTATTTCCATGATAAAGCCTTTTAATTAAGGGATGTGGCACTTGGAAAGGCACAGTTAAGCCAAAACTTAAAGCCAACTCTTGTCTGCACTGTTTACCAGCAATAAACAATTCAGAACAATTGCTTTAAGTAGCATACCTTTGCCTTCCCTTTAGGGACATAGTAGATTCCAGAAGCCCGAAGAAGGAAGTAACGTTTCTTCCAAGATTTCTTACCATCCTCTTTCAGCCACAAAACTCCCTCAATCTCTGGCACAGTTACAGAACTTCCACAGAAGCATTCCTGCCAATAAACGCAGTGGTTTGGGAAACAGACAGAACAGAGAGCATGCACTGGTTTGTTTTGAATGACTGGAATTCTTTATCCAAGGAATGCACTCATAGCAGGGACAGCTCTTTTTTCACATGAGATATGAACTGCAGGTTAATCACAGACGCAATAAGGTAATTCAGACAAACATGATAGGGTGTCTGAGCATTTGCTCAGTGCAACAATGACAAAAAGATCATTAGCAGCTACTGTAAAGATTTTCTATCCACTGCTTCTCAGTAATAGGTACCCCAATGGCTTTACTGGCTTTAAGGTCACACGGTCACCTTACGTAGCCTCATACACAAAACCTAACTGTGCATCCATCAGACACAGCTGCAATTCATTTCAGGAGTACTTCGCTGATACTAACTGCCCACAACACTACAACTTCTGCTAAGGTTCTATTTATAAAGAACTAACAGAGAAAAACCAAATGCTTTAAATACACTCCAGATTAATATGCAACACAGAGACTTATGAATAATCCTACAAGACAAAGAATTAAGCAGAATTACAACTCTCTGCACGTTGTGGCTTCAAACAATTTTTTCATCCAGCATATACATACAAACACTTATTAAAACCCATATTAGCAATATATTAATAACATGCATATGCTACTTCTAAGTTAAACTGTATTAAGTTTAAACCAAAATTCAATACCCCAAATATTTACTTTTGGGTAACTATGTAAATCATAGTCATTTTTCTGGAAATCAAGCGGAACCTATGGCAGTTCAGCCATGACACAAAAATATTTAGTTTTAATCTTATGAAGGCTATATTTACTGTTTGCTTTATTTGCTCCACACTTTTATGCCCTTAGTTCTGTAAACTGCTTAATGTGTTTGATAATAACTAGTTTTCTGTCAGGCATTTCTTAAAATTCAGTATTTGTTTTTATTTTAAAATGTAATTAAAAAAATTTTTTTCTACTTTGCTTATTATCAATATTTAAAATATTAACTTAGATCAGCTTAACCCATGCTCAGGAATTCTGTAGAAATTAAAATTTGAAAAGTGCTAGTAAAAAAATCTCTACCACCACAGGTCAGAAACCCAGCTGACAGTTCTGCAAATTTCAACTTGGAATTATTAGGTTTAGCCATGGCTACAGGCAACCTCAATTTGATTATCGCTGTATATGGTATTTTAGATATTAAACAAAATACAGAAACTTTTTTTTAAACTGATCAGAGCTGAAACAGTGTAACATTAAAACAGCCATTTATCTCAAATACGACACATTCCATTCACAGTCTTCCAGAATTACATTCAGTTCCGTCCATCAATTTTAATCACCACAACCTTTTGCAGTTTGTCTTCAAGCTCCAAAATGACCACTATATCCTTTTTGGTTTGATATTCTTACCTCTAGCAGCACCTCTTTATTTCTGTCTGCCATCTCAGAGGTTTCTTTCTTCCCCAGAAGATAGTTCTGTAATAAAAGAAAGTTTAATATTTCTACAGGCATTCTGAAATCAAGCCAAATGGCATTTCTTGTTTGCTTTTCTGTAGCAGTAAGAAGAAACCAGTTTTAAACTAAGAACAATGCATGAACTGAACAAAACTTTGTAGACTGAAACTGTCAGACTGCTAAATAATACATTGAACTAACTTATCATCAACTTTACCAGAAATATCAGTCCATACTCTTACCTAACAGACTCATAACAACATCATCCTGACTTTCCACAAATCAAACAGCTCTCTGTTACAATGCATCCAGAAATAAAAATACTATGAACTTGTAAATACTATAATAAAAATATAAAAAAGTCCCCAGAGATCTGCTATATACTCCCATTATATCTGTGTTCAAAGAAGCACACACAGAGGCAATGTACTTCTTTCCACCTTGTTCTGAGTTTTGCTGACTAGAAATGTTTATTTTCACAAAGAATTGCTAAATAAAATACTCGTCGACTTCTTAAAAGGAATCTAATTACGCACAGGCACCATAACTTATTTAAAAAGTTTTGTACTCTTATTCAGTTTGGAAAAGACTAGGACAATGAAAAGTATCATCTTCCTAACCCCTAGCTCTAATACTGGAAAAAACCCAAATATTCACAAAGTTTATCCAGTTCAATATTTTAAACCAAGGAGAAATATATTTGGTTTATGCTGGTATCTTACTCCTGCGACAGTGCTTACTAAATGTACTGATAGTAAACCTATAATCTACAAACTTTTAAAAAGAATGTAGAGTTTTGATGCTTCAGTGCAAAGCACTTGCATAAGACCTGGTTTTCAGATCTTGCTTAAAAATAAATGAAATCAAGTAAACTGATATTGTCCCATAGGACAAGCATGCAAAACACCCAGTTTAAATCCAATAAATTAGCATATAGCCACCATACAGATATAAAAATAATCATATGCTCAAAAGGGAATACGTTAGGTAAGAGTTAAGACAGATCAAGTGATATTACATCCAGTTCTTTTCAATTCAGATTCTTCAAAGAGCCACCTTCTGCTTTTCTGTTTCTTTTCCTTCACTCACTTACAATACTGAACTGCTGCCACATACCAAGTCTGTAGCTATCATTTGAGAGAAGAGAGGGCCATTTGACAGGAAGAGGCCTTCAGTTTCTCAGCCAGGGAGCAGGAAACAGCTGAATATAGGCAGGTCCCAACTTCCACAGGAAGGGACACATGCTCTCTTCTCTTCACTGGCCATTTGACCACGGAGTAGCTACTCTCTTAAGAGTTTGTCTTCCCCTTCTTGCCAGCAATTTAAGAACGTACAGTGGAGAGACATTACTATCAGCAGTATCTGTCAACACCTTTCTTGCATATTTACATAATTGAGCAGCACTAAGTATTGGTATAAATCCCTGGAAACTGCCTGCCTTCACGTGCATTAAAACTACTCACAAACACATTAGCAAACAGATTGCTTCAGCTCATGGTTGTGTCTTAGGGATTGACTTTGTGCCAACAACACTGTGGATGTACGTAGCGCTGAAGTGTAAAGTTGCCTGGCACTTTAACACATACACAAGTACCAAAATGAAAGTATGGAAATAAATGCTACCAAAAGAGTAAGAAACTGCAATCAGCCACACATGCACGCAGTACGAATCTCAGGCTTACCTGTGGATTCTTGAAAAGTGCGTATTTTTCTATACGTTCCACGAACATTAGTTTATTTTGACTATCTCTTGTCCAGTTCAGGAGATTTTCAACTAAATTTTCATGATCCTCAAAGATCCTTTCTGCAGCAATAAGAAGAGAGCAAATACATTGGAATCCGTTGCATTTTGTGATAGAAACTAATCTGTAGTCATATCTAAGAGACAAGACATATATGCAGAGAAAATAGAGTTCAAGATCTACTACACTAGGGAAGAAGTTTATGCTAAGAGACTAAAAGAACTTAGTCCACTCCCCGACATGCCTTGTTTAATTTTATACATACAGTCACTCAACACGGACTTTCGTATCTTCAAGTTTATAGCTCCATCAGCATATGAAGTGTTTCTATATTTTTAATCTGAGAAGGCCTACCATCCCACAGGAACACTGCAGACTCAAATGATAACACTTCAAATTTTATGAGCACAAATAAGGTTATCACATTTATGTGTTTTCTGGTCTACACAATTCCCAGAGGAATGCACTGGGTAGCTTTTTTGGCAGAAAACTTCTTTCTACATCCCCAATGATTATCTCACTCAAAGTAAAAAAATAGTAATGGGCAATGATCAGAGGGAAAACAAAACGCTTCTGAAATGTGAAATACCCATGGCTAGTAGGGATATTGTAAATAAGACTGAAAACTGACACTGTCTACTTCCTATGATCTCTCTTGCTCAATAAATGATGTACCAACAATGGCTTCTGAGAACTTTGGTTCTCAGACAAAGCTCAGTCAGAATTTTGGTTCTCAGTCAAAGCTCTGAGCTTTGACTCTCCACTGAAACTACTAGTGCACTAGTACTAGCACTTCAGAATACTGAAAACAGACAAAAGAGAACAGAGTAAGGAAAAAGAGGAAAATTTACTGAAATGGTAGAAAATAGCTAAAAATCCTCATTCTAAAATAAATAAGAAGAAATCTTTGGGAAACCATTAGACCAACTTTCTTATCCTTTTAAACACACTGAAGTAGAACCTAGCTGTTTACCATTTATTCCTTCTTCATATAGGCCACACAGTGGCATTTCAGGAAATTAATTTTTTCAGAATCCCCTGGGACCTGCTTGACCTTTCAATCGCACCTCAAAGTAGAACATGATTTTCTCCCACAAAATCAATTCCCCCACATTCTTACAGAGGGTATATGGCTGATCACATCCCAACCTAGAAGCTATCGCTAATGAGGACTCAGATGACATCTCAACATCTTAGTGTGAATGCAACAAAATGCCATCTGCAGGGAGTGTCACATGGCAACACATTACTGAGGTCTCAGTGCATTCTGAGAAGCTTCTGAGTTATGAATTATAACTTCCATCAAGCTCTATAACAACACAGCAATAATGTCTTCCAATAAATTTAAAAAGTCATTATTACCTAAGAAGAATGAAACAAAAAAGCTTCAGATGACTATGATACAAAAGTTTACATCTTACTGCAGCTTCATTAGTGAAACTGGATAGCTTTCAAAACATATCAACTCTCATTACAAGAATGGACTTTATTAAAATTTTAAGTTTTTGAGCCTAGTAAGATATTATTTTTCATGTGATAGGTACAAGATTCAAAGAATACCCTGTCAGCCCACAACAACCATCTGGCATGCTACACTACCTAAAATACACAAGGTTTCAACCAAAGAGAGAAGAAACATTAATTTTCATTGTAATTTGAAATCAAGGTATTTGGCTTCAGTTCTGGGTTTTTCTTTAATCAAAGTCAATAGATAAGATGCACCTTACTCCTTCCCCTTAATTTCCATTAAGATGCTATATCCTTTGGCTAAATAAACAATGTGGTATGTGCAATGCAGTGCAAAGGAGCTTTAACTGCTTTTAGAGGAATACTGCTAATTGCATTAAAATATTTAATAGGAAAAAATGTAGATAGGTTTATGCAATAGGAGTTATTACTATCAGTTCAAAATGCTAATTACAAAGAGGAAGAAGCACAATAAGTTTTTTATCTCTTCTTTCTTCTGTGAAGAACATATCAAAACTGAGAGGCTCAGTGGGCACACATTAGTAAGACTTCTATAATACACAGAATTTAGCCATGCTTTTAACATAAAAGAAGAAATCATTTTCAGATCATTCTGTAATAAGGTCACAGTCATGAGCTTTATTACACGAATTAGCACTTACTACATTAATGAACGGGATGATGAACATTATGAAGACAAGTATTTAAATCATTCTGAAGATACAGACTACTGCTGCATCAATGAATAAGAATTAGAAATTCTTATAATTATTACTTACCCATTTGCAATTCAGAGATGGTTTCCACCAATGACCAGTCTAAACTGTAGCCACAATGTGATTTGTCCATCAGATTGTCTAATACTTGTCTCACTGTTTGCCTCTCATCCACCATCATTGTTTTTGAGCTGTCATCAGACATATGGACTCTGATCACCAACTGTTAAGCAGAAAATTAGGAAAACAAAAAGAAAGATTAATCTACCACATTCCAAATAAAAATAAAGTTTTTAAGATCTTGTTTATTCTTCTAAGGTTTTCTTACAGTAGCATAAAATTCAATCAAAACACTCCCTCAAAATGTAAAAAGTCATAAATGATGGCTAGATATTTGTATCATGGACACTTAACACGATACTGTTCTCCTTCAGCATAAGAAAGTAAATATAAAGGCAGCATAAGAAAGTAAATATAAAGGTCTTTCCAACACAAGAAAGTCCTTCAGTTGTGTGTTAAGGAGGAAAAAAATCCTTCCTGTCAAGGTGTCCTGTTCTGATTAATAAAGTGTCTTTCAGACAATTTTTCTCAAATATCTAGGTGGAACAAACATAGATATAGAGCTCTGCACAAGCTTACAAAGAATCTGAATTTTTTGGATGTGCAATTTAAGCTTTCTGCCTGCTTCCTACAGTATTTTCTAAAAATGCTCATTATGTAAACAATATAGCAATACTAAATCTTATTTTTCTGGGGAATATGAAGCAGTTGTGTGAAAAAATCTGCTTTTAAAACACAGTGGCTTTTCATAGGCATTTTAAAGAGGTCACTGTCCAGAAACAAAAATCCAGCCCTTTTTTAAAACCAATCTAAAGACGTAAGACAACAGATTCTTTTTGCCAATCATTATTACTTCCATTTTTACATCTTGTTCAGCTGGAAAAGATAAAACCTGCTAGTTGTAATACACTGGTTGGCTTGTTAATTCCCAACTTCCAGCCAGGACAGTTTTTCAGCTTTTGATCTACAAACAATTACTGCAAAAGGCATTTTAAGCTATTGAAAAACTCCAGTCATAAAATAAAAATGCTCAGTTTTAAGGGCACTCTCTATTCTTTGAGAGTACATCAAGTAATGGCAGTAGACTTTCTCCATTTGGTAATCTCTGTCTTTAGACTGGAATACTTGTCTGTAGTGGTTTGGTCCAAAATACTCATTACTGTTTATCTGCTGTGAGATAAGAATTAGGAGAAATGCAAAGTAGGCACCAAACTTGAAAGAATATAAAGAAGTTTATTAACAGACCTAAAAGAGGAGAAAAAAAAATTATACCACCTTCAGAACTCTCCTCCTCCCCCCACCTTCCTCCCTTCTCCCACTGACAATGTTCAAAGACAACCCTTAAGATGTTCAGTCTGTTACCACTGCCATAATAACCTTGTTCAGTCCATTTAGAAAGAGAAGTCTCTTCTTGCTCATGCTATGAAAACATTATCACAACGAGACAGCCGCCCACTTCCAAATATTGTTCAGTCCATTTAGGAAGAGGAGTCTCTCTGCCTGCGTGTGAGTCCTTTCCCCCCCGACTTGCAGCTTTTCCCACAACTGCTTTTGAGGGTCCACTCTTGAAGTTTTTTGGGGTACAATTTTAAGGTTGAGCCGTTCAGAAACAAAAACAGAGGCCCTTCTCCTTCCCTGGGAGCAAAGGGTCTTCATCATCTTCATCGTTAGGACTATCTCTGGGAGCATCTCTAGGAACTGAGGTTTTCTCCTTTCCCATTTGGAGCAAAAGTCCTCATCTGGTTCATCTCTCCCTGTCCAAACTTCTCATGAAATTACAGCTGCGTCAGCATCTGCCTATCTCAGCGCAGGTGCTTTTGCTTACGAGCTGAACACTCCACCCCCCATATCTTCATGGAATTACAACGGGATACTCTGATATATCATAGCTTCACAACAGAATTTCAGCTTTAAGCATCTCCTCTCTCTCTTCCCTCAGGTTTTCAGCTCTTCACAGCAATAAAAGGGTTACTCTCACCTCGGCCTTGCAGCTTTGCAGCTGGAATGTTGAATGTTTCTTATCGCAGTGGAGAGGGGGGAGAGCCGAGCCGCTCCGGCTGCCCACGGCAAGGCAGTGGGGGGGGGTTCCACGGCTGGAACAGGTCCATCGGCTCCAGGATGGCCGTGGCCCGGCCCGGCCTGGCCCAAGCAGGGCCTGGCCAGGCCCGCTGGCCCCCACACGGGGCCCGCAGCCACCTGTCCCAGCGCCGGAAACGAGAGAGAGCTTGGGGGGGGAGTTCGCCTATTCTTAAATGTGGATCACAGAGGTGATCACAACTTTAAGTGGCTTAGAGAATTGTCCATATTCAAACTGGCCAGCTGATAGGTTCTATCAGTTCTGAGAGGAAACTGTAAGCACCCCTTAGCAAGGACATCCCTTCCAGGACTATGCTTGCTAACCTATGACTGTCTTCCATTTATCACTGGCAAATCCTGCTATGCATAATGGGAAAAGGTGTGTGAAGAAAACAGGCACAAATTTTAATCATGTGACTGCAGAATATACAAGAACAATCTTAGGAGCCTGGACCTTCATTTCAGTTCTGGGTGGAAGTTGGTAAAATCTTCCCAATGAGCACTAGCTGAAAAACAAGCTATTCCTTAAGAAAAACATAATGTTATTCCATATCCTAGGATGTTCCTGATTAGGTCCAATCTAGATGGGAAACCACATTACTGCTCAAGATCAGAACACTACAGTGTTCCTATTTTATAAAGGGCAATAGAAACAAATGAGAAGAAGTTTGCCCTCATTTTCCAAGTGAAAAAAAAAATAAAATAAGGATCGTATAAATTGGTATAACTAACTTACCTTTTTCACTTGTGCTTCTTTAATCTTCTCTAATGCAACCCTAATCTTCTCAGCTTTCAATTTAGCAGCTTGTTCCTCCTAGGGGGACACAACACACAATTCCAGTTAACACAAACTTCAGTCAGGTTTCAGTGGGCTTAAGTTTGAGGCTACCATGCTTTAAAACATGATCTGAAATGCTGATTTGCTCACCTATAAATCTCCAACTATTTCTTAGTGATGATGAAAACTATTACTTTTTAAGACAAAAAGTGTTCCTATCTAATATTTAGAAATACAACTGCCATTATTTCCAAAGGAACATACAATAGACATTTGGCATTTCTCCGTTCTCCTGTACTGTAAATAGCCTTATGCTACCAAATATTTCAGCATATTATATATTTACAGTCATAGGTAGGGAAAACACATATTCAACTTGAGTGCACAACGGAGTACACCCAATAGATTTTTGTTTGATCAACGTAAAACACAAATAGCATGCCAAGAAGTATCTGAATTTAAGAGCTCACAGAAAGTATAGAAACATATCCTATAACTAGGATTCCATACTACATGCATCAGTTTGAAAGATTTTGAACTATTAAATCCATTTGCAGTAAGAGGCTTGAACACTCCCTTTATCTTTACTAAATCCAAGCTGTATTTCTCCCTGCTTTAAGTAGTTTAAGACACAAGGCAAATAAGCATTCTTTTGCTCTTCTAAGTCACCTCTTTTTATTACAATTGGAAATACATTCAAAATTCAGGTAACTTAAATCTATCTGCTGACACTGAAGAAAACTGTAAAGTTAAGACTAGCAATACAAATTTTTAAGTTCTGGAGATTATAGATACTTGTGTTGAAATTGCATTTGAAACATGCAGCAAAAAAAGCAACCACCGTTTTGAAAATGACATATGCAGTTTTCAGACTTTCAAAATCTTAAGATGTGGATCTTCATTGTGATTAATATCCAAAAACATCATAATTATTTTAAAATCTCTAGCACAAACAAGTCTATTAAAAACCATACGAATCCCTTCCAAAATATTCAGTACCCTTACAAAAGAATAATTAATATTTTTCCCAGAGCCAAACTACCACATCCCATCAAAACATTTAGCATGCCACAAACATTTAGTTCTCTATTGCTTTCTTCTATGAATGTCATTCAGTTTCTTTACCATGTGTTTAGATGGTTGCTTTTCTCGAAAAAGTCAAGATTCAGCTATACTGAAATCCACAAAGCTTAAGGTTTTGACTTCTTAGTAAGTTACTAATATTTATACCAACTGCTAAATAACATTCCCATGTTATTTTACTGCACTCTTAGTAGCTTTTGGTTCTTCACACCTGTGACCATCCTGTGCACTAGAAAAAACATCAGCTGGACAGGACAGTATGCTGCCTTGTGAGAAATGTAATTCTTTTCAATAAAATGAATCAGTAAGTTGACATGAGCAGAAATAATGTGAGCCTGAAACCTTATCTGGGAACTGAATTACCCAGGAACATAGCTTTTATTAGTCTACAGGGAACTACAGCTTTTTATTCACAATAGCAATGGTGTCCTATGGCTTAGAAAGGTTAAATCAGATTAGCATTCTGTGAAAAACAAACCATGTCATGATACCAAGAAACATTTATTCTTCCTATTTCTTAACATTAACCATTTCAATGTGTAGAAATAAATCATTACTAAAAAATGAGGCTTCACAGCACCAAGCCTGACAGAGCGCAAGAAGCATTTGGACAACACTCTCAGGCACATGGTGTGACTCCTAGGGATGTCCTGTGCAGGCCCAGGAGATGGACTCAATGATCCTTCTAGGTCCCTTCCAACTGAGCTTATTCAGTGATTCTGTGAAAGACCTGTAAGTCTCTAAAAGTGATGCTATGCACCTGTTCATCATGAAATCAAGAAAAAGCAAAAGACACATTTTATCATATATTTGGAGGAACTGTAGTTCATAGTTTAAAAAAGCTGCTCATTAACCCAACCAAAACCTTTACTGCTGTACAAAAGTTGTCAGCATGTTTGGGTTTGCTCTTCATTCAAGTCAAGCAGCACAATTTTCCAGCCCATTTCACTGTACGCCTGTGCAAAGCACCAGGAGCACCTGCCCACCACAGTGCACACCACAGCGCACAGGCAGCAACACCAGGGCAAGCAACAAGCTTGTGGCCTCTCATACACCTGCACCAACACAGCTAAAATAGCTTTGGTGACCTCAAAGTTTGTAATCCATCATTCCCTAAATGCTTTTAAAAATAAATAAATATGTAGATGAAAAAAGACTTTAAGGATTTACTATTTTAATGTGTACCAATTACTTTTCATTTCCTACTCAATTTAATGTGGGTCCAGAGATTAGGATTCCTTATACTTTTATTAGAATTTAACAAACTCAGTTTAAAGTAAAAAATCACCCAAAACAAAACAGATTTACAATTTTCCAAGTAAGAACTGGTTTCAACCAGTAACAAGTTATAAAAAGAGGTGTGAATTTACTAACTGGAAAACACAGTGAGGAAAAGAAAGCAAGAATTCAAAATTTCTGAAAGCATATAGTAGTCAAAGATTTTAAGATATTCTGAGCAGTATTAAACTAAGCTCAGGCCACTGCTGCACCACTGCTGATGTGGCAAACAATATTTCTTGGGAGAAGGAGGAAGAACTATGCATTTTGATTCCTTAGTAAAATAATTTAGTAACTCACCAAAACTCAAACCATTTATTCCGTTTCTCTCCTAATGGCCCAAGAAAACAGTCCCCTGCCCATCAAAGCCACCACACAACAGCACTTACACAGAAACACAGGCTCTCTCCTCTCCCTGTATGTGAAAGCAACACAGCTTCTATCCAGGAGGAAGCATGTGCGGTCCATCAGCTTGTACTAACATCTAACAGCCCTTTTCACTGCATAGGGAGACAGGTGACAGATGGCAAAAATATTCAATTGCAACTGTAAACTATTCAATGCCACCAACTATCAAGGCCAGCACATCCAGTCCAACCACACTTAACTTAGGTATTTATTTCCCCTTTGCTAGCAAATACTGGCAACAGTGATAGGAGTTGCTAGAGGGTTATAAATATGCAGGTAAACAGCAGGACTGCTGTGCTGTCACAGCTTCACAGGCGGTACAGACAATGTCAGTCCCTGATATGGCCATACACCTGCCTCCCCTGCACTGCTGGGGCCACACACACAGCTCGCTTGCAGCTGATCTGGAGGAGAACTGACACAGCAGAAAAGGTTCAGCAGAACCCACTCCATGGTTAGACCGCCTTAACAGTCACAGGCAAGCCTTGGCAACACACCAAGAAGATACACATACATACACACACACACACACACACACACTTTATAAAAACACAAAATATAATAGAGAGTCATTTCCACCTCTGGCAGGAAAAGGATATTCTCTTATAGTAGCAATAGGCATCACTGCCAAATTGCAACAAATTCCTCACTTAACATTCTGGGACTGTTGTTACACTTGCATTTTAAAACTTTGAGCTAAGATTACTTTTGGTTATGGAAAACGTTGCACCTGATTTAAAGACTATTTGGCAACATACTTATGTATAGAACCTGTTAATCCAAAATATTCAAAGATATTGTGAATCAAAATGGAAAATGCGTATCTCTTCAGTGCAACGGTCTTAAATTAATGACCTCCTTCTTTGCATTTATATACCAGAACTATGTGTTGAATAATTTTAACCTACAGTGAAATATCAGAAAGAATAACACAAAAAAATATAAAGTTAAGATTTCCGTAATATAGTGACAAATGCTGTTTCCTCCCCCAGTTTCCAATTAAATATGCAGTTACAAGATATTCCAGCTGTGTTTTAGCATCAAAGATGCAAAATGCGTGCAATGGCAGAGCTGACCTTGCCCAAACGATTTTGTGCCTCGCATTTCTAGGTTGGAGTTTTATTTTTTCTTTCATTTTACATTTTTAAAATGTTATTAACTAATCTCTTTTACAGACATCACAAATAGAATGAAAAAAAAGGGGGGGGGGGGGCAACACTTTAGTAAAGTACTTAGAAAAGCCAGTAATTACATGGTAAGAGGTAAGTAAATTCCACATTTTACTTAAGTTAGCAAGGTAGATGCAGAAACTACAAAATGCATTAAGTAAGAAATGTCATCTTTGTTTAATATTTGCTTTTTTTCTCTGAATCCTTTGAATGCAGATAAGAAGATAACTAAATACAAGTAGCACTGACTTCTGAACGACTAAAAGCAGGTAGCCACTATTTATTTTCCCAACTAGCCTTGGGTAGAAAGGCAATCACCTGTTTTGCAAGGACTCTCCTTGCAGAGCTTGTACTGAAGCAGAGGTTCCTGTTACAAGAGAACATCATATTAACATCTCCATTTTTACGTAATTACCCAAAACTTCAAGACATCTTTATTAGCCTCATGTTTAATGTACATCAGTCTGAATATTAATCACATTAATGAAGTTTTTCTTTGATTGCTTTCATTTATTATTAAAAAGAACACTAGAACAAGAGTGTATGTGATCAGCACTAAAACCAAATGTGTGAATATTAAGAGCAGTTCTTCTGTTCTTCTGTATTTCTTGATAAACTCATTAAGACAAGCAGAATATCCCTACCCTAAAAATGTGCCACGGTTGCTGCACATGTGCTTAAGTCCATTTATAAGCAGTGAGCTTGTGTTTGCAGTAGTAGTTCACGGCCACTC
The DNA here is from genome assembly GCF_009650955.1 of Corvus moneduloides. Taxonomy (NCBI): domain Eukaryota; kingdom Metazoa; phylum Chordata; class Aves; order Passeriformes; family Corvidae; genus Corvus; species Corvus moneduloides. Next base: position 14,335,752 of record NC_045482.1, on the reverse strand, counting down.
TCCAAACATATGTTCATTGCATTTCTTCTCATAGTAACTCTAAATAACCTCTGTCTGGGTAAAGCAGAAAGGGAAGCAAGACGTGAGTATCCGAAAGCTCACTTAATGTGTGTGTGTGCATTCACCCTGGTGAGGGGTTCATCCTCTCCCGTGTAGATTCACCACACATTTCCTCCTTCTTTCTTCCCAGTCTAGTACAGACTTTTCTATACCTCTGGAATATTCCTGACATTGTCACCATATTGCATTATGCTACTAAATATGGAAATGGCTGTGAAGTGGTAGCATTGTTTTAGCGGTTGCATCTGAGAATTATGAGACCTGAAAACATCTTGGATATTACAGTGACACTACACTGGGATAGTGCCATATTTTTCCTTTGTTCTACTTCTTTGTTCACCATTCACAAACTTTTTGCTATTAGAAGCCTAACTCAAACACAAAAGATGGCTTCTGAATGGAAATTGGAAAGCAGCAGTCACATTTTAAATGTATCTCAAAGTCACACTGGCCATAGTCACAATTTCCCACAGAAGGGATCTTCTTCCCCACAGTCTGTAAGGGCAAAGAAGGCCCCATGCCACTAAGGAAGGTGCTGAAAAGTACTGCATCTGTTATTGACCTCTCAGGTGCACCACTTGTTAATGCCTCCAAGTAGACTTATGCCCTTTTGAAGTTATTCTTCAAGGTATGGCAGAACAGAACCTTAATCAGCAGAGATGTGCATTCTGCCATCTGCCTGAAAGACTACTCAGACTAGATTTGACAAATCTGGTAGTGATGAAATAAAAAAAAATCCAACTGAATTTCACTGGCTCTTTATGCTTTGAAGCAACCATCTCCACTACATTATCATCCCACTTGCCTCCGAACAGGACCTGCCTAGTAACAGCTCTATGCCAGGCTTCTCACTAGGGCAAACAATTATACAAGAAAAAGTACTGGGATCTGGGACCAGGAGAAAAACAGCAAAGGGGAGGGGAAGAAACCCAAACAAACCAGGGGGAAGAACAGGACTTAGAAATCACAGTAAGGAAGTCTGCGAGGGCAAAGATGACTACAATGTAACAGAGGAGACAGTACAACTAACTGGCAAGGAGTTTTAGTTGGACAAAAAGCTCTGATATGCGGAACAGGGCAGAAAGATTTCAGAACACTGGCTGATTCTCTAACAATGTAACCATAACAGATTATGATAAATAATATATAAATTATGTTTTTATTATAATGACAAAGTATATAATATCATTACCATAATAAAAAGGACAAAAGGTGACATTAAAATTACACAGGACATCCCAACTTCCTCAGAAAGTGTCTGTAGGAGGCTGGAGTTTTTAGATTGTCCTTACATTCTTTGCAGATTAGAAATCACTTGCTGTATTTTTAAACTGCATTAAAAAAAAATCTCAAACAGATGCTTAATTCAAGAATGAGCACATCTGAATCAGAGTGGCCTAAGATGCATGAAGCCAACATCTTAACTGATTTAATTAAAAGTCTGATGGAATTATAGTGTGCAGGAACCAAAATCTACAAAGCAAGGGAATCAACATTCATAAGAAAAATTTTTGTCTTTCAGGTCAACAAGAAAAGAAGAATGATGTACCTTTCAGGTCAACAAGAAACGGTATATAACATGGTTCCTTTACCTCCAGATGCTGACATATTATCTGAATCATTACATCATTAAATCACTATCATCTGTCTTCCTGAATGTAGTTTCAGCTTCACATGCATCAGAACAGTAGAAGAAATGCTCACTTCAAAACACAGCATGTTACATTTCTATTTTCACAGCCAAAACTGAGATGTATTTGAGTCCTGAACACTCTCTCAAAATTATTTGTGTGTGCTCTAATTTCACAGTACTAAACTTAGTTTTCAATATTCATTATAGGGAAACAAGCTTGCAGATTTGACAATAAAGCTACCTTGCTTTATTTTCAATATTCAACAATTTTACAGATACGCTTTCACTTCTTTCTGTTTTCAAACAAAGGTTTGAATGCTGTGTGAACAATAACACCTGGAATTGTATCTAAAAATGAAGAGACCACCAAAACTAATACATCATTTTCTGTGCTGAGATCTGCCCTATGCTGTGACAGGAACTGTGTGCGTGCATGGTTGTGATGCAGAAGGAATCTAGTTCATGGCTAGAATTTTTACAATTAGTTATATTACCAGAGGACAAAAATGGTTCTAATCTAACACACAGACATACCAGAGAAGAGGAAAAAACAGAAACAGTTAAAGACAGTAAGAAATAGTTGACACACCAGGGACATCAGCATAGACCTGCAACACAATCCTACAGTCAACTGACCTAACACCTTGCTACAAGGAAATGTCCCATTTCTTGGGACTGCTTCACTTATACAGAGGCTTATCCAGTGTTACAGCAAGCTGATGAGATCTAAGCAGCAAAGTGGGCTTCCATTTCATCATTTTGTTGAAGATATTTCTGCTTGCAGGAGGTCAGACCAGTAAGTTCCATGCCAGGCCTGTATGGTCAGTAGTCAAAAGTGGAAGGTGCAGCTGTACTGTAACAGTCACAAGCTGACCAAACATTATTGTCAGAAAATCAGAAGGCTCACCAAAAGCACCTGAATCAAAGAGCTGTGAAGCCTAATTAGTCAACACAAAGATTTATAAATACAAACATTTAACTTTAGAGTGTATCAGAATGCCTGATATGAGCTACTCCGTGATCATATGACACAAAGGGATCATTTAATGCACTCTTTAAAACGAAGCTCCTGTATGGTAACTAACACTCATCCCACATATAAACAACCAGAAGGGAGGATCTGAAGACATATGGAGATGAAAGAAAATTGTGGTTTTTGTTTGTGCCACAGCTGTTGTTAATCTATTTGCAATCAAGCCAATTGCTGTTTTGGTGGCTGTTTGCTTTGTTGGGCCATGCAGGGGTGCCAAGAGCTATTGGGGGTGGGTCGAGGCAGAGATACGGACTTAAAATTTAAGCAAAACAATCACAAGAGCAGATTACTTGCTTTTGGCTGTTTGTACTCCTCTGGAAGACAGCCAGAAAACTTGTTGTCAAGTTACATGCAGAGCATTTTGAGAAGAATATTAGGGTATTTAAGAAAAAGCAGTGAACTAGTTCTAAACTTTTATTGCTAAATACAGACTACTTAAGCCCAGTGAACATTATCCTAATTGTTTTGAAGTTGCCAAGTTGCATTTTGTTACTTCAGGTTTGCCTGAGCTCTCTCCACACTAGAATGTCTGTGAGTTAAAAAATAACCACAGAAATTGTTTTGCAGTATGTATTAGCAACAGAGACATCTGACACCTCAGCTACTGAATATCCAAAGCTCTGAGCTTGGACATGAATCTGTTTGTCCTTCACCCAGCCTGTATTTTCATCAGAGAGATTTATAGCTTGCTCCATCCCTTGTACTCTAGTTTCAAAAGGAAATACATATAGAAGATAAATTCTTAGCAAATTGAATGACAATTTGGGATCTCTTAGTACATTACTGACCTCTTTCCTGTAAAGAAAATAAATTTATAATCAAGATTTGTACATACCTGGCTCATTAGACCACTGTCTTACTAGGATATTCTCCCCCCATTACATTCAGTCAACATTCAAAATGTTATAAAAAAATATCCCATTACTTACTAGTTTGTCTTCAATACAGCAAGAGAACTTATTTTATTTAAGGCTACTAATGCCCTTTAAAACTACTGAACAATCCCACATATTTTTCACAGTTAGGTTTTGGGGGTTTTTTTTGTTTGTTTGTTTTTTTGGGTTTTTTTGGTTTTTTTAGTTTTTTTTAACTAGTGAATGGCAATAGGAACAAAAGAACTTCTAGCTCAGTACATTTCCTTTTCAACTAAGGTATTTTACCTGCTAATATGGCTATTAAGTATTTGTCAAGAACTTGAACACTTTCATAAATCTGCAGAAACAAACAATAAAATTCAGCCTTTAAAAGCACCTTGGATAATCAGGAAAATCACGTAAGTAAATGCAGAAGTTCCTGGATAGAGCAGGGGTGGAGGAGCATAGCACACAGCAAAAGCATTCTTTCTACATAGAAATAGTCACATACAGTAGAAAGAAGCATCATCACCTTGGTCAGCAAATGAGAAGGCTTTCCTGCAATGTTTCTCAGAAGAAGGGAGGTTTCCCTGTCCAAATAGGAGTGCTTGTGCAGAAAGAAAGAGAAAGAACATAAGTCAAAGGAAGTCAGTATAGTAATTTTATGGTGTCTTGATTACAGAAGATAAAGCAGAGTTTAAAAGAAAAAAACCTTACACCATCACTTTTTTCCCCTCCCATAAAAACATGAATATTCCCAAATGCTACAAGCCTGATACACTGATTTAAAAGCAATTGTGCTAATAGAAAACACTGTTTTAATCTTCTTCTGTACAAAATGTCACAGAATAGAATTAAGAAAACTTTTGCTTACCTGCCACTGGTTTCTTTTCTGCAAGAGAAAACTTATTTGTAAAGACATTTAGAACTATAAAAGTAAGAAAATATGCACTTACAATCTTCTTCAAAATCCTGTCCAGCCTTCTAAAACTCAACATTCTACTTATAAAGCCACTATAAACTGGTCATGTGGGAGACATACTCGTTTTATGCTTCCTACACTGGTTGTTGCTTCATTCTTAAAGAAGAAAGGTATTACCATAACAATAAACCAACCTGACTTAAAATTCATGTCCTTTTATTTAAAGGACTGAAGTCTCTCTTCCCTTGTATAGCCCAAATTATAAAATTACAAATGCCCACACTCCTCTTGGGAAGATAAATTAGCAGAAAGTTTATTTTTGTGTGTTTTCGAAATGGGAAGCACAATCAGTAGAGGGGAAGCAACCAGTAGAGAAAGACAGAGATCAGTTAATGACAGATCCGAGAGTGATTATCTTCTCTAGCACCTGCTACAGGCAGCAAAACCATCATCATGCAGCGATTTTCAGAACCACATAGCCATGTCTGCTACAGAAATTAGACTAGTACTGTGGCACTTAACAAGAGCATTTAAACAACTTAAAAGAGCATGAAGTACATCTCCCGTGTACCACCACTGTACTGCAAGTTTTGCCCCATGTGGATGCAACTGTCTCAGCCTTATTTGTTCCAATGCTATACAGAACAGGGCATGACAACTATACATGCCTACTATACTTCTGTTTAGTAATTAGCAGTACAGAATCCCACCTCTTCTTCAGTGCCACAATAAGGTATAGTCTGAAAAAAATGAAGAGCCCACGTCTACAACTTCATGCAAGGCAGTATCAAATAGTTTGGCAAATACAGTTCCTGCAGGGAGAGTTTACTTGATGTGACTGCCACACACTGGGATGAACAATTAAGGATCCCCAGGAGGCTTTAAAAGTTACACCTCAGGAAAGACTCTACATAGCATTTGAAGTTAAACCCAGGCTCCAGGCAAGCTCCACCTGGGTATTTAGCCACTAATACAGACACAGGTTATGTTACAGAGTAAATGAAGATTTTTCTGCTTGCATATTAATTACTGTTTGTATTGACATCATATGTTTTAGAAGCCCAGCAGTGCTGCCTAGCTCAAGCCACACTGCTGAGGGTTTGTAAAACCTGGTATAATTATTTACAGTCATACTGAATTGTATCCTTTCTTACACAGAGGCTCTAACTTCCCACAGAGTGAGTTTAGGATGGTCTCATTACAACATATTGCTACACTACTTGCAGAATAAAATGGTTGGGTCAATCCAAACCCCAAAAGTATACATAAAAATCCAGTGACAAGTTCAAGGAAATTCTTCCAGGAGTTTCTTCACAGAGTTCTTGTCAGTCATCATGGACTCTGATTAATATGGATCACTTTCTGGCCAAATGGAGCACTGCAGCAGAAGGAACGTTATAATGTACGCTTGCAGCCTCTTCCTTAGAGTTTACTCACCATCTGTCTTAGCCTACTAGTCAACAATAGCGTCAGGATAAAAAGAGGATATTGAATTTCTCCTTAAAGGAAATATTATTTGCTGGAGAATATTTCTCCTACAGGAAAGGCCAATTAACCTTCTTCCTATCTTGGTCATCTTGGCTGCTGCTAGCTTGCATTTAACTACATTTTCTCTGACAAGGAGCTCCTATCCAAAAATGGGAATGCCATATCCTTCTTACAACATAATAGCCACTTGAAACTTTGATGATGATATTTTATGAGAATAGGGGTTGGCCAGTAAAATGTGGAACATCAGTGTGATGAGAACTACCTATGTGAATTGGAGCTGCAGAGCTCACATGCCTAGAAATAGGAAGGCAACAGCTCTTTTCCAGACATTTTTTTGTGCATGGCTTCTTCCTACCCTATAACAAATTCTGCAGTACTACACATACCCAAAAGCTAGAAGGAGCAGAAGTAGCAAAGTAACAGGAAAGCCCAAGTTCTAGAAACTATAGCTCAGCTAAATAATAACTACATGCACATACAATTTTTAAAATATTTGGCAAGCACAAACCAGTAGATAATAAATTAAATTTCATTTTAGAACAATGCACTTAGTCTATTTTAAAGAAAGACTTCAGCTCACACATCCAGCTCTGAAGATAAACAGATATTGCTCCTAGAATATTCCACTGTTCCTCACAGAGGACCACACTGAGGATCAAAATAGCCCACTCTTCCCCTCTACTTAGGGACTTGAAATATGTACCAAAGCTCTGACAACATAAATGCCTGATCTTGCCAAACAAATTAACCTACTTTTCTGCCCCAAGTACTTCACTAGACTAAAAAGAACAGCAATGAAATCCAGGAAAACAAAACACTAATTACTCCTAGGGAGACACTTCTAGTCTTCCACCATGAAAAGCATCTGTTCTTCCACCTGCTCCCATTGCAACAATGAGAACTCAAGCTCTGGCAACAAAGTCATCCCTCCCGCAGTGCCTCACCTTAGATTCATTTAGGATATAAAACCAATTCCAATTACATAAACTAGTATGTGTCCCTCCCACTCCTGCAATGCCATGCATTTTTCTATCCTGTTGCAGTAAGCTGACGGCTTCCCGAGTACAAGGCCATCATTTCTCATACGGGCTATTTTCAGTTTAAAAGGTTTTTTTCAAATTGTCACACAACCAGAATTAAATGCGGTTGGAAGGTAAAAGTAGTCTGAAACAAAAGGGAAGTGTCAAAATTTGACAACAGCTTCAGAGAAGACAAAACCATGCAGTCCTTTACACTAAGCATAAAATTGTAGAAGAACCAGATTGTAACAGTGCTGGAAGAGTATTTATTTCCTGCATTCACTAAAATACTCAGTGCAGCTAATTAAACATGAATAACACCAAGTCAAAGATCTGATGCCTAATCTACCAAATTCTTTGAAAGACCACATATTTCTAGGTCAGAATTTAGGGGGGCAAACACAAAGAGTATACAACATGTGCACAGTCTAAAGCTACTTACAATTCTTTACTTCTACTAAGATGTCGGGTTTAAGTTGTATTTTTTATGTGTAGTATAGCTTTCTTAAAATCTAGCCATTAGTAACAGCCATGCCTTGTTTTAAGTTTTTGTATAAAATTATTACTGCAAAAGCTCATTAAAGTTATTTCCATTATATGTATTTAAAAAGCTCTCTTAACTAGACATTAGCAGATGTTAAAATTTTCTACTAGAAGGGGATCTATCTGTCACTAAAAGAATTTTAAAACCAACACTTATACTTTGATATTTTAAATGATTATTAGGGAGCCAGACTCCACTCAGGATTCCCAGTTAATCCAGCATCACTACTACTCAGGCAGAACTCAAAATACCATAGGCCAGTGAGCATCCCGGAAGGAAAAAGTGATAGGGATTTAAGAGGACTCTTAAGAGGCAATATGACATGTTTCCTTCTGTCACATGGAAACTGTCAATATAAACTCTCTTACAAGATTTCACATCAGGAAGCTGGGATAGGCAGTAACACTGTAGCCCAAAACTCACTGAGTTCATTTCTTTATATAATCTTCAAAAAGTACTCTTCTTTCCCTAAAACAAGCTAAGATGAAGCCTACCATCAGGTACCAAATATGTGTACAACTTTTCTGTGCCAAAATCACTTCTTTTGGAGACAACTTTAACACAATCCATAGGAAGCTATTCACTTCTGGCTTAGTCCTTCCCTATAATATGGAACAGACTTCAAACTAAGTTGCAGGAACTCAACCTGGTTAAAAGTGAAAAATAATGAAAGAAAACATATCAAAACCAGGAAAACCATTTTATACAAGAAGTAGAAGCAGACAATGATGACTGTTTTGAACTGTGTCGTATTTTAACGCCCAGCAGCAATTATTCCAAGTCACACTGAAAACCATGGACGTTTAATAATAAAAAAATCCTCAAAATGCTACAAAAGATCTGCTGATTGGAAAACTAACTTTCTATAAAATTAAATGTATACCTTTCTCATGGGATGCCAAAACAGCCATGCACAAAAATATTTTGTGCAAAAGGATTTTGTACTTAAAAAAATTCAGATACGATTATCAAAATACCTGAAGTAAAAAAACCAAATAAAGAAGCCTACTAATGCCTCCGTAACAAACTTTAGCTTCTGTGGATAATCAACAACACAGAAAATTAGATTTGAGTAAAATTAGCATTAACACTTAAGAGTTCTAAACTCTGTTAGGAAAAAAAAATTAATAGTGTTCATGTACAGTTCATTCAGCAAAGACAGCTAGCCTTGATGTTTATAAGAACATGGACTATAGTCTTGCTCCAAATTATGTTTTGGACTTCAAAGATTTCCTATATCCTTTCTTTGAAGACAGAAATGTAACATCCACTACCTTCAGATCTAAATACCAGACGTTCATGGACCAGCTGCTGAAAGTTGCATTTCAGAAAACTCAACACACTACTTAAATACACAGCAGCTGCTTAAACCAGATAGTTTTCTCAATACTGAAATACTTTTACACCCATCACCAATCCTATACCTACAAAGCATGTTTGCTAAACATGATAGAACAGATGGGCTACCAGGAAATGAAAAGACATTTCAGATTTTCAGAATACAATTAATTGTACAAACTAAATGACCAGTAATGCTCTACATGGCCAAAACTTCAAGATTTTCTCAGCTATTGTCCTTGTCAGCTCCATTATGTAATATTCACTGGGTTGTTTCAATTCTTGAGATTAAGAGGTCTTGAGCTGAAAGTCAGTTTCAAAAAACCCCCAAATTGAAATGATTTCCAAACTATCACTGAATTACCCAGCATATTAGATTTATTTTTTACAGACAATAACTGACAGGTGGATTTTAAGAAAAGCACTTAAGAAGAGGTGATAAACTGAGCTGTCTAGCTAGGGTCTGACGCACGAAGGCCAAGTAGCCCATCTTGCCATGGTAGCAGCCCACTGGTTCACAAGTAAGATGCTGTATTATACATGGTCTCCTCTCTTCAATTCTACTTGCATATTTTTGCTAAATCTGAACACTTATCCATTTTCTTGTTATGTCTGATTATCACTTAGTACAGAAAAGTGGGATCAATTCAGAAAAGATTCAGTCTCATCGCTAAGAGACTAAGTTGTATCTAATTCCTCTAATTTTAAGGTAAAGGCTGAGAATACAGGCATACAGAGTTTAAAAACAGTACAACACAGTCTGAAAGGCATCAAATATGTTCTTTACACTGACAGTTTACAAATAATGATCAAAAACTGGGGTGGGAAGTGTAAGAAAAAGATGACCTGGTGATCTTCTGAAGTATTTTATCTTACTATTCTAATGCCTTAAACATGTTAAATAGAAAACTTCCTTCCTTGTTAAACACTATCTGTACATTCAAAGACGTCATTCACTCAAGGTATGTACAGCAGAATAACTTACCTTAGTACATAAAAAAAAAGGCAGTAAGAGCACATTGAGGACTTGTGCATGTAATTATCTTGCCATGTGTTTCTTGCAAAACTCTTGAACAGGAGCTTAACAATAAATACACGTGTTTAATTAAACCAGCTGGTGGCACTCTTGTGCCACTATTCTGGATTTAATATCACAGTTGAGAAACACTACAAAAGCCTTTTTAAAAAGCATTCTCGGCCCCTAAGAAACAAACTAAAAAAATCAGGGAAAACTCAGTATACAGCGTTCACTAGCGAGCTATATGCTTGCAAATCTTTGTTGAAAAGATTACTACAGCTTCCATTTCAACTACACCCTGACACTTAATTCTTTAGATTCCAGCTTCAAGAATTAGAATCCACTATTTTCAAAAGAGAACTCAAGAATTAAAGATTAAAAATAATTTTTGTAATTTTGACCCAAAGATGGGAAAGGAGAGCTGAAATTGGTTTTTCTGATCTCTTTGAGATTATGTATTCACATGAAATTTATTCATATCAATACAATACGATAAACATCTGACTAAAAATATCTATTTTCTGCTTTCCTTTGCAAAGGGGGTTGTTTAGCCTAGCAAGAAAGAGGCTCAGGGGACACCTCATCACTCTCTACAAACACCTAAAAGGAGGTGTGAACAGGTGGGTGACAGTCTCTTCCTGCACGTAAGAAGAGACAGGACAAAATAAAAGGCTTCAAGTTGCAGCAGAGGAGGTTTAGATTAGTACTAGAAAAAATTTGTTGAAAAAGCGGTTACAGTTTATTCTTATTAAAACCTCAGAAAAGGAAAACAGACACTGAGAGACTGAAGTAACAGCATTGGGTAACAGAGCTGCCTGACCTCTTCACACACAGAATCACAGTGTGGGTAAGGCTAGAAGGGACCACAGTTGGTCATCTGGTTAAACCTCCCTTGCTCAAGCATAGTCATCCTAGAGTTGCTTATTAAAATTTTGAACAAATGATACTACTAAGAGAAATTTTCCATGATTTGTTACTGTTACAGGGTGATTAGTCATCTACATTAGACAAAGTATTCCTGTTGGGGTTTTAGGAACTCTCCTGGTCTTTTTTTTCTGTTAAAGGAATTTTCCCTATATGTGTTGCTACGGGGACAAATTTCTGGGTACTTCAGAAAAACAAAGACCTACCCATTGGGGGTGGGGTGCATCTGGCTACTCTTTTGTTTCACCTGGGTGTGTGGGCAGTGGGTCTCAGGTGTTTGGACAGAGAGAGAGGCTGCTTTCTTCAGCTGCTTTTCCTTCTGCTGGAGAAACCCCGGGATCCCAAGGCCGCCATTCCCTGCCCTGCTGGGAGCCGGGCTGTGGCCGCCCTGCCCCCGCTGCTGCTTCGAGCCCTTGCTACGTTGTAGCCGTGCTCGCCCTGCCTGCCCGACCTCCGAGGGGTTCCCTGTTTGGATACATCTCGTCTGCCACCCGGGATTTGTGCTCGTCCCTGCCGCTCCAGCCGGCTGTTCCCGAGGGTCCGGCCGACACCGGGATCGGCTGCCCAGCGGTTTGTGAAGCCTTTGTCCCATCCCTTCCCGGGATCCCGGGGCACCGGTGCCGCGTGCTCCCCGAGCTCGCTCCGGAGCGCCCCCTGCAGCCGCGGGGGAACCATCGCACCTGCCCTGCTCACCGGGAGCCGCCAGCGCCCCTGCCGGCTGCGAGCGGAACTGCACCCGAGGGGAAAGGGCCCGACAGCCGAGAGAGGGTAGCACTGGGTTTGTGATTGCTGTTACTGCCAGAGTTGTTGTTGTTTTGTTTGACTGGTTATACACATATAGATATATAATAGTTAAGAACTGTTATTCCTATTTCCCACATCTTTGCCTAAAAGCCCCTCGATTTCAAAATTATAATAACTCGCAGGGAAAGGGGGTTGCATTTGCCATTCCAAGGGGGGCTCCTGCCTTCCTTAGCAGACACCTGTCTTTCAAACCAAGACAATTCCCAAGAAAGGAAAGGAAGGTGTGTGTCATTTAAAATACAGATGTTTTTAAAGACCTCTGCACATCCGACCAGGAAATAGATTATTGGTAGGAGCATCATCTAGGTCTTGCTTTGTGCTTTCCTATGAGGATAGCTGAATTTGTCTGAGACTAAGCCTTTAGAATTAAAACTGTAGTCTGTAAGTCCCAGTGAAGCCTGGAGCATCACAATTAAAAAAACCTCAAGGCTGCATTCTCTCACAGAGCACTGGCCAGCCCTTCAGCTGGACTGCACACTGCTACTCTCAAATCAAAGACCGGCCAAGATCAAGAATGCCTGGTTGCATGGTGGGAGAGTATAGCAGTCTTCTTTAAGCTGCAGTGCCTGGCTGCTGCAAAACATATTGGAGCCAGACAAGGGAAGGAAGAACAATTACTCTGTGCTCAAGTGTGCAATTACTCTGTGCTCAGGAGTGGCCAACCCCCGCTCCTAGGACTCCTGTGACTCCATGTCACTGCAGGCAACTGTAATAAAAAAAATTTAAATCTTAACTTACAGCAAGTATTTATTAAATGCTGGGGATGTTTATAATTTCATGCCAGTCCTGGCAGACTAACCCTGTTGAAATTCACTGTAATTTAAGTAACATGTCCGTGACATCTCAAATGAACAAACTGCTGCTCTGTGTGCATGAGATGCACTCTGTGCTAGTCCATCACCTGCCAGGTCAGGCCGTGATGCTCCCCTGCTGAACACGAGTTACTTAAGACAGAGCAGGACAGAAAGGATTGCAAAAACTGGTGAACATTCAGTTCAAGGTTCATTTCACTATTGCTTTTTAGAAATGTAAGACTAAACCGCTGCAAGGAAGAGGCAGTCCTGTCATTCCCCCAACCATGTGCTCTCACATCTCACGTGGACAGCAATGATTTTGACCATGTGGTCCAATGGATCAATGAACAACTAATTCACAAGGATTATTTTCCAGGGAAAGCTGCTCCAAATCACTAGGCAGCTGCATAAGCAACAGCTCCAACCCAAGATGGGGCAAGGCTGCCCAATTCATCAGTAGCATGGATCTAAAGTAGCATAAACCAAACATGAAATCCCAAATAGTTCATCGGCAGGGACGAAGTTTCAAGAAAACCCCAAGAAAAAATAAGATGGAGTATATTTTTAGAGCAAATGGTTGTCTGATCAGTCTAAAATAAGGTGCATTAAGTGGAAGACCTAAAGAAGAAAGGGAAAAAAACCCCCGAACTATGACTAATTGATTCCTAACTGCATTACTTACAGAATATCACAGACTTCATCCTGTGAAGGGCTCTACCTGTAGCACAGAAAACAAGACATCAAAGCAGCTAAGAAACCTAACAAATAAGAGTACATATAGCTTTAATTGGTTTTATTTGAATTTACTGCCTTATACCCTAAGAAGTAACTGTATTAAGAAAAATTTGATTACAGGGCTGTTGACTTTTACACTACAAATTCCCTCCGAAATGACTGTAGACACCAAACCCTCGAGAGATCAACCACTATAAAAGAATGGGTATACACAGCTGGGGAGTTAAAAGTCACAGATCTACCCTACGTGTTTAAAGCAGGTAAGCCACATGAATGAAACAGAACCTCCATTCACAAAGCAAGGCACTGATGTGGCTGGTCTAAAATATTGAATAACTTTTACAAAAATAAGACTAATAGGTGTCCAACACAGGAAACTAACCAAAGCTGTACATTAGTTAACTAAAAATGAAGGCTTTTCTTTGTATTTGCAGACAACTTTTATTATAGTATAACAAACTAAACACTAAATACTGTATTATCGTAGAACAAACTAAACTAAACTAAAGCAGTGTGCTCAAAACGGACACAGCTAAAAGGCCAGTTCTCAACTGCTTCTCCAGAATATGAAATCTTATTTTTTGGGGGTTCAGACTCTTTTACAAACCTCACAAACCCTAGTTTTCATGCTATAGCTTAGGAATATATGTAGCTGGGGAGAACAACAAATTCTTTTCTCCTCTTAAGAGTTTAATGTTCCACAACTGGTGGCTTTGTTCCCAATTTTTGTCATCTGTCCCCAGTTTCTTTTTTGGCAACCTGAAACAAGGACAAACAAGTAATCTGTTCCTAACTTCCTACAGATTTAGTATTACACATCCCTAATCTAATCAAATGTTGCAGAAAAAGTAAAGACATTTGTCTTTGTTTTAAGCAGAATGGTGCATCTACAAAGAAACTGGCTGTTTTAAAAGCTCCATTAATTAATCATCACTAGTAGAGCGATATCTTTACTGGAAACTGCAACCAATGCATACAACTCCCCTGCAGCACACTTCTGAAAAAGTCTGGTAACATCATAAGGGCAAGACTTGGATTTCTCAACTCATGTCTAGTGGGTAGTTCCAAAAGTGTGCTGCCTAGATTTATTTCGTCATTCATCTATGGTATTTTTTCTCTTGCAGATGAGTCTGGTAAGATAAAGAATCTCTGAGCAACCATTTTCTTGGCTTGTCTGTATTAATGATACATTTTTTTCCTCAAGAAATCCTTTCATAAACACAAGTTTTTTTCTGAAGTGCTGTGGAACAGGCATAAAAGCAAAGAGATTCATTTTAAAGTGTGCTTATTTACCCAGCATTTGGGACAGCAGGGTGAGTCATGCAGTTGCTTGTCCACAGAAGACTCCATCCTTACAGAACAACCACAAAGAAAGAGTATATTTAGGTAGACACAATGCCTTTGGTGTTCACACTTACAGTAACAAAGTACACCCTAACTGTAATTTTTGAGTGGATACCAGCCTTGCCAGCCAGTGGTGTAAAACAAGACACATATTATATATCATATATATACACACTTGTTATACATATATAACAAGTCCATTTTCCTGTTCCTTCCATGGAGGGAACTTTTAAGTTTATTCATCAGTGTGAGGCAAAGCTGACAGAAGAGAAACTATTCTTACATGTTTTATGATTTCTGTTACACTTCAATTAGTTATCTCCCATGAGGAAAAGCTACAGGATAAATTTTAAACCATAGCTATAAAATAAGTCAGATACACTGAGTGGAGAATCAGGATTTAACCAATGCAAGGATAACGTTTAAATTCTTGTTTCCCTTTCATGTATTTGAAATCTATATACCCCAATTTTTGAAACGTACCATTCCATGCATGTGCAGTAAACAAAACTTTTAGAATGCTTCCTTTGGATCCCAATTGAAAATGCTTTAAAAAAAATTAAAATTATCCCTTCCCATCATTTGCTTTACAGATTTCTTAAGTATAATGTGAAAAAAGTTTATGTGCTAGTTTTGCAGGCATTGGGAAGAGTGTATTAGCAATCCTTGGGTTCTAGTCCATCATATGACAATTATGCATAGCCAAGCACATTTGATTATGTGTTTGAAATACATAAATATTGTTTATATTTTATAAAATCATATGTTTATCTCAGAGAATGCTTTGAAAGCTTCCAAAAATCTGGCAAATGAGGAGTCATTTTACATGTATTTCAAGAACATTTGAAAGCTGGATGGCTCACACTTCTTATGCCAACAAAACTGGAAGCCAAAGTAACGCTTCAGGATGACAGATACACACAATTTTCCCTTACTGTTGACTTTTTAAAGAATACTTTGTGACTAATAATTGGGAAAAAAAAAAGCGGAAGAAATGGTCTAATTGTGTTTCAAATTAAGTCTTTCCATTGACTATTGTTAGCTTAGGAAAAGGGGAACTGGAAATGCTCCAGAACAGACTTTGTGTACTAAACTAAGGACATAACACAACTGGCAGAAAATGAAACGATTTTTTAAAAAAGTCTTTAGAAGAAACACAAACTAAACCTCTGCCATGCCTTGTTAGTTGCTTATCTGTGGCTACTCTCACAAACTGGAGTCTAACATCCTTCACATCTGCTAACCACACATCACATGGACCATAAGGAAAACTACTCAAACTTTAAGCTCCCAAAATACAAAAGCTAATAATGCTCTATTCCTGCAAGAGCTAAAATAGACCACAACTCTTCTTTAAATCACCTCCAAATAACACGAGATTCAGCAGTCCAACTCTATTTTAAGACAGCGTTGCCTAACAAAGACCATATATATCATCAGTTTATTTCTCTGCATACGTTAACTGCGTTTTCATACAATGCAACACTTAGCAATCCCACATAAAACATGACCCTCAATTATTTTAAACGGGTACCAAAGCTTCTGTGTTATACCACTGCACAGGCAAATGAAATGCTAGCATTTCCATGTAAGAACTATGGCAAAATTGCTATGAAACACAAACTTCATTATCACTTACATCCATTTCAAGTTTTCCATTTTATCCCACAGGATCTTTTGGCCAGTACAGATTTATTTATGGGTGCTGAGCTTACATGACAATTGCTACTAACAGTCATGACTCCAAAGCTCCCTTGTTTACCCTGAAAGAAACATTAATGTTTACTCTACACTGCCTTCTCTGTCAAGTGAAGCACAAACCATGTAGCTTTATTACACCGGCACTCTCTTCTCATGATTTTTACTCCTCATGCATCAAGTATAAATCTACAATGAGTTTAAGTAAAAGCTAAAAAATAAAATGCAATTAAATCATGTAGTGTTACCGACTGCTAAATTTTGCATTATCTTTGTATGTCCAGAATCTCTCAGCTGTGCAAACTGGGTTACAGACATAAAGAGCTCTGGCATATTAGGAGGGTGACGCTGAACTGTGCCAGACCAGATGGCAGACTTCAAACTTATCTGCAACCTCTTCACTGAGTATGTGCAGGACAGTAACAATGACTGCCCATGAATGGAGCCTTTCACCCACCAGACACAAACAGCTACATAAGCATCATCAACACAGTTCTCTACTCTCTCCCCTCTGCTTTCTTCTCCTTCTACTCTAACACAGCTCACTGAAAACAGAGACAACTTCTTGCTGGCAGAGGGACCAAAGGAAGAAGAAAAAGATAATGTGGGTGGAGGCAACAAGTTAGTCATAGAGTCATCATTTCCCCTACCTTTAACTCATGCTAGTACTCCACTATTCTGGTCTACATACAAGTAAAGCACCTCCCCTACGGCCCCCCCGAAATAACATTGTAAAGTGTATGCCACATAACACAACTAAAAGTAGAGAAAATGAAATGCAACCTACCAATTCAAGAAAGAATACTGCTTAAGCAAGGATCTGTGAAGCCATTTTGTCAAAGACAAATTTCAATTTAGCAAAAAATTATGGGGGTTAGAGTGTGGTGGAAACAACTTTTTTTTTATTCAACAATACTTAAGGAGAGACTAAAGACAAGAATGTAAGTGCAGCCAGAAAACACTTAGTACCACCAAGACAAGGTCTCAAGACTACAAAGCGATAATCTTTGAAAACATCGACATTTGCAATGTTTAAAGAAAGGAAAGGAAAAAAGGAGGACAGTTAAACCATGATGACAACTAATAAACCCACAACTTTAGGCAACCAAGGGAACTCCAGTCAACTCCTCTGAAAGTGGCATAAAGACAAATTTAGAATAAATACAAGGATGGTCCTGGCCAATACGACCACTGGGAGTTATCATCGGTCATCATGCTGATATATCTTCAATCCCAGGAATTTCCTACAGCACAGGCTGCTAGGATGAAGAGGAAGACAAGACACTAAGGTGCCTGTCCAAATGCTCAGGCAAGAAGTTCTGAATCATCCATTACCACCAACGAGTGAGTTCCTGCTCTCCCTTTCAGCTGCCAGTCCTTGGCTACAATCCTGCTAATGTGCATCAGTCCTCTGAGCCTCTGCAGTTCACCTAAGTAACACAGAATGAGACCCAGAATAGAAGCAGAAAGTTTTGGTGTACTAAGTACCAGTTAAGTGCCAAAGCTGGGACAAGGGAGGAGATGAGACAGTGTAAGGAAGAACTGTGAGAAAGGAAGGATGAGAGGAAAGGGAAGTCATATCCTCCCATTTCTAGTGGCTGTGGAATTGCAGCCTTTTTCTGTAACATTGGTCCCTATAACCAGCCAGAGAGTATACTACACCACACGTACCTTCAGCGGGCCAGTGTACAGCAGTTCTTTTACAGGATATTCCTGTGCTTCCAGGTCAGTGAGCTCTTAAATACAGAGCAGAACTATTTTTTAAGACAGAACACTGAAGTTTTTAACTGCAAAGCCTAATTTCCTTTTTCAGGCAAGCATTTCCTCCCATCCAAATTGTCTTCCATTGTACTTAGGAAGAGCATAACATGAAGTTGCAGCAGAAAGGATGACTTTTTGAAGTGCCTATACTGCCTGGAGAAGACAGAAAGTATCGGCCAAAAGGGCAGAGCTGCCAAGACACTGACCTCTTTCAGAAGAGCCATAGCAGCAAAGAAAAATTTTAAAGGTCAGCTCACCTACAGGCAGTCTCAAGGAAGAGAGGCAAAAAGAAAAGAGCTAACTGAAAGCACTACTTTACAGTAACAAATCTCAAAACAGATCTGCTGTGACCATGAATAAACAGCCTCTCCCACTTTCTGCACAAAAACTGTTGGGCTTTTTCCCTGTATGGACACTAGGACTTCTTCAAAGGCTACTTCCTCAGCAGGATGTTTTCTATTAGGAAGAGCACCATTGAGTCAACTGTGTGGGTGGGAGGGTACAATTCAGCCCTACTAGTAAAAGGTGTTTTGGTTTACAACCTAGCCAAGAGGATTAATAAACCTTTAAACTAGTTTTTGGGCACTAAATGAATGAAATAGGAAATAAACTGCTTTGTTGATACCCAACAACTCTTCCTAAAAATCCATTTAAAAGCTAAATGTAAAAATGTAAAAAACAGCACCACAGAATCTGTCACAAACTCAAAAAAAAAGTGATTTCCCTTTCTCTGTTCACCAGTGATGGAAAAAGAAACTTACTTCTCAGTAAGAAGCCCCATCCCATCCCATAATTTTAATAATGAATAGTTGAGTACCAATTCTGTGAACTTGGGGATGACTTCTCAGAGTTGAACACCTTCCTCAGGCTACTGAAATTAAAAAGAATAGATAGAGCCAAATCAAATAGCATGGCTAGTGAGTGCAGAGGTTTCTGTTCTCAACAGGAGAGCAGAATCTGTATCTCAAATTACTGACGTTTTCTGGTTACCCCCTTCAAAGGAATCAATCAATCATTCTTATCAACTTATCTGGGCAGAGAAACAACAGCCACATCCTTGTATGAGAAGCAATCACTGGATTTATACAAAGGCAAACGTCTTTGAGAAAAGCTTTTGGGGATGATTTTGAGCCTTGGAGTCAGTGGCCAAGAGATCAGAAAGCAACTGAAACAGCAACTGCAATACTTGCAGCAATACAGATTAGCTTCCTGTGAAGACAAGGCAACTTCTTAACCTCTGTCCCTTGATTCACCAACATCAAGTTAATTAACGGTAGCAGGTGGTTGTTGATTACTCATGACACAAAGAATTGAAAAAAACTGGGAGACAAGAAGGGCAATTTTACTGATGCCTCAAGCATACAACTCCCAAAGTAAGAGAGAGAATCTAGAGGGAGACCTGCAAGATCAACTGCAGAAATCACCTTGCATTAAAAAAATCAAAAAATGCAACACTCATGCTTTTCTTATGCTATGCAAGCTAGAGCAACTAATTCACATAAATCATCTTTTTAGCTTGAGAAGAGACCAAAATGCAAGACTGCCTAATTTTCTACATCATAAAGACAAAGATATAACCATGAATATCAGCTGGAGATGCAAAAAAAACCCAACAAAAAGCCAAAACCAAGCCTTTTCATACCATAAAAAGAAAATGATTGACAAACAAACAACAGTATAATCAATGACCGTCGTAGGCTGGGCTTGAACACTCAGGCCTACAGCAATAATGCAAAGGTTTGCATTTTAACTTTCCAAAGAGCAAAGGGCACATTTCTATCTGTTTTGCTTCACTGAATACGACATCTCCAATAAAAGCATACTGAAAACAAACTTTTATGCAAAAAGAAAGTTGACCTAAACTGTCACTCGTTCATTTCTCACCATTTCAAATAAAGATTTAAAGCAAAGTGTGACCTCAGTGAGTTGATCGTAAGACTGACAAGCCTGCATCATTCACTTTACATCAGATGAACTTTTGTTGTAGATGTGTAGAACCATGCTTCCAGCACAGCTCATTCAGATTAGTTTTAATTATTGATTAGAATAAACTCAGCTTGTTCCAGTTTTCTCTCATGAAAGAGAACATGCATACTAGTATAACTGACATTTTAACAGGTCAGATTTCTGTTTCAGAGAGCATTTCTACAAGAGAGCTTTCTAAGTTTAAGTTCTCAAAATTCACTGGAACAATTTACACATTTTCTCTCACAAGTCACCAGCACTTGCAAAGTTCACTGAACTGGCTGTTCTTACTGAAGTTTCCTCTCTGATTAATCAATGTCAAAGCACCAAAATCCCAAATGAATATCTGCTAATGTTGTATTGCAGCCCAGTTATTTTTCCGTGTTGTGTATTGCTTCAAAGAGTTCCTCCTGTCATACATTAAACAAGAATATTAAGTAGTGGTATAGTACAGCTCCAGACACACACCCATAAATTGCTCCGTGCATTTCGGGTATTAACTGTACTATAACAGGAACAGAGCTTTGTCAGTTGTGCTTTCTTTTTGCCACAGCTGTGCACTCCTCACATTTAAATTAAAAGCAATATGTGACATTTACTTCAAATAAAAATATTAACTATAAAAACATTAAAATGCATGATTGGCTTAAGAGGAGGAAGAGATGGGGAAAGCTCTTAAAGATACCAAAACACATTCTTTACAAGAAGTTTCCTTACAGACAGAACCAAAAACAGAGAAAGAAGTAGCCACAACATGTGCAGTTCCTGTAAAAGCAAGTTTTCAATCAACCCCATTGCACTGCAGATGTTTAGTTACAAGTGTCAGCATGGGAATGAGGTGGTACAGTGTGCGTAAGTTTGAAGAGAAAAACCCAAACGAAACAAAAATCTCAAATTAGTCACACCCTACCTCAGTGATTGGTTGCCCTTGTGATGTCAAGTCCAGTTCCTGAGGTCTCGTCACCTTATCGATATCCAAGGAGTCCATGCTGGAAGCTGCAGAGGTCACGCTGGAACGGGAGGAGTTACTGATAGAGCGCAACTCAGCATCGCTCACCGTGCCAGCAGATGCTGTCCTCCTGTGCTGGGCACTAACCACTGGCTTGCTGTCTTCCGCAGTAGACTGCTGGGCTGCCTCATCCATGCTCAAAGAGGCCTTTTCTAACTGTGCAGTGATGTCATCCAGAGACACGTTGGCATGTGACGGTTTAGTCACCTTAGCAGAGGAGGAGGATAATCCTTTCATGCTGCCGTGCTTAGTAGCAGGTCGACTAGCAGGTGGTTTCGGAGTTCTGGGTTCTGTGGCAAGGCGTTTCACTGCAGCATTGTTTGCTGAATGAGAGCCGATGCTGCTGAGCTCCTGCTCTATGGAACAGAGATCAGCCATGAGGGCATCCAGATCCACAGTCTCCCCCTGATTCAGGGCTTCTGCAACAAATGAGTAGTCAGTACGTGCAGAGTTATTTCATTTGCAACTCTTCACTTTGTGTTACCAAATCTAATGGTTAAGAGAGCAAAGGAAGCAGTATTTTCTTTTCCCATCTGTATTGCAAAATCTCTGCACACTGCTAAACAGAAATTCATTTGCACGACTATTCTTGACCAGTGCAACTTTCACACTATTTGGGTTAAACACATTTGTCAGCAAAAGAAGTCTATGAATGTTCAGATTACATCTGAAAAGTTTAAACTGCCTTCCTGTGAACAGAATGTAAAAATACATTTGCATAATCTCATGCTTCACTTTTTGAAAAAGTGCAGATGTTTTGCTAAGCATTTTCTGCTAAAGTAATGCAACTGTTTTAAAAAAACAAAACCAAAACAGTAATACCATATACATATTCAAGCCTTTAAATTACGGTTTCCTTCTGTTTATCTTGAAAGCATCCTGTAGGTATATTCTTGCATCCTGCTCTGTAAAACAAGATGCTCTTTCTTCCTGGTTTACAGATACACACTAATTCATTCTTTCATGAGACCAGATCCCAGAACAAGCTTTTTTTATACAAATACTACACTAGAGTTCTCAGATACTAGGTGTTGTAAAAGATACTGCTTCAGGAGACTCAAATACTCAAAAGAAAGGACACCAGAAAGCAATACCTTCAGCAAATATGTTCTCGCCTCAGCTGTAAGTGTATTCGAATATTCTTGTATTTTAAAATATTTTAATTCATAGTTGGAATAGGATTTTTTCTTAAACTACTATTTTTCTTAAACTATATGTCATAAGTAATTCAACAAACCATTCAAGTTGTACATGGAGAAGCGATATGAGAAGTTGGCAAGATTGGTTTCCTGGCGGAGAGGTGACCTCTTCACTGGTGCCACAGGCTTGTCTGCATCCAAACTCTGAAAATGATCAAAAAAAGAGCAAAATAAAATTTGACAAGGAATTGGACAAGCAAATCTTTAAGATGAATGAGAATTAATTCTCTAAGAGAAATTTTTCAAAAGTTACTAGTATATATAAAACCTCTTTTTCAGGTTTCAGTATATATAAAAACTCTTTTTCAGGCTTTAGATGGAAAACATACATCATCATACCACAGATTTAACTTCAGGTATGAAGTGAAGAAGATGTGTTAAAACACATTCTGCTTTTTTCAGAATCAAAAGGAGAGAAGCATTTTCCAGAAGCTTTTTTGAGTGGTGTTACACACTAAGTCATTTTGAAACAGACAGCTGACTTACCTGTAACTATTTCTCTGCAGCAAACTGCACAAGTATCTGAACACGTTCAAACTGGGATAATAGTCTAAGATATGGTCTAAGATATCCACCATTAGCTTATGAGCATAATCACAGCATAAGCAGATAAAAACGTTCAATGAAAAATCCTATTTTATTAACAGGGATTTAAATTCGCTAAATTCAGAATTTTTTCCAATAGTCTTTCCTGTGAATAACACTAAGTTATGAAAACCAATCCGAGACAGTTTATGTAGCACATGTTTTTTTTAGAAAGACTAGCATAGGTTAAAAAATGGAACTCTTTCTAACCAATACACTGAATTGTTATGTTATGATGGCTAATATGGGTATAATACTATAATAAATACCAGGATTTTTGTAAGCAGCAAGCAGTAGGGCACTGTGATCCAGCTGTTGACCAAAGGGGTATATATGACAGGGGCAGAAGCTGCTGCCCCTGAAGTGGAACGTGTTACATGGGGAATCCAGTTCTTGCTGTCACTGAAGCTCAACAGGCCTGCAGAACATCTGAAATTAGGCAATGCTTGTACGGATAGAGAGTTCCTGAAGATACACTTGCCTGAAGGAAAAGCGTCTTCTAGTTCCAACAGAATAAAGTTTCTCACCTAAACTTTTTATGTTAATTTGCTACATCTTTACTCAAGCGTTCATTAAAAAAATCAAATGCACTATTTTCTCCCCTAGTATTTATTCTTCCTGAGCTCCCTTCTCTCCTCAGATTGGCTTGGACTTAAAAAAAATAATAAAAAAAAAAAAATCAGCAAGTCAATCATCACATATGGGAAGACAGTGATGAAGCCTTGTCTTCCATCAGACGGAAAAAACCCTCACCTCAACTAGCTCTGATGAAGATTATGTATTGTTCCAGACAGAATAGCTGGGGGGTAAAAAACATCTATAATCCTGGAGACATTGGTGAAACTGGAGACTGAAGAGGCAAGTTAGGCCCTGTTACTTCAGACTGAACCCACAGACTGCTACAAAAGATTTCCTGTGAAGCAAATACATTCTGGTTAAAAGCACCTCAATTGTGTTTTACTGGCTTTATTAAAGTTATTGCAAATCATTGGACACACATGTGATATGCTCTCACTATTATCTGAGCACATTCTCCGTAACACATTAGATTGCTAAACCAGCAGTTTGAGAATTGCTAAAAACTGCAACAGCACCAAAAGCTTAATTCTAAATAATCATGAGAAGCAAGGTAAAATTTTTTTCATTTAACCCGCACCATACAGCAGGATAACTTAAGCAGGATAAATGCTAAGACACCCTACATCATCACCAAACATTGCTCACACATGCTGCAGATTTTGTGACTTCATTTTATAATGCTTTTGTTAGACCAAGAGCTAAAGAGGGAAAGTGAACTCAAATGATTCCCATGGACATTTTAACAATTTCAGATCTTTTAAAAAGCTCTTACATCTATCTGGGTCTTACTTCAAATCTCTTCAAAATAAACATTTAGGAAATCTAAAAAGAAGTTAAAGATCTCAGGGACAAAAACCTTTCCTCCTAGTGCTCCTGAAGTCCAGCTGACAAATAGCAAAAAATGCTGAAACTACAGGAGAATGCACTTCGGATCTCATTAACTCTAATCAGCTCCCTTTATTAGGACTTCATTGGAACAGCCCCATCAAGACTTGATGATTGTCCAAATAAATGAACTGAGACACAACCAACTCCACTAACTTGTTTATACAGAACAATATGAGGTCATTCAACGTTTTGGGGGAAATGTCATTTCTCAGTAGTTGCGAAAGATAGAAGGGCAACTGTCAGGCTGTGTTGCAGACTGCCTTGAACAGCCATACGAAGGAAGAAACAAATAATGTGGGAACTACCATTAAGTACCTGTTAGTAGGCTTTAAGAAATTTGCATGGATCAACAACGAACTGAGACATCATCCTGAAGCCTGCATGTCAGTAGTGTAGCTATAAGCCCCAAGTATACTTATATTTCTAGGCTGCTCATACCTTGAAAAAAATGGGGCAGAGAACAAAGGGTCTAAGACCATTGAATTGTTATGTTATGATGGCTAATACGATGGCTATAATAAATACCAGGATTTTTGTAAGTAGCAGGCAGTAGGGCACTGTGATCCAGCTGCTGACCCAAGGGTCAGGAGCTGCTGCCTCTGGAGTGGAATGTGTTACATGGGGAATCTTGCTGACACTGAAGCTCAACAGATCTACAGAACATCTGAAATTAAGCAACGCTTAATGGGTCTAAGACCCATTGTGCTCCTCTGTGAATATCCTCACTCATGGCGATTTACAAAGCCTATGCCCTCAAAATGGTTCACACCATTAAAAACCCTTCAAAGTAAGTTAAAAACCAGCAAGAATTAGTATATACATATTCATGTCACACTCTTCCATTCATCCCAGAAGGCAGGATTCTTTATTGCCCTGTGTGTATGAGCTCAGAGAAAAAGAAAAAATTCCCCTATAGTGCTATATACATTTAGAACTTGCTGGCAGAGACAGGAACAGAGATGAGCCTGAATTTGAAATCCTGTTACGTGATTAGCTCAATTTTCCTTCAGTCTTTCCTTCAGGTAAGATGAAGATGAGAAGAACTGCCTCTTTTCTAGCTTAATGAAACTTCAGTTATCATACCTTTGTTTAATTCTAAAAGACAAACGGAGAAGTTTAAATATGTTATTCAGGAAGGCCAGTTCACACAGCTGAAAAACCCCCTGCAGGCAGTCACAGAGGAATGGCCTATCACCCCAGGAGTGCAGCATAGCGTGCAAAATGCAGTATTTCCTTGTGAAGCAAAGGAAAAGCACTAGAAAGAAGGACGGACCAAAAGATGTCCTATCAGCTGCTTCTCTGATGCAGGAAGAGTACAATGGTGAGTCCTTTAGGGTGTATCAGGGTACCTTATTATGTCATCAGTGGCAACAATCACAATTTTTTCTTATTGCTGTTCAGGTGCAACAAATAAATGCTGTCACAGCTGGACAGTGTCAAACCACATGTTTTGAGACACAGCCTATCTCTTGTCAGCTAAAATCTGTGTTTCTCTACATACATAAGGACAAAATACCAATTCTGTAACTCTTGGAAGGAACTACACCCTTTGGGATAGGTCAAACTAGCAGGTTGTGCAAAATGAATTTAACAACCTCAAGATGGGGAAAACAAGCCAATATATAAGCCTTTAAAGACTACTGAACTGGTCACAGGCTACGGTCTGCCTTGCTGCAAGTGGCAGTGCTAAGCAGTTCGCATCCAACTGAAAAGAAACATAATACTAACAAAAAATTATTCCATGAGATGACTGAAACCTCCCTCACCTGTGTGAGTTTGTCCAGTTCACCCAGCCACGCCCCAAACATCTTGTCAAGATCCTGATCTTCCTTATCACTATCTTCTTCTGCACCATGGTCAAGTTCTTCATCTGACAATTGCTCCATCTGAAAAAAAAAAAAAAAAAGTTTGATACTCAAACTTTCTTATCAGTATCTAAGAAAACTGGTGTTAGATACGATGCTTCTGAAAGCGTTCCTAAATCAAAGCAAATGTTCATCCATAGACTTCATAAATACTCATGCTTAATAGGAAAGACTTAGTATGGAAGTTGCAGTGGATAATTGCAAAGCCATTTTCACAGCTCACTTTTGTCAGAAAGATGCAGAAAAAGATTAAGAACAGAGTTCATAATATTTAATATACCATCAGAAATTCATGCTAACATTGCATGTGCCTTCATTGCCAGCTATTGTTGGCAAATTCTATTGACATTACATTAGAAAAATCCAACTCTTGTCCAAGGAATTCAGCTGACCACAGTTAAGCAACACCATTCAACCAGAGGAAGTGCAGTCTCACTGCACTGCAAATAGATCACTCTACAAATCTGTAAACAGAAATGCTTAAATGGGCCATAGAAAATGTCAGCAATACATCCCCTGACACAGTTCAAATCTTGGACACTGACCAGATCCCTTCAGTGATACTGCACAGTTTTTATTCAACAAAGGAACTCCTCTCTAGAAGCAAAGAGTCACCGTAACATCTCTCAGCTCCTCCTTCATTCAACAAACTTGTGACCAAGATAAAGACAATGGTCTCCAAAGTTTATCTCTTATTATCTCAAAGAAAAATGACCTTTTGTTTAAATCTCTTTTCCAAACATGTCCTCCAGCCTTTTTTATGGAGCTAAGACATACACGCCTTTTTATGTACACCCATACTGGTAAAGACAGGATCTGGTTCAGAAAGAGAATTTACATGCTTGGGGGGGGCAACAATCTAGGCAATAATTTGGAAGCAATCAGGCAGTATAGAAGGGTAAATTTCAGAAATATGCTACAGAATGTCCAGAGACACATGAGAACAGATCCCCAGCAAGATCTACACAAAAAAATCAATGATGAGTTGTACAGCTTGATTTAGTCAAGTCATGGGCTACACAGTTACTTGCTACACATAGCTTTCTGAAAGCGCCAGTTTACATTTTGTAGATTTAAAAATGAACTAAGTCCTACTCTTCGGGAAAAGACAAATCTTGGTCCAAAAGACATCAATGCCTGACATCACGCAGTCAAACTGATAAGAGATTCAAAGTTAAATGATTAAGGTTATCTCAGAGAAAAAACTGCTCAATCCACTCTATTTTATATGACAGTTTTCATGCAAAAAAACCCCTCCAAGATTTAAAAACAGTCTTTCCTTATATCTCTATAAGGCTTTTATTTAATTTTACCTTGATAAAATAGGTCAGAGGAGACTTCGGAGGTGATCTGTAATTCTGAGGTCAGCAGAAGCCAATGCGTCCCATGGATGTAAGATACTGCCATCCAGTTGCTCTAGGCAAAGCTGCTTCAGTTTACTGCCTGAGCTTCTACTTTTGTGGGAGAGCACAATGCATGTGCCTGCCTTAAAAGAGGTGATAATATTAAAGCTAACTTGTCATGGCACACTGCTCTACACAAACACTGAAAAGATTAAATTCATCATCTGAATCTCCTTTCTTCCAACACTTGCTTTGAGTCCTGCACTCTAAGGAATGAAGGGAAGCGCTTCCTAAAATCTGAGGGTGATGATGACATTAAAAAAAACCACCCAATATGCTTATATAATATTGCTGCATCCTTCCACCAAGACTGCACCAGTTTTTACATTCTGTAAGTCAGGCATGCCTTCCTCTGCAAGATTCCTCTCCATGATGCCTCCTGCAAGTCCTCCCACGTACAAAACGGGAGACAGCAAGGTAGCAACAACTCATACTCTGCCTGAACTTCTGCAAAGCAAACTTAAGCTGTATTCCACTTCTATCCCTCTTCAAAGCTTTGCTTTAGTACTTCTTAGGCTTTTACACAGACCAGAAATACGGCAAACTCAAGACAAAACACATTATACTTAAGGTGACATGGTCAAACTGCTGTAAAAGTGCTCACAATTGACAACATAGCATTTCTCAATGTCTAGATACATTTGAAGAAAATAATTTTTATTTGAAGGCTAAAGGAAGCTACTAAGTGGGTGCCTCACAAAATATGACTATGAACTGGCAAATCAAATAAATTTAAACTGTGATATAAACCACTCGGAGCTCAGTATTTACAGATACTTTACACTGCTAGTCTTTCCCTCTTTGAGCTGTTTTTAACACTCTCGTTAGATGGGCTTGTTTTGCAGTGCATTCATTATATGGCACTGTTCATAACTCACCCTTTCATTAAGAGCGAAGCTTCCTCTTTTTACTAATATTTCTGAGGATCTAAGCCATGGAAAGCATTCTCAATTTCCCATAAACTGTTACTTTAGCTATTTTAACTTGGCATCAGAGACACTGCTTTGGTTCCAGTTACTCTGAAGACAGAATTAGCAACCTAAAGAAAACTTTTACAAGTGAAGTACTGTTGTGTCAGCATGTCTGGCACTAAACCCTGTAGTATTTGCCAGCTCCTTGTAGTCCCCACCCAAGCTTCCTAACGTCAGCTGCATTTCCTATGAGCCTGTCAACATTTACTTGCGAAAGGCACACAGAGGTTAGTGTCTCACTTCAGAAACAGCTAATATTAAGTTGTGAGTTCTGCAAGAGGAAATCTGTCTTAGTACAAGTTCCACAAATGGGAGATATCCCAAAGGACATTTAATGAAAGAATTAATTCAATAAATTAAGGCAAAGACACAAATGCTCAGAAAGCAGTATATGAACTTCTTGGCATAAGAACTCAAAATATTAACCACTTCAAACAAGAGTGTACATTCCAATTAAAAACTTCAGATTTTCCTTTTAACAATCATTTTCTTTCTCACTGTTGTTGATCACAGCAACCATGCACTGTACTTTAGCACATTATGACCTAAGTGGGAGTTATCACACCTTTCTAAGGATAAAACACCTTTATTTAAAACAAGAAAGAAAACCAGCATAAGGGGTGAGGGGTTGTGTGTGTTTTGTTTAGTTGGGTTGGGGTTTTTAACTAAAGGAGTCATTTAGAACTGAATTAGATGTAAAAAATGGAAGAAGGATAATCATTCTGATGTGATACCATAAAGTCAGCCACTTACATTACTAAAACATTTGCAGGGGAGCAGATTTTAAACAGCTTTTATTTCTGCCTAGCTCATACCAGATGACATGCCAAAGTAACTTCAGCATTCAAGTTATTTTTTTCAACACTTCACCTTCTATTCTGTTCAAGCGTATGCCGGAGCAGAACATAAAGAAAATGAGCAGCGTCATTCTGGGATACCTCGATAAAATACGGTATCAATACAGTACATGGGAGTGAGGCTTCCTGCACTAAAGTGTGGTCCATGTATCATTTAATTATCCACTATGGACTGTGACAGTCTATTCTATCCGTCTGAAATGCTGTTTAAACAGGCAGACTCAATTACTCCAAGTTAACTATCTAGTTTCCAAAACAGTTCATTAGATTTCACCTTTAAATGCGCGAAGCACAGTATTCTAATATTAGTTTATGAAAAATTATGAAGGCTTTCGTTAGAAGTTACCAGTTGTAACATTTAATCATAACCTACTATTTTAAATTACACTGTAAAGCAAAAACCTCACCAATACGTTAGGGGGAAAAAAGAGGAATATTTACTCTTTCGAGATGATTTTTATATTCTTAGTATGCCAGGACAAGCACGAGATATTAAAACACACAAGGAAAAATGGAAAGCCCAAGAACAATGCTTCAAATACACCATTTCAACATTTTCAGAAAAGACACCACCACAGAATTCTGAAACTAAGAAAGAGTTGTCATTTGAAAGCAACACCATCAGGACAGAGTTAAATTACAATAAGAGCGTAAATTAAGCATCTTGCACTGAGACCCTATCCTGTACACTTGCATGTTGAAACAGTAGTTCCTACCTTAAATCAACCAAGTTGATTGTGACAAATGAAATTTTTATTATATTCACAATATCTCCTTTTAAAGAAAACAGTCTGCACTGAAAAAAGCAGTTGTAAAATAATTATTTGCAGGTTTTATACGACAATTCACCGATGATGCAAAAATTATAAGAGAAAGAAAAATAGAATTCTGAGTCGAACTGGAAACACCAATGTGCAAAAAGGGTCAGCAACAAGAATGCGTTTATTCACTATAATTTCAGAAGCAATGTAGTAAGAATTTTGAACTAGAGACGCTTAAGTATGTTCAGAACCAACTGACAGCATAAAACCCCAAAATGAAAACATACCATCTTTCAGGCAACTGATGTTTTCACCCCCAACCTTTCTTATTATTTAAATACAAGCTTGTACAAGGTCCTGCTTGTTCCTGAAATAACAATTTTCCTTCTAAAAACAACTATTGAATTTGTAACAAAGCTATTTTAGGGATGCAGTAGACAAGACACAAGTGTTTAAAACACCATCTCAAGAAATAACTAGTTTTCTGCATTTTAAAATCTAGCTTCAGGAATTATATAGCATACCCTGGTTTGGGAAGCGTACTCTCTCTAGACCTCATCTGGACATCCAAGTTCCTCCATTTGCGATCATTCCTGTGTTATTACACCAATGACCATTTCTGTTAAAAAGTTGTATATGGTAGAACACTACAGTAATATACTGTATGAGCACTTAAGCGCAGAGCGCACACATAAATACCAGAGTAAGATTCTAGCAGGTTTTCATCTCTAATATTCATTCATCTGACTGCTTAAAGAAATAAGGCTACTTGAACAGAAAAAAACCCACTAAATTGCCTTCACAAAACTGACAGCCAAAGCTCACATACCTGTTCCATGCTTTTACACATTTCCATAATTAAAACTGCGGTAAATAATGACAGGTACTTTGAGCAGATACATTATTTGTATCACATTAACTCTCTGTCCATGTGACAGGGACTAATCAGATGTGACACATTTTTCAGTCAGAGATTCTTCTGCTGTAACTGACACTAACATTTCTCCTTTGAATTTAATACTACAGCACACTAAGCCAGTGACAGTGCAGATCACTTGCTTTAGTATTTCTGTGTTTCTTCTTAATAAGCATAAAGTATTCTGGAAATAATTACTCCTGAAAAAGATATTTGGAGGGGGATTAGAAAGCTATAGGAAGCTCTTTGTGCATTATCCAGTATTCTATAACCCAGTTTATGTTAAAGGCAATCTAGATGAAAACCTGAACAAAAGAGCATTTGTTTTCTTCAAGCTTCAAATATCATAGGCAATTCCTGAATACATCCCAAGGCTTCTGCAGCACAGACATTCCAATGCCTCTCAAATTCAAAAACTGAGATACAAATTTGTCAGCCAAAAAATTCAAATTCAGAACGTTTCAAATGAAAAAATCTTATGTCAAGTGAAAGCCTGTTTCAAGATGCCATTTTTAGCCAACTTTAATTCTTCTTTTCCTTTTTTTTTTCTTAAACCATGCTTCAGGCCATAGTTTTCCAGACCTGGCAGTAACAAAACAAGGTGAAAACACATCGAATGTCTGATAAAAGATAAATCTTCAGACACCTCATTAAAAGCATTGAGACCTCTTATAACCAATACTCTGAAATACTGTGGGTGACCTTTTGAAATCCTGGACATCAGTGTAAGTTCCACGAAAAACCAGTCAAACACCAATAGATTGCAGACATAATTAGGGTGGATAAAGCATTCATTATTACTGTGACAACCTTGGATTTAAGTCTATTGTCTATTTCCTTTCTTCCCTTACTCCCTAGCTGGTGAAGGGTGTTTTCTTTATATCAACACATTATCTGCCACAATTCAATTGATCTGTCCTGTCCAACTCAACTACATTCCAACTATTAAGGAAGCAAGGGACTCAGCATTGCTCTGGAAAATTGTTTTTGTTCAATTCCACACTTATTTTTTAAAACAAATTAATTAGTAGCAATTTGGAAACAGCGTTGGGAAAAAGAAGAAACAAATGTTTACACACATGGGTTCTTTAGGCTGTTCTTCAAAATTAAAATAGGTCATTGTACTTTAGCAATAACTATTATTCTTCTTCAAACAGAGGAAGTCCAGAGCAGAATATGCAATGTACAACACTTATTCAGAGCAACTGGGAAAAGAAAGACAATTCCAGAATACACTGAAAGAGTTTAAAAGCAAAGTACAATTTGAACATATTTCTTTTTAAAGTCTTTTACTTTATATCAGGCAGTTAGTCTAGCAAGTATGAAAACCAGGCATCCTCACTTTATGGTCTTATTTTCAGGTTTAACTGGGAGATGCAAAACTGGACAGCCCACAATATTCCCTCCTTTGCTCACTGATCTGTGCAACATGCAAGAATATATCTTTGAAACCACAGAAAAGAAATCTGCTGTCTGAAAATGCATGTTTTGAACTGTACACAGGCTACAGTTTTAATAAAAGACCAATGAAGGCTGCTGAAAGTAACAGCTATTCAAACATACACAGCGTGATTTCTAATGCTCCTCCTAAAATTAAGCACATGCCTGTACAAGAACTTGCCTTTGCCTCTAGCTGTTTGTATTTCAAGCCCAGTCAAACAACAACCTTTTCACTAAGCTCATAAAAATATTTTTCTTTACATTATTTATAAGTTCTTAATATAAATATTTATAGCACACAAGTGAACACATAACTTACATTTTAACAACTGCTAATGAAACAATTGTTTGAAAAAGTAACTGGAAGAAGAAGAAAAAACAAACTTAATCAGATACCAGATCGTAACATCAAAGCAAATTGTCTCACTGCTTCTGGAATCCCCTAAAACACATCAATGCTGTATACAGCAAATACAGGTCTTCTAAAACTTGGTGGTGTTCATGAGAGCACTGCTATCCCTTTTAGATTCTAACAGATTGTTCAACAACCACCCCCAGAGATTCTAACCAGGAAAGTCAAACATATCACAGTTGCTCCCTGCTCTTCCAGAGATTTAACACCAAATCTTTAGAACGAAGCAGACACAGATATGACACCGCAGTATTCTTCACAGACAATACAAATATGAAAGAATCAAGCTCTTTCTGGCTAGCAGCACGAAGAAATAGAAAAACTTATTTCTCCATATTCACATCCTTTGCAGCTCCCTTTGTATTCAAGCAGAATTTGTACACTCCCCCTCTAACTTTAGTTGACACTAGCACCCACAATTTCCTGAAATAAACACATTGAAGATACCAGAATGTTTACTTCTTGATTTCTAACAGTGGGAAATCATTCTTGCCACAGCAAAACCACCTGCAAAATACCCACCCATCCACCCCTTCTTTATCTGAAAGCTTTGAGAGGTAAAATGAAAAGTGCATCAAGCAGAATACCCTGTACTCCACAGGGCTGCTTTCTGGTTTTAAGCTTTGTATTATTATTACTTCGTATTGACTCTACCTGTCCGTAATTGCAACCTGAAATCCTACATTAGTCTCCCAAGTGTGCCTCCTTATATACTAAAATACATTTATAAGATCTTGTTTCCTGTACGATAAGGGAAGCACCAAAATTACAGAAATGTCACTACAAGAATCTAACTGCATTTGAAATTTACGCTGTTGGGAAGGCACACAGTAAAACCTTTATTCTCTCCAATACATTTCAGTGCCTGACTCACATCTAGCCAAACAGATGCTGCCTTGAAAAGAAGGGGCTTTATCAATCATTGTATCCCATTTCCTGAACCAAGATTCCAGCCAGAGTACCCAAGTGGACATTAAATTAATTCCCATAAAAAGAGCATCCTAGATTACATCATATCTAACTGAACAGTCTTTATGAAGACAACCTGAAGCTAGCTATAAAAAATATTTAGATCATAAGAACAAAACTTGGCTTAGCTAAAGTATTTTTCAAGTAGAGGATAAAATACAGGTGCTCTGTAAAATAGCACTCATTAGTTGCAGGAGCCAACATCTTAGATTTATCAGCTGAGACTACAGAATTTTCAGTGGACAGCCTGTCTTCAGTAGGCAGATACATACTTAGAAACTACATTAGCTCCAATTTTCCAGAATCTTCATCATGTGGTTATAGTAACGCAAATACTACTGCAGCATCTCTTTGCATTCAGTTTTACCTTTGGAATGATGCCCAAAAAAGAATAATAAATATAAACAAGAAGACTAAGAATAGGTATTAATTTTGTTGTAATACTTGGCCTTATGAACAGATGTCAGGGAATACCCAAATATTCCTGTAGCTGTGGCCCAATAAAAACAATCACCAGGCAAACAGTAGCACTTTCAGGATCACCCTGCACTTGAAAGGAAGCATTAGCCAACCAATCACTCAAAAATTCACATCCTTTTACAGACTGGTCTATTGTGCCCGTATGGAAATCTGGGACAGCAGATTTCCACCAGGAATAAATATTCAAAGAAACTAATTTTTACACGTACAGTCAGTTGTCTTTCAACTGTAAGTATGTAAAATAAAGCAAGTAACTGTCAACTACCCATAAAAGCTGGACATCTCAACAGTGCTTACTGTTATAAATGGTATAAATGAATGATCAAACCAACCAGGAGAAGGAAGGTGTAAGAAAATCACTTAGCTCATAGGTCAAATTACAACGCAGGTGAAAGTATTTCCTCAGAAGACTGAGCTACTCCATGCTTTAGTACAGTTAAAAACTGATTTTTGCTCAAGAAACCTTCTCAAAGGTTAAAACTAAGCATTATGCCAATGCTCACTTAAGACACCACAGCAACCACTAGCAATCTGTATGATGTGGGTACTATCTAAACTCAGAAGTAGTTGCCAAATCCCTTTCCACAAGGACCTAGTGACAGTCTATGAACCACGGCTTAAAAACTGGATGAGTAATGCTTTAGCTATGATAAATAAACAGCATTCTTCACAGGTTGCTTTTATGTTCGGCATATATTCTTTACACTAACCTCAGCTCCAATAGGCTGGAAGGCAACTTAGGTTTTCTGGTAAGAATTAAGACTACATCATGAAGAGGTGCATTTCATCATAGCTGGAACTACCGTCTCCAGAAAAAAAGGAAAAAAAATCAAAATCACAACTGCATGTTTTTCAGAAGACCCACAAATGAATGTCTGATACCTCTAAAGTACATAGGTGTTTCATTCTTAGCATTTATGAGTCAACACATTTTGTTGTTTACAGCTAGCTAGACAAAACAGCATGACCTCAAGAGACATCACATGGAGAAAATATTTAGAGGACGAATAGGGAAATAATCTTTCGACTGAAACATTTATTTAAGAAGGAAAAAGTATATTCAGTTTAGAAGACATGTGATTTACTTTAAACCGACCTCTAACAGACTAAGCAGAACAACACTACCTTAAACCAAAACCAAACATATCTAAACAGGCTACCCTGGCTCAACTAATTTTATGTTTTAAGCCACTAGTAAGACCAGATTTAAGTACCACAACTGGCAGTCAACTTTCATCCTCCAACTTCATAGCAAACCATAAGGAGAGACATAAAACCCCTCTCTATCCCCATTACTCTTTTGCATCACCAATCTCTACATAAAAGGACATGTGTTTATTAAAATGTGAGAGGTACATGGGGGAGGGGGAGGAAGTACAGTACTGCACCATGAGGTTACCAGAAATGGAATTATTATGTAAGGAGAGGTTTTTCCATACAAGAGCTGTGTCTTGTGGGAGGCTTGGAAGAACTGCATCAAGAGAGCATAGCTGAGAGAAGAGCAGGGCTCAAGAGAGCCTTGTGTGTGTCTAGAAGAAACAGGGATGTGGGGCTCTGGACAGAGATGAGTCCTAGCAGTCAAAACTGGAAGGAAAGGCTGGAAGTTAGCAGGAACAGGGCAGTTTTCTATGAAAGGAAAGGTGAGGGGATCATTGGGCAATAAATCAACACTGCTCACTAGGCAGTGATGTGAGGCACGTAGGCTGAAGGGGGCCTTGCCACACAATGAAATTTGGCAACAACTATGTGGCATGAAAAGGAGAAACTACAGTCAAGTTCTTCAGGATACGGATACAGATGGAAACGTATGTCTATGAACTTCAAAACTGCAGGAGAATCACTGCTTTGAGAGAGTATTTTATCAGCATCTTCCCTTGGGTCTTGCAGGTGATTAAGCAAAATTTCACATACCCATAAGCCTCACAAGCAACAGCAAGACAAAAAGCCAACATCCTGCTGCATAAACTTCAATTCACTGTTTTCCTTGTTGGTGCTGTAAGAATCCAAGTTATATTTTGAGAATTCCACCAGGTGAGAGAAAAAAAAAAAAAATGGCCTGAAGAAGTCCTACACTTGCTCAACTCTTCTTGTTTTTCTCAAAAAGTAAGAGAAGCCATTCCAGAAGTGAAGTCAATCCACAAAGCAATTTTCGAGTGACATCTGGTTGAGCAAGATGCCAAAGCTGGATGCCACCACCGTTTCTCTCTAGTAAAGCCTGCACAAATTGCTGAAGAGGAGAAAGTCTTGAGCAGATTTAGAAAGATATGCTCAACACTGGCAAAAGCTGAAACTACAACTTAATTCTTATTTGCCATTTTAGCAGAATGTCACTGAAAAACTCTCTCCAAAGCTTCTGACCCCTCCCCACAAAAACAACCCCAGCAGAAGAAAACAAAATAAACAATACACCCCCTTTCCCCCCAAAAACCAAACAAAAAACCCAAATAAAACTGACAATAGTTCTCCCTGCATTTTTTCTTTTTAATACTTTCTTCAGTTGGGATTTTTTGCTACTGTTAATTTCATATCCTTTCTCTCAAGGGTGGTTTAATGATCTTAAAGCAGTAAGTCCACACAGTAGCTCAAACCAGTATCAGCAATTGGAGGTATAGAGCTATGAAATTTGTCACAGACTGCCAACAGGAATCTAAACATTGCCTACTAAGCACTGACCTTAATCTCTAGTTTATAAGCCTTCTGAAACTATTTTAAAATTTTTAAAATTAATTTTTCATACTTAAGGCATTCTCTAAAGATGTATGTTCACACTCAAAAGCTGCATTACTTCAGTTTCTAAAGAAATCTTGGCACCAGAAATTGAGGGAGGGAAGCAGGGAGAAACACTACTGCTGGGTACCACTCCCTGGAAAAAAAAGCATTTAAAGCAAGAAAGCAGCCTCAACATAAAAAAAAGTTTTGCGATGTCAAAGGTTAGAGAAGTCTAAAAGCCAGTTAACACCAGCTGATGCACACCCAAGGACTTTATCTAGAATTTAATTGCCTCGAGATTAAGACCAAATGTAAATATTTAACACAGAATCAAGGTTTTAAAGCACACATTCCTGAAAAAGTAAGGAAATGACCTTCCATAGCAAAAAGGATAAAAGACAGTGTAAGTTATGCCACTGAGGAAGCAAACGTGGAATTTCTATACAGTAGAAGAATCATGGAAGATGGGACTGACAGCTGGGTCTTGTTAAAGGAGGACTTTAAACAGAAATATTTAAACTCATGGGATTAGGCCAACATTCCTAAGAAATGCTGTTCAGATCTTAAGCTGCAGAGACCTTGTCTAAGCAGCTCAGCAACTGAGTCACATAAACAACTACTGTAAAGTGTGCTGCCACCACACTTAGTAGCTTTGTGAATGAAGCGTTTCTTGCATATGAAAACTGAAGACAGTGTTTTGCTGCAGGAACGGGGCGGGGGGTGGGGGGGATGTGGGGGGAAGAGAGAGGGTGGAAATAATCAAGTAAGTCAACAGACTCCATACTGCCACTCAAAATCATAAACTTCAAATTTTCTTCCCAAAAAATTATCTTTCCTCAAACACTTAAACTAATGAGATTTTTAATTCAGTGAAGGATAATCATTAAGCAAGTGGCTGAGAGCAGCTATTATACACACAAACACATATATGCTGTGCATTATGTTCCACTTTATGTTTTGCTTACAAGCATGCTCGGAAATTCTGTCACTTAGTATTCAATTATTTGTGCCTCTTATCCAAGTCTGGCAGATTTAGTTCAAAAAAGAACAGCATAGGATGACTAATATAATCTCAAAGTTTACAAAAAAAGTTTTTTAAAGTAACATTTTTTAGCTCAGGTTGATACAAAGCCATCTTGAAGTAACGGGTATGGTTTACATGCAACTTTCTTTCTTTTTTTAAATACAACAAAAATTAATGAGCTTTTTTCAACATCAGGACTTCTAAGCAAGGTTCACACTAACTGAAAATACTATATACTATTCTCATTTCCATGCTGAGAGACACAAGTTCAGAGGGACAGGAATGAGGTACTTCATGACAGTCATCAATCTGGGGACAGATACCCTCCTCTCACTGCTGAATCGTGAACCTCAAGACTCCTGAAGCTTCCAAGCAGTTAAGAAGAATGGTACTCTGCAGGACAGCTCATGGGCTTTACCACAAAGCACCTTCCCACAGAATGCTCAGCAGCAGAAGGCAGGATTATTTCTTTTGATAGCCACTACTCTCTGACTCCCATCCTGGCAGCCAGAGAGACTCTCCATCACACTGGATTTGGAACATGCTACTCAGTGAGAAGTCACAGATGAACACAACTTAGCTATTTCTCAAGATAGGTAAGGGAGTAACTTTCAAAATCATTTCCATGGCCCACATTCAAGTTTCCCATAAAAAGCAAAGCTGAGAGCAGGCTCTGTCACATGCCAAAGGTAGCAGATCACTTGTGATCAGATCAGCAGATCAGCTTGCCCCTCCAGAAACAAATTCACCTAGAATCACACTGTGCATACCCAAGAGTTCCAGTCACATAGGAAAGGAGGGGCTGCAGCACATTCTTCCTCCTTCTTCCTTCCTGTCCTCTCCTTGGCTAAATATACCATCTGTTCAGATGAAGAAGCTGAGCACCAAAATGTCACAGTACTTTCAGCAGCAAATCCTTCCATTTGCCCTATTCTCAGAAACACGCTAATGGCAAAGGGGCAGCCTACCTCCTACCTGCATTGCTCTGCATGATCAACGTATTCATCAAATACACCCCCAACTATTATCAGCTGAGTAAATCTACACATACTTTTAGCAATTTTTTAGCAATACCTTTGTGAAATTCAGTCTATTTCTTACTGTAATCAGCATCTAAGTGCCGCAGAATATGAAAAAAAACAACAAACCACAACACATTTTGGATGGAGGTTTTCTTTGCATTTAGAAAACACACTCAGCTGGCTCAGAAGCAATAAAATCGTGAAGTTATCTTTCTATTCCAGGGTAAACTTTCTACAGTACTTTTCAAAGGAGTTTTTAGAAAAATGTCTCCACAAGCTATCCTGATGTCTTTTTTTTTTTTTTTTTTAAGCTCCCACTCCTCCAGTATAAAACAACAACTTACACATTAAAGCTTGAGCCAGGCTAACACCTCACTGTTGTGGAAAGGAAGAAATCTCCTTCCTCTCCATCCATTAGCGCGTTGCTCCAGAACATCACTGGGCCTGCTCAACCTTTAAACCATTAGAAAACCCACTCAACACTCCAAACACCAAAACAGCCTTTCTGCAGACGTAGCAAGCAGCAATAGATTGCCCTGTGACTGGACAAATATTAGAGCCAACACATTCTTTTGGGTTCATACCAGACTGCTGGGAGAGGGGACAGGGAAAGAAACAAGTGGGACTTCCCATTTTTGGGAGCAGCAAGTTCATCTGTAACAATCTCACCTGTAACCTGCAACTCCTTCTAGCTCAGAGTGTACTGTACAGTTCGAGCATCTTGGTTTTGTTTCTTAAGTTCATAATAAACAGAAAAACCCACCTTTCCCATTAGTACACAGAGGAATTTTCAAATGCTACCTGCTGTAGGGCACATGCAATCATGTATGTATGACACTGGAAAACCAGTATACTTTTGCTGAATTTGCATTTATGCTAAAATTTGATCAGTTTTACCAAATGAGTAAAATGACAAGTCTTAATAAATTACTTTCTCTGCAAAAATATTTAAAGTTTGTACTTTTTATTACAAACACTTAATGTTTCAGTACTTTGCAGGTATCAAGTTAATCCCTAGAGAAGACTACATTTAAACAGAAGTTGGAACAAGAAGAAAAAACCACAAAGCATTACCATCCATAAATACATTTATAAATCTGAATTCAGAAAACTTCCAGTTTTAACTCTGTAGCACTGAGGCACAAGATATGAAAACATAGCATGCTCACGCCATTAGCTTTCAAATTAGTGGCTAAACACAAAAATGGCATCTTACCTTTTGCACTTTTTCATTTAATGCTTACAAGCACTGGTCAGACATTTCTGCAAACTAGGAATTTACTTCACAAGCCAAAACACCTTATGTGTATCTGTGAGACTCTATTATGAGTCTCAGAACTAACCCAAAGGTACCATGTCTGCTTGGAAATATGTCCATATAGATAAATGTAATTTTAAAAAATATATTATTTATACAATAAAAATCTTGTCAACGTAAGCTGATCACTAGAGTAGTCTCTAGGTACTTAGAACATTTAAACATTTGTGTATGAGCAAAGCACAGCTCTGTTAAAAAGCATCATAGAACTGATGATATAAAGGTACAATAGCTATTGCAACACAAATTCCACTAAATAGTACAATTGGGAGTGGCTTACAGTTTAACAGGTCTGTATTTGTAGTGCTGTTTTCCCAAGTTATCAAGAACAAACAAGACATCCTTCCCTTGGATGTAACTGTTCCTTTGCCACATGAAAAGGCATAAAGTGGCATGAAGCTGCACCAGGGGAAGTTGAGACTGAACATCAGGGAAAAGGTTCTTCACTAAGAGGGTGACTGGGCACTGGAACAGGCTCTCCAGAGGCATGGTCACAGCACCAAGCCTGCCAGTTTAAGGAGCATCTGGATGACACTCTTAAGTCATGTCATATGGTTTTGGTTTAGCTAGTCCAGTGAGGAACAGGGAGTTGGACTCAATGATCCTTACTGGGTCCCGTCCAACTCTAAGATAAACCATGACTCTATGAATATCTCCTTCAGGTGCAGTGACAACTGTGCAGTTTACTACTAAGTGCATGAAGTTAAAGTCACTTCAATTTCTTGTAGTCTGAACCATACACAATTAACTAGCTGATAGAGGTTGCTTCTCCTGGCAGCGTAAAAAATATTCTGCAGCCTTCATACAAAAATGATTATGTCATAATACTCGAGTTCACATTTGTTTTAATGTTTGTATGTGGCTTCATTCAGATGAGCATTCACAATCAGCTGGCACCACCAGCACGCACTGAGCACCTCTGACTGCATAAGTAATGAGAAATAGGGTGACCTGCTTCAGGCAGAAACAACAGAGCACCCTTCCTCCTACATTTCTTCACAGCCCTCCAGACTGACTACACCATGTGCTTTTGAAACCCTTACATGCTGGTAAAACTACATCTGGTTTGGGGGTTTGCACCTTTTTTGGGGAGGGGGAGGGGAGGCAGGGAGGAGAGCATGAAAGGTTAATGCTATACCATAGTATTTTCAAAGAGAGCTAAATTCAAATTCTTTTATAAGACTACTGGTACCACTCATAATTCCAGGCAAGGACTCATAAGGGCTTACAAAATTCTGTGTAATGACCAGAAAATAACAGTGCCAAACTAAGCCTGGAGTAACTCAGGCAAAGTGAAATTTTTTTTTACTCTTTTCATCACATTGCCAGGGGCAAGACTGCAAAACTGCCTTGGAATGGCACTTTTACAATATCTTCTGCTACACCTTTATTTGGTGTAAAAACTACAAGAACCCTGCTACTCTGCTGTACATCCCTAATACCTTAATTCTAAGTTTTAAAATAAACTCTAATTGCAACTACACCCAATTTTTGTTTTTCAGTGTTTGCAGCTACTTTTCTCTTACAGAAAGATGAAGATGGACCCTCATATTCTGTTTTCTGGGAAAGTGAGAATGACTATTTTCCATTGTCCTTGTCCAGCAGAGACATATCTCTCTAAGACACGCAAATGGTATCTTAGAAATTTTTGGTTTCAAGAGGTGTACAGAGCTCAGTAATCAAACAAAGGTATCAGCCAACTATACTCTTGGCTGTGGCTAGAGTTCCTCATGATGCTCTGCACAAACAGCTTGTTGCTGCTGAAATCATCTGTCTCTAAAGAGCATCACGAAACATATATACTGTATTTATTATTATATTGTTATACAACTGAGAGTCCAACACACATCTTTCAGAAAATTTCAAGTAAGCAACAGTTTATCAAGAAACAAATGTTCCTGCCAAATATCAGAATGCCAGATGCCATCAAGGCTGAATCTTTCCTGAACTCAATGGGAAAATGGAAAGTTTGCAAGAATTCTAAATAAATGACTTCTAAACTAGCCTGGTATTTTAATTCCTTCATCTTTTGCTGATAGAAATATAATGATATTACAAAGATATTGTTTCAACAAAAAACCCAACAAAACTTAACATCTTTTACAGACACTGATACCACAAGACTGTTTAAAAAACTCAAAACTTTTGTAGATGTATTATATTATTAACACACACTGTTTCAGTTTTTTCTATAAAGCATAAAAATTCATGTCTTCATATGAAAACAGATACTATTTCAATCATTAAAATTTAGTTAGAAAACCAGGGCTAAAAAAGTGGTTAATACCACATTGCGTACTGAGTTGGCATCATGCTCCAAGAGCCATGTCCCTTCCTAAGGCAAATACAACCTCAGTGTACAGCACTGGTGCAGCCAGGCTCAGTTCCTTTCCAAAGTACTTAAGTCTGTGTTCACAAGGCTGATCGCCAGTGCTGTCATTTCCTTCAGTGTAGTTCAGAAAGCAGCAGGAAACGTGGCTCACAACAAATGCAGGAATACCGGACATATACAAACAAAACAGAACCTACCGTCCACTCTGAGCCTATTTTTGAAGTCTGACCAAATCTGCAACCTAACCATAGTGAACACCTCCCAGGACTAAGGGTATTCCGGTCATGAATTCTCAACACTGAAGATTTTTCTGCTATATAAAGCCAGGACAAACTCTTATTGTAGACGTACATTCTTTTGGCAGGACTAACTAAGGACTAGGTTATATCTAGCTCACAGAAAATTAGGTCACCCATTTCAAAAGCAAATATAAACTGCATGTTGAAGTCTGTAAGCATTTCATAGATACTCTCCCTCAACAGAAATTTGGAAGAGATTTATCACAAATTCTGCATACAGCTAGAATAATTATAAAGGCAGGAGGAAGGAAGTTCATATTTACAACCTTAGTCAAACAAAAAAAACATTGTATCATCTTAGCAGCTGTGTAAGAATTTGGAAAGCCTCTGAATAAAGTTTTTTTCTGAACATCCCAAAAGAACAATTATTTTTTTTCCTGGAACATATCATCTTTGGTATAAAGACCTCTCTAAGGATTGAGCCAGATGAATAAACTACAGAATACAACACTGAAAGTGGAATGTGTACCACAATGACTATTTTTACTGCTAAAGCAGCTGAGTTGACCACACTGTATAAGGAATGTAATTTGTGACACTAGAAATGCTAATTATTTGGACCACATTCACATCTTCATAAGGACAAGGGTTGGCAAGAAAGAACTGATCTGGCATTAATTTGCTGTAGCCAAAATGAGGCACAAAGCAGCAAGAGTAGCTATTTAAAATGTAGGTGACAAGAATCAGTTTAAAAGCCACATAACAATGAATCTCTTAATTCAGCACCACCTCAATATTTAAAATGAAAATAATTTCCCAGTTGTGCTTGTCTACTGCGCTATGAAAAAGTTTATGCAGATGCAGAAGTTTGTAGCACATTCCATTAGCCAATAGTCTCATTTCCTTGGATTGCTAGCAGTACACGTTGTGAAGTGGCTGGAAGATTTTTATAGCTTCATTTTTTGTAGAAAAGATTTTTACGCTTGAATCTTAGATCTCTATCTCAAGCTCAATCCAATCAAAGCAGCAGTACCATGAGAGGATTTACAATGAAGCTTAAAAAAAGAAGAATTATTTCATGGCCTTTATCATTTTTCTATCTTCCTTCAGACCTTCAAATGCCCATTCAAGTCTAAGTCTTGCTGGCACCTTCTTCCTATTACCTTTCCAAAGGATTTATAAAGTTTTGCTGATAGGAGCTACAGCCTAAAATACTCTAAAGGGCCAGCTTGTAACAAATCCGAACAGGCTTAAAAGCCAAAAAAGAAAATCAAAAATCATTTTTGCAGTTATAAATTTCACTCCACAGGGAGCTTTCTGCACATTCTCCTTTCAAGCCAACACATCTCTGCACTAAAAGTAGTTTATAACTACTAAAACATATAGCTGAATTCCTTGTGTGTATTTATTTATGAGTAACTTATGCCAGGATCCAAGTCCAGACTGTAAAGGAATGCTGCATTTGATAGTGCCACACCTCTGTTTCCATCAGCAGGAGGGGTACACTGGAATGAAACAAAACTGCTTCTTCACAGATCCTGAAATCTATATAGGTGATGGACTTCATCCACACTTCAGAACTGGAGATGTTACTCCATCACAAAAATGAGGTGTTACAGCCCTTCCTATTAAATCCCCACCTTCTGCTTCCTCCTTTTCCTCCAAAAGGAGCATGTTAAAGTGCATTCATACAGGTCAGGGCCTCTTGTCTTGTTCATTTACATCACAGCAAGCAGTTCCCTTACTAACTCTAGAACATACAAGAGGGATGGGCAGAGAACACGGTCCAGTAGCCAGAAATGAAGCTCTTTTGTCATATATGCCATGACATTAATCTCCCTTCTCCTTCTACACAGTAGTAGAAACAGAATTAACAGAATTTGGTTCCTGACCACAAAAATAAACAAGGATCTTTTTAAAAGCTGGAAAATAGGGCAAGGTAGAAAGAACAGCTCTTCAACTGGTACGACAGATCACTAAAGCCAACCAAAAATGAAATCTGATTTTAAGAAGGGTAGTCTAACTTCAGTAAAACATGATCAGTGCTTTCTGATT
Source organism: Corvus moneduloides (assembly GCF_009650955.1). Lineage (NCBI taxonomy): Eukaryota > Metazoa > Chordata > Aves > Passeriformes > Corvidae > Corvus > Corvus moneduloides. Next base: position 14,290,782 of record NC_045482.1, on the reverse strand, counting down.
CTAAGTCTAGCATCCAACAACACTTTCATCAATGCTTTTCAGGAAGACTTCTAGTAATGTGACAGGGATTGTGCCGCATTAGATTTCAGATGTAAATCTTTAATGAGAAAAGATTTTTTTCATACCACAGCCTGATAAAAGACAAGTTCATTGTTTCTAGCATAAATGAGGGAAGTTACGTTTGGGCCTCTAAAATAAAGTAATAGAGGACCATAAGAGAGTCCGCCCAGAAACAGACAAGACATTTGAATTTTCATAGCACATAGGTGTATTAGGAAACAAGAGACTGAATTATGTTATTTGTGACTCAGTGGCTGAAAAGATCTGACATAAGCCAAAGCAACAGTTATTTTAAACAGGTCACATGATCACAAGCCATTTTATAAAAACCTGAAAACATCCACACCATCTGAGTTAGGTACCTAGGCTCAAAAATCTGAGCATATGTAGCCTCTATATATATTTGTATAGAATGGAAGATCAAGAAGTTAACCACCAAATTGATTTTGCAGGCTGGAGTGGGACAAAAATCAGACTTAAAATCAGATCAAGGACACCCCAAACATTTAATAAAGTACAAAGGAAAAGGTGGGTTTTTCTTAGAAAAAAAACCCATGCTTTTTGACACTACTATGCAAAATATTACAGATACTGTATCCAAAATAACCTCAAGGTACAAATAAAGAAAACAACCAAACAAAAAATAGTTAACAATGTTATGAATAACACAGAAATCATCCAGAAGTTCAGTTCACAGGTCATGCTGTATAGAAATGAGATGAAAGATACTAATAAAACAGTTTAAAAAGTGACTAATTCCAATATCTTCATTATTGTACTTTCTTGATGCAAAGCTCCCACATAAGTTTAAATACAACATCACTCCCCTCTCATAATCAAGTACTGAATGGAGCAGGAAGACCTCTCCTTCCCTGCATAAACTAAACTATCTGCAGGGCACAGCAGACAATCCAAGCAACTTGTATATGCAAAGTCAGAAAGCCCAAGTTTCTCTACATAAATCTTCTGATTTATCTCAAGCAAGTAAGGTCTTTTTTTTGCAAGAGGAAGTGATAGCAGAAAGAAGACAGTGTTAAGAAGTCAAGAAAGGTTAGTGTATTTGAGACTGGACAACATTACACACATACAAAAGACAGCACATACCATTTAAGTAGTAATTTTACAAGTCAAAGACTGGAAGGAAGACCTCAACAGCTTTGTCTTAAAATAGCCAAGAAACCACAAAGACCAAAAAACCCCGACCACGAGACTCTCCACCCCTTTGCAAGCAAAGGAAAGCAAATTAGGTAAGTCCACTTTCTGTAGGAAAAAGAAAAACATACCCAAAAATCAGTGGAAGAAAGTTGGGAATGATTTCCACATACTGCTGTTGTTGCAATGCTAAACACTGCTAGTCACATGGACCAAGAATGCATTCCTGGTACTCACTACTATCATTTTCTAGCTGCAAATGTATTAAAAAGATCAGAAAGTTAGAAAAGAAAAAAGCCTTTTATTTACACCGATATAGTTTTTCCACACTTGCTCACGAACAGCACTAGTACAGAGGCACATAGTATTACCAACATATTCCATTACTAGACTACTCAGACTTAAGTCCCACTAAAGTCTTTAAGACATAGTTAGATTTTAAGGTTGGTTTCAGCTTTTTTTTTTACTAAACTATTTATACGCAAGGTAGATTTTATTGTGGTGGTGGAGCTGAAACAAATTCTGTTTTCATGCAGATGGATTTGACTCTCAGCTGAAAATACTCTTTTGCATTTAACAGAAATCTTGCAACACACTTTTAAGGATGATACATATAAATAGAATAGATAAGGAAGCACTTACCTGGGCAATTTCCCCATAATATTGAAGGAAGTCTTAGAAACAATTCTATTTTACTCAACTTAGGGAAAGCCAAAGATATGGATCAGGTTGTTTTGCTGTCCTTTTACTGTTCAACAGTATTCTAGAATCTTAACCTCACATTCTGATACTGTCCAGTTACACAGCAGTATAGCAAAAGCCTGACATAAGTGTGACCAGTGAAAAGTTAGTGCAATAACCACTCTTCGAAAGCCTGGCCATGAACATGCACACAGGAATTTTAGTCAAGAAACTAGCCAAAACTCGTTATTTAATGGACAGTAGCTAGAACAATCAGCAGCAAATGACTCAACAATGAGGTGCTAGTATGCTATAAGTAGCATTTGCTCTGTCAGAGCTGCCAGTGGACCTTCATGCTCTGTAAGGGAACTGCCTGGCTATGGTCCCAAGGCAATACCACTGAGAATGCCTACCAGGAATCCATGCCTGACTGCCAGCACTGTTTCAATGGCACTGTCTCTTTCTGTTCAGCGCAACTACTTAGGAACTCTGGAAATGAAACAGCTCAATTGCAAGCCAGAGTGTGTCCCACATCATTCAAGAAGTGATACCTGTAAAAACCAAATGGGATGCATCCTAAGACCTTGTTTGTTCCTGGTCTCAGCTTGTCATCTGATGTCACAACCTTCTCTCAGAAGAAAACAATTAAAAGAGCAATACATCTGTGGAATCATTCACAGCCCTTGTGCTAAGCAGTAAGGTCAATTCTAACAGCACCTCCTTCCAGCTCTATTACTCCTAACAGTTAAAAAACCCTATCTTAAAAATTCAATCAAGTCACAGAAACCAAGTTCTCAGCCCCTTTTTCAGTTCCTCTGCATCATCTAAGAACTTATTCCAGCTGAGGAGAATATGCACAAAGCACAAGATTAGCATAGCTCACAAATACTATCCAACCTCCCACCACGTGCATTTTGAGATGGGGAACACCAAGAACAATATCCTGCCCAGTTCTCAGGTAACAGAATATTTCCTGTGGGACAGTTGTAGCCAACAACACCTAAGAGCATGCATACAAACATAAACCTGAGTGCAGGAAGGAACAGAGCACAGAAAAATGTATTCTTCTACCTATCCAGTTTCAAATCAAGAAGCATTTCAGAAGCAAACATTCCAAGATCAATTCCCAAAAAGAGGACAAGAGAGCTACACAGACAACTTTCAAAACTACTCATTGTTTGCAACTCAACTAGAGAACTGGAAGACTATATGAAGAAAAAAAAAAGATTAATGTAACAACAGAGCAGAAAAAGTGTGCCTCAAAGATGACAAGGACAGCATTTAATGCATAATATAATGCTTCCTCTGCGGCAGACCTAACTTCCTCTTTTAAAATAATGTCCTGTTCCTCAAGACACTATAAAAGCTCAGCAATACAGAGAGGGCACAAATCAATTTTTTACAGAATGCAAAGTCATGGGTATTATTTCAGTGCTTATTTTGATCATCTTTGAAAAGTAATAGATCAGAATTAGTTAAAAACATATTTTCTAAATACAATCTATAAAGTATATTGGCAGCACAGCGGCAATAAAAATATAAAAACTACGTAATTATCTATCTGTATGCCATTAAATACCAGGCTTCTGCATGCACAGCTAATGACAAAGTTTATCACTATTTACTGATGTTGAAATACAAGCCTCAAACCATACATTCAAACTAGTTCCATGTAGCTACACAGATGAGTTTTGATGCACACAGAGCCAGACTGCTGCTACCCTCCCCAGGGAAATGTTACTTATCACATTATGAATGTAAGCAGAACTTCAGAAATTACAGCAGAAATATTAAGTAAACTAAGAGCATCTATTACTGGATCTTCAATTACCCCACAGAGTTGTGTTCTTCAGTTTAATAGATGACTGCATCACAGTATTACAACTCTCCACAATGAGTCATGTCAGGCAAAATTTTAAGTTTTCTTTTCAAAAAGTGAACTAATACTATAATATTTTAAATAGTTAACCATCTACATATTCCAAATTCTGCTAAAAAACCAAAACAATTTCATACCCTACATACTACCATTTTAAACAATGGCTATCACTATACTCCAAAAAGTTTGATAATTCACTATGAGTGTCTTGGAATAAACAGACATAATAAAAGGCACTGATTTATGACGCACAGTATCAAAATACAAAATATTTAGTCATGTTGCAAAAACAAGAAAAGCCCTACTTTTGAACATAAGTTAGTTCGATATTCTTGTCAATAATACTGCCTGAATCATGCTAAAATACCAACAGTTCATTGCAATCCAGCAGAAGTCATTTTAGGAATGAAGCAGCAGCTGCTGAATCTATCAGTAGGCTATGCCTTCTTAACTCTTATGGGCACATCGAAATACAGTGAAGGCATGCGCAGTTGTAAACCCAAATATTTAAGTCCACACTGGAAGGCAAAAAGAATGCAGACAACATGAGGCCAGCTGCAATTTTCACACTTTCATAAGAGAACAACTGATCCTTTATCTTGCTTTTCAACTCACTCTAAAATAGAAAAAAAAAAAACATTTAGGCAGCTTTAACTAGAACAATGTACTATACAAGACACATCAACATACTGTAGCATTTTACCATGTTTCCTCAGATCATGTGTATAGAAATGTTGTTCTCAAATGCTACAGCCTGTCAAGAGTTCTGTTAAAGAGCACGCCAGATTAACCTTATGCCAGAAAGTTAATAATGAGCATAACTACAAAAAAAAAAAAAAAAAAATTCTGGTCTCCTACTTTCAGGTGATGCACATTCTAAACTGAAGGAAGACCATGTACCTTCAAGATCAGAAAAATAATGCAGGTGGAATTCAAGCTCACAAGGGGTTATATTAACCTATACAAAATGAAGTCACTAGATAAAGTCTTAGGAAGACATTGCTTTAAAGCATATTCTCCTGTTTTACAAATACAGTCCTATTTTATTACTGGTTAATGCATTTCTTAACACTTAATTGTAAAGAGACATGAAGTTGGCCCATGGTCACATTATACAGGACAAAATTTGTGTTGCTATTTTAAGAATTAGAAAGTATACACTTCACAAGAATTACTGGAAAACATTAATCATCAGGAGTAATAAATAATGAGGAATAATTTAAAAAGTGAAAGATAACATCATAACTTGCCTTGTGTACTGCACTCAAATCAGTTAGGCCATAAAGCAAGCAACAACAGGTTCAATTTAAACTCTTTCCATGACAAGGATAGCAAGATAGCGTGTACATTAAATCACAGTAATTTGTATCAAGTGAATGTTGTTCTCCTACACTATGTGTATTTTAAATCTAAAGGCCACACAAAGCTAATATAATTTAATGACCTAGAAAAATAATAGACACATAAAATCACTCCCTAAGCTTTCAGGCCTCACAGTCAGTCTGAGCTAACTTTCTTCATCATACCCGTAAATACATTAACTACCTGATCCTTCAGGAGAATGAAGATTGACACCTCTTTGCAAAAAGAGAGGCACCCAAGTAATCACAGTTCAAAAAGGAGACATCACTGACGTTGGAAGTGCATAGTCTGAAAATACTTTGTTTACTCTGTGCTGGACTTTCAACCTCACAATGCACGTCAGTCATTCCAGAAATATTCTTTTCCGGCTGATAAAAGATAATCTAAGATTCATTATAAAGTAGTAATAACTAATCCCAAGGGCCTTTTTTTATTTTAACTTGTGGGTTTTGAGAACCTTCTGAAGTTTTTGCACACATTCAAGCTAAACAGACATAAACAGTATCAAAACAAAGTTTCATTCAAGCTAATTACAAGGACAGTGCTTTTGGGGGGTTTGCCTTCTCTTATTCTTAACTAGAACATCTCTGATTTTCACTAACTGGGATAGGAAGCACAGAAGGTTAAGCTGTATACTGCACAATCAACCGGACAGCAGTTAACACAGAGCATTTTTCATAAAGACACTTTAAAATGTTTCACTTTAACAACTGTGATGTGGATATGTGGGTCCTCTTGAAAATTTCACTCATTTCCCTACTGTTTCCATTTTCTGCTCTGCAAGCTGCCAGAAAGGAAGAAACACTCACATTTTTCTATGGGACCCTCCTCCTGCCATGTAATTGCTGAAAATGAGACTTCTCACTTTTGCTGTGCTTCTTAGAAAGCATCTCAGAGGTCTCTAATCCAGAACAACTGAACATTTCTTTATGAAAATAATTTTTTCCTTCTACGCTAGGCAGGAATTTATTTCTGGCAGTCACATCAATCTGACAAACAGCCTTTCAGTTTCACAGAACTGATCATATCACTAAGTAACTTATTAACAGACACAACAGAGTAGAGGTGAAATAGTGATCTTCTCTTACCCAGCTTCAGCTAGAACTGTTCTGACCTGTGACACGCTCACAGATGGATAAAGTTTCAGCAAGTATTACTGCTTTGCAAGGTTACTAGTGACTGAAAACTACTGACTTCCCTCCTCCACCCCTAAACAAAATGCCCCCATTTCATAGACAGAAGAACTATCAGACACAACTACTGTTGACTAAACTCCAGAGTACCAGAAATGTGCACTGATACACACAACTTGCAGAACACTTTTCCAAGAACAGTGTGCAATCACCCGTGTTTCTGTCAAAGCCACTCAGACCCACTCCTTCAAGTAAAAGGTCATTCTCTTGAGTCGTGCATTAAAGATCTAAGTGACAACTTCCTTGGAGAACAGAGGTCTGTATGTCATTTTTATTTAAAGGCTTAGAATAACCTAAAATGAGTTTTTTCATCAGGGGAGTTTTTTTTTAAATGCATTATAAACCACATTTGTGCTAAGTCTTTAGTCACCTGTGAAGAAGAATGATTACTGACACCTTGAAAGTCCAAACTAGCATTGGTGTATTAAAACAGATTCTAACAATGGTTAATTCAATTTTAAGTAGTGAAACAAGTTCACAGTGATCTTTCTAGCAAGGAGAAGAGCAAGAAGCAAAATTACTAAGGTAAGGACAAGTAAGTGTTTAGCATGTTTGTTTGAGGTTTTGTGCGTGTTTTTCTTTCATCTAGACTCCAATGACCTTTATATATAGAAAATCAACTCAAGCATGGTTTAGTGGTGGACTTGGCAGCGCTAGGCTAATGGTTGAACTCGATCTTAAAAGTCTTCTCCAACCTAAATGATTCTATGATTCTATAAATAAAGACAGCTTGGAATGCTTGGCTTCTGGCATAGAATCAATATTCCTATGGCCTCATCACCATACAGGCATGAACCAGGCAAGTCAGGATGAAATCGAGAACAGCCCATACACAGGTGAGAAACTGCTCAGGAACAGCCAGCAGTGCGGTATCAAAGACTGAGGCTTTAAGTCCAGACACAGTCCATAAGTACTGTACTTCCCACAGAACAATTGTGAGAAATTTCCCTGGGCAGTGAACACTGTCCTTGCTTCTGCAGGCAGCTAGAATAGATATTGCATTTATTTTACACAGGGTCTCAGAGTTAACACAAATTTAAGAACTTAGGATCTCATCTTCATTTACTCTCCAGCAACAATATGAGAAAACATGAGGGAACACTCTCATAGTCATAATGAAATGGTTTCATATTTGTTAGAGTACTTCTCTTCTTACCTAATTCAATACTTCTTGTTCTAAATTATAAAAGAGTAACAAGCAATGAGCTCAGAGACAAAGTAAAAAAAAAATCCCATGGGATTAAAATTAAGGCAATTAGTATGCAAACACAGTATTTCTGCAAAGCTAATAAGCTTCCCATGCCAATTTCACCTCTGGAACATCATCATTAGGTGGCAAAAATCAGTCTTGTACCTAAGATTTTTGAAAGTATGTTTTCCATGCTGAGCTAGAATCCATCCCCGTTTTATAAAGCAGCTTGTCCAAATATGTACAGATAACATTATCATCTAGATATGAAAATGAAATTATTTACAAAATCACAGGGCAAAGTATTTCCTGCAACAAATTCTGAAAGTCTTTTCATGCTCCTAAGATGCAAACAGCAGCCTAGAAAGGAGTTTGTCCTTATTTTTTAAAATGCCTTTACATCCCAGAAGTAAAAGAATCTTAAATTCTGCAAAACAGTACATGATCTAGGAAGATGCATAGAAGGATGTAGCTTCTCTTCTTCTTTCAGCAGCCCCCAACACATCACCTCTTCAATTTTATCAATTTGGCACACTGTGGATTATGCTGTTAACTGGATCACAGAATTTATATGGATTTAATCTTGCCCATCTCTGCTTTTTTTATGAGTATTTTTAATGCGCAATAGTCTAGTGATTTCTAAAGCTATCTAAGGATAATTCCGTCAGGAAAGTGTAAGGGGGGAAAAAAAGTTCTCCAGGCTCCACTTTTACTAATACTATCCCTTTAGGGGACCCTACAAGGAAAAAAAAAAGCCCACTGAGTAGAACATAGAGTTCTTGAGACTGGGTCAGCACTGTCAGAGATGCAAACACAGACTATTCCAGGCCTAGCAAACGCATCTGTACAGAGATTAGCAACTGAACAAGTATTTAAACAACACATGGGGAACTCTACTTCCTTCAGAGAACCTGCACATTTGTTTTGCTGATGCTATCTTCGATACCAACTCAGTCTGCGGTGACATCACATCTTTTTCACTACTGGTATATCACAAGGATCGATCCAGCAACTTCACAGTTAAACATAAAAGTACCACTACAAATCTACACAACCTTTGACAGAGAGAAAAATCTGTCGAACATAGTTTCAATATACTTTCCCAGTGATTAAACCAATCAAATCAGCATTTTAGACAGAATATTTCACCATAATAATAGACATTAAAGAAATCCACAGACATCAACAGAGCACTAGGGCTTTTTTCATCACTGATTGAAACAATACAGGGCAAAACTGTCTTAGCATAATCTCTAAATTCTAAGAAGAATAAAATTCCACATTCACAAAACCCCCCACATTATGAACTCTGTGTTGCAAAGTTAGCATTTTTCACACTATGCAGTAATTCACTCAACACTTACTTTTCCACTTAGCAGGCAATTTTATTACATATATTGAAGGAACTTAACTGCAAAGGTGGTATCAGAGTAAGAATTCAACCATTTGAGATGGGACTGTTTTATCATCAATGCTTGATACATACTATTATTATATATAGTATTATATATACATACTATTATTATATATACTATTATTACTATAATACTACATATTATTTGCACTTCTAACACTATTCAATGATACAGCCTTTAAAATACAATTTTACAAGCAGATAATGCAAATTTGCCAATTACAGTTTCGGTAAGGTTTGCAATTAAGTTGTTTGGACACTTCTGAAAACATTTTTCCTTTTACCATGACCAAATGGATTTCAGAAAATGAAGTATAATTTTGCACAGAGTAATCCTTGACGAGTTTACAGTAACTTCCTTGAAGAACCAGCAGAATTTTTCACAAATCACTGATACACAACTGTACAACAGCAGAACTAGACACTACTTGCCCAACAACAATTTTAGTTTGGGCGAGCAATTTTACTAGGAGTCTATAAAAAAGTTCAAACATTGAGACTATGATCACATAGAATAAACTACCTTTTCTGTGCTACAGGTGGCAGTTCTTAAGGCAGAAAAGTGGGAACATGATGCCAGAATTTGCATCAAGATGAAATCTACCCATGTATCATGCAACAAGCTCTACTTGGAGCTTTTCTTTCGGGAGAAAACTGTTCCCTCCTACTGAAGAGCCACGAAGGCAACACTTAAAGTAACCACAAGAAGTAACTTATTGCACATCTTGACTGTAAGCACAGAACAGTTCCACTTCTTTTAAAATTTACTTTAACCCAGTATTGAGGACAAAAAGACACCAAGAATAGTACAGGTCCTACCAACTGCTAAGTCTTTGGGAAAAGGGAAGGACAATGAGACAATCACAGCAATGGCAGCAGCAAAGGACCCTATGCCAGCAGCGGGCAGAGGGCTCTCACTATCACATGAACAGAGGTTTCTGCCAGGCCCTCTACTACTGCTCCCAAAGCTTTCTGAAGGGTGAAGTTATCAGAGAGGATGAAAGATGCCAATGAGCTTCCCTCCAGCCCCTTTCTGAATGTGTGTTTCAGACAGCATGTTTTTCCACTTCAGATCTACATTTGAGAAAAATGATATTTCTATATAATTTCTATATTTATATTTAATTCTATATTTAACTTCTCCAAGACTTTTTTTAGATGAAAGTGCAATACTGACACAAGTAATAAAACTTAGCAGTCACAAAACTGGACAATGATGTCACTTCTTGCTCCTATTTCTTTCTAATCCTGATCTGCTAGAAATCAGCTATTCTGATGTAATTAAACAGCAGGAAACAGTAAGGTGCTTGTATATGAACACAACTTGGCATTCTAAACACTTAAGTTGACAGAATACTGACACCCTCACATGACCATTTCATCAGATGCCAAATACAGTAATTAGAACAATACAATGTTAACATTGCAATAAGGGATGATAATTCCGATAATTTTCACAGAAAATGAGAACAATCCATATTCAGTTTATCATTTCCGCTATGCAAGATCAGTGCATTTTTACCAGCAACCTGAGTTCTTGAACACTACAGTATTGACTTAAGTAAATATAAGAGTTCTACTACTGCGGATAGCAATTCCCTCACCAGACTCACTGTAATATTTTTGTATAAGAACTTTCACCTTATACGCTGCTCTCTTGAAAAGACCAGAGGCAATGAAGATTCAGTCACCTTTTTGATAACATTTGTTTAAATTATTTTGATGAATTTTTGAGATTAGAAATTCAGTAACGGGTAAAAATTATATTCTGTGACTGTTCTTACATCATCCCTGGAATTCCTTCCCCACCCCCAGGCCTGTCTCCCCCCTCTCCTCCCCTCCTAAAATCCAACTAACTCACTAAGATGTAAGAAAGCAACAAATTATTTTCCTAATATTTAACGTTAGGACAGTTTCAAATTCTCATGTACGTCATCTTTCTCCATACAATTCCTGACAAGTACAGTGACAGCTCACAGAACAAGACATTTCAAGAGCTCTTCACTAACAGATGGATTTTAAAAAACAAGTTCAACAAACAATCTATTTAACACCTTACACAAAACACTTCCACTATAGCTGGATATAGCAAGTAACTAAAACTCCTACTTGGAACAAAATACAAAAGTGACTTTAATTCATTAAGATGTCAGAAAATATCAGTCAATATATCTGGATCAAGTTGCATAAAAATATTCTGCAGATACTTTTCTTAGTCTTTATATAATTTTCCTATATGAATGATTATAACCTGTTATAATGTTATAATGATTATTTATCACTATTGAATTTTAGTTCTTTCTCCCAGGGACTGATATGTTTAATTGTATAGTTATTACTAATTTCTCGTATTAACATATAAAAATAATAGGCCATTTTAAATGAACACTTTTTTAAAGTGATGAAGATACTTGCAGACTAACAAGAGAAACTTAAAATCCCTTGCTAATGTGAAGATCAACTATAACAGGCAATTACAGAGCAAGTTTCTTTACTGGCATTCCCTAACCTTGCAGACATTCCTTAAGGTAGAAAACATTCCATGTATGTACTCACTCAAAATCTGTGACAGCCAACTACCAAAGATATTTTTTGAATTCTTAAAGAGAACTTACCCATTATATCAACTTTTGTTTCATAATTTATGTCTTCTTAAACAAAATTAATCCCCACATAGAAATGGGTTAAACCTGACTACTCAGCAGTCTGCTGTCATTTCAACGTATTATTAACCCTTAGCAATAAAACAGATCTGGATCACACCTTTTTATAAGGCTTGTTCATCTGACATTGCCTGATTTAGCTGTAAATCAACACATTTTCTTCTAGCAATTGCAGAGGAAGGGTGTGAAACATGACAAAATGGCTTATTAGTGGGGCCAGAAACAGAAATGGGACATTTCTGGCTTCGATAATTGTTTGCAACAAGTTCTAGATTTAATCAGCAGGGTCCTCAGTATGAACAGATGTTAATAGGAAGTTGTGAAGTACATTATTTCAGTTCTACTTGAAAATTCCATAATAAAACCATTGTTTAACATAACAGAAAAGGCGGAGTGTGATTATTTTGCAACCTTTGGCTTTATTTGTTACATGAGTGACTTGGATTTGTCTTCTATTAAGGTGATGTAAATTACTTAATGGCTGGGATCTTCAGTGCCATTCTCCCTAGTATTTGCCTAACTGGCTTAGTCACTCAGATTTAACTCTGTCCCAGTTTGATAGGTTTTTACTTCCCCCTCCAGTGGCTGAAAACCATTTGAAGAAGGAAGGCAAATATGACCAGTAAAAATGAGACTAACACAGGATAAGGATCTTCAATTTAAAGCACAAAGAATTAACTATTTCTAGCTAGAAAAGCCAGTTGATTCTATTGAAAACCTTAATGCTGACTGAGTAGATAAAGGACCAAATTCAAACAAAGAAGCAATAGCTAAAAAAGGTTAAGTGGTTTGGGGGAAACAAGGCAATACCCATATATTCTGATAGCCAGAAGACTGAGACACCCTTTTGAAAAATAAAGCCTCTTAAAATCAACCACAGTGAACCATTACCTACAAAAGGCATCACAGCCTTTGCAGTTTCACACAATACTTTAAACCAACAGGTGTTCTCTGCACCAAGGCTTACTTTACTGAGAAAGGAACAGGCTGCAACACACCAGAAGCTGACAGCAGTTTATGTCAATACACTATTCCATTGTAAAAAAAGTATTTTAAATTCAAACGTGAAGGCAACAGTCTCCAGATACTACGCAAGGAAGGCAGATTAAAGATGCAAAATTTGCCAGTGTTCTCTTTCACATTATTTTTCACACTCTTTTAAGAGATTAACAGCTGGTACACTACACTGCTTTCCTGAACTGTGGTTTATCTCTTATTAATACTTTTCTCACTGTCACCACATACTGAGTCAGAGAAGTAGTGGTAGAAGGATGCTTCATTGCATATCATCTGAGTATAAAAACGAAGCCATTTTAAGGAAATACCTATCTGACAATCAAAATTGTACAAGGACAATAAACAAATTCCTTAGTGATACTTACCTTTCTGTTGTATGAAAGCAAAAAGTTTCTGTAACATGGATTTCCGTACGGTAATTTGACTATCAGCCAGTGATATGAAAAATCACACACCAACCTAGGTGCAGAAAAACAGTTCTGTGTTCCACTATCCACCACACCCAACCAAGAATGGTATTAGTGTACTAAACAGGGATGTGTCTAGATTTTTATACAACTTATATGGAAAGTATTCCCTAGATTATGACCTATACTTTTGTTCTTCAAGATGATTTATCAAGTAATTTTCCCATTCCTCTATTTTAACAGGAAACTTCTCAGTGGAGAAAAGCTGATTAAAGACAATAAAATTGGAAGAGTGGTTGTTTCAGACATATTGTTTCCATAAACACCTAGAATTCATCAATTAATTTTTCTGCTCTAAGGTAATGTATCCATGTCTGGAGGGCACTGGGGGAACAGACAAAAACGGGCAATTTCTTCAGGATGGATTGGGTGTGATTCTACAACCTCACAAAACATTCATCTATCACATGAATGGTAAAGATATTAGACGTATGAAATAGTTTACATTTGCCAAATGGAGTGTACCTGTAATCCACCAGTAAAAAATAAATTGTACTACACAGACCGCTGTTCATCCCCTTCTAAACACCAACAGCCCAGTAAAATATACAATACTAGTAAAAATGATAAAATGCAGAGACAGTGTCCAAACACGCAGGTGATTGTTTTCCGCCCCACAAGATAACAAATTCAAAAAAACCCAAAATCTTCCAAAATGAACAGGTAAGTCACTGGCTTCTTAAGACAACCAGCTTTAGTGCAGGAGAAAAAGAAGTATAGCCATATGAATTTTACAAGGTCACGTGACACTCCTGTATACAGACACTCCTCCTTTCCCTCCCACCATCAATGATTTTCCCCATGCAGAAAAGATAATATACCACTCTCCCAGTTTCATGAAAACCAACGCACGCATCAAGCTTGCTTGGGAGGCTCTTCGCAAACCAACCTGCCTTCAGTAAGTCATATGGCTAAAAAGCTTAAAAGATTTCAGGTTTGGGGATTTGGTGTTTGGTTTTTAACCCATCACTCCCTCTCGCACCAGGAACGAGGATTTGCGCGGTTTTTTCCGCGGGCAGCAGCGCGCTCCTCGGCGATGCCTGCGCCGGGGACCCGACTGCCTGCGGCTGCACAGGGTGGAGACTCACTCAGGCTGACATTGTCTGGATGCCACACACACTACATCCCTCGCGCATCCCCGGCTCACTTCCCAGCCTCTTCCGAGGCATGTCTCTCATTCGGGGAAAACCCGGGGGGCACACACACACAAGAAGCCTCCACCACTCACGAGCACAGCACAGCCTCTCTGGAAAAAAACACCCGATCGTGTCTGGGGCGTGGAGGGGCGCAGGACACAAGCGTGGGCCAGTAAATACGCGCCCCTCCCGCACCCCTTCGCTCCAGTGCTCCCGCCCAGCCCCGGCGGTGCCTCGGGGGCCGAGGGGAAGCGGCAGGAAACGCCGCCCGCCGGCTCTGCCACCGCCGCCCCCCAGAAAGGAGCGACACGAAGGCGGCTCCGCCACTCACCTCGCCCCGGCTCCGGGGGAGCCCCGGCGGGCAGCGGCGACGCCCCACAGAACAGAGGGAAGAGGCACCGGGTTCGCTCCCGCTCGCTGCCGGCGGCGGCAGCCGGGTCCGCTCCGCCCGCAGACCCCCTCGGCGGCGGCGGCGGCGGCTGCTGCTGCTGCTGCTACTGCTACTGCTCCTCCTGCCGCCACTAATGGTGGCCGCTGATACCGGTTCCTTTCGCCGCTCCCTTCCTTTCCCGTTCCTTGTTTCCGCCGAGCGCGGAACCGCCTCCGCCCGGCGGCCGAGGCGCGTCCCTGCCCGGCAGCGGAGACGCCGCTCGCCACACGCCGCTGCCGCCCCAGCACGGCCGCCGCTCCGGGCTCCCCCCGCCGCTCACTTCCGGCGCGCGGGCCGCGCCTCGCCCCGCCCTGCCGGGACCGGCGCCAGCCACGGGGGGCGGCGACGGCCCCGCAGCGCCGGGGCGGCCGTTGGGCGCGCGGGGAGCGGTTGGGCGCGCGAGCGGCCGTTGGGCGCGCGGGGGGCCGCTGGGCGCGCGGGCGCGGCTGGCGCGCGCGGAGCCGATCGATCCCCGCGGAGCCGATCCGCTGGTGCCGATCCTGACGGAGCCGATCGATTCCTATGGTGCCGATGCCCCGGTGCCGATCGATCCCTGCGGTGCCGATCGATCCCTGCGGTGCCGCTGAGCGGGTCCGCCCGCGCCGGGCGGTGGCCAGCGCGCTCTCGGCGGGCGCTGCCCGCGCCCGAGGCACCCTGGGGCTGCCGTTCCGTCGGCAGGTAAAGGCGCTGGGGGACATTCCTCGTTCCGATCACCGAAGGTTTCTGTCGTCAGCAAATTACCAAACCCTACCGAAATCCTCGGTCGTGTGTCCCGCTTACCCTCGGCCAGCCCCAGACCGCGCCGCCTCGGCTACGCTCTGCCCCGGCGGAGAGTTTGCCCCCGTTTTTCATCCTACCACAGCTTCAGGGCCGAGATCACAATTTTAAAGTTATTTACAAAATGGATAAACGCATCGCTTGCTACTGCAAGTAGTGCTATAGGAGAGGAGATTCGCTTAAATACAGTTTATTGCCTGGGCTCGAAGCTACAGCGCAGGAGAGGTGGCATCCACGCTGCCTTCCGCCGGGAACGTGCTTCTCCTCTGTGCTACAAGCGCTGTCTATTGTAACAGAGCACAGGCATGTTGTACATCAGCTTTTATCTGTCAGTATTTGACAGGGAGAAAACTTCAGTCAGTTAAAGCACAGTATTTTCCGTAAATGTGAACAATTATGCAAAATGATGCTTGTTGTTTTACTACTGTAAGTACTAATTTACCAATGAGATTACAAGCTAGGTCAACAGCAACATGAAGAGCTGTTTAAAATACAAGCTAGTACATGGAGAAAATTGTTTTCGTGTGTACATACAAGTAAGTAATTTGAAAAACGAAGTTCATCCATATAATTCTCACATATTTAGCAAAGAATTTTTGCTATATAAATTCACTTTAATATGTAATCACTTCTGGACAACATAATAAAATGTTGCCAATTAACAACATCCCAGACAAGCTGAGATCAAAGTTATGGATGCAGAAATATATAAATTATCAATATGGAATAAAAATACATGTATTCATCACCAAGAGACAACAGTAGTCTTCTGGAGTTGCAAATAAAATATTTTTAACCCATCCATTCCAAATACTACACGGCTTCATAGTTTGTGAAGTTCCACAATTAAGAGGTGTCTGGGCTCACATTATTTAATAAAAGTGATAAGTACTTCAGTTTTCAATGCTGTTCTGCACTTGCTGCATATCAGCAGTGAGAGTGAGCTGGCAGAGACCATGAATCTGATGTTATCAGCAGGTTTAGACTTCATCTGCAGGTTGTATTAATCCCACCACACTTTCCTACTGATCCTCCGTGATCCTGAAGGGATTAGAATGACAACATCTCTCCCAGAAGCAGACTTGAGGGGGCTGGAGGAAACACAGGGAGTGCAAGTGCCCAGGCAATGCAAGGAGCAACTTGGGTGTGCCATGGCCAGGTTCCTTATGGCAGCTCCATGGCAGCTGACCCAGTACAGAAGTGCTGCCAAGTCACGTTCTGCACCACTGCAGCTCAGGAACTGCACGGCCATGAAGTGTACAAAGCTTCACTCAGCTATAAAATTCTATCAGAAGGAAAAAGAGGCTGCAGCTGACTACTGCAAACTCTTATTTTGGCATGTGGAAATGTTATTCCCCTATATCAAACTTGCTACGTTGCCCCTGAGCCTGAGCAGTCAAAAAACAACAGAGTTAATGTTTTAAGCTTGAGGACCAGACTGGATCTGTGTGCATCCTACAGAACCACTCTCCAATTACATACATAAGTTACTAATGTAAAATCATCCCCCAGGCCAAGGAAATAGGACATACCTGCAGCAGATGTTGGGAAAGGTTTTCAAAGCAGTACAGGAAATTTAGTCATAGATCTGTCAATAAAATTAAGAGTTAATGAATTTTAAAAAATAGTGGAGCCTTTTGAGTAGGTTAAAATGTGTATCTGCATTGAAATAAGAAAAAATAAAATGGATCATTTTTTAAATAGGGGCAGTAATTCCAAATTCCATGGCTATTGACCCTTTCTTCTCCCCAAATGCTATCAATCTCAATTTTACTGGAAATATGAGAGTTCAAAATTAACAAAAAATTCTCATCTTGATTGCTTTGTTGGACCTAAGAAAGCTCCATGACTTGTGCAGCAGAAATTTCACATTTTGGTGAAGACCAGCTGGGTCTGATCCAGACTCTGTCAGTCAAAACTATATGTGTGTGCATATATAGGTACATCTATATATACATGCAACTATCCCATCATGGAACCTCGAGCACCTATGATGCCTGCCAGCTCTAGCAAGGAGAAGAGCAGTCTGACTCTTTTCACCATGTTCTTTATGTATTTCTTTTGCCAGCTACAGGGTTCAAGACACAAAATCATTAAAAAGCCTTTCCTCTTCATCAATAGCTTGCTCAACCTATACTGTTTCTATTGCTGCTCATCTAGCTATACTGGCATTTCCAAATGGGAATTACAACAAAGTATTACAGTATTTTTTAGCAACAGGTATAGCACCCATAGCCATTAACATCAATAATTCAGCTCATCCAGACTTAACGTTAAAAATGTCTTTTCTCAGATCTTATCTACTGTTCACAAACAAGGATGTCTTGAAGAGGTTCTGACCTTGCAGCAGCTGGTGTAACGGCAGCAGTAGCCTGTAATAGGAATGCAGACTTGGACAGGAGCTTCTGGGGTTTCAAGCCAGCCAGCATGATACATAATCCATTGCAGAAACTCCTCATGTTCTAGGTTAAGGCCACTAAGCTTTCTCAGGGCTGCTGTTGGTAGGGAAGGCTGCTCCTATTTGCATGTGGAAACAAGTTCAGAGGAACACCACAAACACTGGAATGAAAACAACGTTTTCTGAACTCATTTAATTAATGTAAATGAAAAAAATCTTGACTAATTCCAGCTAAAGTACTCCTGAATTACAGTGGGATGACAGCTCTGAATCCAAAGCACAGAATGTCTGTGGATGAAAATATTTTCATCTCTTTTCTTCATGCACTTTTCCTTCATTCCACCTCTAAGGACTAGAGAAGCATTCATTGTCTTTCTCAGGTGATGAGAGAATAAGATACTTCCCTAGAGCCAGAAAGGAAACCTTGATCATAGCCAAGGTTGGAATTCTGCTCTCACCAATGCCAAATCAGTCCCTTGCTTGGGAGGGAACTTTATTACAGACTTACTATTGATACTCTTTTTATAGAAATGTCAGCATTGCAGACTAGCAAATAATCTATCTATAGCATTCATTATCATTATCACTCCTTTTAGTGAAGACTCAAACCACCCCATCACACATCTCAATAAATCAGCATGGCTAACACATGCCAAAAAACCATTTCTTCTTGACCCTCAAAGCAATCAGCTTATGCTACTGAAGCAGGAAGCTTGTTTTCCCCTGTATTGTTGTAATCCAGTGCATACAGCTGCAAATGTTGTCTTTGCTCACAAAGCTTCTTAAATCCCTTTTTTAATTCTACTAAACTCTTTGCCTTGATGACTGCCCATGACAATTGGATTCCATAGACAGAAAATATAGTGTGTGAAATCGTATTGAAAACGTTTTCTGGAAGGTTTTGCTCTGTGAATTGGGGCATAGAGGCTGCAATTAGCTGACTTCACTACACACTTGATGAAATTTCATCTTATGTGAAGTTCCCCTTGCCTCCATGATCTCTACTACCTTCCATTACTCTTTATTCTGCACAGTTAACTTTCTGGTTCCTTTTTAAGTCCTCTAAGGCAAACCCTGGCCCTCATGAATGTATCTGAGCACCTGTGCAGCCATACACATAAAAATAGGGAAGGAACAACACACACAGATTAGGATCTTCTGACATACAGGGCACCACAGGGACTCTCTGGACTCTCCTCCCAGGCTGAAGTCAGTAATTGATTTTAATGGGAGCAGGGCTGAGCTAATGCTGGCACTTTGGAAAATCCCACCCAAGGGATTCAGTGATATTGAAAGTGCTTGAGGCAGGTTAACTGCAGGCATTTCCACTAATGGGGAATGGCGCAGTGGTTTTTATTAATTTTCCTTCTCCAAAGTGCAATTAGAATGTATGTATTTTTATATCCTTAGGAACAAAATAATGTAAAATGCTTCTATTTCTAGAGACTCTTACTGAAAGGCAAATAAATGAGTGATTTTCTGCAGCACAGTTACAGGCCTTAAGATCTATCACACCCTCCAAGAAGAATCTACTAATACTCTCTTGCTGCCCTTCTTTTTCCTTCAGCTGACTTAATATGATTACAAGAGAAAATAATGTCAGTGTGGGTCCCAATCACAGCAGATGCAGCGGCTGCTTGTAAAGCAAGGTTTTTCATCATCTTCCTAGATGGAGATAGGAGAACCAACACTTTTCTATCTGACTGTGCCTTTAAAATCAAGAGAAAGAAATTTCAGTGGTGAAGATGAATTGGAAAATGGCCATTAACATGGGGAAGAAAAAGTGACATGAACTGGAATGAGGTGCCAACAACAGGAAGGGGGATGATGTAAACAAAAGCTAAAGTAGATGACATTGTTTCTGTTATGGTCAGTTTTTGGAGAGGTCACTACAGGCTAAGTGTGGTCTAAAAAAGAAAAGAAAGCTATGGCAACAATTTTGCAAACAACTCTACAAATAAATACAGTCTTTAGCTTTGATTTCTTTGAGTAATGTCTCTGAAAACTATGAGATTACTCATTCATAAAAATGTTGAGGTTCTGGCACATTACTCACTTAAAATACAAATAGTGATTCTTTTCCACACATATATTCCAACAACACTAGAATTTTAAGCATAGAGGCAAACATCACCACTTCAAAAGATCCCATTGCTGTAGTGTAATGGCAGAAGTTTGCTCATTAACATCACAGTGAAATGACAGAAGAATACCAGAAGTTTTGCAGCCTTGAGAACCACTGCTTTACATAAAAGAATCAAATCCACAATATGTTTAAAATACTGAAGGAGGTGAGTGGCAGAGTGGGGTTGGAAAAGAAACTCAGTTTGTTTCTACTTGCGACTTCTACTTTTTGATTCAAATTTTTACTGAAAAGGTCTTCTCTTCTTGCAATGACCTTCTTGATATGATTTTACTGACTCTTCAGATATAAAGGCTGTGCTTGATACCAAACTGGAAGAGCCCCAGGACAACTGAGGGGCCTGCATTAGGCATTTCTCTGGGTCAGGCTGGAAAGCACTTCTCAGAAGATCTTCGGAGTTCATGTTATCTATGTTACCATTACAGAGTAAGGCATAAAAAGAGCAACAAGTAGTCATTTACCTTTCAGATTGCTTTTAACCTATTTTTACTTCCTCCATGACAACATTTCTCATTTTACACTGAAAATGCTCTTTCATCTCACTTCAGAAGTGACATCGTTTGCTTTTCCGAGGTAGAAAAAGGGCATTTTAATGTAAATGTTGGAGATGTTGAAATGTCCTTCCAGATCAAATACTTTACATGCAGTTAATGCTCATTACAGAATAATTACCTGGCCAGATCTGATTTAATAATTCTTAAAGTGTAAATGATTTTATCAACGTGCAATAAAATAGAGTTATCCGTTACATTGCTTCCTGAGAGAGAACTAAATTTTGGATCTTCAAAAAAGATCACTGTGAAAACCCAAAAGACTACACTTAGTTTCCTTTCTTTACAGAGGGAAATTCAGTCCAACCCATTTATACACTGGCCATAATTGCAGGGGGAGCTTTGTGTGGATGTACTGCAACAATGTGACACAATTTCTGGAGCTGCAGAGAGAGACTGACACATCTCTGGTATACTCAGTACTGGCAGTGGTTTGTTTTCCCAGTTACTATTAACTGTTCTTTCCCAAATATCTTCAGCCACATCTTGTCCTCAGATCTCATTCTGGAAAGTGACCTGCTCAAACAGACTTTTCATTTCAGGAGACAGCTGGCACTAATTAAGTTGCAAGACCAGGTAGAAAGCACAGCTTTCTCCAGACGTTCTGTTACGGAACTGTACCAAATGTTTACAGAGCAGAACTATTTTTTTTTTTTTTTGCCTGTCATTTTTATGCATATGTGAAATATTTGACATATATTTTGTAAATCATACATTAGGATTTACTGGAATTTCTGTCTTGACCGCTTAAGTGACATTGGCTGGACTGTTAACATTTTTTAAAAGAAGTAGTTTAAACTGGTGCAGTTGTTCTTTTAGTGAGTGGCTGAAAACAGTTGTGGGAAGTTTCAGATTCTTTTTTTGAACAGGTGTAGATAACTGGTCGGTAGATTTTTAAACACTAAATTTCAGCATTTTTATCATTGTACTTTGAATCTTCTACAATTTCTTTTAAAACTCACATTCTGAATTGAAAAGTCGAAAATAAACATTTCAGCATGTTTAATGTTGTCTGTGTGATGTTTCTGGATTTATCAGAGAGAGATGTCATGATTTTTTGAACAATTTTAGTGATGAAGTAGGAAAAATTAAATGGCACTTCACAATAACTTTGAAGATTTTTATTCAAGATTTGATGAGCAAAAATTCAAGCAATCCTCATTAGTAATTCCTTCAGAGAAGATTTCCTTCTTGAATCTTAATGTGTACTTTTGAGGTAGATGACTTGGGAGCATCTGTATAGGAAAATTCAACTGCCTTAGCTATCAGTGTGATTTCTCTTAGTCTGAGACACATGTGCAGTGTTACATACAGAGGCACCCATACACATAATGCATGCTTGCATGTAATTTGTTCTCAAGTACTCAGGTATTACCTTTAAATAAATGAAGAGTGGGATTAAGTGAACATATGGTGTTAAGAAAGCTGAAAATAAAATCCCCCTCCATCTTACTCTACCACACTTATATTGCTCATTAGGGGATTACTTCTAAGTCTGTGTGGACAAGCATTCTGAGGAAGGAACTGACAGGCATAAAGTATCACAGGTTATGAGACAAATCCTGCAAAATTATACTTTCTAAGTGAAAGGTACTTTGTCTTCTATTTGAATCTTGAAACTCATTTTTCACTTGTACTGCATCAATGTGTACATATAGAGAAAGAGAAGACCCAGTGGATTCTTTTGACTCATGTTATCTCAGGTAGGTTTTCTGTAAGTCAGACTACAATCATAACTGGATGCTGCCTTCTTATTAAACATCTTTTTATAAATGCGACTGGAAAGCTCATAAGCCTACACTGAAGTGACAGATTTTCAATCAGAAAAACCTATACATTTATTTCAGAATGTTATTTGCAAAATTAGATTTAAACCCCATGATTTTCCTGATTATTTACCTGACAACTAAGCTTAAAGCAGATACTAAAAAGCCTTGCAACATCTATTGTATATGCCAACGAGTCACAAACTGGAAAACACTGTGTGAAAATAGGATCAAAGGACAGAGCCCCTGGTCCCCCAGCAACTCTATGCTTTTGTGTTTAGCTAGTGTAGCCCAGTTCATGTTTACCAACCTCAGTGAGCTCTTCTGGTCACCTTGGAAGCACCTTACTGGCACTTCTCTTTCTTGAGCTGTGTGTATGTTTGTATGCTAGGTGATTCTGCTGTCCTCCTACTACCTCCAGGTCCTCCAGATCCTCCCAGAGGTGCATTAATGTTAACCAATTTGCCCAGCCCAGTACACCCTCTTCACATAAGCTTCAAAACCTTGTAAAACTCATCAAAATCTAACCATCTCTTCCACTTCTACTGATTAGTTGTCCTCCTATAACTACTAGCTATATTCTCCTTTGTGTCCTCAAATAAACTCTTTGGACCAATCTATGAAGCCACTGCATGGTCCCTTACAAACCTCTTCCATATGCACTCCATTTTGACATCTGTAAAGTTGGTAACACCACCAAAACACCCAGTAGGAATACAAATGTCTCAGAGTAGCAATCTGCCAATGCTCACAGTGCACAATATCTACGTGTGCAACTGCCTGTTTTTATTTTTGCTATTCTTATCCTTTCCCATTTCCTCCACAGAATATTTTTCCACTTTCATTGTGTCAAAACGAATTTCAGCTCTTTAATAAAACATATGTCCCCTGTCACATATGTGTGAGTATCTGGCATAAAAGAGCACAGAGAGCAGAGGCAGAACCTGGGTTACTACACCCCTACTGTGGTGTGGTGACGCCTGTGGTGTCAATACTGACTCAGGCAGCAGGCAGCAAATCCCACAGATCCAGGCTGCATCAGCTGTACAACAGACTGGCTGCCCTAACAGCCAGTATGCGAGCAGTACACCTGGTGCCCTCAGACACAGTGGGCAGCTGGTCTGGTTAAAGTGCCAGCCTGGAGACCCTCAGCTACTGAGCTACCTCACCAGAGTGACAGCTCCCGCAGGGCTGCTTCAGCAGCTCCAGACAAATAGCTCCATCCATCTTATTCCACCAGGACAAAATTCTTGCACAGGAGCCTGAGTTCTGTTACAGTACAACAATAAATGGTACAAAAGAAGCCTGGTCTTTTAGGGACTTACCCCTGCTGATTTACAAATGCATTGGAGAACGTTCAAGGTGACGGGCTGTGCTCCAGTCTCACCAGAAGTGGGATCTGGGCTGCAGCTGCAGGCCCATCCCCAAGGCAGGTTCTGTTGTGGTGGCAGTGGGGGTCACAGCTCTGTAAACTGGGCTGCATGTCTGCCGTAGCAGGCAGGCATCCTGCACTGCCCACTCCTCTCCTAGGACTGCAGAGCAGTGGACTGAGGGGAGTGCCAGGCCCTTTGCAGCTGCAGGAGGATGTGGAAGGCTCCTAATGCACTGGATGTGGCAAGGCTCTTAATGCACTGGCTGCTTCCTGAGAAACTCTCCTCTACCACAGCCAAAAAATGGTGGTCAGTAGGGTCTGTGCAGCTGGGCCAGGCTGGGGAAGTGAAGATTGAGACTGCAGCTGCGTCTCCTTTAAATAGTTTATGAGTGGTGCTCACTCTAGGTTTTGTTTTACAACCAACCAGAAACCAGCCCCAGCAGCACCCCATATGTTCCGTGTCTTTTGTTTGCTTGGGCGTGTTTATTGTACAGGTTTACATAGGATCTAGCTATGACTATGTCATGGGTACGTTGTGTACATTGTCAAAGACATGAGACCGAGCCCAACACCTGTGTTTAAAACATTATGGCTGTGTCTGAAAAGTCAGAAAAATGGGCATTCTGAGCTACTTTTACACCGCTGTAAACAATTTTAGCTATCTAAATAGAAATCCTGCCACTAAATACAAGTGTCAAATTGCAACCAGATTCTCAGCATGCCAAGCCTACATCACTGCTGTTCCAGATTTCACTTTCACTGAGTAACCTGGCAGTGCCTTGTGTTAAGCAGCTGATGGCAGAACTGCTGTTACCTACTCCCTGCTCATCTGACTGCTCCTATGCGGTTCCACCTTTCAGCATGTGACAGTGGACTTGCAAGAATCCTGGGGCATGCTGAAGGAAGAAGCATAACTTCTCTTCCAGATGAGAATGTAGCCAGAGCCTGAATTACCACTGGTCAGAAAGCTGTGTGCAGAACAGTGTATGTATTGGAGCTCAGACTTATCCCTTGGAAACAAATGTCGTCCTTTCAAAAGAGACAATTCTCCTTCTGCCACATCCTTTGGTGTCCGAAACATACCTAACCCCACCTGCTCTATCCCCATCTTACCCTTGCCCTCTGTAAGGTATTTCTAACCAATTTTCTGTTTCTGTTGACCCATTTTTTTGACATCTTAATATACATCATTCACTCCAGTGTGAAGGTTCAAACTATATGCAACCTTCTATAAGTGCTTCCTACTTTAGGATTTCAAGATCCAAATGGCTCCCTAAGTGTTGATGTATTTGCTGCCTCCTTTGAACCTAAAGAATCCACAGATGGCAAGGAGATGTATGCAAGCAACAGATGCTGCTAATTCTCTCTGAAAGTCTAAGGTTAAGGCTAAGTCCACTGAAAGCCTGTGCCACTATATGAGTATCTATCAGAAAAAGGAAATTTTGGCAGCATTTATAGCTCTAACGTATAAGTGAGTGTCCTTGGAGGAAAGTATTTTGGTCATTGTGGCTAATGCTGAGCTAGTGCAAGGTATACAGGTTAAAGTATATTTATTTTCCTTTCCATTAGTTGCCCCTGCAGTAGGACTGTGTTTGAACAGTTGGTAGATTCAATCTAGCACAGACCTGGCACATAGTTTCCTGCTACATCCATTCCTGTTCCTTTCTGATCAAGTGTCATGTGGGATTAGCACAATAAATCTAGATTACAGCAGAGAAGCAGTGCTCATTTTAAATTTTCTAGTGTTATTTAGTTTGTTTTACAGTCCAAATATACCTGGAACCCAGTGTTTGTATTCAACTTTACTATGCATTTAACTTTGCCTTTCCCACTGAAATGTGTCATCTGTACTAAAGAGAACAGTCCTGCAGCACAAATTCCCTTCTCTCTCAGTATTAATTGTGGTATAAAAATGAGGTCACTCAAGTAGTATTTTAAATTTATGTAGCAAAAAAGTTAGGAATCTGTGTGTCACTGACTAAATGTAATGGCCTGGTTTTCCAAAATGGTTGACAGGCATCCACATTCTCATTGAAATCAATAGGCATTACATATGCTTAACACCCTGGAAAACCAGGACACTTATATTTAGGAGTTTAAATATTTGGAGCTTAAATTTCAACTACTAGAGTGAAAAGTCAGAGTATCTAAAGCCTGTTTTAAAATAGAATGCCTGATCTAGTGCTAGAGGTTACAATTAACTAAGATAAATGATTCCTATCCTGACCCCCCACTGCCTCTATAAACATTATCCTTGTACTGAGATACCTTGGCTGTAGCCTAGGCCGCTAACCAAGAAACTTGCTTTGAGAACTCTTCTTGGAAACCCTTTCTACAACAATGTTCTTCATGGATATTAGCCCTAACAGTCAGCATTTTCATTCAATTTGAATGCAATTGTTATCGAAATGCTATTTGGTCCTTTTGGTTTCAAAGAAAAAATCCAAAAAAGCAGAAAAAGTAGCTGCGCAGCTTCCATCCTGGGCAGAGGTACCATTGCCCTCTGCAAAGAGCTGGGTGCCTGCAGCCTCAGTGCTCTGAAGCCCTGCTGTCTGGACTTCCAAGTGGGGGAAGGCTGAGGGTTTGGGGGAAATCACCTCTAACAGCTGCTCACAGGCGGGACAGAACTGGCATAGTCATTCAATCACATTGCCCAAGTCCTTTGCCAGTAAATGCCTAGCCAAAAGCAAACACAGATAAAAGAGTTTCCCTGCTTCTAATCCATGAAATAGAAACCTTACTTGCTTCTCACTGCTTGGCCTGGGAGGCTAAACAGGTGATCTTCTTTTTTGGTTAACCATTATTAAAGCGATTGGCTCCTCTTGAGGGTATAGATGGAGAGGCACTGGTTTGTATTTCCCACTGAGCTCCGAAAAAGGGTCAAGGACCACTTCCCTTCAGTCATTGTGATCTTCCTTCCTGCATTTGCACCAGGAAAAATCATTATACCACAGGGTAGAAATTGGCTTCATCTTTCTGTTTGTCACATGGTGCATTAGAAGAGTGCTCGTAGCCACAGCACTACTTCACAGTCACCACCATAGAGTCCATTCTCTCACCATTAAGGAAGAATATTGGGTTTTACTTCAAACACTGATCAGAGCATCACACACAGCTCTGCTCATGGCTACCAGTTTTATGGATGCAGAAACCAATCTTTGCTTGATACTTTGGCCTGTGTTGAGTAAGGTACTATAGGTACCAGCAGTCCCAGGCAAGTCTCTGCAGTGCTGTGAAGCTGGCTCAGGCCCAGCAGAAGCAGGAGCACAGCCACAGGGATGTGGAGATTGTCATTTTGTGCTAGTTTAAAGTTAAAATTGCAGTCACAGTGTTTCTGGAGTCTCAGTGATACTCCTGCATCTGCACAGCTATCTTTAGTATGAACTTCCAGCATGTAGCCCATTTATTTTGCATGGTAGAATAGAAAAGGTCCCTTAAACAAATACAAGTTCTTTCAAAGAATTTATCTCATCACCAATCCTTATTTTGAAATTTCCTGGCAAGCATGAGATTCCTACACACAACATTTTCTGTTTCCATTTATTTCCCCAACCCCAAGACCTGGTGGTCACAGTCCCCTCTCCCTGATTTATCTGGTGGAAGGAAATTGAGGAAAATGACTACAATGCATGGTCTATTTCTGTGGGGTTTGATAAAGGATTTAAATAGCAAGTACTGCCAAGAAATTGCAGGAGTCTGAATCCTATTTTTTAAATATCATTTGGACAGTGCCTATGGTAAGGTCCTTTATATCCTAGAGGCCAAGACTTCCCCAGTGGTGTGAAAAAAAAGCTCTCAGAAAGCAGCTGTGCATTAGGTCATCACTGTGCTATTCAAAAGTGGAGAAAGCTGGGGTTCATGCATCCTGCAAAGCCCTGATTCCAACCCACTTAACATAGGAAAGACTCTTTCTAATTTTGATGTGTTTTGGACCAGATCTTACCCATGAGTAGCAGTGAACGTCGGTGTGACCCAGATTCAAGAATGAGGTATGCTGGGTACATTTTACAGGTAAATACTGAGTACTGGTGGGGACCATGATGACAATGCAGGCTCCCTAGAGCAACCTCTGAGCACTCTGCATTACTGAATCTGCCTCAAGCCATGACCTGCATCTTCAGAAATCTTTCTGACATTGGGTAATTTATCCTTGCAATACATCTGCAGGGAAAACTCTATGACTAGGTTATAGGAAAAGAAGTAGCAAGAGAAGCAGGGATGCATTTGTAGGTGCTGAAGAGCTGGAACTTTTGACAAGTGTGAAAAAAGCTGAGGGTGTACCTTCTCTGTCAAAAAAAACCCAAAAAACAAAACCAGGCTTCTACTTACTTTTATCCACAAAGAAATTTTGTCTGAAAGCCAGAATCAAAACTCAGAAGTTCTTGGCTTAGACCAAAACCCCACTGTGGGATAGTGTTTCATTATAGAAGTTATTTATCTACCGAAACTATTTAAAGACAGGAAGTGTTATCTGTGGTTAGGATTAATCTTCTCTGTCACATAGCCTGTCTCCCGAATGAGAGATTAATGCAGAGTATAGCTTCCTGACAGGCAAGAAGCATTGTATGGATTTTGTTAATTTCTGTGGGAAGAAGCAAAGCCAAGTAAATTGCGCCATGTATTGCACGTTGAAACACTGTCAGCCAAAAATATCTCAGCTCAGACTGCTCATTGTGCCAGACTTGATAGACAGAAATGGGCAAAGAAACCTCTATCATACCCCAACGTCCAAGTCTACCTTGCCAAAAAGGGAGAATGACCAAAATACTGAACATGCAGCAGAGAGCAGGCAGCTGCCACTTGTCCTGACAAACTTCAGTGCTCCCTCAAGAAAAAAATGAGAGTGCAAGAAAAGCAGGGCACAACAGAGGTAGAGCAAACACATGGAATATCAACATGGAATGGCAACATCAAAGATGCTGGTTGAGGAGCAGAGGCAGAATGGAAGAAAATGTGATGGCTTGAACTGGCATTTGCTGCCTTGTGTCCTCAGTCAGCCATTGGCACCTTGACCACATGCACACAGCAGGCATACAGACGGCACAGCGAGACCCGACCACAGAACATCCTCTCTGTCATGCTGCCAAGTTGCAGATATAGTGCACTGCCCTTTGTGCACATTCACAGAGGAGAGGAACTTGTGACAATAACCCAAGATAAGATTTTACTTGTTTAACTTGAAGCAAGGAGGTCATCACACACATCTTTTGTCTTCCCAGATGGGGCTGCCTTGTCTGCTTTGCTATTTGTATAGCTGTCTACACAGCTGAAATATTTGCATTTTTTTCCTGTGCCCTGCAGCCAGTGCAGCACTATTTGAGCTGGTAAAATGCCAGACTCTTACTCACTTGTAAGACTGAGCTGGTGATCTAGTCAGCTTTGTTATGTTACTGTCGGCCACAGCAGCAAGATAGCAGACACCACCACCAAGATCATCAAAGAGAACATTCACTCTTAAGGGAAAAAAACAACAAAACTGGGTTATAAATTACAGCATAAATCTATTTCTAGTCTAAAATAATATCTATTATTATCAAAACAAGTATCCTAGGAAAGGTCAGGGCTTGACCTGCTTGTTTTGGATGATATGATATGCTGCTCTTGGTAATGATATGATTGGAGCCATATGGGATTTCCAGAAAATTATGTACTAATTATATGTTAATGTGATCAGTTCACATGTGCCTAATGCCTGGCTTTCCAGTGCTGATGTACGGTTGATTCCCCAGCAGATCAACCATGTGTGAGAACTTCAGGGATAAATACAGGAAGTACTTGAAGAAAAAGGAATCTGGGGCATGACTCCTTTTTTTTTTCACCTTAAAATGATGATGGGGTTGTTAATTTGAAATTAGAATTATTCCTGTTTTGGTGGAGGAGAAGATGGTTTTTGAAGTATAAGACAATAGAACACTGTCTTGTGTGCTACAGCCTGAGTGTAACACAACAGGATCAACCTAGTGCAAACATCCCCCTTTTATCTTAGCAGGACATGTAAAGAATATTTTTAATCCTTTGAGTGCTTTGTACCTTTAAGATGGTATTTCTGAAACCATGAAGGGCTCACTGTGACATTAAGTATTGATTACTTACAAGACAGCTCACATAATGTTTTTGTGGTATACCACTGAATTAACACAGTTTGTATTTTCACTCTTCTTTAAAGATTTCAAGTTTCAATGATCCAATGGGCAGCTTAGAGCTCTGACACACTTCTTGTCCTCAGTTCTCCTTACATACTGTTTGGAAGGGCTGGGCAGTGGCCAACATCCCTTCCAGTCCCCTGTGACACAGGCTCAGACATGAGAGCTGCATCAGAGCAGGCCATGAAACCACAGGGTACTCACACTGCACACTGTGAATGGCTGCACCATTCAAGTAGAACTGTTTCACGCATTCATTACATGTTGTGTTTGGAGAGTGCACTCAGGATCTAAAGGCACTGTCTGGCAGCTCAGCTTCACTTCATCCTAATGACAATAAGGTGTATTTTCTACACTACAGTAGACCTGACAACCGAAACCATGCCTCAAGACACAGCTGGCCTTCTCTGTGTTACTTTTTACCTCTGTGCTGCTTCAGTGTTTTCAGACTGCTCCTTATGGGCAGCAGGCTGTGGGTATGTGTTTCTCTGCAGATAGCACTGTTCCCTGCCTTTGAAGCACCCTCATGTTGTGATTTGCTCTTTTCTTTATTCCTTCCCATGTAAATAGAGGGGCGGATGCTTTATAGATAAGGGCTGGGAAACAGCTGAATGTGTGCGTCCATAAAACATAATCACACAAAATGAAAGCTGGGACTGACCCTTGAAATTTCACTGCAAACTTTTTCATGCATGCAAGTGGCTTAGTTGACTGCAGAGGGCTGCTGGTTTAATAAAGGCAATCTGTGTGGAAGAGACAGCAGGATGGACACTTTTTTTATCGATATGATGATGTAGCTAGCTTGAGGCTGCTACACTGAGATTGTGATAAAGGACGTCTAAGAAAGATAGCAGGTTCATAAAGTGTTTCATTTTAAAGCATGTAGAGTATTATTAGCAGAGCAGCTGTAGCTTTTTATATAATTTCGTAATGCATGTGATGTGGCATTTTGAAATTAAAAACCTTTTAATGGCTGTCTTTTGTCACGTACATCATGGCCCAGAGCCCTCCTTTTCCAGAGCATTCTCTAACTGAGTCTGCTCTAGGACTCAGACACCTCTGAAGGGTAAAGACCCTTAAAGCACAAAATCATTTTCCAAGAAGAAAATTAGGTGAGTTTGGCAGATCGAACTAACTAGCTCTAAGGAAGAAACAGCCTGTGTTTTTACATCCCTGCAGCAGAAGAGCTGAGACATTCCCAGGCGTGGCCCTGGCAAAGTCCAGTGCCCACGTATTTCTGGAATGAATGCCAGCTGCCTCCACGTCTTCTCACTCACACATTGAAACGCTGTACAGTCAAAGCCATCAGGACTTGCAGAGTATTCTGCAAATGTTCTCAGGGGAAAGTAATCTAGGATCTTTTGCTCCTAAAAAAAGAGACCCCTGAAACTGGGGTCACATTACTAGAGGACAAGAGAGCCTTTTGAATGAAGAACAGAACCTGAAAATTCTTTATGCTTTCACTCCTGAACGAGCTCCTCGGCATTTCACCTCAGCCATTTATTCTTTCAAACACAATAAATGCAAATTTAGAACTCATCCTGATTGCTTTAAACAAAAAAGATGGACATATGGAAGTACATAGCTGTAATATAACTCCTATGTCACAGAAAGGATAAAGGACTCCTGCCACTAGGTTCAGCCACAAAACCTGCTGTCTTCCACTAGAGACATGGAATAGGTTCCAGATCATTCTGTGAACTCAAGAAAAGCACTGAATCATTTCTTTGTTTAGTTTCCTCATCTCTGAATAAGGAAATCTTCTTGCAAAGAGGAATTTAGCTTAGAGATCCATGGAAAGCTCTTTCTACTCTGAAGGAAAATATGACAAGTATATGACAGTGTTGTGACATACACAAAAAAAGCAGCACTAAACCCAGCTTCCTTGTAACAGTCTTGTAAACAATCAGCACCTTCCAGTGGATATGCTAAAATCATCTTCACATATACAGGTCCTTTTGAGGCTCAGCTGCCAAACATGACCTTATAAAAACATTACATTCCTATGAAAAACAAGTCTGGACACTGATAAACAGCACTGGAAAATTACACTTGATCTGGCAGACTGAGAAGTATTAGATTGTTAATCTCTTATCCATTCAAAGATCTTGTCCACTTAGAAATGAAACCCCATTGTTACAAAGGCGAGGAAGCACCTTTTCACTGGATTAACTGCTGATTACCTAATGTCTTTCGTTCATATACCAAAGCCTGTGCTGCATTGTGCCCTCTCTTCTCCCTCCCAAAATACTGCTGAAGATAAAGTGAGCAACTGCTCCCTCTAAGCTTCTACTGCCCGGAGGCCATCCTCTCTGAGCCACCTGTGAAACCAGTCATTTTACCTTCTCTTACATTTCCTGCAGCAGAAAGCAGGTTCATACAGGCTCCCCCAGTCTGTCCCTGCATATTTCTCTCTCCCTCCAACTCCAGTAATACCTTTGCCTGCTATGTTTGTTTGGGTGGGCTAAAAACCAGCACACATCCTGCCCAGGATGGCAAGGTAGGGGTCCAGGCATCACCCTGCATTGGTCTCTATTCTGGCGCTTGCCTGTGTAGTTCAGGGACACTGTCTGTCCCTTCCCTCACCTCTCCTAGGCTCATTCCAATCCCCACCCACCCGCACCTTAATCTAGTATCTGGCATTTAGATTTGATTGACTTTCAAAGTATAAATGGGTCAGGTCATTTAGCATAGGCTGATAGGTTGCGATTGCAGTTCTTCGTGTGCTGAGTCACCCTGGCAGCAGATGTCATCTGCTTCTCATTTGAGGGAGAGGCACACAGTAAATTTAAAATGCAGTATGCTCTGCTAAAATCTTATACAGCTGCATTCAGCAGAGATGAGTGGGAGTAACAGGACAGGAAAATTACAGGGGGTTCTACTATGAAGGCAAAAATTCAGGGGAAAAGCTTTTGTATAAGCACTTAGTTCAGTTACCCACATGTGCTTCAGTAACTGGCTAAATATAGAACACCCAAACTATTGGAAAAGCAAAGGAAGTGGAGACCCAGGAAAAATAATCCACTGATGGTGATGCAGGAAATACTTCTGAATTAAACCACTCCGCTGCAGCCTTTGTAATGTTCTCAGAAGACCACAGTTGTAAAAAATTAGTCATTCCTGGGCTTGAGTGTAACATTGGCTTGACGTTGTTGAGAAGGGATTGCAAGGGATCTGTGTGGCAGTAGGGTAAACTGTGTTTGTTTTACTGACATACATAAAAATACACATCACTAGAAAATCAAAGCAACAACCACAACATACCAAAGACTTTCCACAGGAGACAGAGAGCCTAATTCTCTGAGAGCCAGTGACCCCAGCTGCTCTCAGAGCCGAGAACGTCACTCGCTGTCAAGACCTGACCCAGAAGAAAGGAAATCAGGGCTGCATTTCATTATTTTGGCACAACAGACTTCAACAGCTGCAACTAGGGTTAACGAACTGCAAGTCAACTTCCAGAGGCACAAACCACATCAGCCTTGCCTCAGAATCAGACACATTTGTTTCCCTGAAAATCTATCAAAATCATTGCAAAAACAAGGTCCTTTGTATGTGGCTCAAGCTTCTGGAGTGGAAAAGACATCCTGAGTAAGCATAGGTCAAATGGGGTTAAGCTTTCTGTCTTCCAAGAGTTATCTGGACAAGATTAGAATCCAGCAGTACCACTGGCCACCAAATGTGCTCAGACATTTCAGCTGAACTCTTGGTATCTTCCAGCAAAAAGATTGTTTTTCATTCCTCTAACTCTATTTGTTCTCGCCTGTGTTTACGGTACTTACTGGCAGTTGACATTGGGAAAAAAAACCCCATCCTTCTAGACTTGTATTTGTTGAAAAGAGGGAAGTTTTTACTGAAATATTTGCCTCTGTTTTTCACAGGAAAGAAATCAATAGTTTTTTGCTGGACTGAATCTTCCGTAAGTGCAGCCTGTTGGCTGACTAGCTGGGTTCATGGTCACAACCCTGTTTCAGTCTTCCTACACTGCAAATTCTCAAAGCAGAAGTTTTTAACCTTAAAACAGTCACGATTGTAACTGTAAATGTCCTGTCTTCTTTCTTTCCCTTTAAATCACCTTCAGCAGAGTGGTACCTCACTCCAGTTTACATCAACAGGATTTCAGGAAAGAGTGGCTAAGCACTGCTTTGTCTTTTACTGCCTTTAAAACAAAGATTTTAAAAAGTTTTTATAAGCTTAAAGATTTGTAGGGCTAAGTAGGGGATTTGAAATACCTAGTTCCAATGAACAAGATTTGAGGCAGTAATTTCCCAGAAGGTGGCTTGGAAATGCCCTCCATGTGACAAAGAACACCCCCAGAACCACCCCCCCCGCCCCCAAATCTGGGAGACTCACATGGATGAGGTTTGTAGAGCTTTGTACAGCTTCACCTTACCCCAGACCACCTATACACTGCCCCTGCAGGACATAGTCCCTGCAGGAGTAAGGCTCACAGGGCTTCCCATGTCTTGGGGAGGCAAATTTCTCGCAGTGGAACTGGAAAGCACTTCAGATCATACCATGAGATTTGGATTATTTTAATTTTGTGTGTTTTTTTCTACTGAGATCTATTAATTAGCACGTTTGACTAGACTGGAGGAAAAAAAAATCTTAGAAAAATAGACTCCAGGGAACTATCTCAAATTAACTCGTGGATGACTTCTGTCTTCTTTTCCAATGCTATTTGCTCTTTGAAGGCTTGGGATTCTGTTTCATGTTTACCAAAGTGAAAGCTATTATATTACTGAAATCAAAGTCCTTGTAAGTAATTTAAGAAGGTGTGCAACAGTTTTCTTCCAATAGTCATGGATTGCATGGTCCTGCCTGTGAAATTTCGCTGAAGAGAATGGCACAGCTGGCAAACTTGCCCCAAATTTCCACCATTTTATTCTGCCAAGGGCAGGACAAGATTGGCCACAGTGCCCTCCTCCTGCCATAGGGCTGTAGCTGCTATCACCCCCACAGCCTGGGCAGAGCACTGGAATACAGAATCCTTTGCTCCAAAGTGGTCCTAAATCAAACTTTGTACAGCAGACAGGAGGTATTCACATCGATCATTTTGGTTTGAGGCCCATCCTGAATACAGAGATTTTTCTTTAAAATACAGTGCTTGAATTTAGTAATGAACAGCACATGTTTAAACTGATTATGCCAGTTTGCAATACCCTCCCTGTACCTGTATTATCAGAGAGGAAGTGCCCAGGAAACAAAACCCTGAGCTATATTCAGTCCTGGTATAAGCACTTGCATCCTCATTTTATCTGATTATTTATTTTGCAGCCCAGAGTACAAGCCTAATCAGAACTCCCTATGCTTACTGCTTATATAACAACTTTCTCTGCTCCCCCTCTCCTTCTGTAAGCTTTACCCCAAAAAAAAAAAAAAAAAAAAAAAAAAAAAAAT
Source organism: Corvus moneduloides (assembly GCF_009650955.1). NCBI lineage: Eukaryota > Metazoa > Chordata > Aves > Passeriformes > Corvidae > Corvus > Corvus moneduloides. The sequence continues at coordinate 14,255,592 of NC_045482.1, read as the reverse complement.
TAGAGGGTACAAATATTCTCCTAAAAATGCAAGTTGCCTGATCCCTGCTACCTGTTAAAGAAGATGGGGCAGTGGGAGACTGCACTTCTAGGACTCAGGGCAAGTAAACAGGAATTTAGGGCATGTAATTGTGTCTGATGGCACTAAGTCTGCCTTTTGGCTTAGCTAAATCAACATAAAATTTGTTGTGATTTTCTCTCCTCTTCCTTGCTATTTAGACTCAGTGCCTCTATGCATCTGACTGTTTGTAAAGAGCCAATGGGTGATTTTTCGACATTTTTTCAGCTCTCAAAGTTAGATCACTGAAGCTATTTTCCTTGGATGGTTTTCATGCATATGGACTGTTGACTACTTGCTTGATCTATTCTCCTTCCAGTGTGAATATTTGTATCAAGGGATCTCCCTTCTGTTGTGGTGCAGGCATTGCAGGTGGATGCTGGGACGTGTCTAGTTGTCTTTTGTGAAGTAACCTGAGGTGTCAAAAAAGAGAAATTCAGGCTACTTTGAAAACAGCCTGCACTGTCAGTAGCAAATGTGAGACAAATAAAAGGTCAATTGTCTGCTTTCTTGTGAAAAGTCTCAATAAGAATATAGAAATTCAGTCAGTGAGGAGTTGAGAGAGCCCTGGTAGTCAGCAAACTGAGGAGGTTTATACAGTGTGGCTCAATCACTCTTGATCTCTCATGTTGGAGATACAGAGCTTACAGTTTTGCAAGAGTCCTAGGAGATTATGTGGTTCTCAACAAATTAAAACATTCAGTAAGTTAGCCCTAACTACTGCTTTCAGAGACTGCTTCCTTTTCCTCCCTCTTATCTCCCTCTGACAAAACCAACATGGTCAAATTTATCAGTTGTAGTTAGAGGCCCTATTTTAAATTTAGAGCCATAGGAGCAAGAAAAACTGTCTGACAGAGTCATGGGTTTATAGGGCAGCACCAGAGCTAGCACACAAAGTAACCAGCATTTCAACCAGCTCATTCACAAAAATCTATGTACTGCGTTCTGGAGGGAGTCAAATCCTATTTGCCTTTTGGGAGTTGTCACATTCAAGCCAATTGGATTACTCATTTGTTTGAGGCGAGCAGGATTTAACCCTCCAAGAAACAAAATGGATTTGCTAAATGAAAGGGATTAGTTTTTTCTATGTAATACTGTGATAACAAAACAAAAAACAACAAAAAGAAAACAAAAGGCATCTCTCCTTGTTCTCTTTTTTCGGTGCAATATGAAGCAAGAAGTAGAACAGGACTCTTCTGTGCCTTATGCATCTTAATTTTAGTTAACCAACATCTTGATTTAGTTTAAATCAGCATGCAAGTGCCAGCACATGCTTTTCAGTATCTAGGTCATAATAGGCTAAATTGGTTTTGGAAGGTGGAGCTCCTCTCTTGCTTTGGTGTTTGAGACAGGGTATACTGCTTGGTCTCAGGCCCAGAGTAATCTGTAGCAGTTTTAAAGTTGGACATAGTTTCTGATTTGTCAGTGCAAGAGGCTGGGAAACCAACTGCAGGTATTTGCCATTCTTGGGATGTGCTGATACTGGAAAATAGCCTGCCTATGATGATGGCTTACAAGATAACAGATCAAGTCTTTCACCCTTTCTCACAGGTGAAATAAAGTTTACATTCAAGGAATTAGTCTGAGCGAGCACTGTATTTGGATTCATTCAGCACAGAAGGAAAAAGTAAATAGGCAACAGGTCCTTTTGTACTGGAAGAAATTTCATCCCTTGAATCGGCACACATGAGAGAGGAACAGTGCTGTTCTATAAATGAATAGCCTCTGCATGGCTGGAGTTAAATTGCAGCCACACTGCACTACAGCTCTCACCTTTTGTCATCCTTCCTGGACACCTAAGACTGAAGTCACTGTGCATTGCTACATTTCCATGGTCTTCTTGGAAGACGCATATGCTTCCAGATGCATCCTGTATCATGGTCAGTGCATACTGGGCATCCACTCGTGAGCTCTGCTGCAGTGCCAGCAGCCCCAGATTTGACAAGCTGGGCTCTGACAGGCAGTAGGAGACAGATCCAATCCTTCTCCTCTCTGCTTTTACAGAAGCAGGGAGTGGCAGCTCCTCTATGGCAAGCCTCGTGGGCAGGTTGATACCATCCAGGCTGAAAGTAACCACCAGATCCAGACAGTGGTCTGCCCGATAGTCTCTGCATTTATACCCTTATGTGGCTCAGTGATTCCTTTTTTTGCTAGACCTGTGTTCTATCATGAAGTTGCTTCTCTTTGCACTTAGAGTCTGTTCTGAAATCTTGAAACCTCAAGTGTAAACCTGGAGCAGCATCTGTATCACATGTAATGAAAGTTCTCTACAGGATAGTGTAGGGTATGCCCAGCCACTGCCCTGGAGGGACATCTGCTGAGATAAGGAGATGGAGCAATCTCCCAGCACAAATCCCCTGGAAAGGCAAGCACTTTCAGTTACAGCAAGAAGACAAACCCAGAATCCTCTGGGAGACCCTATGCAGATCCTTTGTAGCCCATTGGCCTTTACCCTCTGACACCCACCCCCTGTATCCCGATCAAGCTAGCCCCCTGCCCCTGAGAGGGCAGAGACCTCATCCCTGGCCTCGCCTTCACCGGACCAATAAAGCCACACGGGCCTCTCGTCTGTCCCTGCTCTGGCCTGGAGGCTGCCCTGCAGAGCTGAGCTGGAATCACGAGCTGACAATCACCAAAGAGCTCACAGCCTCTGCAAGGGCCCTCCTGCCAGCAGCTGAGGGAAGACACCGGGCCTCGGGAAGGCGATTCCTTTTGGGACCATCTCTCTGGACTGGTCACAGCTTCCTCGGTCAGAGCTACTGACCCCTCACCAGCTGCCATAGGATAGGAATAAGTCTTTCCAGCAAATTGAAATTTATGCTTCTTATCAAGACAAAGGGCAATATTCAAATGAGTGAGATGAGAGCCTGGCAGAATTATAAGGTCCTCTGTTTTGGAAGATCCCACACAGATACAAAGTCCTTATCCTCTATCAATTTATGTAACAGCAGTTAGGCAGAGAGAGCAACAGTCTGCAGCCTTTCAGTGTGAATGTTTCTGAATCTGATCAGTACGAAATCTATTACTGATAGATATGCAATGCTATCTTTGAGTTAGTTTTTATTCCTCCCCCAGTTAAGGGAGACCCAACAGAGGAGTGGCTTCACAGTGGACAGTCACTTCCATCAATGCAAAAAAAGTTCCGAGTATTATGTCAGTTCATACCAAGTTCAAGATTCAACACAGGAGGAGGCAGCATATATGGGGAAGAGATTTACATGTACATTAGTTCTCTACATTAATCTGTCCCCCTCCTAAAAAACAGCTGCGAGCTCCACAGACGCAGGATAGCTGTAAGAGGGTGGAAGATTTATTATTTCTTTTAAAACGTTAGCAATGATGTTATTCATCTGCCAAATGACAGATCTCTTGGTGGCAAGGATTTCATGTTCAGCCAGACTGCTACTTGAAGTAGCCTGAAAGGTTTGCAATCTGCTATGCAAATAAGAGAAGGACAGAAAAGTTTGCTCAGTAGCAGCTATAACCCACAAAAAGCAAAAAACCCCACTCTGGCAAGGGGCTGCCCCTCCAAGTCCAGCTACTTCAGCCCTGCACGGCAGATTAAGAACCTCTGTTTTCCCCTCCAGAAGGCTTCTGTTTTACTCATGCTGGTACAAAGGAGGAGAAGGTGGCATTAACTGAGAAGCAAGTGAGGTCAAAGATGGGTGTTTTCAATCAGCTGAATGATCAAACTGTGCTGCAAGCTAAATTCAGGCTCGTGTAATAGATCCCTCGAACTACCTCACTTTTCCTGTTGCTGCTCAGGCAACCAAAGCCTAAGGTCTCTGTTGCTGAGGAACAGACAATGCAGGATTGCTTATACCTCTGCTGTACTAATTATTTTTCCCCAGCTGCTGCAGAAAACATCTGCCCTGTGATGATCCACGTTGTCACATCATCAGACAAGGTATCAGGAAAAGGCAGCTCTCTTCCCATCTCTAAACATCTCAGAGAGATATAAAGAAATTCAGTCAGGAGAAAAGCTCCCATCTTGTAATGATGAGTGTTACAATGTTGGCTTATGGATTTTCCACCATTAGTGGGAGGAGAAGGAAAAGCTTGTCCTTGCTTCAGAGGAACAAGGAGACCACTGTGTGTGAGGGGTGCAGCAGCTGGTGGGAAGCAAGAACAGAGGCTCCATAAAACATGAGAGATGCTCTGCTCTGCTGGATGCTGTACCCAGTCCTCAGACTGTTACATGAGGAGAGAGCTTTGTCCACCCACAGCCAGCATTGAGGGTACTCCTGGGCCAGGCTCTTGCCCTGCTGAGCATTAACCCTCAGGCATTTACCCCTGCGGGGTCTCCCTTCTCTGCTCTGTTGCCCTGAGGCACAGAGGCACCAGCCACAGTACAGGCAAAGCCTTCTTCAAGATTGGCTTCATTGACATTCTACGCCAGACGTGGGTGATAGTGCCTGGGGACTGCATTAAAACTGCTTACTTTTTCTTCTGATCTATCAGAAGACTTTGCCAAGGTATCTTTGAATGCAGCAGGAATGCCTGTTACTCTTGGACTTACCTGGTGTCCTTATCTCCTATAAATTACAGGAAGGGTGAGCAACACACAATGTGCATTATCTTCCAAAGAAGACTTTTTATTATTACAGTGCCAAGCTAGGAGAGAGCATGAAAAGAGCAAAGCAGGCAGTGACTATTATTTGAGTTGTTGTGCTCTTCAAGGCTTGAAAAGGGTTGCTCTGAGCCATTGTGAAATAACCCTTGCTTTCAGTGTCGCTGGGTGGCTGTTCACCAGAATAGGGCTGCTGGGCTGAATCCAGCCCTAAGCCTTCGAGAACAGGGCTGCTGCAAAGAGTGACACACAGCTTTTTTCTACATGGCAATATCAAGAGAGGAGTAACATTTAAAAAAAATAGGTCAGAGTATTTCTATTTAAAGTACTTGTCAAGAAATAAAGAGGTGCAGCTTGGTTTTTCTGGTTTGCATTTCAACATTTGTGAGGAGTGTGATTGTGGCAGAGCTGAATTGGCAGCCTCAAGTCCAGGTCACTCTCGATGGGGTGAGGCTGCCCAGGGCCACTCTGTGGTACTGCCTGCAGCCCAGTCACTTGCAGGCTCCTGTGCCTGGAGCTCCTTCTTCCTGGGGAGTAACAGGACGCGCAGGAAAATGTTCTTAATAGGTAAAAAAATGCTCTTACAGTCTTGGCTTTGTTGGGGCTAAATATCTGCTAGGCTGATCTGGAATAAAATAAAACACAGGATCAGATCAAATTCACTAATAGCAAAATCCTATTAACCGTGCTTTTTCTCACCATACAAAGGCTAGTCATGGGGTCCTCAGTAACAGTGGTCTCATTCTGCAGAGCAGATCTTATTTTACATTCTTGGGGCCAGACACTCAGTTGATGTAAGTAACTATATCTCCAAGCTGTAGCCACCCTGAATTATGCCAGCTACAATGCTGACCCTCTGTTAATTGCACACATTACAATTCTCTGGAATTTCTCTTGCCACAGACTGCAATAAAAAAGCATTTTCTGGTGGTGAAAGGTCAGTAAACATATCCGAGATGAAACAACCTCTTTGTGATTAAGGTTATGCTTTAAGAATGATTTTGTCCCTGCACAAACATAACATACATGGTCTATCTAGAAGTTTTGAGCAAAAATGCTTTTGTACAATGACCACAAATAAAACAACAAATAATTTCCACTTATAAACACAATTGCTATTCCTGAGTTTAAACCTATCTGTACGTGATTCATCCTCCTAGGATTTGCTGATGATTGCTTTCCTGTTTCCTTCACTTACGGGTTATAAGACCATCCCCAGGGCAATGCCTGTTAATTTCTAATTTAGCCTGGTTTAACTAGCCCAGTTATTCAGCAACCCTTAGACAGACAGAACTAGATTTCTGAACTTGCTTTTCCTCAAGTCAGCTGCAATCAGGCTGAAGGTGAAGAGTCTGTAGTCACTTAAGTGCAGTATCAATTTAAAGGTTTATGCCTGTGCTTTTCCTGGAGCTGGATGGTTGGGCAGGGAAGATCAGTCTCCGGTGGCAGGGTAGGGGCTAACAGCCGCTCCAGCTTGTATGGAAGAGCTCATATCCCTAGCCAGAACTGCTTTCATAAAGCGCTGTCATTGTTCCAACCTCATCTGCTGTTCTTGGGAGAAATGCTGAACCAACAGTCTAGGGAGCATAGACTTGTGTCTCCCCACCAGGGGCAGGAGCAGGACAAGCACCCTTGGCCCACCAGGCCTGGCTGATTTGTCCTGCAGCCAGACAGTGTGGGTCACCCTCCAGACTATTTGCTGTGAAGAGCTATGCAGCAGCCTGTGGCAGTGGCAGGCAGTCCAGGAGGAGACTGGCAGTACACTCGAGCTGTTCTGAGCCATTAGGATACTCTTGCCTTTGGTGTCTCCTCTTTGCCTGCCAGGAAGGTCCCTTCCATTTATGCCCTGTTGTCCCAGAGACACTTGCGGGAGAGGCTCAGAAACAGACCCTGTGTATGCCAGATACTATCCCATCTAAACCTTCATCTGCCCTGCCAAGTAGACATTATGATGCTATTAATATTCTGTGTTCCTTCCACCCTTCATGCCCACCCCTCTTAAGTAGCAGTGCCTTTTTACACAGCTCAGAGCCTGTTTCAGACCTATGGAAGCCATGCATGCAAGTGCCTGTCAGGCAGTGTGCTATGTGATGATCTCAGGCTTTGGAGCAGGGGCTGTCATTTTACTTGACTGGAGGCTGTTTCTCTTACCCTGACCTTACCAGTGAGCACATTCAGTAATCACCAAAAATCTCCTGCATCACCTCCAAGAGGGTGGCAGAAGCTGACACCAGTAAGGTGTGTGCGTACACACACACACACACACACACACACACACATTCATTAGTCTTCATATAGAAAAGAGAGCTAAAATCAGCAGTAGACTTTACTGCTTAATATTTCCTCCCTGGATTTCTAACATGATGGTATGTAATGAAAAGTGGCTTTCTAAACTGCTAAAACCACCACACTTTGTAAAAGAGAAAGAAAATAATTAGATCCCTTCAGTTTTTGCATCTAAATTGATGCAGATACTATAAACAAGTATTAGTCTAAGAGCTCCATAGGCATCTTCAATTTCAGAGACACTTAATATTTTACAAATCACAGAATATAGTCTAGATTTTCATCAGAAGTATTAGCATTGATTTCTTACTAACCCTCAATCTAGTTGCATAACAGAATAAATTTAATATTCTCTTTCCCTGTTTTGGATTTTAGCCCTTCCATCATGCTGCAAGGAGGGATGATTTATTTGTCCTTGTAAGAACCCATAATTAAAGTACACATTGATTACACAATGTCTGACATAGCTACAGACTCTGTGCACTGCAAGTGGGTTTTGAATCTAGGGAATGTGACACAGCTGAGAGTGCATATGGTTTGGTGTTACATGGGAGGAATTTATGGGAGATACTTGGAAGCAGAAATCAGATTAAAGGAGAGAATTATCATTTTTTGCTTGCCTAAAAATGAACATAAATAAGGCCGTACATAGATTTTCTGCATTAGTCAAGGAAAAGGATTATGAACACTTCCTCTAAGCGATGGCATTATTAAGTGTTCATTGGACAAGTGAGAAGCTTTATTCTCTGATTTAAAAAACAATGACATAGTTATTAGGCCAAACAGACCTGTATTACTTGAAATGTTAGAGCACAATTGAATATAGATCATTCATTGACATATGAATAGTTCTGAATTTCTTCTTTGAATAAAGTTTCAAAAAATACCAAAGAATGTAATCAGCTTAATAGCAGGAATAACCCATCAATAAAGCAGACATAGTATTCATCAAGACACAGCAAACACTTTTGAATATGGAAACATATTTCAGCCTCAGACTTCCATGAATTCTTTACATGGGATGGGGAGAAAATGGCTGTAAAATGCCAGCTATCTTGATGGTCTTTTTATTAGGTGATGAAGTAACTTGAATCTGGTTTTCATTCAGATCTGGATTTACCCGTGTCATAAGAAATGATGGAAAGCCTTTGCTGTGAGTTATTAAAATATGTAGAGGCTGAATTCAGTCCTTTCCCTGTCCAACACTTGCTGAGCCTTTTTTAGCCAGCATTGTTCACATCTGCTTACAGGGAGCACACCGAGGAGCATGTGATCCAGCTGTTGCTATGGTATCTAGTGGGATTTTAAGAGAATAACAGAAGAAACAGTGGCAAGAAAAGAACCCCTCCAAATGACACCTGAGTTAAAGGAACATTGCCAAAAATTATCAGTTGAACATACTTAACCTTTATTTGTTAGGTTTGGGGGGTTTTTTGTTTTTTGTTTTTCTGAAGGAGTTGAGTATTTAACACTCCAGTGAGAATTAAGAGCACCTGGAATCTCTGCGGGCTAAGGATATCAATACCAATAATAGTTACGTGATTTCTTTTTGGATGTCTCCTTACTTTAGCAGAACGACATCTGCTTTGAACTGAGCTCTTAAAACATTGAGTAAGCCCAGCTTATCACCACTGCGAGAGAACAGATACCCAGTCCGTTACAGAAATCAATGAGTAGGTGAGGATACAACAGCTAGCACCGTGAACCAACCTTTCCCTGTCTCCTGCTCATTCCTGCCAGACTACAGACAATATAAAGACATCACAACATTGTTCCCCAGATACTTTCCAAAGCAATATCTCTTACAGCCTATCAGAAAAACTGACATACAGAATGAGGTACTGGTTTTCCATCTTCTTCTTCAGACAGAGGTTTTCCAAGAGCTGTCCAATAAGCAGTGAAATTCCAAGGGGTGTTTGGCTGAGTTCAACACTCAGCCTTTTGTGAGACAGCCAATAATCTGGAGCCTGCAAAGCCTCAGGAGAGTGGGCTTTCCCCTCATTTCTGCTGGTACTTCCCTTAAGTGGGTTGGTCAGAAATACTGGGATTACTGTTCTGGCTTTCTTGCCTGCCTGTGGCCAGCCAAGCTCAGCCTGTGATAACCAGTTTTGTAAAAACAAGGTACTACACATGGAGTATCCTTTGCCCCAGGCCCTGGAAGGCATCCATGGATAAGAGAATACTTATTTGAGATTACATTATATTTGGTCATAAAGGGGTTCTGAAGCAGCTGTCCTTGCTTCTGGGGAAGTTTTCTCTTTTTGACGTTCCATCCTTGAAGTCTCAGAGCTATTTCCTCTGCCGGGGCATTAACTTACAGTCACCCAACATGCTCCAAGGTGGAGGGACTCTGAGGCAAAATCCCAAGAGAGATCAGAGCAATGAGCACTCAGGAAGCTCAGTCTGCCATGGTGCTCTACTCACCTGCTTGAGGAGGCTCTAAATCTCCTCACTGAGTGTCTGTCCTTTCCCTCTGCCATGATGTGGCCATGGGTGACTGTAGTTGCATCCAGAAGAAAACTACAAAACTTGGGTCCGCATGATGCCCTGACCAGTTCTTGTGAGCCAGTGTACTGAGGGGTGCTGGCGCCCTACCAGCTGGGAAGAGCAGAAGCTTGGGGTTTCACCTAGTTGTGCATGAAGGTTCAAGGGAGGCTGATTTTTTCCTGACGCTTCCTCCATTTCTAGCATTAGCCTAATGATGATAACCTCCAAGAGCCATCACCACAGCCCCTGTATAGCTGCAGAACTACTGTGTGTTCCTTGCAAAGACAGAGGACCAGACATGGTGCTAATGATAGAACAATGAACGCTGTCTTGAATGAAAATGATCAAATATTCTGCTTTCCTGACTTGAACACAGATAGTTTGCTCTGCCAAAGCTAGGAGAAGGCTTAAAATCTAATTTCTTCTCCCTAGTTCCTTTTGATTATACACTTCATGAATTAATCAGGAGAATACTTGGTGTAGTAGGTGGAGGTATGAGAGGCTGTTTATGTTCAGCAGGAACACAAAATACTTTGTAGAACTAATCTATAAAACAAAGACTTGGAAGAATTGTATGCAGTATAATAGCTCACTTATACAACTTGGTGATAAAATATGCATAATCCAATATTATATGGCTTTTTTTTTCCCTGGCAGGATATGAATAATTGAAGATACTTTTTTCAACACCAAACCTCTTGTCATGACCCAGTCAAATATTATCATCTTAGAATGTTTAACCCTGCAAACCAAACTAGGAGACACCGCACTCTTCATGAGTGGTCCTACTACACACACATGACAGAGCAGCAGGGCTGGGATAAGGGCTGAGATAAGAAGTGACTCGCACATGCTTCCAAGTTATTTCTTGTAATTTGCCTTTGAAAGTCCATATGCTAATTCCACAGCAAAGGAAGGCTGTAACTTTTAGTAACACAGAAAGAGGCACTTCATGGAAACACTCCTCAGTTCAGGAGTGCCAACAAACTATCTTATCAAAATGCTGATAAAGAGGCAACAGAAAAGAAGTTTGGGAACTTCTGCTAAGGGGCTGTTCAGCACACTGCTGAGCAGAGCGAGCAGCAGGCAGGAAGCTGCCTTTTGTGAGGCTGCTGCCTATATCATGTCTGCCCCTCGCTCTGCCCTTAACCACTCAAACTCTCTCCCACTGAGCCTGGCACTAAACTCTTGTTTGCAAGCTTCTTCCTGTGGATTCCAAATCAATAATACTGATGCCTGTAATTTTCCTTGTTTTGATTAATTTTGGTCATCTAGGCCAAAATCACGGCCTTTCTTCAGAAAAGGAGATCTTTGCGAGGGACACCAATGTATGAGGGAATTTGTGCCTGATATCCACGTATCTTTCTTTTTTATACAGAAGCTACTCAGTCCCACTGTCTACTGGCATCACAAATTACTATTTCCAGTCAATTTTTTCCCTTTTTCTATGTATCTTTGCATCTTTGCCTTGGCTTTCTCAACTTCCAACAAGCAGAAGTGCTTTTCAATAAAAAAAGCTATTTAAGCCACAAGAATATTCCCTGCCTTCTACTTCGGTACATCCTATGGACTTCTTATCTTCCCACATCCTCTCCACCTTTGATTTGCCCTTCTGGGTTTCTACTGCTCAGCCTGTGTAGTGGTATGATCTCACCACTGCTACAGTTCTTAGTCATTTCCTCCTGCCCCTTGAAATCCCATTTCCCGTATTCCCTAGCTGCCAGCTCTCTATTTCCCTGCAGAGGCAGTAGACTCCTATTGCTATTTCCACATAAACAGTGGGAATTTACAAATATATATATATATATATATATATTCAATCAGCTCTTGAGTGGCTGTTCAGCTGCAGAGATCTCAGTACCTCTATATTCCAATGGGCATGTGGAATAGAAACCCATTGATATGGGAGAATATGGACATGCAGATTGGCACGAGCAAACTAGTCACAGGTGAAATTGTGCATGCCCTGTATGTCCCCAAATATATTCTTGTCTATTTTAAATTCCAACTCATTTGGAGACCAAGGATATTACTCTCAAGAAACAATTTGCTTGAAAAATATAATTTGTATTCTTACAAATACTTATTTGTAAGATTACACAATATTCTTACAAATATTGTGGTTCAGTGAACATTGCTCAGTTATCTTAAATTATTTCCTTAGTTGCATTTTTATTAAGATGCTCAATGTCTTAAATATGAAGTAGGCTGCCAGGAATTAAAGATTAACACCACCAGTGTTTCTCTGGAGATTTCAGAACATGAAAGGGCAAATTGCTGGTGTACAGAAGGCAAGCTCCTGTTGTGGCAATGTGTTCACAGCTGTTATGATGGGAGGAAAAGCCTTGCAAAGTGAGGTCAATAAACCAGACAGTAAATCAAGTTTATGAAAGTCGTGACCAGTGGGACTATGTTAAAATGTTATCTGGGAAATGTATGTCAGCCATAGATGAAATGACTTTTGTCTCAGGAAGGCAGGTGGGAGCAGATTAATTCAATCTGTTGAGGAGCAAGAAAGAAACGCTGAATACTGACACTTTGGGAAGTTTCTATGGACTAAGTGACAGTGAGAATCTGAGGTAAAACATTGTGTAGTGGCAACACATACAAGGTTGTGTTTAAAATTCAAATGTGACAAATGGAAATGAAGTTTTGCAAAGAGAATTTCTTCTGGAGAATCCCACTCTCTTTTTTTCCCCTGTGTTTTACACTTTGTAGAGCTCATAATGTATTTTGTTTGCCAAATATACCTATCTGTTGCCCAGTGACGAAGCAGCATTTTTTTTTTGTCAATACAAAGAGCAGGTGATACTAAGACATGATTCTGAACATGATTGCAGGGAAGTTAACTTTGTTGGATCTTTGTATGAATTTTACATATGGTTTTCAGAATTAGCTCTACTGAACATATACTTTTGTTAAGAACCTAAATTTCTGTTAGTACAATTTACATTAACTAATTGTTAAATAGAAAAATTGTAACGTTAGTAAGTCCAATTATTTTCTTTATAAATACTCTAAACAGGCTTGAAATCTGGTAACTGACTGCAGTGATTTACTTGAAAAGTAAGTGGGCAGCTGGCTGGTGTATAAGAAGCAAATGTGCCTTCCCAAAAATTGCTAACCTCCCTGGAAAGCTGTAACTGTTGCTGTTTCACAGGGAGATACTCTGAATACAAAGAAGAAAGTGTTAAATGGCTTTGTTCCAAGCACACGTGGTAGTGGCTTTGTTATGACCTAACTACACTTTATGTGAGGCAGTGTTTTTAAGGAGCAGTAATGACTTTTATTAGACCAATATAATTGGAAAATCAGACAAGTTTTCTTGAAGTTTAGAATAAAAGTGGCTGCCCTCAACACTAAACACAGGTTGAGAACAATTGCTGTGATTTTAATTTCTAAATCCCTGTAAGATTCTTTGTTTGAAGTTCCCTTAAGATTCACAGCTCCCAAACAGAGAACTAATTTAAGCTTCAAATTTGAGTGATTTTTCTGCATGCAATAGTTTTGCTTCCTGGCAGCTGTTTTAATCTGCAGGCATTAATAGTACATGTGATATGCTGTTTTATAAAGAACACTTATTGTACAGCACTTAAGGTATGAAATATACTCAACTGACAAAGCTGTGCTGTGGTTCCAAGCCCAAAGAAATCACACCTTTAAAACTTACAGCCTATGGCTATGAGAAAACTGTTTGCTGGGCCTGAGTTCAGGCTTGTTCCCCACGCTGCATGCTATAGGAAGCTACAGGCACCTACAGAAACAAGACTAAACTGGAAGAAGCACAAATTAGAAAAGGAAAAGGAGACATGTGCCAGTGAGCTCTCTAACGTGTTTCTTCCGCAGAGGGGGCTCGAAACACACTACCATGGAGAGTTCGCTACTGTGTAAACACCGAAATTTCAAAGAAGTTTCGTGTTGCCCTCGGTTACTGGAAACTCCTTCTAAAGCAAAGAAGTCATCCATCCTACAAGCATTAACACTGGCAGATCCAGTCCAAGCTCTTTGATCAAATAGTGACAGCCCAAAATATTACTCTGAGTGTCGCTAGTACTATCCTGTCCTTCGAGGGAATAGTGAAACACCATTATTGGAATTAGACATTTGGTCCTCAGGCTGCACTCAAAAAGGCACTCAAACTTCATATCTCTTAAAGTAGTGGATGATAAAAAGAGAAACATAAAGGACAGGGAAAAGAGCTCTGCCAAATGAGAAAAGACATATTAGACTCTGTTTCTCCTGAGAATGCTGTCTGCCAGGTTGGTATAGGTGCTGGTGTTCAAACACAGATTTGCTCATTTAGAGTTCAGGCTGTAGGACAGCACTCAGCCAACAGATGTTTCTGAATGTAAAAGGACACTATTGTCCGTAGGAATCGCATGCCTCAATGGTATCTAGCCATTAAAATCAAATTATAGAATCAGGGAGAACCAAACCTCATGTAGTAACATCTGTTGGATCCAGAAGTGAGGCAAGAGCCATTTATAATCATCCTGCTTGTCCTAAGTGCTATATCATATTACACCAAGATTTTCTGTAGATGCTTCAAACACGACAAGGAAACAATAAAAACAAAAGAGAAATGTGTTCAGCAACTTCTGCTCTTTCAGAGTCAGTACTATATACTTGTCTTCCTTGTCTCTCTGGAGTCAAAGACTAAAGCAGATTCAGCCAGAAGGTGGCCTAATTAGATTGCTTTTGTATTTAAGGTGGCACCACCTTGAGTCATTAAAACTCTAAATTGTAGTAGTTCTCTCATGACAGAGCACTACAGTGCTTGATAAATAGGAGGAGACAGAGAGATAGAGATGAGTGGCTTTAGAAATCAAGATAGAAGGAATCAGGAGAACATGGGAGACTTCTGGGGCTCCATCGTAGTGGGTTTTATGAAACAATGTTATGTCTTAAGAATAAGAGGGTGGCTTAGACAACAGAAAACATCTGCATGAATAGTGTTTCTGCTTTGTGTACTCAGCACAAAGTTTGAAACTCTAAATGTGCCTTCATTTTCACAACAGAAGAGGAAAAGAAGGGAAGGGTTTCTCAGAGAGATGGTATTTTTAATACAAACAACACTGCTATTATGGATATCTTATCAAAATACCTAGGCCACGTGTAATTTCTGGCTCCTCATTTTTCTGAGAAAGTTCCAGTATGATACATGAGCAGGTCAGCAGCAGAGCCTTTGTCCATTATTGCTGCTCTTCAGAGGTATGAGAGTGCTAAGACATTACACAGAAGATCCCTCAGCAGGGACTGGGGATACAGCATAGCCTACTTGAAGCACTTTTGTGCGGTCTGATTTATAAAGACCGTGGCATTTAACATCATGTGAAAATAAGGCCTTGTTTTGATGCATCTCCAGGTGCACCCACAAGTCACGCAACTATTCAAATACATCCTTGCCAAGAGCTTTATTCACAAAAAGCTCATGCAAACTGCAACTTTCAGAAGTCTGACATCTGGCAGGTGTGCAGATATATGAACCAGACAGAAACTAGAAAATTGAGGCAGATACAGAACAGCATCAGGAAGAAAAAGAAAGGTACAAAGGTAGGAATATGTATGAGAATGGAGTGGAAAAAATCCTAGCCAAATTACTTTAAGTGGTATTTTATTATTAGAATGCCAACAGAGCTATAGACCACAGACCTGAAATTTCATACACAGGATATTATTTGCATATCTGAATTTCCAAATTATGGAAGTATGGGATTTTTTTGAGATTCACAAGAACTGTGTGACCCTGCCACACCTTCCATGGTGTGGCAGATCTATCATGTTAGGCAGGAACAGACTTCTGTTTTTTTGCAGTGTGGGAGCAGTTGAGTTGGATGCCTATGAAAAATTATTACATAATGCTTGAGAAGCACTTTCAACAGGAAGTTAGCTTTCTTTCACAGAACACTAATGGTCATAGAGATGACACTGAAGGCCAAATTCTTCAGCCTGTCTGTATCAAGACACACCGGAGAGAAAAGAACAGGCACAGAAGTGGTTTCTGAGAAAAAATTAGGCATTTTAAAATATGACCAGGCTTTCTATACAGTATATGATGTAGTCATTTTGAAAATTACTTTCAAAGGAAATGGTGTGAATTAGCCCTTTGGATATTTTGGTTTTTATTCCATTTCCCTTTGTGTCTTCGCTGCTAAATATTACACAGTTTGAAATAAATAATAGTCAGTTCCACTGTGTTTGCCAAAGGTATTACAAAGCATAGAAGGGTTGTCATGGAGACAGAAATTCTTAAGTGAAGCAATTGAATCCCTAAAATATTTAAGCAACACTTACTCCGCAGTACAAACATGAAGTAGAATATTTGTGACAAGAAGCTAGTTTGGAATTTCACATGTTGGAATTGAAAAATGAGATAAACCTAAACCCATCTTGGAAAATAAAACCAAGTGGCTGCTAGATATGTCTAAATAAGAAAAAAACGTATACAGCCACCTACGTGTCTATACAAGGACATGTAACTCATCACAGAAAAAGAAATAAGCCTAGCTACGTCTCTGACTTTCACCTGCTTCCTGGCTGAAGTGCTGCAATGTGTCTCTTCTGATGAGGAAAACCAGTTTCTCTGGTGTTTCAAATCATCGAGAAGAATTAACTGTATTTTCATTTTGTCTGCCATTTCTTTTTGAGTTGCTGTTTAGCCTACTGAGTTCATGTAGTGAGTTGGTGATGTACAAAGGCATAGGCACCTTCTGAGAGGACGCTAAAAATGTAGCTCAGACTTAGAGAAATCCAATTCCCCCGGTGTTGCTTTAAGACCAAACCTTCCCAGACCTGAAATAATGCAAGGGGCAGCTGCCCCTTCAACAGATTGCCTTTTTCATCACACCTAATTAAGCTAGTTTTGACCTGGTAATTACATCTACAAGCCAAAGGGATGTGCTTAGTGGGACAAGAACTGGATAGCCAAACTCAAAGTGTATACACCAAACCATCTGTGTCCAGCATTGCTGAGAGGTATTAGGAAATTAATTTTTACCAGTTTCCAGTCTTCCCCATTACTCTGAGCCCTTACTGTTCCTTTCTGACAGGTTTCTTAATCTCTTCTCTTTGTAGCATGTAGTCATTTCTCCTCCTCCCTTCACACTAAGCAACAAGGGGAGAATAACAAGGAGTCAAAGGAAAGGAGCAAAATATTGGCTGAGAAGAAGAAAGAAGAAATAGAAATCTGAACAGATGTCTCAAGCAAAACTCCCATGGCCCTTCACTGGGATATCGGCCCAAGTAAGGGAGCATGGGGAGGGCAGGAAACAGCCTAGAGAGATCTTTAAAATATTGCAGAGCTAATAGTTAATTCAGATCAAGTGTTCCTGGGGACAGTTTGTAGTAATGAGAAGAATGTACTGAAGGTGTAGGAGGGACACAGTTTTTGCAATATCACCGCTTTCCCAGGCTCTCCCAAGTCTGTCCCTTTGAGAGCTGTATGTTTTAATCCTCAGGAGAACACTGAGTGGAAAATGAAAATGTTTGGTGTAAGACAATTTATGGCAGGCCAAATACCATAACTTTATCCATGTAGCCTTTTAATGAATTTCCCACTGATCGATGCAACTTCCTAAAGTTACTGATAAAGGAGCCCTGTGCTCCCTGAAAACACTGAATGGTTGGAGGGCTGCAGCTCAGACAGCTTATATCCACAGCATGCATAATGCAACTCCCTCAACACCTCCCCTTCCTAACTGACAGAGAAAATGAGAAATGGGCAGTAAGCAAAGGTTCTTCATCTGATAACTGGCCTACCCACACATAAACCATTAATAGCTGATACTTGGCACCCAGTGCATGGGAATATGGGACCCTGAACTTGTCCCCCCTGGCACACCCACAGTAATTGTGTGTCCTCTCTTAATCCTGGCTTCCTGCTACCTCTGCCTCCTGCTTCCTCTCCCTTTTGCAGCAAGCTCCAACTTCCTCTCCTTGTTTTCATAGCTGTCAATGTTTCAAACTTTGCTCCTCTGTTTTTCTTATTTCTGATGAGGGCTCCTCCAGGTCTTTCAAACATCAAGTCTTTTTTAGCACCATCATTTATACCTACTGGTAGCAACTTGCTCTTCCTTTCTTCTTTAGATGCCAAATTTTATGCCAAACTCTTTTTTATGCTTATTCTGCTTGACAGTCTCTCTTTGACAAAGCATTTGCAACAATGATGCTCCCCCAAAGTACACTGAGTATCTCACTAATCATTCTGTTATATACAGAAGGATCTTACAAATCTGAAAACCAGTGGTTATCTCACACAGTTCAGTGAACTGACTGTCTCTCTGAGGCACTGACCGCTATACATGTGTAGATTAAATGCAAGGATCCCCTTCCCAAGCAATGCACAATGGGGCTTTCAGGAGCAACTAAATAGTGACTTCACCAGTGCATCACTGTAGTGTTTCCTCTGGGCTACTCAAGTAGTCCAGAGCAATCAGGGTGCATCGCATTCTGGGTGCAAAGGCCTTCGTCTCCAATGCACTCTCGATGCTATTTTTGCATCCTGAGGACCAGCAGGTTGACCCTGATCACCACCATCCTTTACTCCATAAGGTCAGCCTGAGCAGTTGCTGTGAAGGAGACATATCTCTGCCTCTGGGACATCCAGCACGCTCAGAATCAGGGCCTGGATCTCACAACTCACATGAGTTTCTGCAGTCCTTGCCCAGCCTTAAAACTGATGGAGCCTTTGAGTAGGACCACACTTGGCCCAGCTAGCACAAAGATGATACTAATTAAACAGTTATACCAATAATAAAAGCTGCTGGTTAGTTTATCAGGCCTAGACAACATATTCAGCTCCCACCAAGCACTCTCTTCTCTTCTACACATACAAACACTGTAAATTTTGTATTATGCTGTTTCAGTAATGGATCATTCAGTAATCAGTCATTAACTGAAACATTAATGTCCAAGAGCATTGTAGTATCTCATCTCTGCATGTTCAAAAAGCCTCAAGAGATGATTAAAAAGCCCCAAGTCCACAGAAATGTCTGGGAATCCCTTTGTTTTAAATTAAACTAAAGATCAATCATTTCTCTGAAATGCTCAGCTTGTTCTGAATGCCTGTTTAAATCAAATACAGATATGCTCTGTTCTTTCTGCAGAGCTCTTTGCCTGCTCAGAGACAGAGAAAAGAAAGTTGCAATGTAAGTGAATGGACATCTCCACATAAAACAAACCCCACACCCAGGTCTGTGAACAGCTGGGTGTCCCAGAGGATGAGGATGTATTTTAACAATGCTGCAGATTGTTGGAAGAGAAAGAAAGGAAGTGGAGAAGGCACATATGTGCAGAAAAAGAACAGATCTTTCATTTTAAGGATGACATTTACAAATACCATTCCCTTTGGGTGAGGTTACATTTAAGCTAGACAGCTCAAACAATATTAAATCTGAGATGAGGTTCTATTTCTGAAGTGCTTTGCTTCTGAGGAACCTGAAACACTTTCAGAGAAATGTGAATTAAGTCTCACAGCAGCACCATGCGTGAAGCAATGATTAGTCCCCATTTAGTAGATGGGGAATAAAAATGGGTATAAAAATGCAAAGGGGCCATGCGAGTGGCCGAAAGGCATACATGCCTTGGAACAGCACAGACAGAGGATCCTAGACTTGTATTTGACCATGAAGTCATTCTTTCCTTAAATATTCAAGAAGTTGAAACCTACACAGCATCAACAACTCAAAGATCTGAGTGATGCTTGCCTTAGAATTTGTTAGTATATACCTAAAATAGTATATGCATAGTCAGGAAGAGATAATTATCTCCAATATTACATAGTAAGTGTAGCATAAATGGCAAATCCGTTTTTTTCCTTGGTGTGCTGCTGGAGTAGGACTTGGTAAGTTCATTCTTGTTCAAGAAATTTCAAGAAATGGAGTTGGGAGAGTGCATGTTTGTTGACCGGGATCTTCCCAAGGTCCATCAATCAGATATTTACAAATAAATAAATAAATATATGTAAGTGTTTTGCTTTGATAAAGATGGTGCTAGAAGGAGGATGAAGGTGCAAAGACGAGATTTTCTATCGGCAGTAAAAGTTTCTGCAGAGTTTTAAAAATATATTAAATCATAAAAAAAGAAATAACAAATAAGCCTGTAAAGATTGTTGCTTATTATCATGTTTGAATGGAGGTATGGCAGCAAAGATCACCTACTTCTGATTTGTAGGTGAATTATTAACAGTATTATTAGCAGTATTAAACAGGACACGCTACTCTCAAAAAAGATTTCTAAAATGAAGTGTTGCTTGTGTTTTCACTGGTTAATGCTTAAAATCTCTCTTCTGGGTTCAATTCACTGACAGCATCATACAAAGAAGGCAATTTTAACAAGTCTAGCCTTTCATGACTAAGGAAAAAAATCCAGTTATGTTTTCCAGTGTTTGATCACTATGCAGGTTTGTGTGACACTGGCTATTTACTTTTGGTCTGAAACAAGGCCCTTCACAGAGGCTGGTATGTGCTCTTTACTGAGATATCTTTAAATTCTAAGACAGCTGCATATCCAGTACTGTTAATTTGGTTAGAAGGCATTAGTCTCAAAAGCAAGGAGAGACAGAAAACATTTACTTCCCCTAAGTGGTTAGTCTTGAGGAAATTAAGATGAGGAGAAGGAGAGACTGCTTGCTTTTCTTTTCTCTTTTCTTTTCTTTTCTTTTCTTTTCTTTTCTTTTCTTTTCTTTTCTTTTCTTTTCTTTTCTTTTCTTTTCTTTTCTTTTCTTTTCTTTTCTTTTCTTTTCTTTTCTTTTCTTTTCTTCTCCCTTCCCTTCCCTTCCCTTCCCTTCCCTTCCCTTCCCTTCCCTTCCCTTCCCTTCCCTTCCCTTCCCTTCCCTTCCCTTCCCTTCCCTTCCCTTCCCTTCCCTTCCCTTCCCTTCCCTTCCCTTCCCTTCCCTTCCCTTCCCTTCCCTTCCCTTCCCTTCCCTTCCCTTCTTTTGTTTTTTAGCTCTGGTATTTAAGGCCTATTAGCCTGAATGCATGTGTGTTCTGTGTCCTGATTTCTAGCCTCACTGTTTTTTCAGTGTTATTTTGAAAATACTTAATAGATTCCTTTCAATTGCTCAGCTCACTTAGTGAGCAGCCTATTGCACTCAGCAATTGAAACACCAAATTAAACAAGACACCAGTACTTCGAAAGCAATGTTCCAGCTCAGAGATAAGCAGAAAAAAGCAAATTTCTTCATAGAGGTATGAAGACACATTTGCTTTTTGCCTTATTCCAAAGGAAAGAAGACCTGGGGCCAGGCTGGTATGGGAGTTCCAGGCCAAGCACAGCATCTGGATGCTGGCCTTCCTGCCCACACTGGAGCAGTTCCTGACTTTGTCTATGCAACAAGACAGGGATGAACAAAAATGAAGGGAAGAGAATTGGCACAAGATCAAGCTGCCAGAACAGCCACATCCATTACACATCTCCCCAGAGCAGAATTGCCACCCTTCATTAAGCCATGGTCATTATTTGTTATTATTACTGAGTTTATATTGCTTCATTGGGGTTTTCCAGTTGTACAGGAACAGAGTGTCTGGGGATTTGCTGTGGGATGGGTTAGATTAATTTTCAGATCAGAACTAAACTGTGCTATTCAGACAGACAGCTGAGGATAATTTATATTACAGAGAAAATGCACACACAGAGAAATCCAGGTAGCAGCCAAAAAAAAAAAATTTCTTTATCACTAACTTCTGAAATTTTGTCATTTTTCAAAGCCCCATCCTGAGACTACGCTGTGTGATTTGGGGGCTGTACCCTAGTTGTGATTATTCTGTAGGATGCATGTTAGAAAACAGTGCCTTTTTTCTGCTCAAAATCATTCATACCTTCAAGCTTGATGCTCATTACAGTCCTGTGAGCAGGTGAACCCCTAAGCTAGGATTCCTTGTAGTCTAATGGCAACATGAATTACTGGATTTAATAATGAGATGCTCCAAGAAACTGATACCAGTAATTTGTACAGAGAAGTAATCTGCCCAGATAAAACAAACATGAAGCTGAATCTTTATACAAAACTCTTTGCAAATCTGAAACAAGGTTTATGTCATATGTTATCTGTTTTTAATTAGGAAAAGAGCAGTACAGGGCAGGTTTTCTAAAGAGTTGTATTTGTCTCTGTCTTATAGATAAAATTCAGTGGCTTCAAAATGCACTACAATGAAACAAACCTGAACTGGCAATAAGGAAACGACTAAAGACATAGTAAGAATGGTCTATGTTCACAGCATTAGAGGATATATTCTTTGCTGTTGTGGTGCTGTGATTCAAATCACTAAGGCATTAAAAAGCCAGAGGGACTCTTGCTTCATGGGTCTGCACTTGCACCAAGAGAATGATTATATTGTAGCAGAACACATCAGTATACCCCACTCAGAGGTAACATCAAGTAGTGAGAAAAGGTCAAGCTGTATCTGATTAAAAACTGGTAGAAAATAGCACCTTGAAGATCTCTGCTGCACTCGGACAAGCATTCATTCCTCTGGTAAAGTTACTGCTGTTATTTGGTGCAGCACCAAAAGGACATGAAGAACAGAGATAATTTCCTGGGGGATTTTAATTTTTCACCTTAGTAGCACAATCCCATTCTTTTAAAAGACATTTGATTAATTAACATTGTAGATAAAAGCCAGTGAATAGTATTTTATTTATGCCTTGCAGATTTAACAATCATTTTCATCCCACTGGTCACCCACAAAAATCTTCCTTGATATTCCTTTTGGGCAATATTGTTTCCAGGTAGCTTCCAGAAGTTGCAGAACTGCTATAACACATCTGCTACCTACGATTATCTTGACATGTCCTACTTGTATTGCAATCATGTCTAGTTGACCTGGAACAGATTGTGTTTTTCTGGGCTGGCCACTTCTTGACACAGAAACATCCTTGCCCAAAGGGTTATGAGAAAGGGACAAAAAGAGAGTGAAGAAGACCACTGAGACTGTCAGGCCCAGCTCCTCAGACTGCTCCTTACCAAGAAATGACACAGCAGTGTTTTCCACCGTTACCATGGCATTTTGCAAACAACTCCAGCACACTGGCTAGAAATTAAGTGGGCAAACCTCAAGGATTTTGGCAGCTTGAATAAACGTCTGCGAGGATCTGGCTGGACTTGGGGACAGGCTGTCCTTTGCAAAAGAAACCACAGAAACTGGTAGAGATGCACCCATTTTCTAAGGGCCTCTACAAAGTCTAGAGGAAAGGGTATGAGGCAAATACGATAAACATCCATAAAAGGAGCGAGGCAGGGCAGTGGCTGGAAAAAAGTGTCCCATGGTGTACAATCCTGTACAGTGAAGAAAGGCCGAAGGGAATAAGAAAACAAAGAGGTGACTGGAGGAGACCAGAGAGAGAGAGAGAGAGGTGCTCCCTATGCACAAAGAAGAGGATGCCTATGATATTGCAGATAAGAACTGCAGTACTTTGTGTGTCATGTGATCACAATCATGGGCATCTTCCCAGAGAACCTCCTGGAAGGTTTCCAGGTCCATGGTTTTGGAGAAGGGCAGGTTCTCCTGAGAGATAGTACCAGCTGCAAGAGAAGCAGGGACCACAGAGCTGTAAACTGGAGATACTAATTCTGTAGTGTGGGCAAAATTTAGGAATTCATTTAGGAAACCACTGGGGGCAGAAAGAAGTGGAGTGAACCCTGCTGGGTCGCTAGGTCACTAAATCATAAATAGCTGGAGTTGTCTGGCTTTGCTAAAGCTCTTTTTTCTTTTCCAAAAGCTTCCTATCACAGGTTATGTGAGAGTTTAAGACTGCCTCTTGGTTTGGGATGGATATTTCCTGTTCCGAATAAACACTACTTTTAATAAGACATATATTGCTTCAAGTAGTGCCTCCCTTTCCAGGAAAAAAGTTCAGTATATAAGGAGCACCCTGTGATCACACAGTGACAGTTTGGCCACTGGCCAGCCTCTTCTCTCGGGTGACTTGGCTGAATGTGGCAGTGTCAGATGCCTTGCATCTGTGTGCTCCCATTCTTGTACTATTATGTACACACCCCAGTCTCAGCTGAGGCTGAAAGCAGGAATAACAGAAAAATACTACAACAACAGCTGTTTTGTTGGATTTTATGGAACAGAAGCCCAGGAGTACTGGGAATCTTCAAATAAATCTTTTTCCCATAAAAGAAACTTCCAGCTGCATGTGCCATGAGTGTTTATGAACAAGAAATGTTCACATTCAAGAAAAGCTTGCCCTTTTGATGTCTACCACTTGCCATTAGATTTATAATAAATATACAATAAATTGCCACCATCTACCTGACTGAATATTTTAGCAGGGTTTCTTCCCTGTTCTTGAATTAAAAATTACAAAACTGAGAGCAGTCCTTACTGAAGATTTAAGGGTTCAACCAACTAGTGAACAATTGCGCTAGTGCTCAAAACTACATGTGATGTGTACTGTGCTAATTTTACCAGTCAGTCAAGGAACCTCTTTTTACATGAAGTATTTCAAAGAAAAACAGGTCATTTGTTCCACGTGTGGCAGGATGCTGTGTGCAAATATTCTCCCTACGTTTATGATCTTGCAGTAAAATGAACAGACTTTACCTACAAAAGATTCACAAAGCTTTACCTGTTCACTGTGGTGTAATATACACTTCCCAATGGCTATAGAAAAAGGGGCATGAGGGGATTGTGATCAAAACAGGATTTGTACAACACCTAAACCACTCCAGATGGATGACTAACCAGTTAAAAGACTCCAGCACTAGAGATGGAAACCTTTGGTCAGTCTGTTGCTTTGCTGGGGTACTCTTGCCCTTTTGAGAGTTTTTCCTAATGGTGAAGTCAAGTTTGCTGCAGTGAAATCCCATCAGTTCTCACCTTGCCTATGACAGACACGGAGGACACACGATTTCCTTTCTCTTTGCAGCAGCCTTTTGTGTATTCAATGACTCCTCCCCTCAGTCCCTCTTCTGTGAGTGAATGCACACTCTTCAATCCTTTCCAGTCTTCCGACTGATCTTACTGCACTTCTCTCACCTCCTTCCGGATGGGCACAGCTTTCTGGCTACACAGTGCCCCAACCACCACTTGCTGCTCAAGCTAAAGGCAGTGCTGATGCCGATCCTCAAAGACCTTTTTTTCCTACCGCAGACCTGTTACCTCATCTGTTGTTCCTCACTGTGTGCTTGTGCTGCAGACTGTTCCTGCATGGCTGATGAACCTTGCACTTTACTGGTTTTGTGTAAGATCAGTTCTACAGTTTGTTCACTTTTTACCATTTGAATTCTATCCCCCAATATGCCTGCAGTTCCCTTCCACCCAGCGCTGTGTGGAGATTTGAAAAGCAGACTCTATTAATCATCCAAGTTATTAATGTAAATAACATGAAGTAATGAATAAAGTAATGAACAGTGCCAGGCCAGACCAGACTCCTGTGGAGCTCAGAACCAAGGAGCTCAGTTTATCCTTCTATTTTGACAGCAAATTGCCTGTAACTACTGAGCCTTGTTGCCAGTCAGTTTGATACTTTCATCTGACCATGTTTCTCTTTCTTGCTTACAAAAAGCTCTGCCAGAAGCCTATGAAAATCAAGATATATGTCATTTACTGCTTCTCCCTGTCAGCATGGTAAGGATAACCTCATCAAATGATGAAATTCTATGGTTTGATGCGGTTTGTTCTTCAGAGAGCCATGATTTTTCCTCTCAGTACTTATGAATAATGGCTTGACTAATTTTTCCAATATTTTTTCAGAACTGAAATAAGCTGAGCTCTATATAATGCTCTGACGTTTCTTTAAAAAGAGAGAAAAACGAGTATTACGTTTGCCCTCTTTCCTTCTTGATACCTCAGCTTTCTTGAGAGAACCATAAATGGTTCTGAAATTACATCAGGTAATTCTCAAAGTACTCTGAGCTACAATTCATCAAGACCAGTTAATTTGAATATAGTTGGCTTCTTCATGCCCTTTCCAACCACTTTTCTCCTTATCCTGGGTGCAGATCATACTGCTTTTCTGTGGTGTCTGTTGTGCTGGTTACCTGCCTGCAGCTGGTTCCTGAGGCCCCTGAGTCGAAAACAGCACGTGGCTTTCTGAGTAACATTTCCCCTTTCTGTTCAGTAATGAGCCATTTCCCTGGGATTTGTTTTGTTGCATGTTTCTTTTGTGTACCTGCAGAAGTGTTTCTTCTTAGTCTTTACATAATTTGCTCATGTTGCTTCATTTTGTGCACTTGCAGTTATATTTCAATCCTATATGCTAGTGCCATGCTTGTATACTTATCTTCAGCAATCCTCTAGTTTTGTAACAACTGTCTTCTTTTTCTTAGTAGCCTTTCCCTTACATCTGTCCAGAGCAGGATCTTCCCAACCAAACCTCTGAACATTTTAAAATATGTATTCTTGAGGTCTGTGCTCCTTATTTTGTTGTCTTACTTCTCTTTCAATTTCCAAAAGAAGGCCATGGAAGCTGGAAGTACTTACCTCCTCTGAAAATACGATGTTGACTGCATTTTTATTATTCTGAGCACAAGGCCAGAATTTTAACTGTACAGCAAGAAGATCTCATGGCCTCCTGTTTCTTCAGCACGTAGTGATACCTTCTGCCAGACAGCACTGAAGTGCGGATACCTCTCACGCATTCTTATCTGTGCATGGTATCTGATGCAAGGTGCAGAGAGTGCTTTGTGAAAGTTTAAAAAAAATGTCAGCATCTCCAGCTGCAAAAGTATCTTGTGCTTCTAGTCCCCATCACAGAAAACAGCTTCATATCATCAGAGTTTTCACAAATGCTACAGACAGCTGACTATATCACTCACAGACACATTTGGTGTTGCTGAGAGACATACAATTGTCTCCATGGGTTTTTAGCTATACCCATTAAAGTGCTTTTGCCCAAGTATATAAATCACCAATGTCAACTGCCCACAAGGTAGCACAACTGTATCTTCCTGAAACTGTATTTCATACATCTGCTACTTGATAGCAATGATGGCTTTGAAAATTTAGATGACAAGCTAGAGAAGACTTGTACATTTGCTCTGTGGTGAGAGGGCACATTTAGAAGGCATTAGACTTTACGGTTTCAAGAGCTGAACGTTGCATATTTTTCAAGTTCTGATCTGTTTGGGTTAGAGACTGATCTCAAGCCTTTCAGCTGGTGCCTATATCTACGACATGTGAGACGATACATCTGAAGTCATCAAAATTCAGCCCACATATGTCTTACCCGAACAATGAAATGCTGACGGAACAACCTAAACCGAATAACAAATCAACAAGCTAATCTACATCCTTCCAGCATACTTCCTAAAGTGTGATGTAACCACACAATAATACCACAGCCTACAGCTTATATATCTCACACAAAACCTGAGTACCTGCAAACGTTAGAGAGGGCAGACCTAAAGTAAAAATTTGCATCTTTACATTAACTGAAGAACACATACCTCTCTTCTTGCTTTCATGTTCTGTCCTGGAACTGAACTAGAATCAGGATTAGCTAGTTATTACAAAGAGCGGAAAAAAAAAAAACCCTCAGAAGATTTCTGATTAGGATGGAATACAGCAGAAAACAAAATGTCAAAATGTGGGAAGAAAGTCTTCTCACAGGGTCTGCAGCCCAGGCTTACCAGTTTAACAGAATTCAGTAGGTCAAATAACGAGTGGGTATGAAATCTTGACCCAATTAAATCCACGGCAAAAATCCCATGGATTTTTCTGGGACCAGGATTTCAGTCTGGTTGCACTGTGTCCAAATGCTGACCTTTTGTAAAATGCAGCAAATATCATACAGTGTTTTAGACACTTATACATTCATATTCAGACAAACTGGAATGGTTTTGGGCAAGGAAATATACATGACTTTGCTGTCAGGTCAAAATGGGCTGCTGTTCCAGTATACACACTGTAGATGAAAGCATGGACAAAGAAACACACTGCAGTGCAGGCAGACAGTGGCCAAGGAGGGTGCTCTATAGAGCTATGGATTTTGTTATGAAAGCCCATAACTCCCTAGTTCCATGAGAGTTATATTACTTTCAGCAAGATGCAATGAAATCAAATGCAGATTAAAAGATGCCATTGCTGTTTGCAAGAGCTGAGGGGGGTTTTCTGGAACTCCAACACCCAAGCACCTGGGCCCCAGATGGTTTTCTCTCTCCCAGCTGCTTAGCCCACTGCTCTTCCTCAATGGGCAGGACCATAACAAACAGGCATTCCCAACAAGGGGGCAACCTGGGTTGTGACTGTGTGGTTGTTCCTTCTGCCTTGAAATCTACACTCCGGTCTTAAAACAATGCTTCTCCACGTCAGCTGGTTACAGCTGAACAATGGATTCCGCCTGCCTGCAGACTGCCTCTTCACGCCTGACTTGTGTACGGTGTGTGCTCTTCACACTTCCTGCCAGTGTTTACAGCCAGGCTGCAGAGAGAATTCAAGAAGTCCTGTGCTGGCTCTAGGTGTCCACACCTTTGTAGGCTTCTGCCTGTCCAGAACCAATGTTGGCTCTAGTGCTCTCATATTAGCTCAAGTTCAATGCATTACTTTAGGCTAATGAACAAATGAAAACTAGTATAACCTATTCCCAGGGATGAAAGGAAGAGCCAAGAAATATCAAAGTAGTGATGTCAGTTAAACCTCTTTACAAAACAGTCAAGTGGAAAGACTGAAAAGGAAGGTTGCTCTTTTACTCCAATAAAGGCCAAATAAAGAGCTAAACACTCTTTCTCCTTCCCATCATTACAGTACTATTAGAGACTGGGCTTTTTCAAATAGTTTCCCTGATACAATCAAAGATGTTTACTTTCTTTATACAGGTATGTCCTCACACAGTAAATCCCCTTTAGGCATTCTGAAAAAGAGAAATCTATTTCTACTAGCTTTATTAGTTCCCAGACCCGGAGCAGGATGAATTGTTTATGGTAATAAGTGATTTGTTTAATTTAGTACATTTTTCCTACTTGTGACTTGACCATCACATTATCTTAACTCCTGCGTTTGTAGGACTAATCATAAATATTCACCAAACAGATTATACAGATACATTTCAATTGATGATTTGTTTGCAGACCAACATCTCTGAAAATACCCAAATTACTTTTTATGCCCCCAAGGGTATGTGGCCGTTTGCCTAATTCACATGCCATAGTTTCTGACAGAGGAAGTGAAATCTTTAAAATAGGAGAATAATGATGGAAGCATATCAGTTACTGAACAGATAATAGTTATTAATACTAATCTGTATAAAAAATTGTTTACAAAATGTTTAGGGCTCTCAAATAAGTTGGTAAACATGACCCCTGGAAAGCAGGAGTGAGATGGGATCATGAGACTAGTCATGAATCACTTTCTTCTATTTCCAAAACCTCTGCTACTTACTAATTTGTCTATTATCCTGCAGTGCTGCTCTGTGAAAACCTCCAATGATACTACATATAATACAAAACCCACATGCAAATGATCATGGAAATTTAAGTAATACTAACTAAGGGAAATTTGGCTGAACAGGCAAAATTTTATATATAATAATTTGTTTTGTAAAAAACATTTACAAAATTACTTCCAATTACGAAAGGAGGACTGAATTAATTATTGCCTTTTTATGAACCAGATAGACATTTTGGAGTCTTGTGAGAATATTTCTTTAAAAAAAAGCATGTGCAAGTAGAATGTAGAATTAGGGTTAATAGAGTCATCAACAATAATCTTCTAAAGCCATAGAAAAATGACAGCAGAAAACGTCAGGTTTCAGAGGCATAAAACTAAAAGCTCAGAAATTTAATAATGAACTCTAATTTTATCATAAAACCTTAATAGAGCTGGCTACAAAAATGTACTTCAATTTTTATAAACTCTCAGACTGTCCTGAAATCAGCAAAACCAGAGGTTTTACATTGCTTTTAATAACCTCCAAAGCTTAGTGACATATTAAAATTTGATTGTATTTTAATATCATCTGAAAGATTATCCAACAGCTGCAATTAGCAATATGTAGCTGGCCCCCTTCAGGGTCAAACTTTGTGTATAGGAAGAGATGAGATTATTCTGGTTTTATTAGAAAGGAATACTTATGGTTACGAGGCAGCAGCAATGTGAAGCGGAAGCTTTCCAATCCTAATAGCTGCCTATGGGCTCAGATTTCCTAGGTAGTTACGGCACATGGTGCTTGGTTGTCAGACATTTTGGGATGATCTCTGATGTAAGGTTTGGCTTGCAAGGGCAAGTAGAGCTGTCTGCTGGGAGCCCCTGGGGGGTGGCCACGCCAAGGACACTGTCGTGGCCCTTCGCATTATGAGGCTGTGTGTGCGCCAGCTGCTCGTGCGCTGAGGGGTGAGCCACTGGCATGTCCGAGGGACCAATACTTCTTGGGCTCAAGATACATTAGGGGAGACACCTAAACATTTGGGTGGCTCCCTGCTGGACCCCATGGCTTGCACCAGTAGACAGACTGGACATCTCTGAAATAACAGATGGAAATTTTCTCTGCTTCTTGTGTGGATGTGACTTCTAATAAACCATCATATAATTTTTTTTCTCCTCCTCTTTAAACCAGCAAGGATTCTTACCCTCTGAACCCAGCAAGGCCTTTGTAAACAGCAGAGCGATTGTTTTCAATTTCCTGTTTAAAGGAATAGTCTAAGGGAATGCTGGCATGCTCAAAAAATGCAGGATTTATTTTCCAAGAAAAAATCCATTATAAAATTAATAAGCACTTACAAGAATTCACATGCATATCCAAATCAGTAAGCAGGTGCTTCCTATTGTGATTTGAAAAGGACTTCTCTCTGCTTTCAGCACTTTTCACGGTTAAGAATCAGGAATATTGGTACTTAGTTCCTATGTGGAAATATTTAAAACTCTTTCTAATGTATTTATGATGTTTTCCTATGCAGCCCTGCACAAACATTTCCAGTGTGCTATGACTCAGTATTTTTTTGAAGTAGCAGAAATACAATGAAAAGTCTGTTTCTCATAGTATTTTGGCAGAAAACAACTCTGTGGGTTGGTGTTGGCAGCACCACAGTCTAAGAATAGGGCACTTCTCAGGCAGAAAGTTGTTGAATTTGGACATCAGCTAGGTTTGCCTAGGCGTAAAGAAGCCACTGTCTTCAGGGAAAGGAGTAATTTGGAAATACTTATCCTACAAGTTAGTGTGCTAGTGTCTACCAAAATAATTATTTCCTGTGAGGACTACTCAGAATGAAGTAATATCAAAAAATATATTCCATTGGATGAGCGAGGTTGCTGGGCAGCCCTTTGACACTTCCTCAAAGGGGCTCTTATTGTGTGGAGTGCTCTATTCTAGTTTCAGTTGTTCATAAACATGAGTAATGCTTCCTTCCAAGTTTGTGCAAATGGGAAGAACTGTAAAAGTGCAGCGCTTCACCATCCATGTACTGTGCTGATAGCACTACTACCATCATTGTGAAATGCAGGGCAAGACATAAAGTAACACAACAACGAGCAAGTGAAAGAGTTAAAGCTTTTAAAATGAGCTTGAACATGACAGTCTTAAAACCTAATATACCGAGCTGAGCCTGGACTGTGCTGGTTCTGATGAACCCAGAGGAGGTGGAAAGGTTTTCTCTACCTAAGGCTTTACCCATAAGTACAGGATATATAGACTGTTCTTTACAAATAAAGGCAATGCAGGAAATTCCTTGGAAGCCTCAGCTACAGCATTCCCTCACTATGGGTAACATTTGCCTAGTGACTCAAGTGTCTACACCACCAGTTTGATTTCATCCTTACTTCGCGCCAGGGCTCTGGATTCCTGATTATCCATACTATTCATGTGCTGCTTTTGGCAGCAAAAATTTTGGTCAATTATTTCCCTCCAAAAGGAAATGCTGGCACAGATGGCGGAGAAGCCAAGTCCAGTCAGATCATATTGGATGTGTAATTCCCAGGCTTGGACTCCTGTTCCATGGGACTGCCATTTAGCACAGCCCCAGAAAGCCTTCCTCCCTTGGCAGCCCTCTCCAAACCTTCAGACCTTGCAGGACCTCCCATGACACTCCATCTTGCCCTCAGATATGAAAACATAGTCCTAGCAGACAGAAATCTTTCTACTGGTATTTAGAGATCTATGTAACTTCTCTGGACAAGCTGTAGACAGCCAGGTCTGGAAGCTGTCTTTTTGCACAAGGATGAATTTTGAATTTGTCTGCTCAAGATTTCTAGGCCTTAAGTTCTTTGGAAGATGCTTCCTCTTATTTAAAATTTCTTGTAATATATCAGCAGTGCTTCTTCATATCTTTTGTCTTCAGCAGGACAAAGGAGAAGGAGATAAACTATCTCAGTTTGAAAAAATGAGACATGCCATAAGAGGATAACACTGCTTTGTTGCCCTATCTTCCATGATAATATATAGCATTCTTCACCTTCTCTACCCAAGAGGAAAAAGCACCAGGCACTGCAGCCAACAGAAATTCTTCTCCCTCTAGACCTAATTTCAAAATGCTTTTATCACAGAACACTTAGCATATATATGTACTCACCTGTGGGCCTTATTCCAGGTACTCCTACCTAAACACTGGCCTCTAATGAAGCAACAGCCGTATGTCAGGTTACAGGCAAGTGACAGATGGAGTTAATCATGCAGTTTTGAGCCATTCTCCCCCAGCTCATTAATCTACCTCCTTTAAGACTTGTTCTAACAGTTCAAACCAGGAATAGGTACAGCCAGAAGAAAAGGTTACAACTTTGAAACTGGAAGCCAGGAATGTACATGTGTGAACTCCTGCCCCTTTCCAGCAAACACAAATGAAGAGCTTCATCTACTAGCATTAAAAATAATCAGTCTGTCAAGGAAAGATTTCTTTCCCCAAAGGGAAGGCTTCTCTCAAGCTCTCTTTCAGGTTTGTATGTGTTTGATGGTAGCACTTAGTCCTATGTTAGTGACACATTAGGACAGTTATCTTGAGGGCTGGAAACAAAAATTTCACATCTTTCCAAAAGAGAAAGTTCCTTTTCCACCATGACATGTCATATTTAGTTCTGGCCCTGGAAGGTTCCTATGTACCAGACACCAGTTGTAACATTTTAATTTACAGAAAAACAACTTAAAATTCCCTCTGAAGGAGTATATTGATATTTCCTTCTAAGGGTAATGGTTGTACTTGTGATATGAAGGCACCTGGACTCAAAGAAAGAAGGATATAAAAACACTCAGAATGTGGTGAAAATTCATCAGTGTGCATGGGAAATGACAACATGGAATGGAGGCCATCAGAAAACTGGTCAGATCTTGCAAGGTACAGAGCTTACCAGGGCTACTCGTAGAGGTTCCTAGCTCTGCCACTAACCTAAGGCAAGTCCTTGGGACTGTCTCTTCACCTTGCTGTGATTCCATTCTCCATCTGCAAAGTGAAGATAACAACATGTCACTTTATGAAGAGCTTCAGGTGACAAATACAACATAACTCCTTGGGCCAGCTTACTGGATATAGTAGGAGGTGAATAATATACATAATTGATTGTCTTCCTAGTTAAAAATAGCATGTCAGTTTGTTACACTCTTTCTGTCACTCCACTTCTGCACCTCTACAGCAGCTAGTTAAAGCACACTTTGCTTGTAAGCAAAATGTGAAAGAATCAATCTTCCATCTGCACCAAGGATGCATAGCACTGTTCAAAACACATCATTACTTGGAGCAGCAATGGAAGAATCAAGATGTTTTAAGAATTGCAGTCATAAGAAAGAAAGCATTTACTTCAGCAGCTGACAACATACAAGCATGCAGAACAAGCAAAATAATGCCTACATAGACTACTCACTCAAGGTCTGCATCATGGTTCTTTATGGTAGGGAAGCATAGGAAGATTCTCTCAGACAACTGTTAAATTTAATCTTACTATGTAGTTGCAGGACAGTACACGGACATAAAAGTTAATTGTCTGTAGTAGTTAAAAGAGAATTTAGTGACTTACTGTCTTCCATCAGATTGGAGTCTTCAGAAATAAGTGAAAGATAGTATATTGATGCAATTATTCTTCTAGTATGCATATACAGTTTTATTTGCTTGAGAACAGGAGTATGTGCTGGGAACAATTATGGCACTATACAACTTCCAGTGACTGAAGGGAGGCTTCATTTTTTAAAAAATTACCTTCTAAACTATCCACTTTTTAAATCATAATAAATCTGGAATGTCTTTTTTGACTTTAACAGCTGAACACTTGGCTGAGGATATGTGGGACATTACTCCCTCATTCTTTTATGTAAAGGCAAACTGGCAGCCTGCTTGGGAGTTTTTGGTATTCTTAAAGATATCCAGAAAATCCTTCAGAAACTATTTCTCTAAAACTCAGGTCATAGCTCCTGTCAGTGCTTGGGTTTCTAACAGTAGGCATGAAAAGCTATGATCAAATACCTAGACTGTTGTTTTATTTACATACTGTGAAGAGTAAAAAGCCCAAACCCATACTCTAGATTCTTGTGTACCCTTCAAACCTATTTACAAACCTTTAATTTACTTCTCTTGGACTGCAATTTCAGCCATTTTGTGATGGGATGGAAACATTCTTTTTCCCAAACATGGCCAAATGGCATTTTTAGCTCTTTCAGTGCTCTCACAGCTCTAGTTCCACTGAAATTACAGTGTTAGTCGGGATTTCCATCACTGCGACAGCAAGCAGATCCTGTCTGCCAGTGTACAGACAGACTCAACAGCTGAAATACGAATGGAAAATGGGGTAAGAATAGAAGTCAATACTGCCTGAATTAATGTTACTGCAGAACACCCTTGGATAATGCTCAGGATATAGAAAGAGAGATACTTAGAGAAGTGGGAGAATAATGCAAATTTAAGAGTGAGGGCATACTGAGAGACATTTTCACACATTTTTTTTCCTAGATAAATTTTTATGTGGTTTGTCCTAAGTACAAGATGGCTTGCTGAAAGCTAAAATATCTTCTT
Source organism: Corvus moneduloides (assembly GCF_009650955.1). Classification (NCBI taxonomy): domain Eukaryota; kingdom Metazoa; phylum Chordata; class Aves; order Passeriformes; family Corvidae; genus Corvus; species Corvus moneduloides. The sequence goes on along the minus strand of NC_045482.1, from coordinate 14,221,327 downwards.
CCCCTGCCCTCATGATAGCTTTGGCAAAAGAAAAAGATCACACATGCGAAATGGCACAGCCAAGTATCTAAGTGATTGGAAATGAATTATTTAAATTAGAGGAAGAGATGCAATTTTGAGAAGGAAAGGAGCCATACCCTCAGGAACAAAAAGATTTTAAAATCCTAGAAAACCAGGAAGTGCAGATGAGCCAAAAATTATTTGGGAGGAAGAAAGCACCCTTCCTTACTCCAGAGATCAAAGAAGAAACAATTAGGCAAAACTAAAATCACAGCTGAAAAAAAGAAGCTCTGAAAAGGGCAATACTGGTACCCCTATTCATCAACCCAGAAAGAAATGATACATCACAGCTTGGTCTCTAGAGCCACAGTGGAGAATTGCCCAGTGGGCCCTCTTCCCTCTCCTCCATTCCACCACTCCAGTCCCTGTTTGCAATCAGTACCTTGGTCTGTCCTCACAATGGGAGAGGCACATGAGGAGCAATAAGAGATGGAAAGGAATAAATGGGACCTCACCCAGAGAGTGCACACTGTTCTCTCAGGTTTTTGTTAGTGGATTCTTAGAGCAGGATCTCCTCCTGCACAGCTGTTTCCATAATCTGGTTTCCACCTGAATGGTGCCCTTTCGCCAATGTATGCCAGTGAAATTCATGGCAGTATCTCTCTCTGCAATATATTCTACTAATTCTGGGATGAGGGTAAAATGTACTCCTCGTGCATTTCCAGTCCATATCCCAAATACAGAAATGATCTGACAGCCAAGATGCAGATTGTATATGTTGAGTTACCAGAGCCAGAAGATATTACCAGAGCCAGCAGTGGTTTTCATCTCTGTAACAGCAACTCAGCAAAAAGGTACTGAATTTTGTAACATTTTTGAGGGATTCTCACTACAAGTTAAGTTGAGACTATTTCATTGGTAACTGCAGGTATACTCATATGAGTCAAAAAAATGTGTCAGGACATTTACCTAGATACCACAAAAGTAGGCTAAGAAAGAGAGAATCTGATTTTTTTATCTTTTTTACTTTTTAATTAGTTTAAGGAAATTCCAAAACTTTCAGTATTGCAGGCAAATTACACCAATTACAAAGCAAAAGAATAATGTTTAAATTCCTAGACTGCAAATGGATATACCAGCTAAGGCAACTCATAAATTGCATTTGTAATTTCTGATAAAACATGGCCTAAAGGTTTCAGATACTAAGGGATATGAAAGAATAGTACATGCTCTTTCATCCCTTTCTATAACCACTCAATTTTCTTGAAAGTCTTCCTGTTTTACCTTCCCTTTTCTCTCAAATCCAAGATAGTGATGGGCATTGATACAGTTAAATATTTCTACTTTGGTGGATGAAAATAAATAGTTAATAACCAGAGCTTCTCACGTTATAAATGCCATCACCGGGCTCTCACAACCTGCTTTTGCAAGGGAAGAGATGACATTGAGCTTGCAAAGCAAAGGAAGAGAGAGCATCTACCTGATGAGTTGAAGAAAAAACTTTACAGAAGAAGGCCTCCATGAAAGCACTGACTGAGCAATGTGCTTGCTGCATGCTGCCTTTACTTAGATGTTAATTGGATTACAGTTGCACGCATTCATAAATTGTGATAATTTTCAAAATGTGAAGGTATACCAGATCACTGTTTCCTGCACTATTGGCTCTGCATTCAGGCAACAAGCAGATGCAGAAAAATGAGTATGAACAAACTACTACCAAAATATGTCAGTGTTCCCAGGGCCTGGGAAAACAGGCAGAAGCAAGATGGTAGGCCAAGAGAGGAAGATTTTTGCTCCTAGGATTGAGGAAAGGTGAAGGTTCCTGAGCACACAACTTCCTGATGGGCCAGGCCTGGCCATCAGGAACTTGGAAACTGGTATTTGCTTCTCCCATGACGATGGAACCAGTGTACATGTGTATGTACTCCTGGTAAATAAAGAGCACTGTGTCCCTAGGGAGGTCCATTCCTCCCTGACAGGAGCAGCCTTGCAGAGCCCCAAATGTAACCACACAGTGCAATACAGGGCTTACAGTCCCTATCTTGAAATGCACACTTCCAGCACCTTTTAAGTACTACTGAGCTTTGCAGAGGCAGCTTCCTAAGACTAAAATCATCAAACAATTTAACTTCCTGTTCAAGCATTGCCATTACAGTGGTTTCACCAGGCAGTGTATCATGTGCTGCAGAAGGAGGAGGAGAGAAGTTGTGTGAGCACCCGAGAGTGCAGCCTGGCCCCACAGGGAAGGAAGGCAGGTGCTGTGGGGCCCTGGGAGACGTGGCAGTGCCTGCAGGGGGAGGGGACAAGGCAGCAGGCCCACCATTAGCACCATGCTCCTGGGGATCCTCGTGGTGCTCTGCTTCATCCCCACTGCTGATGTAACAGGTAACAAAAACCCCCCACATTTCAATCCTTTCCCCTATTTTTCCTCACTTTGATCATCAAGGGGTAGAAGGTCTGGTATAGCTCTGAATTAATTTTGCACAAATTGTTCTTGTTTGGATGAAAGGGGAGAGACAGCATGCTGCTAAGTCTGCACATGGATCAACTTGATATAACCAAGAGGCCAGTTTTTCTCCTGCCACAAGTATCCCTCCAAGATGAGACCCAAGAGTTTTCCTTTAATTTGACTTCTCTCTAGATCCATTTGGAAATTGCATGCATAGGCAGAGGGGTGTTTATTCCACCTACCCCCGGGCTTTACAAGTTCTGCTCACAAGTGCCTTTTCTTGGGGGCAGCAGGTCTGAGCAGACCTGGTGCCAACACCTCTCTTGGGGCAGACTCTCCACATCGCCAAGTCTACTTGTAAAGCTTCAGGTTCCCCCATGGCCTGGCTTGGTGTGATGGGTTCCGGAGCTGAGTGCACTGACATCCTCACAGGACTAGCAAATAAATGCTCAAAAGCAGAGTTGCTTACTGAGCTCAAAGATGGGAAGATGGGACTTGCCAAGTTTCTGATTTTTGCATTGTTTGGTGGTTTACTGATACTTACTAGACACCTAGTTTCTTTCTGAAGATCTTCAGGAAAAAAAATCTTTTTGTGATTTTGAAATCTTGAGTCTTAGTGAATCTTCCTGACTCTTCAGTTTTTGTGGCTGAGGGTATTTATCTTGGTGTTGTCTTGCTGATGCAGTGTTCATATGTTCAGAGCTAATATGTCTTTCCAACGGGTACATTAAAATGCAAAGCAAGGCAAGGGATGATGGCTTTTGCTAGGGTAATCTTGAGACAGACAATTTTTCAGACGGCTGGCTGTGAACTGTTGTTACTGCATCTTCTCCAAGTATCAGTGTTTTGTATTTTACAGGGAAGTTACAGATAGGAATAAAAATCTGTTTTCCGGTACAAAATTTTTAACATAGAGAACATCTTAAAAATGTCGCTTTTTCTAGTATGAGAGATGCAATTGAATATTTTTTTTTCTTATTTCTACATTATTTTTTACATAGTTCTTTTCCTCAGCGAAGGCATTGTAGTTTGCATGACACTGTGTTCACCATTTCTTTCAGAAATCGTAGGTTTTTTTCTTCCTTGTCCTTTCCCATGTTTATAATTCTCTGTTCGCAATATCATAATTGTTTCCACACCAGGCTCCTGGATTGTCAAAGAAGACACTAATTCCAGGAGGGGATAATATCAGCAGTAGGTTAACAGTTCTAAACACATTTCAGTGAGGTGTGAACAGCTTTAAAGCAGTGCTTTTGAATTGCAGCAGAATTAATTACAGTGTGTGGTTCTCAGACACAGGCATTATGCCATGGCTTTACAGACATATGTACACTTGCTTTGCATGAAGAATTTGGATTTCTCCAACAGACTCACCAAGATTGTTCAACTGCTTAAAGAGAAGCACATGAGGTCATTAGCTTCTCAGGGCTCTCATCCTTTCCCCATCTATTTTTTTCACTCTTCATTTTCAAGGTGATTGATCCTTAGTACATGGAAAACACTAAGGCAGGTCAAAACCCTGCAGGACTTCCTCAAGCCATGAAGTGCACTATAAGCCTCAGGTATTTTGGTTTGGGAAAATCAACAGAATTTGTCCTGTTGTTAGACTGTATCACTAACTGCTGCAGTTTAATCAGTAACTGGTTGAGTTTAAATCATAGAAAGGGACTTAAAATACTAGTTTAGTCATTTCCCTTTTGAAGAAACACTAACATTTACAAAGTTTGGCCTCCTCCCCTTTTTGTTGGCTAAATAATTGCCCTGCTGTGGTCTGTCAGAGAGGCAGCTAGATCAAGTGTCTGGTATTTTGTGAAGTAAGTAATATAAGCAGGTTCCCAGTGCAGTGTATCACGACTGACCTCATCTTTTTACTATCGACATAACCTTCTGGCTTATGGTCTCTGGGGGTTAAAATCAACCTCTAACCCACCAGGGTTACCAGAATGCAGAAGATGGATGAGGCAAGGTTAGCTGAGATTAGGAAGACATCAACTAATTCTTGTTTTAAAAAAATAAATCACAAACTGCCAAGAAAAAACCCTGTGCTCAGACTGGATTTGATTAAAGCAAGAGTGTCACCTGGGCTTTCTGGAGTACTCCGCTGCCTGCAGTACTCACAGCAAAACAAGAAAGTTTAGCAGAAAACAGGTCTGTAAGGGCCAGAAAGAGAGGATCCTCCCAGCTGCACGTTAAACACACAGCTGGGTGGCCTCAAACCAAAGTAAAAGAGAAGGACCCTTGTACCTAGGAAAGAAGAGTAAACGTAATTGAACAGACCACCAGCAACAAAAATGAAATAGCTTTGTTTATAACATACCTGTGTGCCTTTCTGCCTGTGGCTTAAACAAATTCCTTTCAGGTTTTTCCCTATCCCCCCAGGGAATTAGGTGGGCCATTTCTTTCCTGTGCTTACAGAAATCCCAAATTATCTTAGATACCTTGCTCTGGAAAATAGCTCCCTGAAGCTACTGGCATAAAAAAAAGACAAAGAATACTAAATATTTTAGCAGAATATTTTTTTCCAATAGCTGATGATGATTCAAGAAGAGTTCTGGAGAAAATAAAAAAACAACCCACCTCAAAATAGTTATTTTCCATACTTTGTCAACTCTATTTCACTTTCTTGGTGAATAGAAAAAAAATAAAAAACTTCAATGAAGTTTTGCTTGCATCAGGGTTCGATGATCAGAAAGTCAGTATTTTACAGATATTATTGATGGATGGCACTTTGTTTCATGATGCAAAACCCCCTCACATGTGATTATAAGAAATGCCCAGCACTAAAAACAAGCTACAAAAAAGCTTAACAAACATTTAGCGATCTTACACACTATTGCATATAAATCCCAAGATCCTAAGAGAAGGTTTGCAGCTTGTCCACACTGACTGAAATGATTTTACATTTTTAAACATCACTGCTTTTTGAAACTGTAAAAAATTATTTTTCATAACTACTATCTTCCTGGCTGGGTAAGGCCAAGATATAGGTATTTATTACTACACCACATGACTGAACACAGCTCTGAAGTGGCAATCATAACCCTATTTAGGGGAATGGAAACACCTACAAAATGTTTCAGAGTTTCACCATTTAACAAACCCAAAGTGACACTTATGAGGAAAAACTGGCTCTGTGAAGGCAAAAGCAGCCTCAGCCCATGTTTGCTTAGAATGGTCTACATCCTACTAAGAATGTAGTCAAATCCTATTCAGATCACAAGTGAAGTGAGGGATGTTTGGCGTTACTCTGTCTTCCCCATGAAACTAATACACATTTTAGCATGACTGACTTTATTCAATTCAAAAAAACCTCCAAGTCCAGAGGAGGAGGAGGACAGCAGGGCTTGTCTAACACACCGGTGGAGTAAGCTTGCCTTGCCCCTGTTGGCATTGCAGCCCAACCAATTCATGTGGTGCTAATTAGTGCCTATAAATGAAAACAAAAATATCTTCTTTAATTTAGGTTTATCTAGTAAAGCCACTTTGTAAAAATAGATTTGGGTGCTTAGCTTCAATCATGTAGGAGCTGTCTTCATTTAATGATCCACAAATGGGCTTTTTCCCACTGCTCAGCTGTCTGCATCCCAGCATCAGCAGCATGGAGCTGGGTTATCAAGCCCAGCCTGCAAGACAAGGCAAACAGTTTGGGCTATAAATCCAAGAGGTGAAAATAAGTTGAAGGAATTTATCATTTTTGGTGGGTATATCAAAACGGACTGGTTGCCAATTATCACAGTATCATGGCAGGGACATAAATAGTCCAGAGCTGTAGTTAAATAGTGGAGCTCAAGGCATGAAGCTCAGGCCTAAACGTCAGGAATTCAGGTTGGCTGATGACAGTGAAAGAGATGGAGTAAGTCATTGGGGTCTGCAGAAGAGTCTAAATAACATCTGAAAGTTGTCCCTCAGTGATGAGATTTTCAGTGTTCTTTGACTTTCCTTTGGCCACAGTGAAAATATGATCAGGCTGAGCAATAAATATCCATTGGTTTTCTGTAAGTACTTGCAATGGAAACAGGCAAGCACTTTTCTGAAGTGTAATACTTCTGTCTGTTCTGGAACCCTATTTCAGTTGTCAACTCTGAGACAGAAACGATCTCCCCTGAAGGTGCATTCAGTCCCTTTGCAAAGTAGAATAACTGTCTCAAGTGAGTTGTGTAGTATTCTGCTGTGCTAAAGGTGGAAGAATTCTACTGCAGACTTGCAAATTGCCGCATAGGCCAAAAATCAATTTTCCAGCCAACAAAAATGTGATCAAATACCTTGTCTAAAGGGGTGGAATCCGAACCTCACCACTTACTAGAATGCCTTATAAGCCTATGTGAGAGCTTTTGTCGGAAAATGCTGATTCAATGAAACTGAATTGTTTTGCTGAAATGTCTTCATTTCGATGAAAACTCACCACAGGCACCACCTTAGGTAAAGACTTGCCTTCTCTGTTCTTACTTTGCCACTCTGTCCTAGGAATCGAAGAGCCATGTCTCTTTCTGCTGGAAAGCCTGGAAATGCTATCCTTCATCCAAAGTTTCACAGTGTTTGGGTTCCCTGCAAACATGGGATTCCAGAGCCCTTATGAGCTCTCCTCAACCCTCCCCCCCAACAATGTTGGGCAAAGAGACACAAGGAGGATAGGCTACAATCTTTCTTTTTTTAAAGATGAGGCAATTAGAGCATTCCCTGCCTCACATCTCCTCGTCTCATTTGAAACAAGGGCTGGTAAATGAGACTTTCAATGAGAAAATTAACAACTTCAGCAGTTTCATGGGTTCTGCTGGTAACTGGAGAACCTGCTAGCCAAAGGTTGTTTTTACTGTCTGCACCCTACTAGTGGTCCTGGACATCTCATTCATCTCTTTGTGTTTGCTTTACTCCCTGGACCACATTCATCCCAAAGGAGTATCCTACTCAACAAGCCAGGGTACTTCATCTTCTTGTGCAGGCATGAATACACTAAGCATCATTTGGTCCTAAATATTGTTAAACACAGTTTTAAACACGTTTTCTGGGCATTCTGGGTCTGGCCTCCTTACCACTTCATTTCTCTTACTAGCTTTTTTGAAGTCTCATCACACAGATTAAGTAGAAAGAATCTAGGTTTGCACAACATTTTGAGGACAAGAGGTACAATTGTCATTCTATCAGCCACAGTGATTCTCAGGGATCTATAAAAGACTATCCAGACCTCCTATTAGCTGAGCTTGCATAAAGGCTTAAGTGGTCATACAAAAGCCTTGGCAAGACTCTAGCTTAAAAGCCAAAACTCCCTTCCTCTTACTTAGGGGTCATCATTTGAAAAGAAGGGCCTCATTTGTACAGGATGACTTTTCTTTGAAGAAATTGTCTTTCTGCATAGTCCTTGCAGTGTTTCATTGTTTGGCAGATGATAGCACAGAGGTCTACATGTCAGAAAACATTTCCTGTTTGTGTATCAGTCTGGTCAATTCAAATTCAATTATACATTCATGTGACATGCTTTTTTACAGGCCATTCAAGTGCTAAGTGCCAGTGCAGTGTCAAATTAGTCAGCTCCTGAGTCCTTTGAGAGATTAAGAATCTACTACAGCTGCTAGCTAGAGAAATTACTTATTTTACATTAAAATGATAGCAGTTCATGCTTTTAGTGTTCATTGCCCAAGGTCCAAACCCTTGAATTGGTTCAGCAAATCCACCTGCAAAGACTTCAGGAGTCCTTGAATTAAAAAGCAAATGTATAAATAATATTCTCTTATCTGAACGCAGTGTCAATTCATAGTATTTTCACTCCATAATGTTCCCTGGGAAATTGCTTGCTAAATGAAGGATAAACTTAGATGGCCTTCTATATACACACATGCACACAGTTGCAGCCTAGGCTTCTGAGTTCTGATGTTAAATCTTAATCATGGGCCACTGTCTCTGCTAGTGTTCTGACTCTGAAGAAAAACACTCTTGATCTCATAGTCTCCCCTAGTGACTATGTAATTATTTACCTACAGGTGGATTGCTGCAACAATAGCTCCTGTGAGAAACTGCTTCTGCAGATGGGTGGTTTTGTACTCCCTAGTAGGGAGTGTCAGCAGGGGAGAGGAGATATGGAGAAGAGTTGCAGGGGAGGATGTGTGGTTCTGAAGTCTCATACTGTATTTTATAAACAAGTGTTTTTCTCACTTTCTCCCCTCCCTTTCAGAAAACAAGATTTTAGTGGCTCAGCATCCTTTGCTCATCGTAGCTAACCAAACTGCAACTCTAGTTTGTAACTACAAATACAATGGGACAGGGAAGGAATTTCGAGCTTCGCTACACAAAGGAACGGACAGTTCAGTTGAAGTTTGCTTTATTTCATGGAACACGACCAAAATTAGCAGCAATTCAAATAAAGAATTCAACTGCCAAGGGGATCATGATAAAGACAAAGTCATCTTCAATCTTTGGAACATGAATGCCAACCAAACTGACATCTACTTCTGCAAAATTGAGGTCATGTATCCACCCCCATACGTCTACAATGAGAAGAGCAATGGGACTGTTATTCACGTGAAAGGTAAGCTAGAAATCTCTGTAGGCCAGTATCCTCTCTATACACACTCCTTACTTAATGGCTGGAGGCAGATTGTTTCCTGAAAAAAGAAGTTGGATCGCCTGGTAAAACTACATTCCTGCTCTGAATTTCCTGAAGAAGAGATCTTAAAATGATGATTAATAAAAATGACACATTGGAACAAGGAGTAAATAGGCAGAGATCAATGTTTTTGATTTAATGTACTTAAAGTTTTCTTTGCTCTTTCCTTAAAGAGACACCCCCCCAAATACAAGAGCCTCAGTCGGCAATTCCTTTGTGGATTCTGGCAACAGTGACTGGAATTCTTGCATTCTACAGCATGCTAATAACTGCAGTTTTTATTAACTACTGGGTAAGCAACTAGCGTTTTCCTTTGCTCTATATGCTCTAGTAGTTCATTTCTCAGGCTATACTTGCCATGTTTACCACTAGCTCACAGATCCCCCCTTCAGTACAGGATGACTGAAGTGTTTCTTCAACCCAGCTATGTATGCACACCCATGGTGTACCCCAAAAGAGCTGAAACACCAGATGCTCTCCAGGTGGGCAGTCAGGCCTCTGCAGCAGAGTCCTAAAGCAAATAGTAATGCCACAGTGTTGGCAGTGCCCTGCACACCAGCAATACCAGGACACTGTCTCTACCTCTGCCAACTGAACCTGTCAGGGAAATCTAGAGCTACAAGCATTTCTGGCAAAACCCTTTGAGGCTATACTGACAGGAGTTCACCTAAAATAAAACAATCTATAGGGAGCCTTCAGTTAGCCCACGACCATCTGCACTGGTGTCTTGTGCCTATCCAGCAATTCCCTCGAGCAACCACTATTTCTGGCAGCTTGACTGCAAGGGAATAGGAGCACCTGGATCTCAGTAGTCCCTTGTCTGTACATCAACAGTAAGAAAGCTGAGACAGCCTTACAGATCATAATTTTTGCTTTCTAATCTCTCTGGAGAGTTGACTGGCCCAAGTCACATCCAGTTCTCCTCCTGGAGTAAAAAAAGAGAGGCATGATACTGGGGCATCAGAAGGACATTTTCCTCGACAAGTCTTAGGACTGTGATCTCCAGGGCCAATTTAAACTACTTACTCCATGTGAGAAAGACTTGAACATAGAGAACTCAATTCCTTGCACTCTGGCTTTCCCCTCAATCTTTGCTGTTAAATAGTGATTTTCAAAACAACAATTATGAGGTAGCCCGTATAAAGGGTCCAGAGTCTCTGCCAGGTTAAACATTGCATATATACAGAAAGCCACTGCTAGCTGAAGCTTGAGATCTGCTAAGTGTTTCACAAAAAACCACTTTCTCAATCTGTGGCTATTTCTAATGGAAAACAATCAAAGGGGGCACTGCCGTAGGAAAATGAAAAGGCAGGTTAAGTGGCTCTTCTTTGTGCCCTGTTGTAGAGGCTGACTCCTCAGAGAGCTGAGAGGATTACAGCAAACAGCTGCTGGTGTTACAGTGCTGTGCTGCTGTGGCTGTGCCACAGATGAGATGCTATAGCTTCAAATCCATCATTTAGAATCTGAACCATTTTCTCTGTGCTATATTCATTTGCTACCTAATGGCTTCACACTTTGCTACTAACATGTCTGCCCCCAGAAAGAGTGGCAAGGCTGTGTTGCCATGTGTGTTGTTTGCTCCATCAGTTTTTACCTGCTGTTATTACTGCTGGCAGTATTCTTTCAGATAATATGTCTTCTGATTGTGGATGTATTTAGAGTGTTGTTGAGTATAAATACAGCTGCCTAGAATTGTTTGTGATATTGTAAAAAAAGGTATCCTAATTGTGATACTAGACAGACATGGCAAGCCTGATCAGTTCCTGAAAGCAGCTAAAGATTTGTCTATTTTCATATAGTCTGCCTTCCCTGAAGAAAAACTGCTTTCCGTTGCAAAAGTAGTAGTCTTTGATCCTGTAACAGCCCAACATTCACTCATGCTAGCAAAATGTCTTTCTCCCATGCAAAACTACCTCTTGGGTGAATTAGAAATCCTGTATTATGGAGATGAACACACAGAGATAAAGCTTTTGTATCTAATGCTTTACATGCATTGACTGCATTACATGGCTTAAGCAGTATGTAACTTACATTCAACACTTTGCATATATATAACATTAATATAAAACAGCTTAAAATATTTCATAGTAACTGCCCCACTCTGCACATACTACATAATTCAGCCATCAGATTTTCTAATGCAAACTCCAATTCCACAGCATCTCCTCCAATTCCACAGCATCCTATGCATATATACTGCAGCATATGCAACTATTTTTGTACATAGGAAGGGAATTGCAGTAAAAAGGAGATTGCAAAACAGTGTATGATGAGTATTAAGGAAAAAGCATGGAAGCACTTTACTTACCCCTGATCAATAAAGCCTTAAGCTATGTAAAAAACACCAACCTTGTGCACAGCCTGCAGCAGTCAGAGGCTGAAATTCTGCTGTAGCCACAGATTTCCTCTGTGATTTTAGGCAAATTATTTCACCTGTCTTCTGCTACTCTTATTTCTGAAAGAGCTGATGCTTCCCTTGTCGCACAGGGGCATTATAAGCAGGAATTCAACAGTGGAAATAAGATTTTTGCGGCCCAGATATGGAGACATAAAAGATTAACATCAGCTCTGATTCTTTCACTGCTTAAAGGAAGATTCAGAACAACATACGCATTGTGTCTCACTGCTGTAAATGGTAGGAAAACCATTACACACAGTCTGGGCTGATTTTTCTTGCTCTTATTCTGTTCAAGTTAAGCTAATTTCTCTTTTCCTCCTAATAAATAAGGACAGCCTTCACAGCTCAGACTCTACTGTTTCTGCTGAATCATTCCACAGATGAGAGAGGCAAGATGATGGTGAGAGGTATCAGTTTGTATCCTTGGTGTGTAGCATTCCTTTACCTGAAGAACTAACACTGTAAATCTCTCACCAGATAAGATGTAGACTAACTTTCAGGTTGGGCAAATTCCATAGATTATTTGATGAGAACATGTGTTCTAATTCTTTTGTTAATGTATTTAAACCTGAAGCTGCCTTATGAATATGCCTGCTTCCCTGAACAAGGACCTAGGGCCAGACCTGTCAGCAGTTAACATGAGAGTTTTCACAGTTCTCTTCACCCTTCCCCACAGCAAAAATCCAAAAAGAACATGTACCATCAGAGTGACTACATGAACATGACTCCCCGGCACCCGCCATACCAGAAGAACAAGGGTTACCCGTCCTATGCGCCAACACGGGACTACACCGCCTATCGGTCCTGGCAGCCCTGATCCCAGCAGCGCACCCACCAGGAGCCTCGTGTCCTTCCAGGCAGTCGCTTGCTCTGCGGCATGGAAGGACAGCCTCTCATTTTCTCGTCGTGTTTATTGCTATTGTTCACAGACACCTACACCATAGCAAGTATTAGATAAACTTTGATCTACTAAAAGAAAATCCAGACCAACAAACAAATATAAAAAGGGGGACGGAGGGGGAGAAGTAAAAAAAGAATTTTTTTCCATGATGGCTGAAAATGAGGCCCAGCTTGTGTTGAGGGTTGTCAGTGGGTAAGATGGAAAGATGGCATCAGTCCTCAGAGCTGGTCTCTTCGTAATACTTGTGGTTTTGCTTAGCTGTTGGAAGAAGCAGAACTTCTGATCTTTTCCAATAACTACTGCCTTAGATTTAACCCTTAATTTCCTTCCCTGTATGTGTAATCCCTCAGACTGTTGCTGTTAAGCCTGGCAAAATGTAAAAAATAATATTTTTTTCTCTACAAGACCAGGACACAGTTTGAAGTTCAAAACACGTGCTTAAAAGAAAGAGGAGAAGGTCAGCCAGAAGGCATCCAAGCTATTAGGCTATGGAAAAAATAGTCTGCCAGGACAAATCAAGCTGATAGAAAACTAGTAAACCTTCAGCATGTGAGTCCTTGGGCTGGTCACTGTGTAGATGTTCGTAAGGCCACCTGCAGTCGTGACCAAGGAACTCCACTGACTGAAAAAGCAAGCAACCTGAAGACAAAATCAAGACAAGTGGGAGAGGAAGAAAGATCTGTCTTAATCACAAACAACCCCATTTCTGATTTGTTTGCCTTCTGCATCAAGGGAATGCAAAGTTATATATGAAGCATTAGAAGACAGAGACCTCGGATTTTGAGAAGATTTTTACTTTTATTTTTGAATTTGATAATTCAGAAGGTATTCTCCTGAGTCCTCCTGAAAATTCGTGCACATCTTCTGGCACCTAGGTTGTACCGGAGCGCTTACAAAAATCTGGGCTGACTTATGAGCAACTAAAGACCACTTGAATTTTTTTTCCCATAAGCACCCAGTTTTTGTGGTGTGAGAGGATTCTTCATTCCCAGCATTGTAAATGGACCTGCAAGTTCTCAGACATATGCAGGATCTGCTCTGGACACTTTGAGGAACTTTGTGTTATCTGGAAATTACTTTTCTCTCTAAATATGTTCTTCAGGACTGTCCATGCCAGAGTAGGACAAAGTATTTAGCAAAACATGATTCATTCTTTCAATCTAGTATGTTTACAATAACAGGACATCCTAAATTGTGATTGGGGTTGCCTTGGCATAAAATCCCTTTTCATACAGAAGAGACAATGTTTATTTTATAGAAACTACTGAATAAACAATTAAAAGAAAAAAAAAATCCACATTCCACCTTGAAATAAAATTTGGATTGTACAACATTTAATTTCCTTCAAACTGGAATAAGAAGATTCTTTCTCTCTTTGAGGAGACAGGACAAAAGTAGAGATGTGGGAGCATGACAACAATTTGCTTTGATGTCTTAACCCAAGAAAACAACTTCGGCACTTCCAAATTGGAAGTTTTATTTGAGTTTGCTGACTGGGCCCCAAACCTTTCAGTGTGAGTATTATATCACCATGAACTATGTTCCTGGAGGGTGCTGTACCACCCATGAGCAGCGGTGAGGTGCCTCCTGTCCCCAGCCAGGGACAGCAGAGCCCTGATGGCAATGCCCAAGAGGCAGTGCTGCGTCTTCAGCATGGGAATCCAGTCATGGACCCAGCAGGCCCTGAGAGCCTTGGTCTGGTTCAGCTCAGCAAACTCAAAAGCTTATGACTGAACTGAAGAACTTCAAAACAAAGTCTTATTTATTCCTTCTCCTTTCCCCTCACCACATGCACAAACACTCCAAGGCTGACATTTTTCTACACACAATTTTTACTCTCTTCTCCTGAAAAGCCCCTCACTGCACCTTTGTACAGAAGTGGAGGCAGCAAGGAACATGTGCACAGAGCAGAGGGGAGGGAGCCAGGCAGGACACATGACAGTCGCTGCATGGTCCCAGCCTGGTCTGGCCCTCCTTGCTGGCACTGACTGGGAGGATGCTAATGCCTTGCCACCTCCCTCATCACTTGGAGGGGAGATAGGAATGATGCCGTGCTGGGGCTTCCAGACACTCCCAGCAGAAAGCAGCAGGCTGGGCACAGCTCTCTGTCAGGGTATGGCACTATGGCACTGTCTCACCAAGCTCCAGTTTGTCATTGTATGGCACAATGACATGTATGATCACAATGTGCTGGGGAAAATCACAACTTCTAGTGCATGTATAAGGTGAGATGGCAAATGTGTATCAAACCCACGAAACAGGATAAATGTTCTTTGCATAAACTGCATATATACATATTTAGGTATAGATGCATCTATTTCATTACATCTATATTCCCTAGAGTTTTATTATACTTTTTGCAATCTCCTTTTAAATTTATTAAATAGATACAGTAAATTAAATCTTGAATGAATGTATTAGGCCTGAGGTTAGTCGGAGGAAAATGTTACTTTCTAAAGCAAATATTGGTATAATTTGGTTTCCTTCCCCTCACACTTTTGTACTTTCCATATTTAAAACATACTGATAGCTCCCAGGACATGATACTGGAAAGTAAGTCCTGGAACATCTGCAACACGTATTAATTTGTTTGACTGACCAAAATGGAAGGGGGATACAGGGAAATATCCTAAACATAAAATGAAAAAATGAGGAGAATCAGGACATGAGAAAGCCCCAGCACTGTGTTAAAATGGACATTGCTGTTAAATTAAAGCTCCAGAGGGACATGAATTACAGACAGTTGGAGATGGGATACCAGAAAATTCCTTTTATCCACCACTGTAAAGGAGTAAAATAAAGTGTTTGCAGAGAAGCAATCCAGTTAAGCCTGGACTCCAGCTCTGCATATGTGGATTAGCATATTCAATAAACAGCAATCCTAATTTATTCCATCTGGTTTTAGGCAATGCAAAACATGCCAGGAGAGCCCTGTCCTTCCCTGGCCCTACCTTTG
Organism: Corvus moneduloides; assembly: GCF_009650955.1. Taxonomy (NCBI): domain Eukaryota; kingdom Metazoa; phylum Chordata; class Aves; order Passeriformes; family Corvidae; genus Corvus; species Corvus moneduloides. The sequence goes on along the minus strand of NC_045482.1, from coordinate 14,206,025 downwards.
GGGTCTATATGCTGTTTATGGGATGATGTAAAGAGAAACCTCCCTCTGCTGCAGCTCTGAACTTGGAAACTGTCCTTCACGGAGGGCAGGGGTAGATCAGTAGGGTTTTCTGCCTTACACAAAGGTTTTAATTCAAATACAAATACAATCCTGCCAAAGAGTGATTTAATTTTTCATCCTCCTTTCCCCCACTTTTGGGTCTCAGTGTCAAATGAACATCTGAACTGCAGTCATCACATCTGAACAGCAATCAACATATGTTGCAAGGGGTCAACCAAGGGTTGTGCGGCTCCAGCCCCTGCGTGCTGATTCCTGTTCTGCATGTCTCCAGCACAGCACAGTACCACACCTGGCTCTTCTTCGCTTCCAGGAACCAAAGCCCTAGAAGACAAATGCCAAGGAGGTAGCCTGTGTTATCTCTGCAGTGTCTTGAACCCTCCCCATTGGGGCAGTCAGGCTTACTAAAGCCAAAAGTCTTGGACGTTCCTTCTAGTCTGAATATTTCAAATTCCAGTATCATCCTTCTGTATAACATTTTTTTAAAAATACCTCATATTTCTTCTGTAGCTATAAATGTGAACCCTGCATCCCTGCCAAACAACATCATATCTTCCTTCTTTGTGCATCATCTTTTTCCGTTCATTTCTAGTCCAGACTCAGCAGTTCAGGAACCCATCCTATTTGTTAATCTCTAACACCATTGTGCAGCCTTCCACATGTACCCCTGCCTGACTAGTTATTTGCTTCACAAAGACTGTTTTGTATGCCACATTCCTTTTCAGCTTGGGGTAGGGAGTGGCCATAGGAGATTGAAGCCATGTGGTGACTGGATAGGTACATGTTTTTTGTTTGAAGGATTTGGGGGTCTTTCCCATCATCAAATTTTCAGTTGTGCCAAACAGCCACATGGGGATCCCACACACCACATGCTTCCCAGAGTGCATTTAATTTCTGTACATTTCATTTCCTATGCATAGCAGGCTCTTGGTTATTGCAAAGTTCATTATGCCTGCAGACATGCTCTGATAACAGAAGCAACTTTAGCTACTGATGGTATGTTTGACTAATAAAAACATGGTACAAAAAGCTTGAGTTTTAAGAGCACACTGGTGAAGGCTTCAGTGCTAAAGATCAAATCTTTCCACTTTCAGCAAGGCTCTTGCTGTGTGACTGGAAAATGTGTATGCAAGATGAATCACAGGCCAAGACATAATTTTGTTAGTCACTCGTACTAACCAGAAAACAGGTTAGGGTGATGAGAACAGGATCAGCTTTGTTAAGGTCCAGTAACGACTGGGAAAGGCTGAAACAGCACTAGGCAGTAATTTGTAGCCAAAGCCAGTGTCTTTAAGTGGCTGTGAGAGGGAAACTATCTGCTTATCTTGATACAAATGGATTGTTCTTCACAATTAGGTGCTTTTGTTAGAGCATCACATTACAGTATGTTACCATTCCAGCCTCAAAGGCATGCAGATAGTATGATGTGGATAATTTGGCTGACAAAGTATTAGGAGGCTGCCAATTTCATATAAATCCATTTGAAAAGAAACAAAAAGTTGAATGATCTCAAATTTGTGGTGGATTTTTTTGTTTGTTTCTTTGCATTTTTTTTTTCCTTACTGGATCTTCAGGATTGAGGCACTGGTTCTTATTTCCTGCACCTCCTGCTTTGTTGTTATTGTTGTTGCTGTTTTCTTAATAAAAAATAAATGTAACTTTATTTTTAGGTCACATAAACTTACCAGGAGCTCTTCAGTTTCATTCATGTGGCCACTGAAATTATGAGGAATTTTCAAATGCCACAGTTTTCATAACCATTGTATCATTATGTGGCTACATCATTCCATTTCCTCATTGTCTTCTTATTCCTTCAAGGGAACTATTCTGGATAGGTTGAAATGTTCTCACGGGTTGGAATAAATTTAGTTTTTCAGACAGGAAAGATTACTACCTAACCAGCAAAATCAAGGATGCAAGCAAGCAATTAGTAACAGTTCTGTGGAAATTAATGTAGTGGTTTCAATCTGGTAGGAGGATCAAATAGCCTTTTTATAATATCCTTTTCCTCTAAAATAAAGAAGTTTAAGAAATTACATACTAAAGTACCTTAAAAGACAAGATATCAGGTTGCGAAATTAAGAAATCAAAGGCAGGAAATGCCAGAAGGAAGCTTTCCTATCCAGCCTCCCTTCTGCCCCCTTGTGTGACCAGAGTGGCTCTTTAACTACGCTGCATTTTCCGTTCTAAGCCGAGCCCACGCCGAGCGGGGCCGGCCCCGCTTCCGCGCAGCGCTGCACGAGGGCTCCGGGTAGGGCCGGAGCGGGCGCTCAGCGGGCGACAGATTCCGAGTGCAGCTCAAACCCGTCACACGGAGGGCTGCAGCAGGGCACAACCAGCAATCAGGCTATCTTAGAGAATAGCTAAATTAATGCCCGACAGCCTCGTCAGTGCCCCATTAAATTAGATCACTCTGTCGTGAGTCAGAACGAACTAATTTTCCTGCTATGCTCACTGCCTGTGACAGCCCTTGGGCTACTTTAATCTTCAAACACCAGTGGTCAAGATGAAAGCTGATTTATTTCTTTGCCTCATGAAAATGATTAAGTAGGTTGCTCACATTTCTTCCTGGGCTTCTCAACCTTCCCCAAACAAATCAAAACTGGCTGCAGAAAGGAAATTGTTTCTCTGTTGGCATAGCTCATCAGCTCCTGATACTCAGGAACAGAGCCTGAAGTCCAGAGTTGAATGACGCCTTTGGGAGCATTATCCCCTCCTTGTAGCTCTTTTTCTCATTAGCTGATTGTTGAAGTAATGCCAATGTTTTATCTTAACAACAAAAAAGACTATGAAGATACAGAATTGGACAGCAGAGGAATAACCTCTCTCCCTCCTGCAGACACACACAGGTGACACTACTTTCAAGTCTACCCCTGTAAGGGAGCAATTCACCAGTAAGAATGGGAGAAGCAAAAGGGGTTAAAGGAGAAATCACTCTGAAACCTCTTCAGTGAAACTCTGGAACAGTCCCTCAGGGAATGGAAATGAACAAACCAGCTGCAGGATGTACTACACAACCCAGACTTTTGCCTCTCCCTAGCCATATACTAGAAATAACTCTTAAAAACTTCCTAGTCCTTCTTGCCTCAAGAAGTACTTTTTACCGCTTAGGTTGCTCTGCATCATTGAGACATAAGCTGCATTGATGGTGAAAGCCAGGTTAGGTGGTGTGTGTGGACTTGGGCGCACAGTCAACCCCCAAGAAACTCTTGAGATGAAAGCAAAAATTATGTTCAAAGGACAATGGACAAGCAAATTGGCTGGAAAGGTAGGATGGATGAATGGCTGACTGCAGGAAAAGTTAAGCAACTCCAGAGCTTTCCTGCAGCAACTAGAGAAATGCATTAGTTTGAACTGCAGCTCTAGTAGATTTCCTCCAGTAAAAGCAGCTCTTGGAATGTTGAAGGTTCTGTTGTTATTTCAGGACATTTAAGTCAAAATAACCATACATATACAAAAAAGATTTAAAAATACCCTTATTTTTGCCTTTTCTCCTTTCTGTACTGTCTTGGGGTGATTTTATGACAATACAGTATTCCCCTATCGTCTGCTTTATGCCCAGAAATAGGTCCCGCAGCTTTTAAGCTGGGTCCAAGGAAAAGAGGGGAGGAAGCCAGGCGAATTCTTCAGTGAGGTTTGTGTTCCAGGACTCACACACACACACTCCTGTGTTTGCTTGGCTCTGCTTGCAGCAGGAGAGAGTGGATTCCTGCTTCTAGCCATCTTGTGAGCTGAGGCAAAAAGTTTTCCCAGGACTGTATACTGAAATCTTCCATTAAATTCTTCGTCTTCTTCTGGAACAGTTCAGCCTAGCTGTGATCCAAGAACCAGATCATCGGACCCCGTGGACTGGCAGGGAAGCTGCGGGGATGCCGCAGCCTGGCCTCGGACCTCAGGAGGGGCTGAGCCAGTTGCAGGGGAACTCTAAATCTACCAGCTTTCTCCACAGAGAGGAGGTTTATTATCTGGCATTACCCTTTTTTATTTTCCTGTGCCCTGCTGGCATTCTGCTTGTTATATAAATAGGTTTTTTTCCCTTTTGTCCAAGAAATTCCTTTCATATTGGTGGGGGAGGGAGTGCTGAAACCTGTCTTCTGTGGAGGAAGACATCCCTTCCAGGGCGTTTCCCTCTAAACTTGTCTCAAACTGAAACATGTACTAAATGATTACTTACTTACAAATCCTGTATTTGACCTGCAGTATGAGGTTTTTAAAATCAGTGTTCCTTTGTTCCTTTTTTTTTTTTTTAATTTTTATTAAGGTGTTTATGTTGTAGTTCTGCAATCTGATTCCAAACCACTAAGGCAGAGGAAAAATGAGGACGAGGGTATAGGCAGAGTATATACGGACTGCAGCTCAGTCCAGTCACAGCATGGCAGTACCCACATGCTGTGAAAAGACAGCAGGTACAAAGTGGAGTTCAAAGAGTCCACAGGTTACATGAGCAACCTGGTGAAGAAATGTCAGTTAGAAACGAGCAGCAGAAACCAGCTCTGTTTTCCTACTGCTGTGGCTTTGCTTGGCAACGATGACATACAAAGATTAAGCCTAACTGCATGAGCTCCAGTTGTTTATCTCCTTTTTTATCATCGCCAGTAAGTGAAGGAGATGTGTGGGTGTCACCTACAAAAAAAAAAAAAGAAGTTGCATTTCTGCGAGAAAAACATCTGCAGATCCGAAAAGGCAAATGGTCTTGTTTAATTCATGCATATCCAGTTTCCTTCCTGTCACTAATCCGCAGCACTGAATTTAGTCTCCTGGATTTCCTTAGCTTTATTATGCTGAGAGAGAGTGCAAGAGAGGGGGAGACAGAGAGGCTTGAGCAATATTAAGTGCCCAGAATGACTTCAATCACTGAGGTAATTTGTAAATCACAAAGATAGTCTGGCTCCCAGGGCATGGAGTTTGATTTTCCCTCCTCCCTCTTCCGATCTGCTGAACTATGGAGATTTGCAACAAGAAAAGCTATCTGCTGTGCAATCAATTTACAGAATAACATTTTGTTTGGTCTGCTCTTGATGTATGCTAGCAGAAACTGGAAGCCCTGGGTTCATGACACAAGTGTTAGTGTCCATGTAGAAGATGTGGTTTTTCTGTCCTTGCATGTTTATGCCTGTGACAGAATGAACCTCTGCATACAGTTAAACACTGCTTGCTGCATATATTGCACAGAAATCACCATTTAAAAAAAAGATTTAAAGCAAAGGCATCTCCTGCATTGGATACTGAGGGATACTGTATGTATGGACATGTAAACAACTGTACAAACACAGATGCAAGTTTTGGTCTTTCCTTTCCATTATTATGTATGTATATAAATATAAAATAAAAAACCCAAACCAGTGAGCATATGTCTTGGACTGCACATCAAGCACAGTATGCTCACTGTGTCTAAGGTATCTCTAGATTAATAATGTTTGACTTGGCTGTGTGCTGACTTGTCTGGGTCAACTTACCAGCCACTGAGATATAAGAAGTATCAGAAAAATTATAAATTCAGAGTATCTGTATTTAGAAGTAAGACTTTCCTACACCTCCAAATTTGCTGTAATTTGCTCTAGCCTTGGACTTGAGATATATTCATAAGACTTTTATCACTATGCCCAGTGAGAACACTGATGACCATCCTTTTTTGACTGCAGATCAGAGCGGGTTCCCTGTGGCTCTGCTACAGCTATTCTAATCATCAAGAGAGCATGTTGCACTCTTCTGCCCCAGCTACAGCCCAGGAAAACCAAGGGCTTGACTAACCCTTCTTGCCCAAGTGCAAAATATGACATTCACCTTCCCCACTAAACAGAGCTCTTTATAAAAATTGAACTCACTTGTTCTTGATAGCTGCCATAATGAATGCCTGGTCAACAAAGACTAATTCCTTGTTCTTGCAAACAAGTTCTTGTGTCCGTTTACTGAGGGAAGGAATCCAGTTGATGTACCATTAGTTGTGTGACGAAGTTGCACATCTGTGCAACTTGTTGTGGGCGTGTCTTCTTCCCTCATGTAAATGCTGGGTTGCAATCTGGGTCAACAAACTAATGTTTAGCACTTTTGACTACAGAAGAGCAGAAGAAAAATATCAGAACCAAAAATCTGTGAAATTTGAGGGACTGATCAATTCAGTACTGCCTCTTGTTGAATGACATGAGCTCTAGCAGCTGAGTAGCACACTCAGACCCCTTAGGATTGAGGTCATGCTGTAATCTCTCCAAGTTTAGCATCTCATATGCATACAGATTGCAAAGACACAGCAAAATTCTAAAGGATCCAAGACAGTGGGAAAATACAGAGAAATAAGGGGTTTTACTTGCTAAAGGCAAACTGGTTTTGTGCTGGCAACAGGAAACCAAGAGACAGTTCAAAGGATGTTGTGGCTGTTGGAAGTGCCAACACTGTAACACTGTAGTTACTGTGCATACCTGGTTGACTCATCATCAGTGTGATGCTGGCTTGCACTCTAATGTCCCTCCTCCCCCAGCTGAAGCCAGCTGGCTCATCCTGTGTGGCCTCTCCATGTTTCATCTCTGCTAGGTATTGTCTGGAAAGCACTTAGGCTGGCACTAGGACAGGCTAGATGTTGCACTTGTGACATATATAGAATATACATGTGACACACACAGGAGTGATGTGCCAGTCGTTGCTTAAGGAGATGAGAAATGGAAAAAGGAAGTGAAGGGGGAAGCCAAGGTAGGGTGCTCATGCACACGTGTGAAACTCAGCAGTTGTGAGGACAGAAAGCACAACTGGGACATTCTTCACACTGCTTGTAAACTCTATCTACTGCACCCACCATGGGTGTATGTGCACCTTGTGGGGGACTCACTGCTTCACAGGAACTAGAGGAGATAGTCACTTGATCATTTGTAAGGTTTGGGATTGGGATTTTTTTGTAATGAGTTTTCCTATGGTCACAGAGTTGACTCTCTCCCAGGCTTTCCATAACTCAAGTTGTTCCCTAGCACTGTGGACAGAGGATGACAACCTTTGGTTATCAGAAGACAGGGCTGGGAAACATGTTTCCATGTAGGAAAGAGACAACATATCTCCTGCTGAGGGATTAAAGGAGTATAGGAGCATGGCAGTACACTGTGATAATAGAGTATGGCAAATTGAAGTCAGCAGAAACTCAAAGATCTGTGTCAGAATTTGTCTGTTGCCACCAGGCTGGACCCTTGTGAAGGTCATCTGTCCCACTGCTCTTCAGGAAAGATTGTGAATACACCACATTACACAGCAAGAAGGCAAGTGAAGGTGATGAGTCTGACTTGGCAGTAGGAGGTTCAGACTGACTCACATTTTTTATTCCTCAAGGAGATTGCCAGGATATTGACAAGCATCCTTGGCATACATTCCCTCTGCAAACTGTGGAACTTGCTTTGCATGCAAAGGATAAATTAGTCTGCAATTTCTTCTTTCATAGATCATGAGCATATTAATGTACAGCAAGAATAATGACTGAAGTCTATTCCTCCGTCTATTCCTGTAGGTGCCCTGTAGCTCTGGGTAGCTGCTGTCCCTACAATTCAATGATTTGGTGGCCAAGATCACCTGTGCTGAGAGGTCATCAGAAGACTTGGCAGAAGCAGTGTAATGTAAAGATGAGACAGAGAAGCAGATAGGTGAGCTGTGCTGTCAGCACTGCCTCTGAGCTTTCATTGGCACTTCCTATGTATCTTCCTTATTGAGACTGCAAGCTCTTTGGGCTATTTTTACTGGTGCCTACATTTCTGTACAGTACCTGGGACCCCAAGTCTTGGTCAAGGTCCTCATATTATAGTACAAATGATGGTGATAACTTCAGAAGATGTTATAACAGATCCTCATTCCCTTCTTCAGCAAATGTCAGCACTAAGAGCCATGGAGAGGAAAGTATTATAAAAACAAACCTGCAAAGTTGCAGGGGCTGGGACAAAAACACATAAATGTTCTTCTTTTCTTCCTTCCACACATTTCACTTCCTTTCTGACATATCTCTTATTTACCACTTGGAACACATCTGGCTGTCAGAGCTGTGGTCTTTCCAGAACTTATTTTTCACTTTACCACTTATTTATATGGCCACACGTGTCAACATCAAAGTAAGCCAAGAAAAAAAAAAATCAGCAGAGAGCTCTGTAAGTGATCTCTCTCATTGCAAAACCCAGAAACCACAGGTGATCCCCTCACACTGAATTCAAGCACAGCATTGCTCTGAAATAGTTCCACCCAGAGAAAGATTTGCTGATGCTTGACTCACAAAAAATTTGCAACATCACGGTACTGGGGACAAAACAAGGAGGAAGAACAGAGTGCAGATCAAGCAAAAGTACACCCAGATGATGTTTTGAAAAAAAATGTGTGTTTTTCAAAGGGCAGAAGGAAGCTTTAGACCCACCTCACGCCCCTTCTGCCTCTCACCCCCACTCCCACCATTAGAACATACTGAAAATGCTTTGTCCTGCAGGGAACATCTGTACATGGTTGAGAGGGGGCAAACATTTACACATATAATCAGTTCTACAAGAATATAATGTTTCTTTTAGAGTTATGCCAGCATGGTTTTTTATTTTCCCAGCTTTGCTCGGTGTAAGGTCTCCTTGCACAAAGAGTCCATGCTGCTCAGTGACTGCTGCCTGCCCTGTTCTCTGGTTGGCAAGTGTGTCCCTTTCTAATGGAAAAAAACACGCTTGAAGAAACTTGCTTTCTGAATGCGTCAGTCACTCCTCTTTCAAACTAGACCATATGAACTCTCTTGTCTCATCCTGGGGGACCCAGAACTCATGAGGCTTTTTTGCAACAGAACATAAGCACACAGACCTGCGCTCCATCTGGCAATGGTGTCTGGTTTCCAACAAACCTAGCTGCTCCAGTGGAAGATATGAAGCCTTTATGATGACCTAGCTTGCCCTGAAAGCAATGTGTTTCTATCATTAGCTACCAATCATCCCAAGGCCTTTAACAGGAGCTTTGAGAAATAATCTTAATGATTTTCATTTTATGCAATTGCAATCATTGTGATAACAAATACACATTTATATTACAGTAATAATCAAAGATCTATTTTTTTCCACTCTGTACAAGCTGAAAAGTAATATTTCATGTCCTGAAGAGTTTAGAGGGTAAAGGCAAAACAGATGAGAGCTGATTGACTGGGAAATAGAATACAAGAAAATGTAAGGAATTATAATGTGATTGGCATGTGTGGCTGTTTGCTTTTAAATTGGGTGTATAAACAGTGAAAAAGGAATGAAAAGAGAGGAATATATATTGTTACTGCCTTTTGGGGTTCGCTGGCTTTGTTTTCAGTCAAGCACCAGTTTAATGCTTGAGAAGAGGAATACAATCTACATCTCTCTGCTACACAACAGTGAACTGTCAGCAGTGATTGTTTGAGATTTACACTGGTTCAAGAGCATGACATTTGGAACTGGAAACATCTTTTTTTTTTTCATAACACCACATATAACCTGCCTGCAGCAGCCAGCAGTTTGCAAAGGAGTGTCTCCAGTTTCTGGCTAATTGGTTGAATGGTCTCTTTCTTCCTGGACTCTGAGCCTTCATTAACTTCCTCTCTGCTCCCAGCTATCATTCCTGGAGAGTTTTGGTAGGATGCTGTCAGATATATGTGAGGGAGAGATTTCTTTTCACTGAAAAGATGATCTGATTCCATTTTCCTTTCCTGACAAATGATGGTGCTTTCTCCTGCCAGTATGTGACTGGCAGAGCTGGGCTCTGTATTTTATGCCTCACCCTGACCTTGACAGCAGCATTGTATTTACTTCATTCGTTAATTGCAACAGTTCTCTTTACTGTGAGCTGTAAAAGCAGAGTAATAAACCTAATGGTATTATGTAGTGTAGACTCCAGCTCATGTTGTTACTCATTCTCTCAAAGCAGAGACTGCTTAGGAGAAGAATGGCTGCCTAATTAACCTCCTTCTGCATTGAGGAAGCCTTGGCAATTGGGCCATTTTAATTTAGATTTCAACACCAATGACTTTGATTTCAAAAGAACCCTCCCTTCCTGGGATCAAAACAAATTTGTCATCTGTAGGCCATTGGCCTCCAGTTTCCAGCTGCACTTGCAAACACTAACTGACAGGATAGGGAAATTGCTTACAGTGATGCTGAATGAAAGCACAAGTACTGTGCCCTCTTTGCAAGGTCAGCATGTGCTGGTATTTCTTAATAAATACGGAATCTCACTGCTGATATTAACTGTAGGAACAGATACCCCTGCATTATAGCAGGAATCCCATCCCCTAGGGAAGTAGTATTAGCAACACATAAGTTGTCTGAAGAACTAATACAAAAATACACAGAGGCTTTGTAATGTTTCTTTTGCCCTCAAATCTGAGGTCTCTGCTACTGAAGCAGAGCCCTCTTGATTTGGCTTGGCGAGTCCTGTGCACAGAGAGGACAACCATGTGAGGAAGCATTCCTTCAAAACCTCAGAAGAAATTTAGCCATCCACTGGGCAATAGCCTGGATCATGAGAAGGTGAAGTCTTGCTACGAAGAGTGAGACAAAGAACAGTGGCACATCAGAACAACATTCTGTTGTTACAAGGAAAAGAAGGACAAACAGAAGCTCTTCAAGGAATCTGGCATTTGGAAGGAAGAAACTCACAAATTGATATGAGATCTCTATTCTCCAGGGACACGTACCTGAAAGCAGCTTAAATAAATCAGGAACTCCGGAGCCACCAGATGTACAGAGACCACTGTACACTTCATTTCAGGCACTACAAGGCTGAACTATGCATGCCACCTAAATAATCCATTAAGTTTTTAGGACATGGGTTCTTTTAAAAGCCTTTGACTTCTTCATACACTTGGAAAGAGTCAAAATGTCAGGTCATCTTATCTTTTCCTATGTGAATAAAGCAAATAATTTTGCAAAAACTTTGCAGATGCTCTTACTGGGAAAGTATTTCAAGGAATATCTTGAAGCTTGAGTCTTTCATGTAAATGAAGAGGCTGACTGTCAACCTTTTATGACTTTCACACGACAAGGAGAATGGACAGAAAGTGGAAATGGCTCCATAAAATGGCAACCCTCGCCTGTGTAAAATCTGTTTCCTTTTCTATTGACATGTTTCAGGTTTTGAAGGGTTAAGTCACCAAAATGGAGCAACTCCAACACTGCAGAAAAAAAGCTGTGAGACCTTTTTAGTGGCATATATGTCTCTGCAGAGTGATGTGTCTGCAAACCATACTGAATTATCTGATTAGAAAGTGAGAAAAAACAAAGGCAGCCTGCAGTGAGAAAATGAGACTGTGCAGAATCCATCTGCCAGCAAAGCAGTTAAAAAGATGGACTTCTTAGAACAGCATTGATTGTCATTTGTGTATGACACTCGGTGGGCTCTCATTCCCACAGATAACACTCATGCATCGCAGCACCTGAAGACCATGTGGTGATTACTATGTAGTTCACTACATTTTCAGTAGCTAGCACTAGTTAAATAGCTCCCTAACTGAGCTATTTAACACGTGTGAGACCGAACAGTCTCTTCACACAGAGTGGTGCAGAAAGACATGCTTGTTTGTTTATTATTTTCTGTAAATGTATTTCTCAGAAGGTTTGTGGATATGTATCTCCCTCCTCTGGCGCACAATAAAGTAACACCCTGGTGGAAGGTCTGGGAGATGTGGGAAAAAATGAAAATAGGGAAAGAGTCCTCAGTGAAGGAGCACTTCATAAAACTCATGGGAGATAATGCATTTCTTTTGTTTCTCAATTTCATTATACTATCATCATAGAACATAAGTGTAATAGTTGTCTTCTACACCTGGGCACTTTGCATTCATGAATAGTGTGTCTTAGAAATAGTTCAGCCCCGATTTGATGCCAAATCTCCATGAATGTCAAAGAAAGTGCACACCGCCCCCTGGCAAACTGGTAACAATGGATGAAGAGAAGGCTGAGGTACTCAAAACCGTTTTTTGCCTCACTCTCCACTGAAAACCCCTCTTCCCACATCTCTTGAGTGATTGGACTGTCTGGCAGGCAGACTGGTGGAGCAAAGTGCCTCCCACTGTAAGAGAAGATTGCATTTGTGACCATCTACGGCACCCAATGAGATGCATCCCAGAGTCCCAGGGAATTGGCTGATGTAGTTGCCAAGCCATTCCCTGTGATATTTGAAAAGACATGGCAGTCAAGTGAAGTCCCAGGTGACTGCAGTAAGGGAAATACTGCACCCATTTTTAAGAAGTGTAGAAAGGAGGACCATGGGAACTACCGACCTACCAAACTCACCTCTATGCCTGGGAAGATCATGGAACAGATCAACCCAGACAACCTAGTGTCCTTCTGTGATAGAGTGACTACATCCGGGGACAAGGGAAGAGCTACAGATGCCATCTATCTGAACTGTAAGGCCTTTGACATGGTCCCCCAGCACCTTTCTCTCTAAATTGGAGAGAGATGGATTTGATGGGTGAACTAATTGATGGATGAGGAATTGATTGGCCAGTTGTATCCAGGGGCTAGTGATCAATGGCTCAATGTTCAGATGGACATCAGTGACAAGTGGCATCCCTCCGGGGTCTGTGCTGGGACCTGTACTGTTACTTATCCTCATCAGTTACAATAGACAGTGGAATCGGGCGCACCCTTGGCAAGTTCGCAGACACCATCAAGCTGAGTGGTCCTGTTGGCACACCTGAAGGATGGGATGCCATACAGAGGGACCTGGACAAGCTTGAGAAGTGGGCCCATGGGAATCTCATAAGGTTTAATAAGACCAAGTGCAAGGTGCTACACCTGGGTCAGGGCAACCCCTAGTGTTAATTCAGGTTGGGACATGAACAGACTGAGAGTAGCCCTGCTGAGAAAGACTTGGGAGTGCTACTGTATGAGAAGCTGGACATGAGCCAGCACCGTGTGCTCCCAGCCCAAAAAGCCAATCATGTCCTGGGCTGCATCCAAAGCAGCAAAGCCAGGGAGGGGATTCTGCCCCTCTACTTTGCTCTTATGGGACCCCACATGGAGTACTGTCCTTGACACATGAAGGACATGGACCTGGTGGAGAATATCCAGAGGAAGGCCACAAAAATGGTCAGAAGGATGAACACTGCTCCTATGAGGACAGGTTGAGAGTTGGGGTTGTTCAGCCTGGAGAAGAGCAGGCTCCAGGGACACCTTATTGCTGCCTTCCAATATTTAAGGGGGCCTACAAGAAAGATAGGAACAGACTTTTTAGCAGAGCCTGATGCAATAGGACAAGGGGCAGTGGTTTCAAACTGAATGAGAGTAGATTTAGACTAGATATAAGATAAATTTTTGACAATGAGGGTGGTGAAACACTGGAACAGGCTGTCCAGAGAGGTGGGAGATGTCCCAGCCCTGGAAACATCCAAGGTCAGGTTGGACCGGGCTCTGGGCAACCTGTTCTAGTTGAAGACCTCCCTGCTCATTGCAAGAGGGTTGGACCAGAGATCTTTAAAGGTCCCTTCCAACCCAAACTACTCTATGATTCTGTGATCTTTTCTGAACTCAATTCTTTCATTCCTATCAGGTTCATCCTGTTTCTTATCAGAACAATACAGAATGCATTTTCCCATTTTCCTAGTTGTTTTGTTCATTCACAAAAATGGCACAACCTCAGGTTGCCAGACCACGTGTTAAAATGACCCGTATCTCACTCAGTTTAGTAATTTTATGTAGATCTATACTTGGCACTACAGTGAGTCTACTCATGGCCTATGAGAGAGACTAAAGAAACAGGGTTCTTCTCTAACATCTGACATCAGTAAATATGATTTCTCTCTCATGATTTGAAGGGGCTCTGGAGAACTACCTTAAATGCAGACACTTGCATTGGCTAGCAGCCTGCCTTAGGCACTTCCCAGAAAAAAACCTTCCCACCTCTTGTGCTCCACTCTATCTTCTGTTTGGCTCATCTTCAGTTTGAGCTGGGTATTCTGCCAGAAATCCTAAGAAAATAGAATCATTGCCCTAGTCCAGAACATCAGCTGGAAAGGAAAAGTGATCTGGGCAGGGAGTAGCAAGCTATCACTGCTGACATCCATCTGCAGCAGAGCAGGTGTTCCCTCACAGGTGGGTAGAAAACTGCTGCTTCTCCAAGCCAGACTGCTCAAGCTGGTGCAGAAAATTCAGATTAGAAGAGAAATCCTTCATCTGCAGACTTCTTTATTCTTTTACACAGTTAGAGAATTTAAGAAGAAATACTGTGGGCTTGAGTGCTTGTTAAGAGAAAAAGAATTTAAAAGCTTTACAGTGTGCAGAGCTCAACAGAAGCAGACAGCAGCCAAAGAGCTACTTAGCTCAAGTGGCCTCACAAAATGTGTCTATGCCTGCTCAGCTAACCATGTCAGTGGTACAGCAACTCTTACGTGCTCATTTGGGGGATGGCAGTACACTGCTCATCCAAGCCCGGCCACCCTCTAAGAGCTACAACACTCAAATGGGTCTGAGGTGTTGCCTGAAGTAGTTGTCTCACAGTGGGAAAGGCACAAGCAACAGCTCTATTTGCTCTTTCAATTTTTACTTGGCTGCATAGAAATTCAACTTTTCCCCTTGAACACATGGGCAGCCTTTGAGCTAGAAGAAGATAAATAAAAAACCCCAGAAGGACATAAATTAACCAAGATTTAAAAGGAGCATCTAATACCAAAAGAGGAAATGAGAAAATATAGAAAATGATCCTGAAATGTAATGCACACCTATGCCTTTACTGCTTTCAGAATAAAATGGCAACAATCATAGTATTAAATAGACCACTGTGTGTGCCTAACACCTGGAAATTCAATTGCTTTACTAAGGGTTAATGATACGAGTGTGCAATGCAGAGTGATTTCAAAAAAAAAAAAAAAAAAAAAAAAAAAAAAAAAAAAGCTTCATTCTTGCAGAGGAGCTTTTGAGTCATGGATATTAAATCAAAAAAATGTGGTCGAGATCATGTTTTACTTCTCCAATCTCTCCAGTGAGTGGATTATGTACCCTCCTATTTGCTATAGGTCTACTTGCGGGTGTGCTGATGGAATAGCAGTGGGCTTCAGCAGCATCCACAATTTACAGAAAGCTGCATTCACGCTGTCATCTCCTGTTCCCGTGCTGTGGTCGCAGCCAGTGACTCCAGGCTGAGGTACGCGCTGCCCCAGAGCTCGGACACGCCAAGCCCGCGCACGCCCCCTCTGGCGGCACACAAGCGCACTCCGTCCCCGCCCGGCCCGTGCAGGGGCACAGCGCTGGCTCCGCGGCGCTGCTCGGAGCGGGACGGAGCCCCGGGCGGGGCCGGGCGGGGCCGGGCGGGGCCGGGCGGGGCCGGGCGGGGTCGCGCTGTTCCTGCCCGCGGCGGCAGCACCGAACGCCGGGCCCGGCCGCCAGCGCCCCCGCGCGGCCGCCGCTGCGGCGGCTCCCGCTCAGCCCCGTCCGGCAGCCCCGAGCTCCCGCGCTGCCGCAGGCCCCCTCCTGCCTCTGCCCGCGCCGGGCCCTCCGGAGAAAGCCATGAGCTGCTGTTCTGCACCAAGAGTCTGCAAACCGCCGGTACGCGCCGTCCCCCCTGCGCAGCCGAGGGCTCGTTCTGGCTCTCTTTCCATTCACATTGATTCACAGACCTTTTGCCGCAAGCACCTGGGGACAGGAGAGTAGCTAGGAAAGGGGGCAGTCCCTGGTATCTCAAGGAGCAGTGTTTCTCCACCTGCTAATCCATGTAGATCAAAATTCTTCTGCCTTTACAGGCCCGCAGGGAGCTAGCTAGCGGCACCCCACAGATTGTGGCATGTGCCTCACCTCAGCTGTGGCCCATGGATCTAACTGCTCTGCTGCAAGCAGAAGAGCTAAGCTACACAGCTGGAAGGAACGCTGTGTGTCCCTTCTGGAAAACCACCTACTCTGATGGCCTGCTGCACATGATGGGCTGCAGTCCTCTGTTCAATATGGGCACTTTGTGAGCTGAGCCAAGAAAAACTGCATGTGGGAAAAGGAACTTGGAGGTGCCTCTTCAGCTGAGATCCCATTCAGCCTTTCCCCAGGGTCCAGAGGAATTTGATGCATTTCCGAAAGTAACAAATGTTCTTGAAAGCAGTGACATTCAGTGCTGAGTATCAGAGGTCTCCCAGGACAGCATTGGACAGTTCCCACATGAGAGGATGTGGGGAGGAGAGAAAGAGGTCAGGGGTCTGTTTGCTCATTCTTTATATGAAGGCCAGATGAGGGAACTGGAGGCTCCAGAAGGTTCACCACTGTTCTCACAACTCTGTTCATTCCATAGTGCTTACTTGTCTCAGTTGGTAAACAAAGCCCAGTAGTACAAAACCCAGAAATAAGCTTTACTCGATCTAGTCAACTATTCCAGATTTACACTTCTGCTTCCCAGTTTAAAACTCTGCAAGACAAAGTATGACTCCATCCCAGGACAGCAGGCAATATTCCCTACATTTCCCATGAGCTCCCGAACTACTGATAGACTTTGGGCTTCTCACCTCACATCCTCAGGCAGTGATATTCCTTCAGCCTTGTAAATTATGAAAACACCAGTGCTGAGCAATGACAAAATGTTCCCTGGCGGGAGAATTGGGCTCTGCACAAAACTGGCCAAAGGACAAAGCCACTGGTTTTCCTCCTGTGTGGTGCTCCCACCAGAACACCTATGAGGATGCTACATCTGCCATGCCTTACCTGCTGACTGGGGAACGGCGTAGTGACTGCACAGTGAAAAATGAACTTGAAATATTGGACTTGTCCAATATTGGGTTGGACCCCCATGATACTGATAGCGCCTTTTCCCTATCTCATCCAGCACCTGCCATGCTGTGCCTTGTGGGCCTTGTCTGGGTCCATGTGAATCTCTGTGACTGGACCCCGGTGCAAATGGTCTGTGACCTACAGAAGAGCACCGAGCTTTCAGCTGTGGTCTTCCCAGCACAACTGTGAGCAACACAGAGTAGAAAAAGCAGGGAGCACGTTTCCTTCTGGAGGACATCTGAGGGGGGCATCCAGCCATGCAGCCACTCCGCACTAAAGCAAAGATGAGTAGTGCTGAGGGGGATACGAAAGGACAGACTTGGCTGGCTCACACGTGCTTCATAGTTACCCTCGATACTTCATCATTCCTGCCAAAGGCATGGTATTGCTGGTTCTGAGAATGTAGCATGTCAAGTGACATTTGGCTGTGGTAGACCTATTTTACAGTGACGCTTTCTACAAACCCACAAACTCAAACTGAAAAGGGGGAGGGCTTGCGAGAAATGAATTCTTCAGGAAGGTATGGCAGATGCGTTTCTAAGAATATATTGCATGATAAGACATAATGCCCTTGACAAAGGGGAAAGGCCAAAGATGTATATTGCCCTGTTCATCTATCAAGGAGGCCTGGTAAGAACATTATTGCACAGTCAATATGTTTTTACTTCCAAGTTATTTTATTCCTTACCCATTTACACCAGAGTTTTTACTTAATTTGCTATGCTTAAATATTTTGGAGGGATGCTGAATTTAGAGAAATTTAGCTGAGATTCACTCCCCATCTCTTTTTATCTTCCCTTTTCTTTGGGGCTGTCAAGTTATAGTGGTCAGCAGCTGTTGTTTCTTGTTACACCCCCACTTAAAAGGACTAGATACAAGATGACAAACCTGGTCCTAAAGTGAGGATGACAACACCATAAATGTGAAGCATAAATATCATAGAATCATAGAATATTCTGAGCTGGAAGGGACCCATAAGGATCATCAAAGTCCAGCTCCTGGCCCTGTACAGGACAACCCCACACATCATACCATGTGCCTGACAGTGTTGTCCAAAGGCTTCTTGAAGGTGTGGGTGTATTTTAGGGGAAAAACTAACAATACTTTTAAGAGTTGAGGCCCACTCTTTAATGTAAAAGGTATGTTCTTCCTAGAAGTGGAGAAACTTGTGGGTTCCTTATAAAGCCTCAGGGTTCCAACCCCCAGAGTTACAGGAACATCGGCTCAGAAAGCTTGCAAGAAAAAGTTCCCTTCGCACAATTTCCCTCGGGTTAAATCTCGGTCTGTGTCTGTTAGTAAATCAAATGGGTTCAAGGACACTCCTGTGAAAACCTCTCAGCTTCCAAAGCTGGGTGGCTGCATCCAAACTGCTTATCTGGAGCTGGTACTGGAACATCCTCACTCCACAAGTGTGGGGCCCTTTGGTGAGAGCACTTGCTGGCTGCCCTGGGGTAAGGGCTGGCTGTCCCCCTGCCAGCACCATGAGCTGGTAACTAACACTTGAGCTTTGAGTTTAAATACCTTACAACACTCAGGCATGGCTGCTGGAGAATGGTGTGGGGACAGACAGGGTATTCCTGGAGCCCAGGGCCATTCATTCCAGAAACAAGTATCTTGTGGCAAACACCCAAAGCAGCATCTGCTGTTCACAGAGACATGTAGCAGGGTTCCTCACATCTCCATCATTCCCATAGCTATTGCTGATCCAACAGGATTTACCTTATAAACACAGGCAACTAGAGTGAAATCCTGGGCACCCCGAACTCCTTTTCCCTGACCTCCCTCTTTGAGGTTCCCAATATGCCCACATTTGCCTTATCCTTTGTAAAGAGAGCTCAGCCCTGCTTTAACCCCATCACATTCACTGGATATGTCTGTCTGTCTCTGTAGTGAACTGTGTGTTTCTGGAAGACATTCTCCTGTTCAAATTCAATATTTCTGATATTTTCACAGCTCCTCCTTCAGCCCTTTCTATCAGAACAAATGTACCATTTTGCTAGAAAACTTTACTACAGCAGTCATTGCTTAGAGGGCGTTTGAGGTCAAAGCTGAGTAGACCTCAAGTGCCTCACCAGACAACTGTGCAGAAATAAATTTCAATTTCAAAGATTCATTCAATTCATTTATTCCTTGAGCTGACACTGTTCACAAGTGTGAGCCATATCACACTCGTGTGTCAAGCCATATCACAGACTACATGGTTAGGATTTAATTATCTTCACTATATATTAGATGTACTGTATACAGTGTGCTGGAGAGTCAAGACTTAGAAAGATTTAAACACAAACAAAATGTATGTGGTTGAGGAGAAAGCCTTGAGGAATTCTCCAGCCCTATCCTGACTGTCAGGAGTGTTTTGTGCTAGGTAGTATTTTAGGACATGTTTTCATGATCTGCTTTACCTGATCTCAGTCAGCATCATCAAGAAAAGGCAGCACCATCCAGACTTCTTCTCTGGCCTCTAGCTGCACCACCACTCTGTTGTGGTGGCACTGGGATTAATTTGGCAGTGGCATGAACTGGAGCAAAGAAAGGATTTAGCTTGCACAGTTGCACAAAGGCTAATGCCACTACAAGGGAGAGAGAGCCACTGGGCTACTCAGCTAGGGATTTGGGGGAACAGGCAATGATCCTGCCTATTCTGGTAGAAGTTGCTCTTCCATGGGGTTAGACTGTCAGTGAAATTACACCCACAGGACAGGGACCCTTCCTTCTCTGTGTCATCAGACAATTCAGGCACTGTGCAGTGTCTTCTCGCTTGGATCACAATGATTTATACAGTAAAATCCCACAAGTTTAATCAATTAAAAGGTGGTGGTTTTAGCCTGCCTGAGGGAAATGATGAGTTGGGAGGGTGATAGCTACTTTAGTTTAAGAGATAAGAGCTGAGACCTGGCAGTAGCAGGTCAGTAGCAGGCCAGTCCTCCCTTGGCAGGGAAGGCTTAGTGCTGCCTTGTGTAAGATTGCGGTCACAAGAGGAATCTTTTAGCAGCTCAAAAGCAGCACCACAGTGCCTGCACGGAATGTGTGCCCACGGTGTAACAGTAGAGGTGGCCCTGTTGGTTGGCAAACAGTGCTGCTCCCTGAGGAGAATTTCCTCTTGAAGGTTGACAATTGCCAATGCAAATTAGAGCTGCCTGCAGTTTTAGGAGTACAAGGACAAACTTTTTGTCATGTCTTCACCAGAAATCAAGTCACATGAAACATGATTTGCCACTGAGACATGTTGAATGTCTGGGCTTCACAATGTCCCTGAAATGAGCACAAGCAACTCAGGAGGATAAGGTGCCGTCAGCTAAGCTCTGCTCCTGCCTGATCTTCAAGGACTGGAGGTCTCGGTGGCATTGGAATTAAAGAACTGATCTGTCCTTGATAACATAATACCTTAGCATCTGCCTTCCCTTTCCTGCTAAATGATGGTTGCTGTAGGCACACACTCTTGCAAAAAACTTCCAGATATCAAGGGGAAAAAATGTCCAACAATGACACAAACAACTATAGTAGGCATTTAAACAGCTAGGAGGATACAAGCTAGATGTGGCCTTCATGATATTTGCTATTAAACTAGATTACTGAGCAAAAGCCTTGAAGAACCTGTGGGCACTTAAGTGGATCCAAATAATAGCAAATGCAGGTTAATTAAAAATGCAGTTAAACTCTGAAGTTCAGAGCAAATGGATTACCATGTGCACTGTGTGCAGGTGGCTGCTGTCCATTTTAGTGCAAGGGGAAGGACCTGTGCTCAGCTGGGGCACCCAGGATACCACCCCGTGGCCCCACTGGCCCTATGCATGAGTGGGAAGTGCAAGAATGAGAACATTTCTTGTGCAAATTGCAAGCAGCAATACTAAAGCAAGAGGCAGGAGTGTTCCTCTTTAAGGTCAACTGAAAAGCCTGGCAGCATGAGGGTGAATGAGGTCAGACTCCTGCTTCAGAAAGGCTGCTGGGGAGGGACTGACTGTGATTCACTTTAGGAGGGTGTTGGTTGACAATAAGGAGGAGGCTGGCAGCCTTTGCTTCCCACCATGCTCACTGGTGCAGTGTTGGCAGTCGCAGGGCACAGAGAAGAGGGAAATGAAGAGATTGGTGTGGCTGCAAAAGGAGGGGGGAATCAAAGCTTCTTCCTTTCCCTCCTCTGCTTCTGGTCCCTCAGTTTGACCGTGTGTTCTGTTGTGTTTCTTGGTGTTTGTTTTCCTTAGAGGTTCACCTGCAAGGACAGACCTCTGTGAAGAGAATCCCTCCACCGTGTGCCAAAAAGAACTCCTGCTCTGCTAGAGATCCTGAGCAACATCAACTGGCAGGCCAGGCCTGCTCTCCCTGCTCTCCCTGCCATCCCCACCATCCCTGTATTGGTGCTACCTGGGGGTGCCATGGGTGCCCCAGGGACAGGTGGCTGCTCCTCGTCCTTTCTGCTCACACCATCAGAGTAGTAATAGGTTTTACAAGTAACTTCATGAACCAAGTCATGGAACCATTTCTGTCATCTCAGGTGCATTTGCCTCACAGGATGGCAGCATTTGATATCTCAAAAGATATAGAACATTTTGTTGTAAGCAAAAGAAAAGTAGAGAAGATTGATGATGGTATGAGGGAGGCTGGAAATGAGCTCAAAACCATAGACAAGGCATAAGTCTAAATAATCAGATGAGTGAGGAGGGTTATAGTGTACAAGTGAAGAGTCATTAAGTCATGTTTCAAGCTTGTACCATAAAATGATCTATAACTATTTCCCAGAAGGTGATTAGTTTGCATAATTCGGAAGTTTTATGAATGGTGTTCATTGGAACTCAATGAATAATTTTTTTTTGTGTTTCATTGGCAAATTTGGAAAGTCAAGAGGACTCATTTCAGTCAGACTGAAAGGAAAAAATTTGATTCTTTTGTGAATTGAGATGTAAACCAGTAATAATTTGGAGGCTTCAAAACAGACATTTAATCCTAAAAAAAATTAAGGCCTGATTTTGATTGTGGCTATTTAAATATTGTTGAATATTTTAAAAGAGAGGGATTTTTGAAAGAAAAATTAAATAATTTAATTTGAAAAAACATTGAGAATTATTTAATTTGAAATTCTGAATTTTTTTCCTTGATATTAAAGAATTATGATTGTACTGGCCAAGATCCTGAAGTGTATTACTATCTCCTGTGCTAAACTTTTGGCTGCAGAAGTTTATTTCAAAAACAAAAGCCCCATTCCAAGGCTTGACAGTATATTGGGCAAATCCAAATTTCTCAAGACTCCAGAGCCTGCAGCTCCATGTGTCTCTAGCTCCTCAGTGGCCCAGGGACTTCAACAAAACACTAATCAGTCACTGCCAAGTCACAGACAGAAATTATAGCTGCATCCTCTCCAGAGCCGGCTTTTGCCAGCTCAGTGCATTACGACTTAGTATGCAATCTACCATTAAATAGCTTGCAAATGAAATTACTCTGTTTCAGGATGCAGTATTAAAAGAGCAACAAGAAAAGTGCTCTTACAAAGCATTAGTAGTTAAACCCCTTCAAGGCAAGAATGGGCAGTGCTGTAGTTCAGTAGCTGAAGGAATGGTACTGAAGGGGGACTGAGTCCTGCTTCACCCGTGTAGCCCAAAGCCCTTGGTACAGAGATACCAGGTATTTTCACTGAATCTTGACCTCTGGCAATAACCCAACACAGGCTGATACATGAGGCATGCAGTATTGCAGCAACATCCCTTACAAGGCTGTGGCAGCAAAATTTGTTGATGTGCTTAGGTCCTTAGAGTAATGAGAACTAGGCAGTCTGCTTTCTTCTAAAAGACATCAGTTAGTTGCTGACATTTGAAACTCACAAAAAGTGGGTTAATACAATGGCCATTTGAATGAGCAAACATAGCAAAAAACCTTAGGAAGTGAAACTTTCTCAAGAAAGCTTTGCTTAACTGCAGTTCCTCTTGCTGAAAAAGGTTCCCTTCACCTTTTTCTCATTTCACCCATTATTGGTTCTAGATAGAAAAAAGAAAAATTTTTGCCAGTATGTAAGACACTGCTGGGTGGCTTTTTTTGAAAAAGAGCTAATAATTAAAAAAAAAAAAAAAAATTGTTGGGGACTTTAAAAAGTTTTATGAAAATAGGTTCATGCATTTCCTAAAAAACATTTCTTCAAAATTGTAGAATTCAAAACATTTCTTCCTATTTTGCTTAGAGTTTGATTTTTATTGGATCCCATCCAACACGTTTGTTTTCTTTGTATGTACCAGATATAATCTCACTGATACAGAAAAAATAATTCCCCAAGTGGAGTGTTACCCACAAGCCCATCCTTCTTTTTATATACCCTCTAACTGATTTTGCAGCCTTTTTTCATAATCTCTTTCCCCTCTAGGAACACATTTGCAAACTTCCTTGATTCTCCCCTTCATCCCTAGTACACAGGCCAACAAAGCTGTTCACTGTCATATGTTCTAGTATGTTATCCCTGTGGCCAAAACATTAAGAATTCTTTTGGAGGATGGATTTGAATTTTAAAATGTAGTTTTTCCTCGCTGAGTTTTCAGGTATGATAGCAGGAGGAACCAGCTAGAGCTGTGAAGAAGCACTTAAGTCGAATGCTCAGTGCAGTCAGAGGCTTTATAGCAGGCATTAATCAGTGCTCAACTTAAATAACCAGGAGAGCAAGCTGGCCACACACATTCAACTTAATATCCTATGAGTTGCTATGATGTGACTGTCTAAGAATATGAGAAAGATAAAGTTTGTAGGGAGCACTAATGTCTGTCAGCAAAGAGGTAGAGTAAGAAGGAGCTTCTGAGCAGAGCTTCTGAGTAGAGGCTTGTCAGCTATTTCAAACTTCACTTTGGCTAATGAAAGACTTCAGCCTCCCCTTGCACATCTGGTCTTTCAGACATTTCAGGGGTTTGTTTTTGTACTTAGCCCTGGTAGGCACTTAGGGAAAGGGCAATTGCTAAGTCCTAGAAATGTGGTTTCAAACACTTCATAAACTAGGGAAGACAAAGGGAGTTTGAGTTATCCCTAATCCGAGAGCAAGGCTTTGTACATGAGATCAGATTCTGTGGTGAAGAGTGGGTTGAACAACAAATCCTGCAGCTAATACATTTTGGAAGGTATAGGACCTGCTTTTAGTTTGCTGACTCACCTGATTCCAGCAATAAAGGCACTGCTTGGCTCTAGTGTTCCATTTGCAGAGCCGTCTGCCTTATGGAGTGACAATTTTTTTGTAACTGCTATACTTCAAAACCAGAAAGATTCTTGCAAAGTCTGGGATTTGTTCTACAATCCTCTGCTAGAAATTCTGTATCTTTGTTTTCCAGAGCCCCCAGCCTAGGATTTAATAACTATTCTAATGGCAACTCATAATCCTTGCATACATCACTGTAAACTTTCAGTAACATGTGGTGTCATGACCAAAGGCAAACAGATTGAATATTAAAGTTCCTTACATCAGGGCATCAACCCTACAGATCTTAGACATAATTCCCAGGAATACATTCTTGTACAAGCCCAGAATAAACAATCTGTGATAAAGCCACTATTCATTTTATGCTTTTTGTAAATAAAACTGCAAGGAAAGAGGCAAGGAGAAGCTGTCTGAAACAGAAAGGCAAGGCAAGGTTTATAGCAAGGAGGGATTCTGAAATGGTTCCCATCCCTCAGTGCTGTGTTTCCACATCACCTTGCTCTGTCATGCAAAATTTAAAGAGCATTATTGACAGGAATGGAGGTGGTGCATTATCTGGTCTTCACTAAAATGTTTTGTCACTCATAAGAGGCTTCTGGGGAGGTTTTGTCTGGAAGTATATTTCGCTCAGCCTAACAGTGACATCTGAAAGCTAAAAAGCTACATATACCCTTTACCGATCCAGGTACTCATATTTCTGCCAAAACATCCTTTCCCCCCATTGGTATTCCCATTTCCCTATCTCCATCTCATCACAAGCCCTCTGAAATTTCCATGTAGAAGCTGTTTCCCTAAGATGTCCAAGGCTTGTGGCCTGTGTTCCCAAACTTCGTGTGCCCCTGGGAAGAGATGCATACTGTGCTGTAGTTCTGAGATCTAATCCCTGCAAAGGCAAATCGGACAAAATATGGATGTGGTTGAATGTGGCCAAACAAGAAGCCTTAGCTCAGGATTCCCATACACCTCAACTGCTGAAACAGTATCTGCTGGCCTTGACAAATGTTGGCTCACTGCTGCGTATTCCAAATGTTAGTGTAAATCTGTCAGTTTGAACACCTTGTAATTCTCTTTGTGCCTGTCCAGTGACTTCTGCCTTCTGCTACATTACTGAATTCTCCCTTAATTTAATTTAATTTACTTTACTTTCATTTTCTAGCCCATCCCATTCTAACTATCAGCTCACATCCACTCTTCAGAAATGGCCTCCAGACTTTGGCAAATAAAGCTGATCTTCATTACTCACTTGTCAATAATTAGAGAAGTACTTTAGAATCTGCTCCACGCGCTTCCTTGGATGAACTTCACACTGTGAGCTTAGGAAAATGCCTTTCTTTGTTAGGTCTCTTTCAAACATCTGGATTCTCCATATGTCAACTGAGCTGGAGCACTATCTCCTTTATGTAAACTTCATTGAGTCCTTTGCTTTATAAAGGTTTAATTCTAGGTTTTCCAGGAGTCCTGCTTTGATCTTAATCATTTGAAATGCCATAATTTTCTTTCTTGGTTGGTTTTTTTTTTTTTTGGGTTTTTTTTGGGGTTTTTTTTTGTTTGGTGTTTTTTTTTTGTTTGTTTTTTTTTTTTTTAATAAGGGACTTCATTAACCCTGTGTAAACTGGAATTA
The DNA here is from genome assembly GCF_009650955.1 of Corvus moneduloides. Classification (NCBI taxonomy): domain Eukaryota; kingdom Metazoa; phylum Chordata; class Aves; order Passeriformes; family Corvidae; genus Corvus; species Corvus moneduloides. The sequence goes on along the minus strand of NC_045482.1, from coordinate 14,180,500 downwards.
AGCCCTTAATTATGCTCCTCATCTGTACCCTTTAAAAATATTTATTACCCATCTCATTTTTGATTAGAACATCATTTCTCACATGTTTTCAGCAAGACTTTATGATTTATTCTTGTGTCCCTCACTAAATTCAAACTGCTGCACTTTCAGAGCCAGAGACTCAGAAATATGTCTATCTTTTGCTGTTTTTCCTTTTTGCAGTGCTTTAAGAAATAAAGGAAAGTGGAAGTAAAACATTTCTCCAGTATTTCTCCAGTCATGGGGTACACTTAATGGCTTAATTTTAGACTTGGGGGATTCCTTTGGTTCTTCTCTGCTTATTCATGAAAAGAGACTAGCTTTCAATGTCTGCTTTGGGGTGAAGATATCTGCTTTATTCTGTGCGCAATCCCAAGTGATTGGTCTAGAAACAACAAATATGTGGAGCTCTGCTTTGGAAAACTCCTTCCAGTAAAGGAAAGTCATTAAACATCTGCCAAGACATTTATGGTCTCTTAAAATTTGTCCTAGAATCTTTCCCTTGCCACAACCCCCTAAAGGAAACTGGAGAAGAATAAGGAAGTCGGTGAAGACCTTTTGCCTGTGTTGTTTCTAAGCCTTGTGTCTCTATTTCCTCTTACTTCTGTCTGTATCTCTTTCCATACATCTCAGACCTTACATTCTGACAGTAAGCTGCAGGGGGATAGGGTGGGGGCAATACATTCACACAGGCCTGGTTGCTACTGGGATATAGGTGGCTTCTGACAAATAACAGGTAGCAAAGCCAGCCAGGTAAGGGCTAGAATGCAGACACCCAAGGCTAAATGAGAACTGGTAGCACGAAAAGTTGGGAAGAAATTTGCCCTCTGTGTTAGATAATTATAGATGCTGTGTGTATCAGAAAAGCTTGGATATAATTAACTTTACAGTAGGGGAAACAAAGCCTAGCTTCCAGAAAAGAAATACCAACTATTGTATCACAAAGAAAAAGGACAGTCACACATCCACCCCCATCTCAAATCTTTTTGGACAATCTGCTGGTCATCAGAAGTGCACAGGAAGACCAACCCTGTGTGCCCTAAGAAGTAGTGGAAAGAGAATTGCTCAGCTAGTGCTGTCCTCACCTCTTCTGAGGCTGGATTGAGGGCACAGGCTTAGGACTGGAGAGCAGCATTTACAGAACCAGGTTAGAAGCTGAAACAAAGGCAGTAATTCTGAGACACTTAAAAATCAGTAGTTTTGTGATGTGAATTGTGGTTCCTTCAGGAACTAAGCCTGATCCACCAAACTTGGTTACATCTAGGTCTTTACTTACACTAACCAGGTTTTAGTCCTTTAATGGTAATGAAACAGTATTTTTCCAGTCACTCTGTTATTTCCTTTTCTCTTTACCTCTTGTTTTGAAGATTTTTTTCTTCAGCCATACCATCTGAGGTATGGATTTTTTCAAATGACAGTGCATTTCAAAACCCCAATAGGTTTGTGGCAAACTAACATGGTAAAAACGTGAACTGTTGAACATAATAAGACATGATCTCACATTAGCAAAATATTCTGAAACCAGATACTTATGCAAATTATAAGAATTTCTTCTCCCCGTTACATCTCAAGCAATTTGCCAAGCAAGTTCCTGTCATAGAAGAAAAAAACATGGGCAGCATGAGACAGGCTTAAAAGTGTGAAAATAATTTTGTGAATAATAACATTTTGCAATGGGAATTCTGACAGAGTATCAGCAGGAAGGTTTGTCCTAACAAGTGTTAATGAAGAAAAGCAGATCACTAGAATGCAAGTGACTAACTCAAAATGAGAAAGAAACTTAATGAGAAGCCTAGTTATTTAACTTCCTAGCAATCTGAGTAATCACAGTAGTGTAGTCCAGTGTAAAACTGCATGGCCCTCCCTCAGCTAAGTTCAAAGAGGTTGTGAAGCCCAAACCACTCCTAAGCTGAACCCTTTGTTTGAGGCTCTGCAGCTTAGCACTGCAAAGCCCTCAGTCCTCTCCCGTGCTCTGACACTTTGCTGTGGTAGCATATGTAAAGTATAAAGATTTCCTGTGACATGGGAATTATTATCACCCCTAAGAACAAAGAGCACTATAGTCTAAGTATGTGCATTAAAGGAAAGAAGAATATAATATTGATCTTTTGGAGCACAAAGCACAAACTTTTAGAAACAGCCTGAGGAAATACCTCACTTAAAGACCTGAATCTCAAAGTCACAATTAGGGCTCTTCTTTCAGCCATTTCCTTGCCTGGCCACTAGGCCATGTGTAAGGTTCCATTTATGGGAAAGGGTGAAAGACGAAGAGTTCCCAAGATAAAACAGTCAGGGCAGGAAGATACCAGACTACACAGACAAGAAGGTGCAGTAACTAGGTAAGATAGGTCCTGTGCCCACAAAGCATGGCCTGTATTTTTCATGTGATATATTCAGGGAAGGTGGGGCAAGCAGAAGTCCAAGACTCTTGACCAGCTGAAGAGTAGTTAGATAAGGGATACAGAAGAGAGAAAAGCTGTCTTCAGAGATTCTTGTGGATTTTATTTTAGTGGGAAACTCATTCTGTTACCAATACTGTGTTCCATGCTGTAACTGAGCTGGGAAGGATGGGAGCAGTGAAAGTGAGATCTTATTTGGAACAAGATGTCTTTTACTGCATGATCTATCTGCTATCTGCATACATTAACTCAAGATCCAAAGTCTGATTAGGAAGGGTAGAAGGCACCATGGCAAGGTAGTCTCTATCCATTGGAAGAGATAACCCAAGGCAGCCTGGGCTCACTTCAGGCTGCCCTATCTGCAGAGACAACTTCAAGAGATTCCACAGGGAGACATGGTGTGCTTAACTTAGAAGAGTAATTGTCATAAAACAAGGCTTTTAAGGAGGAACAAGGGTAAAAAGGAAAAAGTAATGGATCTGAAAAGGCACCCTGAGAACAAAACATCCAGGAAACAAGATGAGTACTGCTGGAAACAAAGCTTGCTAGAGCAATCTCAAACAGGAGAGAGAGGAGTGCCAGAGCCCTGCCTCTCACTCTAGCAGTGCAAGATCCTGTGGATATGTGTGGCATTAGCACTGAGTTTTACATGGCAATCTTTCGCCAGTATTTAGTGGCTAATCGCACCATCAGTTTGCAGTCCCAATCAATCATCAGGAGATGACACTATGGTTGATGAAGCTCAAATGCATCATTTGTTTAACTGCATGCAAAACCCAAGCTCAAAAGATAGAAAAGGACAGATAATTTAGTTACTACTCTGGATATGAAAATGTCAGGCATAACTTGGTAATTTCATGCCATAAATCTCACTGATAGTCTGGTACATGATATTGCAATAGCATTTATTTAATATTACATTTAATATTAAAATTGATTTAAGCTTGTCTACCCATTAATACAGTATGTGCCTGTCTCATTATTAGGGTGCAGTTCTTAATTTTCCCATAGCAGTATTTATATTTATCATCAGTTCTGTTTTGAATGCTGGTTAAGATTAAAATGACTGTGAATCTGTCATTACAAACAAATATTGCATAACGTAGGTATGGAAGCAGTAAACTTATTTATATCATTAGGTATTTATGTGATTTCAAGACTAAGTATTTATCCTGGATCTTTGTATTGGATGGGCTAGTGTTCAAGAACTAATGCTGTTAGTTTTTCTAGGTCACAGTGCAAAAGCAGGTCTTTGCAATCTACTAGATCTACATATATAAATGATCAAGCACCTTCTAAAAGAACTTCTCAAAGTGCGGGTAAGAAAAAGAATGTCAACCTTCTGAATAACTGAAGTGAACCTTCATTTTTATGGAATTCTTTAGGCAATGATTCATGGATATGACAGGCTATCACATAAAAAAGCAAAACAATTTTCAGAGCTTACATGACTTTTAAAAGGCCAATGAGCAAAAACTGTTTCACTGAGATTTGAAATGATGCAGGTGCTCTAAGCAGAGATAGCAATAATCAAAGCTCCTGCAGTGTTTTTCATCTGTTGATATAAAGGTAGTTAGGCAGTAAAGTCTGTAGGTAGCAAAATTCTGTACAGATGTGAAAGTCATTAGCTATAAACCTAGATAATTTTTTCTTGGAAACACAAAAGCTTAAAGAGGCTGGGTTATGATTCAAGTCACATTGCTGATACAAAAAGATTAAGTAATTGCAAGTGTAATCAGTATTTTGAAGGGGGTAGCAATTTTTAAACATGAAAAGCACTAACATTAAAGCAAGCAAAGAAATTGGGGGTGGAGGCAAGTCCTCCATAAAAAAGCTAGCTTGCAGTGATTCACTGTGCCACATTAGGCAGAAGTACAGATCTCTGAATGTTGTCCTGGTAGGAAATATCTGATGATTGCTAAAATATTAAGTGCTGTGATTCTGCAAGCTGTCACCACCAAGGGGCCTGAACTGCTCTAATGATGATTACCTTTCCTCCCACCATTCTTAAAGCAGAATGGACGGCAGTTTCAGATTGAATATATATTTTCCATCTGCTGAATAGTTGTTTTTGACATGCTGTTTGAGGTTAACTGTGCACGTACTAATCAAACCCACTACTTCCTTTCTCGTAAAACCAAAACAAAGCTTCATACTACTCTCAGGCACAGCATCTGGGATCAAAGCTATATATACACACTGGCTCTGTGTGGTTTCAAACATTTCGAAGATTCAGTATCCTGAAAGGTGTCACCTCTTTTCCAGTCCTGAGAGTTCCAGTTTGTCTTAAAGTCTGAAGGCATCAGACACCTTCAGCCCCTTCAACATCTGTCCCAGCACAGGAATGCTCTCAATATTGGTCACCGTGGGCTTTCTCTGCACAGCCACTGCCACTGCTGAAGGTGGGTAGATGAAGGAGTCAAGGTATCTGGAGGTGTCGACTTGTTTTCAGTTTCATGTTCTTGCAGGAGACAGACTTGGTACAACAGGGAGAGGAAGGTGACATAGGACTGATGGGAGCAAGGTCTTGGGGCACTGCAAGGTGTCTGGAAAACCAGACACAGATTTCAGAGCAATACTACCTGTAGGGACACTGGGCAGCATTCAGAGTAGCTCAGGCAGGAAAAAAAGATCTTGAAAAACTAGGCCTTGCAAGTGAAGTTGTGACAGCCGATAACATGGGTATAGAGGTTTGAATGGATGGAGAAATTCTGCTCTTTATCTGGAATTCTTGTGTGCAGAACTGAAGAACATAAGCCCTGCCTCAAAATGGACTGATATAAAATGAGATTGAAAAAATAATACTGAGTCTTCACAGCTTACTAGAGCAAAAGACAGTGCCTTCCCATCATGTGTCAGTATAGAATACAGAAGTTGCAAAAAGCTGTCAGTGGGGCTGTACATGGCACAGTAATTTCCCCTGAAGATTTTTTTTGGCAGTCTGTTTATCAGGCTTTGCTGCATGCTGCTATATTGGCTCGGGGTATATACTGTTGCTATACTGTGGCTTGGAAGTAGCTAGTTAAAAATAAGGAGAAAAAAGATCAGAAACAAACATATGCAAACAGATTTTCTCTTCAGTTTTACCTTAATAGTTCTGTTCCATGTTCCATACAGGACGTCAACTTTTTTGTTCCTAAATGTAAACATGTTTATTTCTACCAGGCAGAAATTGTGGTTTAAAAGCTTGATTTTAAATTTCAAATTTCAGCCTTACCATCTATAGTCTACTTTTTTGGTTTTTCTTATGTATATTAAAAAGTTTGTGTTGAGGGAAACGGAAGCATGCAGGTCATTCATTGCTCAGTTAAGTGGGCCAAGTAACCTACTATTTAAGCAACAAGTAATTGCTGAGATTTATAATATCATTTTTAGTAATCAAAGCATTTCTTGAGCTTTTTAAAGAATATTAATGCAGTGCTAACATGAATTGTGGTCTTGGAATCCTTTCTTTGAAAGCAGCTTTTCTAGGAATCCCCCATGGATAATAGGAGGTGGCAGGAGTCCCTTCCTACTGTGCAGGTTTGAAGCAAATGACTTGGGATCCTTTCTTGACAGTTCACTTACCATCACACTCTTTACTTCCTTACAGTAATGGAAGTGACTCAGCCAGCAATGGTTCTGGCCAACAGGCAAGGAGTTGCCAGCTTGGTGTGTAAATACAAGAACATTGGGAATGCAAAGGAAATTCGAGTGACTTTGCTTAAACAGACTGGTGATGGCTTCACAGAAATTTGCGCTTCATCGTACACCACGGAGTTTAAAACATTCTTTGTGGAAGAGATCATTCAGTGCCATGTTACCCCTGGCCAAAACAATGTGACCCTCACCCTGGCTGGTCTGCAAGCAAATGACACCGGGCTTTATGTTTGCAAGATGGAGCGGATGTACCCCCCACCCTATTTTATGAACAAGGGAAATGGGACACATCTCTATGTCATTGGTAAGCCAAGCAGGTTTACAGTACTGTGATATTTCCAAATTAAGGGAGTTGCTATTACCTCTCAAAGGTTTTCAGAGTTCTGTTTGTAAGAAGTGAGGGTAAATACTGGTTTGAGCACTAAAAATCTTGATTAGCTGTTATTTCTTTCAGGTCTCCCTGCACACATCCAAAGCAAGCATAGCCATAGCCATGCAGTGTATTTAGCAGCTTAGGGATTTTTGATGGCATAATCAACACCACCAGTGTTGATCATGTGTGTCTAGGCAGTTAGATACAGAAGTGCAAAACTAAAAAAGTAAGGTGTATATGCTCTTCTACAGATAAAGACTCTTTTCATTGGAGCTTGAGTGGGCAGTGACTCAGAGCTCAGTCCTGGTGGTATCCTGGGATAACACATGCTAGAGGAAAGCTGTGTAGAGGCTGATTTACAGACTCTAGGGCCATCCTTATGAGGCTCATGTGTGACATGACTTGTGTGGTATCATATGTTTTAGATCCAGAACCTTGTCCAGACACTGCCATATATCTCTGGGTATTAGGAGCTACTGCCTCAGGATTTTTTCTTTACAGTATCATCATCTCAGCTGTTCTTGCAGGCAAAGCGGTAAGTCCCATCAACTCAGCCTCCTTCTGCTAATAATATCCCTTTGTGTGATGAGGACAAGGAGAAAGAAATGAGAACAGGGAAGAACACTGGGAACAAACCCAGTGGGATGCTCCATTTTACTAGTGCAATGCTATTACAGAAATGCAAAATAAGAGAACTTGATGGAGCTGCCACTTATATTTGTTTATGACTCATTGATGTTGCCAGTGTACTAGAAAGCACTCAGCTTCCATCAGCTGGACTGAGCCTTGGCTTAGGTCTGGATGCTTAAAACCAGGCAAAGTCCTGGATGCTTCTGTGATTGAAGGCAACAGTCTTCATGTGTACTATGATTTCACAAATGATTCACACAAAATCCCAGGATTTGTTTTTTTCCTTTTCTCACCATTCACCTCTGAAAAGCAAATTTAAGCAGGCTACTCCATGGATGGGGGAAGTGTAACTTAAAGCATTTTTAATTTCACAGCTAGAAATGTCTGCACAAAAGCATGCAAAATGTAAGCCTGCATTGCCTTTTTCCACAGGGGTCTGCAGTACTCATAGTCTGTTAGAAATGAAACTGAGCTTGAAACCAAACAATATCTCTGTCCCATATTTTTCAATCAGTCCTTGTCCCTAGAAGTTAAATGAAATTGTCTGGTGTGAACACTTCTAGCTTTGAACCAACACTGAACTCTGAAGCAGGAGCACCTTCAAAGTGCTAATGAATGGCAGGACTGTTTTTTTTAATATAAATATCCCTTGTACATCCTGATCCTCCCTGAAATGGTCTCAACAGATCTTCTATAAAGAGGCAGAGAAAGGTGTCTAGAATACATTCTACTCAGTAAAGGCAGAATATCCATTGGTGTCTCTAAAATGTGCTGGTCAATGATTATGCTGTGATCACTTGTTTATTTTACTTTCTTCCCGTATTTTACAGATAAAGAGAAGACGATGTCTCACTACAGGAGTCTATGTGAAAATGCCTTCTGAGAAGCTAGAGAAAAAAGTGATTCCATTCCACATCACCGTTAACTGTAACCAGGAAAGAGAGAAACCATTTCCTAGCTGGGATGGAGAGTCTGCTAACTCATTTCAGTTAAAGAAATAAAAGTAATTGTCTTTTTACAAAAGGTGTGCAGGAAGGTGAGAGAATAGCCTTTGTAACTTCTATGGTTTGGAGGAGAATAAATAGTATATGCATTTGTATTTGAAGATTAACCCTGTCACATAGAAATGGCTACATTAGGCCATTGACTTTTTTGAGATGTATTGTACCAATATGTAATATATATGTGTGTATAGCATTAAGAACTATTGCTGTTGCAGTTGAGCATCTTACTGTCAAATTTCATCATGCCTACTGATCAACTGAAATCCAAACACTATTATGACAGAGGCTTGTGTGTCATACAAGGGGGAAGGCTGACCCACAGGTCTGGGGGGCAGAGGTAGGAGAGCACACTAATGTACAAAGGAATGTTAACTTTTTTTCCTGCATTGGTATTTATTGGTTCCATTTCTGGCATTAGTGCTCTGCACTTCCACAGAGGTCTCCCCGTAGGCTGGCACTGATGACACTGCTGCTCTAGAAGACTGATCTTAGCTCTCTTCAGTGGCATTGTGTCCCAGAAGTGCTGTGATGGAGCTGACTGATGGTCTCTGAGCCAGTGCTGACAGTTTGGTTGGAGAAAAGGCTCCAGCAGGAGCCATCTTAGGCTGTGATGGGAGAATGTTCCAGCTCTGCTGGGGCCTTGTGTTTTATAAATGCTAAATTAGCATCTATCCAAAAGGCAGAAGTATGTTGCTGTGTTTAACGAAGTCTATTTTCCATGAAAATACTGACAGTGTATAATCTTGTTTATTAGTTATGTACCATTCAATAAAAACCTTGAAGCTTTGCCCAAATTCAAGTTCATTTCTTGTTCACCTTTCTCAGAAGAAACAGGAAGTGGCTACATGTTAGAAAGCAGTGAAGACAACATGAACCTTTCCTCTCTGACCCTGTGTTTTGCCCTTCAGAGACAGCCATGCCATGCTCATGCCAACACTTCTGTTCTCAGCTCTCCTCCTCAGCCGGCCACCATTACAATCTGTCAATTCTTCTATTTGTCTAGCTACAGCTGCTGTGATGTGCTTCAGAGACACTACCAATCAAGTTTTCACTTCCAGCAGAGTTACTTGCAGAAGGTAGCTGTAATGCCTTTGACAGCACCTCCTGTACATGTTTAAACAAAAAACTTGTCCTAGTTTCAAATCCTGTTTTCTTTGCACCACTTTGACACTCTCACTCACTAAATGCTAGTCAACACACAAAGCTGCTGAAGCTTAAAACAATTTCAGCATTCTCAGCTACTATCTATTAATATGACTCTTTGTTATCAAAATTTCACCTTGCAACACTGGCAGCATGTGTCTCTGTTTCACAGCTGTGAATCCATCTTGGCTTCACAGCTGTGAAGCCAAACCCCAGAGCTCTTTATTCCATGTTCTTGCAGTGGCAGCAGCTCCCAGAACACCAAATCTCATAGCTCTTCTAGGCTGCTTTCCCCCTCCTGCCCATTTATCTGGCACCACTCCAACTGTGCAAAGACACATTCACATTATCAATTTGCCAGTGTTTGCAGGTGCTAACTGCTCTCTCAGTGTTGATATACAAGTGTGCTGCATTAAGTAAAAGCAGCCTCTGATGACATATCCTTTTTTTGAAGGTATTTTAGTATTCTGACATTAGTCTGGTACTTTTCCATAATTTTTCACTACCCAGTGTTTTAGGGATAAAAAATGATAAAAGATCACATATCTGTTGTCACTGCATGAATAATTACCCAGGGCAATTTTTTCCACCACTGCAAGAAGTGAATCATATGTCTGACTCCTAATCAGGAATCAATTGTTTCTTTTTCCTTTTCTTGGCAATTCCTCTTAAGCAATCTAAAAGCAGTTCAAATACATTATTTTCTAAGTTTATCTTTCCTGGGTGAAGAGATGTTTTGGATCCGTATCCACAACCTCATGATATCTGGCCACAGCTGGCAGTGAATCTGTATCACCATAGAGACTGTGTATATTCCAATTCACCTCCATTTCTGGCCACTAAGTTGACCATAACTAGGCCTTCTACATCCACATGGACAATTTCCTCTTGGTACACCCACATTTCCTTGAGATATTCAGCCTGTAACCACCAGTGAAGAATTCTGCCATAAATAAGCAACAGGTTACTAAAATAGCTGAATAGTGAAGGTTATGGGAGAACAGAACAGAAACAATAATCTCACATATGGTAATAGCAATATTTTGTATTCGCCTCCTGCACTTAAATAATTCTTGGCATGATGTTGATTAATTATCTTATTAGAAATTACTTTGCCCAAATTCTCTGTCTGTTCTGAACTGTTCTTCATCCTCAGTGGTTACTTTTTCCAACCTTCTCTTGTTTCTGCAGTGCTTAATTTTCTTTGGCTTTCCTTACCACTGTAGGAGCCTTTTCTGATCTAAATGTTATATAATGCTTTATGAGTTTTTGCTCTAAGCCAGGTTCCCCTTTTGAACTTTCTGGCAGCATAGTATGTGCACTCAAATCAGCAGATGTAGCAGTGAAGACCAAAGTGAGATTTCAGTTTAGATTTTATTGACAATTATATTCTCATCATTTATATGTGGCCCTACAGAGATGAGTGGAGGCTATGTACTCGCAGAGATGATATTTATACCTACCTCCATATGGTCCATATAGCAGCTAGTTCTGATGAGGACAGAGCTCAGACCTCAGGGAATTTCCATTGTCCTGTGATGCCCTCCAGAACCTCGAGGTCTATGCTTTTCCCTGATACTTGGAGAGCATCTTTCACTAGCAGCACCCCAAAAAATTTTACATATACAAGTCAAGTATAGTGTTCTGTCAGATCACAGCAGTACCAAAATGAAAGGTGCAAACGCTAGGTCAGTGTACATCCCAGAAAATGCAATAGAGGAAATTGTGCCTCTTTCTGGGAAGAATGTGCAAAGCAAAAGTGAAAGGATTTGGTCTCAGAACTCTGCTCATTAGAATGGGGAGTTTTAAAACACAACCAAGTATCATACCTGGACAGCCAAATTATGAGACCATACTGCTTGGTAAGGAAGAGTCAGGAAGAGTCTCTTTTGATGTGCTCTTCATCCCTTTAGAAGATCTGTCAGCCTGTTTGTGAAAAAGAGAGTGTGAGTTTCTGGCTGGATGAGTGAGAATTCACAGGTATACTTGTCTGCATCGAAGACGATGGCATATGCATACACCACTCCCAGCCCTCAATATTCTACTTTCATTTTCATCCACTTCTTTATCTGAACTATTTTTTTCCTTGTAATTTTCAATTATCAGAGTCCTATCTGATACAGAAAAACATAGGGCAGAAGTTTCCCACACAGCTACTCTATGAGTAGGCAATGAGTAGTCTATCATTTTAGGATTACAGATTCCCCACTCTTGGAAGGAATATGTGAATCTGAACTCACTACTCAGTCAGGCCTTGAGGTCTGCAGGGAAAGTTCATTAATTCTGTTTTCCACAGATACTTAATAAATTTAAAAAAAAAATTATCAAGGACTCCTAGGCTATGCAAGAGCAGATATTTTTGACCTGTTGCTATCTTTCCTAACCTCCTGACTTTTGCTCCAGACTCCCTCGGGCCTAATTTCTTTTTTTCCAATAACCAATGTTTGCATTGGCCAGGTAACTCATAACTCATTCCTGTCTTCAGTACTGACTTCGAGCTTTGCAGGTCCAAAGAGTGTATGTGTGTGAGGGGCTCAGGTGAGATTTGGAGGCAAAGTACATTGGAAGGTAAGATACAACAGGCTTCTTCCTCTCACTAGACAAAAGCTAGCGCTGGGGAGTGAGTTCTGAAAAATAAAACAGAAAATGCATGATTTTGCCTACGACAGGAACAGTCTGAACCATGACTAAAGAGCTCTACCTCTAGAAGAGGCATAAACAGGAATCAGATGATGTATGCAAGAGTTATAACATGAAATCCAAACCAAAGAAGGCTGGTGTATAGCAGATGGATTTATGCATTACTAAAACGAATTTATTGTTGACATTTGCAAACTGCATTCTTGCTTGAACATGTAAAAGTTATTTCAAGCTAGCTTCTATCACAGCTAAGCAGTGGGGCCTCTGCACATAACAGTTATTGACAAAAGATCTAAGAAACTGTGGGAAGGGGGACGTGAAAAAATTGCCCCTGAAGTCAGATAAAAACTTTTTGTTGTTTACTAGAGGGACAGAGCAAGGAAGAGTTTAGGTAAGGGACGAAACTTCACTGGGAATCATTAGTAATTGCAGCTGAGGTGACATGGCAGATGTTTCCATGAACTAAGAAATTGTTACGTACTCAAAATTTCACTATCCTTTCCTTTCTCGACTCTTCAAATGTAATTTTCTTTCTATTTCTGTAGCAAGCTGTCTTAATCACAGTCACGTTTTTATATCACAATGAACATTTTTTAGTGGTTATGAGGTTACAGTTGAACAAAAAGTTCTCAGTTTCTTCATTGATGGCTGTTCTTCATTCTTTTCTGACTGCTGTTTTTAAAGAGTAGTACTTGAAAATGTTCTGTCTGATCTGCTTCATTCAGCAAAAAGCAAGACCTTGCTTTTAGGGAAAATGGAAATCCTCACATAATTATATGATGCCAATAGGTGGTAATTTTAGATGACCACATCCCATAACAACACAGGTGATAAAACTGGGAAAACTTGAAACACTGGGTAACATCTGGTTGGACTATGCAGTGCTGTGGGCAGGATTTACTGACATTCATGCTCTAGCCTGTGATGCAGCAGTTTGTGTGGAAAGCTGGAACAAGCAGCAGGGTGCTCTATTATTCCCACACAGATCAGTGCCTGGGATGTAGGTTTTCTACAGAAAATGAATGTTAAAGTTTGGGCCAAGATTGCCACTGACATGCAAAATATAAGATTGCTGGTTTTACATAAATAAAAATATATACACTGAGCAAATACTCCATATTTCTTTCAAACTAGGAACTCAGTAGCCAGACCCCAAAGACTCTTACAGTTCAGTATATACAGGAAATAAACAAACACTGCTCTACATTAAATGGGTTATTGTTAACTTACTACACCTTAGTCTTGTTTTTAGAGTTTCTCCTTGGGAATTTGCAGCTTCCCTGAACTAGTGATGAAAGGGGCCAGCAGAAGTACTGCTTACTTTTGTGCAAACTAGAAAGTCTTCCCTCTGCAAACTAGGAAACATGAGGGGATTGATATTTACTAACTTCCACAGCACTTAGTGCTGGGCACTTGCAACACCATAAACTGTAAGAAATATTTCAAGATCCTTTCTCCCTGTGAAAATTCTCATTGGAAGTTGGGTCTCTGTTGGCCTTCAGCTGAATTCCAGATACCTCTTTCCATGTGCTGGTGTGTGGGGAAAGCCAAGTTGTTTGAAGTTCTGTAGAAGCTTTGATAAGACTTCTTTTCATCTTGCATGCTTTCAGAGTTGACCTTCGTACCTGCTAGATAGAGCTGCTAGTTTTTGCTATTGTCATCTTTCTACTTCGTTTGAAGCCAAACAAATTGGTGATTAAAAATAGACCTTCTCCAGTGCTACAAAGGGTCTTTGGTGTACTATGGTCTAACTGATTTGCATCATACAGATTAAAAATGTATATGTAATGAGCTAGATAAAAATTGTAAAAATACTTGGTGGTGGGGAAACAAGTACCAAAAATAATCCACATTTGAAACTGTCACAAAACGTGGTATGCTAGCAGTACTTAATCAAGATCAGAAAGCAAAACAGTTCATTTCTCTGTAAGTTATCAAATCCTTCTGGTAAGTGACACTTTGGAAACATTCAACAGCTTCATAACTGGCTGACTTAATGTTTTACAGGCAGGAAAGATGGCTAGAACAGCAGTAATCAGCAGAATAAGTTGGTTTCATAGTTGAGCTCTGTGAGGTGTTAGATTGTGTGGGTAGCATTTATAAAAGCTTTCTCAGTTTTAATTCTGTAGCAAAGATGACTGTCTGCTTCACAAATTAATAATATTTTCCTTTCCCTCATAATGCCAAACTAATTCATTATATCATATTTTATTCTATGACTATTTGTCTAGTCTTTTTATAGTACTCTCTCACTAAGATGAAACACCACTTAAGCTCTTTTCCCTATTCGTCTCTCTGAAATAATATAGTATCATTATTATAATCTTACCAATAGGTTCCAAACTCATGTTATTCCTCCTCTCTTATGTAAGCCACAGGCACATATCTGGTGTAAAAATTCCTCTCATTAATGCCATCATTTATACTGCAATTTTCAGAAAAACTTGCATTCTTGTTTTTCATGTTTTTACTTCATATTTTATGACTAAAAAAGACCAGGCTTCCATATACTTCATTAAATACAGCAATTATTTTACTGTCACTGGTCACAAGGAAGGTGTGGTTCTTTCATGGGAGTCAACAGAGATGCTTCACTCATGCTTCAGATGCCTCAGTCAGAAATATACCTTAAGCAGTTCATTTATGGTTCCTGGAAGGAGGGCAGTCCCTATGCTGAGTGTGTGGCTGCGTTTTCTTGGTTTGTTTTGCAATGCTGGATGCTCCATAAGGGCAGATTGCTCGTGTCTAATCCAACAAATCCGTGAACTAGAAGGGGGTGCAGGCTGTCTTATCCAGAGGGTGACTTGCAGGAGAGGGTAACAACCTGCACAGCCCTGATGGAAGTCAGGCAGCAAAAGGAAGAGGCTGGAGGAAGTGAGAGAGAGTCAGCTTCTCTGCACACAGCATGACTGGCACCTCCAAATGTGGCACCTTTTGAAATGGCTCTCCCTCAAAAAGTTTATTTAGATTCAGCAACATGGATGCTCTTGGTTTACTTTTCAATATGCAGAACATGAAATACTTGGCACCTAATGTGCTCTAGAGACATGAAGTACTAGAATTTAATAACCTCTTCCACTCACAGTAAAGACGTCAATATTTATTTTGGCAAATTTTTGTGTATTGAAAGATCATGGAAAAAAAGGAAATTTGTTGGTATTTTTACATCAAATACTTGGACTTCTCTGAAATAGTGTTTAACTTTAAGATTTAACTATATCAAATTTATAACAAAACAACTCTTTTTGTTAAACATAAAATTATTTTTTCTCAACTCCCTAGTTTGTCAAAATTTCCAATTTTCAACTTTAGGCGGTGAATTTAAAAATATTTATTCTCATAAGTCTAGTCTTTGCAGAACAGAAATTATGGATGTGAGTGTTAAACCTGTAAAGAAAAAAGATATTGAAGCTTAAATATCACAAAACCCAGATGAGGCCAAACGTAGCAAAAACTATGGTATTGATCTTTCTTTCTCAGCTTACAATGAAACCAGAAGTGTTCTGTGTTATTTGTGACAATTGAATGGCTAATGAAGGTCCAATTACTTCTCAATAACTAGTCAGCCTTTTTTCTTCTAATTATGCTATGGGTAGTTACCATTGTACGATTCCAAGCTCAAGTCACTGTTATAACAAATAGAACTTTAGATGCTGCTAGTTGGACCTATCTGGGTTTTTCTAACTTCCTTTTAACTTAATCCTTTCTTTACTTGATTTAATTTCCATGGAGGCCAGTATATGGATTAAAAGCACTGGCACGTGCAGCAAACGAATCAGATTCACACATGCTGTTCACATGGCTTTAAGCTCGTGAATAAGTCACAAAATCTTACTCGTCATGCAATAGTAACAACAGGGTAAGGTTTAGTGAAATATTTAGGTGTAGCAGAAAGCTGTCCCTGCAACAGAACTGGAAGAAGAGAAGCTGGAACAGCCTGTTGCATGTGAAGCAGGTAGTGTGGGAAAGTAGATTTAGAACTTAAATCTATTAAATATATACAATGAAATATAGTAATATAAAAATATGCTTATGAAATATGCATAACTGTATATTGAGTATGCCTGGAGGCTTCCCTTGCTACTTAAACCCACGGTCTATTATAAAAAAAAACTCTTGACAAAACCTGTCACTTATTCAGCAATACATTGTCTTGACTCTATTCTGAAGTAAAACCTAAAAATTATCAGAAAATGGAAGTGTTGCCACAGTTTCTGTCTAGTTGCTAGAAAATACTTCCATGTTTTGCTAAAGTGCTGCTTTCAGTCTTTTCAGCACGAAACTGATGCATTGATGATATGTGATCGCTGGAGATACCTTGGCCCTTTTGTAATAAAACGTTTAAAAAGAATACCCCAGCAAAATTTCAAATAAAGAGATTTTACAAGCTCTGCAGAGTCCTCTTTTGTTCCTGCCCTAATTTCTTCACTTAGGTTTGTATGAGTACAAGGCCAACACTTTCCAGTGGGGGTGAGTTGATGCAATTAGTCACCTTCACTTAACTAGAACTGTCCAGAAAGCTCATACAGAGAGTGCTCATCTATTGAAAAAGCCTCTGTGCATGTGTGCAATAAAACCATGCATGCTAAAACTTTCCTTGGGTCAAAGTAACACTTTGTGTTCAGCACCAGAGACAGGAAGGAGAAGAGCCACTTGCCCAAAGGCTGTGGTACTGCTGGGAAGTGAGACATGCAGGTTGCTGCTGCCCAATCCGACACCAAAGGCAAGAGAATGCCTGGAGCACCGACTAGTCTCACTGTCTGCACTTCCAGTGGAAAACTTCAAAGGCTGGCAGGCCTTCTTGATTTCTACTGATAATCTGTAAAAGATGGCAATTTTGTATTGATACAGACTGGGAAATTATTATCTTGAAACTTTACAAGTCTAATAACAAATGTATTAATTTTTTTTGTTTGTTCCATTAAAGTCCTTTGAGATTTCTAAAGAGGATATACCATTATCGACACTGTCCTGTTACAGCATGGATCAGCAGCAGATTTAGTAATGAGTACTGTGAATCTATATCTTGCAACAGAACTAGGAATCACTGCTTTCAACAATTTTCAGACACTTAAACATCCTTTACCCAGTAGATTTTTATGACAGAAGGAACAGTTGTGTGAAGTTCAAAACCAATAAGCACCATTCTTTTGTATGCAAGCAAGATCTCTTATCTGAAAAATTCATCGGTAACTCTTATCAATGATTTAGGTGCTGCCACCTACCAAGAATTAGTATTTTGAATCTGTTTCTGGCTGGAGCTTTTTCTGTGCTGCTAATACCGTGCTTAGTTTTTCTTTTCCCTTTCCAAGTCACACACATACTGCAGTCATGCATCTTATTTGTACTGTTTGTAAGTAGTTAAACATGAGGTAGCATAGCTCATCTTTTTGAAACTGGCAAACTACATAGCAGGCTGTGCTCTTGGCTTCCAGCTCTGCTGCAGTCACTATTAACTCACTGGGAACACTAAAAGACACTCAGTTCTACTAATGCCTAACATCTACTGATGATGAAGAGCACAGCAGCAGTAACTCTTTATTTCATATGTGGTAACATTATTTGCAATAATCAGGAAGAGTACAATATAAATGAATACTAATAGAATAGAACCTGTTCTACAGTGTCTGTAGGCATCATTCAAGACCAGACAGAGCAGGCAGGGAAAAAAAAGGTGGGAATGATGCTAAAAGACACAGCAGCAGCTGTCCACTTCCCAGCAGTGTCCAAGAGCAGATGGCAGGAAAGAGTATACAACCAATGAAAGCATGCTATGAAACCTCCCTAAAATACTGTTCCAGCCCTCCTTCACCAGCGGCTCAGGAACTTCAAAGGGTGGTGTCTTTGTCTTCAACAGCCACAGGGGATTTCTCTTCCAGGAATTTACCCTTTCACTTTTTGAAGTCCTGTGGACTTTTGAGTTCACAGAAACAAGGATGATCAGCTGTTCTGTATTACAGAAGAAATGGAAGAACTCAAAGCAACACAAATAGCCTTGAAAAACAGTGGGTAAACCTAAATAGACCAAAGGGGATCTCTGGAGTAGTCTTCAAAGTTTGGAAACAATGAAATGTTTCTTTTCATAGTGGAAAGCCAGTTATGTTTCCATATCAACTAGAACAATTTGTACCTGTCTGATATAAAGCTAATAATAAAATCACCACTTTCTTCTCTGTAACCACTAGCACTAACCACCTACTTATGAAATTGTAACTAGAAGGAAAGATGCAAATGGCCAAATTAATCTTTTCCCCTTTAACTATTTTTATTCTTCAAGCAAAAGAAGCACCAAAACAGTCCGTCATTCGAAAACTACAGAGCCTTCACTGATGTCACTAGAAAACACAGTGTAACCACAGAACCACAGCAACCCAATGAGAAGTAGAGTGGTGTGACTGGCTTGCTTCCTTTTTTTTTTTTTTACAGCTTTTTTCTTACCTAGCAGGGAAGGGAAAAAGCCAATGGCTTGTGGAGGTACATGCCTAAATCAATATAACGTGAATCCATGATCTTGTAACTACAGAATCCTGTATTTGTTGATTGCATGTGTAGCAAGACACCCAGCATAAGAAGTAATACATTTGTACCCTCACCATCATACTGTGAACACCAACAAAACAGCGCTTACAGATTTCTGGGTCACAACCAGCAGCCCCTAGCATCAGGCAAGAGGTGAGTCTTAAAAAGGAACTGGGATAACCAAGAGGAATACAATCACACCCAATAGTACCTTTGATGAGTTACACAGCAGCATCTGAGGGCCACTTTTGTCAACGGGAGCCTAGTTCAGCTGAAAAAACAAGCATCAGCTGTGAGGCTGACCTCTGTGGTATGTACTGAACACATCTTCACTGCTCATGACTTTGCAAGGGCCATACCTTGCCTCTGCTGCTGACAAAGTACAGCAGACAGACAAGGGATAAAGGATTCTAGCAACCAAAGAGGGCAGGCAACAAGAAGAGATGACTTTGAACTAAAGAGAGATGGGACACATGCATGTGACTTTTCAGTGGCCACCTGAAACAATGGAATAAGCACTTGATCTATAAACAGATCTACAGACAGAAAACTGAGATTTATCACACCGTATTTTCCAGGGCTATCTGATGAGACATAGCTCCACTCCTGGCCTGGCAGCAAACCAAGGCAGCTCCCAGCCAGAAGGAGGTTCCTGAGGAATTCTGAAGTTAGGTCCGGCCGCAGATGCTAATGTAACATTAATGTTTAGTAGCAGTATTAACACAGTGAGAATGGAGAAACACCAACTTCCACCTTTTCTGACAGTCATCTAAATTCATGAGAGTAAAAATGTAAAGGCTGTACCAGATGAGAATAAAAAATCAGAGGCAAGTATCTTGCCTCACAGATAAGCATCCAACAGCGGGTGCTTAGTGAAGAATATAACATGAGGAAAAACATATGGTAATGCTATCCTGAAAGACTCTCATAACCTACAAAAGTTTTCAGGTTTAGGGCTTGTCTGGTTCTGACGAGGAGGCAGAAAATACAGGATTCTGTAGTATCTACAGGAACAGTATGGACACCTCTATTCCCCTAGCTTCACTGTGCTGCAGATGCTTGACTTCTCTGGATATGGGTGTGCTTTGCTGTGGTTCAGTCAGGATCACATGAGGCTACAGACCCAAATGGAGCAGCAGTTCAGTGAGGACAACAAAAGCCCCCTAAGCAAACATTCACTTTTAATGGCCAGTAACCACAGAGTGGAGATCAAAGAGACCCAGCGTGTAAAGCTTGTTCTTTTCAGTCAGTCATGGGCAAGCAAGGAACTGCTCATTCCTATCCACTGTGTATATATCTGCCCGGACCAACTTAATAGTAGCTGGGAACAGCTTAGACTGAGCAGAGTTTACTGAGGTTTTATTCTGAGTACAAGGGTGGATTAGCTACTGGGGAGCTTGTCTGAGTGAACTAGATACTTCCTGCATTGACACTGATACTGTGATCCTGTTACAGCTGGTTTGGATAGTTCACCCTGAACTGTATTGAGAGTGCACTAGAGACACAAGGCACCTAATCAAGACGTGAACCTGGCAGCTGCAGAGCTCGTTCTTTTTGTTCCACTGCTGTGTCTCCCAGGAGCAGAGAAGTCCATGGCAGCTGGGAACTTCAGTGAAGAAATCTAGAGTCTTTACATGACAAAGGCCAATTCACCAGAATATCCTATGGTGATCTGCAATGTGATCACTGTGGTTAAAGTCATGTTTTAGAGTAGTCATTTCAATCACACGTTCTCTAGATAATACAGATATCTGATTTATATTTTTTTTCGTTTTCACTGTAATTATTACTGCAAATTCTTTTTTTGTGTGGTGACAGCATCCAAGCTAGCTGCAAGAAGTGTGCCTAGACCCCTCCATTACAGTGAGATCCTGAAGCACACCAAAGGCTTTAAGGCTCTGTTTCACTGGGTTAAAAGTGCTCTGGGACAAATAGCAAAGACATCAGAGAGGTTTATAGTCGGCTCCTATCCTCTTGCAGGAGAGAATTTGGTCCCGGGTTAACTCGGTTACTCTGAGTGGCAGCAAACTCTGGTGAGTTCTGTCTGGCCTCGGGGGAGTTCCTCATTCACTCTTCACTACAGCACCTCTGAGACCACATCAGCCACACACTTGTAGTGGCTCCCTGAAAAGTGACTTCTACTCAAACTTCATTACCTCTCGGCCTTTCCCAGCCTGCTGGAAGGATTGTTTTCACAGCTTGTTCTTTCTCATAAAATTAGCAAGAACACATAAACAATGTTCAAATACCTACAAAAAAGACCAACCCCCCCTTCTCGGCGATGTCACTTTCAAAGCCTCCTGAGCCCTAAGAAACTTGTTCTGTCCCTCCAAACGCAAGCATTGGCGACACTGACATTGCACTGCTCTCTGCTGTGCGGTTTCAGAATTTCTTTCTGATGAAAATAAAAAAAAACCCAAACCCCTTTAAACATAAAGCCACGTGCACGTGAAGAGGCTCGTGTGGGATTCTAGGAAACCACAGAGAGCAGTCGTACCTTCGTGAGGGCCGAGACCGGGGCCATGCAGGGTGACCCTGAGGGGCTGCACTGCAAGCCAGGAGTTCGGCAGTGCCGAGACGGGGCTGAGAGCGAGCCCCCCGTATGGCACCGGCAGCACGGCCCCATCCGCCATGGCCCGGCCCCATCCGCACGGCCCGGCCCGATCCCGCACAGCCCGGCCCGATCCCGCACAGCGGCGCTCCCGCTGCCGCCTCACCCGCCCGGCCCGCAGCGCCCCCGCGCGGCCGCAGAGCCGCCCGCGGCCGGGGGACCCGGGGCTCGCCGGGTTCCGGGGGCTCCGCTGCAGAGCCGGGGTGCGCGGTCACGCGGGGGTATGGAGCTTTCGGCCACGGGTCAGCAGTGCTGCTCCCCGCGTTTCACAGCGTCCGGGTGAGCTCAGCCTGAAAGGCAGCTCTTGGAAACCTCTCCTGCAGAAGGGGAAACAAATCCTTCACCAGTCCCTTGCGGCAGGAGTCCGGCGCTGACACAGCACTGCAGGGTACCCAGCTTTGGTTGTCTTTGCTCCGGCGCCTATCAGAGGAGTGCGGCTGGAGGGAGCGAGGGATCTCACCTTTGCAGGTGGGAGTACTGCCTTCCATAGCCTGCATGTACAAGGCACTTTGTTTCTGTGAGATTCTGAATGACAGACACAAAATAGAGACTTAGTTACATATTTGTGATTTCATTGTTTTTACTCCTCCAAATCCACCAAGGCCTGTGCTGCCTAAGCCTAGCTCCAGTTAACCACTAACAACAATAGTGAAGCCTGACTTGGAGACACTTGAGAAACAGGGTTTCCAAAAGCAGTTTAAGTCAGCTGGGAAAAACATGTGTGTGTCCTCAGCCACTTCAGTGTTTCTAGAAGTCCAAGACAGGGTTATGCTGCTTCACCTGTCCTTGCAATTTTCAGCATTAACTTTTCATTTATCTCTTATCTGCAAGATTGCATCACAATTTTGGTGACTGTTTCTTTGGAGAAAGTTTCTCTTTGTTACACTGCCAAGGCAGTGGTAGCAAGAGTTTACCTTTAAAAAGTAATCACAACAATGCTGAGATAAAAACCACACCACAAACCCCAAGCATCACCACAGAACATGGCTCTTTCCCTCCTAACTCCTCAAAGGCAGCTGACCAGATAACCACATAGTAGGAGTCCCCACCCTACTGCAAACTTTGAAAGAGCTGGGGTGTGAAAATTTTACAAAACGTGTATAATTTGTCACTGTCACACCTAGAAAAACTCCTATGGTCACCTAGCTCATCTGCATGTATCCGTCATGCACTGCTCCCCCTAGTGCCAGACAGTAACACTCTGGGTCTCCAGGTTTGCACTTCACTCGGGTTTTACGTATTTGCCATCCGTTCTGAAAGACCTCCTTTCCAAACCTAGATATAAGGGGCCCTGTAAAAAAGTCCTACACAGCAGCATGTTGGCCATAGGGAACTGCAATGGCTTCAGAAGATCTCCTTCTCCTTCTGGAACACTGCCCATGAACACAGGCTATCTACAACCCTCGTATTTTCCTAAATACCTCCTGCACACTCAGGCATATGCCAATGAAAAGTACCTACTGCTCACAGTCCTCTTCCTAGTACAAACTTGAAGGGCAGGAACATGGTCATTACCTTTGTTGTTGGTGTTTCTGAAGACAGTAGACTTTCCCCAGCCAGCCTGTAGGTCTGCAGTCCACACCGACAGCACATGCACATGAGCTCCACTGAGCCCTTTCTATCTACACCCCATATCCTGAAGAAGTGTACGGTACCTCTTTTAGGTAACTGTGCTGCAGGAGGGACAGGGCTGGATACACAGAGGCAGAGAAGTTCCTAAGATCAGATGGAGACTGTCTTTTCCTGGGTGGCTCTCAGTTGCCTTGAGTCAGCCAGTCCAAAACATTAGTCCCAGGATCTGAAGCAGCATTTAGAATCATAGAACAGTTTGGTTTTGAAGGGACCTTTAATCACTATCTAGTCCAGCCCCCCAGCAACAAGCAGGGACATCTTCAACTAGGTCAGGCTTTTTCCAGGGATGGGGCATCTACTGCCTCTCTGGGCAACCTGTTTAGACTTGACTGAATTTCCCACTTAGCGCCTGTTGACTGAATTTATAGGTCAATGCCCTTGCAAGCCTTAGAACTGGGCTAAACTCCTTAATATACTTTTTTCTTCTTCTTTTAGGAAGCTCAGCAGCAACTAAATAATCTCAAGCATCATCCAAAGAAAAAAAAAAAACAAAAAACAAACCCTAAAAAGAAGTTATTAATGGGGTAATTGAGCTTGCATCAAGAAGCAAAGCCACACATAAACCCACCCCAAAGGGGACTGTCTCATTAGATCTGCTCTGCAGGGAGGTCTTTGCCCGACTGCTGAGCTGGCTGGGCTGAGCCCCAGTAGCCTCCACTGGCACATCGATGGAGAGAATATTACAGGATGCCCACAGGCCTGGGGGAGAGATCAGACCAACATATCAGCAAAGGAGGCATCAGAACAAACGAGGGAGCACATGAGCTGCGTTTCAGCTGAAATCTCTACATCCTGAATGACTGCAGCTTGTTTACACACCTAATGGGGAGTGGTGCAGATGGGAAGTGGGATTTAAAGCCATTACAGAACTTTAAAAATAGCACAGTGAAAGTCATTGTTCCCCTTCTCAATTAGGAGGACAGGAAATGGAAACGCATGTGTGTAGAGGCTTTCTGCTCCAGCCCTGAGGGAATGACCTGGAGTCATGAGAATATAGGCCAGATATTGAAGCAAAGAATGAGAAGCAGCAGGAGACAATGGAATATAATTTGTGTGGATAGACTGTAGCAGTCTCTGAAGAAAGAATTGCAAAACATTCTACGGAGAGAATATTTTTTATTGCTGTGGGCAACTGCTCATTCATGAGCAGAAGTGGAAAACTGCTGGTGAGATGGAATAAGAGCCTTCATTGAACCTTGGTTTCACAGTGAACTATGCAGTATCATTTTGCTAACATGGACATTGTTTTGAGTGATAACAGTAAGTATGTGATTAAACAGAGCAAAAAAATATATACATCATACACACAGGGAAAATCTTTGCTGCGTCCTTGGGGAAAATGCAAAAGTGTTGTTTTCCAAGTTACTTGGAGTTAGAAGGGAGAAGTACTGAAGACTGTGTAGTAGAGAATACTGGTGTATGGTCCAAGGGATGAGCAAGCCGGTTTCTCTTTGGAACTGGGTGTACTACTGAATGCATTTTTAAAGGCACGAAAATTCACATAAGGATTTTCCAGTTTGTAAACAGTCAGAAGCAAGATGATAGGAAAAAAAGGAGATTATCACTATAGGGTAGCATTTGGAGTAGGACATGAAGAAAGAATAAGGCATGGGGTGAAGGAGAAGCTACATTCCAGATGGGAGTTACTGCACATGGTGAAAGGAAGCTACTGCTTGAGGAGCAGGATAGTCAGGGACTGGGGGACAGTCAGGTTGGAGGAGGAAAGAAGTCGGCTCTGAGAGGCGTATGTGGATGGGAGAGTGAAAATCAAGACACAGAGAAATGAAATGAGTGAGGATGGAAAAAGGAAACACGTGTTTGTGAGCAAAAATAGTTACGGTCGTGGGAAGCCTGTGGAAACAGACGACTTGTTCCAGGTGTTTAACCGTAACCAACCGTAGCATTTAGAAGAAACACTGCTAAATCGCAGTAACAATATCTTTGTGAAGTACGTAAGTGCTGATAGGGGAGCAAGGCAAAGATGGAAGGATTGAAAGGCAGTGGAAGAGTCCCTGTTGGTGTGGGACTAGAAGGTGAGTATCCCTCACACTGAGTGCAGAGCTAGACTTTGTGTCTCTTCGCTTGTGAGTGTACACTGTGAGTGCCCCAGGCTCTGCCGGCTCATCATCCAATACGCCTGAAATCACTGTTTAGATCAAATTTCAGAGTGCTGCCAAATGTACCCCAAAGTGTTCTCTGGGCTTGACCCTTTTGAAATAAAGAGATCAGTGTGTTCTGGCCATCCCAAGTGCCAGGAAGCAGAAAAGGAGAAGGTGTAATTGTTGACTTGAAGCCATAATTATAGTAAAGAGACAGGACTTGACATATACAAACTGGACAGTGAGACTTTCTTCAATTGCGGTAGTGAGATGTATACCAGTTAAGCTATGCTGGTCGCTATTCTTCCCCCAGAAGTGAAATAGATGTGTATTAATCATCTCTGCATTGGTGTAACTGATACCATCAAAGGGAGGGAGGGAAGGAATAAGTTGCTCCAAAATAATTATATTGGTTAAAAAAAAAAATCCTCTGTAACAAAATTACTTTCCTAACAAAATGTTTGAATTTTTAAGAAAGACAACAAATTTTGGAACCCTAACAATACTGATTTCTTTTAAAGCCTGTTTTCATAAAAAAATAGCTAAAACTTTGCACATGGAGTACATTCCCTACACCTTTATTGGCCTTCCCAGTCAGTGACAGGCTTTGTAGGGACCCCTTCCTTGGCGTGCTGTCACCATGCTCTCCCAAATATGTGCGTAGGAGTACTTGACACCTGATTCTCTTCCACCCTTAGTTCTGTAGCAGCAGCAGCTCTTTTTACTGTAAGCTTCTCCAGGGGCCACTCTTAAGTTTATTTGGGGGGCAGTAAAGGTCATCTCCCAGGAGAGGGTTGCTCTGTTCTTTCAGCACTTCCCATTAGTTTTTATGGGGGATAGAAAAGATGATCCTACTTGGAACCTCAGTAGATCCCAACATGGTTCTTAACTTCATAGGCAAAGCTGAGGAGTCAGATGTATGTTTTGTGGGTTTATCATTGTTTGAACCTCCATATACTTTTGGGCTTTAGAAGTAAAAGCATACTGCAGAAACTTTCTCTACTTCGAGTTCCTTAATTTTGGTCTCAGAGACTTGAGCTGAAAATTAAGATCAACACCTGACTTGACTCAGATTTAGCTCTGAATGTAATTTTTAAAATGGCATAGATTACCAGGGCTTTGAAAAGATTTGAAGAAAGTAAAACTCTGCCAATGTCCATTTGAACAGATCTTTAGCAGTAACAGTGAAAGAAATTAAATCACTTTTTGAAGAAGAGTAAACAAGTGTGAGGATTTATTCACACAGTATAAAGTAGGAGTGAATCTGTAACACAGTCCTGTTATTTACCAATTATTTGACCACTACAAGGACTCAACCCTGGCAGTGTCTGTCAGGCACCACTAGCAGTCCTTTGTGTTTTGTCTTTGTGCAATCAGAAATGTGAATGGTATCTAGCATATTGAATATGGTTTATAAGCTGTTTTTCTTGCATATTTTCTGCACTAAAATTAATATTATAGACATAAATAAGCAGCCAGGATTAAATGATTGCAGAACATGTTACCAAGGGTCCTAAAACATTCCCAGAATAAAGATGGATAACAGGCCAGAATAGAGTGTGCTGCACAAAGGCAAGGAAGAAGGAAGGAGAGAGTCTTTTGACCTGAGGCTCTAGGGCACTGAGTCAGATCTCCTCTCACAGAGCCACATGAAGTTTCTCATGAAACTTCAGGCAAAACAAGCCTGATCTCCAGGATGGAAGTCACATTGGAGGGGATCTTTTAGAAGTCACAGGGCTGAAGGGATCTTTCTGCAATTTGGCCATGTTCTTCCCATGAATTTCAGGACCAGGACACACGAGAGACTCCTACCCCATTACGAATGGTTTCCACCATTCCACAGAGAGCCAGACCATAAGTTACATAAAACCAGTTGAAACTGGTGGGAAGAAGCTAGGCTGCCAGTTACAAATATGTATGTACTGTAAGTTAATACTAGTTGCTGCCCATGGGCCAGCTGCAGAAGTCTGCTGTAGATGACTGCAGCCTCTCTCGTGATACACTTTACCAGAAAGAGTCTTTGCAAAGTGAACATCAAAAATAACATCAGAAAATCTTTCATCCTCCTGTCTGTGACAGCAAACCATTAGGTAGGAAAAAAAATTACAGCATTAAACCTCACAGGTATGAGCAACAGCTGATGCTGACATAGCTATAATGTAGTCAGGGGATCAATGTTAAGTTAACAAGTCATTCTGATTATCTGACAATTTTTCCCAGAGCCCACAAACCACTTCCTTTTCTACCCATGTGTTCTTCCCCATCTTCACAGTAGACAGAAGGCTGATACCTCTGTGTCAGGCAGGCATGAAGGCAGTTGCTGTAACTTTCTGTGTCCTCTGCTTCCAGTTTGAAGCCCTGTACGGTGAGTAACATTTTGGGTTATTCTCCTTGCAGTAGGTGTCTCTATAGAATATAACTTGGCAAATGATGGGAGACAGTAAATGAGGCATGATAGCAAGGGGTTAGAGGAATAAAGGTAACAGCTGCAAAAAGACTGCTCTCAATGTTAATATCACTAGAGTTGGGGGGAAGAGAACTCCTGCCAGCATAGGGCATTTGCTCTGAAACTAAAAAGTACAAGTTCTCATTGTTTATGGTCTTTAGCTCATCTGCTCAGTGTTACCCTTTAGCTGTTTAGATTGTAGTGTTCCAGCCAGCTTCCCTTGATGGATATAAGATTTCATAGCAGCATGATGGTGAATAATAAGAGAAACCACGTTATCGATATTAAACCAGCTCTCGTTTGGGCAGGGAATTTTTATATAAGGAAAAATGTATATGGCATGGAAAACTAGATGAGATCATTTTGGTGCAGGCTTGAAACACAGACTTAAGAGGAAGCATGGCATTCCTGTGCTGTGTTTGAGAAGGTGACAGCACCAATCTCAGTCCAGCCATAAACACGGATGTAGATTTAACAAGATTCAGTGCTTTATATGAGCTATGCAAAGTAAAATATCACAACTTTATCTGTTACCTCTCTGAAACCTACACATTAATGGATCAGGATGGAAATACAGATAATAACTGATTAAAAAGTCTTTTTTTCCATAAATATTCTGTCCAAGGATTTGTTATGATGCATCATATAAGTAAGATCTGAGATTTAGTGTGCACAGTTGCTAAAAACCATCTAAATATGCTCCTTTGAAGGTCATGCCAAAGGCTATTAAATGCTTCTTTCACACATAAAGAACATAAGCTTTTCAATCAATAAAATCTAGTTTTCAGCTCTTTAGGTAATGCAGATACCTTTTTGAAGGCTAACTAATATATGGATAGTATACTGAGTTTTCAGATAGAATGAAAAGGTGGGGGAAATCACAGGAAAGAGTAATTGTAATCAGTTTCTCTGAAATCACTCCTCTAAAGGGAGTTCTCCTTGCAATGTTGTTCTTAAATCTACTAACAAAAAATCCTTTCAGTTTGGTTCCATACTTCTCACCTAGTCAATTTAGCATGAATACCTGACCAGCATGCTTCTACACATGGCTGAAGCTATCTAGAAGTCCCTTCCTTGTGGGAAGAAATAAGCTGTAATTTCAAGGGTGCAAATTGTTCCATCTGATACCACCATTTCTCCCTTCTTTCTCACTTCCTTCAAATATGGAGGATAGAATTTGGGCAGGGGACTGGGGAAAGGAGATGACAAGAGAAAGAGACTGCCTGTAAGAAGAAATGGTACCTCTCATGTTTTTTGTCGTACAGTGTTCTCAGCATAACTTGTGACCTATGGCTGTAAATAGGTCACAGACAGTGATACCTATGTGTGCATGTGTGCATTATGATTTGAGAACCCAGTTGTGATAAAGAAATAGTTCATAAGAGCAGGGAGCCTCTCTGTTGCCTGCAGAGAAACACGGGCAATGGGATTCTGGAGTACAGAGCTGTAGGCAGGATTCCATAGCACTTGTGGCCCTTGCTATGAAACATTGCACATGAGCTTTTGCACACCAACATTTGCAAAGCGTCATCACTCTTCACCCACGGATCTCCTGTTGTCAATACAGGAGGAAACCACGGTAAATTCTTAGAAGGGCTTCTGAAATGTTATCAACACTGGCTGTTGTTTCCATGGTATATTTTATAAGAATTTCGCTATTTCTCAACATAAATTATACCATAGAAATAATTCAGATTAAAGATGGCTTCCTAGAATAATTCTAGCTTTGCCCTGAAGCACTCTTTCCTCCTTAATCCTGGATTCTTGAAAGATAGAAACATGTTAGTTTTAGGCATATGACTAATGACACTAAATTGACAGTGTCATCTTTCAGAGTGGCTTGAAGGGTCAAAACTATAGCAACTTAAAAACTGTATGTAGTTTCATTATACATTTAGTATGAACAAAACAAATGTGTTTGTTGTAAAGGTGGCGCCTGCAATTTCCTTGCTCATTTTCAAAGGCAAACACACACAAGTGAAATTACGCTTGTTCTTTTCATCAGCTAGTTAGTTTTCTGAGAGCTGGGGCAGATAATACAAACAGCAAGAAAACCAAGTAACAGTATTCTGTTCTACCCTAAACCCCAAGTTGAAAAGTGATTGAAAGTGGTTTCTACACTTCTGTTAGGACCAAAATGCGTAACGGACTGGTGATGTTTTCAAATAGTGCTCTGTCTGCCAAAGAGCTACTAGAAAGCTCAAAATTTCAATCCCATTAAAATGAAAACAACACATTTTCCATTGTCCTTGGTATCCAAGCGCACTACCATTGAAATTCCCAAACTTCTGCCAAAAGTCTTTCCTGCTGCCCTGAAGATGAAATTGAGACGGAAATGTACGTAACTGTAAATACACTTATACACGAATGTACACACACTCTCCTTCAGAGTTTAACATAACAAGATGTAACTTTCATACACATGGTAATCTCTTAGATTTATATCTAAACCACAATATTTGTCTTGGCACTCTGCTTCACACCAGGTGAGCCAGGAACAACTCCATGCAACTCCACATTGTGACACTGTTAGGAAAGAAACTAAAGATTTGTTTCCTCTTGTCTCAAACCTTTGTATGCAATTGAATTATCTCTTCTATGAAAAATAACAAAACAGAATCTTACAGCCACATCTAAGCATTTTTACTGCTGAACCAGTGGAAATCTTCTGTTCAATTTCAGCAATACCATAATGTAGACTTTTATTCACATATTTTTGATGTAGAATTAGGGAGAATTAGTCAGTGAATCTCTCAATATTATTGGATGTTTAAACCCCAGTTTCCTATCTCACATCCCACTAAATGTACATGCATTCTGACTGGAGCTTGGCAAGAAACATCCCAAATGTGTCTGGCCATTAACAACAGAGTGCTACAGGTCCACATGATTACCCTAGGAATAAACGAGTACAAATGGGCACAGCAGATCAGCAGTTAGGCACAGGGAGGGGGAATGAGCAACTTTTTAGTATTCAGCAAGTGCATTTAAATTAGGAGCTGATCTGGAATAACTAGTGAGCTGGAAATTTATATCAGCTCTCACCCATTGTGGTCATCCATGTGGACAATTTTGTGTTTTAATCTCAGGCACTGTTAATCTAATTCTAAAATGTGCCGCCTTTATCCTATGCTAAGCACACTCTTCTACAGGGGCGCTTGTTTCAGAGGAATACTAATTGCATCGCATTTACCAAAATGCTCATTCAGAGAAATGTATTACTGAGTCTTTCTTGAAAACAGGCATTTTAGGCTTCTGGGTTGGAGAGAATACAAAACAATCTTTCAGCTTGCCACAAGGTCATATGAACTAAATGCTTAATGACCTCTCTCTGCCCTTTTCCATTAAAAACAAGGATTAAAATCATGATCTGTGACAAACATTTTAACCCACATGGTATGAAAGGGCAATTTCATTAGCTAACAGTCAAATTGAATTCTCAGAGACAAACAGAGAAAACAAATTTGAAGTTGATCTTTAGTGCTCAGAGTAGGGTTGTCCCAGGCTCCTCTGGGACATCGAAGGAATATGGCACCACTTGGCTCTGTAGCTGCCCTGACAGAGTCAGCATCTGCCTTTCCCCTCAGATGACCAGTGACAAATGTAGAGGTTTCAGCTCCAGGCAGATGCTTCTTAAAAGTATCAGATTACCTTATGCATTCATCTTGCTCCCTAGCTTCTGCTGTACATGTGGTTTTTTCTTCCATTCCCTAAATAATTTGTTGGCTGTTTGGCCTAATTTTTAAGGTATGTGCTACCAAACTACAGATGTCAAACTACAGAGCATTTTAAATGACCTTTATCTCAAATGCTGTTCTCATAGCAACTGTTTTCTTTCATCATGCAACGTATAAGTAATTAAGAATTATTTCTTTGTTTGACCTTTGCTTTCAGCTTTTCAGACTATATAACATTTTAAGGGTTTGCACTTTCTCTCTGTTCCTTCAGTGGTTCTAGAGCTGTATTCCACTGTGGCTTGGCAAGTTGTGTGATTTCTCTGCCTTGTCTTCACACCAGTTGTGTGTTTTCTCTGCCTTATCTTCACAGAAGATGCTAAGTACCTTGTCTGTTATCATACACTTAAGTAATAGTCCTGAGAGAAGTACAGATATTAGAACTGTCACTGAATTAGATAAGGGCGCTGACTGTGCACAGTAAACCAGGAAGAATTTGATAACTAGGAAAATGGTAAATCAATCAAGAAGGTATAACAGTTTCTATTGCTCTCTGAGCATCGCAAAGTGTCTTCCAGAAATCTATTAGCTTCTGTGTCACACTAAAAATATTTTAAATGAGTATCATTCATTTAAATGCCCTTGCCAATGGCAGTAACTGGGGAGCCAGAATTCAAAGAAGGAAAAAGCATGAACACTAAAAGATTGAAAGAGTTGAGATCGTACAAAGGTACCCAAAAGAGAATGATCCTATGTTTCTGTGCCCATACAGGCCAAATGTCAAAGATAACAGGTGCCTTGGAAAAAAAAGATTATTTGTTATGCAAGCCGTGCAATACCTGGCACAGCTGGGGACCTACTCTGTGTGGATCTAGACTACCATGTAGCAGTAACAAGAATAGGATAGTGCATCAAAGTCTCTAAGTATCTGCCCTGTATTTCCTTAGCATCATAAAATCCTGTTGTAGGTACATTTCATTCCAAGCAGCATCCGAAGAACTTACTCAGGCTACCAGAAAACAGGAAAAGCAGATAGAGTTTTTTTCTGTTTGTCTGTCTACTTATCTGAACATTTAATTTTAGGGCACTGCAAAAAGAAAAATTCTAAATGAAACACTATCAGACTGTGCTGTGTTGCCAGTACTATTAACCAATCCAAAGTGTTGCCATACTGTATGGTGATGGAGGCAGCAGTTTAAAAAACAAAACCAGAACAATTATTAAAAACGTGTCTGTGTTCTGGTATGAAGGTCACCTATGAAGAATGAGAGAAAAAGTTGCTATTGGAAAAGGAACTAAACCATATGCATTGCTTGAATGTTTTCTGGCTGTATGTATTGGAACATTGTCCAGATAATTATAACATATTTCGATGCAGTGTTAAGCAGTGGGGGAAGCAGAATAAACCTTGATGGAAATGAATAATTTGGTCTGGGAAAAATATAATGCTGGCTCATTGCAAAATCAGGATTCATGAGAAATCAAAAGTATGCTTTTTATTTCGGGCAGATTTCCTCGGTATCTTGGTGAAAGTTTTACTTTCATATCAGTTCTATTTCTGAAGTACACATATTACTTTGCAGAGGTGTTTTAAGAATTTGTGAATGTTATATGTATGATCAATATAAATGCTTGCCTTGGGCATTTTCTTTCTACTTTGATTTTTGTATTTCATCATTTTATCATATCATATGACTTTAGAGTGTAGCACAGAAAGGATCAGATAGGATAATGATACAAATTTAAAAATAGCTTCAGCATCTTAACATTGCATGGCTCAACCCCTGTTTCTGCATTGCTCTTCTTGAATTTTAAACAGAAAACAATTTTGTATTTTTCAGGAGTTGACAGCTGCTCATCATGCCTGTGCAAAAATATAGGTAAGATGCATTTGCCTAATTTGGTTTATGGTTTTAAGTGCCTCTCTACATCAGAAAATACTGCCCTTGAAGAAAAAACTCTCTTTTTTTATTGCACATTTAAACATATTTTTGTCTGAGGGAGTTTTCTGTGCTATTGGTTGCTGACTTTACAAAATCAAATTGTGAGGTAGCAGGACATCTTCGGTCAGTTTACTTTCTTTGCTTCTCCAAGAAGTTTGTAGAATGAGAGTTGCACAACATCTGAGAGTTTTTCACAGAGATTTTGGGAAGGTCAAATGTGATTTCTGGCTTTCATGAGGGTGCACACACAGAGAGACATTTGTCCTCTATGCCTTCCATTATTTGAGCGATAACGGTTCTATAACCATCTAAGTAATTAGGTTGAAACTTTTTGTCATGCCTCAAATCACAATCTATGCCACAAAGACAAGTCAGGTCCTGTGGTTAAGGCAGTTATGTA
Source organism: Corvus moneduloides (assembly GCF_009650955.1). Taxonomy (NCBI): domain Eukaryota; kingdom Metazoa; phylum Chordata; class Aves; order Passeriformes; family Corvidae; genus Corvus; species Corvus moneduloides. Next base: position 14,147,330 of record NC_045482.1, on the reverse strand, counting down.
GGAGCTTGGGGTTCACATCCCATTTTAAATTTTCAGCTACATCATCAAACTGGCTGGGTGGCCAAGCCCAGAGAGCGGTGGTGAATAGAGTTACATCCAGCTGGAGGCCTCTTAAAAGTCGGGTTCCTCAGGGCTCAGTTTTGGGGCCATTTCTGTTTAATATCTTTATCAATGACCTCAATGAGGGCTGCATCTTCAGTAAATTTGCAGACGACATCAAGTTAAGTGGATGTGTTAGGTTTAGTTGTGGGCTTGGCAATGCTAGGTTAATGCTTGGACGTGATGATCTTAAGCATCTTTTCTAATCTAAATGATTTTATAATTCCGTGTTCAGTAGGGTACAGATTATGAACCATAACCCAGAGATAATTATTATCATCATCACCATCTTTGTCCCAGCTGTTTTATCTGTGAATAGGACAATCTGACACTGAGGCAGGGATTACATGTCTATACAGTGTTTGGTCCAGGGGGCCTTTAAACAATATCTAGTAACTGATATTGTAAGTAATATTAATAACTTTATCATTTACTAACTTTAGTAGCAAGTAATATTATCAAGGTCACTGATCTAATGCTAACAGTAACCTCCTTAGAGCTGATAATAGGCCAGGTCTCATTTATTTTATCAGTAATGTCTGACACAACCAGAATGATGAGCTGGTATCTCATCATGAGGGCTGCTTTCCACAACCAGACCATTCTGAGTACCTACATGCCTTAAATTACAATCACATGGTTCATTTGTTTTGTTTAAATGAGTTTCTTAGCACTTTAAGGATTCTTTTCACTGCTAGGTGAGTGACTAACTGTTGTCATGTCTTCAGATCAGCCCCATGTCTCTGATCCCCAGGTGATGGTGGAATTTGAAAATGGAAACTTCAATTTCACATTCCCCAACCCCAAAAATGTGAGCGAGTTCAGCATGACCCTCTTCAAAGGGAGTGAAAAGAAGGAAATCTGTGCACTCCATTTGAGCGAAGAGAGAGTTATCGCCAAGAGTAATGTCAGCTATTGTCAGACACAGAATTCAAGAAGCAGCACCACTTTCATTCTTAAAAATCTGGAAAAAAAAGATATTGACATTTATACCTACTGCCTGGAGATATTCTTACCCCCTCCTTACATAGATTGCTGTCTGAAAGAAACCTATTTGTACATCCAAGGTAAGTTTACTTCTCCCCTCACTTCAGTTTACTGATAAGTAGATGTTGGGCATAGCTATGCTGCAGTGAATAATGTGACTTGAGTTTGCACAGCTAATTACCAGGCAGCTTAAAACTACTTAGCAGGGGGCTGGTAACAGTGGAGCTGTGTTGGCAGACTACTCAGCATGTCCTCTCCATATTTATTCATCTTCTTGGGCAGGTTTTGCAGGCCATGCTGAGCTTTGCATATTGGTGGTGGTACCCAAGTTAGCTTGACTACAGCTTCTAGAATACTGCACTCTCACCTTTGCCTGCAACAGCAATTTGCCTTGTCCATTTTTCAAGCTGCTGAATATAAATGTTAAGATTAGGTTTAGCCAGTGGGAAAAAGATCCATTCTGAGAGCTATCTTCATATGCCTAGGATTAAAGAAAATCAGTTGTCAATATCCATACTAGCTGTGGTATATGGAACTCTGTGATGCCATTGAGGTGTGAAGAAGATGGTGTTCATCTCTCTGAAGCAGACCTTCAGCTTTAGAGCCTTCTTAGAGCAGAAGAGATACATGACTGCTGAGAATTTTTGGCCATTTACTGAGAAGGGCTTGGACTAACTCCAGAAGACTAACTGCCCAGGCTTTAATTTTGACCTGGATTTCATTCAGTGGCTCTTCGGTATACTAAAATGAAAGGGTTAATAGTGGTTTGACTCACACCGGTTCTTGGTTCTCCATACAGTTCAGTTGCAACATGGTACTGCCTGTTGTCCTTCCCTTGCTTTCTTTTTCTCTCTCCCAGCACCAGGAATAAAGAAAGATAGAAGCTGAAATGCTAAGGCAATTACATGGTTGGGTCAAGTTATCTCTCAATCCTCTCTGAATTTAAAAACCTTCTCAGACTCAAGCTGTGACATTTGGTTTTGTCTGCAGTTTCCATTTCCACTTTTATGGATAGCCAGATGCTCGGAGTTTTTTCTAAATGTTTCACACCCTGTCATATTTTCTCCCAGATCTGGGCAAGGGTAATCTGGAGTACCTCAGCTTGCCTTCCTATCCAAACACGACTGCCAAAATCTATCCTTCTTTTGTCCAGGCTGCCCTTTAAATCACCTGTGGTACTTACTGCATATAAGCTTAAACCTTGTTCAGATCTGAAACACCATGTTGGAGGTTAGGATTTTTCTGGTTTTTTTTCTTTTTTTTCCTCAGCATGTTCTCAAGCCTGGCTTGGTTTCTTTTCAGTCTACACTTTCAGCACTGTGTACCAACAGTTTCACCTCCCTTCCTGAAAAAATGCCATCTTCTGCTTCCTGCTGAATACACTTTTCCAAGGTGGCAATTCACCTCAGGAAAATCCTTCTTCAGAGTTCACTTTTGCTAATTTATTTATATGAAGAGGGAAAAGAATTTGAAGTTATCTGTTGAAGGCAAAAATGAAAATTATCAGTAATGCCTTTTTTTTTTTGCCTCCTCATCTTCAGATAAGGAGGACTGCTTTTCACTAGGACTTGTGTCATGGATAATTATTGGCCTGATCATTTTTGCCATTTTCTGTGTCTTCTGTGTTGTAGCCTGTTGCTTAAGGAACAAGGTAAGCAAGAATATGAGAATATGCAGAACCCTCCTTCCAAAGCTCATGGGTGGGGAACAGGCACATACTCACTCAGCATGTGCTCGGTTTTTTGACAAAAAGACTGAGTTGTTCATTTACCACTGGAATTCAAGTAATTGATGACAGCAGCTCAGATTTAATTTTTCTAAGACGGAATTGTTTATTGATTTAATGGTTTGGAACCAAAGGAAAGAGGAGAAATGCTGCACAGGTCAGCAAAATTACTTTTTTGCTCTAAGCAGTTCACCTGATTGTTTTCTTTAAGGGAAAACAATCATCAGTGGAGCAATTCCAGCACTGTTCTGCTGCAAAACCACTTAAACCAAGAACTATTTGACTCAGGAAAGAAGGAAGACCATGGACATTAGCTATTCTTTTGGGCAATGTGTGTTTTTTATTTTCAGTTTGTTTTATTCCAAGTTTTCTATGTGAGTTTGACCTGTCTATTCTGACCTTAATGTTCCCACTGAAAACAGTCAGAATAACTGCCCTACTTAATGAGCAAAGGCAGGAGGGGCAAAGGTAAGTGACCACAAATTAAATTCATGACATTTTCTCTCTGTTGGCAGAATCAGAACTCCAACTCCCATGAGTACAACAGTGAATACATGCCCATGGCAGCAGTGAATGCAGCTAAAAAACCAAGAATCTGAGGTTGTGTTAAGTCTAGTTGTACCTCTACTTGTGTCTGTTACAAGGCTTTCTCTGGGAGGGAAAGAGCTGCTTGCTGTCTCTGCCATTGATTCTGGGTGGGTGGGTGACTGGGTGGGACTGTTACAATAGCTTCTTAATGGAGTTCATGTTGCCATGTTGCAGGAAGACAAAATTAAAAGCAAAATCTCTGGAAACCTATTGAGTCATAACGGTGGGCTGTTTCCTAGAAATGCCACCGCTTCACATCTGTGCAAAGTACTGATCTTATGCATGAGGAAGAGGTATAAAACTGTTCTGTTCAGATTCTTGAGATGATGCATGGCACGCAAAATCTCTGTGGTGAAGCGATTCACTAGATTTACTGAGTGTTACTGGCTAAGGGCAAATATTCTGCAGAGAACGAGGAACTTCCTAACTACTTAAGCCCTACAGAAGCTACTACAGAAGCAGATTTGGATACAGAACAGAAGCAGAATTTGGACTGATTCAGACATATGGTCTCCATTAATATTCTAGGTATAAGTTGCTTGTGGTGTGAAAATTTTGGAAGCGGAGTTTTCCAGCTACTAGAACCTGGACAATGGGAAATCAGCATTTCTCCACCTTTCCCAACCTCCCTTAGCTCTTGTGATGGCCCTGTACTCAGTCATGTGACACCCACTGTAGTACTGTTCTGAGTTGTGTTTTGCTCTAGCCTTGTTTGTGAACTGGCACCCTGCCTGATCCACTGACTCGGACATGAAATGATAACAATGTGTTAAAGATGTCAGCTTTTAGTTGAAGAAAATGTTAGATTCCTGTAGTGCTTCTACAGAGAGAACTTTTATTTTCTAGTCTCCTTTATGATAAACTTTCCACTGAGAACAACAAAAAAATACTACCTCCAAAGCCAATCCTTTGGTACAGCCATACTGCCATGTATTGCACATGCCCTTTTGTTAGGGTTAGTTTAGCAGGGGAACAAAACCTGAGAGAGTATAGCAGAGACTTCTCTGTGACACACTACCTCAGGTTATGTGCATCTGCATTTTTCATATTTGTGGTATCAACACATCTTTGCCACTCACATTTTGGGGCTCCTCTTATTTAACTAAATCCTGAATGTTTTTACTAACAGAGGAATATATTACAAGATGAATATATTGTAAGACTGCAATTGCTCCTTAGCTCAGTTCAAACTTACAAGATGTGTCCCTAAACTAGGAGGCACGATCTCTCCTGTTGATGTCTTGCAGCACAAACACAACACAGTCCTATGGCCAGTATATTCATGGACTCTGCATTGCAATTACCTTCCTCTTGTGGTTTGATATGAGACCTTTACAACTTCCCCAGTGGGTTTAATGTTTACTTGACCTGCCTCAAATTGCTCAGAACCTTCAGTATGAACGAAATGATCAATCCTTCATGCTCCATGTGAAATCCATCAAAACTCTGACCATAAATGACCAGCTGTGAATCCAGCCTGCAAATCTTGCCAGAGACCTTTGGGCTGCTGGAACCAGAGCAGTACAATGATTCTGAACCTCTTTGTAATACTTTAAAATACCCAAATATTGGTCAGAGGACACTATTGAGAAAGATACATGGCCTGCTTGTCTGGAAAACAGAAGGCTGGTTTCAAATTTGATGGGGCAAATGGGGACAAGGAGGAAATAAGCTGGTACATCAAGAACAGGGTTCTCCTCAAGAAACACCCGGACACCCTGAAGTACTGCAGATAGAAGGTGCAAACTGCTAACTGTGACATTAAGCAAAGGAAGATGAGTAAAGCACCAAATGTGGTGGGGATTGCCAATTGCACAGCCCTGCTCGGATAACCAGCTCCTAGGCAGAGATGGAGAGGGGAACCCTGGTGTGTTGGGTCACATTACATTCTCTCCCACCATTCTTTGACAAATTACCTGACCTCCCCAGCAAACTAAGCATGCCTCTGTACATCCATAAATACATTGATCTCACCATTTAAAAAAAAAATTCATGAAATTATTGTGTTTGAAAATTATTGGTGAATATATCTAACATCTACTACCTATGAGAAGAACTGGATGCAAGATCCTATGTAAGAGTGGAGAGTCCTATCCCCTAGAATTTTTCACCAGACTGAGAAGGAAATTCAAGAAATTAAGAGTTTCTGAAAGAAGGAAAAACTTGAGGTTTGCCTTGGGGTGCTGCTGGATAAAGGACAAATGATGAAGGTCTGAACAAGGCAGTTCAAAATACATACATCCTGCACTGGAGAGATAAATGATTTATACTCATTATAACAAAGCTTGTGGAAGTCTCGGGTTCCATTACTCCTTTCTTTTTGGAAAAAGATATATTTTTTCTTAATAAAACTTTTTTTTATTATGCTATATGTGTCCATAAGAATGTTCATGCATGTATGCTTGTCATGTGAAAGAATTAAGCTCAATAATATCCACAGCACAATGGGGAGGCAGTACAGGGCAATTTATCCTTGTATAGCATTTTAGTGGGAAACAGGAAAAGGACTAAGGAAAAAAAAATATTAAAAAACTGAAACCCAGAAATTTGGACCTGTTTCTAGGCAGTGAGGTAATGACACTATTTGCATGTGTTTATTTCCTTTTATTTGCATGAGAAAGTGTTTTTTTCATATTATTCCATATCTTGTTCCTTTCCTTTAATCTCTTATGCAGTATGCTTATAATGTCCCAGATTATTCTGGGATATTTTTCAATTTCCTTCTGCCATTTTCCAATACCTCCAAATCAAAAGGAGCTAGAATAAGACAAAGGATGACAGAATGAGAAAAAAAAAAAGAAAAAACTATGTAAAAATAACATGAACTGAGTCTATAGACGGTGTGACAAGAAAGGATTAAAATAAAATAAAAAATAACAGTCAGTAAGACTAAACAAAAAACCAGATATCCTAAAAGGTCATCATTTCAAAAAGTAAAAGCTCTTTTTGGAAACTCCCAATTTTGGGAAAAGACCATTTAATGAGGAAAGATAAATGATAAATATATCATAATTTGAACACCTGCATATCTAGAGATGGTTTGAAATGCAAACCTTGATATGTATTTTGCAAGCTTATCTTCCCAACCTGAATTATGAACATAAGTATGAATGCTCTTGGACTTTAATGATTAGCTTCAAGATTGCAATTTCATATCTAGTATTTAGTATAGGGAATGAAATGACACTAAGAGGACCATTTTCCCTTAGTGCAGGTATTTCATTGACTTCAAAGTTCAAATACTTCTAAATTCTATCATATTTCTTACAGACTTCAAGAAATTTATTTAAGGCTGGGGAAAAGAGACTCCCAAACTTGAGTAAAGCAAACAAATGAATCAAAATTAGGATTGGTACTGAAGATATCACACGCCATTATTCATAAAGTGTTTTATAATGTGGGAAGTTCCCTATACATTTAAATCTGTAAGTTGCCATGCAGAAGAATACAGCAAAAATAAAACAAAATTCAGATAATTGAAATTATTTCGTTAAAAATAAATCCATTTGGTCAGTAGGGACTTCTGCCCATACAAGATTTACTTGTATGGGAGCTGGATCTAAGTCTCTGCCTTCGTTTGACTTTAACTGCAATGAGACACTCCATATACCCAAATCCCCTAAGTTGTCCAGTCCATCATGGCTATAGCAGTCTACCCACCATCATAAAAATCTCCCATTTCCTTGAGAGATGAATGTTTGAGATCTGTATTTATGTTCTGTGATTATGAGTTCAGTTCAGTGTGTGGGGTTGCTTGGAGAAGAGGGAGGAATAGGGAGGATTAAACAGCTTTTCTGACAAAATGGACAGGACAGGTATGAACTGGGGATATGAATAAGAGGTCAGGGGGTGAACTACATCTAAATGAGTATGCCTGAGCTATTTAATTCCTCTTGGGAGTAATAAGATCTTGTATGGCTTGAGATCAATTTTTAAAAAGAGATAAATCAGCTCTGATTATCAACAAGAAAGATTTAGCTGCTGCACACATCAAGCATAATAATTTTTAAAAGCTGCAAACATTAACAACTTTGAAATATCGAATGTCTTGCACATATTAAATCCTGCAACACTCTTCCCAGTTTTTAGTACACTGTTGGCAAATCCATCACCAATGATATTTCATCCCCTGTCTCAATGCACTGCAGCAGCAAGTTTCACTGCAGCTTATATATTGTATTGCCATCTCTCAAAATTGAAGCCAGGATTTAACGTCTGGATCGTGCAAAGACTTGCAAGGGGGAATTCTGTTTCCACTGATGAGAAGGAAGACTTGTTTGCTGCCCTAGGGTTCTTCTGAAAGAATCTCTGAAACACCGAGAAAAGTGGAAGTTATGTTAGCACCAGCTGATGAGAGCGAGAGGGAACATATTGCCTTCCAAGGGTGGCAGTTTGAACATAATCTATGGAGTATGAGAGCACTGCATAGGCTTTCCAGGCTCCTGAGGCCAAATAGTAGAGGAAGAAGCTCAAAACTGGGATTCTCAGACCATTACCTGGCTACTTTGATCCACAAAATATAAGGTACTTGTTTTTATCTATTCAGTTGAATAATTCTTGCTTTGAAAAGCAACAACCCTCCCCCCAAAACCCCCAAAACCTACAACTCCACCTCGTCCCCCCCCAAAAAAGATTTGCTCATTAAGGCTCTTTTAGGCCTGAGTGAAACAATGGATGTTGTATTAAGGACTTGGCTGAGTGCCAGCAGAACAGCCTGTGTTGGTGCTCCTGTCTATGGGGCTACCACACAGCTGGGCAGGACCAGGACCACAAGACAAAGGGACAACAGAATCTCTCAAGGGAATCAGAGCTTAGTCCTGCTGCTCTCATGAAGCTGAGCTATGCCTCAGTAGCTCCTGTTACCAACATCCTTGAAAGCCAGACCAGTGCTTGCATTTCTGTCCCTCCTCCTGGCTGTGTCTCTGCTGTTCAGTCCCAACCACAGCTCCATGGAAATCTACCTCATTCCATGCCCTGGCTCTTCTTCATTCCTGTGTTTCACAAGCCCAGCCAGGATTTTCTCTCCTGTAGCAGTGTAGTGCTCCAGGACATGGGCTGACAGCAGCAGGACTTTACAGTGGCTCACTTGTGCAGAAAGGGGAAACTCAGGGAAGGGCCTAGCAGAAGCCTCTGCTTGGTTATACAGTGGTCATGAAAGAGAAATTAAAGACATTGTCTGTGTTAGAGGCTGTGTTAGAGGGATGTGTGGGTTCCAGGAGTGTAGGGAAGATAAATTAAATTAAAGGATTTAGTATTTGGGGAGCTGCAATATCTCACAACCATGACACAGTCCCCATTTGCAAAAGAAGTTGGCAAACACTGCCTGTGGGTAGCTTCCAGAAAAATACCTGACATCCACCCAGTTGATTGACAAAACCTTAGCTGAACAGTAACTTCTATGAACTACAGACCTTCTGCAGACTACAATAAGCAATTTTTAAGGCATACTTCCAGAGCAAAAAGTACCTTTGCTTCTAAAAAAAAGCCATGTTTTTTACTCAAAATGCTGTGGGTTTTTTATTAGAACATGCAGCCAGTGAATAAGGATCTCTTTCAACATAATATATTTATTCAGCAAAATAGTCCCTGGCCTGGGGGCTTCATCCCTGTATGAGGGTCTGGTAGAGACACTGTCCTCCCAAACACTGTTCCCACAGTTTTCCATCTGTGAAGGAGCTGCTTAGCCCCTGACAGGGCTGTGCTGTCAGCCGGACAGGCACCCTCTGGTCCACAGCAGTCTGGCCTGGCCAAGGAGCCACATCAAGGCAGAGTAAGAGCTGCTGCTGAGCACTTTTTCTGCATTTTCTTGTTTCTTTTTCACACTGTCAAGGCAAAGCGGTATGAAGCATTTCCTACAGCACCATCACCAGCTTCAAAAGCTAAAAGAAGCTTCATCTGCATCAGGAATCCAACCCAGATGAATCAGGCCCTGTCTTTTCTTCCTGCTAACTGGGTTTGTAATCTTTCTGTTTCAAAATCAAAGAAAAAAAGTATGTTCTTTACTGGAAAATATAGACATACTAAAGAAAACAGCCACCCATGTTGAATAGTGGCTCATGATTCATAATTTCCACTGAAAATCTGGGTAAGAGAAATACCCTTTTCAGTCAAGACGATGAAAACATATGTTTTATTTGGTGAGAAAAGAGGCCTCTGTATGTTTTAAGAAAAATCCAGCCACTAGGCACAATTATTAAACAAAAGTCTCCAAGTGACCCAAATGCCTTCACCACACAGACCCCAGCTCTCCTTCTGTAATTAGAACTAGCCAAAGCATCTTGCAGAGACTTGAACTGTGTTCCAGTAATGATGACTCATTTCCCTTTCCGTGACAAAAGGTGTTTCGTTAGTAGACACCAATAAAAACAAGAGCTGTGAAGAAAAACAAGCAGAGAATTGCTGCTGCAGCTAAGGTAACAGAATAAAACGTATGCAGTAGATTTTTTAAATGCAGACATTCAGTCAGATCACTTTGATGGCTCATCAAAGCATCCCACCATGAAATGGTGGCCATCCCACCATGGCCATGGAATCCTTTCTTAGTCATTTTTAAGGTACACTTTCTCTGCTTTCTGTGGTGCTGGCAAATGCAGATAAAGAATCTGAGTCTAGAGCAAGGGAAACAAGGGTAATTTTCAGACTCATTTAAGTGCAACTGAGCCATTCACAAAGGGCCTGCTTGGGTCTGTGGCACCTCGAGTTGTTCAGAGATCTTTTCTTAAGAACGCAGTAGCAGAGAAATGCTATTCCTTTGCCTATACACAGTAGGTCCCTGAAGCCATACTCCAGTAGCTCAATTCACAAGTGTTGTCACAGGATAAATGGCTTCAGTGTCAGAAAGGGATTTTTCAGAAACGGTTAGGCCATGCACCTAGTACATGGCTCATTCTCCTGTAAGATATTGGTGTCCTGTGTGATCTGAAGCACTCTGGCTTCTCCAACCTTGTGGTGTTGTATTTCCCACTGACTCATTTATTAAATGCCTTTCACATTGTTTCCCCCCGCCACGTTCCCCTGCCCCTAGCCCTGGCCACTCCCTCAAGTTCTCCCTACTGGGTTCTGTACCCCAACTCCACCCATGTACTACTCCTGAGTCCCTGAGAAAAAAACCTGAGAAAAAGTCCCTGAGCCCGGATCACGAGGTCTCTCTGTCTCTGAGGATCGCTGGACAAGATGTAAGATTTAAGATCCTCTTAAACCTTTATGGGGAGACCCTTTCTCGCCTCCTTCACCGTCACTGTGCTGTAAAGCTGATAGTTACCGGAGCAAGAGTGCGGAGCCGTCCGAAATGGACTACGGGAGGGGGAAATGGTCGCAGTGCCCTAAGCAGCTCCGCTGAGCTCTCAGGGAAAGCTGCAGCCTGCTAAACTAAACCTAGCACTACAACACAACCTGCTATACAGCTGCTTGGCTTGGGCAGAGGATGCCACAGCTGCCTGAAGTACTGCAGTGTCTTATCCTGAGGGTCTGGGGACAGCACTTCACCAGTGACTTCACTGCAGTGGGTCACAGACTTGGAGAAGAGATGGAGCATGCTCTGCAGCCTAATGGTTGCAGCATCCCAAGGAATGCTAATGAACTTGGTGTGAGAAGTTCAGGGTTAAAGTTCCAAAACCAGATTTTTAACCAGAGCTATGGCTTTGCCTTTCTCAGGTGACTGCCAGTGACTAGTGGGCTACAGAGGTTTCTCTCTTTCCAATACTCCCCCTCACCACACCAAACCTTCAGCCTGTTTCAGGTCATTTAAATCACCCTCATGTGAGGGGTTATTTGATAACCAGGCATATGCTCAGTAAAATACTTTTCATTGGGTAAGCCACATGCTACTGACACAATTATAAATCACCTAGTTAGGCATTTTGCAGCTGGATGCTGGCTACACTCTGTGCCTGCAGAGAGATGGTGGCCCATATCTGCCAAGGGCAAAGGAACACCTATCAAAGTTTAGAACATTGGGAGGGTTTTATACAACCATTTTATACATCATTGTCTGGTATCTTACACATCAGCAGTGCTTCCTGTGTCTCCTGTGTCTCCTGTGTCACAGACTAATACTGTTGTAAGGAAACTACCAAGCATGTTTAGAGGTACCCCAGTTACTGCCCCTCATACAGGCAAAATTCAGGTTGGCAGTAAGATTTTAGTGAGTGAGGGAAACAGGAAAGAGACCCTGGAATTAGTGGGATACGGCTAGCAGAAAGAGCTGTAACGTTTCAGGCATGCGTAGCAGGAAGAAGGGGGGGGGGTCTTGTTCTCTTCCCCTTCTTCCCCTTCTCTTCCTTCTGCTACCTCACTCCTCTGGGTTACAGAATTCCCAGCTGGGACCTTGTGATACCGATGCTTAATTTTCTCCCCTGCAGGCATCTCTGCTCATGGTTCTGCAGTTCTGACGGGAAGGAAGACAAGAAAGGGCTTTGCACATAACTCTGCTCATACAGGAAGCACGGTGGAAGAGGTGAGCCCTGCTCTACAAGCCGGATGAGGACTATCCTTTGCCTGAGCTTCAGGAAAGATTTGCTCAATGCCTGTCAACTGAACTGGGTCCCTTGGAGAGAGGAAGGGAAAATTCTAAGAGGCTAAACAGATGAGGAGGGGTCAAACTTGTTCCTGTCGATAACTTGTATTCAAGTAATGCTTTGCAAAGCCACTTTATTTCAGTGTAAACTGTACAGACAAACTTTAATAAAACTCCAAACTATGCAGAAGTTAAATGATCTGGACTTCTTAACCAAGGCTGAGATTTAGGTCAAATTTTCTCAAAATACAATTAAACTGTGAATACTTTTGCCACATCTGGCTTCTTTTGATTTGACATCAAAATAATGAAAATTTCACATTGCTTTCAGGATGTGCTTGCATTGTAGTAAAAAACTTGATGAAGCTCTGTGGTTTTCATTAGGTTTCCTTAAAGATTTAAGCCAAAGTCAATCCCTTTATTTGCAGAGGTAATTTAAGTAAGATGAACTCAAATAAAATGAAGAGTCAAACTGTTTTTCTCTGGTTTCTTGTAACTGCAAACAACTCTTCAAGTTAGTTCCAGCACTGCTACAGTAAAGCTCCCACTGAAGCCTCTCTCCTGCTGTCCTTAGAGGTCTCTGGGACTTTCCCTTCCAGGCAGCTCTCTGGGGTCCTGTGTAATGGCTGGACCATTAGGTGCAGCTTTCTTCAAATTTTTTCTGAGTCTTCAAGTTTTGTCAGGACCACAGATTTCCACAGATTTCTCAGACTACCAGCAAGAGACTTCAGCACAGTAAATAGCCTGAGACTAAACTGACTGTTGCAAACTTTGAAGAAATCCCGTAGGGTTGAAAATGGCAGAAAACAGTCTCTTGATGCCAGCCCCTTTCTTAACACAGACTGATATAGTTCCCTCTTCTAAATCAAAAAGGGTTGAGAATCAATGCAAAGAGCATGAAAAGCTGGTCTGTGATTTTGCACATGTGGATCTGGGCTTACAGCGTAATTCCACTGACACCTGCACCTCTTGGTAATTCTAGAAGAGTCCACTGAACATATACAGGGCAATGTTTAGGGTATTCATGCAGCACTGCAAAACATCACTAATAATGATGTTTGCTAATAACCGTAGAAGAAAATAACAGCAATGTGAGTTCACATGTGGAAAATCAAGCCCTTGTTTGGAAGTTCAGCCAGCCAAAAAAGCATTTCACAGTGTGCTGCTGCTCTTTGGGGCTACCAGCAACACGAAATAAGTGAAATATTTTCATAACGAAACTACACATGTACAAGCCTAAAGGCACAGAGTAAGCAGATCTGTTAGGAGATGAAACTCTCTCCCTGATTGTATTCAAAGCAAACATATGCTGCTACCAGCAGTCTGCCTTCTCAACAAACCCAGACAGCCTCTCATGATGGCCTGGGACCAAAATCAGCAACTTCAGCAAGATTCTCTTTGGTAAAGAAACAGTCAGAATCTTTTATCAAGATTGGGTGTATTTTGAGAATACCAACTTCAATATTACAAGATAAAAATAGCAGAATTTAAGTGAATGATTAACCACACAGCTTCCAGGAACCAAAACCCCTACAAACTAAATGTCTTTTTGAAAGCTGTATGTTATCTAAGCACATTGAGATGCTGATGATCAAATAATTCAATCTATCAGATATGCAGAAGTGTTTCTGAGGAGCATAGAATTGATGCACACTTCCTTCTAAGTCTGTCACATTTCCAAACAAATATATATTATCTTTTCTTTCTAAAGAAAAATCGAAGGAGCTAAATGATACTTGTCACAAATCATTTTGATTTCTCTACTCTTCTGTTTCATTCTTCCCCTCCTGTTCCTTCAGATTTGTCTCCTGCATCTAGTTTGGAGGTTTCTCAGCTGAGTAAGTGTTATGCTGTGCAAGTATAGCAAGGCCTTGACCCTTCCTTTCAGGCCTTCCGGTACACATAATGTAAATAAAATAAAATCACAAAAGTCTTCCCCATCTTCTGAACTCCACCTGCTCTGAGCTTGCCCAGCTATAAATGGGCAATGCTCACTTGGCTGGGAGGCAACAGCCGTAGAAGTGTCACCTCAGCTGCTGTCTCTGTGTGTACTGCAAAGCCACAGCGAGTGTGAGCTGATAGAGCATCAACATCCCGCTTTGATCTTGACCTTTGCCTATTCACTACAAACAACTGTGTGCCAAAACCTGTTTATCACAAAGCACAAACTGTGGTGGGAGTATCTGGGCAACTGGAGTCCACTTACTTCAGGTGCAGACAGTGTGGGTACTGTGCAGAACTAAAAAGTCACTTCTGCATCGCATCAGCAAAGAGGCTGTGAGCTTCCCATGGGAACTCAAAAGATCCCAAATAAGCTGCAGCAAATTTCTCTTTCCAGTTTCACAGCTCAGTACTTTCCCCTCAGATACTGGCAACTTGGAGCACCACTGCTGCTGGGAAGGAATTCCTTAGCAAGAATTCAGGCTGCATGGTTAAGGACTTCAGTGACCCCTATAGACATCTGAACCTGGAACAAACAGAAGGCAAAGCAGGAATCAAGCTCTGAATCTGGCTAATGCAGCACTGCTAGCAGGGGAACAAGGTCTGCCTAGAAATGCTGTGGTCCATGGGCTTGGTGCTCATTTCCTCTTCCAACTCATGGACACCCCTAATCCCAGTACCAAACGGAGCTGAAAGCTGAACAAGGTAACTTTGTTACCTGACTCCTGAGATATGACTGATCATTGTAGCAGTGGAAGCACAGCTGTCATGGCAAGGTCCCCGTCATAAGAAATTATGACAGACCCTTCCCCCTGCAATGACAGGTGGGTTCAGAGCACCCTAATATATTCTGGGGCCCAAGATACATTTGGGTCTCCCATAATTATACTCAGGCTTGTGTAAGATGGGTTTTCCTATTCTGGCTATTTCCTTGCATCCTGCAGCATGGGTTTTTTACCTGTGGGTCTCCTCCTCGGATAGAAACAATGAAAGCAAGGAGTCTCTCAGGGCAGAGGTGCCCTCCTGGAAGAAGAACAGGGTAGAAGCCCTCATTCAGAACCAAGTATCCTTGTGGTAATAACCTGAGCACTGCAAAGTGGGGGCAAGGCATTACTGACTCTATGCTGTGTAATATTTTCACACATAAAAAGAGTGCGTGCCTGGTGAACTTAGGATAACACAGTCAATAATCTATGTTTTGCAACCATGTTTGTGTCTCTTATGTCAGCTGGAGATGTGATGGTGCACAATTATAAAAGTGAGGATTCGGGGTAATCTGTTAAAAAGTCCATGCACAGTAAAACCATATGATTTTTAAACCCTGTGCAGATCAATATTGAGATGGATTTCTCCCAATGAAATAAAGATCCTGTTTGTTTGGTTTTTCTGTTTGGCACTCTCATGTGTTCCAAGAATGTTTTCATCAGTGGGTCTTTAGTATGTTACTCAGATGTGAAAGATTTCCTCAGTGAGAAAAGCTAGTGGATAACACCAGATGTGCAGCCACATGATTGCTGCTATGCCCTTGTCTTTGCCTGAGTGAGAAAGATGCAGCCATTCCAGAGTGGCCTTTGAGATGTCCTAGTTGCAGACAGTATTGGTGTTCTAAAAACTGCTTAGACACGTATGTGGTTTTGGTTTCTGAGGTGTGGGTTGAATGATGGCTGAAAACTTCAGTATAAATGCCACTCGTGTGTACTACAGTTATAGAAGATGAGGAAAAAATATAATAATTATTTTATATTATATATAAACAAATACTCTTTGTTCATTATGTAATAATTTGCATATATATACACATACATATGCATACATAAATTATTATCATCAATCTTCTGAATGACATATAAATAATTATTTCTGGTTTATGCTTCAAGTAAAAGACCCGAAAAAGTCAGAAAAATTAATTATTTAAAATCCTGGGTCTGTGAGAAGACAGGGACATACTTACCTTTTTTTCTTTTTGTTTTTTTTTGCAATAATTCCAGAATGGGAAGAACATTACAAATTTGAGGACGATTGATGTCTGCCATCTTTTTGGTAAAAGATTTACAGGAACAAAGTTGGTGAGCTATATTCTCACAGTATCCTGTTTTAACAGTTCCTGGGGTTATTTCAGTTTCATGAGGCGAAACACAATGTAGACTTGAGCAGTCTACACTGGGGAGGTTGATATGGTGTGCACAAAGCCTTTGGGCCTTTGCTTAATCAATCAAATTCTTTGCTTGGAAAAAAGGCAACCTCCTCCCTCCCCCTCCACAGGATGTGGGATTTGAAGGCTCTAAAGCCTATTGCCACAGGGTTTTTTGCCATTATGAAAAAACTTCATTACCTTGGTCCTTTACAGAGGGAGGAATAGTATGGCATTGCCAGCATGGTGCTTGGGAAAAGCAGCGTTTCTAGAATGGTGTCAGCACAACAGGGTTAAAACTTGTGATCTGCAGAAGAGGGTTCTTAATTGCTGCCTAGGAGGATGTTTGTATTTTGAGGAGAGCCTGATTCCTCAACAGGAAGAGATCATATCAGTGATGAAGGAAACCTTACAAAGAAGAAGAAAGATTTCAGGATAGGGAAACAGTATTCAGAGCCTTATCAGTACATAGCCTTGGTATGTCCCTACATGGCTAAGTGTACATTTATATTTTGAAAGACCTGAAACATGGCACTACAGCTTCCCCCAGGCAGCTATTACAAATATATTCAACCCCATCAATACAGTGGCTGTCTTATATCTCAAAGAGAACACTGAGAATTCTCATGCACTGAAGGACAGAGTTAAAGAGGGACCTCTAGTTTAGGAAGGTGATGCAGTTGCTATTGGGAAACTCGTGGCCTTTAACAGATTTTCCCTCCCTCATGTTGTCACCTGCTCCTGCAAAACAGAGTGACAGTTCCTAATGAGACCAACAAGGGATTTTCTTCCTACCAGGACAAGGCATATATTATTTACTGTGTCCAGTTCTGGACCCCTCAGTTTAGGAAGGATGTTGAGATGCTTGGATGCCTGCAGAGAAGGGCAACAAGGCCGGTGAAGGGTCTGGAACACAAGCCCTATGAAGAGCGGCTGAGGGAGCTGGGGATGTTTAGCCTGGAGAAGAAGAGGATCAGGGGGGACCTTAACACTTTCTGTGGTTGTAGCCAGGTGGGGATCAGTCTCTTCTCCCAGATGACCAGTGACAGGATGAGGGGACACAGCCTCAAGCTTCCAGGGGAAGTTTAGGCAAGATAATAGAAAAAAGTTCTCCACAGAAAGAGTGCTTTAGCATTGGAATGGGCTGCCCAGGGACATGGTTGAGTCACCATCCCTGGAGGTGTTTAAAAAAAAGACTTGATGAAGCACTCAGTGCCATGGTTTAGCTGATAAGGTAATGATAGGTCAGAGGTTGGACTTGATGATCTCAAAGGTCTTTTCCAGCCCAGTTTGTTCTGTGATTCTGTGATTTCTATATTTCTCTGCATGTCTAAAGCACGCTGCCTGGACAATTTCTGAATGCTAGAAATTGACAGAGAGCCTGTGGCTTGTTTAAAGGAAGCTCAACTACTGTGGCCTCTGGCCTCTGAGGATATTCTTTTTCGGGGAAATAATACGTGCATGTGCTTTTACACAATTCTAGCTCAGACTTCGATACATACTTCAAAACCACAGTGAATGAGAGCCATATTTAACATAAGTCTCTACTACCAGTGGGAAGTTTCTCATCTTTTTTCTCAGCTACTTCTTCCTCACAAATGGAGGAAGAAGTTTCTAAAGGGTTTAGGAGGACATGTATGTATAATGGGAACTAAATTCTTCTTTTTCTTTTACCATTTCTTCTTCTTTTTTTTCTGTGTATCAGACACAACCACTCTCCTGAGAGGACAGAATCCATCTTATTCAAAGTGTCCTACCATTACACAAGGCTTAACAATCTCTAGGCTCTTTCTCAGAAAGGGTACAATTCTGTGAGACAGGATGTCACATATGTGCCCTACACGTATCACCCTCATCACAGTGAATCAGGAACCCACTGAAGGACATGTTGTGCAATAAGTCTGGCATATGGAAGGGTTTTCACAGCTTTTACCACATGAATAAATATTCTTATTCAGAATCCAAAGGCCTTCTGATAACCTAGAGTTTAGCTTGACCATTACTTTACCAAGAAGTAATGTTATGATGGCCTTATTTGTCCTTATTGGTGTCAGCATAACTCACAGGAACTTATTGCAAATTGTCCCACATAAACAATAAAGAGTACTTGTTCTTTCCTTGAAGGTGGAAGCAGCACAACCCAGGTATAGAAAATCTGCCAAATGCTACATGCAGTACACTGTCCATGTATACGCACCAGAGGGATGTTTTGTGAATCTCTGTGGTGAAGAGCAATTCATGAGCAACCTCTGAGGAGAATTACTTTAAGTAAGGGCTAGTTTACCATCCCTGAAAAAAATTTAAGCACTGTTATAGATTTTTTTTCCAACCATCTGTTCACTGCTCAGCAGTGCCTCAGGCAGCTTAGCCTACTTGTCCTACCTTTGCTCATGTGGAACAATAATTCCTGAAGGGATGAAGAATAGCAGAGCAGCATAAATTATGCCCATTTTTTACCTCCCTCAGGAGATCTAAAAAGCAGTTTCTTCAGAGATGTTGTTCCAGCTGTAGGGATAGTTTATTTCCACTAAATCCTCTTCCCAAGAATGTGAAAATTTCAAGGATTTAACTGATGGCATTGTAAAACCCCAATTTATGGGCAAACTCCAGCACAGGCTTTGCTGCACAGAGTAGAGTAAAAGCTCACATTGCTTATATTGTCTTCTGAAAGCATCTCTGACCAAACATCACACACCTTTGAGACTTCCCTCCAGCTGCTGAATTTAGTGTGCCACCTCAGCTACTTCTCTTGCTAATTACTTGCAAGCTTCACTCCCTATCTACTATTGCAACAACACACCACCAGTAAGGCAAAATTAACCTGTCTCACAATGGTCTAACCCAGCTCAGACCCTCTTCTCTATTTACTTTACTCCTTTTACAGCTGTAGCAGTTTCAACTATGTAAACCCTGTCCATGTTGGTAGTTGGCTTTTTTATTTCTTGAAAGTAAAAAGAGCCAACAGTCTCCCCTGGTAATCTTTTACTTGGCACCTTGTTCTCAAGCACTCTAATAACTCCATGTCACTGGCCTACATCTGTTAATAACCTTTTTCAAGGTTCTTTTGATTTCCAGCACATTCATTCACTTCTTTGGTAAAGGAAGGCCCTTCCCTTTCTATTTTCTTTCCCTTTTTCCCCTTCCTTTTCTTTTCATTTCCTTAGGGAAGGACTTTTAAAAGGGAGTTTGAGACCTGGTAGCTCCAAGGCAGAAAACTGGGCCTACAACAGTGGCAAAGGATGTCTAGTCCTGCTGACAAGTGTTACTGGCAATGATTACAGGCTGGTTTCAGGGCTCCTATCTGAAGGACTTCAGCTGGGTGCTTAAAAGCAGTCTGGACCCAGAATGTGCTCCTACTCACAGCTGTCAGAGATTCAGTTCAGCTCTACCTGTGTTCCCCCACTGCTATTTTCAATGGCAATTAGTTTCTCCTCCCACACGTGCACTTGAAGTTTAGGTCACTGAGAGAAATCTATGCTGTTTAGGACACATAAACCTCAGCTCCAACATGACCAAAGAGTGAGGCGAGTTGGTGGCCAGGCTCCCACACCACCCAGTGCCTGGCTCTCAGCAGCACCACAGCTTGACCTCACTGGATTCTGGCCCACAGCAAACCACACACAGCTGCAGGTGTGCTCTTGCCTAGGGAGCAGGATTGTGCCTTGCACTCAATAGCACCTTGCACTCAATACTCCCACCAGGGAGGGAGATGATGTAAGACACGGATCACCCCATTCCCCCAGGTTCTAGAAAGCTGTTTTGCTTATTGACAGCAGACAGCTTCTGCCTTAAAATGAGTGGGAGGTTTAGGGGCTTGCTTTCAACTCAGAAAGCTGAAACAGGGGAAAAGCTGCTGCAGTGAGTGTGCTGCCTTGGATTTATATGGATTTATTTATCTGTTTATTTAAGTCTTTATATGAAGCGAGACCTGGGGAAGTCTTCGACTAAGCTCTTTTCTCAGGAAGGCTCATAATTTGATTTTATCAGGTGACAGTTTCAATCCACATTTAGAGTAGGGGAGGGGGAATGTGCTCATATCACTGCAAACCAAATTTCAAACAGGCTTTACTGGCACGCACATTGCCAGTTTCAGCTCAGGTGACTCAAGAATCACGCGAACTGAGTCACTATTTCAGTGACATCAATGCTACCTGCAGTGGTAAATTGCTGAAACTTATCAAAATAGTTGTATAATAAAGATGCTTCTGTTTTAATTAATCCTGTCCCTATCATGGACAGCTAATGGATGTTGGCTTTTAGCTGCAGTCAACTGTCACATTTTCTGACTGGGAGAAGTGAAAAATGGTGCAGTGACCATTGCCAGGGGCCGGATGAACTTTCTGTACTGGGAACAGCCAAACTGACAGCAGGCAAGTGCCTGTGACTGGGGCTTTGCTGCCTCTGCCAGCTGTGCCCCAGAATGGCCTCCAGTTCCAGAACCAAAGGGTTTGAGCCAGTCACTTTTGTGTTGCCCACAGCCAGAAAGCACAAGCGTGCCAGCCACCAGCCCTCTTCCCATGCAAGGAGAAGAAGAGAGTGAAAATTCTGAGGCTGGGAGTCTGGGTCCAAGCCACCCATTGTGGAATTACTAGAAATTTTCTCAAATGGAAGCACAACGAGCATAAATTTACTACTCTAATTAAAACCAAAGTAACCTGCATCTTTGGGAGGATACTGATCATGGCAGAGCTGTAAGAAGATATGGTCCAGTTCCTTTTATTATTCCTTTACCTCACTTTGTTCCCAACACTTAAGTTTAGGATGCAGCACTTAGAACAAACTCTCAGTGTGGTGTAGTAGGATGTTTAAAAAACCCTCACATTCTGTTTCCTTTCTGCTGGGTTCAGACTTTTAGATGAAATCACCCTGAAAAAGATGTTTGTACAACAGGAAAATGCGGTATCAAGATTATCAGAACGAGGTAGGCAGCAATATATTTCTTGACTTGCACAAGATGACAAGGAAACCACAGAACATCAGTGTGAATGCAATGGAACAAGGCCATGAGACATGTGCTATGTGTCACAGACATAAAGGTTTGTATAGATTTGAATGAGATTCAATTTAGATCAAAAGGACTTTCAGGGCTTTTTTTCCTCTTTAAGATAGAGGCATGTCTTTTGGCATTACACAGCTTGTGGCTATTGAGGCAGATCTGAAGGTAACAGGATGTGGAGCATGCACTTCTGATTTACTAGTACAAATGGCTTACACAGGCATGGAAAGTAAACTGCTTAAAGCTCTCTAAGATCAAAGATGAGACTTATTAGCAGGACTGTCTGGGGAGCTTTTTCTCATCACTTCCTTGCCATGTTAATGTGGTACAAAGGTACTTCCCCGACAGACCTATTTGCACAACACAATACCCACATTTTGTAACACATTCCCTGCACTAACATCCATGCCATGACCCCCACACCCCCTCTCACTCTGCTGTTGCATTTTGCTTCCTTCTATTTCTCTTGGGTCATAGAATCAAAGAATGGTTTGAGTTGGAAGGGATCTTGTAGATCATTTAGTTCCAACACCCCTGCCATGAGCAGGGATACCTCCCACTAGACCAGGATGCTCAGAGCCCCATCCAATTTGGCCTTGAACACATCCAGGGATGGGCATCCACAGCTTCTCTGGGTAACTGGTGCCAGTGTCTCACTGCCCCCCACAATAAAGAATTTCTTCAGCATATCTAACCTAAATTTCCCCTCTTTCAGTTTGCACCCATTATTCCTTGTCCTGTCACTACAGCTCCTGAGGAAGAGTCCCTCTCCAGCTTCATTGCAGGCCCCCTTTAGATACTGGAAGGTTCCTATCAGGTCTCCACACAACTTTCTCTTCTCCAAGCTGAACAGCCCCAACTTTCTCAGTCTGTCAGTACCAACTATTCTTTTGATTCCTGTTTTCTTACAGCATCTTCTTCTACCTGCAGGTAGGAAATAATGACATGACAAACACACCCGAAACACTGCAGAAATTGGCAATTTTGGTTGCTGTGACCTTATGGCAGAATGGTACTTTGCAGCACATGAAATGCTCCTACATAACAGCAGTCTGCAAGAACTAAAATACATGGCCATGAAGTACTGAGACAAAGAACTCACAAAAGATATTTTACCATATTCTTTCTGTATATTTTGCACTATTCCAGAATTCAGTTTGGTATAACTGAGCCCCAAAGAATTTTGTGCTGAAATTCAATGGCCTGTAGGACATCCTATGTCCTACATAGAGATAATTTATTCTGTAGAGCTGGTTTTAGCGAGGAGGCAATATTGTCTCTCCTTCAGAAAGCATTATCCTTCAGTTTTTTGTCAACTTACCAATTTAACACTCATCACAATTTAGAAACTGCAAATGTAGCTTCTTAAGTATCACTATCCAAGCATCCAGACCAAGACTTGACACATAACTTAGAACATGCACAGACCAGCTTCTCTCTACCTGATGAAGTTGATGGCTCCTTCATGCACTACTTGTTAACTACTTCATGTTCAGCTCTGTGCCCAGCCCCACAGATTGAAGCCAGGCTCATGGAGCAGACCTTCCTCATTCTATTGCTTCCAACCAAAATCTACAAAGTAATATCCACTCCTGACAACCACCCGCCTCCAACGGGACTGTGAGACAGAGCAGTTGGTCCTTGAAGAGCCTATTCCTTAATGTAAGTGCTACAGAAAAGAAGGGAAATCAAGCTCTTATCCTAGCACTTCCCCACTAGCTGTGTATCCCAATCCCTAATTACAGCTACCTAGAACCTGCTTTCATCCCAACAGCTCTCAGCAATCCTTCAAGTCTCACTCCAGAAAGAGAGAAATCTCCTACTATTTTCTAACTTTCCATCTCAGCTTCTCTCAATCACCTTCTGGAAAGTACTAAACAAAGATGCTTTCCTCAAAGCCTTATCGTTTTCTGCTTCTCATGAGGTCCTTGCATGAAGAATCTTTGCCTGGCTAACACCAATAAGAAATGCCATAAATGAGCACAAATCATCTGGGCACAGAGCCATCCATAAACAGAGCACAGGCATTACTGTTGAGGAGAAATTATTCAACTTGAATTTTTCTAACTAGAATTATTTCAAAAGAGAACATTTTAGTTTTCTGTTCACAAGTAAAGATCTTGACACAACCAGCCAACTGATTATAGTCTTTCACAGAAACAACACAGGGAAAATTATTTTAAACAAAAAACTCTGGAATGCACCAATACATAATAACCCATTTCTCTCTGTATCTTTCCTTCTGACTTTCTCAGAAAGAAAAGCTACTTTACATACCAGATTCTGCTAACCTTCAAACTGAGATCATGCTGGCCAAATTAATAGTACCATTCTTACTTGTACCAACTATGGTGCAATTCAGCGTATGTGAGTTCTCTAATAAAACGCCCATATGCTCTGAATTTTTATGTTGGTGCAAGCCAACATAATAGCCAATTCTATATGATGTTCTCTCACTGTGCAGGAAAATCTTTTACACCTCATCTTCTTACATCAAGTTTTTCAAAATTGGTGGCTACATCATGTTTCCCCAAGACATAATGTTCTGTCTTTATCACAAATGAAACCAACCTGTGGACTGGGTTTCTGGTAAGATGATCGGGAAGCAAGAGAAAAAGCAGATATGCCTATTCCTCATGAAGCTGTTCCTTTTCAGAGAGTAAATGTTAATAGGGATTTTCAGTGGTGAGAGAAAACTGCAAATCAGACATTAAACTATTGGAAATACTTATTTAGAAAAAGAGGTATACATCACTGCCACATCTAAGGTTTTCCAGTGTGTAACAATATACTAGTTTTTTACAAGAAGAACCTCTCTCTTTCACAGAAGCATTTCATAATCCTAAAACACGTCAATGCAAAAGCATCCCAGTTTTGATTTTGAAATGTAGTCACCTTCCCTCTCAGTTAAGAGGACTTTCGAGATTAAAATATCTCTTTCAGGTACATGATCCAAAATTTACTCATACTTGTTCATCCCCCTAATAAATATGGCTGACCAATAAAGATGTCTTTGATAGTACTTCTAGGGTATTTTCTTCAGTGAAATTTGAAAGATTCAAAATTTAAAAAAAAAAAAAAATCGGTCTATAATCTACTCAGGTTTGTTGTTGATTTCAGGTTACTTGCTTTCAGAAAAACATACATTTTAATCTCTGAATTCTTCATTGTCTTAATTCTAAATGAAAGGTGTCTGCAAATGCACTTTGTTACATATTTAAGGAGAGTGAGGAGCACACGGACACTGAGAAGGAGATTGCATTACTTTCTGCAAATCTGGTCTCTCTTTGCTTTTATTATTAAAACTGTGTCTGTTGGAAATAGAGACACTAAGTTGCTATTAGTCTGAAGCAAATTTTTGCTTGGTTTTATGCAGGTTCATGTATGAATGTTCCTTGTATATTCTTCATTCTGAGTCTCCCTTATGTTTTGTCTCCTCTGTTTAGACCTGAGTGACTTGAAAGGTTTGAAACATTAACTGAATTAATTTGATTTCTTTAAATGGATGGAATGTAGAATTTGTCTAGCTTGTGTCTGCTTGGAAGACAAAAAGTTGTGTTTGATTAACATGTGACATCCAGAAATATAACTGCAGACTGATTTCAAAACATCAAGAAACAGTGAAATCCTACCACTTCTTTTGAAAGTTTATTTTACTGGTTGATCATGTTCAGAGTTGAACTCCTGAACCTTTATAAGTGTGGGTAAATTCTTCTCATCAGTCTCATTTCTGAATTACTGCACATGTGCCGATGCTACATGGCTCTCTTGCTGTCACAGTGTTTGGAATTTGGGACTGCACCTTGAACTTGCTCAAACCTTTTGTGAGTACTGATCCCTTGCCTGTATTGTATTAGGAAATAGAGACACCAGCTAAGATTTCACTGACAGGTGCACAGTACGTGTCTGTTTCTGTGATGAACAGGCAAAATGCAAGGTGTGAGAAAAGTCCTTCCTCTTTTGACAGATGAAAAAATAGGAATTTACAAAGGAATAAATGAAGATCAGAATTTGGCTCTGAAACCTGCCTGAGAGGAACAAGAAGTTTGTGGGAACTGAACCCAGAAAGCAAATTCATGTCTAAAAAGCCCAGAAAAGGGCCAAACAACTTATATTTATAACAGATTAGAGCTCCTGTCCTAATTCTGTTTTCTGATACCCAACTGCTTACTGCTTCATATCCTGTAAACTCAGTCTGTGCCTTGATGCACTCCCACATACATGGCACCAGACCAACACCACTTGTGTCATTTCAGTCTCAGCCAATTACAAATTGGGAAGCTTTTAGTCAGCAGCTAATGTGATATTTTCACTGTCTTTAATGGATATGAACAATATATGTTGTGCCTTGTTACATACATTTTCTTTCTTTGCCAGTAGAAGCATTTCTGTGACCAGAGTACTGTGTGGCATGTTGATTCCGAGTGAGTGTTCAGTGACAAGCTGAATCAAACTCACTTTCTCTGGGGTGCTGTACAGAATTTTACCTTTTGGTTCAAATTTTCACTAAGTCCTTTCCTGAGATCCTTTGATTGTCTTTTTCATGTTTTGTCCTGTAACATCTCAAGTAAAACAATACAGCTGCTACCGTCTGCTATGGCTCTTGGCTTATCCATCTAATTATCTAAACCCTGAAACTATAGAATATTCTCTTACTTGGCCCAAGATGGATCAGAGACAGACCTAAGTATTGGTTTGTAAAGCAGCCTTAATAGTCTTCATTTTGGCATAGCATATTTGACCTTTTAATAGGTATTGTTGTTTCAATCTTGTGTTAGTTTTGCTGTGATATACAGAGGGTATTTCCACAAATCACATTATTTAAAGCAGATAGGTTTTTTGCTTGCTATGTGGTAGATTTGCATATATCACTCTCGTCAACTATAATGAAAGTTACACATGTAAAAACCCTGGTGGCAGATTGTGATAAGGCAGATTTGACACACATAACTCTGCAGATAAGGATGCTACAAGACATTGACATTTGTAGTGAAATGCTTTGAAGAAGGACTGTATATAATTGATAATGAGATGCAGATGGTTGGAACAAACTGGATGCCAAAAGGTGACCAGCCTTGGAAGAAAGTTTTGGCAGAACCCATCCCATAGAAAAGAGCAGACATAGAAAGGGCGGGCCTGATTTGCTCCTCTATCCTTACTGCAGAATAAGTGTTACTGAAAGTAAAAAAGGATTGGGGAGAAAACAACCCCTTCAAGATCAGAAGATGGGGTTGGAAGATTTGACAGCAGCATGATAGTTTGCCTGTTTCCTCTTTCCTATCTCCTTCCGTTTCACAGTGGGAGTCTTTGAGTGCCTGGTGAAGGTTCCCATCTTAAACACACTACGTCTTTAATGCAGGGTTAAGAAAAAAGTAGCAAGTGGTTATTGAAATGTCATACATCATTTCCCATGCCACCTGCATGAAGAATTCTTCCTGTCTTTCTGTTAAAGAAATGGCATCCTCTATTTACTTCAATGGTAGACATTACTTTCCCCTAGCTTCTACTTTAAATAGTTTTAGTTATAACTCAAAGATGGTTTAGAACTACAATGTTGATTTCCTTGCCACTACCTGATGATTTGTCATACAGTACAGCTATTGCTTATGAATAATCACAAGTGACCTTGAGATCTATCCAAGCCTGTAGTAGACTCTGCTTGAAAATACAGCCCACTCGGTTAACTGAACTTGAAATGAGGAGCCTGGGACCTGCCTAAAGAAGTATAGTTATCACCTGTAAATGAACTAAGCCAGAGATTTTAAATCTTCAAGAAACCTTAAAGCCAGAAAAAAGCTTCCAGTGAAATCTTATAATCATCAAGCCTGGGAGAAGGCTTTAGATCTAAGCTTCTGACTTGTTTGCTACACAAGGTTGATTTAATAAGCTTCTCTCTATTCCATTAATGTCTTTTAATGCTGGATTCTGCTGGCTTGAAGACTTCTTTCCTTAGCTTAAAGAAAGTGGAATCTAAGTGCCTGTTACCTCAGAGAGATGCAACTGGTTTTTTTCCATATATTACCAGAGAGAATCCCTTGCATCAAGAATTGATCACCATTCATGGGCATTTTTTTCAAACAGCTAAAACCAGAACTATTAACTGCAGAAAGAAACCAAAGACATCTCAAATGACTTGCTAGGAGATGACTGACTGCAGGAAAAAAGAATGGGAAACACACCAAGCTGAAATGTGGAGAGAACCACACTTTCTGTTACATTTTGATTTCTGTTCTTCATAACCAGAAGGGATCTTGAAAAGCCAGAACACAAAGATGAAGGTATAAGATGCCATGAATAAAGATTACATAGATAGAACAAAGAGGTATGCAGTCCCCTTCCAGAGGTAACCCATGTGAGCTGATGAAATGCAAGACCTCTCAGTGCCACACAATGGAATCCAAAGAAATTCGTGCCAGAGGACTCTGAATGTCCTCTGCAAAGCTGCAGCCACATGTGAGCTGAGCTTGGCCACACTAATGGCCAGGCCCACGGACCCAGGTGAGCCCTCGCTCAGGCAGCTGCCCCGCTGTGGGGAGGCCTGGCACTCTGCAGGGGACAGCACGCTGCCGGTGGTGGCACCGGTGCCAGCAGCCCTTGGCTGTGCTCCAGTGTGCCGTGCCGCACACCTCAGCGGGGAGACCGGCAGACCTGCCGCAGGCAATCTGCTCAAATCTCATTCGGCCAACACTCCTCTGGTGCCCATCAATAATTCCTTGAAATACGTCTTTTTGCATAGTCGAGCGAACTCCTCACTTCCACTTCTTGCCAAAATAATCTATTCTAATCTGCTTTTAACGTTGTCCCACTGCTACCTCACAGTTTTTTCCACACCTCGTCTCCATTTTCCCCCCACAAGAGGGCACTAACACTGCATCCTTTGAGGAGTTTTAGTTCCCAATGAAACGTGCCTTAAAGGAAAACCGGTGGAGAGAAGCCAGAGGGACCCAGCATAAGATTTCAGATCTAGAGCAACTCCCTTCCCCCCGGGGCTCCACAGTTTTAATTCCAAGGTTTTGATTCAGAAACATCTCTGGTAACAGCAGTATGAAGCCTCTAATAGAAGACAGTTGCATAAAGCCACTAATAGGACATGGTAGTTCACAGGCATATATTTGATTTTATTTCTGTTTTGTCTCTTGGCCTCTGCTTCAAGCAGTGAGACTATAAAAAAATACGGATGCCTCTGGAATTAGAAACCTTCATGGACCTTAAGAGAAACCAGTCGGAGAGCTGAGAAATACCAAACACCAAACGTCTCTTGAAATAAAACATACATGAGACAGCCAAGAGACAAATCCTATTCAGGGAAATCAGAGTGAAGTAAAAACACAACTAAAATTGCCATAGGATGGGGAGAATCTAGTGAATAGAGAACACGCTAAAAAAAGCCCTTGTACTGCATAACTTGACACAGTGACAGCTATGGATGAGATAAATATACAGAAAAAATGAAAACCAAGGAAGGAAAGCATTTACCTACTTAGTGTGGTCTATGGGTTTATGCTTGCAAATACAAAAGTAATTCTAAAGAAAGGAAAATTTAGGCTAAGTACCAGACAAGCTTTCTGTACATGGCAGAGAGCCCACATGCTCTCATGCAGGCAGTGAACGACCACATTTGAGCCACTAATTTGGTTCCCTTATTCTGGAATTTATAAATGCAGGGCTAGCCTTCAGGGACAGGACATAGCTACCAAGATGGTGTTACTTGGCTTCTCTAGAGCTTTAGTTTACTTAATCTACTAGAAGACATATTTTTATACAATTCAGTGATCAGGGAATTATAAGAAACTCGTCATGCTCTTCCCTCCTCTCTCCTCCTCCATCTCCACTGGCTGCACACAGCACTTTCACAGGTAAAGGCAGAACAGTTTTCACCAAGTCCTGTAACTTGAGAAACAGGAGTGATGAAACCAATATAAGATTGTGTTAAAACAGATAAATTGCTTCTTTACAAAACACATAGAGGATTTCTGCTATTTGCTACCACAGGAGGATTTTGATGCTCAGGGAATACAAGGGGTACGGACTGCAGACAATGGCCAAGCTTGCACTGTCTCCTTAAACAACTGCTTTTACTGTTACTCCTGGAGAGAGAACATGGCATGACAGACCACTGGTCTGGCTCAGGAGTGTATTTCTATATCCCCATGTTCCTCCCTTCCACTCTTCTGATTTAGGCAGAGCTAAAACAACCACAACTTTTAATGCTATGATCACTCATCAATTGTCTAGAGGCTGCGTAGAAAGAGGGCACCTTGAAAAGTTGATTTGAAAAAGGATTAGAGAGTCTCTCAAAGCCACCACCTTGCAGGGGTCCTGAGGTTCTGGACACAGAAAATGCAGCCTGAACTACTGTTGGAACCATTTGCTGTCAGAAGATGCAACTTCCACAAGCCAAATACCCTTCACCAAACTGCATCAGTTTGACTTAAGTTTATTTTGGCAAACAAACAAAAGGGGGAAGAGCAGGTACTCTTGGTATTGTCCAAACATCCCATTCCAATGTTTTTTGAATTAAGCCTTTTAGTTTTCCTTGTTTTGATTGATCTTCAAGAACTATTTTTTAAAGTACGGCATATAAAATAAAAGAAACTAATTAAAACTTCAATGTGTCATGGTCCATGGATTCTGAATCACTTTAACGCTTACGGAACATGAAATTTCACTACACAGTGAAGGAATTAATATATCCAATTTTGACAGGCATAGCAGTAGCAAAACAAAGAAGATAATGTTTAATATTCTGTCGTATAAGAGTAGCCATCATTTCCTCACTGTTTTCATCATATGAAGGTTTCACTAGAAAAATTCACAAAGGAAGGTGTCATGTTTAACGCTGTAAGGAATACAGAGACAGTAGACACAAGTCTTTCTGGGGGAAGGCCTCAAAAGAAACTCTCCTGGACTCTCCAAGGCTCTAGTTTTCCTAATGTCCGTTAAGGAATCCCTTTCAGGAGCACATATTTATTGCACGGATACCAAACCCTATGATTGCTCTTCATAGGATTAGGCAAAGGAATTAGTTCTGTTAGAAAGAATTAAATTATTTAGAAAATCAGTTCTGCAAGAGGACTTCAGCACTGGCTCAGAAAATTCAGTTTCTGGATCAACTTTTTGTGTGGCCTTTTGCAGGTCATGTAATCAGGTCTGTAGGTACTGGCAGTGATGTGCAGACCACACCAGTGTTGTTGCACCCAGGCACGTACATAGCCCATTCCACCAAACAACCCCATTTTCTCTGTCAGGCTTAACATCTCCTTACCTGTGAGAAGGGTTATTTCCCTGCCTTATGAGGAGGAGGGGGAATAACATCAGAGAGACAAAATCCACTAACAATTCTGTAGTATTCAAATACTACTGCAGTGTAGGAGGCGTCGGACACAGAGCTAAAATCGTTATCATACTCTACTTTACACCTACTCATGGACATACTGATTCATATTGTGAGTGTTTGGGAGAATACACTGGATGGTACTTACTTTCCCATTACAAAGTAATAAATTGGTGTTTGAGTCTAGCTCATCCTTCTATGGTTTTTCATGTACCTCTTCTCTATTGAGGTGTATTTCTTGAAATGAGTCTTTTGTAGCCTTTGTTCTGAAAGTAACTTTGAATAAAAACTACTGAAAGTTATAGTCGTTGCTGTACTATTTTTCTACACATTTTACAAATGAGTCCCAGGTTTCACATTAAACAGTTCCACTCCCTGTTTTTAAGGTTAAGCAGACAACTTTGTTCAAATGACTACCAACAACCCAAGCTGCCTAAAAAGATGTAAACAGCTCACGCTATGGGATGTCACTGAACAGAAAGCCAGTTACACTCAATATTTTGCAATTTGCATAAATTATAGGAGTTTTGTTTCTTTGTTTGTTTGTTAGAGTTTTTTTATTATTTCACAGTAAATTTTTCCTCTACAGGGGTTATTTGTGGGTCATAATGGGAGACTAAAATATGTGAAGTGGGAAAACAGAAGTCTGGAACAGTAATATTAAAACACCATGTTCCATGCATTAGCACAGTAAATGCTGTAGAATTTAAATTGTCTGTGGACTCAGCACAGACAAGGTGCCAGAAATCTGCAAGTTCTAATCTCATCTTTGCAGCTCTAGAAATAGGCATAAGAGAATTAACTCACTCATGCCTTTATTGCTTGAGAGAATCTATAAACTAAAATTGTATTTCAGATATTCTTCTGTAATTGATTCACAGTTTTACTGCAGTTATTTTCTTAATGGCCTTTCCAGGCAGTAACTCTTAATACATAAGCCTATCCAAAACGTGGAAACTTGTTTCCTAATTGCTGGAAGTATCAGGACAGAGAACATGTTCCCAGAGAAAAAAACTCCTTATCATTTTAGCATGAGATTTTGCTTGCCCCAGGATTTGCTAGCTGTACCCACACAAGTGTTTCTTAAGCTCCTTTTGGTGTCAGAATTCATTACAAGATCTCCTGCCTAGGAGACATTTCCATCCTTTCCCCTTTTTTCATTTTTCTTTTTTAGAAAAGTGAGATAATACTTGAGAAAGATGCCGGATCAAAAAGCCCTCAAGTCCTCCTTGCTACACTCCAAATCCCGTGTCAAGAAACACTCATCTCTCCTCCCAAGCATGACTCTTAACCCTTTGTCTAATAAAATAATTGAAACCGGCTCCCGGGCTCTCCCGTGCTCCTCCATCTCCCTTGAAATTCTCAAATAGGATGCCCGGTTGTTGCTCTTTGAACCCACAATGAGTCTATGGAAGTCAAAGCAATTAGTTTAATACATCTAGAGAGCACAGAAGTTCCTCTCATGTCTGGGTCTAAGCCTGCAAGGAATTGCACATCCTCAGCTGCCTTTGACTGAGAATGTCTAAGCACTTCTGAGAAGACCAAGACTAGCTGAAATTAAAGCTCTGGATGGAAAAAGACTGTTAATATTAAAGGAATGATAAAGCAAATTTGCATTAGTAAAAATAGGAAAGGAAATGCAAAAAATGTAGATGATAGTATAGAATGATAACAAAAAGATGAAATTAATAGCAAGGAGTGTTAAAGATGGGGCCTGAAATAATGGGGCTGATAATAAAGACAGAGATGGAGTAATGCTAATTCCCAAGATATCAAGCTTGGCAATAAACCTGTTAGTAAAATTCAGCCTCATCA
This sequence comes from Corvus moneduloides, assembly GCF_009650955.1. Lineage (NCBI taxonomy): Eukaryota > Metazoa > Chordata > Aves > Passeriformes > Corvidae > Corvus > Corvus moneduloides. The sequence continues at coordinate 14,115,198 of NC_045482.1, read as the reverse complement.
AAACAGAAGTGAAATTGTAACATTTAAATCTAAGTAGAATTATATATTGCCATCTCATGGGAGGGACAGTACAGGTAGGTGTCACCACTGTCAGCGCTTTTCTGAGAGAAAGGAAGAGAGGGGGAAGAGGAGTCTGAATCAAAACACCCAAGGTCCTTCTCTTTCCCTCCAAGATACTAACTGCTGCATGGGGAGAGAATTTGCAAATGTAGGTCCCAGGTTCAGGGCAGCGGAATGCCTGCCAGGACCCCTTGTGTCCTGTAAGCCTGAAAGGGTCTCTCTCCTCTCCCAGGGAACCTGTTAACCACACCAGATCTCTGCCTCTCATAAGAAGCTGCTGCCTCATTATGTTCTTATGTCTCTTGGATTGGGAGAGAGCTGCTGAGATCTCTGAGGATTCCTCTACCTGTTACTCCTGCCATCAGAGGAAGAATACCTTGCCTGAAGAGAGCAGTCATCTTCACAAATTAGGAAATAAACCTCACAAGTTCAGAGTTTTCCCAAAATAAGTAAATGTAAGAGAAAATAACAAAGACATTCAGAGAACAGGGTTCTGAAGACAATTTTTGAAAAATCTGAACACATTATTGTATTATCTTTCAAACTTCTCGTATTTTTTCAAACTTTTACTGTGCTTTCTCTTGTATGTTTTCTTGAAGAAGCAAAATAAGATGGTACTAAAATTTTAAATAGAAATACTAAATTTTTTACATGTTCTGCCACCTTTCCAAGAAAACAGGGTGTAATAGTAGCCTGTTTTATCGAAGAAGTGACTGTTTGACTTTCAGAGCCCATTTTTCCAAACTCTTCACTTCCTGTCCACATCACTGTTCAGAGAAATTGATTTTCCTCCACAGATAGATGTGCTTTTCATATCTACTGCTGGCTTTTTAATTGCAGTGGCTGTAGCATTAGGTCAGGCTTCAGATATTTGAGTTATAGGAGTTGACTGTAGCCTCTTAACTAACCTGTTGCATAAATTCTGATTCAGCAATATATTATATGCTGGATTAATTCATCACATTAATGGAAATACAGCTTTTAATGCAGTTGGAATACAGTGCTGTAAGTTTTGATTCAGCAGCAGATTATGTGCTGAATTCATTCATAACATTAATGGAAGTTTTAAGTGCTGTTGGAAGATGTCACGAGAAGATTTTTTATTTTTCATTCCACACTGTTTTCAAAAATACATTTGAAGGCTTTTTAGACATTGCAGCACATCCTGATGACACAGCAAAGAGATGCAGCTCTGGTTACTAAACCAAAGACCTTATATTCAGGTACCCTGAAATGTCAGATTTCCATGGATCTAGCATCCCTCCTCTGAACCCTGAGCAACTGTGGGGACACATTTAGCAGAAAGGATTTCATGGGCCTTGTGGCACATCTAGGTTGGCCAGTAAATGGAAGCTTCACTTTTTCCACACTGTGCTTCTTGGAAGGAAAAAAGATGCAGGGGTCAGTACAGAATCTACGTAGTACTGAGAGGAATGGCAAAAAATCACTGAGAGTGTGGTTTTGAAACTCCAAACAATAACCTGTGAAAAGTGTCCTTTAGTCTCCACAAGCTACTTTGCACCGGGTCTGAGACTACTACAGTCTTTTGGAAGAGGCCTCCGATGTGGAATGTTTTAGCCCCGAAGGCAGGGTCTGCCTAGCTAACACCATGGTAAAAAAGCCTATAACCCCACTATAGGACAAGTAAGATTTCCCCCAAATGTCCCATATTCCCAGACTCTCATTCCTTCCTGCAAAAGCATCTGAACACTTGCAGCTGCTCAGCTTCTTCCTCTCTAGCACTGCACATTCATGGCTGCTCAGAAACCCATCAGACGCCCTGGCTCATTGAATCAGAGGGGTGTGGGATTTTCTCTCTCATACACATCATGATAGTCATTGTATAGAGGCTATTAAAATTAGGAGCCACCTGCATGTGGTTTCAGAACAATCCATCTGAGTTTGTAAGATAGGAAGAAGGGAATGTGGGTGTCTGCTGGGGCTCAGATATCCCCAGAGTATGAATGTATAGAAGGTAGTTATGAAGTGTATTGATCCTCTTGCTAGATGCTGGAATAAAGCCCAGGCCTATGCAGACTGAGAACAGGATCTCAATTTTGTGCCAGCAGAGCCATCAGGATGGCTGACTTGGAAATTTGGATCAACTGATGGAAATGTGGACATCTTGTTATCACAAATACACCATTTGGATAGAATTTTTCAAAGTAAAGCACACAATAGCTTCTCAGTTTTGTAAAGTCCTGCATACTACTATCTCAGCCTGAAGGTGAAGTTCAAATTGCATTGGAGTGTAAATCAACACACCAGAGATGACTTGGGTCTCAGTGGACAGTGCAGCGCTTGAGGAGCAGCATCCTGGATGAATATTGCAACTCTCCCAAACTCTTCAGAGATACAGGCATTTACAACAACACATTTGTAAGAGGCTTTAAGTCACTGCTAAGATTACTGCTAAACCTGATTGTGTCACACTATGTATTTTTGCTGACATCTCATTTCCTCTCTTGTTTTGTGGTGAAGGTATAGACAGGGTTTATTATCAAGTCATCCTTCCTGTGGTAACAGATGGAAGTAACAAAAACAAAAAAGCACACAAAAGGATTATTAACATCTATGGCAAGCTTCTCGATACTCTGGCCATTAATTTTGAGTACTGCAAGCTGGAATGTATTATCACATCCAAGTGCACCCAATCTCTAAAGAAGGAAAAATAAATAATATGAAGAATAGACATATGTTCATTGAATATTGATCCAGAAAGAGACATAAAGTATTTGACAATGGATACAACATATTATTACAATTAATATTTTTCTTTTAAAAAATTACATAAAATTCAGTAGGTTTATGGATAAGCACTTGATTTTACCCCTGTTAGGTTTCAGCTGCAGAACCATAAGGTTGCTGCTGAACAATGGGTTATTACCTGAGCAGTTGCCTCCTGCAGCTGTAAGCTCAAAGCCTGCTTTTGGATAAAGAAAGAATTCGGTGATCCTAGCTCTGTTTCTTTTTTTATGTAACTCATAAAACACACTGACAAACTGGCTGTCCTGTTGCAAAAAACCTACAAGATTGGATTAACAGGATTCAGGGTTGAGGTGCAGTGGCTGAACTACAAGATGAAGCTTGTACAGAACATGCATTGTGTCTAGTTCAAACCAGAGCAATTAGCTGTTCACTTTCATGACTATTAAATGCACTCATAATTAAAATTTAAAAGTCTGAGGTCTATACTATTTTTTCCAAGCTCCAATTATGAGTAATAAGATTTAAGTTTAAGTTTAACTTGTCTTTTAATAGAGGGTAAAGAGTCCTTATAAATCAGTCAAGTAGAAATTGCCATTGAAGAGCTATTACTGAAGAATTGCTGTCGAAGTAAAACTAATTAATATCTGTCACTGCAAAGAGTTAACTACAGAAAACTTTCCTGCTTAACTACCAGCACTATTAAACCACCAGGACTTATATCATCAAAAAAAAAAGTAGGAGAGAACACACTGTTTCTTTTGACATCAGCTTTTATCTTTTGCTCTGGCAAGATTCTGAAGTCTTTTTTCATGAAATCTGACCGGACAGAACTGAAGCCAGGTCTGGCTTCCCCAATTAGCTCTGGTGATGTGGTGTCCGATCATGTTCTCAAAGGGTTTCCCCTTAACCGAACTTTTGGATCACAAAATTACAAAAAAGAGACAAGCTCTAAAGAAACTGAGAGGTTATTAAGTTTCACTGAAGAGACCCAGAGATGGCTTTGCCACCTTGGGCCCAGAAGTGCTAGCCAGCTCCTGAGATCACACAAAGTGGTCCCAGGTCTCTTCCATGGCCCGCAGCACACATCAACGCAGAGGGCTGCTGGAAATGGATGAGTGCTATCCCTGTTCAACAGTCAGAATCCAGCTTGCTCGTTAGCTTTGGTCCCTGGTGATACACATCTATTCCAACAGACACTCGTGACCTCACACCTACATATTACTGCGGCAAAAGAGATGTTGGAAGACCAAAAGTACAAAATTTGATGCTGCCTGGTGCAATATTTTCTTTCTGGCTTTGGGTCATCTTCTTAACAGAAATTGCAGATTCTTATTAGTGGAGCACTTACTAGATGAGTTTTATGGGTTAATCCTTCAGAAAGCATTAGATTCGTCTTCCCAGGGTCTGTCCCAGTCCTGAAAACATACAACAGCCTCTCCGAAGAAAGCTTTGATTGCTTATTCATAAATCCTCATCAGAGATTATCAGAAATGTTTGTAATGTGAAAATTAAGGCCCTGAGCAAGCTAGTATCATTTTTAAGCTGGTCCTGCTTTGGGAGGGAATTGAATCAGGTATCTCCAAATGTTCCTTCCAATGAAGATTGTTTCTGTTTCTATGATCATGCCTCGCATTCCACCGCACATGCACAAATACATGACAGTAAATGTATATAACTGGATCAGGCCATAATCAACATTGGTTTTTTTAAAAAAGAAGCAATCCTACTTTGATTATATAATTTTTATAGTAACTTCCCTGTGACAGATTTCCTGAAAGGTTATTGTTATCAGCTGTAATAGCAAACCATGTATTCCAAGTATTTTCCTGACTTGAGCAAATGATGAAGTTCAGATTTCACTTGAGCTCAACACAGCACACCTCTACTGGATATTCTTTGTCTCTCCTGCTGTCCTTTTGCATGGTAAGTATTCATATTTTCCATGCCCAATAGCAACCAGTGCAGGATTTCAGGGTGGTAGCTGTCTCCCCTCCTTTGGCACCAGGGTGAGGAGTCAGTACACATTGCCATTTCTCCAGGGCACCTCAGATCCAGGCAGGTATTGGCAAATTGGAGGGAATTAAAAGAGCAGGAACAAACGTGATTAAGCAACAGAAGCAACTTTATGATGAGAGATAAAAGACCTCAGGTTAAAAAGTTTGGTCAAAATTTGACTAAGGAAATGGATATTTAACTACACTTATTATGGCTTTCCTTTCACCTTATTTAAGAAGGCATGTAGTTCAAAAGAGAAAAGTGTCAATCTACAAAAGACTAGAGAAATAGTCCAAGATGGTCCAAGAGCTGCTGAAGGGAACTGACTGAAAAACAAAGACAGAGGCTTTTTAGATGTGCAAACCAAGATAGTGCCATTTCTTTCTACTTCTTTATAACAGCTGAGGATCCTGGCCTGCCTGATTTTGATCTTGATACTTGTCTGAGCAGACCATGTTTTCCCAAATTATCTCCACTGATAACCTGACTGAGAGCAGTTAGGTTAAGGAATGGCAGAGTAATTCAGTCTTTGTACCTAGCCACTCTTTTGACATCCCAGCTGAGTATCTGTACTTCTGGTAAAAATTGCACTGGTGATCATATTTTTCATGAAAATGGTTAGCTGTCCCCTAGAAGCTGGAATAAGATGGTCTAGGAGATTTTCAGGAGAAATGCGTGAAAAGGGAGACCTGAGAAACTGCAAGTAGTTTCAGCACAGCAGGGGTGGAAGTCCCAGCAAGTATCAGACAAACTGAACTAAAAAGAGCATTGGCGGATTTTTCAGTGAAAAAAATATGGTAAGAGCTCCTAGAGGGGCAAGTAAGCTGGACTATGTTTGGTTGGGGAGGTTTTTTTTTTGTGGAGGGAGGTTAATATAAACCTTGTCTTAACCCATCCTCGATGTCATACACCCACACCTCAGGCTGCAGTGCCAGCGCTCACCAACACAGCTTGTGGCCTGATGGTTTGCTGCAGTTTGGACTTGCTGCTCCCTCGCCTTCGGTCTGGTTTCCTGAATCTTCTTCCAGTTCAGAATTAATTTGGGGAAATTGCTTCATCTGGAGACCTCTAAGAATGGGACATGCTCAGCCTTCCTACACATAATCTGTACATTTCATATCTCACTAACAGAAATCTCTTTAGGAGGTGACAAATCAGGCCAACCTCCAGGTCTGCTATGTCATTCTCTGTTTGAGGCAGTCCAGCTAACTGGGACCACAAATCATGCTTTGGCTTTGCAGTTTTTAGCTGACCACTGGAGAGAAGCTGAGACACTTGCTGCACTTCTGTGTCTTGGAGATGAATTGCAATAGAAGTAACAATTAGTTAATCCATTGTATTGGATGAACATTCCTTAGTTCTCCCAAGAAAAAGGAATATTTTACTTTGCTGTTCATAATAAAGACACTCAAAATGCTCTACTGTTAGTGGTTACTATGGTAACTGCTGGCAATTTATTTTAAAAATGGGAAAGACTCGTTTTTTCACTGGTTACCTGATTTAGTTCGGTTTTCTTCACTTGAAATCTGATATTACGTGTGAAACGGCTACTGTTGTCATGGCCACCTCAAAGACCCAGTGATCTACGAGGACAGATCTTGACTGCTCATCTTGAACTGAAGTTTTAGTGACTTCAACAGAACTACTTGGAAAGGTAACCCAGCAGGATGAAATTTAAAAACCTCTGCCTTTTGTATGCCTGCTTCAATTTGTTGTATTGAGAAAACAACACAGCTAGCTCTTTGTCAGATAAAGGTCTGCAGTTAGTTTCAAATACAAGCTCACCAACTTGAATCTGAAATTGGAAGTGAGGGTTTGTTATTACCCAGATTAGTTAACAGATTTTCAGCAGTAAAACAACTTCATTCATTGTTGGGTTGATAGTTGCCATTATGTTTAAGGTTGTGACTACCTGTACAAAACACACAAAAGCTGGAAACCTCTGATCTTTCCATCTCTCCTCATCTGTATTTTTCTTTATTTAAAAGCAAAGCTATTTAATGCTGGAAGAATGAGTGCCGTTCCTCATTCTGGAAAAAAACCCCAACAGCTTGTGCCTTTATAACCTGCCAAAAGAAAACACCAAACTTAAGTTCTAGTCCAAATTCTGCAGCTGGATCCAACTTCATGTAATAGAGGGAAACGTAGAGGCAGAACTAACTTTAATGACAAAGCAGCCTGTATGCATGTGAAACTGTTTTACTGGTTTTACATTTTGGGAAGAAATATAATGATCATTCTGTGCTACATGAGTCTTTTATGCTATAAGCTTCACCAAGACTATAAAATACATTTCTATTGAAAAATACAGCCTTTTGTAACACGGTAACATTTGGGAACCATTAGCAGCATGAATGAAGTATTAGATATAGCCTGTGACATCAAGAACAAGGAAAGCCAAACAGTTCAAATCAAGGCAAAGAAAATGCCAAGAGACAATGTAAATTCATAATTAAAAAGGACAAACTGGCAAGCATCTTAGTGATATTACAAGGCGAAGGAAAACTGGCACAACTTCATGGAAATTAAGTAGTTGTTCTTGGAAATCAACTAGGATACATGGCATGGAAACATAAAATGATAAGAACTATTTGGCTTTTGGATCCTATTTATAAATAACCTCCCATTTCTACCTTAATAAATCAGGCTGTTTTAGGAAGTGCTGACTTTGTACCTTTTGGCTTTATCAACGTTACTTCGATAATGTTTAGGAAATAAACTTCACAGGAAAACCTCGGGTGTTCAATTAGTTTTATATGTTTTAGGGTAGGAACTGAGATAATTAAATTAAAAGGATAATGGTGGCTTAATGCTTTGTTGCTCACATGAGATTTATACATTCCAATATAACCTCAAGCTGTAAATATGGCATTAGAGAGGAAAAAGGGTGAAGGAAAAAGAAAAAAGAAAAAAGAAAAAGGAAAAAAGAAAAAAGAAAAGGTTCCTTATTGGAGGAACAAGAGTGTAGTATGGAATCTGCCTGCAGCAGGCATTTTCTGGCTTCTCAGGTTTTGTTGGTTTTTCTTCTGTACAAGTGCTTAGTTTGCATGAAGTGACCAGAAAATACGGCACATTTAAATGCCATCTTTCCTGCTGCCCAACCCTCTGAAACCATGAGCAATGTTAACTGAACTGAACAGCATTGGAAAACACACTAAGACTTACTTTGCAAGATTCATTTCCTCCCTATGTTAATTATGCTCAGAGGGAATACAGTGCAAACCACAAGCCTGAAAAAGCTTGCAAAAATATGTGTCCCTCTCTCAAACTGCAACTGCTAAAACCAAGGGGTTTAACTTTTGCTGTGCAAACTCTGGGATTTGGGGAGGAGTGAGGGCTGGGGGATGTGGAGATGGCAGGGCCGCAAGGGAGAGAGAGTGGGTTCATGCTGGGTGATTTGGAGCTTTGCAGCTTCAATTTAGCAGCCAAGGGTGGCTGTTTTCCCATCGCAATCTCTGGCTACAATTCAGCCATGCATTCTTCTTTGTGAAGAAGGGCCCCGACTCTGAGTGCTTCCAATACACCCCAAAAGTGTGCCTCTCAGATTTCTGGGGAAGTCTGGAAGGAACTAGCTAAACTGCAATCAAACAGTGAAATATTTTTAAGTTTTCATTTCACATAAGCATGCTTTTTAAAAGAATACAGTTTTCAGAAAAGAAAACCAAAGGGAAGCTTATATCCCTGAAGACCTCAGGGCAGGAGAACAAGCTTTACGAATCCCTAGTGTGCTCTACGGTAAGCTGGCTTCCTTTTCCCTCTGAGGAGTGAGCATGGTACTAGACCAGCTGGGTGTCTCCTGGAGGCCTTTGACTGCCTGTGCCACAAGGTACAAGCTTTAAGAACATACAGGGAAGCTGGCCTGATGCATTTGTGGCTGCTCAGCTCTTCCTCTTTCTCAGGACAAGAGTGCCTCCAAACAGAGTGCTGCAAATAAGTCTGAGACACTGGAGGTAGAACATCCTATCTGCAATGTTTAAACTGTTGACCCTTGGATTGAAAAGAAGAAAGAAGGGGCCAAAAGAGACCCACTGGAATAAAAAAACTCCTCACAAAGCCAGCTGACAGTCCTAGAAAGAGCCATTCAAATCCCTGCTAACAGAAAATTCATAATATTAAAAATACAAAAATCTCTGACTTGCACTCCCTCTCTTCTAGAGCTTTATGACAACCAAGGGGAACCCTGCTGACCCATTTGAATCAAGAGAAATTGGATCTCATGCCGAATTGCTGGCACAGGTGTAGACTAAGAGTGCAGAAGAGGAGATGATCTCATCTTTGCATGTAATGTCACAGCCTTTCCTTTGACAGCTCAGTATCTCTAAAGCCAGAGACCATTAAAAGAAGATTGTACACATAGGTATTGTGCAACATTTTCTTGCTGTCCTTCATGGCAAATCTGACTCCTCTGTGCTCATTAGATTCTGTGGAAGAAACCCTGCCTTGGGTTCCTTCAAGGCTGTGAAGATAGCAGCATGTAAACTCCGAGGACTTGGCAGGGATTCATTCATGGCAAGGAAAAATGCTCCATGGACATGGCAAGAGGGCAGCTCAGGAAATTTTTTTTGCCACAACAGTCCTGGGAAACTCAGTTCCTTTCCCAAGTTTCAGTTCCTTCATTTGTGAAATTCTCCTGCCTCTTTCCCTTGAGGCTGTTTGGTCTTCAAGGCAATGTTTGCCATGTACTGTGCACTTGCACAATGGCTGGCAAAGCAGTACTATTCAGAGCTGCTCTACCAGCAGTGAATGCATTAATTCCCTGATTCACTTTGCCTCTTCTATTTGACTACTCAGTGGCACACATGCAATGGACTCATTTAATTTCATGTGGATGTGTATTCATGTTGACTCATTCAGAAATGTCTTTATCTGGTCATAATGGCAGTTCGTTTTGCAGGTGAATGAATACACTTCAGAGCTGCATAATTTCTTTTTTTCACTGGACCAGTGCTATTCAAAGAGGGTTATACTTTCAATCTGAGAACAGCTATGTGAGCCCATTTAGCAGCCTTTTCACTTATCCAGGGAGACTACTTAAAGGAAAATATTTTTCTCTGACTGCTTCAAGTGAAGGTGTCATCAAGCCTTTCAGGAATGGCAGGAAAAGGCTTTTAGAAAGACAGAGACCAGCTGAAGAGAGCCCAAAGAAGAGAATCAGAATGAACAGATGTCTAGAAACATGTGATTTACAGGGAAAGGTGACATAAATTGGGATTGCTTATTCTAAAAGAGACTTGGAGAGGATATGATAACAGTCTTCCAATCCATAAAAGTCTAGTTCACAATGAGAGGGATAACCTGTTTTCTCATGGTAGATATAATGAGAAGTAATAAACTGAAAATTGCTGCCTGGCAGACCTAGGTAAGATACTGGGAAGAGCTCTCTCTGTGGGCATAAAGCACTGGAATAGATTGACTAGGGAAATTGTACAGTCCCCATTACAGGGGTCAAGATGGCAGAAGTATAACACTTCCTTCCTTTCTTTGGGCTAAGGGACACAATAGATGACCTCCCTTCCAACCCTGTGATTCTTTGTGCTCCCAAATCTATCTTCATGTATGATGCAGAAACTCTGCATTAGAGATAATACAAAAAACAGTATAAAGGAAATCTTGCACTGAATGAAATCACTACTTGAAGTACAGGAAGTACTTTTGAAAGGCTTCCTTTTATTGCCTATTATCAATTTCAGTTCAGGTATTCATTTTATTGGTTGTTACACACCATTGGTGAATACTGGATCCAGAAAGAGGAAATGTAATGGAGATCTGTGGATACTGTTATTTTATATTAGATGAGCTGAGCTCTAAACTTGCAACAGTCTTGGCAAAACCAGGTAATTTTACACAAACAGAGTCCAAATGGACTCTGTGGACTTCTGCCATTTGAGTAGCTGCCCACACCTGCCTGGAATTCCAGGAGCACCAGCTAATCCTTCCCCCTAGCAACAGCCTTGAAAACCAATCTTGAACTTTCAGAGATTGGCATTGATTTTTCCTTAAGATCACAGGTTATTCACAGTGACTTCTGCAGCCACATGCTGGATGCAAAATGCCTTTTTGCTGTATTATTATACCTTTTTTCTCTTAAATAAACTGCTGAGAACATTGTCAATACCTAACTTATAACAGCAGGAATAATAGTGTAGTCAAGTTCAGTTCCCAGAGGATAACACCGAGCTGATAAAATGCAAAACTATGTATTATCTGATGCATAAATAATGCTGGTAAAGCTATTATTTTTTTCATGTTCAGCAGAGTAAAAAATCAATAAAATTTTGTAAAGGTTTGATCATTTCAAAACTTCATAATTTCAGAACACCATTTTTTGAGAAAAATGCCTGCTGGATATTTGACAGAGTACAAATAGCACAGGCCCACAGGAGTCACATGGCACACTGACTTCATAATCTTTCCATGTTTCTCTGTGCCCAGTGGCGTGGCTGCCTTGCTGAGGCTATACCTAACTGCTCTACACACAACTGCTGAGGTCACCAGGCTGTAAGCAGTAGAACAAAAGTACATCCTCTATCCTGAGACAAAATCAAAGAGCTGGGAGCTTGAGCAACAGGCACAGGGAAATCTGAAGTTCTGCAAACTCATCCAGTGGCTCCATCCAGCAGCCTGGGCTCTGCTGAGGAGCTCACAGAAAACCCATCTGCAGAACCTCAGCCAGCAGTGAGTCACAGCCCCTCTGGCATGAGGGAGCAAAGAGCCACATCCAGGGAGCTCGACAGCTGTCAGGTGGGGGCTGCTTGGCTCTTACATCACTCCCAGGTGTAAATCACAAACAGGAATAGAAACTCAGCGCAGATGAATTTTTTCCTAGTTGCCTGACCAAAATAGAAATTCAATAAATGAGCAATATGAAATTTGAAGAGAAGGGCCAAATTCAGCCCTAGCATAAGCAGTTGTAATTCTACTCTCTGTAGGGGCAGGGGTATCACCTTCTATCCTAAGATTTGGCCCATAGGTAAATATCGACCAAAGCAAAATAATTACATTTTCATGCAAGGAAATAAAATACATGTAGCACTTAACTGTCTTCAACCCCAATTTTTAAAATTTTTCTTTATCTCCTGAGAAGAGATCCATAAATATATAAGAAAGATATTCAAGAAGCCAACATTAGAAAAGACTCCAGGACTCCAGGGAAGGAAGTCTGTATTCCTTCTATACTATTACATGCAATTTTCTACATTTATCAAAAAGCTTCTGTCATGAGAGCCAAATTCTTGAGACAAACATGCAGAAAATTAAGCTTCTAGCAGTAGTGCACAGTGTGCCATTAATTAACAGGACAGTGTGGCCTGAGGAACAACTGCAGCTTGCAAAGTAAAGCTAATGACAGTACAAGGCTCACAAAAGGGATGCACAGCAGAGCTATGTATATGCTGTCCCCAGACTTCTGAATTCTCACATTGTTCTGGTTTTGAAAGGTGTCATATGGTGGCACAGCAGGCTAATGATATAGCATGTTCAGAGGAATTAGTTTAAGGGGATTTTTTTTTTCCGCAACCCAGGGAAAAATAGTAGAAATAGTGAATTTTTTGGAACTTAATGGGATCATACTGTTCTTTCTTCACATTGTCAACTTCACTTAATTTCCTCCTTCCTATTAATGTGTCTAATGCATATGTCAGGCGGAAGCCTGACACTCTAGTGGCAAACAGACTGTTGTACGAAGGCGGCAAAGTGTTAAAACAATTGAGCAAGTGAGTACTAAAGTTTGCTGCTCTGGCCATATGGTACAGTGTTTAATTTCCCGTAGCGAAAGAACGTGGCTGTCATAGGAAAAGATGATGAATAAATTTACTTGGGGCAACTTATTATAATGAAGAATGATTTCTCAGAGGAAGCAAACAGAGGAATTTAGAGTCTGATGAGAAGCATATGGGAAGCATTAAGATATAAGCAAGGGTAGCAAGGCTGTGTGCTTTAAAAATGAAAGACATTTAATCGATGCTTGTTGCTGGTGTCGACATATGGAAGTGAGAAATGGGTTTTGATTTGGAAGACAGGAAGAAGGTTAATAGCAGTAAAGGTGGTTGTGGAGTGATTGATACTTCGAATAACTAAGGCAGAAAGGGAGACCGCACTTCATGCAAGCCAGGCACATACTCAGGAGAACAATGTAATCCAGAAAATAGAGGACATTAAATGACTAGGCAGATCACCTGCCTGCAAGGACAACTGACAGGCCAAACTAGCAGTGATCAAATAGTAGCCCATGGACAGCAAGGAAGATTGAGACAGGCAAGAGCAGCTAGACTGGCTGTGAAAGGGCAGAGTGGAAGAGGTCAGCTGTTTCTCAGGATCAGTCTGGTGCAGAACCCCTGTACAACAAATGATGGTATGAGATTGTGTGGGAAGGAAACAGCAAGAGTGATGTATGAGGAATACACATCAGAATTGCTGCTGTCTCTGTGAATTTTCTCAACATCTGTGCAAGACAAATCAAGGTGAGTGAATGAGATTGCATAGTTCCCTCCTTGCAGCAGCTCCTGCTTTATGTGGGCATTTTCTTTCTCAAAGCCTGAAGGGCACACTGACTCCTCTTTCCTCTTTGCTGCAGTTCTCCCACAGGTACTGCACATGAGGAAGTGACATGTGTCCCCAGACCTTGCATTATGGAGTGACAGGTGGGGACAAAGCCACCTGACCCTTGTATTTGAGGCTAAAATAAGGAAGAAGGCTCCCTGCACACAAACACAGCACCTTGTATGGTCAACAGCTCCCACCTCATTCCTTCCCAAAGCCTGGGTAGTAAGGTACCATCAGCCTCCAAGTACTGCTTTCAAACTCAGTGAGGTCAGACAGGCCCTGATACCAGAGGCCTCACAAAGAGGAGCCCTGTGCGAGCTGCTGCACCTGCAAGAGCTTTACCTGTTTGCTCTGGCATGTGTCCCCACCAACACAACCCCAACTGCCCGGGTTATGCAGAACTGCAAAGGAGCTGAAGGCATAATTTTTCTCCTCCAATAGATTTCTATTAAAGCCAGCTTCCCAGAGGTGAAAGGTGAGCTCATGAGCAGCCATATGATTTAGCATTTAATACCAGCTTATTCTGCCTGTTTCTGTTACTTTCTCTGAGTCGTAACTCTAGCACACAGAATTCATTCTTACTTGTTAAGTGCTGACATTGCATCTAGATAATTAACAATATATAATATGAATGCATAGCAAACCAACTGCACACTCTAGGTACTTTCCATTTTTCAAGCAGAGAAGTGGGCTTATCTGACCCTTATGCTATGCAAGGTTAAATAACTTATTTTATAATGAAAAACAATTGACATGAAGTTAAAAGAAAATGCAAGAAGAAGTTTTACATTTCAAGGCAATGATCTGCTTTTTACTAATTTGGCTTCAACAATTGATATAATATGATACAATGTAGAAAGATATGGGTTTAAGTGGAGAAATTGGACAGCTTTAAAAATTGTAAGAGAACTTGTGAACATTCTTAAAGGGAATGAGGCAATTGGCCCTCTGTGCAGAAGATATTTCTGGTAGGAGATTTCTTAGGGTCAGCCCTCAACAGCTGCTATTGAAATCAGTCTCATTCTGTATCTTCTGTGTTTTGATGACCTTGGCATGAAGAGCCAGTGTATGCAGAAGTGATTAACAGATGCACAAAGTCATAAGGCATTGTCAGTAAACAGAAAAGACTATCACTATCTTAAGTGGGAAGAATTCGAAAACCAGAAATGAAACAAAGTTACACAATGTGAAGTCATGCACTTAAGGACCAGTAACTGAACTCCTACTGCAATCTTTGGCTCATTAGCTGGAAATTACTAAGAAGGAGAAAAGCGTGGGTATATTGTATGTGATCACTGAATGATCACCACCAGCAATGTAATGTGGCTCATAATATGCAACATGGAAAAACAAAGAAGTTCTGGGTGAAAGGTTTCCAGAGAAATTAAGGAGCATTGATGTCAGCAGGCAAGTACTGCAACTTCATTTGGAATATTGGCCAAACCTATTCAAGGCAGAGATTCAGACCGCAATCTCTCTTCTGGAGAAGAGTATAGAGCAGATTGCTGTGTATGAAGACAAGGTTGTAGGCCAATCCTCATGGGGAATAACTGTTTACATTGAAGAGTAAGGCCAGCAGAAGAAAGAAAAGATGGGTCTAAATCAATGAGGAATACACTTCAAATGAAAATCAGCTTTCCAGAGTAAGAGGATTCCTATGTAATGGGGATTCCTTTCAAGTGGGGTCTGATCTGATTATGAATTTGTGTATAATGTGGTTAGCAAATGGTTAATTACAGTCTTTATTTCATATTCATACACTTTGGACATGAACAAATGGTGGGCAAGTGAGAACAAAAAATATATTGGCTGTGGCACTGTATTCAGAGGGGCACTTTATCACAAAGACCTGCTTCATACTAACCTGGCATTCCTGAGACCACAAACTAAATACCTGCTTCTTGCTCCCAGCCTCCAAGCAGTGAGGAGCTCCAGCCAATGCAGGCAGCACTGTGGTGAGTCTCTGTTTGCCCAGCATCACAAGAGGAAGAAGATAAAACTAACAGATCTAGAGTGGACCAGGCTGACACCAGCAGCAGGGAGAGTTCCAGAATAAACAAATGAGAAAGATGATGAAGAATTACCTGAATTCACTAAGTTCTGGCCCCATAGAGCTGAGCAATAGAAAATCTCATTCTCTGCCTTCTGAACTAGAGGAGAGCAGCAGAGTTGTGCATTGGGTCAACCAGGCCTGGAGGACACTAGAGATCAGTGGAGTACACAAGTGGATGTGCTACAGGCAGCCCCTTCCCCTAACTCTTTTAGGCAGAGCCAGGAGAGGATAAGGTGAATACAAGGTTTAGTGGTGTCATACAGTTGGGCTTGGAAGGCTTGTTCTCCTGACAAAATCCTTAGTCCTCCAAAGAAAAGATTTCTGCGGATGCAAGGGCAATTCAAAACCCCCTCCTCTCAACCATCAATTCTTCTCAGCCTGGAGTTTAATTAAATATTTAATGAGCACAGCAGACAAAGATGAAATATTATGTTTCATTTTGCAATCATACTTTTACTTATTAGACCTTTAAAAGACCAATTAGGTTTAAAAAGATACTATTCCTTTAATTTTTTCATAAAGGCCACAGAACTTAATTAATGAGCGAAAAAATCTAATTTTAAAGAGCTGGAGACAGGTAATTATAGAGGGGAAAAAAAAATTGCACAAAACATGTGGTCTTATGACTGTGCTGAGGTACTAGGAAATCCACTCTGAATCAGGTCAGCCTGTTGGCCAGATGGAGATAAGCCAGACAGCTCCAGTAAGATGCCTGCATTATCAATGGGTATTTCTTTTCCATTATTCACAAAGAAATTGCTGGGAGAAAGGAGAATGCTTTTCTTGCAGCAAGCACCATAGAACTTGAATATGCAAGAAGGTGAACCAGGAAGATGATGTAACAATAGGTTTAAAAAAGGGGCTAAATCATCCATTGTTAAGAATTGGCACAATTCTGGTAAGTAAAGCCAAACTAAACTCCGTGGAGCAATGAACTATTATGATAGTTAAGGATCTGGCTGAAAATCTTACAAAGGGGTGAAGGAAAGGGAGAGTGATATGCTGTGCAGTCAGAGGGCAACCAACATCTCTTGTAAAAGAGAAGCAGGGAATAAAGTGAGAGGAGGTTAGGGAGAAAAAACAGCCCAGCTCCTTGAGAACTCACTCATGTCAGTGCAGCTATGTCCATCTGGGCTAGCCAAGGACTCAGTCTAGGGAAACAGCACTCATCTGGGGCAGCCAAGGTTTCGACAGATAGTCTTCAGCTCCCAGAAACATAGCTAGAAAAGTGTGCATGTTTTTAACATGACTCATCCCTGAATAAAGCATAGCTGAAGTGCACAGAAGGTTCACAAAATCAAACAGGTTATGCAAATCCAAAAAATAGTTCACAAATTCACAAACACAAAGGAACTGCAGTTTGTTCCTTTCTACTGAGGGAGCTGAAGAAGACCTAGTTTAGCATTCCTGTGTGTGAAGCAGAAGGTCCTCATTCCACCTGCTCTGAGAAGGCCCCAGAAAAGCACATGGATGTTCTGAACAACTCCTCTACCTGGAGATGGGGACACAAAAGTAATAAAGGGATCAGGTGATCTATTGTACAAGGAGAGGCTGAGAGAGCTAGGATTATTTAGCCTGAAGAAGGGAAAGCTCAGAGGGATCTTCTTAAGTCTTTATAAATATCTGATGGTGGAAGTAAAGAAGACACAGACAGGGATTTCCCAGTGGTACCCAGTGGCTGCACAAAAGACAATGGGCACAAATTAAAATACATTAAATTAAATTTAAACAAAGAAGTAACTTTTTCACTAGGAACGCAATGGGACAGTTCTGAGCAGTCTGTTTGGGAAGAGGGGGTGGACTACATGATCTCCAGAGATGCCTGCCAACCTCAGCCACTCTGCAATGCTGTGAAATACCACTCATTGAAATCCTGCTTAGCTACTGCTAGGTTTGTGTGGTTTGGACTAGTCTTCTAAGTCTTAGAGCAGCACAGAGTTCCAGCAAAATTAATTAGCAAGCACTCCTTTGTCTGAATAGATCACAGGTCATTTTTCCACCTCTTAAGTGTCCTTTTTTGCCCCGTCACTGCAGGCCTCCTCATAATTATGTAACAAGTACACTTGAGGATGAAGTGATTATAGACTGGGAGCTGCAATCATACTCTGTACAAATCATATTTTCACCTACATATGTGCTGTAGACCTGTGACCTGGTCGCAGTGCTGTCATATGCACTGAGTAAAAATAAAACCTCAGTCAGTAGCTCTTCAGCCAGCCAGGCTGTTTTTTACAAAACAACACACCTGCTTTAATGTCTACCCGAGGGATGTAATTATATGAATAAAAGGAGGCCATGTGTACGGATGCATAGTTGTATACTTATTGTTCAGGCAGGAAAGCCAGAAAAGCACATTATGTATACGTACAAGTGGCTGCCTTGTAGGTTAATAGCACTTGGAGTCTGCAGTCTGGAGTGTCTAGATAAATGTGCACAACTACTTTGTAAAACTGAAAGGGATTCCCTTTATCCACGTTGAAATTTGCCTTCAAGGATGCTGAGGCTAGAGATACCTGTTGTAATACCTGTGAGGGTGAATGGTAATAGGCCATAAATTCTAGTCTTTATAGAATCATTCTTTCAGACTTGAAAAAGCCAAGAGTCACTTGAAAGAAATGTAATACATTTTCTAGCACAAAGAGCCAGATTTTATCCTTTGAAGTATGCAGTTTGCTGGGTGGTGAGTGGTCAAGAATTCCTTGCACTTTACAGAAGGCATCAAGTGCAGGTTTACTTTGCATTCAACTTATACAACTACTGAAACGCAGTAATTTCTCATTCTTTCCCCAGACTTATTCCTTTCCTTAGTGTTAGAGCTACTGTGCACTTACTCTCCACCAGTCAGATCCTATACAAGATTCAGAAGAAGGAGACTCAGATCATCTCCTGTCCAGAGAACAGTAAATACCTAATTCAGTGCCAACACAGCATAGACATCTCTGCAGTCTGGAGGCATTCAAACTCACGGGGAACAGGGCTGAAAGAAAAAGACTGTTGGAACATTAACCCTTCAACATGAAGGATATATGGAAAGTGACAGCTGTATTTTCCAAAGACAGATGCCTACCAGTAGTACAGACAGGGTAAAGAGAAGCGTGATTCCCAGCATCTTGTCCAGACTTGCATAAGGAGACAGTGGAATTACAGGGTTAACAGCAGAAGACTGTGGGCCGGCATGAGGAACAGCCAGCTTGGAAGAGTGTATTTGGGGGAAGCCTCAAGAAAAAGGAATGTAACCTCACTGCTCTGCAAAATCCTGGGAAACCTTAATATTGCAGTATCAATTATAAGTCACAGGAAATTATTATAGCATTGGTTAAGTACATGTGAGGTCACACTTGAGATGCTGTATGCCTTTCTGGGCACCTTACAAAAGAAGGAAATTATGGAAAAGTACCAGAGGGCAACAGATATGACTCAGACACAGCAGTTTTTAGAAAGGTTAGGTAAACTGAATCTGCATTCTTTAAAAAAAAAAAAAAAAAAGAGATTATAGGACTTTATTAAAGTACTGCAGGCAACTTCTGAGAGAAGAAGAAAAAGCTGCTGTAGCCTATTTGAGCTAGGGTGCATGAATGTCATCAACAAAGAACAGACAAATTAAAAGAACTGATGAGGCACTTCAAGGAATAAATTAGCTGGGAGAGAAATGTATAGCTGCTAAATAAAAAGTTGAAACAATATGAGGGCAAAGGAATTATTTAAAGAAGGAGGAAAGTACGGTCTGACAGCATAAGATAACCTTGGGCAGTTCTTTTTAAATAAGGAATAAAATATTAATCCAGTTGGGTTTCTGTAAGTGTTATACTGGAGGTAAAGCATGCTTGCCTGCATAATGCATGACTGTAGGAGTCAATGACATGAGTAGTATTAAATGCTACACAATAATCAGTTGACCAAAAGATGTATTTCTCTCTGGATCATGCAAATGGAATTATAGCATCAGCACAAAAAATGTGAGAGGGCTGGGAAATGCCAAAGATTTCCTGTTTTCTCAGTTTTCTATAAATTAGATGGTCTCACAGGACTAGAAGGGATAACAGTTCTCCAAAATCCATGAATATTACAGCCTGCAGGAGGAAATCCCCTGGATATCAGAGCATGTCAGGAGGTCTGAAACATTGTTTTTTTGGGACAGCCTGTTCTCATGCTGTGCTTCCAGGAACACCCCTGTGGTAGCAGGGTTTTTTTCAGGAGTCACGTTTCTCTCATCTTCCTGCGGATGGAGGCACTATGGAATGAGTTCTCACAGGACGTGTCGGGAGGGAAATTCTTCCCAGCTTGATGCTTTCTCTTATTCTTTTGTTTCCTTTCCTAACCGCATCTCACCAGTACCATATGTGAAAGGCTGTGTGGAGTTACAGCCATGGATAACGTCCACACTGAGGTTCTCCCAGCAAGATACTCTCCATACCCCCATGCAGGAAGGGCCAGCTCCAAGGTGGAGCTAAGGAAGGTTCGGTGCTGCTGTGGGGTGGGGACTGTACCTGAGTAAGGCACCTTTAGGTCTGCTCAGAGTTTTCTCATTGGCATCTCTAGAGGAAGGGCAGGCAAAAAGGTGGCCTCTGCCACGCAGTGTGGGGAGCTCCCTGTTGGCCCCTGGAGAAATCAGTGCTGCCTGAGGGAAGCGCAGGGCCAGCAGGGACTGCTTTACCTTGAGCCTGGCCACCAGCTGAGCAGGGACCAGTATCGTGCCTCACCCTGCCTGGCAGGCAAAGGAGCTCTCTCACCTCATCTCTCAAGTCACCAAAGGTCTCACGTGGCACTCAGCAAATCCTGAGAAGAAAAATAGTCCACTCCTCTCTGAGACCCCTTCTTCTGATGGCAATTGTCAGAGGTGAAGGACTCTAGTAAATTCATGAGATAGCAATGATTTTATGGCACTGGAAGCAAAGGGAGCAGAAATATGCTCTCCAACAGCAGAGTTGTGGCTGTGGAGTGGGTGATAATCAATCTGGGAACTGCTGAACTTCTCCTATTGCTCCCTTATGTCTTCTATACCTGGACACGTGCAAATACTTTGTGTTTTTCCAACCTCTAATAATGATGGTATGAAATCCCCTGTACCTAGGAAAGCCCAAAGATGGTGGAAACATTACAGAAAGGGCAAAGTAAGGAGGAATAGTTATTTACACCATTGTGGATGAAGAGCCTCAGGAGAGCAATCTCAGTGGCAATCTCAGTTTCTCACACTGAAACAAGTAGGAGTCAACAAGCGGCAGGAGCTGCTGAGCTGCTTGGGCAGCGTTCATTATTTATGCAGATCTTGGAAATTGTTACCTCTTTAGGAAAAACGTAACTAAATAAAATGGCTGGGAGGCAAACAGATTTCAGTTTAAACAACATTAATTTAAAATAAGAATAACAGTCTTGGTAGATTAATCAATCCAAATGTTGGGCTTGTTTGGGGAATTTTTTTCTCCTCTGCAGCTGTATCTTGCTAAGTAACACATTTCTATTTCAAGACTGTTAATGCTCTAGCAGCTGCAACTCTCTCTGGGAATTTTTAAAAATCATATTGAAATTAAAGGCCGAGACATAAAAACAAATCCTTCACAGCTATCCTAGCTGATGGTATTATAACAGTAACAGGCATTTGCAATACATCGTATTCTTGGCACATGCTACTTTTAGTCACTGCAAGTCATAACACTGCATGTGTCTTAATGCACTTTTCTCTCTGCCACCTGAAGATAATTATCAAATATTAAGAAACTAAGCTTCACGGACTCCCTTCAAGAATGTGCTTTATCTCTTCCCTCCCCTGTTTGTTTTTTTTTAATAAAGACATGGAATAACTGGCTCACCCAATTGTTAGCTATAGCTGGTTTTGTCTATTTTTTCAAGAAGTCTGGGTTTCTAAAAAGTGTGCACCCAATTGCACAAAAACAAGAGATGTGATTGCAAGCACAAATTAAGTATTTGCATATAGAAGATGAAATAGCCAATTGCGTTGAGTAACTTGATTGTAGGAGCGAAGAGTGTAACTCTGAGCTTACGACATTTCTCTCATATAGAGTTTTGGGGAGAAAAAAAATGAAATCCAGATGTTGAGTGACCTTCACATATCACAGAATTATAGAATCATCATAGAAAGGCTTGGGCTGAAGGGACTGTAAAGATCATCTAGTGCCGACTCCCCAGCCATGGGAAGGAGTGCCACCCACTAAATCAGGCTGCTCAGGGTCCCACCCAACCTGGTCTTAAACACTGCCAGGCATGGGGCAGCCACAGCTTCTTTGGGCAACCTGTTCCAGTGCCTCACCACCCTCTGAGTAAAGAATTTCTTCATAACATCCAATCTAAATCTCTTCTTTTTTAGTTTAAAACTGTTCCCCTTGTCCTATCACTATGTGCCCATGTAAAAATTCATACGTACCGATGAAACGTGAGTAGCACTAGGAATGGAGCACATGCCACTGCCCCATGTCTCCTGTATCAGGGAAATGAGACATCTTTTTGTAGAAGTCCTACTCAACTGCAGAGCTGTAGGAGTGGTTGTTGTCAGCAGTTGTTTGAGATGAAGAGCTATGAATCCAAACTTTCACATCATATCAATGCTGTTCAGAATAAAGAGGTGAAAGAATGAGCAAATCCCTTCTCCACTGCAAAAGCACTGCCTCCAGGCCACCTATTTTCTAGGGTATCAAAAGCCTTGACAGGCTCCAACTCATCTGTAAAACCCATAGCCCTTCCCTCCTTAATGTCCATTCAGAGCTGAATTTGTAAACACACCTTCTACTACAGTAGAGGCAAACCAAGCACAGATCTCTCTCCTTACTAGTGAAGTCCAGACACTTTAAAATGCACAACAGAAGCCCCAGAACTACAACAGACCACAGGAGGAATGTAAGAGAAGTCAGAATTACTCCACCAACCTAGAAAAATTGGTCCTGACAGGTAAAAAGGTGCTGTGACCCCAGGAAGGGCTCTACAGACTACAAAAAAAAAAGCAGAAAAATAGCAATTAGTTCTTTGCCCCTCTCTTTAGGAATCTTTGCTTTGAGCTAGGAAAAAATGTAATTTCTCTCTCTAAATCTTGCAAAGAACACAATCACTGGAGCAATGCACATGGATGAGGTACCTGCAGGGGTTTCACGGTGTTCCTCCATCATCCATGGGAGATGCTGTTTAGTCTATGTGAGCTACATCCTGCTGGTCCAATCCTTGGTATATGGAGAACATCAGGCCTTAACCAGGGCAAATGGCTGTGGGATTCATGGCGAACAGCAGAGTGATCCTGATGCAAGGCCTGCCTTTATCTTAATGTATGGTACTGATGTCTTAGGTTTTAACTTTTGTATTTTTCAGATTCTGTACTGCTTAGTGTGTAACCCTGAAGTTTCTTGTAGCCTGTTAATTTTTGCTCTCTCATGCTAGGTAGACATAACAAAGCCTCTCCAGGCCTGCTCTTCAAGGACACCTAGACCGTCCTAGGCCTCTAAGGGGGGCAAGCGGAGGGGAAATTACATCATTAAACTGAAGCTTTAATTGGAGAATTAACCCTGATATGCAAATGAACCAAACTTATAAAAGTGTGGAGAACTCGTGACCTGTCATCCATCTTGGGGTCCATCTTGGCAATAGCCTCTGGCTCCCCAGGGGGTACCTTTGAAGGCCTTTCAAATAAATACCTACCTTTATTCCCTTGCTCCTCTTTAGTCTCTGTTTCTAGGAGGCCTCTGCAGGCATCAGTACCAGAATATATACCTGGCATGACCAGGATGGATGTCCTTGCCTCTCAATCTGCTGGGGAGGTACAGAGAGGAAGAGGTTACAGAGAGGCTCATTGCTCACTATAAGAAGGCAGAAGCTAAGAATGAGTGACTTTTGTGGAAGACAAGAAGATGGCTCATGTCCTCACACAGAAGTGGAGGGGAAGGGGGATTTAGGGGAATAAAAGATGCTGGTGTCTCCCTCCCCATCAGGTAGAAGCTGGTGTATACAACTGAGGCTTGGGGGAGAGATGTAGAAAATCATCTTGAGGCCTTGTGCTTTTCTGTCAGGATTTAGGCAGATGTTTGTACTCTTGTGCAAAGCAGACAAGCTGTATTTTGGCCTGATCCTGTGAAAGGCTGAGTCACTTCCAGGGTTCAGTACCGCTCATCATGAGGGTACTGCCACAGACAGTTTCAAGGGTCTTTTTCATTTTTTATTGTCTTTGTGTTTCTTCTTTTCTTCCTTTGGCAGAATAAATTTCAGTTATTTCCCGATGAATTTTTTCCAGCTTTTTGTCTTCTTAGGCTGATGACAAAGGAAAGAGTGTGCTGACAAAAACCAGCCCTATCAAAGCATTATAAAGTTCTTGCTGTCTGCCTTTATCACAGATCTAAGCAGTGTCAAGAACCCAAGATTTAAACAAGCGGCAAACCTAAAAATAGATGGAACAAATGCACTTGTTGTTTTGACTTTTAAGAATTATTACAGACGAAATCTGCTTTGTATTTAATATATGCAGTGAAAAGGGAGGGAGGCTTCTAAGGGAGTTGGATGCATTCAGCTGTTGCCTTGCAAGTGTAACACAGATAAAGCCTGGGCTTGTGAAGGCACATATATCTGCAACTTGTCTCCAACCCAGAA
This sequence comes from Corvus moneduloides, assembly GCF_009650955.1. NCBI lineage: Eukaryota > Metazoa > Chordata > Aves > Passeriformes > Corvidae > Corvus > Corvus moneduloides. The sequence continues at coordinate 14,091,260 of NC_045482.1, read as the reverse complement.
GGGTCCCTGTTCCTGTGGCTGGATCCAAGTGCCTCAATTCCTGCATCTGCACAGTTTCACTGATTTCAGTGCCTGGGGAGACACTGCTGCAGGATTCAAACCTTAGGGGATGTCTAAGTCCAGACAAAAGCACCATCTGAGGTGCTCTTCTGTCTTTGGAGTAAGGGCTCATTTCCCATGTTTGGGAGTGCTCAGCAGGACAAGGAATCAGCCTGGTCTCCAAGCCACACCACACAAGTGGTGAAATCCCCCAGAGAGAGGAAGAACCACCAGACTGAGTGGACTGGGACCTACTGATCCTCCAGTGAAGAGCTCAGGCTTGGAGTTCACAACCCATACTGTATCATTCTGTCTGTTCTGCACTACAAGCAAGACTGCTTTCAGGACTACCTGTGCCAAGGTGATTCAGCAGGTCGTTCAAAACTGGTTTCAGCTTTCTGGTTCACACTCTTCATATCATCCAGTCCTTCAACTTCCTATCACTTTCTGTGTTGTATACCTCTGGCCACTATTCCTGTACTTAAGCATCCATCTCCTGCATTCATTCCCAGCCAGTGCCCTTCAGACACTGACTTGGAAGCACCAATACACAGCAAAAATGAGGCCTGGAGCACTCACCAATTGCTGGAGCACATGGGCTGTCTAGAAGCTTGTAGTGGCAGGTTTGTGGGGAAGCAGACACACTCTTAGTCCTCAACAGACACTGGAGAAATGAATTAAAGAAACACAAGATACTTCCTGACTCTGATATTTCTAGGCCAAGATAACAGCATCACTGATGGTATTGTATCACGGTTTCTACTTCACACTATGCCCAGTTGCACTGGGCAGTTCATTATCATTCATTATTGGTGGAGGCCAAAAGTAGAGATGGTTGAGAAATGACTCTGAACATTTTCATGGCAGGTATACCTACAGTGGTTTTTTAAACACAATAATTTATATACTTACAAGGTCCTTAATCCAGTAAGTTTTGAAAAGTTATATAGCAAGGAAGGGGTACTCTCAACTTTCCCATTTCCCTAAACATCTGCTACTGGACAGTGTCAGGAACAGGCTGCATAACAAGAAGTATCTTTGGTCTAACCCCGTAAGGCCATTTCAGTTCTAAAGGACTGAAAACTCCTGCAGTTTCCTTATTCACTCTTGACCCCAGAGCATATCCTTAAGTGCTCCCTGGTCTCTGCTGCCCAGATAATTACCTCATTTTTTGCTTATTACTGAAGGGCTACTCTTTATTTGATTAATCATTCCCCGTATTAATATCAAACAGCCCTTGGCTTTCTCAAATGGATTACTGTTTCTGTCAAATTATTCCCTCCCATTCCTCTCAGATAAAGAAATGGATAAATTATGACCATCAGTCCAAGGGGAATTAAATAGATGCATTTTAAATATAGCTTTGGGAAAAAAAAAAAAGGAAAAAAGGAAGAAACCCTACGAGTCAGCGTTTGATATGAACTTGAAATGACTTGTGAGATAGATCAAGAGTCTTAAAGGGCTGAGACCTATATTTTTGAGTTTCTACAAAGTTAGCTGCGAAAATTATGAACATTTTTTGTTGTTCACTTAGAGCAGCTTCAAAAATGGAGCCAAATTTTCTTGAAGAATAAGAAAGAATGTGCCAGAGATTTCTAACCTTTTTTTATTTTCAAGGTGGAGGGAAGATATTTATATTTTTAAAAGCAATTAAAATTGTGTTTTACAAAGAACTTGCCAGTGCAGGATAGCTAAAACGTGAGCTCTTTGTAATAAAAAAGTTCTTTTTACTCTAAAGGTATCAAACCAGTTTGACCATCACTTGTTATATGCAAGACAGCCAGATGTTGTTACTACGCATCACTATCAGATGAACTCTGGACAAATCAGTCTTTCAGTCATCTTGACTACTTGAGTGGGTCAGGCAGCAATGTCACTGGACTTGCTCAGGTAAGAGCTCAAAAGTAGTCCAAGCCAATGCCAGAATGAGCCAGAAGTCCCGGCTCTATCACTGTAACACTTCACTTTTTCCAATAAAGCTGCAGACATTTCTTTTGCTACCATGGCATCTCACACAAGCTGAGGCAATGGAGTTGCTGAAGAGGTGGGTTTTTTTTCCTCTGACAAGTTTTCTAGCAAGTTTAATAAACAGAATTTGAAAGGTTTTTAATATTCTCCCCTACAGCTGTGTGAATGGCACTGAGCAAGCTCTTATCTGCTGGATTTGCAAGAATATGAGCTAATTTAAGAACTGCTAAAATACCATCTGATTTCTCTCCCTGATCAAGAGACAACTGTCTCCAGAAAATTTTAGCTGAATTCTTTGGCAGTTTTCAGCAAAAGAACCCCAGTCTCAATAAACTTGGGAGTGGGAGAGAATGGGGCTTTGGCTTTCAAAGAACAATGCCGCAACAACAAAAAATTTCCTATGGAGTCAGAACTTATGCTGGGGACTGCCCAGCTAGAAAGCAGCTCAGCAGAAAAGGAACCTGGGGCTCCTGGTGGACACCAGGCTGACCATGAGCCAGCAGTGCCCTTGCAACAACAAAGGTTAACAGTAACCAGGGCTGCATTAAGCAAATTATTGCCAGCAGACCATGCAAGGTCATCCATCCCCTCTACTGAGCACTGGTGAGGCCACACCCGGAGGTGTGTGTCCAGTGCTGGGCTCCTCAGTCCAGGAGAGACATGGACATAGTGGAAGAGTCCAGCAAAGGGCCACAAAGTTGATTAAAGAACTGGAGAATCAGTCCTGTGAGGAAAGGTTAAGAGAGCTGGGTCTATTCAGCCTGGAGAAGAGAAGGGGGATCTTGCCAATATTTTTAAGTACCTGAAGAAGGGTGTGCAAAAAGGGTGGAGCCAGTCTGTTTTCAATGGCACGCAGTGACAGGTCACAAACTGAAGCACAGGAGGTTCCCTCAGAACATCAGGAGACAATTTTTTACTGTGAGGGTGACTGAGCACTGGCACAAGTTGCCCAGGGAGCTCATGGAGTCTCCGTCCTTGGAGATGTTCAGAAAATACCTGGACACATTCCGGTTGGCAACTGGCTCTTGATGGCCCTGTTTGAGAGGTGGTTTGGACCAGATGATCTCCAGAGGTCCCTTTCAGCCTTAATCACTCTACAATTCTCTGGTTTTCTGAAAGCACAGGCTGTCAGCAGTGGCAACAGAAAGTTTGGGGTTGGGGCTGCTTTCAGTAACTCCAGATGACAGGTCAGGAGCGGCCTGTGAGCTTTAGGCATAGCCTTTCCTTTCTAGCTTTCTAGTTCTTCAACCAAGAACTTGCAGTGCCAGATTTGGAGATTAAAGAGTTTTTTCCATGTTATGTAAGGATATGCTGACTCACACAAGGATGAGATAAAATATCTATAAAATCAATTCCAGTAGGTCAGAACAAAATTTCATGATTGTCCCTTCTTCAATGTATGTGCTATAAATCTGTGATTCTCCTATGTGGAGGAATATTTAGAGAGATTGTCTCTGTTTGGTCATGGAGTAGAAAGCCAGCAGCCCTAAGAGATCCCAACCCTATTCCTAATGGAGAATGTCCATGCAACCCAGTTCTGGACTCTGCTTTCAGGGAGATATTGCTTACCCGGCCCCCGGTAGGAGCATTATCTGCTGTGCTTGTTGAGGCTTGAACTTGATCTCTGGAAAATTGATGGGACATCTCCCACTGGCTTTACAGAACTACAAACAGATCCAAGTTTACTCCTATTCTATGTCTTTTCAGCTAATAGCTGCACTGTTTTCTGAGCCTTAACCACAGATCAAAAGGTACAGGAATGTTTGTATGCGCCCAAGTCATTTCCACAGCATAAAAAGCTTTGCCCACTAGATCTTTAAGTAACAGGCTCAGATGTGATGTCCTGTAATTTAAATAACTCAGGAAACCTCTTAGATAAGGTTCAGGGTCTGTAGATGTTTCACAGGGAAACCTCATGCTGTTTTTTTTTACAGGGGTTCCACAACAGAAAATAATTATAGGGAACAAGTGCCTCAGATTTGGTCTCAACAATCAAGTTGCTGTGTTTGAAAAGCAAAAGTTCACCAAAGTAGCAACAACAGAGATTGTATCTGTCTCAAGTCTTCACAAGAGTTTATTTTGATTTCTGGGATTGCTCTGCTTACAACTTTGTACAGAATTAACAACTCATTGATTGAGTTTTAAGCTCTGCCCCCAGACAAACACAGCCATAGGCAGCTCCCAGGGCTTCTGTGTTGTCTAGGAGTCAGTGGAAGCTTTTGGCACAGAACAGGCAGCAGAATTTTGGCCACTAGCCAATGCAAAACTATGAAAGGCTCAAACCACTGTACAAACAAAAAGGACTCAGTCCCATCCAAGAGCACCTTCAAAAGTGCATTATCATGCAAATATACCAACATGGCTTGTATGAAAAGCAAACAAACAGCACAGATAAACCCAGCTGTGAAATATAGCTGCAGCCTTGACTGAATGTCTTTCTCTCCCCCTCCAAAAGTGTAAGCCCAACAGCAGTAACATTAAGGCCAACACAATGAGTAAAGAAGCAACCAGAGGTGACACTTCGTTTTACAGTATGACTAAAAGTCCCATTAGGAATGCAGATTTTGAGCAAAGCCTGTCCACTGTATTGAAAGGCCCAAAGATCAAGTGGTCACACAATTCTGAATTCTCGTGTGCACTTCCAAGTGATCTGCACCACCAGAAGCTCCTCCAGAGCTGAATGAATCACCCGCATTATAAGCATTTCACCCAAATAGAAGGATGTGTGGTGGTCAAGGCACTGTGAGCAGGACTGCCCTCACCCATACCACACCCACTGCAACCACACAAGGAGGAGCTCAATAGGAGAGATTTGCTTGAGTGTGTCTAGGGATGGAGAACAGAGAATAGGATACATCAGTGATCATCTGTAATTTTTTCCTCTTCCTCCTCAAAAAACACTGCCAAGGAATGAAGCACAACCAGTTCTGTGAAAACTGGGTATCTCTTATCCTATAACAAAACAACCTGAACAGTTTTTTGCAATCACAAAATTGTAGAGCCACATCCTTCTACTTGCTGCATAGATTGAAGCATGTTCTACAAGTAGACACCACAGCAGTTACCATCCTCTAGTATAACTGAGGCAGAGATAGGCTGAGACTTCTCTAAGCAGGGGAACAGTTCCTCTGAATTAAGTGTGAGCTCTAAGTTCTTATTTTGATGCAAATATAACTAGTCTAATTTTCAAATATGTAAGGGTTTTTCTTATGGCTTCAGTGAAAAAACTTGTGGTGTTCTACAGTCTGGAAGTTTAGGCTCTTCAGGTGCTTCCTACTCCATGACTTCCAGAGGATTTAGCCACCTAACTCTTTTTGAGGAACCTGGATTGGGATCTTAATTGCAGGTACCAATTTGACCATGTATTTTACAATATAAACAGAACACTTGGCTAGCAGCTCATTTTTCTCCCAAATACTTTTAAAAATTAAAGATCAACAAAACTACAAATTTGTTTTTAATCGGCACTTCTTTCTGTGGTCTACAAGTAACATGACTAAAACTTGCCAACTCACATCACGGTCTGGCACAGTAAATGTGGATGTGTGTGCTGACCGCAAAATGGCACAGGCCAGTGCGTAGTGTGACCCCATGGCTGTTTGCTGTCACCTGACTTACAGGCAGACTTTTGCCTGTCTGAGAGAGTAAAGCACCGACCTGCACTGCATGCAAGTACCAGAAACCCTTCAGTGTCACCCTATCAGATCGACATTAGGCCCCAGGAGGGGCAGAGACTCTGGAAAGGCTGTGTAGTCCCGTGCATGGAGCACTAAATAGATTCTCCAGAGACCTCAGTTCTTTTCTTAGAAATGTTATTCATGTGCTACATGACCTTTGGAGCATCCCTGTGCTCCTCTGCACTTCTACTTCCTCTCTCAGGGCCTGCTTTCTCTCACTGCAAATTCTTTAGAGCAGAAAGTTTCTCCTTTTTTCATCCTTCAGTCTCATGCAGGGGTGATGAAATACAAAACATAATAACAACTGAGAAAAACAAAAGCCTATAAATTCTTTCGTAGTTCATGGATATTATAATTTTGTCCATGAGGACAAGATGGAGCATTATATTCTTGCAAGTGTCTCATTTAAGGTATGCCAAGAAAATGCAAGTCAGGTCTTGGCTGAATTGCTGTACACATTCTTAAGAAAAAAATTCAAACCTTCAAACAAATCTCACATTGCAGACCCACATCCCCTGCAAAGTTGGTCTGTCTTCCTTGTTGTAACCTCCCCACTGCGCCAAAATAAAGTGTCTGCTTGCCAAAGAAAACTTTGACTTTTTGAAGAACTGACCACGAAAACAAACCCGAGAGTTTTGGTGGCTAGCTTCCCACTTCTAATGACGAACCCCACCAGGAGTCCCGGAGCAGCACCACCCGCTAGCTGCGTGCTGCGTGGCTTGCCCGTAGCAAGCGCCCCGCGTGTCCCCGCTCCGGGAGCACTGGGGCTCTCTCAGCGGTGGGCCGGCGCTCCGGCCGCTGTCCCTCGGTCCTTCCAGCGGGAAGGAGCCGAGCCCCGGCTGCCCCCCGGCTCCTCCAGGTGTCAGCACAGCACTGCCGCTCCCGCCGGGCCTCCTCCAGGGCGCCGTGCGGAAGGGCGGGCGTCTGCTTCCCTCTCAGCTACATTTGTTTTTCTAATTTCTTTTTACTTCAAGGTTTACCAGCTGCTTTATTACCAGGCTGAGCTTTCCTTGCAGTCTCTCCCTCTCTCCTCCTCCTTCCCCTTTTTTTTTGTTCCTCGAGACAATCACTGTCTCTGGTCCCAGCTGCCACTGCTGATTTTTCATTACAGTTTAATTTAAAACTGGGATTGGAATGGAAATGTCTTTTTGCCGTTTGGGGTTTGTGAGGCCTGTGGTTTTATTGCCAAAAGGCACAAATGTTAGCTACTACTGTTTTTCCAGAGTACAAGTGTAAGGGGTTTGCCAAAGGGGGGCAAAAAGGTCGTGAGGCTTGCGGGGAATGGCGAGGGGGAGGAATAAATCCACTTCACAGAGACAAAATAACCCAATTCTTTGCTTTGCATTTATGCTGGTACACGTGCTGGTGGGTTAGAGGGAGGTAGGGTTGTAACATGTCTCTGGGCATGGATCTGTGCAGTGCACTCTTGAAGCAGATGTAAAAACAGACTAAAGCTCTGCTTGCTTCCTCGGGCCGGGGGGGAAACCAAAACAGACTAACTACTTTTCATTTACAGCTCCCTGGCTCTCTTGCTTTATATGGCAACCTGAGTGTTATATAGCACCCTGCTCAGTAATAGCACTTCAAGGGAAAACAAAACTGCAGCAACGATGTGTGAGATGAAAAGGAGACCTGCTAGTCGCTTTCTTCAGTTCTCTTTTCCTTGTCTACACCAGAGAGCAGGGCACTACAGACATTGCTACAAGCTCTCCCAGAGGGTCAACAGCAAGTTCTCTTAAATCAGCGTTCCCCCACATGTCCCCGACTGGCAGATCCTCTGCTGCTCCTTCTCATTTGCTATACCCCATCTCCTCCATTCATCTGTAAGGAAATTATCAGAGAGAGAAGAAAGAAGTAGCAGTGTTTTCAAGTTCAAAATTAACTTAAGCTGGATGGAAATTTAATTCTTTCTCTGTAGAGATAAATGGAGGAGGATGTTGTGGACGGTTGCAGTCTTCAGTTCAAATATTCAGCATCAACACAGGAAGCTACTGTTTCCAGCATGGCAGATTTCAGACAGGAGTGCCTAATCTCTGATCTGTTACAGTAAAAACAATTACTGTCTCTCCTCCTAGAGAGAGCTTTATCTTTCCCTGGCTACATAATTTCAGATGTCAGACAGAATATCTGCATTATCTGGGTGGATTATACTAACTCTTCACAAGTCCTAAATTGTAACCTCCTCCCGTGCTGGCCTTGGGCTTCTTTGCATCTGGAGCTTGTCTGGTGTCACTGTGGTATTTCACTATCAGTCCCCCAACGTGGGGGCGTGTGCCACCCTGCAGAGAGATGTGTAGATCCTGTTCTTCTCCAGCATGTTTCATTTCTGTCTCCACCACCAAAAAGGTTCTCAGTTACATAGAAGCATGGCAATACATTCAGTGGGACAGCACAACTTCTGGCCACATGCAGTTCAGCCTGCTTTCCCCCTCCTCTCCAGACCTCTAATGAAACGACAGAGTTCTCTGAAATACTGATTCTTCTCCCACAGCCAGGCAAAGACAGCCATTTCTACACCTTCCTGCACTTCTCAGGGGTTGTCCAGACCTAGTTTTCTCTTGCACTTACCTGTAATATATATACATTTCTAAAGAGGAAGTATTAGGCTAGAAAAGATGTATCTGTCAGCTTGCTGAGATGATGCACCATGTTTGCCATGATGTTAGATGTGCTGAGGCACACTGGGGCAGAACTGAGTACAGTTAGTAGGGGAGGATGAAAACACTGAACTTGACAATAGAAGGAACCAATTAAGACTCTTGAAAAAGGAAGAAACCTGATCAGAAACAGCAGGAAAATATCTTAAGAAAGCTCAGACACAAAAGAAGATCCACAAAGATGAACCAAGATGCTAGAGATGTCTAAAGATCCACTTTTAAAGATTTTGCCGTCAGGTTCAGAAAGAAGGAATAGTTTTCAGAATCACTGCAAATGAAGAGGTGACAGGATCTGGCAGAACCACAAATATGGTAAAGGCTGAACAGAGAAACGCTGAAGACTGTCATCTTCTTCCACTTAGCAGTGCATAGGTTTTTCTGTCCACTGGCTGTGATCATCTAGGAAACATTTTTTTGTACATTGATCTTCCTGTATCCTTGTCAGCCTGCAAATTTAATTTTCAACATCTGTTTTCTTTGCTGCCTCTCTGTTTCCAAGTTAGACCTATGTGCCAAGGGATAATGACAGAAGGCTAACAATGGGGGTTATTTAGTCTTGGTGATGCCCTGCTCACATACAGACAGCCTTGGACGAAGACCTGGCTACTGTCCACACATAAACGCAAACAAACCAATCCTGAAACAAACAAACAAACAAAAACCCAATCAAAAACCAATTTCCCGTAGCTTTTCTTCCCCGTCTGTACAAACAGAGTCTGCTGGGGTCTCTGAAAAATTAAGATATAGATCAGTTAGAAGAAACTTGGATTAATTGCAATGGTTGGCCCAAGGTAAGCTGGCCAAGTGTTTTATTAGAGAAGGGAAACAAACTCTCTTGTCTGCCAGTTCTGAAAGGAATAGAAATATCCAGACAGGTTCCATGTTCCTGAGGAGCAGCCATGTGTATGAGGAGGTTCTGGAAAGTGTCTCAGGCACACTAGAAGAAATCATCTATTTCTACAAAGGGTGTTTGATGGATTACCAAAGCCTGCCCCAAACTGGGGAACCCAGAAAAGCACCAGGAGAAGCATTCCCAAGGCTCAGCTGGAGACACAGCTCAGGGTTCAAGCTCACGTTGCTCTGTGGTGGCTCATTGTCCCACCACTGCTGGCAGTACTAGGAACTCCTGCCCAAGCACTCCAGTGGGAGGCTGCATATGGTTTCTCATGCAGTATTAGCATTTTGCAGTATTTGCATTTTGCAGTGTTGTGGGATGTGTCCTGTGAGACCATCATGTCTGGCTTTGGGCCTGCTCCCTGCCTGGGTTTGCTCCTCAGTGTCTCATCTCATGGTCTTCCCAGACAGCTACAGCACTGATTGCTCTGTGCCACTTCAGTGTCCTGGTCCTCCACCTGTCACAGAGAAACCTTCTCCTCCTACAGTCCCAGAGAGGTTCAAAAGGTGTGAACAGGCTGCTAATTCTGGCAAAATAAAGCAGTCTCTTAACTGTGAGATTCAGTTTTCCTTGGCCTCAGCTTCTGAGCTATCTTTCCCATGCCCATGGAAGTCAGCACATGGCTTTGCCAGGAGGCATGACAGAGATGCTGCTTGGTGCACCCCTTACAGGACAGCAAAATATGGGAAACCTATGTCCATATCTTCCTCCTACCTCCCCCACTGACACAATTTCATGCTGGCCTCCCTGGCTGTTCTTGGGATTTTTTATTGAGGACTGTCTAACAGGATTCTCCAATTTGCCAGTCATCATGGCATCTCTTACCCACAGAACTTCTCTTTCTCTCTTTCCATTTATCTCCACCCTGACAGAGCTGTAGGCTGCTCTTAACTGTACATATCTTTATTACCTGTTTCTGGGAAAGTAATACAGGAACAGATAAATCTCCAAGGTCAGCTGAGACCATAATATGGGGTGACTCAACAAAACAGTATCTCCCACATAAACACCTGCTGTTTGCTCTCACACTTTGCTGCATTCTTCATCTCTGTCATTTTTTCTTCAGCAGAAACACTTCACACTTCTTGAGAACTTTCCAGCTGAAGATCCCACAGAAGGCTGCAGACAGAAATAAATGAAGCCACTCAGAATCTCAGAGTCAAGAGAAACTGAGAATATGAAAATATGGCAAGTTATTTATTGATTATGTTTAAACTTCTAACATCTACAGAGGCTAAAGGTCCCCCCAAAATGTTAAAGCAAGTTCTGCAAGTGGTCTCAAGGGAACAGCAACTCTTAGGGGTGATTGCTAGCTTCTGCACTGATGAGCTTCCCTGAAGGAACATGAGGAAGGTTTGAAGAGCCCTCCTAATTGTATATGAGGCTGTGCTAGAAACACAGAAGTGATCTTCTGAATGCCAGCGTGGCAACTGTGTGGTTACCAAGAGACAAAGATGCTGATTCAGCCAGTAGTGTTTTTGTTACCAGTTTGCCTTGGGAGACATGCTTTGTCAGGAGTTCTAGCTCAAAATTCCCTAAATGCTGCTTCTGCCAGATTAAGCCCTTAAAATCACACATTTAAAATCCCCCAGCACATCTGCACTCTAGGCAATCATTGGGAGAAACATGTTGCTTCTTAGTTTTCAGACCTAGCCTACTGATCCTTCTCTTATGCAATGGTAAACAGAATTCCAGTGGTTTGACCTTTCTCACTGAATTGATGTCATCACATGAAAACAATATTTCTTATCCCTGCTGCTCCAAGCACACTTAAAATGTATGGGGAAAAAACAAACCAAACCCAGTCTCCTCAGGTTTAGTACACTCCAAGACAATGCATTTCCATCCCAGTAAGGATTAAACACCAGTGAGTGCTACAGCAACACTGGAATATCTGTTGAAGGCATCACCAAGTTCATCATGATGTGAGTTGTGTGTACACTGTACAAGAAGCGAGGCATGTTATCTAACTGCAACGTATGAATACAAAATTATCCAGGAAGACTAAAATACTCCATCTCCACAAGGTGTAGAGTAAGGTAAAAGGTAAATATTTTCTGAACTGTTCCAGATCTTGTCTTGTTGAGAAGATGATTAAAGCTATAAGCGTCTTCCTGTTCAAGAATATTAGAGGCTGTCATCCGTTTTTTTTAAAGTGAGAATCCTATCCAGGTTTGCTAGCCTGTATTTATAGACTCAACTATGGAAAAAAATGCAGCCTTAATGTTAGCTGTCCAGTTTAACAAGAAAATGGATTTTTATTCCTATTTGCTGCTATAGAATTTTTTTCAGAAATCCCATGGAAAATCTTATAAAGCCCAGGTTAGCTGCCACATATGGGACCCATTAACTCCTCATTTCTGCTGGTACTTAGCAAATTTTTTTCTGGTGACTACACTTGAACTTTTTGTGGTTTTGTTTCGCTTTGCACTGCAGAACACTCTGTTGACTTGATTTAGTTTTGGAAAGCACTAATGGTAGAATATAGCTCCGGTATATCTGAGAGAATCAGTTAGTTATGTTAAATTGCATGGAACCACATTCAGATTCTTTGGCAGAGAGGAGAGTCTGATCTTCTTTCCTCTTCTTGCAATTTCAGTGTTGGCCGTTGTTGCACTGAAAGCTTTGCTCTGTGCCACGCAAAGGCACACTTGAGGATTGTGCATTTGGACACGAACTCCATCCCATCCCCCAGTAAGTGATGGTGAAAAGTGAATCTCCCATTTTTCATGTGGTCTCTGAAGTAGATGAGTGTGTGTACACATGTGCCTGTGTATACAGGGAGCTTCCCTGGCCACTTAGGGAGGTGGCATCCTGTTGCACACCTATTCTGGTGCCTTTGGCATATGTCTGTTGAAAAGGGCTGCTCATCCTCACCAGTATCTCACTCTCATCCTGATGGAAAGTGGGAAGATAGTACCAACAATCACGCATACTTTCTCCCTTGGCATCTGAAACCCAGAAGTTCTGGGGGTCTAAACAGCCCCTGCATCCTCTATGTTGTGGGGGAGAGCAAGGAAAAAAGCCTTCTTTAACAGATAATAATATTTTCAGGTTTCAGCCATTTATTTTCAAAAGCCAGAAGGCAAGCCCTGTCAAGGTGATGTGTAGAGATGAGTTTTCTAACTCATAAAGCAATAATATGGGTCATCAACAGACAGCTGCCTGTGGAACCTGCTTCTCATGCCCCTGGCATCCCCCAACATGTCCTGAAACAAAGGAAGGATGTTGCTCCAGCACAGCCCAGCTTTATGACAGCAGGGCTGCTTCGAAAGGGACTGAGCTGCATTGGCAGGGAAAAGTGGCAAAAGCTCTACAGCATTTGGCAACACCAAATTTATCCAAGCTAGTGTGATTAGCGCTTCTTTTTCTTAACCTCCCTTTTCCTCAAAAGTGTAAATTATCAGAAGCTGGAGGGATTTTTTGGTCTTTGCTTTTTGTTTGGATGATAAGGGGGATTGGTGGATTGAATGTGCTTAATGAAGATGCACACCTAGTATTCAGGTTTATGTCTCTGAAAAGCTCAGCTCAGACCATTAGGAAAAGGGTTTGTGTATTTAACCTTTCTCTGGGGAATGGACTACAGGAAAGGCAAAACCTGCCAGATATTGAAGGTCTTTCCTTATAAACGCAGGGCTATTTTTAGTTTTCTAATGTAAAAATCAGTGAGATGACGAGTGAAGTGATCCATTTCCAGCAGAAAAAATGTCTGAATCTTCATTAAAAGTTCTTTATAGATGGCTGTGTGCCTTTATCTGACAGACTGACAAGCCATGCTAAACAACAGTTACTGCACAAATGGAAAAGATATAATCTCACTACCCAGTCTCATGGTGCTTCCATTGTCATGTTACATTATGACTGGAGTCTCCACCTTCCCAGAGAGACATGGCAGCAGGGTTATTTCATTAGGACTTTCACAAATGTGCTCATGATGGATGAAATTTAGTGCTTTGACATGGAAATGTATTTGGAAACTAGAGCTGACACATGATACAAAGAAGGGGAGGGAAGGGAAAATACAAGAACTCAGATGTATAATCTTACCCTTCATCTGCCTGTCAGTGACAATTAGAAAAAGCCTATATCAAAAGCTGAGCAGCAAACTGCCCAGAGGATGGGATTTCATAGCTCCCAATGAAATGTCCTAGCTGGCTTTTACCAAGCCAGGTTAGTGGATGTTACTGACTTGAGTTCCATTCCTGGCTTTGATTTCTTTGTAAAATAGGTGGCTTCTCCTTCCAGTGGTTAGGAGGCAGTAGAAAGGAGGACTTCCTTTTTGCCACACCCTCACACCCGTGGACAGAATAAGTCCCATCTAAGGTACTGAACCCATCTCAGCTGCTGGTGGAAATGGCGTGACCTCATATACAGCACCAAATCTGCGACAGTGACATTGCAAGGGAAAGAGCAGCTTATAAAGCTGCTAGCCTGGGCTGATTTTACAATGACAAACACACCCTAAGCTACTGAACTGTTTGCTTTCCTCCCTCTTCCTGATGTTATCACTATTTCCTAAACCCTGCCTGTCAGGCATGCTTTGCTAATAACCCTCCAGTTCTCTCCAGAGCAAAGGTTGCCCAACAGCTTTCTGATCTTCCTGCTGCCTGTCAGGAGAGGAAATCACAGCTTTCAGGAGAACCTAACAGAGGGAACTGGATAGCACACTGGGGTCAAGGGTAAGAATGCACGAAGAAGTGAGAAAGCACAGGCACTCCAGCTGGCTGCACAGGAAAAGCTTTGCCTTTGCTTTGCTTTCCCTTGTTTACTGTGTCGGGATGTTCCAGGAAGAAGCTCAGCAGGCTTTACATCTGAAACAGCCAGACAAGCACAAATCACTGCTCACAAAGCAGCATGAGGGAGAAGAATGACAACTAAAAATGTTGGCTTAAGTTTTTGATGACTTAGATCTTTCTTCTTAAGCAAAGGATTCTGGAAGTGTAGTGGACAATGCTACTAGCAGTTACATTCTGGCTCATCTTGACTACTGTCTGTGAGAAGTCCCAGTCAAACCAGAAGTACCAAAGTGTCATCAGAATATATCTACTAACTCCTGCAGCAAAGGAAAAACTTTTGCAAACGGCTTTCCTAAGACTATTACCTAGAATAAGAATGGCTGAAGCAAGCGTTGGAGAGGAAAGTGCTGTAAGAGGTGCTCCCATGTGAAAAGCATGTTTAAAAGTGGGACCCCTGGTTATTCATCTTGGTCTATTTAGGTCATGTCTACAAAGCTGGGACAGGTGAAACCTTTGCATATACTCCCCCACACTTCCTGGATGCCTCCAGTCTCCGTGCTTCTCCAGCCCTGAGCCTGAGTAAATGTCTTCTGATTCTACCAGCTCTGCAGCAGCCCTGAGCAACTGCCTTCTTCACAGGGTAAATCTTCCATGCATTGGTCAAGAAAACCAGATAGGATTGAGCTTGAAGGAATGAGGAATGGTTGTGTTTCAAATTACCTGAGTTCAGATTTACTAAAAACTGTCAAAACAAACTGCTGTAGAGAATTTGTAATTTTCTCTCATGAAGAATTTGATAAAGGTGACAAGGTAAAGACATAGTTGTAAGAGATGTTTGTTGTAAAAGGCTACAACATTTCTGCTGAAAAAAAAATATTCTTTCACAACAAAACTGAATCCCACAGAAAAAAAAAAAGGGAAAAATAGGGAAAGCAAGCCAAACAATTTTCCAAACAACTGGTAACAAACAAACCCTCCAAACAATTTTCTTAGAACACGATTTTCTGTCATGATGATTATATAAAACAACCATCACCATCTGTCCAATAAAGCTGCCCCTTAGAATTCTTTTTTTCATGAGATTACAGAGCAGATAAAGCAGTGTTTTACTGACTTGGAAACTGAGGCATGGATGAGAGAAATGGTTCCATCACCGTCATCCAGTGGGCCAGTAGCAGAAAAGAGTATAGTACCAGCCAGTCCCGAATCTTCACTGGGCCATGGCAGAGTGATTGATCAGAGATAGCAAAAATGTAATTGGCAGTTGTTGATCAGCTGGCATAAAGTTTGATAATACTTAGTTGCAAGGTAACAGGGGAAAATCTTTTGTGGAACATATAGAAATTGAAGTGGATAAGAAGAGAAAAAAAGAAAAAATGAAGAAAATGAGTCAGCCTTGGCATGCACTTAAGGTCCAGACAGAATCATCTGAGGTACTCCAAAAGCACTGAGTGATTTTGATCTTCCTGTTAATTGTTTCATATTTGTTTTTCAGATAGCACAAAAAAGCCAAGTCAGTACCCAGGGGAGTGGCAGGCAGCTGTTCAAAGACCAGTCTCTGGAATATCAGTGTCGAACATGAGTGTCCAGGCAAAAGAAAAATAAGCAGAAATAAGCAGAAGTCTATGGAGAAGCAAGCTACAAAGCAATCAGCCATCCCACACTGAAAGACACGCTGACCATGTTTTCCCAGGAGCAGTCACAACCTTTGCCTTAACTCCTGCACTTCCCCGTGCAAGGGTGGCTCGTCTTGATAGAAGCCACTTGCAGTTTCTACACCCCATGCTGAGGCTGGGCATGTACATGAGCAAGTATTCACAGATCCAGACAAAAAAAATCCAACCCAAAAATATTGTCAGAAAACTAATAAGAAATCTAGAGAGCTGATTGGGTTGGTAAGGCAAGCCAAAAAAGCGGTTGAGAGACAGAAAGAAACAATTAAATATGTGTGATTCCCTTCACAAGGAAATGAATACCATGAGGAAAAAAGTAAGTTTAAGTAAAGGGGGCAGGAACTGCTACCCTTCCAATTTCAAAATGCTCTTTATAATTGCCATTGTTTTGGAGAAACACTTTTCTAGAAAATTGTTGGCTTGTATTTGAAAATGTCATTAGATTTAACTGAAGATGCAAAGAAAATACAAAGGATTAAGCAGATGGGGTAGGTAATAAAATGCCAAACCTCCCCCTGTTAATTAAACAAGCCTACCAGATGGTAATGGTGCAGAATCAGGGTCCTGAAGGGAGGAGCTCAGCTGCAGGCCCTGCTACACCCTCTCCTTAAGCCCCTGATTACAGATGCAGGAGGGAGGTACCAGGGGAAAGGTTACATTGTACACTTCAGTTTTATTTTCTTCTTCTTAGCTCTCAGAGTTGAGACCGTGGGGCTGACGAGTTTTGATGAGTTGCAGTTTTTGTGAGCCCAAGGATGAGAGAGGTCTCAGTATTAAGACAAAGGCAGAACAGCTTATGACAGACACTGCTTTTTTCTTTCAAAAAAACAACTCAAAATCATCCCTGTGGATAATGGACGCAGCTTTGTGTTTTCTATGAAAATAGACATTTAAAAAAATGGATGTGATGAAAAATGCTGTGCCCCAATGAGTAACATATTGTGGAGCCTTCCCTGGACTTAGCCCAGAGTCCTAGTTTTCAAACTACCTCCTGACTCACAATGCAAGACCTACTGGTGAACAGTTAATCCTTTACTTGAGATAAAACCAACATGAAACAGTGCCAACATTCTTACATTTATTAAGTTTAAAAATCAGACTTTGTGCCTTTGCATGATTTGTACTATGCAACTGATTTTGGTGGATTTCGTTTCTTTTCTAAGTTAGTAAGAAATACATATACTTTCTCTGTCCCATGTTATTGATCAGGCAGTTTTGTACAAAGTCCATTTCAGCCTATAAATCTGTGGCAAGCTCAGTAAGCAGCTGACAATTCACCACTTCTATGGTATCACTGATCACTGCAGTCACACAGCATTTTTTTTAATCTTTGATGAAGTGACTGCCATAGTCCAAAGCATTTTCATGTGCCCACTGATAGGCTGTAGAAATGAGACTTAACCAAACCATCCTAAGACTAGATCTTCCCTGTCTAGAGATCAGTGGTAGGAGCATGCAGAGGAGCTGCAAATACCACAGTGAAAAGGCTCTTTTCCTCCTGTGACAGCCTCACACATTATTACTCTTGTAATTTTGCACTAAGATCCAGAAACAGGGGCTCTTACATGCCTATACATAAATGCATATAGTCCCCCATCCAAAGCACTGACAATCTAAGAAAACTGTATCTCTGTTCTATAAAAGCAAGCTAAGGCCCATAGAAGTGTCATGACTTGCTGGCACAGGAACTGAA
Source organism: Corvus moneduloides (assembly GCF_009650955.1). Taxonomy (NCBI): domain Eukaryota; kingdom Metazoa; phylum Chordata; class Aves; order Passeriformes; family Corvidae; genus Corvus; species Corvus moneduloides. The sequence continues at coordinate 14,073,922 of NC_045482.1, read as the reverse complement.
CTCATCTCTCTTGGCTTTCCACCTCCCCAACCACCAAATCTCTATTAACTATACAGCAGTACCCCTCTTTAGTGGCATCTAAGGGCCACTCAATAGCTTTTTTAAATGCAGAAGCAATTTCTACTCATCTACTGCCACTATATATGACATTTTTTTTCCTTCCAGAAAGCCTCAGTGATAGAAACTAAGTTAGGAAAGGCACACTAAAAAGAACTTGACCGTCCAAATCAAGGCAAGACAGCTAATTAGTATAACAAGGTATGGGAGGAAAGTCTCAAGAAAGAGGGTAATTATAAAACCAGCAGTTGCCAGAATGCAGTCATGTAAGAGTCAAGGCCTAGACTAGCTATTTCTGTAGAACAATTTCAAGACTACCCACAAAAATAACATTTTCCGCTGAAAAATCTGATTTCAGCAGCATAGAGCACAGCCTCCATTCAGGCCAGGAAACGATGCAGAGAGAGACCTGTCAGGAAAGAAAAGACAGCAGCATTCCCAAAAGAGAAAATGGAAACCAAATTGCCCAGGCTCTTCCTGACAACCTTGCAAGGAAGAGACTGTACTTTTGAAAGCTGAGATCTTTGCATGGGACTCTGAGGGACAGAGCAAACCGGCCCTCAAGTAAGTTGCCAGTTAGGGAGAAGGGCGCTTGTTCTTACAAGAAGTGAACACAAACTCCTTTGTGTTCACTGAACTAGGCTCACACTTAGTAGTTTCTCACAAAACCCACAGTTTTTGTAGGGTAAAAATAATGCCTTCTGTATGACCCTTAGGACATGCTGAGGGACATATTCTTCACACTCTACTTGGAGACTATCTCACAAAGCAAGGACATGCCATTTTAGATCCCTGCTTCCTCCTAGGCATAGAATAGCTCTCAAAGTCTCACATATTCTTCAGGGTAGAGGAAGGACTGAGGGAACTGTTGATGGGTGGGAAACAGCACTGCCACACAAACATGAAAAAGACCTGTTGGGTCAGAGCAAAAGATCCTCCTGTGTCTGAGAGATATGACACACTCTCCAATAAAAAGGCATGTGCCAGGATCCAAGGGCAGCACCAAATCCCTTCCCAAACTTCACTCTCTCACTATCCACTCTTTTTCTCTTCCTCCTTTTGCATGTTTCAGTGAGCCTCACAGGTTAACTCCAGCTGCATCCACTCACCAAACACTGATCCCTCAGCTGTCTGCTTCCAGCCTTGCAGAGGTGACAGGAAAATGGAGTTTTGGACTTGGTTCAGATGCTGCAGTGATAAGGGCCATGGAAATACCTTTAGTTAAAATAAACAGCATTGCACCAGCCTTTTCCATTTTAGGACATTTAAATCACCACATCCAAAGCTTTAGCCTCTTTCTTCCCTCCCTGTTCCCCTATAAGAAAGAGATGGGGTCATGGCCCAGGTAGGTTAATGCCTAGGATGAGGAACTTCCCTGAATGGCTGGAGCCTCATCTAGTGTTTTAAAGGCCTTTTGAAAATCAGAAAATACCCTATTTATAAACATTCTGGAAAGAAATTCTGTGAGTGCACTGCAGCTGAAGTGCAGGTTGCAGTGAGGTCAGATGCACATTCAGACTGTCCTCTAGAGCACTCCAGAGCTGAGGTGCTTGCCTTGGAAACCCAAGCCAGCAGCTACCCTTGGGACTGCTCCACCATAAGAAAACACATCCATCTTCTGCAGCAACCACTGGCAGATCTTACTATGTATATGTGCCACACAAACCAGCTGATGGCTCACGTCCTTCACCCAAGTGCTAACTGATACCTAAGGACAGACGAAAGAAAATAAAAACATCTCTCACTTCAACACCCCTCCTATTCTTATTCTCTACCTCATCTTGGAAAATAAGGAAGAAGTGCAGCAGTAGGGTTTTTTTGTGATATTCTCGTTGTTGGGAAAGAGAAAATAATTTGTCATTCCTTGGTCTGATGGAAACTGTGTTTAGGCAACAAGCCCCTGCTGATAGTGTTTTTTATTCCACTCAAGCTGTCAAGAAGCTTAGTTGAGGCCATTCAGCAACCACATAGATCAAATGAGATCAGCACAGCTCAGAGCCTGGAAGTTCCTGCAGGAACTTAACAGGATGCACTTCTGTCTGCCCCTACAAGAAGGGACTGAAGATGTACTTAGTTTAATTTAATCACAAATATGTGTATAAATCCATGAACAGGATAAAGAAAACTGATAAATTGTAGTTGCATCTGTGTGACCCAGTAGTGACTCAGCAAAATGAGCAGCTCCAGGCTAATGTTAATAAATGAATTCCTGAAAAGAGCAAGACCTGCCGCAGTGCAGTGTGGCATTATTTTGGCACTAGTCATGTGATAGGGGCAGGCAGCCCCTATTAGGGAGGTCTGAAATACTTTTTTATCTCCTTTCAGCTTTGTCTAAGACTTAAATCCTCCTCTGCTGGGGAGGGAGTCTACCTGCTGCTGTTGTGTTCCTGTGTGTAGGTAAGTCAGAAGGGTAGGAACTGTCAGCAGTGTGGGATACCTGCTTTCTTCTCTCTGGACAAGGCAATGACCAAATAATTTGGTCTTTTCTTGCAATTTGGACTTGTTCTTGCTAATTCCCAAAAGGGATCATACCAATCCTCAGGCCAAAAAGATCTTTGTCAGTGCCTTCAGCAAAAGCAGCAGAATGAGGGCCCAAATGACCGGCTCATATGCCTAAGCCTGCAAGTGCTGAAGTGAACAAATAGCCAAAAAAAATCAGTATGGGAAAGTTCATCGGGTAGAAACCACTTCTGGTTGCAAGCTAACATCAGTTTCATCCTTGGGAGCAGAAAAATATGTGGAGTATCTGGATGGCTCAGAGGCTTATCAAAATCTGAATAGTAAGAAAAAGCAAGTTAGATGCTGATAAGGTCTGTTAAAACTTTTGTTGACTTAAATGTTTGTTGTAAACTGTATTCTTACAAAGCTTCATGTCACTGCATCTCTGCTTTCTGTGGTTCTCTTATCAGCATATGTGGTTGAGGCTGTGTTTCTTTACATTCTCTCTTCGCTTTCATGGAGATGTCTGATTTTGGGCAAATCATCCTGCTGCTCTGCCTGTTTATTCTTTTCATCATGTCCTGCGAGTTGCTGTTACACAGTTTATATGGGGTAGATGTAAGGAGCTAGAAACACAAGAGTTTGCCTTTCCAAAGCAGTATGAACCTTCTCTACAAAGATTTTCAAAGTATTCAGACAGTGTATGTTTTACAGCTCCCCTCTGAGACTTACTTATTTGGTTTTGGGCCACTGATTCTAATCAGCCTTGTCATGTCTCAATGAGTATAAAAATAACAAAATGAAAGCCAGTAATATGAATATATGAATATATTGCTTTTATAAAAGTGAATATTGAGTGACTTGTAACTTAAACATAATCCAAAAAGCTCTGCTTCAAACACTTCTCAAATCACGCCTTTTAGATACTGGTGAAAGTCACCAAATTCAGATGCAACTGCTGAGCCGCAAAGGTTTTACTCGACACAGTGTCAGGAGAGGGACATTTGCAAATCACTAATGCAGACTGGGATTTCTGATAGCTCCAAAGTAGGCCAGTGTTAGAATGCTTATTTTACTCTCTTACTTAAGTGTAACAAATCTTTGTGGGAGCTGTTGGTCTTCTACACTTTGTTTGTTGCTGTCCTCAGCACTTTTTACCTTCCACACAATTCCTTTGGAAAAAAAGTCCATCATTGGAACTGTATCTGCTTTTATCCTGGAGGTTAATAACTATTTTCTTTGCAAGGGAAAAACTGTCTTGTCTTTTTTTTTTTTTTCTTTTTTTTTGGCTGTAATCCTAAATGGGATAAAGAAAGGAGTTTTCATACACTAGATATTTGAAGGGCTTTGAAGATTTCACTTCACAGAACAAGTAATTTTAGTTTCTGACAGATGGGTTTTATGTTGTCTGAGGAAGAAAGGGCAGAAAGGCAGCAGCAAAGGGTACCATGATTGGAGAGATATCTAGCTGTGTTGATGAAGCATGTATAGCAAAGGGGGGAAATGCTGTCTATGAGGGTCTGGCAGATCAACATTATGGGAAACATGCCAAGAAGGAACAATAAGGGATATGTGTCTGGCTGCAAAATGAAGCTAAGGAAATTTATATTTCTAGCATTGCTACATAGGTGTTTACACATTGAAACATCAGTGATACATCAAAAGATAATACTAGGAGTTACAACTTTTAGAAATAAAGGATTGACATTTCAGCTCCCTGGCTTTATAGTTTTTGCACACTCAAACCTTCCAGTTCAAGAAAAAAAGAAAAAAAAAATTGAAGGATTGATTACAAGGTTGGGTTGATGGTGGGTAAAAGGCTGGCAAGCAATTGGTGGGAAAAGCAAGGACAAATAATGGTTGTGAATGTGCAGTGCAGTCTATAAAGTGCCAAAAGTGCTGCTGGGCAGTCTCCGCCTAGACAGGAGAGACAGCCAAATGTGGATCTGGATTGGAAAGTAAACCCACCAAAGGTCAGGATTTTGGCCTGTCCTATCCAAAGTGAATGTGTAAGCTATGAAACCTCTTTCTTTGCTTAGGATTCCAGACAGATCCTAAATTTAGCAGAGCTTTGAGTGACAGTATTACCAATAATAAGACCTCATTCTGAAGGTAAGGAAAACCTGCTTGCTGAATTTGTTTGCTACCCCAGTAGCTTTTTAATTAAATAAAAAGTATTTATTCTTCCCTGTCCATTCAAGCTGTGCAAGAGATGACATGAAAGCAAGCATTAGTAGAGAAGCAGCAATGAATTTCCAGAACAACATTGGCACACCTGCTACCACTGAGCTGACTGCTAATGCTCCTGCTGTTATTCCCCAAAATACCATTTTGAAGAGGCAGTCTTTTGTAAGAATGTGGTGGTCTGTCCTGGCCTGAGTGCAGTTGTAAGTAAGCTAGGCAGTAGCACATGGGAGAAAAAAGACTTCAGACATCTAAAAACCATCCAAGTACTATTGTTTCAAGTCAAAAATAGCCATGTTAGTTTGTACCTAGACTCTTTTCCCTCTGATAGCTCAGCTGTAATCAGAGAAGCAGACCCTCTATCCAAGTACCTGATATTCAGGAGAACATAATCCAAGGTGACAATAAGGTAATCCTGACCAAATGAGGTGTCAGAAGGTAAATGGTTACATCCATTAACATGTTCTTATCTGCACTGTCATCCTTAACCAAAGGGAGATGTGGTCAGACCTCCCCTCCATCAGCACCTCAACCAATCTTTCGAATTATCTCTTCAGAAGTTTGAAAGCTTTTGTCTACAATGACTTGACCCTTGACTAACAGCTAAAAGCTGGCTTAGAAAAAAATCCAGCCTTCAGATTCCAGCTGGAAAGTGAATGTGAGCGTTTTACCTTGCATTTCACAGTCAAAGCACACAGCATTCAAGGATCAAGTCAGAGACATGGGAGGCATGTGAAGGATGAAGAGAGATGAGCTTCTCCCTTTATAAAAACGAAGTAATTAGCTTAGTAAGTACAGAAGGAGGAGAGGCAGGAAAGGGAGATCCTTTTGTTAGGCATTTATAATACAATCCTCTCTACTGGCCAGATGTGCTTGCAGGATGTTACCAGATTGCATACACTGATGAATGTAAGGACTAGGGCTATGCTAAATTACTTTCAAAGGCACCCATCTGGGGAATCCTCATTTCTAAAAGCAGGAGATGTTCCACCTGTGTGCAGTGCATTTGATTTTTAGGGACTGCCAGTCACAGGAGACACTACCAGTTTCCCTGTAGCAAAGAAATGTTATTCCTCTGGTTTTAAATAATATATGGAACCTTTGGTTACAATGGGCAATTTTCCAGGCCTTTAGGGCTGTTCCAATTAGGAGTTTGATGGGGAAGGGATAAGGGCTGAGGAGCTGGCAAACATTGAAACGACCCAAAAGCCCTATAGATATAGAAGTTCCCATGAAGCAGTCCCTTGCATGTTGGATAATCTTCAGTTAAATGAATCTTCTACAAGAAGAACTCTTCAGTGTATTTAGGTGAACGTTTGAAATAACAATTGCCTATGTTCTTACTGTCCAGAAGCATAAACAAACAGCCGATTTACATTTCCCCTATTACCTTTAGCAAAAACATTTTCTAAGATAAAGTCTCTCAGCCCCTGATTGCAGCTTGGATTTCAATATGAAAAGGCAGAGCTAGACTGTGGAAAAGGAAGAGTTATGAGTAACTACTGTATAAGCTTCTTCCCTTTGAACCTTGCCTCACACACTGTTCACCAGTCACATAGCCTTGCCTCTGAGCTTCTTTGTCAGAATATAATGGGCAGAAGTTGGAAGCGTAGCTCAGTTCATTGTAAGCACTGTGTAAACCTCCAGGGTAATTGAAATTATACATATTGCAGGAGTTGTTTGAATAAAAGAATATCCAAAGAGAAGAGAAAAGAGCAGAGCCAGCATAAACTGTTCTGAAAGCAAGGCTGAGTGTGTTGTTGTGAAACCTTGAGGCCTGAAAGAAGAAACCTACCCTACAGGGAAGTTTAGAAGCCTCTCAGGAAATTTTCTTATAGGGAGCCACATCACCCAGAGGAAGAGAGCAGAGGAGTCTCTCTGAGACAAACCCAGGGTCCTGCTGGGAAGTACAGGTAACTTCCCAGAGGCACCAGATAATAATTACACTCAGTGCCAGTTTTGCTGTAAGAAGTAAAATTAATTGCTCATGAAGAGGAAAAGAAAAGAAGCTTCACTGATTCATGGAATGTGTGGAGCACAAAAATTATATTAAAAAATGAGGAAGAGAGATGGGAAGAAAGTATCCTCACTGCACCTTTTCCATGGCTTCCACAGTTCCCTTGCTCTGCCTTTCTGTACCTGTCTCCACACAGAAAAAGGTGTTATCTGTTCTACTTATCAGGCCCCTCAATATACTTATCCCGCGTGCCCTCATGCTCTCCTTCTTGAAATTCCTTGCCACACAAAACATTGTAATATTATTATTATTATCACTCCCACTGTTATCTTCCATCTTAAAACCCTGCTGTTTTCAACTCTTCTTCCTCTGCATCATTATGCTCATGGAAGTTCTCACTTGCATTTGAGGGCTGATGTCAAATCAAATAAAAGCAATTTCAACAAAAGGAAAATTTGCCAAAGAAGAGGTTTTTCAGGTGGCTCCAAACTGTGAGTTTGTATGGAACACTTTTTCAACCTCTTTTCATCTGTACAAAAAATGGAAAAAAGAAGAGGAGAGTTTGTTTGAAACAAAACAGCATTTTATAAACAATGCTCCATCATTATTTTTTTATTTCTGTCTGAAAGTGTTTGCTATCTATTCTTACTAAGTTCACGATACATACCTGAAATTACTTTAATGAGAAAGTGTATCTCAAGTATTGTATTTCAAGTATGTGTTTCAGCTGTTTTGGAATGACACTTTGCATCTGCCTGTACTTCAAATCTCCCTCACTTCCTCCTCTTCAGTTATGCTGAATATTATTGCTATTCCCATCCCTGGTCCAAGTGATGTCTGTGATTGGGACCTTCCCCTCAGTGTCCAACCCAGCCTAAACACAGAGTTTACACATAGCTTTCAGTGTAGCATCTATAAATATTTCCTCTTCAGTCAAGGTTTCATACAGACACATGATTTTCATCACTGAACCATCCTTTGCCTCCATCTGTACAAATGGCATCTTGTCCCATCAATAGCCACTCAGAACAGTGTAGCAAAAATCCCTTTTTGACAGGATCTGGGGAAGCATGCACTATGAGAGTCTCTGATGCACTTCCAAATAACTACAGAAACAGAGCTTTGAAGAAATCAGTGTAAAATGAGTACCAGACTGATGAAAAATCACTGACAAAGAATACATACTGTTAGTGGATCTCTCTCCAGCTGGGGGGATACTTTAAGTGGGACCCAGAGCTGATCTGTCCAGACACAGCTTTTATTTCATTAGTGACCTGGGTGAGATAATTGATCATACAATCAGAAAATTTGCGTGAGATTGCTCTGTTGTCCTTGTTTTAATTTTCCAGATGTTTTAAAAAAATCTTTAAAAAACTAGAATACAGAGCTGAAATACTTTAATATCTTATTTTTGGTTCATTTGAGAATGCCTTATTCCTGGTAACCTTAAGAAAAACTATTTTATTAATCTGTTTATGGCTGAAAAACAGAATTTGGGCATAATCAAAGAGCACTGCACATCTCTCTTTTTCTCAGCTTAGTTCTCCATCGTATTCCTTCCTTCTCTCATATATCTGCACTGAGTTATATTTCTTTTCCCAGCAATATGAAAACATACACACTTCCCCTTAAAAGTGCTTCTCCAGATCTTGTCATGGAAACTTGTGGCAATAACTGAAGGGCAGGATAGCATACATGCAGAGCATTGTCCCTGAAAGATCTAGCACTCAAAGCTATAAAGTTAAAATCTGCTTGGCTCCCTGTACTTTCTGTTAAGGTCCCTGTCTTTTAGCAGTAGTGAAAGACATAGGTTTTCCACAGAGCTTTTCAAAAACAGTTACTGATTTGCAGTTCTGTTAAGTTTACATATTAAAGAAGCTTTCAGCATTTTCATTTCCTTTTTAAAGCACAAAGATTTTTTTTTAATCTCCTTCCCATTCTGATTGTAGAGGTCAATTTAACTTAATCCAAAATATATTGCATGTCTCCAGGTCACTAGCTGTCAAATGACACAAGCTCCATAAAAAATCTCATGAATTCTTTCTAAAGAAAGTAATTCATTCAGAAAGATTTGAAAGTTAGAATAGAGATTTAAGTTTTAAAGGACATTTAGTGTGCAGGGAAGCTGCTGGTTGGCAGCCCCCAAGGCTGCAGTTCCCCATGCACACACTGGCACACTGAAAAGCAGCAGTGCAGGGATCCTGACTCAGCCCTGCCCCTGTGCCCATCTTCCTGCAGAGCACAGAAGGGATTCCACATTAGGGACTCATACAGGGCTCTAGTGCCCATCTACTGAGGCACCTAACAGGCTATTTTATGCCACTACTTGGTGGGCTACTCTGGCTCAGAGCAGGCACTTGAGGGCTTTTTTAGATTGCAAGGAAGTAGTCAGTACCTATCCCTGAGAAAGATATCCCTGGGAGCAAGCTAACTATGGTCTGTATTTGGGAGACAGGTATCAGCAACAGACTAAGCCTACCCTAAGCTTTCAAGTTGGCCTTCTCAGGGCAATAATTACATGGTTGCAAAAACAGGTGAAAAGTTGTCAATCCATTCTCAATTCCCATTTAATTTATCGGTTCCTTCAGCTTCTCAGCTTCCCTCAGGCATCCTTTTCTCTGATATTTCTGCCCTCAGCAACTTGAATATGCTTTCCAGGCACTCTTCATTGCTGTTGTGATGGCTGGTGGGCACCCCTTGCTATTAAGTCACCAGCTTTCTTTTCCTCCACACCCCTCCAGGCCCAGGCGTTGGAGAGCCTACTACAAAATCTCTTTATGCAACATAAGCTTTCCCTCCATCTTGATTCCAGTCTCCCACCCTCCCACCACTGAACTTCAGAGCTGTTAATAATGCATTGTCAGGTGCCCTCTGAGTTTCTGGGAAGCTGAGCACATCTTTAGTGTCTTATCTAAAAATCTCTTCGCAAAACATTGCTTCACCAAATACTTCAGATTGCAGCTGAGTCTCTGGTGGCTTTTTTAATGGTGAACTCCCTAAAGATTACTATTTATCTCATGTGCTGCTCAAAACTAAATTTTGCTGTGTCCTGCCTGTTTCCCACAGCAAGTGACAAGCTATGCTGTTAACACTGAGTATATAATCACACACTGTACATTACAGCTTCAGCTGCAATGATTTCTTAAAGATTTTTAAATTATCTAACTGGTGAATATTTGGGCACACAGTCTGCCTTGTAATCCTGTTTGTTCTCAGTACATCACTGCTAAATTATATCTGCAGAACTAAGGCTACCATTGTAATTATAGCCTCCATAAGGCTGTAACTGTCCAACAAAGAGAATTCATTCAGGTCAAAACAGTATTTTAATGCCATTATGGCTGCAGGGAGCTGCCTGGTAGGGCTGTTCTGACTTGCTATTTGTTAATTGGTAGTCACAGATGTGGGCATTGAAAAGGAGCGGCTGGAAGTTGGGTGAAAGACAAGCTGACATAATTAGTGGGAGCTGGTGAGGAGATGGACACAGACTTGCAGGCAAAAGAAGCTCCCTGCTTGCCAGCTAAAAAAAGCTTGTCTCTGGCTGCAGGGGTTGCTTTCTGAGTCTCACTTCCATCTGCCTGGAAGATGGCTCTCCAAAGGTGACAGACTAAATCCCATGCTCAGACAAAACACATCTCCTCTGTCACACAAAGAAGAAGCTCAGAATAGAGGGAGAAAGCAATTGTTAAATCATATCTCGACCAAGTACAAACACTTGAGCCAGAAGAGTCCTTGGTGTTGAGACACCCCTGAGGACAGCTTATCAAAGCAATTTCTTTGATTACCAGAGGAGTGCACTCAGTGGCACAAGATGACATCTGCTCCCTGGAAGACCTCACAGTGGGGCTCCACCTCCATTCCCCCTTAGATGGGTGCCACATCTGGTCACTGCTATGCACCCAAATCAAGGCCAACTGCTTCATGTGGATGAAGGTAAGACTTGGGGGCAAAATATGGTGTACACTCATGATAAAAAAATTGCAGGGAAGAGAAACAGAGATACTCCTCCTGGATATTCATACCCATTGCTTTGCCTAGGGAGGCCAAGCATGCCATAGCACAGAGCGCTTTGCAGAGTGCAGAGCAACCCTAGGAGTGCTGTTCTTTACATTTCAGACATCCGTTTGTCTCACCTGAAAATCTGGCCTATCAGACATGGGGCAATAGCTCCTGTCTATATCCAGCTACTCCTCTCTCATTCTGTGCAGAGCCTCTTTTCCAAAGCAAAAAGGATCATCCTAACACTGACAACGTAGTTAATTCAAAGTAATTCATGTGCTTGTTCAGTTAGAAAACAACCTTCTTTCTGGATGGGAGAATGCTCCTACATTATTAAATTAATCTCAAATTAAGCCAACCTAACTGGATTACTTCTGTTTGGCATATACTGATTCTTAGGGAATTCTTCTCTACTTTTCCCCTTGCTCCACTTCTCTCAGTCAGTGAGGTCTTCTTTAACTTCTTTGAGAGACTCTTTCAAAGCAGACCAGTCTGTAAAGAATTTGATCCAAAGGCCCAGCCCTGATGCAAGTTTGTAATTTCAGTTAATAAGGATTGTGAGTCATTATACATATTACATTATATGTTGTGGATTCATGAGGATTTATTTATAATCACAGGAAATGGAGCATGAAGATCTCTGAGCATGAGATCACTGTTTATCTCCTCTTTCTAGAACAGGAAAATCTCTACCCATTTCATACCTCAAAGAGAGGAGCTTCCAGATTTACTCTGTCTTCCACAATCCTTACAATGCAAAATGTTTTCCTAATCATGGCTTAAATCTGATGCTCCATTTAAGCCCATTGTTTCTCTTCATTTCTGTTTATGGGCAAGGAAAATAGACTTTATAATATATAGGCTTTATAAAAGTCTTTTCTTTGAAGCAAGCTTTTTCCAGCTTGTAGAGTTTTCGTATCTCCCCTAAGTACCTTCTGGTAGACTGAGCAACCTTTAATCCTTCAGTCTGTCTTTACCACCCACCTTTTCTGAATTTCTGCTGGTTGCTGTTGATCACCTCTGCTCCCCACCAAGGCAACCCATACCTTGAATTACACAACCCCAAACTGGATACTTAGTTCAAGAACTGAATAAGCAAGAATAAGAAAGAAAGTGTTGCCCCTAGTTTATTGACATTTTAAATAGATTTAATTAGTTAATTAATTAATTATGTATATGTATGTGTGTGTGTATCCATACATATATATGTATATATATATGTGGTAGTAGTTCTGCTTTTTTCATAATGCTGCCATAATTTTGACTCCTGGCTCTGCAAAGATTCTATTTGTCGTGCATCTGACATTTTTGCTACAGATTATTCCTAATAAGACACAGACATTTGTATCTTGTTCTTACAGAATTGCATTCTACTGTTTTTCAGATCACATTTCCAAATTGGAAATACAATTTGAAGTCTCTTCCTGCGAAGCAATGTGCCCACAGACCCTCTGTGCCTGGTGCCACCTGCAAGTTTAACTAGAAGACACATCAATTGTGTCATTTACTGAAGAGATACAAGACTCCTTCCCTTCAGCACCCATTCACACACCACAGCCCCACCATAATAGGTGCTGTGCAAGCACAGCACTAAAAGATGACTACTCCAGCAGAGTTTGCTAGCCTTGTTTAACACTTTTAAATTTCAAGCTAACCTTCACCCCTGACACTGGGCCCTGAAACCACGAAGTACTCCTTTGACATAGTACGGGATCCAGCTGAGATGGAGATCATTTTCCTGTAGCAGCCCTCACAGTGCTGTGCTTTGCATTAGTAGCTGGAAAGGTGTTGATAACACACCAGTGTTTGGCTGCTGCTGTATCCAGAAGTACTCCCTTTGCCGTGAACCCCCAAAGCCCCTGTGAGTCTCCAGAGATCTGACAAACCATGACAGAGTTCTAGTTGGTGGTAACTGCCCGGAAACAGTGCTGCCAAATTTAATTAGAACTGTAGTATCTCAGATCTGTAAGTGGCCTTCCTCCTTCCCAAGTCTACAAAATTTGGTCACTGCAAATGCCAATCTACACACAAATGCCTTTAGCTACATGGCAGTCCAAGAACTAATTTCTCTAGTCACTGGAAGAAAATATTTCTCTATATTTAAGTACAGCAAGGTCTTGAGCTTTATCTGTGCCTCTGGCATCAAGGCACATTAATCATCTCCTTATAGAAAATACACAGACATGATTTATGTATTTGGTAAAATTTTATCAATTTACAGCAATCAAATTAATTAGCTAAATTAATTCCTGATAATTTATTTACATTGCCTAAGAATATTTCTTCCATGGATAGCTCAATTAACTGCAATGTTACGTTTCAGAGAAACTCCAAAGTAGAGTTGTTCAGTTGTAGATCATGCTTAGACTGCAATCTCAAATCACAGCACCTTTGACCAACACTGAAATGCTGGAAGCTGTTATCTCCTAGGTGATTCTCAGGATTTCTGTTAGCTCAGGAGGTGGATACTCCCATTGAAAAGCCACCCTTACAGCACACAAGGACTGACTCAGCCAGGGACAAGTAAAGTACAAACATAGTCAAGTCTGGCAAATCAAAGTTAACCCTTTATATTCTACTGGAGCATCAAGCTTGGCTCCCCACTAGTATTTTTGTGAAGAAATTACTCCACATTTTGTTGGCTAACAACTTCATAACTTAAGTAAACACAAGTTAATTTGCTACTTTTTCTTCTACAAAAAGGCTTATGGAATTCCACCTTCCACTGAGGAAAAAAGATGTTATGTCACTGTGTTGGTTTCAGTTTTATAAAAGTCTTCACCTCTCATCCTCTTCCCCTCCCTCCTCTTCCCTCACGTTCTTATTTCCTCGAGTGCTTTGTGGAGGCTTTTATAAATAACTGGACATACTCATTCTAACAAGCACTTTGGCCAGTCAGATTCATTTCTGTATAACCCCTTGCAGTGCTATTCAATAATGCGAATAATTGCCATAGCAACTGCAGCATGTGGTACATATGGTGCCTCTGAGAAACAAAGCATTTTCTTTCTCTTTCTTTTTTCTTTCTTTCTTTCTCTTTCTTTTTCTTTCTTTTTCTTTCTCTTTTCTTTTCTTTTTTCTTTTCTTTTCTTTTCTTTTCTTTTCTTTTCTTTTCTTTTCTTTTCTTTTCTTTTCTTTTCTTTTCTTTTCTTTTCTTTTTTCTTTTCTTTTTCCTTCCTTCCTTACCCTTAGAAAAGGAGCCACATACATTAGCTTTTAATACAAAATGATGTCTTACAGTGTTTATTAGAGAGAAAAAAAAGGTTTACAAATGAAGAGCCATTTCTTGCTCAGCTTAGAAGCTCAGATAATCAATTCTTCATACATTGCAATCCTTTAATCTCTCATTTCCTCACATTATGAATGCCTACCTTTTTGCAAAATGCAGACAATAGATCCTTAGACAACAAAGTATCCTCAAAGTGCTCTTACTGCCTGGACACTCCAACAGACAGACAACAGAAAGTGAAGGGTGCTGACTTATGGAAGGACTGGATTAAATTTGGAGAGTAGCAGCCCTTCAGTCCTGCATTCCATATCCCGTGGAGGCTTCCTCCCTTGTGACAGGAACAGCTGAGCTATAGAAATATAGCTGAACCTAAGTGCTGCAGTACTTCTCAGGTCCTGATCACACTGCTAATATCTCGTTTTTAACACTGAGCTGTAAAACTGAGCATTGCAGGAGTTGTTTCACATGCTCCACAGACAGCAGCACCACTGAGGAGTGGGGCTGAGGACCACTTGAAACCGGTAACTGTGTCAGTCTTATGAGTTAGGGTCTTAAAATGTTTCACCAAGATGAAGGTGTGGTAGCTTTTGGGCCTGAATGGTTGTGTCTAAAGGTATTTGTTTGTTGACCATACAGCTAGACTCATATGTGTGAGCGTGGTGACAGTGAGTGTGGAAGAACAGTGCATTCATTCTAGGAGATCAGATTCTGAAGCCCACAGCTTCAAAAGTCAAATTAGAATGCAGCCACCATCTTTCACAAAAAAACTCTGACGTAACGTTATTTTTTAGCATCTAGTGGGAGATGAAGCAGAGGAAGGCCCCTGCTTCGGGATGAAAAGGGATAGTGCTCTCATTGACTCGGCCTGCTAATTATGTATCTCTAGCAGGGCTTTTCTCAATCTTCAAGTATTGTAATCATGTTGAATTCAGAGGGGCTGAGCAAATACTACCTTTTGCTAGCAACCAAAAACCAGGTCATACCCTTCATACAATCATCCTGCAGCAGTACATTGTGCCCAAAACCAGCCCTTAACTGAACTGTCCTGGCACAGCAGGCTTGAAAGGCTAACTACCCAAAGCTAGCAGATGCCACAGGACTTCTAAGGGACAAGAAAAAAGCTCAAAGCCTCAGAGCTTCTATACCTGCCTTTGTTTCCAGTTAAACATTTCCCTCAGTCTCTCTTTGTTGTCATCCTTCCCAAAGGACCCATATCAGAAAAAGCTTTCCTGAATGTGCAGACACCTTCTAGGCTCAAGCTTAGGAGATTGAAACGATGTGACATGCATGCCTCCCTGTCTCTGCCCCACCTTCCCCTGCTGACACATCCCTCCCTTAGCACAGCCTGGTTCTGCAGGGGGATGAAGGGTGCGGGGAAGGGTGGGAATGCTGCAAACAAAACACTTTTCCTGGGTGCCCTTCCTATCTGAAAGAATGACTTAGACATGAAGCATCCCCCTTTCTTAGCTGGCATTCTCCTGGGACAGCCCCAGATGACTGGATTCTTGGTTAAGATTCCTTTTGACAACAGTAGCTATAGGGATCTGTAAATCTAGCATGAAAGAGAGATTAGTTATACCTAGCTGTACACATTTGTGCATATATGTTGCACATAGAAATGGCCACCTGAGGTATGTAAATGTGGACCTCTTTTTGTCTGTTTTGAAACTTAGTTTTAGGGATCTGTTTCAACTTGGTTGTTAAAACTTGAGCCGGTGACCAGCAATGCCCATTCCCTCTGCAGTCTTCAGCCACCAAACCCAGCTGAAGAAAGCACAGCCCTAGAAGTGTTGATCACCAACCGCAATTTGGAACTGAAATATTTGTTACCATGTTGGAATAAGTCTGCAAACATGATAAACACGAGCTCACAGTTTAATTGATAATGCCTTCAATAAGTACAAAACAACCCCTTAGTCTTTTTTGTGAATATATTAGTTCACAAAATATAATATAATCTTGGACTAGGATAACATGACTTATCTGAATACAACTTCTTCTCATAATCAACCTCTCCACATTTAGATGAATCTATTTTGAGCGGCCCTGCCACCAACCAGCAGCAATTTTTCAGACAAAAAGCCACTAGAGTGCGCCTCTTCCCCAGCGATGGGACAAGTACTGCAAACCTGTTTGTGTGAGAGACTATTTTGCTGAGGAGTGGAGAATTCAGCGACATAGGGAATTATTATGCACCATTCATTTCCTTGTAATTTAACTCTCAGTAACAAAAGCATAATGTATGGTCTGGTTTACTGTGCTGATTTACAACACTTTAAGTGAAAAGATTTCCATCTCTCATGCTGACATCGGCAGATACAAAGTGTATGTCTTGTAACATGACTTTGCTTTAGACAGAGCAATGCAGAAAAAAGCCCTGAGATGATTGTGGCAGCTCAAGAGCAGAGAGCAGGCCAGGAACCACAACACAGTGCCTTGCACTCTCATTTGCCACAAGAAAAGCCACTAGCAACACCTCTCCAAAGGAAGCTGACAGGGAAATGGGGCTCCTACGCTTTGCTGCAGCTATGGGGTTTGTCACCTTCTCACACAGGCTGGTATCTCTGATCAGGCAGTGGGAACTTGCCTTGTCTTGTGCAAAACACTGTCCTTAGAGACCACCTTCTTTCTGAAAGCTGAAGTTTCATTCTGCTGTCTGCACATGGGAGGGAGGAGATAAATCATACCCTGATAAGGCTGTTCATTTTATGGGACTGTATTAGAGCCTACCAGGTAAACCCATGAATTCCCTTTGCTCCATCTCTTACATGCTCTACATGTAAGAAAATTATGTAAGAAAACCTCAATGTACTGTTACCTAGATTTAATAACACCAACTGGTGCTTTTCACTTCTCACCCTAACCTAAGAAGCTAGAGAGAACCTATCATTATCATGCATCTTCATACACCTCAGCTTTTGCTCTGGTCTCCTTAATCCAAACCTCTGTAGGTACCACATAAGTTTGGTTTTGCTGGTTTAAAAACAAACAAAAAAACATTGGCAACAAAACCCCAACAACAACCAGAACACCAAAACAAAACACAGAAAAAACCTCTCTTTCACAGATAGGAAAACAACATACCATATGTTCAACCTTGATCTGAAGCATTCCCTTTCTGTCCAAAGATGAAAAGAGAGGCACATATGAGTTGCTAAGGGAACGTGAAATCTCTCATGAATGACATTCCTCTCCTGACTTCTATGCATCTTGGGGCTCAGAGTAGATCAGAAAAAAATACAACAGGGACACCAATACTGGTGTTTTTCAGAGTATTTCAGAGCTAAGCAGGAGGCTTCACCCTGTGATCTCTTTAGACAGGTACACACCTACAAAAAACCAGCATGCTAAAACACAGAGAAATGGCCGGGGCACAAGAGCCTGCTCTGGTCCTTTTTGGCTGACTGTGAGACTTAGCAACAAAGACTCCT
Organism: Corvus moneduloides; assembly: GCF_009650955.1. Taxonomy (NCBI): domain Eukaryota; kingdom Metazoa; phylum Chordata; class Aves; order Passeriformes; family Corvidae; genus Corvus; species Corvus moneduloides. Next base: position 14,056,626 of record NC_045482.1, on the reverse strand, counting down.
TTATTTTCAGTTGAGGGAGCAGGGGAGAGAAAAGGGTGGATACAACAATTCATGCTCAAGGAGACAGCAGAGATAGACAAAATGTCACTGCATCTAACCTAAGACAGTCCTGCAGTTCTGGAGGGAGACAGCAGCAAGAGAGACCTACCTGTTTCTGAGACGTGGCATATGAGAACAACAGTCATGAGAGAGACTCCGCTTTTCTCTGTGACAGTCTCCATCTGCCAGGTGCCCACTCCTTTGCAATACAGGAGGGATGAATGGATGCCATGACAAGTCTGGAAAAACTCTACAAACAGGATGGGCAAAGTGGGGCAATGGTAATATGTATAGAAGGCCAGATGCCAGCCTCTACATTAAGCCTGGAGACTCCTTTGGCCTGTTCGGGTGCTAGCCCTTGTCTATTTTTACCTCAGAATTGTCACTCCTGACCACAGACAAAAGGAAAATCTTCTCTAGGTGCCTTACAGCCACCACTTCATTCTCAAGCAGGTTTCTCAATCAAGAGGATGACCAGCTCTGTGGGCTTCTCTTCAAAAGAGTGAGACTTGAAGGAAATATAAACATTCTGGACAGCCAAGAAGCCAAATAGTGAACCTACATCTTTGCAAGCAATGCATCCCACACCTACAAGAATTCACAGGTTCACACCTCAACAGACCCTCAAACCTCTAGAGGGCAGGAGTTCTTGCCTGAATTTTATGTCTCATGTAGTCCAGAACAGGTCTAACAGTACCACTAGGCAAATACCAGCAAAAGCAAGGCACTACCACAGCTCTGCTACCATGTCACTTCATTCCTCTTCAAGATTTATTGCAATAAGCACATCCCACAGGATAGATCATCTCACCTGGATAACCATGAATCCTTCAGAGAGACTGATGGGAGATAGCATGGAAAGGAGCCAACTGCTGAGTGGTTTAGGTCTGACACTGCTCCCAGCTGGGTTATGTGAAAGCCATCTCTGGAATGAAGATTTTCCAGTTCATAGGCTTGGTATTAGAAGAGTCATATAAGAAGGAAATTCTGTGTTTCTGTCCCTTATTATACAAAAAAGAACAGGCTGGACAAAAAGAAAAGAAGCAAGTAGTGGAGAGAATGGTATCCGCCAGTGAATAGCTCTTCAACAGTAGTCATGTGTGAACGGTAGTAGCAGTGATAGTGATGTCACCTGCGTAATGCTGACCACAGGAGGCCTTGGTACCTGCTACACAAGCCTGGGCTGTGTGCATGCAGAGGCTTGTGAGAAAACTTCAAAGCTCTCAAGATAGTCTGTAGTGGAGAGAGTTTGCAACAACAATAATACAGGCTGAAATAACCCCTACAAGTAGATGTGTTAAGAGGACGTGTGCAGAACTCTTCCAGTCCATTGGATCACTTCAGGCAGTGAAGCGAATGTCTAGACATATCTAAAAAATGATAAATGAGCTTCCCTGCTTTTGTTTTATCAGTTACATTGATGATTCAACAGCGGTGAACCAGACAACAAGGAGAGGAGCAGTTGGTTAGTCTGAAAGCACAGGGAGTTGCCCTGCACTGAGTCCCTGGACCTGACACTGTATTGCCACTACTTCAACCTGTAGGCAAATCTGTAGGAACATATGTTACAGCGAATGCCTGGATTTCAAGTAAGTTGTTTACCTTAACATGAATTACCAGGGCCATTACAAGGCAGCTGGGATGTCTGGTTCATGTTTTGGTCAGCTCATTGGGCCCTACCCAGAGTGCCTTCCCAGCAGGCAGAACAGCCATGTACCACGGAGCTCTGCGGCTGGAAGCTCAGCCACATGCAGAGCCTCTTTGCTGCAGAGAAGTGCAAATCTGGTGTAAGCAGGTGCAAATTTCACTGAAACCAACACTGTGCTCTTGATACACAGCATCTCTGGCAACCTCACTTATGGTCTACTGAAGTTCTTATTCCCACGGTTTTTGTGAGATTGGCTGTCAGTCTACATCAACCATGGGAAAGATTCCAGCTTGAATACCTGCCTGATAGCTGGAGAGAAAACTGGGACTGTGACAGCTCAGCTTAAAAGATTGCAAACACTGGTTAGCTGCTAAGATGGTTACCCTGAGCAAATAAATACAGTTTATTGCAATAAATTCTCCAGTTTATCCAGGTGACTTTCAAAACTTTAATAAATTCTCAGGTACATTTGTTATCACACTGATATAAGAAACAAAACCATATCTTCTACAATTCTCCTGGGACCTACTTATGAGATGTCATGAAAGTTACACACTCCCTGAGCACTGAAGGTAAAGTATGCCCTTCTTAAATAGACCAGAAAATACATTCCTAACTTCTTCTGAGTTACAATCATGAGAAAAACCCAACAAAATAAAACTCTTTTATCGTTCCCAGTGTACACAAAGCCTAATGAATTCCATGCTGAAAAATGCAGTTAAAGGTAGAGGTGGCTTGAGAATATTTTTGCTCTCCCTTAAAATATCACCATTAAAATATCAGTATGCACAGTTCTAATGCTTTAGATTAAAAAAGAAAAAGTAAAAACAAAACACCAAGGTGCACAGGAAGTTCCAGAAGTATCCTACACTGTTCTTACAAGCACATACTTGGCAGCTACAGCCATGCTTTCAATATGTGTTAGCATTATGAAACTCTTTAGTCCCAGCTAAAATCCAAATCATAACTGGTTATCCACCATGATTGGTTCCCAGGCTTGATTAGGTGACTTACAGAACTAACACAGACTGCCCCAAAAAAATGTTCTGTACTTCAACATTCACAAGTTATTAGATACATGATTATTTGTATAGCTCAAGTTATGCAATTCAACTTAGTAATGTGCTTCACAGTGTGAAGGCACAGTTAATTCTAATACCTCCGACTGACACAATCTGAAACCTTAGTATTTATTCATAAACTCACTGGAAAACAATTTCAAATAATGAAACAATGTGAGAATTTCACAGCTCTTTGTGAATAGGTAAGAAAAGGGGAATTGTTTAAGGAATTTTTTGTTAAGAACTGCCTTTCTGACTCTATAGCAGCCTTCTAAAAGCTTATCAAGGGAAGCTGTAGAAGTGCTTGTTAATGTTACTGGGGCTCTCCAGAAAGAGACCTGTTCTGGTTATGGATAGAGCAATTTTTGTATGGATTTCCTCACAACCAGCAGCACTAAAAACTGAGCCTGGGATCAGAGAGTCATGCGGGAAAGGTTCCTTCAGTTCTGTTTAGCATCCAGGCAAGCAAGAAAAGCTCTACAGCCCCAGTGATAACCTCAGTAAAGGACAGGGAGCTGCACTGCCTTCAGTTTATGAAGTAGATTTCACAGGTGCTAAAATGACAATGAACAAGAATATTTTGCTAGTCACACAGTGGAAGGAATTGGAGGCAATCTTCTTCCCTGGATGTTCCAATGGTTCAGTGCTGATGTATTGCTCAAGCAATACAAGATATTTTTGCCAGAAAAGTCAGCAAATGCAAGCAATGACCAGATCATTAGAACAACACTTCAGTTTTACCCAATCACATTTCAGAGTCAGATGAATATAAAGTTTCATATGACACCAGAAACTTTTCATGTGTTTTGTGGATTTAGGACTTCTAAATTATACATTTCTATTAACATTACTTTAAAGGGCAGTCTTATCAATTCAGAAAAGTTTGCATGGAAATAATTTAAATTCTGCTAGAATAAATACTTCAAGCTCTCCCTTTTTATTACATTCTAAGAATATCCTCATGTAAGTGACAATTGTAATGTCCCTGTAAGATGACATTTTTACCATTCAAATCCATAACTGTGTTTGCAATGCTTTAAAGATGGTGTAAAATTGATTTATGGTGTACAATTGATTTATGCACTGTGTTTTTTCACCACCTGAAAAAATGGGCTGAATGGAGATGTTGCTTGTTACGGATTTGAAATTTAGTTTTTTCACCTGTGTTACATGTTGACTCTTGATAGAAAACTAGTGTTGCTATATGGTGTAAATTGTGAAACAAATAAATAAATAGATAGGAGTAGACCCTGACCTGAACGTGAAAGAGGGATAAGGAGGAGTGCAGGATGCTCTGGCTTAGCAGTGATATATATTGCATACCTCTCCCCACAGATGGCTTTGGAAAACCTGCAGTATCGCTCCAGGCACAAGGGATGGTCACACCTTGATTTTAGATCTTTGAATATCGCGAACATCAAAAAATACTTTAGATTGGCTTTGTTTCAGCCAGGGAAATACAAGAAGAGGAACCAGAGAGGCGACTTCAGGCTTCCCATAATCCCATGAGTGGGAGTGGTTGTGAACTTCCTTTTCCTCTCGTCAGCCTCTGTTTAGCAGTTTGACTGAACATAATTTCCTGCCTGGTGTTGGTATTCTGTGTTTCAGATGTATTTTTGCCAACATCTTTTCTTCCCCAACACAAACACTGAACTGAGAGAATGACATAAACTTTCCCAACCAAGTTTTTAGGGAATCTGAATAACTTCATACCATTTATTATACATGACAGGGCTGATCCACAATGACTAGAAACCTAGAACTGGGGAAGGGAAAAGGAAGGGGAAGGGAAAGGGAATTCTTTCCCTACAGAGGAATGCAGTGTGCCCCAGGAGCTCTGCACTTGCCCCAGCTCTCCTGCATCTTTACCCACAGAAAAGGGCCCTGTGCCTTGACAATTCAAAGCACACCATGCACCCACAGTGCAAAAGGTGCTGTCAGCAAGTGCATCACAGATGCTCATTGGAGGCACCCTCATTGGCACCAAAAGGTGAGGGAGAGGAAGGAATGCTTAGGAGAAGGCAGAGCTAGCCAAAAATCTCAGCTGCAGTGCACCTTCAGGGAAAGTGTGGTGCTACTGCACAGTCAGAATTAGACTTCCACCCTTCCTAAGACTCAGCTTATCTTTTGTTGACTACTTTCTTAACTTTATTTTGTTGGCAGAAGCAGTTATCATTTAGATAAAATGTATAATACATACTTGACACAAAACCATGTGGTCTTTGTTTTGTTTTCAGAAAGCATGACTTTATTGTCAGCAGCTTTACAATAACACTGCAGAAACACTGATGGGTCCAGCTAGCATCAGAGTATATACAAGGACAAGGTGTGACTAGTGTTTGACACCATGAAAAACAAGGTGTTTCTTGTAGCCCTTAGCTAGTTCATGCCAGATTTGAGGCAAAGTAAAAAACTTCTGAGTTTAAGCTTGCTCTTTCTGTTCCTAATTTCTGAGGAATTTTATCAGCTGATTTTTTTCCCCAATGAAAATACAAAATAATTTGAAAACTACAGCCTCCTCTCTGTTTCTTCAGCCTATATGCTGCATTATAACTACTTCAGACTATTTACAGAACTAGGCAGTACCTTAGTCCTGTACTCTAGGGACATACCTGTGCCTGCTTAGCAGGTACTTGTGCTATGGTCCCTCAAACCTGCTATTCTGAGTGCAGGTGTCAGCAGTTCTTCCTCACCTTCCCAGAGCTGCATTCCAAGGCATCCTAGGGTTCTTTCTGGCTCCAAGACACAGGACAACCATGTAAGCATCACCTACTAGCTGCGTAGCAGAAAGGAGAATGACCCCCTCACAACTTCCACAGTCTCCTGTGGCTTTCTCTGTGCTGAATGGGGACTCAAAAATAAGATTAATTCCACAGCCACATCCTAATGTCATCACAGTCAGATCCTGACTAAGGTCCAACTGTGGGCAAGCAATACAGTCAGGAGGACTGTGTCAGCATATCAACAGCAAGATACTATTTTCAAGGGACAGAATCATTTAGAATCATTCTTCTTCTTTCTATGAACAGGGAGTAGCAAAAGCAACTTTTTTTCCCTTGAGTCTTTTGGACACTGATTCAGAATACATTTAGACAGATATAGGAAGTTAAACACAAAATCTCCCTGAGCACTTAGAAAGTGCTCAGGCATTTAAATGCCTTCATGAAGAAAAGCTTAGACCACAAAGATAAGAACCATCTCTCACTTTGAATATAAAAAATACCTGTCAGAGTAACACTACCTTAATGACAAACAGGAGATGGAGAAACTTGGGCCCTAGCTTGTATGAGTAAACTATTTTCAGTTGCTATCTGGAACCTTTCAGGATCACTTTGAAGATGAAAGAAAAAATGAAAAGTCACTTAGCCAGATGAATTCTGCCCAGTTCGACAGCTAAATCTGGACTGACTCCATTGATTTTGGTGAAATAATCTTCTCTTTATACCATTTCAACAGAGAAATTTTGGCCTGGGATCATCCTTAAAAATGTATACTTTTCTAAGTTAAAAGAACAAAAAATAGTTGGGAGGGCAGGGAGTTTAAAAGTAAACAACAAAAAAAAGAAAAAAAGAAGAGAAAAAAAGAGAGTATTTGGGGTAAGAGAAAGTGGGAAAAGGATGAAAGAACATGGAGACTTTTGAAAAGACTTCCAATTGGATTAAAATGATGATAAATGGAGGTGCAGCACAGGGGTCAGGTTCCTCTCGATAACAGGATCTGAGTGCTCTCAAACAGTTGGTGTCTGTCAGTTATATGGGAGCCCCCTCGGTCTCTTGTGACTAGAGTTTTTCATCGTGTGTTTCTGACAGGATAAAGCAGAGCAGCTAAACAGGATAATTCCCACATTCTGCTGGGTGAGTCATTTCCCTCATGCTTTTGAAAGCCTTGCAGGCAAAGGGGAGCCGTGCTGACAAAGCAGAGGAAGTGCACTTTTTCGGATTTCACAGGGCACCTGGTTCAAACATGTGTCGTCGTGACAGAGAACACCTGCAGCAGAGTTCAGCAGCAGTCTGGCAAGTACAGCCAACCAGCTCAGCTGGGGCCATGCACAACACATGGGGTAGAGGGCTTTATTCTTTATTTTTGTGTTGTTTATTTAAACAACAAATTGGGCAGTAGGATGAAATCTTCAGCCAGTGCACTTTTCTCTCTCATTAGATGGCAAGAGGCAATGACTGAATTAGTGAAGCTGGCCAATGCAGAGACAATCTCTACAGCAAAGAGCCCCATGTGTGAAAGAGTATATGTATAGCTTATTGCTATTTGGCAAGGCTGAGCTCAACTGGAGCATCACAGCATTAACACTGTTCCTGAATGCCAGTTTAGCATTTTGGATGTAAAAGGGCTGCCACTGAGAGCAATCTGAGTGGCTGGTGAGGTTGTGGAACCTGGTGATTAGCAGACTAATTACCCCTTGTGGCCCACAGCTTATTAATCAACCATTAAAATAGTAATTTTCAAGAACAGACTCAAATACATCAGAGGGAAAAAGGCTGGGATGGTTAGTCTGTAGCCACTTTGGGCCAAGCTGAATTCAGCTATTCCAGCAGCCAGGAATGATACCTCTGAACAGTTGAGTGTCTGAGACCCTGCCCAGGACCCAGAGCTCTCCACAACTTCTGGGTGAAAAACACCTTTGGCCAATGACTTCTCACAGCCTTGTCTTTCTTCCCTGCCCTGGTCATCCTCCTCACCAGGATGTGCATTCCATTTCCCTGCCTCAGTGCCATAACACCAGGAATTCAAGGCAGAAGTGTACAGCCCTCCTCTCAGTGTCAAACTTCCACCTGGCCCCTGGGCTGATGAACTGGCAGCAGCTGCAGCTGAGCACTGAGCAGATCAGAGTGCAAATGTGCCAAGTCCAGACTGAACCCCACTAGAGCCTTCATGCAAAGCTAGCCAGCTATACCCTATGCCAAACAAGGGAGAAAACAGAAGGTGAAATGAGGTTTCACTTAAATCATGGCTCAGCTGCACTCACACCACCTCCCCAGAGCAATAGCACCAGGATGGGAGGTCATCTGAGTGGGCTCCAGGGCAGACATGCTGAGTGAAAGCACCTGCCAGTGACATACACCACCAAAACACACCAGTGGACCCCAGCTGCTGGCAGACAGCATATGGCAGGAGGCCTATCCCTATGTTCCTCACTTGTTTGAACAACTTGAACTCAGCCCATGACTTGTGCTTCCAGTTCTGTGCACAGTGGCCAGCCTAGCAGTGCAGGTCATCTCTTCACCACCATTTGTTCCTGACACTCACTCCTTTGTCTAGTCTTTATCCCTGCCTCTTCCATTGCTTTAGCAGATCTGTGTAAAAAAGGCAGGCTTGCTAAAACGCTGTCCTCTTCTGACTCCCGCTTTAAAATGCCCCCTGCTGAAATGCCTGCAGAACGTTTGATAACAGCCAGACCATGCACAAGAGGACACTTTTATCTTTCAAGCTAATGAAGAATGTTTCATCATTTAAGCTGCCTTTCCGTCTGGCCAGAGGCTTCTGCTTAGTCTCACGTATTCGTATGTGCAGCTAATCAGGGCTTCAGTGAAAGGACTCTCTTTATTACTTGTGTCCAGCACTTAGCACGACACTGTCCTGAACACATGCTGAGGCTGCAGTACAGAGCAGTAGGGTAATTCACATATTTTCAGATCAGATGGGCTTCATGAAAATCCCAGGATATTTAGAGAATTGGCCGAAGATGTCTCTGAGCACTGAGATCCCCAAAAGGAAAGGTGAGGCTTCAGAAAACTCCAAAAGGGCAAGAAGAATGCCTGTATCTTAAGGGGAAAAAAAAAGGACTTGAGAAGAAATAATAGAGCTAGAATTCAAGTTAAAATTCAATTCCCAGAAAAAAGTTGGAACAAATAAACAAATTACTCGTATAACTAGAGGGAGACAACAGATGAGTAATAGCCAACATGGATTTGTCACAAAGACACCGTGTCAAACCAGTGTAACTTCTTTCTATAACAGGGGAATAGCTGTAGGGGAAAAGAGAAAATGTCATGTATCTTGACTTCAGTAAGGTTTTTGACACTGACATGTTACTTTGAAAAAGAAGATGAGGAAATGTGGGCCAGACAAAAGTACTCCAAGGGTCAGGCAGTGCAGACTTGGTTGGAAAATCATTCACTGTCAAAGCAAAAAGATGGGCCTAGTGAGGTTCCACAGGGATGATTTAGTGTTCTTACTGGGCCCTAGATGATAGGTTAGTGAGGACACCCACCAAAGCTACAAACGAGGCAGAGATCAACCAGCAACAACCTACTGTACTTGTACAGAACAAGGTTGGGCAGCAGTTCTATAAAAAGGATCACAAAACTGAACGTGAGTGGACAGCACCGTAGCATTCCTTATGGGGAAAAAAAAGAAAAAGAAAGAAGGGCACATATCTTCCCATACAAACAAGAGCAGAATATGCATATCATACGAAATGTTTTCAACCTATTATTAAGGCCTCCACTGGAGCAATAACTAGGCAGGAGACCCAGACCCATATAGGAGACAAAAGGAGATTGACAAGAGAAGGCAGCATAAAGACTGCAAAAACTATTGTCGTTTGATGTGGTGATGATAACAAGGAAGGGAACTGTGCTGAGTCCTGAAATGCAGAAAGAACTGCTTCCGAAGAAGCAATGAGCTTGCTTTCCCACCAGTGGTGGACAGGATGAGTTGTAATAGACTGAAATTACCACAAACATCAGGTTAATTATTAAAAACTGAACAGGAGTGCACCATAAAACTAGATTTCCTAGGGAGGCTATAAAATCACTGAAGGTTTCTTAAAATGTTAGATAAAATATCTTCAAAGAACAACATAGGTTTAGGTGTAAATGCCTTAGGGCAGGGAGCTGGACTGCATTCATACTGAAAAAGTAGTGCCTAATTGGATCAACTTCATCCCAAAGTTGAAAAGCACAAAAGTTATAGTCCTTCTGCTTCTAAAACTGTGATGTAATCAGGGAGGATTTTGTTCCTGCATGGTACACTTTTCATAGGTATTCTTCTGCCTACAAAATACAAAAGGAAGGCCAATGTTACTATACTACATTAAGAATTTACACCCCATTTGCACAGGTGTAAGCAAGAACAAATCCTTGTACTTACAGTCAGTGTTGCATTAGACAGTAAGATGAAGCTCAGAGTTGTTTCTGTGTTAGAATAACAAAAGCACAATCCAATTACCTTTTTGATACTGCATTTTAACCCTTGTTTCTCCCGAAAGAGGAGCATGCATCCATCTGTGCACCAAATCGAACTCCCTTTCCCATACTCTTGCTAGCACAGAATCTTATTACATTGCTCTGGTGTAGCAGCAGTTCTAAGGTGCTGTTGAAAGGAACAGGACAGACTCTCGACCTGTGATGTATGAGTGCAGCTCTAAGTGTGGCTAACACATCAGTACACTTATTTCATGCCTAGAGTCAAATCATTGCAAGATGTGATCTCAGATCTTAAAACTAGGACTAAGCTCAGTTAACACTTGACTAGGAGACTTTAAAAGAAAAACCATGGGCTGGGGGAAGTGTTCAACAAAGCTTTTAACCAGCTCCTCAGCATGGTGTTGAGGTCACTCTAGAACAAAATGGGTCATGTTTCATGCAGAAGAGCCTTGTGGTTACAAATCTTCAGAGAGAAGAGAAAAAAGAGAGGAGAGGAGAGGAGAGGAGAGGAGAGGAGAGGAGAGGAGAGGAGAGGAGAGGAGAGGAGAGGAGAGGAGAGGAGAGGAGAGGAGAGGAGAGGAGAGGAGAGGAGAGAGGAGAGAGGAGAGAGGAGAGAGGAGAGAGGAGAGAGGAGAGAGGAGAGAGGAGAGAGGAGAGAGGAGAGAGGAGAGAGGAGAAAAGTGAAGTTGGAAAAGGGAAAAGGGAACGAAAGGCAAGGGAGAAAAGAAAAGCAGCTGCTACAAAATGAAAGACATTTCAACAAGAAAAGACTGGCTATGACACACACAAAAGTAAAACCCCATATTTTTCATTTTGAAAATTAAAATGCAATGTTTCAACATTTTCATTTTGTTTCCTGCAGAATTTCTGTTCTCTTTAAAAAACAATCATTAACATGTCAGCATTTTGTCCTACTCAGGAATAAAAAATCTCCTAAAAGTTTTTCTGTTTTCCACCAAACAGAAACTCCAAATGTTGCTCATTTTTATTTCCTTTTTTTTTTACCTTTTCTGCCAATTAAATATCTCTGTCATCTCACAGACAAGGGGGTCTGTGGAGATGCCTTACTCTGGGAAAGCTGTCAAGAGGTTCCCAGCTGTCCACTCTCATTCTCCCAGGGATTCCTGCTCTGACAGCAGGTACTGACCTGTTTGGGAACTAACTCCTGGCAGTCACTTGGGTTTTCGTTAACAGTTTGAGCTATAATTTACAGCAATTCTTAAGCTGCTTCACAAACAGGCAAACCAGAGGTGCAGGCAGGAATGCCTAAGAAAAGGCAAGGGTAAACCTGGTGCAAAGTGGTCAATGAGATCACCTTGTGCTGGGGTGAGGATGACAATAACAACAGCATAACTAAGTGTCCTGCAAAAACTAGATATTTACAGGAGCCAGACCAGGCTGACTGTGTGTTCATCCTGTACAAGGCTTGTTGCACTTCCTCTTGATAAACTGAGTGCTGATAAACCTTACAGCAAGAGTGCGATGCGCATTGTTACAACACAGACAAGAGCCAAATAAGCATTTGCTGGGGGTATGTGGCCATCAGCACTGGAAGGCTTCCCAGAAACACAGTGTTTCCAGCAGCCCCTTCATGGATGACAGGGAGGCTGTCCATCACATAGGGATCAGCATTTTACTATTGCTGTACTGATTAGCTGGGATTCAGCCCAAGGAAGAGATGCCTCAGAGTGGTGCGCTCCATGCTCTAATTGATTTAACCAGCACAGCACAAAGCCTGCAGAGTACTTTTTTTGTTTGTGGGAAGGCAGAATCTTGCAGGAAGGTCAAGACGAACCGATAATCAATCATCTTGGGATAGACACTTGGGCCAGGAGCACAAGAAAAGGAAACACACCTTCCTCTGGTGACACACTTGTAATACTCCCGTATTCATAAAATTGCTGAAGTGCTGTGTCAGCACAAGAGTGTGGAGAAAAGGCACAGCAGTCCAAAAGGGAAGCTGAGAGAAGAACAAGGGTTGAGAACAGGCTGAACAGTCCAGCTAGGAGGAAAGGGGCTTGCTTCAAAAGGGACTGTTCTGGCCATGGATGTAGGTGAGACCTCACCACAAGCATCAACATCCCATCTGCTCATCCCAGCTTCTCAACTAAAGACTCAGCTGGGGGGGCGGGGGGGAAAGACATCTTAGAAGGGAAAAGCATTGTTCATAACAGGCAAGGCAGAAGATCAACTAAAATACATTTTGGATTTTTTCCTTTCCTCAGCTGAAGAGGAGACCTGGCAGAATTCTCTTGAAAAAAGATGGAAAGGTAAGCTAAGAAAAGCCATGCTGATCTACCAATATTTCAAAGCCTAATATTGGGACTGAGAGAAGGACTCATCTCCTTCAAAGGGGATTTCTAGTTTTCCAAGAATTAGGTTACATCACATACCATTTTCACTTTGACAGAAGTTATATATCAAATCAAAATAATTCATCCAAACCTAGCAGATAATATCTTCATCAACATGCTTTATTAAAAAAAAAATTCAAAAAATCCTGACCTTTTATAGGTCATTTGTCTTTTCCCAACCAATCAGATCTCATTGTTCCTTGAGGTCCTAATCAATTATCAGCCCATTTATTTCACTTGATATGAAGACTGTGCCCAATTAATTCAGAGATGCATTAAAGTGAAAGCCTTCACAATTGAAATGAATGTTTTTTACTTTCTGTCATGTTCTGTTCTGGGAAATTAAGTTTAAATAAATGTTAAAGGAATTGTCAATAATGCATTGCAGAAAGGTCAGGGTGGTCAGGCATTAATACAAGGGGTGTTTTTATTTCTTTATTATTAGAATGTGTTTTCTTCTTTTTTCAGGTAAAAGAGGAGATGCATACAGCTACACACCTGCGGTACAGTTGAAGCTTCATTGAAATGAATTGTGACTTGATACCTTCTCAGCCATGGCCATTTCCTGTCTCTATTCTTCTGTCTTAATTAATGAAAACTTAAATAGGCTTTCCATTTTATCATATGTCAGGTAGACTGAAATTTGTACTAGTTAAACAGCTCATTAGAAAGATTGGTCTAAGTAAAGCTGAGATCTCTGATTCTACAGCAGAAGTCTTCATCCATTTGAAAATGCAGTCATTTCTCAGAGATGTAAGACAGGCAGACAGACTGTGTTTTTAAAATGGTAAATAATGTACCAGCTGTGCCTATATTCCTGCTCATAAATTTCTTTCCTTCAGTTTAGTTTAGTGGAACAAGTTTTGCCTCCTGCAAGGTTTTCTGGGAATCTTCTCTCTGTGGCTGGAGTATGTGCCCTCTAGCTTTGTAAGAGCCTTAGATAACAGGACACCATGTAATTCCTAGCAGGCTTATCAGGAATGGTCTTCTGCAGGCACAAGAAACTTACCTTCCCTGCAGCCCTGGCAGACAGGGGAAAATTCCCTCTGTTTTATAGAGGTGATCTTTAGATAGGGAGGAGCTAAGGCTAGGATCTGCAGAGGGACCCTGACATCCCTGGTGACCCAGCAGCACTCTGCTTCACAGCCAGGTGGCTGTCTAATGGAAAAGCACACACAACACAATGTGGTCTTGTTGGTATTTAGCAAAGGACCCTTTGCATTTCAGGAAAGACCTGGGAATCCCTATGAATACTGAATACCTCCAGTACTCACGTGTCTCTGCAAATCTTGGGCTACATGCACCCAGTTTTGTGTCAGTCAGGAAAAAAATCAGCATTTCCTTAGTATAATTCCAAGGCCTCAGTGTCATGGAAACCCTCTCTATGGGCTACCTTGGGACTTGAGAAAGCAGGGTTGTGCCAACACACCATTTCTGCTTCCTTGTTCTGCTGGAGAGGGTTACAACAGAAACAAGCAGTGAGCAGCTTCCCCAAGCACTGCATGATTCCTTATCTTACTGTACAGGAGCACCCAGTCCTTCCACATCTCCCAAAGCAGGCATTGAGCTTTACCACACAATACAGGCTAATCCCACACCACTCATTGCACATGGACTAAATGTGTCTGGAGAGATGGGTTTGGCAGTTGCTTTGGGATTAGGCAGAAATAATTCAGAAGTGCTTTACGAAGCAGAACTGTACTTACTACTTCTGCTGTTGTGTTTCCTGCTAGAACAAGTAAGCCAAAGTACAGTTACAAGTGTGGGAAAGGAAGGGAAAAAGCTGGTGGCAGGTGGAATATGTGCCTTCCACCTCAAATGCCAACAGCTGAAAAATGGATTGTTTCAAACCTGGGAGTTTGCACATGTAAAGTGGCTTTACTGATGCAGGAAAAAGCATCTTGTTCTTCCTCTGATGGCTCAGTTGGGAATTACTGCAGAAAACATGCCATGTGGAGGAAGAGGGCTAAAACTAAGCTCCCCAGTGTTACCCATTTGTCTTTTACAATGTGGCTGCAATTATGGTGTTTTCATTGTTTCAACAATCTGTACAGAATGAGCCAGGGTCCCCTCTGGTTTTTAAAAGTCCCTGGTCAACAATGATACCGCTTTAAAAAATCTGGGTAGGAGGCTAGGAAACACAGATTTTAACTTCATGGGAAAACTTCTGTTGCTCTCCTCAGTTTCCTGCACTTTAGTGACACCACTCACAACAAAAAATTCATCCTTCAAATGGGATATAAGTTTCTGTGTGTAAAGTGGAAGCAGTTCAAAAGCAAGAAAGTTCTTCAGTTTACAACCAGTTTGCTGTGCAGCTGCCATTTTTCAAGGAAGATGCAAAAAATGCCCAGGCCTTCCTCTAGTTTTTTCGTTTCAGTGTTCTTTTTTTCTGTAGCTTTTTAGTGTTTGTGAGAAGAGAAATATACCAACCAAATAACTGTGAAAACAACTCAAACGCAGTTAATTCATTTTCTGCTGGAGTTTGCAGAGAGCCTGAAACATCAACTCTGAGATGCATGATCTGCTCTTTTCATTTCAAAGCAAGCCAGTTCAGATTTGAACTGTAGTACTCAGCAATTCTACCAGCTCTTTCACAGTCCTTGGCATGTAAGAATGGTTAAGGAGTATAGCACTGTGAAGATCTGAATTATGGTTAGGTCCGTAACCACACGAGGCAGTACAGGAGATCCACAATTGACTTTCGTGAAAGAAGAGCTAACCCTTAAAAGTTTGAAAAATACTGCTCCAAGATACTAGGCATCCTCAATTACCACTGAGCTCCAAGTAATTAGGTAATGGAGCTTATTTTCAATCTTTATCCCATACTCTTCTTAAAGCTTTAAGCCAAAATACATCATCACTCATTCTGAGCTGCTTCCTATCCTATGAAGCTGAACCAGCACTTACTACTAAACCTGTCTCTGGTTTCAAATTCATTGCTTGATATCACACCCCAGGAATGAGGCCAGTAGGTTTTTAGGGATTTATTTGCAAGTCCAGATTAGTGCAGATTCATTTGCCACAACCATCTGTATTTCTTTAAAAAGTGTACTTATACCTTTAACTACCTTCATTTAATTTTATTTCTTAAGCATCAAACAAAATAACTAGAACTTTGTGGAAATATGGATTCAATCAGTGATCATTGGCTATTTTTTTCTTGCCTCGGTTGTGAAAGGAGATGAGGTGTTTAAATTACTAGATTTCACATGTGGAAGGAATAACTCTGAAGGAAATAGTGTAGGATTCCTTCCAAGCTTGAATTACAAATTATCCCAGGACCCAGGAGAGGAGCAGAGCAGAGCAGAAAACAAGATTTGAGGAGATTCTTTGTCAAGTTAGTTTCTCAATCAGCCTTGAAAGGCACCTTGAGGACCCAATTTCTTCCTTATGTTGCATTCCTTCACTGGTGTAGAAGCTTAAGGGCTCCAGTTGGTACCTTTTTCAATAGCTGTTTATATGATGTGCTGAAGTATTTATCTTGCAATAATGCATGTTAATGTCAATTTTGCAATAAAAATGAAGTAATAGATGAAGTGCTTCCCTCAAAGAATTTACTTGTTAGTGTGAATCTTGTAGGTACATACTGCTCACATATTACCAACCTACAGGCTCAAAGGGATTCTTAAAAAAAACCTCATAAGGTTTAATATATGAATATTATTAGAATATTATTAAACTGTTCAGATATCAGATAGGGGGAAATTCACATCTTCCTTTAAGCCCTTTCAATAAAGCAAGAATGGTTATCTCCATCCATTCTCTTACCATGTTAAGTTTCTTTTCCTAAACAGGCAGTTCTTTCAGGCAGGCCAGTAGGAGTAAATGATATGAGTATTCAGATTAATAGTCTAGGAACTATAATCAGCCATGTGCCAATGGGTGCTGTTCCTGTTCTGAATGCCCACAAATCTAGAGAGAAATCTCTGCCTAGAAGTTATCTTTAATCTGGCATCAAAACAGGGGAAGACAGCTTCCCTCTCTGGTGCAATGCAGTTCCCATGTCAGTTGGTGCCAAAAGCATTCCGCAGAGAAACAGCAGTAAAAGAAAAACCAGCAGCCAAGCCCTTATATCATGTTTAAATTTAATTTTTTAATTTCTTTTTTAATAATTGACCTGTCAAGATAATTACTGCAGATCATGAGACAATGTCTCTAGCACATTTAGGAAAAATGAAACCATTTGGAGGAGGATATATACATTTTCAAAGGGATCGCTGCCTGGAATGGAATGCAATTTCACTGTCATTTTAAGCATTAGGGAAGAGGGGCAGGAGGGGCACATGAGAGTGGGGTGTCTTTCATTATTTTAGCTTTTGTCAGGCTTTTGAGAGTTAAAAATCCATCAGCAGATGAGTTTGCGCTGTAAAGGCTACAACTGAAATTAATGAGGTGGATTTTGCTTGGAGATGACTGCAGTGCAACAGACTTTCTCAGTGACAGGCTAAGGATAATGCTACATCTTGCATTATTCAGTGTACAGTTTGCATAGTCTGTAAATATAAAGCCTTGTCCACTTTGTTTGACTTTTATACTTACATCCGATGGGGCTTGTTTACACTCTGCTTCCCCCTCAAACTTTTCTCCTCCAAATAGTCTCCAGGGACTATGAGCTAGAGCATCTCTGCAGGCTGTTACACAGCACCATGCTGCAAATTCAACCCATTAATATGACAGCACATCTGATCCCAACACTACTGTCCACCAGTCCCTAGCTCTCCTCTGGGAACAGCTGCTTTTAAATGACAGACACCAGTGTCTCATGCTTTGATATTCAAAAGCTTAGTGGACCGTGCTCTGTGCACTGGCAAGAGAAATATAAGCTGAATCTGCCTGAGAAGAATTCTGCTGCACAGTTTATCTTCCTCAGTTATTTTAATGCAGCACTGACCAGATAACAAAATCCTTAATATTGAATATGAGCTTCTGAAGTCACAAATGTCATTAGTTTGAAGTGGAAGCACACATCATCCATTCTAGTATAAAAGAAGAGCCTAAATCATGGCTCCTTTGAAATCAATATGAAAGCACTTCTTAGACTGAGCAGGCCAGAAAATGATTGTAATTATCATAAAACATAAAATTTCACTTCCCGAAAGGAGCAGGCATGTTCTTTTTTGGCATGGAGGTGTGGGGGATGGGCAATGGGACATAACACACACAGCCAGATGTCTCAGTTGCACACCAGACACTTTCCATTTTCAAGCACACTTCTAGGTGTAACAATTGATAAGGGAACTGTGAGAAAGCAGCGTAAGTATCACTGCTTAACCGATCTGCTTGAGTCTGCATATAGCCTGAAATGCCAGCTTTGAATTGCTCCTTTCCAATCCGGTTTGGATTCCAAACAGAACACTTTAAGTGGCAGTATTACTAACTGCTCCATTGCTCAAAAGCCTTTGAAAAGAAGAAGAAGTACCAGTGTGAGATGAAGTACTAGGAGAGGGTGTCCAGTAACAGAGCAGAGAGATAGAGTAGCATTTTCATTCTGCTCAGTTTAGCTTTTAAATACTTGGACAATACACTCCTGACTCCTGGGTAGACCTACAGCTTAGACTTATCATTCTGTATTTTTTAGTTGACCCTGAATTTAATAAGAGACAAATTACCCTGTTTTATTTTTTAATAGGTAAGATGCATGACTGACTTGCTCTCGCAGGATGCCAATGACACCACTATCTGAAAGGCTACAGATGATCACTCCTGAATCATCTAAGGCGAAGCAAGGACAAGTAGTACAGGAGTAGGAGTACGACAAAAATGCAGCAGGCCACAGTTTAAAATAAAGGAGAAATATTTCAAAATCATTCTTAACCTTGACATAATAACCCCAAGGACAAGAAAGCCCTCTTGTCCTTTGCTATAAGAACAATCAGATGAAGAAAGAGAGTTTCAGCTATTCTTAGCTCTATTCTTTGCACTCCTTTTATTTTAACATATCTACCCAAACCCCAGCTACCATCCTGCGTAATACTCTTTTCAGGTGCCTTGCAGGTTCTGATGTTTTAATGCTGCTAGTACATTGGGACATCTTCATGTCTGTAACAGCACCTAAATTTCACTGCAGAAAGGAAAGGGAATTGATCTGCTCTGAGTCACAATTACAAATTCAGCTTCAGAGCACTTTGAAAGCTGCCACGAGGCATTCCCAGCAGGAATTAGTGTCCAGCTGGGACCAAGCAACAGTGTCTGCCTGACTTCAGAAGCCATTAAAATATAGAAGCACCACTTAACACTGGAAGAAAATGCCTTTTTTCCCCCCTCCCTGTCTTGCCTCTGCTTCTTAAATCGCCACTTAGCATTATTCAAAAAGGGCTCCTTAAGAAGCTTCTGTTCTGGTTTTTAGGAAGTACTAAATGAGAGATCAAGGCCAAATATGACCAGAAATCAGCTTTGATGAAAAATGCTGATGTTGAAACCAAGCGCTTGACACCTGAAAAAGTGTTCACAGCTCAGGCAGAAAGGAAAAGAGTGGCAAGAAATATATATATATATGTTTATGTATGACCTCAGCTCTGTGTTCAGTTTACCATTAAACATTCACAATGCTTGTGCTGGAATTAAACAGGACAGAGTATGAACAAAAGCCAGTACTGCCTTGTATTCCTCTTGATTTTGGCTTGTTTCCTTTACCCAAAAGATCAAAGGCTTTCCTGCCCATCATTTCTGGAAAGAGGTTGGCTGGTATGCAAGTTTCTAGCTGCTCCTTGACTTAGAGTAAACCTACAGGAATTCATGTTGTCCCAGCAAGGGGCTGTGGCTACCTAGGTCAGCAAAAGCCCTGGTGCACCAGAATTGAAATCAAGAGCAGAGCTTCTCAGCACCCATGTGCTTCACCGAGACAAGTCCCACCTGCTGCAAGTGTCTAAGTCACTCTACACCACCAAACCAGAGCTTGTCTGTGTCTCTGGACACAGAGACATGTTCCTCTCTGGATTGGACTGTTCCCTGATCCATTAAAAAATACATGAGATTACAGGCCAGGGTGAACCCCACTATGAGCTCCACTACCTACCTACCTGTGCTTTGGCATCTCAGCATCTCTCTTGGAACGTAACTGAGCACAGCCCACTGCCTCAGCCACAGACCTGCACTGTGAGTCCTCTCATGTAAGCCAACATATGAGGGAAAAGATGAATAAAGAGGTCTGAAATGTTTTGTACATGGAGATTAATGCAACCTATTCAGTGTCATTAATGGTGGACATTAGCTGTCCATGAGATCTCAGGAAAGAACAAGAGACAGAACAAAACAGATGCGTCCTTGCTTGAAGTCACCCCAAAGTCTGGAGTAAAGTCAAGAATGGGACTTCTGATGAGGTTTTCATCATAAGGCCTTCCTCTGGTTATACTGGAGAGAACACATTCTTACTCCCAGCAAGCTCAAAGCAGTTGCCTCTAAGTCCCTATGAGCAATAGCTCGCAAGAAAAACAAAAAACTCCCTGACTTAATGCCTGGCTTTCCAAACCTGCTACTACTTTAAAAACCAACCATCACATGGGAAAAGAGGGAGATACTGTCAACTCCGTTATTCACAACTGCAGATAAACCCTGATGACAAGATATTTT
Organism: Corvus moneduloides; assembly: GCF_009650955.1. Classification (NCBI taxonomy): domain Eukaryota; kingdom Metazoa; phylum Chordata; class Aves; order Passeriformes; family Corvidae; genus Corvus; species Corvus moneduloides. Next base: position 14,036,792 of record NC_045482.1, on the reverse strand, counting down.
TCCCAAGTGATATTGTGACCTGGGGCAACATAAGTGCCTTAGTTTCCCCTTTCCACCTGGGTGCATCTTTCTTGCCATGTTTGCTACTACATTGTATTGCTTGGTAAGAGATTAGAATTCCAAGAGCAGAGATATATCAGTCCTCTGACTTTAAGAAACACATGAGTCAGACAGTTCCTATTTAGTATGCAGCAGAGAAGCGTAAGTGCCTTTTATGGTTAAACATAGATGCTATCTTTGTTGAGGAGAGGAAAGGGGATGTCCCCATTATAATCTATGATTTATTTCTCCTAGCTCTGCCTGACTGTATTTACAGTAAGTTTCAGTATGTAAGTAAGTAAGAAGCAGGTAGGTTCATCTACAGTTCCACGGTGGTCACAGGAGGATTCTCCTTCCCTCCTGGAAAGCATCCAGTCTTTTTTCTCTCTAAGGACAGGGTAATTCCCCCCTGCCTCAAGAAGAGCAGAGAGCTGGAAACCTGCCATGGAAGACTGTTGCATCAGTTTAATTTTACTGGTAACAATAAAGAGGGTCAGTACCCGATTCCAGAGATAGTGGCATGCATAATAAAGCTGCTGATTTTCCAGCCCCTGCTCCTTCAACACAATGATAAAGAGGTGTAGTGTTAGAACTGCCTGTAGCACACTGTAGCCAGAGGGTTGCCAAGGAGCCAAATGCAGCAGGAGCACACTGCATTGCTTGGAAAGACTCAGAATTACAGCTTCTGCTTCGGACAGGAAACAGCGTGTATGAGCCCTGAGACTCTACCCACAAACGTGCAGTCTGTGGGAGAATACAGCACCTTATTTTATCCCTTCCTGTCCTACCCCAAGCTTTCTTATTTGAGCTGCATAGGTGTGTGAAGGATAAGTCCCCAAACAAAAAGGTCCTCTTGGGATGGCAGCCAAGGAAGCCGTGGTTTACCTTTCCCAGCTGTACTTCCCCACCATGATCTCTTTGAAGCAGTACTGCCTTCCCTAGCTCAGGCAGATCAACTGAGCTCTTGCATAAGCATGCCCTGTATGGCCTCAGTCACCAGGTGAGCTAACACAGCTTAAATGTCAGGCTTTCACTAACCCCCTTCATTTTGAGTGAAATGTGATGGGCAGCACTCATAAGAGCAGCTTCACCAATAGATTACACAGGAAGATCTCTTCCACAAAGAGCTAGTGACAAGTAGCCAGCCAACTTGTGTGTCAACAAGAGCTAGTGACAAGTAGCCAGCCAACTTGTGTGTCAACATGAGTGCAGATAGAAAAGTATGTAACACAGATGTAAAAGCCCAATTTCAGACAGTCTCAAAGCTCATTAAATCACTGAGTCTAGTGGCTAAGCACTTCTAAAGATCTAAAGCAAATCAAAGAGAAAGACTGAGCATATGTCACACTTATGCCTTTTAGAGTAGAGGCCTAAAATACATATTTACCCCTTGTCTTAGGCAGAAGATGCTCATTTCAGTAGCACTGTCATCACAGCATTTTCCCTGTGGTTTTCCTGCCCCCAAAGCTCTTCCAAATCTGTCCTAATGCTGTTAAAAGACTTGTGCATTGTTTTTCTTCCCAGAATCCTTGTTTACAGCCTGCAGGTATAAGCAGGCCTGCTGAGAACAAGAAAAAAAATTTACAGTGTGTTTTATGAAACAATATCATGTATGTAGCACTGCAGAAGTATGTGCTCTAGAAATCTGGACAATGTGAATACCACATCTTTAAACTTACTCACAGGACTGAGACATTGATGTAGGTATGTAAAGCTGTATTCCCAGAGTAGTAATATTTGATATTATTGGCATGCAAAAGAGCAGAGCACATTTAAATACTATCTAGTTGCTCCTCCTCTCAACATTACAGATCTTTAAAAAATACGTTATCAGGCTTGAAAGAGCCTGGTCTATTGCTTCGTATAAGATTATATCTTTACTACATATTAGAATACCATTGTATACTACACATTGTGCACTACAATAGGAAATTAACTTTCTATAGGTCACACTTGTGAAATAGGCTCCAATGGCCAGCAAAGTTTTGGCTGAAAAGTGTTACTAGCTAATGTTGTCAAGGATGATGTGTCCAAACAACATAACTGTGGCAAAAGTCTATTGTGTAATCGTGCAATGAACCCCTCAGGCATTAAGCTCTGCTGAAACTTCATCAGGGAAAAAAAAAAAAGAGTGAAAATAAGGGAGAGGCTTCATGAAATTCCTGTGTTTTATGATGAAAATTCAAACTAGCACTACTTCAAGTTCTTTGTAGCTGAAACTATCCATAGACTTCTAAAGATATGTAAGCCCCCCCAAACCAGCAAAAGGCAGTCTGGTCTACAAGAACACTGAAGTAATTCTGAAATATTAGCTTGTCCTGGTGGGATGCTGAGTTGCTAGAAAGACTCCTTATTTCCATGTTCCTTTACTTGTAACTTTCCAGAATATCCAGATTTCTTCCTACAATCAAAGAACTTGTAAGACTTATGAACGTTTTTAGGTTGGAGTAACTCCCCTTACATGGTCTTAAATGAGAAAGTCAAACTACTCCATCCCTGCACTCCAGTCAGCCAACACTAACACTGTGTTCAAATGAGTTAGCTTGAAACGGGGAGAAAGGATTTGAACCTCATACACACTTTCATTCTGCTACATGAGGACATTGGCAGGTTTAAGAAGACAGCTGGGTTCTAAATCAAATCTTACTACTCTAGAAAAAAAAGTAAAAAAAACCACCCTGAGCCGCTAATTATGTTTGAGACATCCTCAGTGGAAAACATCTGGTCATTTCTTAAAGGAAAAAAAAAACCAAAGGAAAGGAACATTAATGATGAATGAGAAAGAGGACAGAAAAACAATTATAGTTTTGTAACGCCACTCTATAAATTAATGGTATGCTTCAGAGTGAACTCTGTTCATTTCTGGTCACACATCCTGGGCAGAAACTGCAGTGATGGGGAAAAGCAAAATCACAAGTGTTCTTTCTGTTCTGTATTTGCCAACACACTTTCGTCTGCTTTCATTTTGCTCCTCCGTGTCATTTTGACTCCTCAGCCAGATCCTCTGTTATGTGAAAGGCCTTTTCTTGATATGGTACTGTCTACTTCTTGAAATTCTCTTCTTAAAATCAAACACCAACTAGTAAGTTCCTGGTATCCCTATGGATACTGAACTCCAAGCTATTGTAGGATTTTTTAATGACTTACATGGTCCTTCTCAAACAAACTCCCACTAGGAATCTTTCATGATAGTTAGAGTCACCCATCCTCTTGGAACAACTGCTTCACAACCTGTGAAGCTGTTGCTCTAAACCCCTGACCTTTCATCATACCCAAAATAGTTCATGTATGTTTGGTGTCGATTCCCCTCTTATTAGCGTTTCATTGACTGATTTCTCCAAGATCCCCCTTAGCAGCATGTATGCAGTATCTATTTATTGAGGAAAAATTGCACAAGCCTGTTAGTCCACCTCTAATCAGACTGTGGGAGATTTCTATCTATACAGACTGTCACATGTATTTCACTAAAATTTTACCTCATCAGTTTGTTCAGAGTCATTTCTTTCTTTGAAGTTACAGGACTCTCCTCACACTTCTGTGACCTAAGCTGTTGTTTGGGTATACTTCATAGCCAGGAATTACAGTATCTTATTGTTTTTTGTCATTGCATCGTATTTCAAGCTGTTTAATAATGTCTATGCTATCAAGGTCCTCTTCTCATAGTAAGCAGGAGTGTCTAGGGCTGTCAGTCTTACTGCCATTCATAAGTACTAACATCCACTAAAAATAAATTAGAACAAAAGTGATGTGACAATGAAAAGCTGTAATGTGAAGATATTGAAGAAAAAGGCTTTTGTCAAACTTGACTCGCATGGAATGGTGTCATATAACACGACCCAAACTGTTCGACATGAACAAATTATCACAAGATCCCCTATCAAAATAAGCCAAATCCATTGAAAAATACAAATAAATCCCAGCTATGAGATCAGCATCCTGTATTACAGGAAACTCTGTTTACTAGGTTACACTACAGAATTAAAAAATAGCAAATGTTCTTATCAATAATCAATCAAGAGCTCCTAATTTTTTCATAATGATGGAATTTTTAAAATCTTTACCTGAAATCAACTTCAAAAATGGATGGTGGAATTCCATAGGGCTACTACAATATTGAATAAAACAGAGATGTAAAAGATGAAAAAACCTGACACCAACAAAATGTAGATTAACTGCAGAAACAGACAAAAGGCCACAGCAGCAGATCAAAGAGACAGCAGCTTGGCAAAGTATGATGGAGCATTACCATAATGAATTTTGTGAGTAAGCAGTGTCCTTTAAAATAATTCTTTTGATCTCTTAAGAAGGCATTAACTATAATCAAGAAAGGGTTTACTTAGCAAAAAATAAAAAATAAAATTAAAAGAGGAATAGGCTTATATAGGATTTAACTTTAACCCATTTCCAGCTCCTCCATCATGATGTTTCATAGATTTGTAACAGGCTTACCCTGATTATCTAGTCTGGACTTCTGAATTCCAGCCAAAAGGACTTCCTGCAGCAATTCCTGACTTGTACACTCTACGAGCAATTTCCTCCTGTTTCCTTTCAGGATTAAGAATGAAAGTGAGAGACTAGTCAGACATTTAAATTTAACTAGATTCTTCATCAGTTTCCTGGACTAGAAGGAAATGCAGCTCATCAAATGCCTGAGTTGAGATTAAAATCAAGGCTTCCCTGTAACAAATGTAAAATTGAAGCCTCCCAACCCAAGGACAGATAGAGACAGTTGGGGTGCTCTGAGGCAGCTTAGGTGGGATAGTAAAGCCTGACAGAAAAGTCCTGAGAATCTGGGTTTGCTGTTCCCACTGTTGCTGGCTGCGCAGTAGCTTGGGCAACAAACACTGCTGCCCTTACAGCCAATTCTGCCATCCCATTTCTCTCCATTCCACAGTAAAGAGATATCCACACACACACACACACACACACACACACACACTTTTCTCTCAGGAAAAGCAGGAGCCATCAGCAGTTAGAGCCGTAGCTTTGCCGGCGACTGCAAAGCAGCAAAGCCATGGGACTTCAGTTGCCATGGGCAACTGCCTGGCTGTGTCTCTTCCTCCACTGGGCCTCTGCTGGGCTGTGCTGGGTTTGCAATGAGCAGACAGAACCACTGTACCTCCACAGGAAGAGTCTAAAAGACTGGAGGGAACATGCCTTGTTCTGTTCAGGTTTTGATCCAAACTAGACTAGCAAGTCTACAGGAATCATGGAGCAGACTGTTGCCTGCCTAGGCATCCATCTGCCTTCTGGTGCATCCGACAGGCCAGGCCATGCACCAGCACATCAAAAAGAGCTGTAACTGTCATTACAGCTGACATAATGAAGGTATGGTGCTAATAATTGTTTGGAGCAGGAGTCTGCTCTTCTGAGAAATTTTCCTGAATGTTGTTAAAGGGGCACTGGTTGTTTTCAAATGAGCAAGTGAAATCTAAGGCGCTTGGATCTGCTAACAATTATCTTCAGAGCCACTCTTGCCACTGCCTTTCTCAACTCTGTCCATCACACGGCTGCCTCAGAGCAGGAGCTGCATGGCAAGTTGAGCACTCTGTGGGGTGGGAAGCCATTACACCTTATTAACTGTGAGTGACTAAGCCTTTTGTGCAGGAACTGAATATAATTAAAACACGTTTTCCTTGCTAGGCAGTTAGAATGAGGAGTTAGGCTTGGCCTTTTCTGTTCACCCTACCTGACTAGTGAATTTGTGATAAATAGCAATGCTGAAATTAAGAAAAGTCTAAAATTATTTCTTGACAAAAAAATAATAGTAACACCACCCAAAAGCAGAAGGCAAAAAACCAAAGACTATATACTATTTAAGCCACACAGACATCTGATGCAAAAGGCAGGTATCTCTCATTTCAGAAAATACAGAGTTACTCAAAATGTGGGAACAACTATTGACACAAGGTCAGACAAGTTCCTTTCCATACTTAATATGGCTATTGACTTTGGAAGATTCCATTTTCCAGTCTTGACTTAAGCTACAGAAACTGCCAGAGCCATCTTAAATTATTTAAAAGAGGCTTCAACAAGCTGGATATCCCTTCCACCCTTGTGGGAATTCCTACAAGGAACTGATCAGGCTGAAATATGCCAAAAAACAATGTTTGGCATAAGTGAGTAACTGTGGCTGCTGCTGCTACAGTAATTTAAGAAAGGCAGCAGCTGGGAAAGCCTGTTTCTCATGGTAACCCTTTCCATGTGTGTCCTCCACCCAGATGTAAAGTCAAAGACCCTCCTCTCAAAGGAGCAGCTTTGAAGTTCTTAAGCGTTATTTAACTCCAAGAATATAAACCCTTTATCGTTGGTATAAAGCACCAGTAAAATAAGATACCACACCCCAAAGACTCCAGGACTGTGAAGAGAATAGTTAATGCAGAGGAAGGAGACACAACCTTGCTTTGCTCAGGAATCCTAAGAATTGTGCTACATTTTAACAGCATTGTTTGAAGTCAGAATGCAGAGGCACTCAGAGAGATTTTTATCTCCTCAGCTCAAACAACAGTGGTAATAGAGACTCCACCATCTGAGTGCACATATGACCTGATTTTTGGCTGCTTCTCTGAGATACTTTTGAATTCATATGCTTTTAATTTTTGAAAGAAAAAGTGTTTGGGAAAGGAAGTGAGCATGAAAAACATATCTGCAATCTGGGAGCTACAGTTAACAGAAAGGAATCGTCTGTTTCTTATTTATGTATATAAACACACAAAGTGATGCTGAAGGACTCTAGATTCTCCGAGTTTTTCTCCGAGAGTGTAATGAAAAAAGCAGCCCCCATAATCTTACATACTTGTCACGTACAGATTGATGTTATTCACCCATGGAGGAGAAGCAATGGGGTCTCAGCATACTCTTTCTCCACTCTCAACAAGCCATTCCCAGAACCTTGTGGTACTGAACAAGGAGTTCCACAGACTCTTCATCCAGCCCGTTTGTTTACATGAATGAAAAACATTTTAATCGCACAGTTGAATGGTAGAGTTGCACCTATTTAACACTGTAAGAGTAATTTCATGATAGAGCAGGGCCAAGTATCTAATACCTTTGTATTTCTTGGATGAAAGCTGGAAGAGAAAGAGAGAGCATACTCATTTGAACAAAATGGCTTATTTTCAGTGGTAGTCCCACTTCCGTCCAAATTCTCTCCTATTTTTCTACAAACATCCACACTAGCTGCTTTACAGCTATTAAAAAATGCTCAAAATGCTCAAGCATGGCTTATAACTCTGTTTGTATATGGCTATATCATATTCACTTGCCTATTTGTGGAGGAACTGTTCAAGAAACAAGCTGAAAAAGGCCTGAGAGCTCAGGGAATGCCATAAAACTCGGGCCTTCGAGCATACAGATAGAGTAAAACAGTCTGCTCTCAAAGTAGAGCAGCAAACAATTAATGAGAAATGTATTGGATGACAACCCTTATCAGCCACTTCTGAAATAATTGCAAGTATGTTTACAAAACTCAGAGCATATTCAATGACAATTTGAAAAGTGAGTATGAAACTCAATTCATTAAATAGGTTAATTATTTCAAATAGTTCAACCACTTCCTGTAAATCACAATCTGAAGAAAGCAGCTCTGGCTGAGAAGGGTTTCTATTCAGCATGGCTTGTCACCATGGCCTTTCCTGTGCCTTCTGGTTTATGTAGCCTGCGATGGCTCTAGGACTTGTGTCCATGCAGTTGCTCATTGCCTTATGAAGGATTTATAATGGTATTAAAATGGACTGTTTAAATTCACAGCAAAGCAACAAACAAAAGGTTCTCCCCATTTTTGTCAACCGTGTGAACACAGAGGGCTTGTGTGGATCAGCTTTATTCCTGAGGGACACCCACCCCCCCCCCGCAAAAAGTTTGCTGTTTGGACTTCCCCTGAGGCTGCCACACACCACCCAGCGGTTACCTGGCCTCTTCGCGTTGTGTCACCAACAGCCTCCTCAGTGGGGCATCAATACCCATTTTCTCAGCAAGGCAGGACTCGTCTCCTTGGCAGGCACTAGCAGCCATTTCTTCGAAGGATGTTGCCATCCATCGCCTCAGAGGGTCACTGTCATCCATTTCTTCAGGAAGGCAGCACCTGTCACCTTCGCCGGCACCTGAGGCCATCTCCTCAGCAGGGCACTGTCGGCCATTTTCTTACTGAGGCCGCACCCATCCCCTCAGCCGGCACCGACAGCTGTTAGCAGGCGCTGGCACCCCTCTCCTCAGCACAGCGCTGGCTGCCATCTCCTCAGCAAAATGCAGGCATTCATCTCCTCAGGTGGAGCCCACTCTCTGTCTCTGTGATGCCAGGCACTTCCCAGCTGGGGATCGGTGGGGTGCTGGCCCTACCTGCTGACCTGCCGCCAGGTGAACTGTGTGCCTGTGGCGGCAGGCACGGCAGCTTGGGAGAAAGGCTGCTGGGATCAAGCAGCAGGGCAGTGCAGCTGGCACAGCAAAAGCTGGGGTGGGGACTCACAGTGTCTCCTCAAGCTTCTGCTGCCCAGAGTGACTTCAGGATGGCGGCAGGGATCACAGTGTGTCATCAAGTCTCTGCTTCTCACAGAGGCTGCAAGATGGCGGCAGAACCACACACAAGGGCAAGTCACAGTGGCCAATCCCACATGAGGGGAGCAGAGCCCTGGTTTGGAAGGACCCAAGGAGCAGATGAGGCAGTAGGGTGTACAGATAGGCAGAGACCAGAGCACCCAGAACCTTCTGAGTGCAAGGTATGTCTGTGAGGGCTGATCTTGTGGGCTTAGCCTGGGCCACAGTGACACTGCCATGGTGTCGAAAGGGAGTGAATGCATGGACTGATTTCAGTCTACTCCCATCCCTGCTCTCTACATGACAATGATGACACACAACAGGGGAAATCCTAGAAACCATGATGACTTAGCTGTGCCAGAGCATGAGTGAGAGACTTTCATGCAACAGTACTTGACACAAAGAGATGACACCTTGCAAGTCCTGCACCAGCGTGAGAGGCCTGGAACTTGTCCTCTGCACCCTCATGCTGTGAGCAGCCGGGTGAAATGGGACAGGTGCTGCTGCTTCCTTGCACATCTGATGGCTGGGATGCATCTTTCTGAGGAATCACCAGAGGAATGGCAAAGGATAAAGCTGAAAGTGTCCAGAAGCCTGAAAGCCAGGTAAGTCTACTCTTGTCTGGCTTCCTCCTCAGACACTGGCCTTGTACTAGCTCCCAAGTACTAGGGAAATGGCAGACTTGGTGGGTTAATTTAAATGCAATAGTGGAAATACTTTTTTGAAAGTGTCCTTTGAATGCACAGACCTGAAAAAAATGTAGTTTAACAAGTGCTGAATCACAGAAAAGATGCCATTGTTTCTGATAGTGAATGGGTCTTTGGAGAACCAGGCCCTGTGTCCCTTGTTATCTCACCAAGCTCTTGGGCGCAGACAGAGCAATAGCAAACTTGAAAATTTACAGATTTTACCAGTTCACACTCATGCCCAAGTATCTCCATGGACTGAATTTGTTAGAAAACCTTAGAACTAATGTATTTCTAAATACCTCTAGATTTGTGCAAAAGGATTGTCATCAAAACTATCTGTGCTTACGAGACAAACCTGTCTAGCTAAATCAATCAATATACACTCTTATGTATTAGAAACCCTACTGAAAATTCAAGTATTTGTAATTTGAATTACCGGAACAAGAAGAGCATTAAAGGAATGAAAATCATGGTAAGGGAGCAAACTGGAAGCATTTCTATTCATGTTACTTAATTTTTGAGTACTTTTACTTACATTAATGTAATTGGAACATAATTTGTATCCATTTATTGTTAAAAATCTATTCTATCACAAGCATCTTAAAACAGCTGGTTAAAAGGTAGAGCACTGTAAGCATCCAGCAAGTTGTTCATTGCTAATGCTCTTCTTCTGCACTACTGTCTTTTTTTAATTCAGGCAGCAGAGTTTTACCTCTTTGGAGTCCATGGCATTTTCTCATTATTTTGCACAAGCATAAGGTATTGCAAACTGAAATGCAGTATTTTTAGGATAATTTAAATGGAAAATATAACTAAACCCACACATTAAAATCTCCTGTGCGTGTTCAGATTTGAATTGCCTGATACTGTTTGTCTTTCACATTCCTTCATTTTCCAAAACCAATCCATGTCCCCAAATAACTCGACAGCGTGCCCTGAAATATCTAGCAAGACTTACATATAAGGTAGGTGTTTGTGGCATTTATTAGTTAACGGGAAACAATTTGCTGCTAAACTGTTTCTGGTGATATGTATTAGATTGATGCTTTGTGGTATTTGCTGTGGGTTCATATGCCATATAATCTGTGTACTTTACAACCTATAAAAGATTAACCATAAAGGCAAGCTGTACCTTCATCACAATCAAGGTAAAAAACCTGCTTTTATGGTTGCCTGGTTTTTATTACCTACAGATTTTATAGTAAGTATTAGACCTAAAATATAAAATTTATGTATGTTCAAAAAGTTTAAATGCAGCCAGGAAAAACTTTGCAGTCAGGAGAACACCCACAGTAAATGCAAGAGGGAACATTATGAAGTAGGTGTCAGTGTATTGGCAACATTACTCAACACAGAAGATGAGCTGAGAGTGTATTTCTCATTACTGACTTTTTCACACTGGATACTAGAAAATAAGTGTTGGGTTTGTGTTCCAGGTTCACTTGCTTAATTCCCTATGCAGATATTTCCACTAGAGTAGACTATTTCACATCAAAGAACTCTACCTTGCCCAAAAGCCTTTTGGATACATTTAGCCCACTACTTTGCAAACAGTATCTAATAATTAGTGAACTTCTTCAGAAAGGAACTGCAACCAGAGATGCTGTGAAAAAAAAAAAAAAGGAGTAGAGGAAGGCCTCATACACTTTTTATTATATGGAAAGATATTTAAATTGTTGTCTTATGATGTTTGCAATGTGAGCAGTATCAATCCTCCTTTTTTTGGTTGAGAGAAGATGGAAAAGAGGTGAGTCTCAGAAATACTGTGCAGAGGGGTGCTCTCAGGCTAATAAAAAATTGCTTTATCAAAGAGCTTTTTATGTTGCCTTATTAAGCTAATGGCATCAGACAAAATGCACAGTGATGTGGCTTCGTGTTGTTTCTTATGATGTAGGAGAATTGTCTGAAAAAATGTTTGCTCTCTTTAAGGATTATCCCTACCTCCAACCACAGCTTTTACATAGGTTAAAATTTCAACTACTTTCATCTCAGGAAAATGATACAAATGATACCAAAATCATCACAGTATAAACCCCACAGGACTGGAAGTGAAACAGCCAGAAGGGATGAGGTTTCTCCTCAGTTTGTTTAAAACTTCTGCAATTTGTTTTTTCTCATAAAAACACTGAGTTCTAGTGCTAAAGATTCAGTACAGATGGAATGTTAAACATCTTGCAAGACTTTCTACAAAACTACAGGAGACAAGAGCTGCCAGTTCTGGTATTCCTAATGTAAAAAGCAGGTTGAAATTAGCTTATTCTTAAAAATCTATACAGTCTTTCAGGCTTTCATTGTACAAAAGAGCAAAGCAGATTTTAGCAATCATGCATATGTCCCTTGTAAACTTGTATTAAATGTCCCTTCACTGGTTTTAAGATGTTGGTCATGCCTGTTTTACTGTCACCATACCACATTTTTTTCCCATACAAAACCATGGAAAACAAGGTAAGACCAGAATTGTCCACACAGGTACAAAATATTGGAAATTTTCAAGTAGTCTTCCTTAAAAAAAGAAAGAACGGTATATAGAGAGGAAATATCTTTGAAGGTGAACACAGAAAATCTCTTTAAATAATCTCTTTAATAATGCTTCCAATGCCCTTCCTTTCTTGGTCAACCAAGTATTTCTGTATTCAGTTGATTCTACCTCCCCATGATGAGTTGGATGTTCCTATCCCTTGGTTATCCCTAAGAGATTTGATTCTGGGCAAGCTGACAGAAATATACCATGGCAGCAGCATCTTCAAATTATGAACGGCACAGTATTTCTGTGTAAACATCAATTTTTCCAGATTGCTACTGCCTGAAAGCTTCAGAAGCTATGCTTACAACTTGTGCCTACTCTAATAAATCTTGTGAATGTTTATGAGCAAAAGTGTAGCTGGCAACAGTGGTGACTATAACAGCTCTGCTACGGCAGGCCAGAACCAAGGCCTGACAACCTGAGTAATGCTGAGGTGTTGGCAACTGTTCACCTTAATGCTAATGCCTTCTTACATCCTTAGGCCAGCCCAGAGTATACATTCATACTCCTTCAACAGCCTTTCTGAGCATTGGAGAGAGCAGTGGTGGAAAATAGGTGCTAAGTAGCCTGCATTAAGACTGTCAAACTGGCAATCCAGCTCCATCTGGATTCTGAATGATTTCCCATCATCATGTAACAGTATAAGGTTCATTTGCCATCTGGCTCCTGAATCAACTGCTGTCATACAAGCAGCACCCAGCTGGTCCAGGGTCAGAATTAATTTGTTATTTGAGGTATATCCATTTTAGGTGCCCGGCTTGAGTTATTCTCCTTGCTGACTGGTTATCAAAGGGGGTTTCAAGCAGTTGTTGTTCCTGGAACACTGGGAAGCTTTAGCAAACCCTGTAATGGTACTCACCGGGTTCAGTGTTTCAGCAGCAAATAGAGAAGACCTGGAGCAGGGGTTGTTACAATACCTGGGGTGTCTGCATGCACTGAGCTCATTCACTTATTTGGAACTCAAGCACTTCTGTCTTTTTCTTACTGGTTTTAGTTGGTGGCTTTAGGAGCAAGAAACACTAAACTGAAAAAAAAAAAAAAAAAGAGAACCATGTTTAAATGCATCACATTTGGGACCCAACTGCTGAAGTTCTGAAAAGTAATCATGGCTTCTAAAAACTTTTGTGTATTTGATTTATTCTTTTGGACATCATCAATCCTTTCACAGTCTCAGCTGTTTACCCTTTTCCCTGAGCTTTGCTCTGAACATATCTGGTTCAAAGGTGTAATGAAGGGAATTCATTCAATGAAAGATTCTCTTTGCCCCAAGGAAACTGTGAGGTGGAGCAGTACTTCGCTGCGAGCACTCCATGAACATGCACAAGGGGTAAAAGAGCCATTGGTTATGGAGCTCTCCAGCTACTGGAACACTTCATTTCTCATTTTTCATTTTTATTTCTTTTAAAGCCATTTGTAATAAAGCTACAGCCTGAAGTGGAAGAACTCACCTTAGCTGTAAAGCTTCACTGCAAGGCAGCAAATTGCACTGTATCATAATATCAACCTTATCTAAGATTCATGGAATGAATTATACATATTACATTGCCTTAAAAATGAAACCTGGTGAAGTATTACTGTAATTTGAAAATCTAAGTAGATTTGTACAGTGAGATTTAAAATTTAAATCTGTTTAAATATTAAGCTGATTGGGAAAAAGTATTTTTGAGAAATGGTATTCAATAGGATAAGAATCTCCATTCAGAGGAAAGACAGCCCCAAACTAATTTTGTCATAAGAACAAACCATTAAGAAACATATTCACTGGGCAGCTTCTATCTAGGAAAGCACATAAAATCACAGTCACCTGAACATGTTAATGCTCATTAGTGTGAATTCATGCTGAATTAGGAATTCAAGGGAATGCAAGGTATAATCCCTCTAGGATAACAGCTATTTTGGGCAATATGGATTGTGCTAACTTAATTTTATTGATTTATTTTGATCAAGTAAAAAAAAAAACCAATTACTGTTGATAGGTGATGCATGACTTTTCGTATGTATTTCTAACAGCAGAAACCATAGTGGCAACCGAATCCCAGGGTCTTGATTGCTGCTGTCTGTTCTCAGGTGAAGTGGTGTTTTAGCCCACATCCTCCAGCAATCTTTCTGTCTTGTCACAACAGAAGAGACACCTCTGTGAGAGCAAAGTGTCAGTTTCTATTCTTGATCTGCGACTTAGTTGACCAGATCAAGGACCACACTGATCTTTCATCTTATTAACATTATCCTGCTGGAGTTTCATTTTACCTCTTCAAGTGTCGCAGGATTTTATAGGTACCATTTTCCTGATGAATAATGATTGACCATGATGCTGTTACATACCAGCATTGTTTGGCTCCGATAAGGATGGTGGTAGAATGTTTTACCTAGCAGAAAGGAGAGACTTGCCCAAACACTGTCTCACAAATGTACTTACATTAGTGAGGTCATCTTGAAACTGATCTGAAATCAGGCATTGGTTTTAATCTCAGCATTACTTGGTATGCTTCGTACACCATGTATTCTCTAAACAAATGTGCACTAAAGCAGGCTGGTGAAGTTAACCAGACAGATGGCTGAAATCCCACATGTGAGATGGACTGGTAATGAATAGGTAAGGACATGGATGGGTGTTTCAAAAGGCAGAGAAAAGGGTAGTTGATTACAAGGCTAGATAGAAAATGGAAGGTATTATAAAAAGAAATATGGGATAATATAAACAGAGCCCTTAATCCAGTTGACTGTAAATCCCTTTTTCTTAATTGGTTTAGGAACTGTGGGCTGTAATATGAGACAGAGGGCTCTCAGCTGCTTTTCTTCTTTGCTGTCTGGAATCACATTAAGTGGGAAACAATAGCAGAGCTGACATCTCCTTGTCTGTAGGGGCACTTGGAGCTAATCTGCTATTGAGACTAATACAATTATATGGGATTATAGGATTGCCACTGATATACAGATTAGGGAATTCCCAAAGGGAGTTGCATCTTGGGGTATTACAAAGAAAGAAAATATACAAGGGTCCCGATTACCCAGAAGTCAAGGAGAGAAGCCACAAAGACACATTGGGATTTATTTTTCCCAGATTTGTGTGCATACACAAGGATCTCGATCCAGGAGTAGGCAAATAATGCAAAAGACTTTAATATATATTGTTTACTCCATACACAATGCTCCAGTACTCTCCTAAGCAATCTGGAGTCAAAGAAAAAAATGGTTATTTCAAATTGCTGTCTTGCAAGGAAACCACTTCAGTGCAGCAATTTGAAATGAAGGCACAACCTAGATCCAGATTTCATGTAGCAGCTAGCTGTCCTTGCTCTCTCCCTTCCTGTGCATGCACAACATGTAAAGACACCAGCCCCTAAACAGAATGATGTAGTCTCTTGGGTGGGTTCTGAATGCCCATAAATACCACAGCTGTGAACATGGTCCTTACATCCTCTTACAGCTTTACTCTGTACTCTCAGAAGAGTGAGCACAGAGCAGAGTTATCACAGCCCACTCTGAGTGTGTGTACTATAGGCATTGAGTTTACATTCCTGCTACCAGCTTCTGGGTGCCCTAGGCCTTTAATGAGTTACACTCTTTACAGCACCATAAGGTGTGTAAATAAAAATGTCTTGAATTTAAAGCTTCTTAACCAACTCACCACAAGTCACATAAAAATCTGCGTTAGTGTAGCTATCCCAAGTCTCTAGTTACCAGGCCATGTTTCACATATAACCCCTTAAATTCATATATTTCATACATATTATTTTTCCTTGGCCAGTTGGCAACAAAATGTAAGCCTGCTGTTCCCATCACTCCTATTTCCAATTCCAGGACAAACAGCTGCAATGCTGTTTAACAGCACTTGCTCATTTGACAATAGCAAGTAAAGAACTTCAACAAAGCTTCCCACTTCCTGTTCTAAGTTTGGTCCAGGCATCTAATAAGAGATTCCTGAGTTCTAGCATAGGAAGAAAAACAGAAACATGAAAACAAACTATGATGATCTCATAGCAATGAATCATGGCAAAACTAGAAATAAAATTTGATTGACAGCAAAGCTCAGTACTTGGTTGACCATGTGGTTGTAACTCAGACCTGGCCATTACTAATGGTGGTGAAGGAGAAGACTGGTTTTCTCATTCACAACTTTAAAATATTTTTCCACAAATCCAGGGTGAAATTATAAGAGAAAAATTATAAGAGAAGTAATGCTGCTGCTTTTTCTAAGTTTAGGCAAGTCCATTTTTTATAATACTAGACAGTATCTCCCTAAAAAACACATCCTATGTATCTTGATCTGGAGGACTTTTGGCCTTCAGTGAGAGTTACATGTGGGCCTAAGCATCCTTAGGAACTCATCCTTCATTTTCTTTTAGCCAAAACATAAAACAAAGTAACCTTCAGGTCCTGAACCTGCCATCAGACACCTTTAAGATTAAAAGAGTTGGGTGGTTGTTTGGCCTCCAGCTTCATCCATCTCTTTCTTCTTGAGCAGAAGATGAGACCTGATCTTTCTTGGTGATGCCTGAGGCTAGGTTTCAGGAATTGTCTTCAAATTGTCTGGTGTCATCCCTTAACACACAAAAGCCAGTTCCTCTGTCTGAACCAAACTGCACATACTGGATCTGGAGCCTGAAGCACTGCCTGAGCCTGAAGCACTGCCTGAGGGACCGACCTGGATTACTTCCCTACAGACATCATGCTACTTGCCAGGTTTAGCTGTCATCTGAGAAACATCCAGCTACTGCAAACCACAGAAAGAATAGTCAGGAGCTGATTCCGAGAAGCAGTTCATTGATGGCAGAGGACATAAGACAAATTTCTTTAAGGAAATTTAATTCTAATCATGCTCTCTGTGTGAATAAATCAAGAGCTCTGTACTTTCTACAGACTTTCTCTCATGTTGACAGCAGGTTTGCAACAAGATGAAAAGTTGGCCTTTCTATAGAGATTCCATTATTTATTAGTTGCTTACCTCACTTTTGACTTGACTCATAAGGAAAATAGCTTCCTCTTGCCAGACTGCTGTGCTTGGGCCCAATTACTGCTCCATCCTCTATTTTCTTTTTTTCTTTTCTCTACCTTCCCCGCCTACCTACCCCCTCCCCCCCCCCGCCTAACTCTTCCCCCTTCCCTCCCCCTTAAGAGGACTTTTCCCTCTAATCTGCATTTTTCTGTCTTTTTTCTGTCTTTGTAACAACTTCCAGTCACTAAAATGAAGAAGTTCCTGCTAAGGCTAATATAGTATCATGAAGCTGGAGAAGTAATGCCCTGACATACTCAGTGCAGACAAAATTTCAGCTCAAATACAGGTCAGGCTGCCTGCACATTCAGAAAAAAACTTTTGTGTCCAAAACCTGCCTCTTTTTTTCTTGCTATATTTTGTGACTCAGTACAAAACAATACCTCTCCCTATAGATCTAGGCTTGAAAATACAGTATGTTCATCAATTTCCCCTCCCCCCCCCCCTTTTTTAGCAACCAGGGAGTTGAAATTTATTTTTATTTGTAGGAAAGTTCAGGCTCAGAAAGCACTCTCTCTAGGACATAGGTCATCCAAACTTATTCAGCAGACTGAGAGTCTGTACCCCAAAATTAGATAAAACAGAGATTAGCTTCAATCACTATTTGTGTTTGGAGTAGAGAATTTTAAAAACTGGACTTGGTGGGTGAAAACAGTGAGTATGAGTCTGCCAAACCCCTTGGGCATTTAATCTAACTTAATGTGAACCTAAAATGAAGGCCTTTGTGGTGGAACTATCTGACAGCAAGACTCTGTGCCTGCAGATTCCTCTGTGTGTGTGTAGCGATGGATTCAGCTCCCCTCTGGCTGGGCACTGGGGGCAGAGAGAAGACGCAGGTGCAGCAGGGAATGTAAAAGGCAGTTAATGTGCAGGATGCACAAGAGTGCTACACAAAGCCCTTTAAAGTGGGACAAGTGACAGAGTCTTTTTTTTATAGGTAAAGAACATCTTGTTAAGGACTGAAGTGGGTTAGAGACTAGATCTTACTGAGGAATTTTTGTGAGGGGATGTGGAGCTTGGAAGGAGGGAATGGGGGGAGAGTGAGCCGAAGCAGCCCTAGGAAACTGAAGTAGGAGAAAACAGGCTGCCATGCAGAGAGCTGCTGGTGCAGACTCTCAGAAGAGGGCCATCTTGAAATGAGGCTCTTACACATGTATGAGATGTCTGAATAGCTGTCACAGACCTGTTTGCTTATAGCCCACCACCTGCACCGGTGCAGTGCTTAAGCAATTCCAAGCAAAGATGGGAAAGCTTTGCTCCTGAAGCCTGCAGTGTTTGACCAGTGTGAGACCTAGTGCCTCTCTCCCAGGGCTGCCACAAGGAGCCGTGCTGTAACCTGTGGGTCGCCATCAACAAAACAGAGCCCACAGCAAAACTTGTGCATGATCCATAGCTTTGATTTCACATGTTCCCACAGGATCTGAAGTACAATAAGGGTTGCAGCCAGCAATGGCCTTGAAAATATGAGCAGGTGAGATAAGTTTATCATTGGCTAGCAATGCTGTGCTTTAAAAATTGTATGCAGGGAGCTTGAACACAGATCTTTAGATCACAGTCATATATCACCCGCAATATGTATATCCATATGTCCACAGATTTGCCTAGGCAGACCTGTGGGATCCTCCACAAAGCTGAACACAGCCACAAGTACAGCAGTATGTGTGGGATTCAGAAAATAAATGAGCTTGAAGAAGTACAGGGCAAATTAGATTCCTACATACCTAAGCAAGAGATCACAGATACTATGCAGTATACTGTGGAGGGAAGTTGACTCAATCACCTTTCTTTCCAAGTGCTCTACTGTACAACTTCTAATTGGGATGCAAGTGACACAGAGTTACTTGTAATAACACAAAAAGAATCAATAACCCCATTTGTTCAGATATAACCTGAGTTTCTCAGGTGTTTAATGGCAAGTGCCACCTGTCAGCAAAAATATTTGTTGCAATTTTGGTTTACATATTTATGAAGGATTGAAAAAGTGAATATGATGAATTATTGTTCAGTCATTACTGAAGAAATACAGCTGCAATTCAAGAGTGAGCAAAAATACTATTCTGCTGCCACATATACATACACTGCTTTAATCTTGGTTATATATGAGAGGAGCTGAATGTTTATGGTTTTCTAACCAAGGGACCATAAATTTTGAGAATAGACAAAGACAGAAAAGTAATGTAATTCAAATGAGTACAGAGGGTCAATCAGAATTAAGAAAAGAAAAAGGAGAGGAAAGAAACTGATTTAATTTAAGCAGCATTAGGGGACTAGGTATTAAAAATGTTATTTCCCTGGTGCTTGACTAAAAAGTGCCTTGTAGACGTGCAAGGCTGTTTCTCATAATCACAAAAGGTATTAACATATGCAAGGAATGACAAGGCAAATTCACTAAGACCAAGATTTCTAAGAAGGAAATTATAATTTTGGGGTGTTTCTACCATGGGTTGTTTGCCTTAGGACTCACAAAGTGTCTCTTTGACTGACCCTTCAAATGTGTCTGAAAAGTGAAAAGTGGAATGTTAGAAACCAGAAACCCCAAATATCATAAACCTTGTCCTGTAGTAAGAGAGGAAAATCCATTATTTTCTCTATATAACTCTCACAGACTGCTGTGGGATCTTAAACATTGAAAATATACCAAGATATACTTTTGATCCCAAAACATTTTACAAAACAATGTGTCTGTCAATAAGCATCAACACAGATAAGTGCATTCTGAAATTCAGCGACAGCACAGAGGTGTTCGGTACCACAGCACAGTAGCTCAGGTCAGGAAGTAAAGGCTACTGTAAGCAAATAAAAGTGGGGATGAAATTTGGGTGGCAGAAAATAATATTCCCAATTGCAGCCTGATTAGATCAGTTTCTTAGGGCTCACCAAGAGCTCACTAGATTTATAATGACCAAAAATATTTCCAGAGTGATCAGGCCTTGGCTATTCTACCTAGTTTCCAGCTATTGTTCCAGAAGACTCTGGGCATAGAGACTTAAAGCCTTCACTGCAACAGCTGAAGTTCAAGCAGAATGTTCAAAAGTGTCAAGAGAAAGTACTAGATATCTGTGTTCAGGCATCTGAACCCCAGGCCACATGTCTCACCTAAAAGATACTAAAAGCATATTCATTCACCTAACACTGGGAAGAGACAAATAAGAACTCTCACAGGGTAGGCTGGTACTTTGGTGAAAAAGAGCAGCGTAGGGAGCAGCACAGTTTTGTCACAGCCATGAGTGATGGAATAGTCCTCTATCACAGAACTCTTCAAGCAATCCAAAGTGGAGATGTACCAGTGTGATAAGTTCCTGTTTACTCTAGGATACTTCACTTCCTTCACATCCCTCAAGAGAGAGATGGAGAAGAATTTCTTCTACCACCTACCTGCCCAAGAGCTGGGGCAATGAACATATGGGGGAATACACAATCAGTGCTTCCTGAAGATCACTTTGTGTTTTAGTGAGATATGGGAATCAATGTGTTAAAAAGAAAGCATCTTCATATTTTACACTTACATGCTTTTAAACAATATTAACAAGATTAATTCAGACCCCTTAGAATATAGAATGAAAGAGTATTTAAAATTTCTAAAACTACACACTGTGAACCCAACAGTCTGTAACTGCTTTGTTAAAATATAAAACTTTTCAAGCTAGCATGATGGATTCTTGGATAGCAAGGTCTGGAGGGATAAACTATTGTGCTCATCCACTCTGACCTCCTGCACATGACACAGACCAGAGCATTTCACCCAGCAATATCACCATCAAGCCCAGTAATTTATAGCTGAACTGTGCCATTTCTTTCAGAAGGAAGGACATCCAATCTTGATTTAAAGACTCTAGGCGATTAATTTACCACATCCCTTTACCATCTGTTCCAGTGGTTAATTATCTTCAGTTAAATGTGTGTCCTATTTGCAATCTGATCTTTATCAACTTTAGACTTTTATCTGCCTCTCTGTGTGGACATGATGGCTCATAATACTTTGATATTTCCCATACATTAGGACTGAAATGTGATGCCTAGACTGAAAATTTCAGGTTTGGAATTTTGTTTTGGTTTCTCTTGTTGAAATCTTAACACAAAGACTTTCAAGGCATTGGCACAACACACTATAATATTTCATTTTGGAGCAATTTCAATGAGTCAGTGTTAATGGCATATAGTATTCCAGATTTTGAGGAGTAAAAATATTATGTGCACTTCATCTGTTTGTTTAAAGTGGTTTTTCCTAATGAAGGCTGTACTGTGCTGAAGTGTGGAACCATGAGTTTGATCTAGTGGCAGGAATAAGGAGTGCTGAGAGTGCTAATTCTTCTACCCTGCTCCCAGTTCTGCCACTGCAATTTGATTTGTAAGCCAGGCAAAATCACCTCATTCAATTGTACTTAGGGGGCTGTTACAAAGTGCACAAGGATTTGCTGGTTGAACCATACTAAAAAACAGTTTCTGCCTCTTTTGAAAGCTTACTAACTTCAATTAAAGTGATTTCAAAGTCCAATCCCTACCCCAAACTTTTGAGTTCTAACATTATAAAACACATTTTATCTACCAATATATAAATACATTTTTATGACCAACCAGACACACCCCTCTGGACCAGCCATGTGCAGATGTAAAATATAATTTGGTGCTAGCATTGTTCTATTGTTTAACTTCAGTTATTGTAATTGCCATGTTCTCTTTATGACCTTACTCTGTATCACATTTCCTTGAGTGATCCCGGTGTCTATTAAACCCAAAACTCCATTAATTCTCTGGTCTTGGACTTTGACTGGTTTTCCTTCAAATGCTTTCCTCTAGCTGAAGAGTTGTGAGTTCCTCAAGGATGACCACTTAAAAGCTATTCTTTTTTTCAGAAATGCTTTACTTCTACAACGTGCAGCTATAAGGCCTTAGTCTGTGTTTTTGGCAATACAGAGTTCAACCTTTTTCTCTATAAGAAATTAAATAAGGTTCTTTCAGGTAACTGATTTCTTAGCAGATATTATCATCTGAGTGTCAAGAGATCCTCGAATACCTGGCATTTTCATCACATAAATATTTCTCTTCCCCGTGTCACTAAAGTCTTCAAATTTATCAACAGCCTGCACCATTCTTGGTAAAGAAACACAGTAATCCCGGTTCCACAATCACACTTGGTTTCCTTGAGCCACACAAAAGTAATCTTACACGTGGACTGGAAAGCCTGGAGTTAACTCATATCCTCCTTCTTAGGGTGCCTTGCCACATCTACAGAGTTGTCTGGTGTCTCCTTAGCCAGGCCACTCTCACAACTGGCACGCAGCTTCCCCACAGACACTTCCCCAGCTGCCCTCTCCTACCTGTGGAGAGGAGCTCCATGTAGGGTATTCCACACATGACTGGAATTTAGCACTTAAAACCTACTTTGCAGTAACTCCGCTCCTGGTGCTTAAGGGACAGCACATGCTTTTGCATGGTGACAGCCCTCTGATTGCATGCACCGGTGCAGCTTTGCTTAATGCAGTTCAAATTCACACTGCTGATTACTGCCCAATAACTTCTATGTACAGACAAGGTCATGGTGATAGAACCAGCCAGGCTATGATAATAAAGATTCTGTTCTTTTCCCCAAAGGGATCTTCAGGATGCACAAGGAATGACTAGTGCCTGCTTGCACTGCTAGACGGTGCTGTGCTATCTGTTTAGTTCATGAAGCAACTAGCACTGAATGCTGGCAGGATACCATAGATGGCTAGAAAACCAGAACTTTGGAAGTTAATTCCTTCCTAATTCTCCTCTCTTTCAACAGTCATGGAATACTCCTAGATCTCCTTCAACTGGGAGCTTTAATTAAGAGAATCCTTTTTTGAGCTTAATTGAAACCAAAGTGCAATTGGGTAGCTTTAGAGATCTTCCCAAGATGACAGGAAGAGTTTTTTGATGGAAAAGGAGCTTCAAAAACCACAGAATTATTACAGTAGTGTAAATGCAAATTGAGACACTTCAAGGAAGTCCACCAAATTCCTCTTGATTTCAATTATCCTCTTCTTTGAACTGGTGTAATCTCCAGTTTTATTTCCTTGACCTCATCTTTTCTCAAACCAGCTGGCATATTCTGGATAGTAGCTGTATTAGCTGAAGATAAACTCCTGGAGACATTGGTCACATGGAGCTACACAGATTAACTCACAGTTTTGCTAAGTCATGAAATAAGTAAGAGTTGCAACTGTTAAGAATTTTTCCTCCCTTCCACCTCTGTTTTGTTCTTGATAGAGTATGCATTCCCAGAATACATCAGACATTGTGATCCTCAGCAATATTTGTGCTTACATTGTGCAGAAAATAACACAAGGTGAAAAATGCTCTCTACTTCTCTCCGTAAACACAACATGAAACTTCCCTTGGAAGATCTATTTATTCAACTGAGGTTGGCAAATACTAGCTCAGACACACTTGAGAGTACTAGAAACCTATGAGTAGGGAAGTGCACCGTGCATCTAACAAGGAGTGACACTACAAAGCAGGATTATCTGCAGCAGGAAATTATGGAAAATGAAGCCCTTCTGGAGCAGAGTGGTCAGCAAGGACTCAGTCCTGAGCAATGTGGGAACACTGGCCACCCAGATATGTCACCTGGCTGCCTGCAGCAGCAGATTTGGCCCAGGACACAGAGCAGTGGTACTTTTATCAGAAATAGCTTAGAAATACTGAGGTATTTCTGTCTTGCACTGAATTGTGCAAGGCATACAAAAGTCAGGCCAAGGTATCTGGCCATTATTCTGCACTGGGAACAAAATTTCCTTTAATATTAAATGTGTACCTTTTTATTTCATCAAGAGATGACTAGCATTTAGGCCATGGGACAGAAAGAAATTAATTATCTCTTATATGTTATCTTCTCTATTACTTTGCACTTTTCAAGTTAAGTAGACCTTGTCCTTTTTAACTTCATCTGGCATAGACTCTTCCATTCCTTCATGCTGTGTCTTTAATAATTCTGTTGGGGTCTTGTCTGCCTTGGTCTCTGCAATGGCCATTTAGAAATGAAGCAACCAAAACTGAATGCAGTAGTTTAGTTGGACCTATAGCACCAATGAATATAATTCTACTTTAATATGTTCTACGTTATTCTTCCCTCTTTCATACAATCTGACATTTTTACTGGGTTTGTATTTTTTACCAGCTCTGCATGTAGAGATGATGTCTTCACTGACATTTTTTTTTTCCCATAGAGGTTGTAACAGAGTAAAACATAATCCCTGCATGTGATACATGCATACTTGTGTGTAGTTTAAGTAGTTCTTTGCAAAGTGCATTGTTTTGCACTTCTCAGTGCTAAATCCTCTGACCTCATACCAGCAAATTACCCTGAAACTTACAGGAGGTCTCTGGTCACGTTCTCCAACTTCTGCTTTTCTTCCTTTCTGCCCCCATCTCTGCTTTGCAAAACTTGATAGCAGGGATTTCTCTAACGCAGGATTCCCATTCCCTCCCTCAGTCTCAGCTCCCAGCCAGGGAGTGTTAGCAAGAAGTCATGAAAAATGTGGCCCAATTGGAAGTGTTCCAGAGTTGAGTGATGAGAATAAGCAGAGAGACAAAATACATGGGCATAAGGAAAAAACAAGGAATTGCTGATGTCAGTTAAACAGAAAAATAAACTGAAAGGACTCAAGATAAAAGATAAAATATTTATAAAAGGAGGGGGAAAAAGAGTAGGTAGGTGTGACAAGCAGTAATGGTTCATCTTGAAGCAAAGGGAAGTTAAATAAAGGAGTATAATTTTCTAACTTTAGGAATGGGGGAGTAGTGAGATGGATTGAATGCAGAGGCCTCATAACATTCCTCCTAACAGGCAAGGCAGGCAGAGTAAGTTAGGCAGAGCAGACCTTGTTCTGATTATGAAGACTCAAGAACTCTTCCTCACCGTATCCTATGGTTCTGTGCAAGACAGCTCCTTGGCTTGTTCTCAGCAGCATTTCACCTTGTTCACAGCTGAGGTAGTGTAGCTTCCAGCCTTTACACAGAGTCTTAGAGTTGCTGAAGATAAATCAGTGCCAACACAGAACTAATAATGGAAGAAATAAAATGGCTCCTGGATGTCCCACCAAATTAGTAGGAAGGGAGCTCTGTGTCACCGTGGTAGTCTATGGCTCCAGGACAGCAGGCATTGTCCCAGGAAAGGTTGTTTCTGACTCCTGTCCACCTGCTTGGCGATACTAATGGATCTCTTTCCTTCCTCTGTCCTCTGCCAACCCCTGTTTGCATTGCAGGGTGAGGACAGTCTTGCTAGGTGGCTCTCCAGCACTGACTCTACCATGGTTTCTATGTCAAGTCAGTCTGCTAAGCATTACCACGACACAACTAATAGGCAGAAATGGAAAGTATTAACATCAAGAATTATTCCTGGCTGCATATCTCTGTCAAAAGAAACAGTGGGATGTTACCTCTGCATCAGAGTAGCATCTTTAAGTATATAAGTATCTTTAAGTACTTTTCCACTCTGAAGTGGCTCATGCTTTAGAATCAATGTATACACATATTTATGCCTACAACGTGTATTAAAGATATAAATATACATACATAGAAATATATTAATATATATGAATATAGAATACATATCTTCTGAGAGGAAAAATAAACTCAGTGAAGTGACTGGTAAAGACTATCATTAAGATTAATAATTTTGCTTGGATGCCAGAGACCTACACTGAAACTTAAGCCCTGGAAGCAGATAAATGCAGACATGAACCTGCTTTTAACCATAGTTCACGACTGGTTCTACCAGGAACTGATTGATACAAGGCAGATAGTTTTGTTGAAGAGACCAGGAAAGTTCTTCCAAGACTGCAGCTAAGTCTGCATTGAGACATATCAGCCACTACTATTAAACATGCAGAGCAGGATGCAACAAAACTTTGTTTCAGTGCTCATGAATTAAATTTTAAAAATGCTTTAGAAGGAAATTGTTTCCCAGTCCCAAGGCTTCTCTAATTCCTTGTCTTCAGCCATCTACCCACTGTCTCCACCTTGAAGGTGCGTACC
Source organism: Corvus moneduloides (assembly GCF_009650955.1). NCBI lineage: Eukaryota > Metazoa > Chordata > Aves > Passeriformes > Corvidae > Corvus > Corvus moneduloides. The sequence goes on along the minus strand of NC_045482.1, from coordinate 14,011,015 downwards.
ACACCCTCACCTGAAAAGTGCAGAACCTACTGCCGTTGTGGGAACTGCTGAGTTTGTCCGAGTGCCCTATATTTGTGCTACTGTGTATCAGCTATTCAGGAGGAACAGCCTTTGTGCAAGATCTTATCATTCCATAATTGTTGTGCCTTGAGGTCACACACTCTGCTCTGAAAGAAGAGTAAATTACCTCAGCTCAGTCTTAGGGAACACGACATAACCCGAGAACAGTCATGGTGGAGCAGCTAACCTGAGGTAATCTGATGCAAGGAAAGCACTGAGTGCAAGGAACCTGTTGTTAGTTTCTGCAGATAAAAAGCAAATCATGACAGAACTGAAGGAAGAAAAGATGTTGTTAATTAAAAACATTCATGACCAAATACATGTTTGAACCCTAAAGCTTCCTGGGTTCTATTAGTTATCTCAGCTGTTGGAGGCATGTATACCCTGACTACAGACCCTCATGAAGAAATTCACCCACTGCTCCTCCCAGAATGGTGGAAAAATGGCTGTGATGGAACAAAAGATAATATGCTACTTACTATGTGGAGTTTCCCTTCTAATAACTCCTCTTTTACTGCAGAATCCTTTCTCAATCCCCCTGATTCCAAGATTTTCCAAGTACTAGCTACAATATACCTTGATAATCAAAGAAAAACCACTTCATAGGAGTGTATTTAAGGAGTCAGGGGATTATAATATTTGCATGCTGTTTCTTACAAAACTATAAACTGGGCATAAAAATGGTAGCACAACACACTTTGTCCTCTTCTAAAAAACAGTCAAAACCCCAAGATATCACATGGGGAATAACCCATTTAATGACATGGAAGCAATTCCTTCAGTGCTGGATTCAATGAACAATGAACAGAGACAGTTCCTGCTGTGCAAAGCCTATGCAAAGGTATGGAGGTTTCAGGCCTTTCTTGACAGACAAATCAGACTCCTGGAATATTGCTCTTAGCCCATACACTCTCTTTTGCCATGCTATTCATTAGGAAGGCTGCCTGACAATTATTCACAGTAGTGTGCTGACATGGTTTTCAGTATCTGATATACTTGAGAGTACAATTAATCATTTGAATTGTTTGCCTGTGGAATTGTAGGTCATTCAAATTTTTCAGTGCTTAAACCTTCACGAATTGCTTGGAGATCCCAAAGAATTTGCTGCTGTTTACATGTGTACTGACAAAAATCCCTTTAAAAGAAGTGAGCCTGTGAGTTGAGAACTGCCTTGCCAGACATGAGGCTCCCAGGAAGACAGACCGTCTCACATATTGGTACAACATCACAATGCAAATATCATATTGCAGTGTCAGGACAACATGCAACAAGTGTTTTGTGGCTCTCTCAAAATCCGTTTGATGTGATCTATCCCTCCTCTCATTCCTTCTGTTTGTGCACAGAAAATGTGGTTTGTTTCTTCTCTATTGCTGGATGCTTGGAAAAATAAGAGATGAAGGCTTGAAAAACATGCTGCATACCAGACACATTAGCTGCCCTCAAGAGCCACAAATAGCTCTATTATTCTTCCAGAATATTTATATTACAGTGATGCCTAGAGGCTCCAGCTAACTGCAGGGTGGTACAAAATCAGGCTGTGTGCCATGGTACAAATGCATATTAACATACAGCCCATTCTCCAATGAGCTTGGGATCCTCACTGCAGCCTCTTGTACATATGACAAAATTAAAGATTTTTTTTCCCCTCAAGTGCCCCTGTGAGACAGGAAAATTCTATGTACCTGCCGTGCTCTCACTGCAGCCAAATCTCTGGACAGTTCTATTAGGAAATTAGTGCTACAAAACTCAAGGTGTGATCTTATGAGATGGAAAGCTGACATTTATTTACAACATCTCTAAGTTGATTTTACCTGCTCATACACAGATTTTATACAGTCATATTTCTTCTCTTTCTCTAAATACACGTATTTATATAGACATGTATTATTTTGAAGAAGCAGGCTGTTTGGATAATCAGCTCCAGGTCATATAGGAAGTGGATGTGTGTTTACAATATATGCTAAAATTATTATGTATTTCAAGCCAAGGTATTAGTGAGAAACCAGGGAGCTTTCCAGTGCAGGAAAGATTATGTACATAAATGGATATTACTTGTACCAACAAACCAACATCCTAAAGTCAGTAGTTTGAGGAATCTCTTCAGATGATAGAGATTCAGGCGTGCAAAGTGCTGTGTTGCTGAAGAGTTACAATAAATACTACTTGGTTCAGCTGATACACCATCTTTTTATGAGGAAAAACACGTCAACTGAACAGCAGCTTACATTGCATTCCTCACTGGGTACCCGGATAGGAGTAACAACCTCCCCACCCACTGCAGGGGCTAAAGGTCTCAGGATTAGAGTGAACAAGGTCAATGTTAATTAATGTTTTAACTAGTCACAAGTTAAGTGCTTCCAGCCGCAGGCAGCCTACAGCACTGGCTTAATCTACCTTATATATGGTCTGGAGCTGATATGATTGTAGTAATTTTTTTTAAGTGTACGTGTGTATATATTTGTTGCGTACAATAGTGAATCAAGTATTAAACATTCATGAAGTCAGGCATACTTTCAGGACTGATCTTCAGTGATGGATACCTCAGTTTAATTAGTTTACACAGACAAGCACCTAAGTACCCCCCACTTCCCAGTGCTGACGATAGTTTGGAGCCTGCCCAGTGCCTGGACAAGTGCAGCGCTATGACAGGCCGGCACCCAAAACCAGTGGCTGCTGTTTTGCTATTGGGTACACAGCAAGCTCCATCCATAACTCATGGCCTTTCTCTTCCTGGGCAGTGTGTGGGCTGGAAGTACAGCCACAGAGTTAGTATAAGTTCTAGGATGAGACCAATAAAGCAAAACCAAAAACAGAATCCCAAACAAACAGTAAAAGAAAGATCACAAAGAAGAACAAGAAAAGTGAAGCCCTTTCACCTCCAAGTCATAAACATCTCTTTTGATCTCTGTGTCTCCTATTTCTGATCTGACAAGTATTACAAATGCTGAGCCCACACCCTGCTTCCCTCCAGTGATTAATGTGCTACAGTCTTCCTGAAAGCTTAAAGAGCTCTCCCTTCAGGCCACCACATTTGATAAAGAAATGAAGCCTGGCGATTAATAATTCCCTGGGCTGAGTTTTTGTTTAATAACTATTCTGTCAGTGATAGATCTGAAGGGCAAGGTTGTGGATGTGCATGCATGTGGAGGGAGTAATTTGATTGTGGCCAGGAGATTTGGCAGGCTGGCATTACAAAGCAGCTCTTTAGCAGTGGCTGGAAAACCAGCATGACAAATCACTCCATTCTCTGCTTCCCCAGCCTACCCCTCTCAACAGAGCTATCTCATTAGTCTCAAGCCAGCCAATCCAAGCCTATGATTTGGGAAATATTTCCTTCTTGACACGCAAGAGGACAATTCCTTAGCTGGGGAAAATTACATTTAAAAATAAATGGAAAAGCATCAATCAGCTAGGAAAATATATTCAGCTTTTTGGATCTCTGGAGAGAAATGCTTTTTTAAAAAATTTATTTTATTACATTTAAATAGGACTGAAGGCCATGGTTTGATTTTTTAATAACTGAGATAACTAAAAAGATAGCACTGTAACATTTACATATTAATAGCTATGTTTTCTTTATATAGAGACACTATTTTTCATTAAAGATAAATCTTGAATATTTACAGACCTGTAGAGATGTGCTAGAAGATACCTGTTTGTAGAGACAGATAGGCTACATAGTACAACAAATTACAAGATGATTGGAATGTGTTTTTTTAGACCAGCAAGCCAACTGTATTTCTAGGTGAACTTTTTAAGAATTCTCAAGCTTCCTTTCAGGACTTAAAAAAAAAGATTAAATTAAAATAGCTTTCCCTTAAAAACAGTTCTCTCTGCTGAACAGTATCTTGTTCATTCTTGCTTCCCTGTCCAGAAAAGTATGAGGAGTCATCTGAGCCACTAAGGAGTAATTTCCTCATGCAGAGTAGCTCCAAACTTGATCCATACAGGACAGTCTTCTTTATAACATCTCAAACCTATGCACTGAGCAAAAAAGAAACAACCACATAAGTGACAGCTTTCCTGGAGCATCCAGAAATCCGAGCTGAGTTCAGGGAGGGATCCTACCCCTTCCTGCACATGTAACCACCCTGTCCAAGGAGCTGATACCTTACAGCTCTGGACATCCTCTCCCAACCCTAGCTACTGCTAGTCAGGCCTCTCCACGGCTGTGCCTCACCTTTCCCACTGAAGATCACCTCCCTGACAGACAGGTTAAGTGACCCCAGCACATTTCCTGCAGGTGAGCTGGGTTGACTTAAACATGTTAAATAAGTGAGTCTTTACCTGTGTCAGCTGACAGATGACAGATGACTTGGAAAAATCACAGGAAAGAGTCTCAGCAGCCAAAGATGCTCTCCTCAGTATCATACAGCAGTAGAATCAGGAATATAATACAGGTTTTCTGGCCCCTACTCCAGCTTCCCTGTGGATGAAGCCTCTCTGCCTTTTCAACTCTGACAGAAAAATACATTCAGCAAAACCCTTCTAATGAGATTCCCACAAATGTATCTAAGGAGATATTTTCATATTATGAGAGCGATTATGAATTTTATCCAGGGGGTAAATAACCTAGAAAATTAGGATGTGTCATTGCTAGGCCATGAAAGAAGAATTGATTACATCACCTTTTCCTAATGGGATTATTATAAACTGACCGTGTATTATTTCTGCAGACCTGCAAGCTCTACCATGTCCCATAATTCACTGCAAAATGTTGGAATTCAGGCTTTGCCCATATCATTACATGAAGGATGAAGTGCTAGTGCTGCTCTGAATTACATTGCTATTCAGTTTTACTAGTCTTTTTAAGTATTTGCTTCCCATACATAAATTGTTACGATTATATAAAGATTCACTAAGGCAACCTTGCTGACAATTTTTCCTCTCTTTTACTCTGAATTAATAGCAAAATGCAAATCAGTAGCAGTAGGGGTTTTTTTCTTTCCACTTAATACAATGCTTGGATAACAGAGCATTTAAAGATTTATGATACATATTAATAGCATTTAAGCACCCTTCACATATATACCCCTTTGTTTTCATCCTCTCCTTCTATCCTTACCTTTCCTACATTATATTTGTTCTCTGCACGTCACATACTTTAAAACAAGGCCACCTCATCACATTCTTTCTCTTCTGGCCCCTTCCTTTTCAGTTTGGCAGCAAAACTATCTCACTACTTAAGAGAAAATGACCACTCATCCCATCTGCCACCCCCCTACACTGCAGGGAAAAAATCTCAATATATCTGCTCACCTAGATAAATCCAGGCAGTATTATCAAGACCGAGTAATCAGGCCATAGTCCACAAAGGCTGCTGCTCTATTAAATTCTTTAGCTGATAAAACACTGGTGTGGGTAGCTTTGGTCCATGCCATAAGAAGCAATAGGTCAGTTTGTTTGTAAAGTCAGACAAACAGCAGTTTCTAGGGCTTGCCAGATGTTTACCTAATCTATCCCAATTAAAGCATCAAAACGTACATACATATTTTTGGCAGGCGACAGCACTCAATTACCAGTTTCTATTAAGTAGTGAAGTGACAAAAATATTTTTAAAAAATTGAAACCAAACACTTCTAGAAAACAAAAAAATTTCTCATAATATTATTGCTCCAGATTTTATGTGAATTTACAGAGGTACATCTTTCCCCCGACCTTTTAACTTTATGATAGGAGGGTGGTTTTGTGGACATGATGAGCTGTGTGGAATGAACCATCTTCTGCACCATGATATTTCAATTTTTCTCCCTGGAAAAGACCACCTGACAGTACTGTTAACCATTCTTGCTTTCCCAAGAAAATATTCCTTTCCTCCCCGTCTTTTCTGGGGTTCAGTAGTTTTGTGTATCTTTAGGGATTATCACCTCTCCCTAGCTCTGTTACCTGTTTTTTATAAAGATGACACCCTGATACCTATTTGAACACTATTGCCAAGTTCAGCATCTTTTTGTGGATGTATTTGGTTTGGATTCAGCACCATTCGGAGTGATTGAGAAGCTCTGATCATTCCTAAACTGTCCTGCAAAAAAAAAAAAAAAAGAAAGAAAGACAGGAAATAATTGCCTTCCCTTCTTGTTTAAGGGACACTAAAACCAGACTCTAGCCCATCACTTGCCAAGTGCACGACACCCAAGAGGCACCACCTACTTGTTGAGTCCACAGTACTCAAGAAGGAATTTGAGGAAGTTGTCACACAGTTCTCCAAAAGCAGCCCGTTTTAAAATATTGCTTATTTCTGACAGGACCTGAGCTTCTGTTTCAGTAACTCAGGAAGGAATATTCCAACAGAGTCCAGGAGGAACATGGGAGGTTCCATGCCAGGTACCAGCTGCAGTGCTGGAGCATATGAGCAGCTCTGAGTGCCAGCAGCCAGCACTGGGTGGCAGGCTAGGACAGCACTTAGGAGTGACTCCCAGCCCTGGTGCAACATTTCTCAGCTTCTCCCAAAGTCTCTCCTTGTCACCTACAAAAGGCTACAAAAGCTTTAGTTGGATGGTAGAGCCGGAGAAGCCCACGCACCCAGCACTGGGGACTGCCTTGTTCTACCAGCTGTGCCCAAGAAACCAGGCAAAGTTTTCCCTATCCCTGCAGCCAAAGGAGGCTTGCAGATAGATACTGGCTCATCCTTTTCTCTCTTAAAACTTGAAGTAAAAACGCCTTTGAGAGGGAAAAGTGTGACTGGAATTTGTCCAGGCAGCTAATCTTGCGGGTGTAATTTTAGAATGGAGCAGCCTGGTAGTCACAAACATTAACAAGTATATCTTGCACTGCATCCCAGTGTTACGTAGAAACAACTTGGGAGTCAGCAGCCTTCTTCCCCGTGGAAGCAACCACCAAAACCTTCCTCCACCACTACTAGTAAGGGCAGGACTAACTTGCAAAGTGATCCCCCTTGGACACAGAATCAAACCCTTCTCCATTCCCAGGAAAAGAAACTCATCTGTTGGGCATATGCGCGAATGCTTGTCAAAAGTCAGGCCCATGGTGACAGAGATGTTTCAATCTTCCACAACACAGCTACTGATGCTTCTGTGCATTTTTGCAATCTTCTTTCTATGTGTTTGGATGCTCTGTTGCAGTCTGGGCCTACTGTGATTCACACCAAGTGTCTACAGACCGTTCAAACACCCGAGCCCTGTCTGAATGCATAAAATGCTAATCTCATTAGATTTCTCATTTTCAGTGTAATATTGTCACACTGCTATGCACCACTGCCACAGATTAGCAGGCTTGCCAGAATGGAGCCCCGCTAATGAGTTAATCCAAATAACACTCAAATCCCAAATCAGATTTAAAGCCATCTAGACAGAGGACCAGCCAAGGATGGGTGAGGGAGAGGAGGGAAGAGGGTGAGCCTAGTTTTGACAGAAGTAGTTGTCATTTAAGTGAGAGAGGAGTATAAGGGAGAAGTGAGCATGCATTTTTTTCCTTGAGAGGACAGGCTGCGTCAAACTCCAAGTTACGATGCACAACCTAAATGCAAAACCTGAGAAACAATCTGCAATAACACATGTATCTGTATGGACAGTCAGCTTCTGACTTGAGAGACACTTAGCTATAAAAATCAGGAGCTAGCAAAGCTTCTATTGCCATCATTTAATCTACAGTGCTTGGAAGGTCTAAGCAGCTTACAGCTCAGAGTTTGATTCATTCCAGCCAGGAATCTGGAGATGAGGGGAAGGAATGTTTTTCATGTATTAGTTTCTTATTTTACAAATGACCCAACATGCTGAAGAGGTGCACAGAGGCTCAAAGGAAAGGCACCAAGGGAAACACACATCTTCTATTGTTTGCATTTGAAATAGGTTCCTAAAATGTACCTGCAGTTTGAAGGGTAGAGCTGTCAGGGATCTCTTTTCTTTTTCACCACGCTTTTAAATGAAATTGCTCCTTTAGTGGGAAGATACTGAACTACTGAAGCTGAAAAATTTCATGCGTAGATACTGGCTTCATTAGGCCTCCAGTAAGACATAGTTCCACCTTAGGCTTGGGACGAGGGGGGGGGGGGTGGGGGCCAGAGCCAAGGAAGCACCTCAGAACAGCCTGGCCAGCAAGAATACAGTCTCAGAGGAAAACAAGAACACAAGAGGGTCAGAGACACCTCCAACCCGGGTCCAAATTTTGAAAGGCCTCAGCTTTACTTCATGGAGAGCAAAGCCTTTTTTACAGTATTGGCTTATATCTCTGGACAAAAATATTGTTTCCCATTCAACAATTTACAAAAGAGTGCCTAAAAAACCAGTATAGCTTTCCATTTGCACCTATTTCCTCCTGTGGATCCAAATTCCATATGTTTTACCAGAAATGTGAAATTTTTTTGCCAATGGGTAGAGATAAGTTTGCAACCTTTAATAAAAATCCAAGAACTTAGCACCTTGACTACATAGTTGCAGAGAAGGAAAGATGAATGCATTTTATGCCAACATCATCAACAAACTTGTCTGCAAAGTTTTACTTTCATTTGACTAGTGATGGATGGAGCTAGAAAGAAGGAAGTTTGACTCTCAGATGTGGATTCAGCTAAGCAAAACTGCAGAGAGAATTCTATTTGACTGGTAAATGTAGCCGATTTGTTATGGAAACCTCTCTGTAGAAACTTTTATAAAACAAAGGTCGTGTCAAGAAAACCTTGCTTCCCTGCAGTCATGCTTCTCAGCACATCCCTTACTGCTGTACTTCAACTACTGTGGCAACAATCAAAGTATGCAAGCCCACTGGGCTGAGTCAGAATCTGAAGAAGTCAGTCTGAATCTCTGTTGATTTCACAACACCTTGATGCAGGCCTTAAACTGTACTGTGCGCAGACAGAATAGCTTGTTAATGTCTCTTTCCAGCTCTCATTAAGCAAACAGATAAATAGTAAGCAGCGCATTCAGAGAGTCCATTTGCTTTATTGTGTCCATTAAATTGTCCTGATGATAAAGCATGCCAATATGTTGCCAATTTCTAAGCATGAAACAAATTTTCCATCTTTTAAGATGTTAGATGTTAGATCTTTTTGTTCACTGATAAATAGATTCCAATGTAAATGGAATGAAATAGCCAGCAGTGCCAAACTTTCCAAACGTAGCTAAGCTGCCAGGAACATGCTTTTGTGTTAACAGATCCCGCCCCTTCCAGAGACAACTGCCCACCACAGTCTTCCTGCTCCATGCTAACAAGGTACTAATAACAATAGTAATCACAGTTTGCCTGCTCAGCTCACCCCAGGAACATGGCAGCAAATTGATGATCATTTCTCATTGTGAATTATGACACAGGCACATCACCTCACCCTTGGAATAAAACAGCACCTGCCAATCCCGTTAAAACAGCAAGGGGAAAAATGAAAGCCCTGCCGTAGCCAATCTGATTCCCTGCTGACTCTAATTACCCAGACGGGAATTTTACAATTGCTTCCTCCACCAACTCCTGCTCTGCAGTCTGCAAGACTTTGGCTAGTTGTTTCTTTTGTATGCCTACTGCCACTGAGTAGATTGGGTTCCTAATGAGTCTTGACACTAATGGTACAGGGAGACAGCGCAATTACATATCCCTCTCCCATTCAGAGCAAACCTGGCAGGAAATGACCTGAGACCTCACACCCTTCTACCCCAAAGAATCCAGTTATAATGCCTCAGGAGCAGGGCCAGCTGGTGCACACTCCCCCCTCAGCAGCCCTCACTTCACTTCCCTTTTCCATTGTGCAGGTGGCTGGAAACAGTTCTTTATGGCTTAATCCATGACTGGTGGGTTGAGGCTAATACAGAAGCCAGAGAAGCCTTAGCACATTTGGAACTGAAGCTCATCAAGAAAGGGGAAAAAAAAGGAAAAAGCACATTATTTCACACATGTGCTGGACAGCTCTAACACACAGTTGTTGTCTATTAGGTGTTTAACAATGTGTGTAACTCAGACTGCTTTAAAGTGGGCAGGGGAGAGACATGTGCTTCTGTGATTTCCATGTTGATTGTAGTCCAGGTGTAAAAGAGACTGGAGCTACCTATTGAACTGTGAGCTAATTACAAGAACAAACAGCTGTTGTCTGTTAATGAGGATGCAGATCCATAAGAAGCATGTTAGCTGGTGAGGAATAAACATGTCTTCCACTCCTTGAGTGAGCAGCAGCCTACAAAAGATGTCTTATATCTATGATTTGTGTTGCCACATCATCTGAACAACATACAAATGATAGTATGTTTGCCTCTGAGAAAAACCCTGTAAAAGAGGAAAGCACGAGTCCAAGTATACAAGTAGGAAGATGAGGCAGAGGACCAAGGACACATATAGAGTCTGATAAAAGCATAAAATAGGCCAAATCAGCTTATTTGCACTCCAGTGTTTTAAGTACAAATCTATTGTTTGCCTCATACTGGTAACTCTGAACCCAGCATTTTGTGCATCACTGAATTTCTTTCACTACTTTACTACCCCATGATAGCATAGTCTCCTACTTCTATTAACCTCACTGCTACTTCTGTTTCCCCTCAGGGACCTGTAAGTCTTCTGCCTCTCAGCTATTTATTGTGATGTATGGGATGTTTCTCTTAGCCTTCAAAGGGTTCATCTGACCTTCAAGGTTCTTCCTGCTCCTCTTCACCCCCAGGTAACGAGGAAGTCCTGCAGTGCTCAGCTGCTCACCAACTTCCATCCTGTTACCCTCCACACACACACACCCTGACAGATTCTCTGTACACCAGTACTCTGTACTTTGTCTCCTGGACAGCACTATTTGTGGTGGCTCTAAAGCTGCCATCAGCGTGAGCTCTCTAATTTCAATGCTTATGGATTATCACAGTTTAACACCAAGGGAAAACATTGGAGAATTTATCTCCAGGGTAACTGCACTGGCAACAGCATGGATAATTTCAAAGATTATTTAAACCTTTTGCATCCTCTTTTCCTCCAAAAGTTGGACTAAAACATTTGTAATTTTAAGAAAACAGTGGCTGATTTTAATCCCACTAATTTCTCTTTCCCTTTTTGACATAGGTTCTCTGAACCACATCATACCCTGTAAAGTTTTGAGGAACAAGAAATTATGCAGAGAAAGCATCACAGTTATGCAGGTGCTGCTATTCTATAACCCACTACACAAAGAATTCCATACTTGTAATACATGAAAAAGGAGCAGAGATTTCAAGTATCTCAGAGAACTCCTAATGGAGTTCTTGCTTTTTATTTTCCTCTCCAGTTTTAAAGTATTATTTACTGTAGTATTCAATTAAGAACAAGAGTTTACTATAGCAACCACAGCAGTGAGAGGTACTATTCATACACAGTCTCTGAAATACAAGCTTTTAAGCACCTTCTTAGCAACACTTGTTGATAAACCTATGGCAGAGGAGAATGCTATGTGGTTTATAAGGAGTGACTTGCACACTAAATTAAGTCTGCAGGAACTGTATTGCTTGAGGTCTTCCCCTTCCTCTGTGATTTTACCTTCCTAGAGTTAGCACACTTGTTAGCAGAGAACAAGACTCATAAAAATATAAAGACATCACCTTTGGACTGGGACTACAAAGGAGGAACTGTCATATGGCAGCTTTTCTCTCTGCCACTACGTGGCAGCAAAAGTTGCTTGTGATTCGCTACATCAGTATCTTCATAGGCATTCCAGCTGTGACCTTGCCATCACTCATTCTGGGGACCCTCTCTCATTCAGCATCTGCCAGCTGTCAGCATGGGACTCCAGGGAAAATTACAGAAGATTTCTGGAAAATTACAAGGGGCAGCAGTAGGGAGCATTTGATTTGTTTCTATTTTCTCTGTGTAAGGCATTTCAGGTGGCTGCAGTTTGCCAGCTTCCTGACTTTCTTTTGCCTGCGTGGCTCCATTCTTCTGTAGTCTTCCACTTAATTGATCTAGTTTTTCTCATGTCTCTCCATCTCACACAGTTCCTCTTCTCATGATGTCATTTGCCTGCTCAAATCCATTCCACAAGAATGGGAGAGCAACAAAGCATCCTCTCCCCTTCTGATGGAAAACCCGGGTATTTTTTAGACATATCAAGGAGTACTATCACTATCTTTGTTGACAAGTTTTCCTTTCTCAAGCTGCAGTCCCTTTACAAAAGCACCTTCCAGACCCAGCAAAGCTGTAAATGGATGTGCACCGGGAAAACCCGCAATTAACAACTGTGGTTAACCACAAGCAGATAAGACCATTTTAAACATGCCTGTCTCTGTCTAGACGAGATGCTAAGTGTAACTTGATGTTTGAAGTATACTCACTTTAGATGCTATGAGTAATTCTGTTTTCACATTCCCACCTGCTTCCCCTACTGGTTGAGAACATCATAACAAATATATTCATGGTTCCGTGGATTTGATATTCAGGATTCTCAGTCTTTCATCGATTGAGGTACCGTTGAATTCAAGCTGGCAATGTTCCACACTGTAAGAAGTGCTGATCACTGCATCCTGATTTCTCATCTCATTATGGCCTACATTTTTACCTGATGGATTTTGTTGCATTTTGCATTTCCTAGAATCCAGCTGCTAGCATGGTCACATAACCACTCCCCAAGGTAGCTACCTTGGGGCAGTTTTGTGGGTATTGTTTGTAAAATGTGTTGAAGTTCAGAATGCTATATGCACATACAGTATTAGTGTTCTTTGCAGAAAGCTGTCTGCAAACATGTTCAAAACTACATTCTATCACGAATGTAGGGAAGAGGGTTGGATTTACATAAAGACCAAACACTCCTTTAGGGAGGAGCTCCTGGTTTGTACTGTTACCTAGGCAATGGCTGTAGAAAGTGTCTGAGCACGCGTAAGTAAGGACCAGATCGGCTGGAATTGGGTGCTGCTGATTACAGCTGCTATTCAAGAAGACTTAAGGGAAACACAGATGCACACCCTGGGTTCACAGAAAGAAACAGCTCTGAGCATTCATGCAATTACAGCTGGAGAAAAGGAACCACTCTGGAGTATCAGGCTGCTCATTAACTTCCACTGCCAAGGTTAACACCTATATTTTAGCTCTTTAACAGATGCCCTGTGAAACTGCCTTTGATAGTCTGCTTGTCTCCTCCTGCTGTAAGACCAAAATCAAGGCCTGATCAGACAGTTTTCAATCTTCTTTAAAAAGCCATGGTCGATTTTAAGTGAAATGACATTGCACAAATTGTTTTAATTAAAAGAACCCTATTTTCTCCTTGACTAGAATCATACCCTGGGTAGCAACAACACTGACAAGAAAATCAACAGGTGGCCTGTTTGCCAATTACCTGAGCACATCTGCTTTTTTCAGCACATTTTCAGTAGGAGTTGGTTGCATTCACTCAGACTTTTATAGTCTGATTTATTAATGACTCTTTTAACCCAATAGCTAGAAATTTAATTGAATCCCTTCAAAAAGATGTTAAGAAAAGCTATACTCCTTGACAGGCCAATGACAAACAAGAAGTATAGCCAGGGTCTCATTCATTAAAAATTATGTTATTCAGCTCCAGCACATGTGCTGGCTTGCTGGAAACCATAATTTTAATACTGATACTTTCCTAAGTCCCACATTGCTACATATTTTGAATATTTTGTCCCAATATGGTTTGATTATTGCTAAGTGCGAAATCACCGCCAACAAGTTTCATGCAGGCTGGATTTAATTTCAGAAATGGGTTGAGGATGAATACTACAAAAGGCCTTCTACTGCAAAATCCTTCAGTACCAAGCCACGAGCAGGCTTGGTACCCATACTAATCTTCATGTAACTTGTATCTCCAAGAAAGCTCTCTTCAGCATAAATACTAAGCTCTGCTTCCATAGCTGGGAGCCAGCAGGAACTGTGCATTCCTTGTGGGCTGTGAAAGAAAATTCCCCAGGCCTAGACCCCCAAACTCACTAAATGCACTAATTATGAACCTGAAATCCCTCTGTGTTATTGCCAGCAAGCTCTTGTGTTACAGTGGGGATTCTGTAACACGATGTATCAAACAAGGAGGCCTGTGGGAAAGAAAATATATGGACAGATTCGTGATAGATGTTTCAGAGATGTTTATTTCTCCAGCCACATGGCCGGGATCTGCCGAGGAACTGTGGCAATCACGGGACCCGAGGGTCCTTCTGCCCGCGCAGGGGAACACAAAACATCCAATGGGGAACGAGGCTGACCAGGGGCAGGGAAACCCCGTGTCTCCCCCCAGGGTCCCTCTCCCAGGACCAGATGGCAGGGGGGAGGAGCCCCAACACTTCACCCGTTTATTTTTAACAAAAGAGATTGAAAACTTAATATTGAGAACAACTGGATAAACATAACAAGAACAGTTTCGAAACAAAACAAGCCACGCTCCTGAGTCTTTAAATGTCCAAACAGATTCTCTGGAGCATCTTAAGGCTGACAGAAGGGAGACAGAACTCTCTGGGCATGCTTTGTGGAGAAACTGGGGCAAGAGAGGGTTTAATTTCTTCCCTCCCCCTTTTCATGCCCCCCTCGGCATCGGAGAGGAGTTGTAGGGAAAGGGAATTGTATAGGGAAGCCATGGGGTGAAAAACAGATTAGGAATAAACTGGGGATAGGGTAAACTTAGGAAAGGGTTCATATTGGGTATAGGGTAAAAGGGGAAAGTAGGTTGTGGGTAGGGAAGTTGCTGGGATGGATATTGTTTATAATTTTGTGCATAATGGCTGCCTTTGACTGGAATACCTCCAGGCCCAGTAACATTTGCTGCTTGTAAACCCTTCTTTCCTTGCACTATATCAAATTGTACAACTTCCCCATCTCCTACACTTTGCAGGTAATTTTTAGGGTTATTCCTTTTAATGGCAGTTCTATGGATGAATAAATCTTCCCCTGTATCATCTCGTGTTATAAATCCATAGTTGTTTTTTACATTGTACCATTTCACAGTTCCTGTGACTTTCGTTGCTACAACTCCTCCTAGCACGTGCTTGCGTGTTTGTCGTGGCTGCTGGTCCCGCGTGGCCGCTGCCTCGCCGACTCCGACGTCTCGGCCGGGTCCCCGCGTTGCGGCTGCTCCGCGCCCTCCGAGCAGCGCTGCTCTGGCGCGTGTCTGGGCTCTGCGCAGCCCCGCGTCACCATCGCCGCCGGCCCCGCGCCCTGCGAGTGGTTCTGCTCTGCCAGCTCCACGCTGCTTTGAGAGCGGCCCTGTTTCGGCTCGGCGCTGCGCGGCTTCTCGTGTCGCTGTGGAAACCGCCGCTTCTCGCTCTACGGGGCTCTCCGAGCCGTGTGCTCAGAGCAGCCTGCCACACTGACCCCCGGTTCCTGGCTGCTCGTGGGGGCCACCTCTCCGCTGCACACGGCCCACGGCACCCACGGCACCTGCGGCGTCGCTCCCTCACTCGCAGCCGCGTGGCCGGGGACGCCGAGACAGGGATGGGGTCCGCGATAAGGCGCGTGCTCCTGAGGGGGCCGGGCGCATCCAGCGCAGGCACCTCCGCCGGCACGGCTGCAGTCACGCGCTCCTGGGATGGCCGCCGCATGGTCTTGGCCACGGGATTACAGCCATCCTCTGCTCTAGGGGTAATGGGACCATACAAATGCTCCTGAAGAGCTTCACTGATTACAGTGGATCCACGGAGAGGTTCTGTCACTAATGCATGTTTTGTTTGATCCCTTATCTCATCCCAGATCTTGTACCAAAAACACTCGAGACTAGTTCCAGGAGGATCAATATCAACAAGTAAGTCTCAAGAAATATAGAAGAAATTTTTGCAAAGCCAATTAAAAAAATGTTCTAGATCTCCTGGAACAAATGCATTCTTGTTTTGTTGTTCAAGGATTCTTTTAACTTCTAGATACATTTCTTTCTGTGGTTCAGAGAGCCACATTTCCCACGATTCTTCCATGGTCCAGAGAGAATATCCAAACCAAGGTGAGAAGAGAGAGATCTAGAGTGGTTTTTACTCACGAATTTTCTGTCCTTAGGGATCGGTGTCTTGCCAGCAATTCTCTACCATTTGTTACAGTGGGGATTCTCTAACACGCATATCAAACAAGCAGGCCTGTGGGAAAGAAATATATA
Source organism: Corvus moneduloides (assembly GCF_009650955.1). Classification (NCBI taxonomy): domain Eukaryota; kingdom Metazoa; phylum Chordata; class Aves; order Passeriformes; family Corvidae; genus Corvus; species Corvus moneduloides. The sequence continues at coordinate 13,994,988 of NC_045482.1, read as the reverse complement.
TGGACCAATTCTTGATAGATGTTTCAGAGATGTTTATTTCTCCAGCCGCATGGCCGGGATCTGCCGAGGAGCTGTCGCAGTCACGGGACCCGAGGGTCCTTCTGCCCGCGCAGGGGAACACAAACCAACCAACGGGGAACGAGGCTGACCAGGGGCAGGGAAACCCCGTGTCTCCCCCCAGGGCTCCTCTCCCAGGACCCCACAGCAGGGGGGAGGAGCCCTAACACTCTTGATACTCCATTTTACGGCACTCACACTGGCACCCCAGAGCACTTGTGTGCATTACTGCAGGGCGAGCTTCACAGAAAATGCAGTTGTAAGTTGCCTTCCTTTTATAGGGAAGAAAAAGCAATTGTTTTCTCAGTGTTCAAAGCACTGACACAAGTCGTGGAGACTCTGCATTCAGCTCCATTCTTTGTCTGAGAAGCATTAGCTCTCTGGTGGAACAGATTTAACCATGGGGCTAATTCCACGAAAAGACTTTTGCTGAAACTACAGGACTGCCATGAGCAGTGAGAAATGTGATCAAAGGGACAGGGAAGTTCCTTGAGAGATAGCAGATGTGGGTTCTCATTCTTTCACCAAAGGCTTTACATTAAGACTTCCTATTAAGAAGTTGGTGGAAAAAATACAACTGACAGACTCAAAAAGCTTAAATGGGCAGATGTCTCATCAGACAGCGCTGAATGTGGTGCCTCACTTCTAGAAAGGTATACAACCTTAAATACATCTATCTCCAGCTTGCTGGCCTTTGTGAATTGCTCTCTGGGATGCCTGTTTCTGACTGAATACTGCAGAAAGAATATAGGTACTTCTGTGAGATTTGTGATATTACAAGCTGTAAATTCTTATGTCTTTGTGTTCTAGGTGTTGATACAATTTTATCCTGGTACATATTTCAAGGAGCAGTCTTTCACCCACATCCTGATGGCTTTTACCTCACACGCTCAGGTTTGGAGGGCAGCTCCTGAGGAAGAGATGCTGCCAGCGAAACTACCAGTGCTCAACGTAACTGTGCTCTCAAGCAGGAAAAAAATTTCAAGTTTATAATCATAGCCTAAAGCTGAGGCTATCATTGTAGCTGAGAGGCTACAATGCATACTCTATCACAAGCCCTCTAGATTATCAGTAGAGATGAGTGAAGTTACCTCTTCTCTGCCTTGCTGATGACTAGGCCAAAACAGCTCTGCAGAACTGCAAGCAGAAAAGAGACACTTTTGCTGTGACAAGATCAGCTCTAAGACTACTAGTAGGAAGAGAAATAGGAGCACAAATTTATTGGACAGCCAGTGGTTGTCAAGGGCTTGCAAAAAGTGATTTTTCAGCTCAGCAGGTGAATCAGAAAAAAAAAAAAAAAAGCGTAAATACTTCATTTTATTTGGATTGAACCAAAGCTTTTGTTTTTAAATCCATCATGCTTCCTTTGTGTTGAACTAGTGGCCCATCTGAGCCAAAATAGGATATTTTGTTTTCAAGGACTTGTGAGAAAAGCAAAAGAAATGAAAAGCTAGATTCAGAGAGCTGATAGAAGAGACTGTCACCAGTGTAACAGTCCCTCAGAAATGGTTGGTGAACTTATCTCAGATTTGGGCCATCATCCCTCAAAAACTAAGTAATAAGGGGGCAAGGATTAAATCCCAGGTCCGTGTTGAGTGTTTTGTATGTTAGGTTAGAAAGTTGTGATCTCTCTGAAGCAACAAACATACACAATCCTTGGAGAGATTCCAAAGACATCCCACTTCTACATATCCCATTGTCTGTTAGTCAAGGCACATTTCTGTGGGAGGGAGCATTGAAGAAAGGGGGGAAATCTTCAGGCTGAAAATCAATAGGTGTGTATTCTGTCATGTACCAGAGGTTTTCACCATGTATCCCTCTCTCAGCCTCTTCTGTTAAACAGTAAATTAGACTGTCATTTGCCAGTAACGAGGTAGTTACAGCAAATCCTGCCCTAGAGCAAGAGATGGCCTTCTCGGCATCCCTTCCAGCCCTCTTTTTCTGCAGTCCTGTGATCCTGACTGATGAAGAAGTCCTGGGTGAAACAAACCCACTATTTACTATTTGCTTGTGCAGCCTAGTAAGTTACCTAAGGGTGAAGGAAACAGGATAATGGCTTGCAGGGTAAATTACATAAATGGGTTTTCCCTGGACACTCTAAATAGGCTGAAAATCTTATCATTAGACAGCAAATTATCTGGGGCCAAAACAGAAGAAACAAAAAAGGAACTACTGGATAAAGGGAAATGGCTAAAGTGATATAAAGCTCCTTTTTCAAGGAAGTTGAATTTTAAATGTTAACTGGACTGTGGCAGAGTGTATTAGAAACTCTCTGGCTTTTTTGTGTATTGAAATACTCTGCAAAGTGTCAATTTTCCATGTTTACCCCAGGGTTATTTCTCCAATAGCAGTTCTCTCCCAAGCATTCACTATCAGTATGGATGCTCATTCCAGTGACTCTGATCCTTTTTCCTGCCACAATGACAATCTGTGGCATAGCTTTGCCTCCCGTTAGACTTCCTGAGGAAAGCCAACACTAATGCCAGGTTTGGAGACAATACTGTCCTTCCATGGACAGTAATATGAGGCTGCAAAGCAAACTTTGCTTTCAAACAGCCACAACAAAATAACAAACCCACCCCTTCATTTTCTACACTCTATTTTCCTAATTAGGTGGGTGGGGGAACAAATGTCCACATGCAGAAAGTAGGTGGGCATAGGCTGGATAAATCCCATGCTCCCAATTCTTGGCATGGAACAGCACAGCCATTATCCTTTCTAAATGTCAGGGAACTAGCTCCAACTCTATGAGGTGCCAGACACCTGCTCCCACTACTCCCAGCTTTGCCTTCTGCTGTTGCATCTCTCACTCACAGGCCTTGGTGTAATTCCACTCTGCACAAATTGAGCCATAAGTGCCAGGAAAGTGGGATTCTGAAAGCATTTCATAGAAAGGCACAGACCAGGGCAGCAACAGACCCAAAAGGAGGGACACAGCTGCCACTTCCATGAAGAGGAGCCACTCGGCACCAAGACTGTACATTGATAAAAAGCCAGGAGAGGGTTAAAGCAAGATGCTTTCTTGCAGGCAGACGAAGTGAAATGGATTTAGGGATTTTTTTCACGACAAAAAGAGGTGGAAGAGCCACAAAAGGCTATTGAAAGAAGACAGCGAGCTCTCCTGTCTGACACATGTCGACGCAGAAGCAATGGCAGTACAACAAGGCTGTCACATTGAAAATGCAGCTCTTCCAGCCACAGGCTGGGCATCAGGGCAAATCCTGTGCAGTGAAGTAGTTGGATAGGGGGAAATCTGTCTGACTTAGTGTAAGGAGGCAGCAAGATGGGCAGAGCCTGCCTCAGGAGGTCATCATTCCCTGCCTATGATCAGGGCTCCCTACATGCTTCAATCTTACTGTTTAAGGTGGGCAGAGCCGGTAGATCCATGAGCAACCTGGATGTGTAGTAGAAGACAGAGCTGCAAAGAGTTGGGTAGAGGGTAAAGAAGAAGAGGTGAGAATGCTTCTCAGTTTCTTCCTCTGGCTTTGCCCAGGGACTGCTGGTCTTGGGCAAGTGGCACCTAATGGACCATTCAGCAGCGATCCTACCACCCTTCCCATCCTCACTGTATAGCAAAGCAGCTCAATGGCCAAGACATGAACCTGCTGCAGATCACTGCAACACTCCAACATGGTCCAGCAAACTTATCACCATTCTTTGCAGGATGGAAGTGTTTAATGCCCCAGATGGCTGTCAGCCCACAGCCTTGTTGAAGAGGCACTGACAGCTCTGCCACAGGGACAGAGTGGTTCCCCACTCCCTGATCTGCACGGAATGTGCCATGGTGCTCACACCACTCCTGTCAGCTCAGCTGAGCTGGTTTAGTCTGGAAGCAGTCAGAGAGCACACGTGCAAGTGTGCTACTCTTCTGGCACATTTGGGGGAAGGCAGTGCCAACAGGCAAAGGTAGTAGCTTTTCCACTGGAGGCTTGGAAGCAGTAATGGACATACCCTGCCACACCAGAGGCACAGCAAACATGGGTGGGAAGAAAAACGAACATGTGCCAGAGCCCAAGATGGTAATTTCTGTAGAGAATTGCCAACATCTCCAGCTGGGTTAGACCACTATTTACAATATATATTTCTGAGACTGAAGGCGTATATCCGGACTCCTTGGCAAATAAGAACATGTGCCATTCCTGATGTACTCCTGCCTGTTACACAGATTTATTGATAAGTGCAGAGTTATTTGTCTTCTAAGTGCTCTGCAGCACATCACAACCCTTGTGGTAGAGAATAAGTTCATCTCTCTGATTAGCTTGCACCTCTTTGGGCAAACCTGCAGGCTGGTGGCCATAGCACTGTAAATCACACAAGCCATTTAGCATCAAATTACAGAGATAAGCAAGAAAAAGAGACAGTACCTTGCTTTCTAGCTCTTCACTGGCTTCACCATTTTCATGGAAATAGCAGAGCTGTTCAATTTTCATGACAGTAGCAATACTGTCACCATGACTCTCAGGTACTTCAAATAACCTGTTTTGTCAAAGCCTAATGAGTTACTGACATATTTTAACACATGGTCCCAGGAACTGTGGCACCACCTGAAGATAAGACATGTCTTATGTTGGGGTGGCTCAGCCTGCTCTCGGGCTGAAACCACCAAATGTCAGTCACCAGAAGAGATCACTGAGGTCTAGGTTACCTCCCCCTGGGTGGCTCCCAATCCTAAATTACCTCCCCCTGTTCCAGAAAGTTCTTCCTTTTTTAGTTATTAATTGGTTCCCTGTTATGACTCCTGCCTCCCTGTTTTCCCCATTTGTTCTGAAAAATTGTATCCTCCCCTCTGCGTGTACCCCACTGGTTGTTTTCTCTTTCCCTGCCTTGCTCCACCCCCCCATAAAGGGGCTAGCCCGCGTCTTCTCGAGGGCTTTTGCTGGTCCCTGGTCCTTCCTGCAAATAAACCTGTTGGAACTCACACCAGAAGCCCCTCCCGCCTTCTTTGCCTCCGGGCAAACGCCAGCCTGATCATCGGCTGCCCGACGACGTGCTTCCTCTGAGGAGGAGCCAGCGCACGCACCCATCCCACGCCGATTCCACTGAGCCGTCCAGCGAGGACGCTGTGGAGGCCAACGCTGCGTCCCCTCTGCCCGAGGGCACGCCGGGGCTCGTGGTGACAAACCCCCGGTTGCGTTAGTCTTGCACTCAATGAATTGTGTATCACTCAAGAAAAATGGGACACTTTTGAATGACACAAATGCCACACCATGCTGCTCTGGAGGCTGTCCACTAAAGACACCAAACAAGACACCAAGCAAAGTACGAGTCTTGTGCCTACTGGGTGGTTTCTCTGGCGAAGATAAGCACTGCTCTCCCAATACAAACCATTTGTCAGCTTAATGCTTCCATGAACGTCAGACCAGTTCTGCCTATGAGTGGACCTCAGAAAAGGTACCAGTTACACCATGTTAATTCAGAGGAGGAATGTATTGATTGGCATAGAAACAGAATAATATTCCCAGACTACGTACCTTCTCATTTCCAAACTCACGAGTCACCCATATGTCAGCTTGAGTTGCAATGTTTCACCTATTGAATTTTCTGTGAAATTGGTGAGAATCAATTTGAAAGCTCTTATGGAGGAATTTAATATTTCTCTTTGAGAATTATAAACATCAATCAAACCATACACTGCATGGTAATACTTTTAATTGATATTGCATAGCACCTCCCAACTAAGTTACAGAAGTTTGAACAGTATTCATATAAGGCAAAGATATTGTCCTTCAGGAGACAAGAGGCAAAGAGATTGAGAGAGAGCATAAGAAACTGAGAAATTATGTAGATATCAGTCACATTCTGAGTCTTACTGAAAAAACAAGTCACTTCATAGTGGAGGGTTTCTGTTATTGTAGGGTTGGGGTTTTTTTAAGGAAAGTCATTATTGAGAACTGCAAGACATGTGCCAAGCACATACTTTTCTTACAGAATTTCTTACTTTCTAAACTCATATAGTGCTTCAAAATCTATTGCTAAGGGCAAGTATCCTTCTGAAGGAAAACTTCTGAAAACTACTATTGAGAAGATTAACATCTAGCATATAGAATAAGATAAGACAACAAGTAGTTGTATATGGAAAGGAGGAGAAATACTTGTCTAATCAGATGTTAGTAGGTCAAATTTTGGTCTCAGATAACCAGTCTGAAATAAGTCTTTTAATAAGTTTACATGCTCACTAACCTGATGTCAGTGGGTTAAATGAACTCAGAATCTGCCAGCCAAACATACAATACACTTAAAATCTTTTTACTTCTCTGATACAAGTCTCATTGTTGGGACCTATGTGGATTTCCACTTCTGGAGTATTAACTTCTTTTCAGACAGTAAAATCCACAGGATCTGTTTGTCTTGGAATCAGAAAGTGCCAGCTGTCTACTTAATCCAGTATGAATAACTGCAGACTTACTGTTTCGAAAAGACTTATACAGAATTGTGGTTTTCTGAAGCTAGAAACAACTTTTTTAATCTCTACAGGCTATCTCCAGACCTATTTTCCTTTTACACTACCTGTAGACTAAAACTTGAAGACTGTGTATGACGATCACTAGAGATCATTCTCTGGAGAGAGAAAGAGAGAAAGTCAGATTCTAGTTGGTGCTATTGAAAAAGTCTCCAGATTATGTTTGCATTATGTGGTATTTTGGAGAAATGCCCAGTTTCAGCTTATATAGGAAGCATTAGCATGGTCAATTGTGCTATAAACATCAGAGATAACATGATCCTTCTTGGTTTGTTGCACAGCATCTAGCTTGAGAAAAGAAAGAAGAGGGAAGTGAAGGCATGGAGAAAGAAGAAAAAGAGTCAATAGATACTAAGGAACAGAAAGGGAATTACTATCTGTATAGGACAGAAGTAAGATGGATATGAGAACATCCAAGTTCCATTAATGTTGTTTATTTATCTTCTCACCTGTGCAAACCAATCCATGAAATTCAGCAGGTTGGTAGGTCTGGCTCTTTCTCACTCCTAGTGCAAGCACAAAAGCACCTGCTGTTGCTATTGCAAGAGAAAAATAAATACCTGACAGGAGGGAGGCATAAAAGAAGTGTAATTTGGATGGCTTTCTCCTCACTTAAATGCAAGCCAATGGTGAAAAATCTCAGCTTGCACTCATTGACCCTGACACAAGGGGCCAAGAAAGAAACCACAAACCCTGACCTTATTCATCATGCCAGGTTAAGAACAAAAGGACATTTTGACTTAATTACCTTTGTTTGTAAGCAACCTTAAATTAGAATACAAAGCCAGAACAGTTCTGACCATTTTTTCCCCAAAATAATTTAAAAGTTTCCCATGCAGTACTTCAGCACAAAAGACCCACCCAGTGGAGGTGGCACAAATATCACAGGTGACTGGGACAGAAATTTCAAGAATATCTTAGACCACTGCAGAATTTAATAACAGATCCATCAGGTCCAACACATGAAATACAGGATCTTCTTCTAAATCCTAGTCATTGCTCTTCTCACCTGTCTTTAGTAGCTGACTAAGCAGTACTATGGCTTCTTTCTTCACTCTGGGACCATTCAGGTCTCTTTGTTCTCCAGACTGCTGTATCCATCCTGTACAGCTGTAATGGAGAAAAGACAATTGATCTCCTCCATGCAAAGGCATGCCCCAACAGCTGCTTTGCATGACAGCCGGTGACAATATGACCTGGGGGTAGGCACAGCATGTCAGATACTCCTTCACATTACAACAGTCCCAAAACTGTTGTTTCACACTGAAACAAGTCTGAAAACATACACTGGGCTGGCCTGAACCCCAAGAGTAGCTGAGAACACAGGTTCACATTTAAACCAGCCCAAATACCTTGACTTAACTAAAAAGGTGCACTACCCAGATGTCATCATAGGAACAGCACTTGGAGGGACTTGGACTAACCTTATTATTTCACAAATCTCTCCTCTAAACCTTAGAAAAACTCTGTCAGTGTTTAGAAATGTTATTTTTTCACCTGTTTACTTGACACTAATTTCACTTTTGCAAAGGTATTGTCTCTTCATTAGCAGGGTTTTCACAGAAAAAGCTTTGCTCTATTGTACGTATTTTAATAATTTACTCAACCAGCATGTACTCGCTCATTTCCCTTTCAACTAGCAGTGCAACCATGCGAGCGCAACTCAGTGGATGAAGCAGCTATGAAAAATTGTTTAACTGTGACCTTAAGCAGCCTATTTATGGCAGAAATCCTCTGCCATTAATCAGTTACACTTTGTCTGTAATGTTAACTTCGTACTCTTTATGGAGCCTTTCACTGCAGAAAAGCTGTTGGATAACTTAAGAATGTAAAAATTACATTCAGATTTCAGAGCACTAAAAAATAAACAGAAGGAGAAAATATCTTGACAATATTCTTATGCAGTTTCCAGATGCTGCAACATGTACTTTTGGAAATGTGGTGTGGCATTTTCTTGTGTTATTTGAGAAAGTGTGTAATCAGCCAGTTGTTGGGCTTATCATACAAGAAGTTGCCAGCAAATAACTGTTATCTCTCCACTATGAGATTTCTGTCCCTGGCTGACATTGCTGATTAAAGAGCTCCTGTGGTGAGCGAGTGTGGAAAGGCAACCATTTTAGCTGGTTGTATATTATTCACCATTCATATTACTTTCAAAAAAGGAGGGTGTTTACACAAAGGACAGACAGCATCATAGCTGGAAAGGCAGAAGGAACTACGAGTCTGTAGGAAAACATGTTACAATTCAGCACTAATGCAAGATTGTTGGTGAGATGTTACACTGAGGCTGGCAGGCAGAATTTAGTTTGATAGGTAAGATATTCTTACATATGCAGCTACCTGGCAGAAGATGTAGAAATCATCCTGATTAGAAAAAGGCAGTTCCAGAAGCTCTTCTGTCCCAAATAACGTTTCACTTGTGAATCCTGGCAATTCTTGAAAGTGCTGCTCAGAGGGGTACATGTAGCAGAGCATGTCTCTTACTTACTCAACAGCACTCTGGGTGGAGCCAAGGTGTGCAGGAATACAGGACACCTGCATTTCTGCAAGGAGGTGCTGAACAGTTAGATGGTAATCTCACTGGGGCAACACCTCCTTTGGAACTACTGTTTGTGTAGCACCCAGTGCTGTTGTCTTAACAGTAAATGGTTTAACAGAAAGAGACAACTCCAAAGTCAAGAACAAACACAGTTGGGGCTCATAATCTGAACAGCCATATCTGACCTTTTCCTTAGCTGTCAGGGAAGAATATATTCTTTTTATACAGGCAAATCCCAGAAATAATTTACAGAAATTGAACAGGAGAGGCAGAGCACACAAAGTAAAAGGGGTAGCAGGTTCTTTTCTGAAAAAAGGTGTTACTCCCTCCATAACTGATACCAAAGCAGCTTCGGGCACAATGCATCCCAATGAGAGAGCATGTGGCCTAATTTGGCACTTCTTCCACCAGCAGGAGCCTCTTCTGCAGGCTATTCACAATCCAACTGAGGCTGGCATCTTTGCCTGGTTGAAGCTGACATGCTGTGCCACATTATGAGTGGGAACAGGACCATCCTAACAGATTAACTTGAAGGCAGGCTTGCCAGAATACCAGTATGTGGATAATACTTAAGTGCTAAAGGGGGGATCTCTGTCCAAAAATGATGACAGTCTGTCTTCAGCTTGGCCAGTTACAGTTAGGAAGTCTGTCACAGGGTATCACAGCTGAGCTTGGCACACCCCAAAGCCGTTTCTGCAGCCCATGTCAAAGAAGAAACTCTGTTTCAGGAATCAAGTTCTCTAGAGGACATGAGAGATCCCCAGAAAAAAATGTGAGAGTCTCAGTAGACTGGTTGTTTTTCTTGCTGGAGTGCCTGGTTTGGCAGGGAAGACAAATTACTAATTTCTTCTGTTTTTTCAGGGTAATTTGTGCATCTGTGAGCTTCATGGTAAATTTTGTCGTGAGAAACAAAAGTTAGGGTCAGACTATGATGAAGTCTATGCAGATACAAGAAGCCTCTCCGCACTTCTTTACTCCCTTGTGAGATGAAAGCAGTTCTCTGTATTTGGCCTGAGTCCATTAACCCCCATTTGCTCCTTGGAGAAGTACTCTGGCCGAGTTAGCTGGCATGCTGGCTGTGTCTCAGCAAGCAACTCAGGCTAGCTACCTTCAAAGCTTGCAGACTATGAACTGAATTTTTGCAAGATATTTGTAGCACATAAGCAGGAGTTATGGTGTAATAAGGCAAGGAAAAGTCATACTCGCAGGATTAGCACAGCTCACTTGGCATCCTGTTTTACCTTTCAAAATCAGGGGTTTTCCCATCTGTAGTTGGAAGAGTGACCTACCATTTAGGTGATTTATGCAGAAAGTATACTTCAGCACCCTTCACAAGATATTAATGTCACATCCGAATACTCTTTTCAGAAGGTTTTCATAATAAAAGAGGGAAAAAACAACTATATCTGCACAAACCATGGATAAAGTGTTTGACATTTTCAAAGGCGTGGGCTGAAACACAGAAATATTTTTAATCCCAGATAAGGTCTCAAGGAAATAATTACTGGGCCTCAAAGAAAATGTAAATCAAAACTGCCAAAACTGTGTCAGTAGATTTCATTACAGTTTACTTATTTAAGCTGAGAAAGAAAACAAGCAGAGTTCTGTGCAAGTTTGTACTCCTGCATCTCCTTTTAGATCTTTCTGTTTACATTTTACAGTGTTTTAGGAGTGACACAAAGGTGGTAAGTTGCTGAATTCTAAATGTCCTTCAGTAGCTGGAACATTGCATTCCCATGCCTCTTGATGAGTCACATTACTTATTTGTCACATATGTTGTTCACACAAGGGAATGTATTCAATGAAGAAATTAATCCAGGCGGCAAGCCATGGACAGATGAATGAAAGTGACCAAAAGCAGGTTGGAGCAGGAAGCAAGGAAGGGAGAAAGGACTGTTACATCTGTGCAGTCTCCAAATCCTCATAATATCAAATACAAAGGCTTTAGAGAATGAAAACAGCACTTAGCAATGCAGAAACCACTCTCTTCCTGCTGCTGAGCAGGAACCTGGCTTGTTGGGACTGTGTCCCTCTCTTGATGTTAGATGTCTCTCAACCATGCTTTCGCCCTTGACCCGGGGGCACAGGAGGAGCAACAGCTAGCATTTGGGTACGCTGCTTAGCAGAGATGTGAAGAGCTTATGGATCCTTTGTCAGGACCCGCTGGGAACCCATTTTGGAAGGAATGAGAAAACTGAGTGCATTGCCAGCTCTATGCTGAGCTCTTGTTCTTTGAAGTCCAAACTTCAGCCAGACTGTGAAATCAGAGGACTTGGAATTGAAACAAGGAAAAATGCAAATACAAAATATGGTCTCTACCATATCACCTCATTTCACCATTGTCTCCATGTGGACACCAGGCAGGCCATTGCCAGATTTACTATTCTAACACAACATGCTTTCATCAGCATTGTTTGAATGGAAAAGTAGTATTGTGGTATGATAGCCAAAAATTAGCCCTGGTTATCTCAGACAGTATACCCAAACCCCTCATGATTCATAGCTAAGACACAAGGCTGTTGCCCTTGTAAAGGATTAACACGGTGGCTGCTTCTTCTATCCCAGGTAATTCTTAGTGATTGTTCCAGCCACTGAGATCCAGATCCTGGTCATGGTTTCAGAAACTTGAGCACCATAGACCAGTGTAAACTGTCCCTATGCATAAGTAATCTAGCCAAGAATCAGTTGACTTACTACGCAATGCAGAAACTAAAGGAATCCTGATCCAGTACCTAATGGCTATGAACTCAGATTAAATTTGAAGTGATCAAACTCATTGAAGCTTTGCTCACGATTTCTGCTCTTTGACAGGAAACAAGTAACGTTGGCACTTTTCTATCAAAGAAAGTCTTCGAGAACTCTGAATACTTTCTCTTGAAAAAGATGGGTTCTTGCCAGCTCTTTGGCATGACTCCCACTGCCCACTGCCTGGCTGGGGGGTCATTTCTTCCACAAGATTGCTTCAGGCCACTCATCGCACTGTGGTCTTCTGTATTCTGATCTATTCCTTACTGCTAACTCAGAGATGGAAGCCTTTCCCACACCAAAGTATCAGGAAGGTCTTGAGCTTATTTCAGTTCTGTTACCTGCTTTCAGGCATGGCTGAGGGGATGACAGCCCTGGGAATAGATTCTGTGCCTTTTGCTAGAAGGGAATGATGTTTCCTCTCTAAGGAGGTAACTTCTGCCTGTGCAGGCTTGTTGAACTCCAGCAGCTACAGCTGTTTTGCACAGGGTAGAGAGGTGCATCTTGTGGGAGCCATGTGAGTGAAAGAGGGTTTGGTTCTGTTTGGGTTTTTTTTCTTTAAATAAGAAAAATCTAATATTTCATTATTTGAGCCATGCTGCTTTCAAATCTCTCCTCTGAGAAACTGAGATCACTGCAGCCTGGAGACAAGGGAATTACAATTCTAGACTAATAAATTTTGGTCTGACCTAGAGCAGCTATGAATCATAAATAACCCCTCTTACTTCACTCATGTGAAGCTAACTACCATGGTGTTTTAGACACTGAACATTGTCCATGACCTCTTTTTCTGGAAGGACAGTTGGGTAGAAAATTTGTGTCTAGTGAAGCATCCTTGCTAACCCAAATCCTTTCTATTAATTCAAAATACAATAAAAAAAGATAGGGTCTTGTACTCTAGAGAAGAAGACTAGTCTTAATACATTCTATTTTCTCCCCAAACCTTTCAACTTGAAAGCAAAATTCCTCCTCATCTTTCCTTTGTTGGTATAATCTCAACAGGTCTCTTGGAAAACTAACGAAATAAAAGTAAGATGGGATTCCCAGCAGAACTTGAGCATGTTCATTTAAAGATCTCTGACTTCCCAATGAAACAATGACTCAGTGTCATCCAAAAGAATTCTCTTGTCCCTCACTTCCCATCAAGCATGTTATAAACTGCTGCTACCCTGCAAGGATTAACTGGTTTACAGCATTAGCCAGTTAACCCTGACAGCACTCCGCTAAAGTCAGGAGGATGAGCCAGGCAGTAGAAACTGGATGTGATGCCTGTAGAAGCCTCCTAGAAACAGAGACTAGAAAGGAGTAAGGGAATAAAAGTAGGTATTTATTTGAAAAGCCTTCAAAGGTACCCCCTGGGGAGCCAGAGGCTATTGCCAAGATGGACCCCAAGATGGATGAAAGGTCATGAGTTCTCCACACTTTTATAAGTTTGGTTCATTTGCATATCAGGGTTAATTCTCCAATTAAGGCTTCAGTTAATTATGTTGTTTCCCCAAGCTTGCCCCTCCCTTATAAGCTTTTGGTTTATACTTTTTGGGCCTAGGACAGTCTGAGTGTCCTTGGAGAGCAGGCACGGAGAGGCTTTGTTATGTCTACCTAGCATGAGAGAGCAGAAATTAACAGGCTACAAGTTACACACTAGGCAGTACAGGATTTGAAAAATATGAAAGTTAAAACCTAAGGCATCAGATGGACAGTTTAAAGTAATTTACAATGAAGGCTGGATTTGTGCAGAAGCATTGGCATGTAACACACAATTATGTTCAACAGATTATGAAAATCTGGTCCAAAAAGTTAAAATATGGTTTGAACCACAGGTAAAACTCATATTTGGCATGGTTTGTCCCCATTCTTGGAGGACAGACAAAACTAGCATTCAGTTCCTAAGGCTTCCAAAGGCAATTCCCATCTCTAAACCCACTGACCTCCTACATTCAGAAATAGCTCAAGACTGTTCCTCATTGCTCACATGCCTTCTTTTGTAAATCACACAAACCACTCTGTTGCTTGCATTATCATTAGAGCACACTTCAGATTCAAAATCAAAGCTTTGTCTCCAGCATTCTCACATATACCATGATTGCTTGTACACCAGGGCACTCTTGATATTCTCATCTACCTTCATGAAGGATTATTTGTCACTTCAAGCCCTCCAACCACCTGGAACATGGAAATTCCAATTACATAAATTCAGGGCCCAGGTTGTTTCTCTGCTCTCACTGGCTGTCATAGCAGCCTAATTCATGGGTTGTCACATCAGGCCTTCACCCTCGCATGGTGCCTTCAAGTTACAAGCAGCAAACACAAAGCTGAAGGAGATGAAATACATTCTTCAGTCTGGCACTGAACAACAGGCATATGAAGCTTAAGGAATTTGATATTATCAGAGAGGTTTTAAAGAGACAGTAGGCTACACTGAAAAATAACTTACACACAAATTAATAGTTCTTCCTCTCTAATACAGATTTTCATGGAAGTCATCTTTACCCAGGAGTCAACTCTGGAAAACCATTGGTACCTTAGGGAACTTACTAGCTGTCTTCTACAAAAGAATGGATTATTTAAACATTTCAACCTTGGATTAAACGCCTTGGGAAGCTTCAAATGTTGCCTTTCCACACCAAACAGCATCCAAATCAATTGTTGGCATAAACAACAGTCAAGCTGCCTTCTCTTCTTGCCAGAAGAATTAGGTCCAATGGGACTTAGCAATCGTAATTTTTTCCACCATAGCTTCCAGCTCAAGACTTCCCACCAACCAGCCACCCATTTTTTTGTGCGTTCCAGCCATGGTATGATATCTAAGAGACTCAATCTCAAGCCTAGGAAGGTAAGGGCATGGGTCCAGCTCTGCTCTGGGACATGGCAGATGATTCTCAGAAATCTGCAGGAATTCTTTTTGTGCAAACCTGAGCTGAATTTGATCCTGTTTGAATTACAATGCAACTGTCAGAACTCTATATTATAGCTGCCTTCCCCTCATTTAGTGCACATCTCAAAACAAATACTACCCATCTATTAACATTTCACAGTGAGTTATTTGTTTAGTAGTGAAGAAAAGTGATTAAAATATACAAATGGTGAAAATCACCTTCTCATCCTCTGCACTGCTGTATAATTCATGCTGAAGAACAAATGAGATTACAGCTCAGGGACTGTCTCCAGGATGAGTTGCATTTGTCCCATTTCCCATTCCTGTTATAATCTTTGTCAAGACAGTAGAATGATATGTCCCATTTGCTGTCCCCTTCACAATATTTGTCAGACTACTGCAATAATATAGTTGCTGGATACCCATATACACATCATGAATTATTTGTTGATGTAAGGAAAGTGTTTTTGCATTCTCTTTGAGTAATGTGTCCTTCTCTTTAAATCCAGAAGGAGGTACTGACTAACATTCCTTTCCACTGTTTTTAGGGTGAGGTTTGCTATGCTCATCCTTTTGTTTGGAAGTAAAAGAGATGGGGGGGTGCAGCAGAATGGCAGACACAGTGTAGCACTTTGCTAATTGCAAGGAGGGATCCAGGTGCTGGCAGGGATCAAACCTACTAATATAATATGAACAGCCCTAAAGGGCAAATAATTGCAACAGATAAATCACTGTTCAATAAACACACCATTAGAACAGCCATCTACCCCTGAGCAAACAGCTTTGAGAAAACTTATCTTCTTATGCAAGCATTTGTGCAGGATTAATAGTCATCAGCTAACAGCATTTTTTAAACTAATGTCAAAAATGGATATGCTCTATTTGATCTGATATGGTTGGTGCTGAGTAAATGCAAATAGGAAAAGGAAATAAAAAAATGAAAGCATGACAAGTGGACACAATGCTTCAAAGTTAATAGGAAAAGGAAGGAACAAACATTATGTTGTTTGGCTTGCAATACTAGGAATGCCTCACATGGCAGGATACTTGAAAGGGGCGTCAAGATACAAGCAATCTTGTTATTTTAGGGGTTCAGTTTAAAGACTTACCTGCCACTCCTTGGTTGGAAACCGGCAAGGACGGGCTCACTCCTGTCGTTGTCAATGCACCTTGAGTCTCACTGGACTGGAATTTATGTGGTTTTGAACATTGGGCCATAGTTGGGAAGTGCAGCTCCAGGCCAACTCCTGAAGGAACTGCTCCCCTCTGGGGTGGGTCTCACTGGAGCCAAGGCACGGTGCAGCTGGAGTTAGAGCTGTTCCGACCCTCTCCCACCCCTGGAGCTCAGGATGACTAAATGAAAACTTAGAAAACAAGGGAGTGGAGGCTAAGTGGAATGTGATCAGAACCAGGACATACAGAGTTAAGGCAGAACCCAGTCCTATAACCCCAGAGCTGCTTAGGCAGCTCAGCAGCGAGCAGATGACTATGAGCAGGTACCCGTCATGAGCATTCACAGCTATCTCTGCTTGTCTGCCAGCAGTAATCTGTGTTTACAGGGTGGGCTGCAGCTGCATAGGGGAGATGGTTTTGCTCCACTCCGGGTACTCTAAAAGAAGTTGCGATCTGGCAGTACTGCTGCTGGTGCCAGCCACGCTGGAGAAGACCCAAAGGAATGCACCAGAGAAGGGAAGGAAAGAAGGCCAGCTGAATCAGACTGACAGCAGAAGAAAAGCTCTGCTTTAAGCGTTCTGCCTGTGGCATGAAAGACACCACAGGAGCTAGACAGTTTGTGATGTACGCTATGTCACAGGCATATAAGAACAACCTTTGTGTTCCAGTCCAAAGGTCCTGCCAGTGCAGTTCACTGTCAGACCTAGATTTAGCAGGGCTGGGACCAGGGACTCTAGGAAAATACTGGAACTAGCATGGACACAGAACATGCAGCAAAGCAATCACACAGAAGGAGCACAAGAATATGCTGCCCCCTCAACAGCAGGGAAAAATGAAGTGGCCAGCCTAGGTGCCACTTGGGGAGCACGGTAAGTGTACCAGCAGAAAGCCTGGTCAAAAGCAGCAGCAAGCCCACTGAGAAAAGGCAATCTCTCTATGACCCCCAATTTGACAAACCTGTTTATGAAGAGGGTGAAGGAAGGGAATTTACCACTGATTACGCCTAATTAGCAAAAACATTTGTTCCTCCCAAGTGAAAGAGCCAAGGGGTTCACTGTAATACATATTTCTGCAGCAAGAAATTGATAACACATGACTGTTAAAAATTAACAATGGAGACTTGACCCTCCACAGAGAGAGACAGAGACGGCCAACAGCAGGGTGGCCAGGCGCAGAATGGGTTGCAGACCTTATTTGACCCACACACTCAGTAACTCAAGGGCTTCATCTCTGCTGTAAATGATGAAGAAACCATTTTAGCTCTGTCCTAAACTGAATGTCATGAGCCAGCTGTGCACTCACTACATCTTTCTTTAAGAGGTTTGCAAGCTAAAGAATCCTAAATGAGAAAGAAATCAAGAGAGAGACTATCATTCATGCCACTCACAAAAAAATTAACTTTTCTCACCACATAAACAGAAGCAGCAATATGGCAGTCACATTTGTATTTAGAAAGAAAACAGTAGCAAGAATGCTGTCGTTTTTTTCAGAGATTATAAATTCTTCAAAGATACTTTTTTATTGCTGTTTTAAATATGTATTTCCAAATGTGAAATACAGGCATGAACATTGTGTACCAGTTTAAGAAAAAAAACAACAAAATTGATACAACTGTGACAGTGACCAGATGCCTGAAGAGAATAGGAACAGAGAAAGAGTAAGGATACTAATTCATCCCCCTAATACCACCCTCCCAGTACCCACTTTTTTCAGCTCAAGAGATGTCCTCCCTATCCCAGCATTTTCCTCCCTAAATAATAATTTTTCAGTTACTATGTTCATGTGAGAGCAACATTATAGTCAGCTGTCAATAATTTTCAGCAATGATCCAGGAAGGATTTCTTATTAGACTAAGAAGGGTACTTCATACTGATTAAATTTTCCACGAGCCAAACACCAAAAACCAAAAATTAACCCAAAAACACAAGTTAGGCTTACCACAGGCAAAACACTACCTTAGTTTTTGCACATGTCAGCTGACAACAAAGTAGGAAAAGAAAATCAATGAGCATAGATTCCCCAATGAGAGCCGATTTTGCATTTGCTGCTCTTTACAAGAGGTGTGTAGGTTGATGTCACTTTCATACACCTTGAAAGCAAGACAAATTATTCAGATCTTTATTCGTGATTAAATGTTGCATTCACCTTATTAATGTATTTCCCCTTGTTAGCTACAGAAGTTGTGTTTATGCAAAACCAGAAGAAGGTATGAATTCCCAGGAACCATTGTGGGGTTTCACAATGTACTGCACAAGGAAAGCAGGCAGTTGCATAATTATTCCAGCGTGACATGTTCATGCATAAAATTAGGCCTTCTCTCCAAGCACTGTCTGTCAATAAGCCCTGTGAGTCTATAGGAGAGCTGTTCACAACACATTCAATTTTACCTATCAGTATGATGTCCAATTACTTGGGAAAGGGTGAAAGACTTTATGCCACATCTAAACATGACAGACATAACCTTTAAGTACTGGCAAATGCCAAGATGTTGCTGGCGGTAGGCATTCTGAATGTTTGTGTTTTCTTCGTACATGATTTTCCTCTTTTTTTTAGATAAATGAAAATTGTTAAATATTTTAAAACCCTGCATTTATCATATCTCACAAGAAGCGAGTTTGAAAAGCAGAAGGAAGTTTTAAACTACCTGACATTCCCTAATGCATTTAATAGAATTTGGGTTTTGTTCCTTCCACAGGTACTAAAGTAGCCCTTCTCTGATCCCACCTTTCAGCACACAAGTATAAAGTTGTAATTTCAACACTAGGTCCATTCACTGAGCCCTGCACAAAACTAAAAAAAAAAACAAAAAACCCCCCAAATTCCCCAAAAACCTAAAATAATTTTGTTGTATTATTCTAAGTAAAACATATCAAAAGCCTCTGTTCCACCTCCAAAGAGTAAAGCTGATCTGTACCTCACAAATCTTTTTAAAGAGGCCAGCATGTCTTCCTTCTTAATACCTCCCAGCAGGGAGCACAACAGCAGGTCTAGTTTATCTTAATTATCTGTCTTTATCTCCATAGGAGAAGAGATTACTGCCAGTGTGTTGCTGGCTAGAACAGAAGAAGCCAAAGAGCACAAGCCATTTCCCTTTTTCCACAACTTCTCTCACAGCTCTGGTAACTGCAATGGGAAAAACTGATAGAGGGAGTGGAGAACAGGAGAACAATATTTCTGTTGTTTTGGGTTATGCATTGTAGGTGAAAGTGGATGCTCAGAGTCACAGTGTGTGTAGAAGAAAGAAAAAAGATTCTGTTTGTAAAGGAGGATGTGTTTTATCCTTGCTTACCACACAGGGAAAGAACAAAGAGAAAACCGGCTGCCACTGAGACAGTCAAAAAAAAGAGATCGAGAGTATAAGGGATACGTACAGTGCTGAGTGTCCTTAGGACAAAATGTGGCTTTCAGAACTTTCATTTTATAGGGTGGCATGTATGGTAGTTCTTTTTGCATTAGGGAAGTTACCTTTTTGTCAGTTATTGACTCGATGCAACACCATACTGCTGCTTCTCTTCCAGCTAGCTTAAGGATCAGGAGTTTATGTTACCGGGAAGGTGCTGTGGCATTGATTTGAAGCCTATGGTGTATTGGAAATTGCCTTTTTGCTGTTTTGTAATTTTGGTTGCATCTTTTTTAGTAACATGGTTGACTGTGTAACTAATGTGCCCTGGTTTTTGGCTCTTTGCTATTAGGAGAGCCCAATTCTGGTTTCCAGCAGAACATCATAAACTGCCTTAGGAGTCCGATACACTGCTCAGAAAAGTTGATAGGGAGTAGAACAGGATTCTCATGTGCTTCCTAGCACTTAATTACTGAATCACAAATAAGATTGTGACATAAATCTGAGTTACCATTTTCTTACGTGCTTTGCTCATCTGTGGTGGTTTTTCCGAAACTGCCTTTCTCTTAACTCTTAATGGCCCTGAGGAACAATCTTTTTTGCATCATTTACATCCTGATCAAAACTCATAACTTAGCAGTAATTTCCACAAATGTTAACAGAAATATTTAGCATATAAGACTCAACAGAAACACCTTGGAGAGGTAAAACAGACAATTAGAAGTTTGCCAGTTCATCCCAAAAATTTACCTCTCACTGACCTTATATCTGCTTCACATACTAAATAAACATAAACACAAAATCACTGCCTTACTGGCCTAATCTGAATTATTATTACTACTCCTCTGTGTATTATTGTGTATGAGAAGTTAAAACACAGTTGAGTTGCTTTTTGCTGCCTGTTTCATGTGATGGGTAGTTACTGATGGTGAATAATTTTCTCTTGACATTAGGAGTTGGAATATGGTGCACATCTCAGTCCATCAGATGCACTGTGGCAATCTGCAGGTCTCTGTTATACAATGGGCTGCGGATAGGACTTCTTGCCTTTGCTCTAACTCTTATATAAAGGCACAGTCAGCAGACTGAGTGACTGCTAAAACGGAAGCTCTGGCTCTAAGATTCCCCATTTTAAAGGGAAAGCCTAAGTTGACCATGAAGCGAAATCAATGTTAATGAGTAGCCTCTCCTTTATCTTCGTGCAGTGAAGGGTGGTTTTACAGAACTGAAGTCAGCAGGAAATCCTTTCAAGCAGCTTTGGAAAATTTAGCCAAGAATTCTTTCCCAGCAAACTTTTGGCAGCATGTGCACACCCTTCTGGTTTCCTTTTTGATGAGAATTATGCTATCCACGTAGTGAAGGATTAAAAAAAGAAGATACCAGTAATAATGATATATTAATTTCAAAAGCTGGCAAGTTTCCTTTCTCCAGATCAGGAAGGACCCTTGAGCCAGCTGGACAGTCTGAATACTGGCTATCAATGCTCTTCTCTAAGACAGAAGTCATTTGATAACTTATTTCAAGCATAAATCTTTGTCTCTTTGAAATATGATCTATATCTTCTGGCTGTCTATAAAAAACCATATCTGAGAAAGACCCCAACTCTGACTGGGCCTTCAGGACAATACAGCAGATAAATTCAAGTGATGATCATGATGACTGCTTTAATAAGCTGTAAAACTCCCAACTGTTGGCATGTAGCCAAGAGGTGAAATGGCTGCCTGTTTCACCATTCTGGGAATTCCACAAAAGTCTGACAAATCTAAGTTTTGTTCTGAGACCTGTGTTTGAGGTTCCAGCCATACAGGCCTCTAGGACTAGTGGCCCAGTGTTTGAGCATGGCTTTTATGCCACAAAACATGGGAAGATTTCATAGCAGAAACAGTATGAGAGTTTCTGATTAGGAAAATATCCATATCCTGCAGTTTACCAGTGATGGCCCAAACAAATTATTGACTTGCTGAGCTTTTCTTCTGTGAAAAATGTAAAGTCATGGTGGAAGAGTGATTCAAGCATGGCATTTTTCTTCTGAAGAAATGGAATCGGGGTAGCAAATGTGCATCTCTTTCAGCAAGCTTTGGCTGATGTGGTGGTCTGTGCTTGGTGACTGGTATTAAAGGAAAGACTCCATTTTGTATCATACTTGTGCAAATTTTCATTCTGTAAAAAGACAAAACATGCATCACTTGTGTTCATGTTTCAGGCTCAAGACTGTTAAACAGCAGTTTATGTTGTGCCAGATTTATTTTTGTTGCTGGCCTTTGTTATTGTAGATATTACGACAAGGTTGCTGTAATTTTCACTATACTCAGAGCTGGAGAAAACCACCTCGGCCCAATCATCAAGAACCATTTTCTTAATCTACCCCTGTGCTAATGGAAGCTGTGGTAAAACCCCACTAAAGCAGGGGGGAAAGCTATCTATATTGTGCAGTTCTTGCTTTCCTCTCCCATCCAAGGCCTATTTTCGTTCGTAACCAGCTAAATGGCATTTCCAAACAGCTGTATGTTTTCCTTTATTCTAGCTAGATTTTTCTAAGCAATAAGAATTCTGCTGCAGCATTAAATTAAAAAAATAAATAGAATGAGCATTTCAACTACAAGCAGTCTTTGCTCTTTCACTGCAGCATGGCTCCCATCCAAAGCCAATTATGCAAAACAACAGCACCTCGGCACCATTACCACAGCCATCTAAAGGGAAGAATTGCACCTACTCAAAGCTGAAAACATTTTCAAGAAATTTAATTATTTTCTTACTTTCTCGCCTCAAGCATGCTTTTTACCTTACTTCACTCTGAAATGCCTTGGGTGTTATTCCGCTAGAACATATGGAGCACTATATAAATCCAAGTTGTTGCTAATTTTACTTAAAAGTCAGGTTTTATTTTCTGTTTTTACTTCTGCCTGTTTACACTCCTTGAAACATCTTTTGCATTGCTCCAGATGTCGCTTCTCACAGTGCTTTATCTTTTGTACATGTTAATCTTGCTTCTTCAGTACTTGTGATTTTTTGCTTCATAAGTGATGGAGATAAATGCAATGCCAAAAATTAATTGTCAAAGAAAATAGCAAAATTATTTAAGTTCATGCCTTTAAATTCAGTATCAATTAACTTTAATGGTCAAAGCCTTTTCATCAATTTATGAAACTGTGTAGATCATGGTTTCCAAAGGAAGAAGTGACTTCGAGACAGCTCTATACAATAGAGAAATTTCACTATATTTTACAGCTTTCTTTCTTAACTTTTACCTACTGTGGAAATAATTTGTAGCTTTTTGTTCTCATGTTAGGCTTTCAATGATCTCAGTTAAGAATTCCAAGAATACTGATAACAGCTGCTGGCAAAGCATGTTCCCTGTTCTGCAGTGGCCCATAAGACAGAATAATCAAAGCATGATTTACTCTCAGGTATGGCACTAGTGGGCTCTCTAGAATATATATCAGAGTTATATTCTGGAGGCACAGTGAGCTGTTAAATATTGGCCAAAGTTGTGGTGGTCTTCTGGAATGTTTTCATTCAACAACTGGGGTACTCAGCAGGCTGTACTCATTTCCAAAGAGAGTTCTTCAGAATGAAGTCATTTTTATTTAGAGTATAATGTTTCACACATAAGCAACACAATTCTTTGCATAAATACTGATGCTGTTTCATGTGTGCACTCATACTTCCTAAATGAAAAATGGTTAAAATGAAAGGGCTGAGTGATTTCTTCACTCTCAAGCAGAGTCATACAGTGTTTTGTGTCTTCCCATCTCTTGGTTTGTAGTGTGAAAATGCTATGTGCAAGGGTAAAAGGAAATAATGATTTTCAGTTTTAGGTGTGCCCTTTCAGTTTGAATACTCTAGGTGAGGACTTCACCTGCCTCCAAATTCTCTCAGGTAGTTGGCATCTCAGAAACCACAAACACTGCTTGTTCCTGGTCAAACATGGCAAAGCTATTACCTTACTGTTTTTGAGACCGTGGCTGCAAATCATTCCCTTTCAATTAATTTTTCACTCCTTTATGGACGTTTCTTTACTAACATGAACTGAGAACTGTGAATGAAAGCAGTCATTTGGAAGAAATCTCTTTGACTTAGGCACATGATCAGACAACCCCTAAGAGCCACTGAAGAGAGGGGGAAATACAGGAAGAAAAGAGTGGAGGGCACGTGGGACTGTACACAGGATTAGGGCAACTATAAGCAGAATAGATCCTGGTCCTGCAGCACAGATTTTTCTTGGAAAGCACATACAGTATATATACATAAATATATATAAATACAGTATAGAGCTGACCAAAATTCTTCTTGACATCATGGAAAAGAATAAATTAGTAGACAAATACAAATTTTGAAAGAAGGAAATACTACATTCTAAAGCATGTGTGTTTCTACAAATTGAGCTTGCAGTGCTAAGTGGGAAGAGACAAAAAAATCTGGAGCTTTAGTTCTTATCCTCTTTGGAATCTTCCACTCATTTAAGCACCACCCATACTGACCTTGTATCTCCACAGCTTGTCTTGATAACTGAAGGTTGCTGAAAACAATGGCAAGACCATCCCTGTGCTCAAAAGCGCTGGAATCATAAATAGTCTCTCTGGAACCATTCGGCAGGGATATCAATAGAGGTGTGTTGATGGCTGCTTACAGTAAAGTCCGAGGTTTTCACCTCAGGATTATAGCAAAGACCTATGGAAAAGAACAGCCACAGCCCCTGCCGTGCAGTAGCACCATGCTAGGAGGTCGGCAAGCAGTTCATTGTCAGTAAATGTATTGGGTTTGCATGGCAAGGTTTTGGTACCAGAGAACTACAAGGGTGGCTTTGGTGGGCACCTAGCATCCAGCCAGGGAAAACCCATCACAGTAAATAATAAAAAAAGAGGTTCTGTGTGATCCTGTTCCATGTGGAACTTCTGAAAGTTCAGTAAGGTCTTACATCAATATACTATTATGCCCAGCAGCGTGTGTTGCTGCAGGTGATATGTTGTTTGCTTGCTGTCCCTGATTGAAGATGTGCTGTGTGCAATGCTGTTAAGGCACCAGAGAATTCTGTCAAGGAAAAGAGCAGTTCCTTGGCTTAAAAAACCCTAAGAGGCCTTAAGAAAGGCTTGTTGGTTCTGCACAAACAGAGCAGCATTAAACTATAACCTGAGCTTTTTAGCAGGCTCACTCAAGTACAGCAAATACCAGCTGGAGGATAAGGAGGGATTTGCTTTCCAAACAGCTAGGAGAGGCATTTATTTCACTAAATTAAACAAATATCAGCCTGTTTATGGCAGTAAAAGTCAGCTGGACATCATGAGCTATGGCTTTTATTGTGGGCTGTTCAAGACCTGGCATCGCCAGGGGACCTGAAAGGAGCACAACAAAGCTACAGAAAAATGCATATATGTGGGCTGTGGGTCAGCAGGATCAAGACATCACACCATGAAGGTCCAGGACAGGTTTCTACCACGCAGCAAAACTAATGCTAATAGTGCTACACTGTTCACTCATGGTCTCCTGAGAGACTCATCTGCCTGCAGAAGAAATGCAGCATGAACTGTGCTTCTGCCTAGAAGAAAATTCCTCCTTTACATGAGATTGTTGAAATGAGTGGGGACACCAGGAGAGAATAATCCTGGACCTTGGAGAAATAAGAAGAGGAAGAAAGGAGGCAGATGCATTTAAAGGAGAAAGACTTTTTTGCATCCTCCCTGCAACATGCTTTTCAAAGACCCAGGAATGGCTGCTCACAGTCTCTCTAGAAGTGGGCATTTAGGTGTTATTCCTAAAATAGAATCATAGAATGGCTTAGGTTGGAAGGGACTTAAAGACCACCTAGTTCCAAACCCCCTGCCATAGGCAAGGACATCTTTCACTAGAGCAGAGCTCCATCCAGCCTGGCCTTGAACACTTCCAGGGATGGGGCATCCACAACTTCTCTGGGTAACCTGATCCAGTGCTTCACCACCCTCAGAGTAAAGAATTTTTTACTAATATCTAATCTAAACCTACTTTCTTGTAGTTTGAATCCATTTCCCCTTGTCCTGTCACTGCAAGCTCTTGTAAAAAGTCCCTCTCCAGCTTGGACTTCCGTCAGCCACAGTGACATGTAAATTCCCAGAAAAATAGCTTTTCTTCCCTACAATATACCGGCTTAGTCCTGGTTATTGTGGGCTGCCCAATGCCTAACCAAAAAGACAGAAACTGTCCTAGTAGGGAAGAGGAACCAGGCCCAGTTCATTCCCTGGATGTAGGAGTACAAAGAGCACTTGTATCACCCTGTGAGCAGGCATACCATGCTTTCTCTACCCCTGCAGCACGGTGAATATGACCAACCCCTACCACTCCTCTTGCTTATTGCTTGCTGTCCAGACAATGCCTGCAGATGGGCTGGAATCTCTCTGCTATGCAACTTCACACAACCCCAGTTGTCCATAATGCAAGAAAAGGGAACCCCATCACACTGAATGATAAGGAGGATTTACAACGATTTCCATCAATAGTTAGTTATTCTTAATGTGGCCTAAGTTTGGTTGGGCATTTTGTTGCCATTCATGCGCTGAATATTCTGTCAACCTGCAGGGAGCCTGTGACTCTCTTCTCTATGAGCAATCTAGGAGGCAATAGGGCATTCTGTTGCAAAGATTGAGCAGGAAGGCCGCCTTTGATTTGTCATCTTCAAGTGATTTCAGGGTGGTTGGATTTTCACCCCCTCCCCAACTCTTTTGCCCTGTATTTTTACATTCCCCGCTTTCCAGTACTAACATGTTATTTTTGGAATTTATGGCCTTCTTTTATTCTTTCTCTTAAGTATATATGTCCTTTCTGATAAAGCAGACAGCCTTGAAAACACAAATAAGAACACACATACCACCAGGAACAAGATAAACTTTCTGATGAAAAGATTTTTGCTCTAGGCTTCTATTCTTCAGTGAATTGAGACCTTAAAGAAACCTTACCTGAGCTCTGCAGAAAATCTCTGGTGAGGCCAGCATTTTAGTACTGCTCTTGGATCTCAGCATGGTGTTTTTTTCTGAAGACTGTCATTTTGCTGGTGGCATTAATGCCTGTGTAGTTGAGAGAGAGAAACAGAAGTGAATCAGCCAATGCTAATGCCAGTACACACACATGCAGACTTACTTCAAAAAATAAAAGAAATTGAAGTTACCGAACAATAACTTAGAAAATCTGATTTCTTATTTGTTCCAATGCCGAGAGGCATTTCCTTTGTCTCAATCTACTTCTCAGCAGGAGTCCCACACTGATGAAGTATCATCAAATTGTCATCTCCCACTGAGAGAGACACCCGCACTGCTCACTGATTGGAGAAATGGAAACAGTGACAGGTGTTTCTAAAAACGGTGGAGTTTTAAAATTAAAGGAATACAATATTTTTCCCATTGTGGCACATATTTCCAAAACAGAAGAACTCCTGGAGTAAGGCCATGAAACAGAGACTGAAGAAGACAAATAAGACTAGCCAGTGTGGCAAGGAACTAGGTGACAAAAGTTTAAGAAAGTCAGCCTCAGTGGTGGAAAGGACTTCATTCCAGGTCAGCTGAAGTCTTGATAATTCTGTGGCAGAGTAAGGCAAATCTGTTGTTTGAGTTCATATCACAATGGCTGTTCAATCAGAGGAGCTGGTGGGATTCTGAAAATGGGGTAATTATTCTTGAGAATAAGGAGGGTATCTGTGCTTACGTTGGTTTGGATAAAAATACCAAATTTATGCAGGACTGGTAGCATCACTTATTATTAAAACTGAGCAGCTCTCTTCATGGTGGAACCATATTTCATTAGCTTTTTTAACCATTTTAGAGAGAGCAATTGAATTTCTCAAAGAAATTGCTCAGCAGTGATCTCCTCAGCTAAATGGGGATAATGCCAAGCCCTGCTTTTACACAAATGAAAACAAATGTGTTAATTTATGTGAGGTCCACAGCTGCTAAAGTCAGGAATGTGACAAGAATGTCCATGATAAGATGAGTAATCCTAACTTCAGCATGAAGTGAATAGTGTTCAGTAAATAACCTGGGATCATACAAACTGAAGGGGAAAGGAAAATATTGAACAGCTTCTCGCACAGTGGACTTAGTCTGTCCCTTGCATTGTGAGACACAGGCCCTCTGGGAAGAAATAATATTTGCTTATGTAATTAGATAATGCATGCACACAGGAGGGTTAATTAAGGTTTCACTGTTCTGACATCTCATATCTGTGTGTTTTTAAATTTGTAGTATTAGTGTTTGGATGTTTTTCAAGGAATTGTTTTCAACTTTTGTGCTTATCTATCAGAACAAAAAAAGTATTTGTGTTCTAATGTCAACCAAACTTTTGTTTCCCCCCTCTTGCCTAACTGCATTGAAGTCCCCCCTGCCCAAAACACAGGATCCTCTTAAAGCTTAGACCATGATCAACTCCCTACAGCATCAGCTTATAGGAGAATGAAAAACAATAATTTAGTATTTTCTGTTTCATTCTGCCATTCTCATGAAAAATAACAATAAAGCTGAGCAGCCACAGAAAAACACAAAATCAAGTTCTACCCTTTGTGTGGGGATACCCTCAAAACAGGAGTGGTGTAAGAAGGCAATTGCCTGGGAAGGGATTGGTTTGTGTGGTCATGGATAGTGTTCATGGCAGGCTACCGTGCAGCTCTTTCGTGTAGAACATAGCTCAAAGGTCCCATATACATTGGATAGATACATGCTAACTGAACAAAAATGTCTGATTCCTTCTATGCTCAAAATAATTCAATTATCTCTCCTATAAGGACCAAACATTTCCTTTGAATCCCCGGGGTGAGGGAGCTTTTCACAGGCTATGAAAAGCATCAGCCTGGCAGCTCCACAGAATGGTTGGTTGCTGCTTCTGCTGCGCTGAGGGGCAATTGTTGTAGCCAGAGACTTTGTACTCCACCTGTCACTATTAGGCAGGTAAAGCACTTTAACAGTGTATCTGCTGGGCACTGCCCTGTTGTTTGGTTTTATGCCATTAACCCTCTTCAGAACACATCTGACCCCTTTATCATGAAGCTGAATAGTCACACTATGTTTAAGCCTCCCAAGACAGCTTTCGGTAGTAAATTTAGACCAGACGTTTTTGTGTCTCTCTACAGCAATTTTTCTCCCATGATTCTTCTCATTTCATGTGCAAACCCTTCTGAAAAGTCCTGCAGAAATTAAGAGGGATGAAACCCATAACAGTCTATAGAATTATAACAGTGCTCTATTCTGGAGTTGAAATAGAGCCCTGTCTTCTGGAAGCTTTTCAAGCCATCCTACCAGATTATATTATTTGACAAAGATGTTAATTGTATTCTATTCTATAGGTTGTTCAAAATGTAAGGCAAGGTTATCATTTTCCCTTAAATTCTACAGGGCTTTACTACAGAAATCGACACCACAGACTATAAAATGAAGTCGCCACATGAAATATGTCGATGTCTCCTTTGTTAGGTGTCTTTTATTTTTTGTATGAATTATTTATTACTCATTAATACTGGGAGAAGTGAATTGTGCTCCTGAACATGACCAAGAGAATGACGGGGACAATGTGGCAACAATTACAGGAGTGTGCAAGTTCTCTGAATGCCTGTAAAAATGATTTAGTTGGTTGTAAGGGAAAAAAAGGTTGTTTAATATCTGGCTTTGTAGGAAGTGCAAATACCCTAGTGATGAGTGCTATATAAATACCATAATACAGTATGTAAGCCTCATTTTGTACAAGGAAGTAATACACAAACAGCACAGTAGTCTTGGACATTGTGACATCTACTCTTAGATTTCCAAGAATTTGGTGGGACAAAATAATCATGACATCTCTATGTGAGGAGCTAAGCACGGAGTAGCACAGTTGCCCATATACTCCTCAGTAAATACACTGTGAAATGAGGAGATCTCAAGGCACCAGATTCTTGCTCCAGAGCTCCAGGGTGTGCTCTCCCTGCAGAATATTTGAGCATCATCCCCTAGACAGGACCTTACCATTTACTTTGCTTTAAATGTTCTCAAAGAGTTTTAATCTGTCTTGGGTACTGCTAAAATACTTAGACCTAACAGATTCTAACGCATTAGGGATACAATACACTCAACACACCCATCGTAATTACATCTTGACCTTTTCTGGCAGGTAGCCCCAGCAGGCTAACATCGATGGATTTAGTAGTGGACTCTTTCCTTCCAAGATAACAGTGTCTTCATTTCCCTTCTCTAAGCAGTTTTAAATTTTTTTGGCCCTATCTTTGTATGGCTGTTAGTTTAATTAGTTGCTGAAACAAGTCATTCTTACAAATGCAGGAGTAAAGCAAGGAAGCAGAAAGCAGGTGCACTTGGAGAGCTGTCACTGAAGAGAGGATGTGGCTGATCATCTGAGTAACATGAACACACGAAAGGGTTATGGGGAGTTATTTTCCACAGACAAGGAGCAAATGTCCTTGCACTCGGAATAAGTCTTGTTTGAGATTATAGGAAGCAGAGACAGAGGGTGAGGGGGAGTTTGAACCAAGTAGGTGGAGTTATGAAACAATTATGGTTGATTTTCTGCAGGGCTTAGAGAGGCATCTTCTCATTTTACCAATGTCATGAATAGATATAGATTGCAATGCATCAACAGATACCAGTAAAGGGTTACTGGTGCTGCTGGCAGCAATGGCGGGTGGAAAATGAAGAGATAGCTGTGTGTGTAAGTGCATATGTGTGCACAGATGATTTGCTCTGTGACAGTGACTACAATGGACTTTGCTCAGAAGGAGTGCTCCCTAAAGAGTGGCCTCAGGATCATTTTAAGCTTTAATGGAACACTATGAATAAAAAACCACAAACCACAGGCACACATTTACATATTTGGCATACACCATTAAAGGCAGGAACTGCCAGGGTCAGCAGCAGAAAAGGGGAGAGGGGAGACGAAAATTTTGTTAGAGGTGCTTAAACCTCCTAAGAATCACAGGCAGAAAAAGCTGTGCTATTTTCCCCTTCAGTCCTGTGCTCTTGTCTGTACAGGCACTGTCTGATCTTAAAATACTTTTAAAATGTCTCATGTGCAGATTCAGTGAAGAAATGGCTGGTGTGGCCTCAATGGGAGACTGGCTCCTGCTGTATACAATACTGTATAGGCTTGCCACTGAGGGCAGAGAAAATTAATGTCTCAACTCAACAATAACAGCTTCTGACTTCTTTAGCTAAAAGCAAGACCAAGCTGGACTCACATACTTCCTTCCAGGGTTTATTTAGAGATCCAGCATAATTTAGCTCTGAAAGCAGTAGTCATACCCTTTCCTCTTTCTCTACATAAATAAAACATTCCTATTGAGATACTTGAAATATGAAATCAGGTTCTACTAGGATCTTGGTACGTATTTAAATTTAATCATGTGAGTAACCATTTTCCTTAGCAGGGTCAAAGATAAAGAAATATCCGTCTTGCTTTTGCCTCCACCCCTGAATTAAGTCTGTTGTGTTTCTAATTCCAGCTGGAAGTACAGAAAAGACAAAGCACAGAAAATTTCACATAAAAGCCATTTTGCCATAGTTCAGGTCTTTTTCTGACCAGTGGCGCACATAAGTATTTCTTTCAGAACTTTATTCAAACTGCAAACCATAGCGAGAGTCAATTTTTTCCCTCACTTGAAACCTAATAACAGAACTTTCCTAAAAGTTGTGAGGTCACTGTTAAAAATGCAGATGTTTAAGAGTAATGCACTCTTAAGGTTCTTTTTTTCAGATTTATAATTTTGCAGTTCTGTTGGATGGCAGGTTTTCAGGCTTTCCTTACCCCATCAAATGGAACAGAAAGCATTTTTGTAAGAGAAAGCTGAGATTCCCACAGACCTAGGGTTTGGAATTTAAAGAAAGCAATCACCAAATATGGCAAGAAACTGTGAGCTGGAGATGTTGAAACACTATTATTATTATCTGCTCTCATCCTGTCTTTCCCAACAGGCTTCACACCAAACAGAGAACAGAGAAAATGCTCTCACCTAAGACAGGATGAATAAGCTGGTTACATTTTAAGAAGTGCCAGGCACCTGCAGCTCTGTTATCAGTGGGGAATGCAGGTGCTCTAAGAATAAGATCCGGTTGTCAGCTTTTTTCTGCTGTTGACTTGCCTTCTTATTCACTCTTCAGACAGAACACAGTCCCACTGCTTTTCTGTGTAATAATAATAACAATGGAGACTTGTGGCTGTTCTCTGCCAGCTTCATCTATGGGCTTAGACAGGGTCATTTAGCCTCTTGGGAAAGACATAAACTGAGTACTCTGTGTCTATGATCTGAAAGAGGGGTCTAACTTAAACACCTTTTTTACTTTTCCCAGTTTATTTCCCACAGAAACCAGAGTGTGGGAGGATATGTATGACTATGTCTTCCTCCAGCACAAAGCCAGGATTAGCCTGGCTGAAGCATTACTTTCAGTTTTCTGTGATGATTTTATTGCAAACAGCAGTATATGTTATAAGGTTTGGGCTCAGTGGTGGAGTGCCAGACCGCAGTTAGTAGCCTGAGCAGGTGTCTGAAACGTACCTCTCAAAAAGCTTTCTTGCCACTCAGTGCAGGACTGTGCCATGGTCTCTCTTCTCTGGATGTGGCAGAGCCAATGGCACTGGTTCTCTGACTGACTAGCCTAAAAGCTTTCTTTCACTGCCAAGTGCTGACTATGGATGCCTGCTAGTGTGGGATGGAAAAAAAAGTTACTTTGAATCATCTGATAGAAAGCAATGGTGCCAACCTCCACAAACGTACCTTGTTACAGTGCAGATACTGCAACACGCATATCAATCAACGAGGCCCGTGGAAAAGAAAAACATATGGACAGATTCTTGATAGATGTTTCAGAGATGTTTATTTCTCCAGCCGCATGGCCGGGATCTGCTGAGGAACTGCGGCAATCACGGGACCCGAGGGTCCTTGCTCACGCAGGGGAACACAAAACAACCCATGGAGAACGAGGCTGAGCAGGGCCAGGGAAACCCCGTGTCTCCCCCCAGGGCCCCTCTCCCAGGACCAGATGCCAGGGGGGAGGGACCCAACAGTACCTCTGGTGGAGTACAAAGAGAGGCTTGAAGAAAGCTAAAATGGGAGGAGCATAGATTAAGCAATAGGAATCCCAGTGATCAGTGACACCTGAGTGCATATTTCCATGCAAGGAAGGGGGAGGGAAAGACTATACCTCATCCTCTGCCAGTCCTGCCCTGCTAATATGTCCTCAGCATCCCACAACTTAAAAACACCTGTGAACTAGCAACAGCTTAAAAGAAACATGTATTTCTCTCCCTGATGGTCTTGCATTGGATGCAATTAAGAGGAAGAAGAAGATAAGGCTTGTATGAGTGCATATCCCCCCCAGTCCATATGAGTTCTTGCTATTTGATTTTTTTCCCCCTGTCACTTCACTCTGCTTGTTAAAGGTGCCAATTGTATAATTTTGTGCTACAACGTGAGAACACTGTTCACGCCCATGGTAATGATGTTCCATTCCATTGGGCTGCACAGTTTTTAATTTCTACTTAATACAGTATCAAGGTTTTATGTCCAACATTCTAAATGCCACAGCATGTTGATGAAAAGAAATTACATTGATGAAACAGTTAGGCAGTGATTAATATGATCCATAACTCAGAGTGATGTAACAGGCCCTGCTTTCTGTCCTACACAAAATGATGTCCAATTACTTGCTATTGATCAGATATTGCATTGCACCAAATGGGATGCCAGCATCAATTCATTTCATCTTATTGAATTTCAGCCATATCATGGGTATTTGGCACATGTTTTGCTGAAACATTTGTCTGCCATCACAGAGCTGATGAACAGGTTGGCAGGTTTTTTTGTGAAAAGGATGGGGAGGGGATGGGGAAGAGAAAGAAAAGAAATGTGCTAATCATGCTTGTGAATTTGTCCTCATACCTGGCACTGACAGGACAGAATGCCTCCATGCATGTGCACATTTGTTTCGCACAAGTAGCTGCATGTCCCTTTCAGATATGTTAACAATCTGTACTGCTCACTGCTTATTTTTTATTGATAATGAAGTGAATAATTAAAGCCCAACAGCTATGTAAAACCCACATAAATCACCTTCAATATGTGAGTAATGCACCTCTGCTCAGGCATGGCTCCTGTTATGAATGATGGCCTAGAAATCCATGATTCATACCAGTGTGTATCACTTCCTCACTCTGAATTTGTTTGTAGGAGATGTGGGTGCCAGCCAAACTCAGGGAAATGGGATGGAGGTACACAGAGTGGACTTAAGATAATGAAATTATTAGGTTGGTTTTATGTTTCTTCTTTGCTGTTGATATATTACTTTACCAGCCAACATGTCATTATTTATGAGCTCCCCTTCCCCTTATTTTGATAATTTGTTGGTATTGTTCCTGCCATTAATAGTTCATTTTTAACATTTGTTCCACTTTCCTTTGAAAGAAAACCCTCCCATGGAAGTGCTATCGCTGTTAACCTCTCTGGCGAAGATCACGAGTCGTGTGCCTGCCACATGGAGTACTGCTAGGCCAAATGTAACAACATCTGCCACGCATTCAACAACTTCCTTTTGGATTCCTCGCGCTCTATTTTCACTTCCAGCTCTGAACAGGAGTGAGACGTCTCTCAGATGCCAGAGAGCTGGGAATGTGCCATCCTTCCACTGCAAACTGGGTGAGTTTTGGAGACAGACAAATTAAGCCAAGCACTGGAATAAAAAGTGGAGATGAGCTGTCCACAGATTATTTCTGTTGACCCTCAAGGCACATTCTGCCATTGAACTACTTTCCAGATCCTTGAAAAATACAGTGGCTGCAAAATTATCAATTATGGAGCTGTAGCTCTGCAAATGTTTACATATCTGCTCAATTTTATGTGCTTGAATGGCCCTGGGTGTGCATGAGGATGTAAAATTAAGCATACATTGAAGTTTTTATAGGCTCCAGCTTTCTACCTTATAGAGCAGATGGCATCTCTGTAAGCATTGTGGAACATTATATTTAGAAACAATTCCATTTGTTATTCAAATTATTTGTTTACTGGGCACAAACAGCATAGTTAGTATGCTGCAGATGTTGAGAAATGTCCCTCTTTTCCAAAAAGTTTGAGACTTACATGGAGAGTGATTACAGAGACCTGAGCAGGACAGCCTGCCTGAGCTTCTTTCTAGAGAACCTGGCTGGGTTTACCTGATAGCGTAATTTCTTTTCAAGATATTTCAGTCAATTCCACAGTAAACTAGTGCTTGTGGCAAGTCTAGAATGTATCATAGTACACAGGCATTCCTTATGCTTTAAGTGTCTTAGGACAGGTCTGTTGAATCATGTTACTCAAACTGGAGATCAACTATGAAGAGAAAAAATGGCTGAGATCACAAAAAAATTAGGTTAAATAAAGAGAAGAAAATCTGAGGTTTTTTTCATTCCATAAGCACTTACATTTTTCATAATCAGTCCTAGTGTACAGTAATAGTTTATTGCTAAGATAGGAAAATAGGCACACCTGTCCACTTAGTATTGAACTTCTAAAAGCCAAAGTATTTTCCATCCTTACCCTATTTTAGAATATTTTTTCCAAATGCAATTTCAAGTCTATGAGCAGATTATAACTCAGCACATATCTGGATGGATAGATATTCTTCTGCAATAATTCAGTGCACAAAAGATTCAAGGGACAATTCCCCAGCAGTATCTGTTTTGCTGTGGCCAGTATTCTCCAACTGTTCCTTGCACTTGGATTACATCACTTAAAGACAGTTTTTCAGAAGAGTAATTCTCACCATTTCCCCAAAATCAGAGCCCTTTGCATGTTTCAGAACAGGCATAAAGGAAACAGAGCAATCTCAACTCAGGAGACACTTCTGATTTTGTAGGTTTATATACTTATTTAATTAAAAGTATCCCCCCTCTTTTGAATCAAATATCCAATACAGGATTAAGTTCCCCAGTTATTCATAACTTGATCAGTTTCATTACAATATTTGAATATTCTCTTCTCCAGGCTGAACAACCTGGTGAAGAGAAGGCTCCAGGGAGATCTCATTGCAGCCTTTCAGTACTTAAGGTGGACCTATAAAAATGAGGGACGGAGATTTTTTACATGGGCAGAAAATGATAGGACAAAGAGGAACAGTTCTAAACTAGAAGAGGAGACATTTAGATTAGGTATCAGGAAGAAATCTTTACTGTGAGGGTAGCGAGGCACTGGAATGGATTATCCAGAGAAGTTGTGGATGCCCCATTCCTGGCAGTGTTTAAGGCCAGAATGGATGGCGCCCTGAGCAACCTTGTCTAGTGAGTAGTATCCCTGTCCATGCCCGTGGGGTTGGAACTAGATGATCTTTAGGGTCCCTTCCAAACCAAGCTATTCTAGGATTCCACAATTCTGAAATTCATCTCTCTGCATTGGGGACTACTAAGAAGCTAAATATCTCAAAATGTCTTATATCACTTTCTCTTTCAAAAAGTTTGTAATGTGAGATGGTCAAAAAGAAGAGGCAACTCTGATTTTTTTTGGCAATAGTTCTATGGGGCTTATTAGTGCTTTTGAATTTTTGTTTTATGTTAGGAAGGTGGCGTTTTTTAATCCCAGTTGGCAGCAGACAGATAAAAAAAATAAAGGCGAATAAATACAGCTACTAATTAATTTTATCAGACTTTCGAAAATTAAATGCAAAACCTTTAAAAGTCGATAGTGCTGATGAAAATCCTCCTGCAAATCTCTGAAACAAACTTCAAACAAATTTATGTCTAGCATTCTAAACATCTTCCCACTTTTCCACCTCTAGGTTCAGTTTCATGTCAGGTTGTTTAAACAGGGAAACATACAAGACACACAGGAAACTACCTGGCATTGCAAGCTCAGAGTTGAAGCTCCAGCTTCATCCTTGCTTGGTTAAAGGGATGTTCACATCTCACCTGAGAAGCTGTTCTAGGTGATTGTCTAACATGCCTTGCAGTTCATGGCCAGGGCTGGTCCCAGAGCTTCCACCTACTTAAGAGGGAGGATTGGAGCTCAAGGAAAACTAACACTGCCAGCAAAGATCCTGAAAAAGAACAGATCAGCTCCCTCTTCCAGAATTTAGAATGTCTTTAAAGCTAGAAATTAACATTTAAAATCATAATTCTGGCATCGTGTTAGAGAATCACAGCATTGTGGAAGGGCTGAGGTTGGGAGGCATGTCTGGAGATCCCCCAGTCCCACCTCATGCTGGAGCAGCCTGCACCAGGACATACCCAGTCAGGTTTTTTAATATCTCTAAGGATGCAGACTCCACAGCCTGTCTGGGTACCCTGTACCAGTTCTCAGTATATTTCCTTATGTTTAGATGAAATTTCTTGTATTTAATTTTATGCTCACTGCCTCTTGTTCTGACACTGGGCACAGCTGGGAAGAGTCAGGATCTGTATTCCTTGTCCCCTGCCATCCTCTGGAGTTTATACACACTGCTAAGGTGCCCCTGAGCTTTCTCTTCTCTCAGCTAAATAATCACATATGTCTCAGCCACTCCTCATATGGCAGATGCTCTGATTCCTCTGCCATCTCTTTGTCCCTTTGCTGGGCTCACTTCATTATGCCCATGTACCTCTCTGTCTGGAGAGCCTAGAACTGGGCACAGCTGTGGTCTCACCAATGCTGAGGAGAGGGGAAGGGTCACCTCCCTCAATCTGCTAGAGATCCTCTTCTAATGTTAATCAGCATCTCACTTTCAAACTAAATCAGTTTGGTTCTTATTTTCAAGCTTGTTTCCATAAATACGAAGAATAAATGGAGGAAAGAAAACAAGTAAGAAAGGGAAAAAAAAAAAAAACCAACAAAAAACACCAAAGCCCACAGAAGAAAGAGAAAAGACGATGTGAGACAAGCCTTTGGAGCCCAAGGCCAGGGCTCTAAGAAGAAATGTCACATTGACACAATACTTGTAATAAATTAAAGAACTGCCACTTCAGATGTTGTCATTCAGCCACTCTGGCTTTGACTGCACCCTTTCTTCTACGGAAAAGCATCAGGCACTCGAGGCACAGCTGGCACCAGCTATACTGGTTCCTGGTTTCTCTCTGCACTCCAAACTTCCCTTAGCCTACAAGAAGTCCAAAGTCATTTATTTGGTTCCTCAGGTATTTGTGCCTGAGGTACTTGCACTAGGCTGGCCAGAGAGAATCTGAGAGGACTTTGGTCATAAGCTGTAGTTGGAAGTAAGTGTGTGTATCATGGAAAAAGGAGGATGGATGCTGCAATCACTTAATACAAGGAACTAGGCAAATAAGGAAGTGATGTTGGAAGAGCAGAGTGCAGGGCAACCAAGGAAACAAAATTATTTAGCTAGCATATGATCCATTGCAGCACGAAATTTCACAATTTCAAGAGGCTTTCCAATATTTATAAAAATGCAATAATAGGCTTAAGCGAGAAAAAGCATGAGGTTAGGCATCATGTGATGTCTGTGATAAGAGAAATGTGTAATTGAGCTGGAGTGGAGGTGAAGGCTCTTCCTGCACATACAGTGCTATTACATTCTTTTCCACTTGGATACCCTCTCCAAGCACACTAATCCATGGATCTGCGGAAGGATAATCTACTGACATCCAATTTTCTGGGATTTTTTTTTTTCCTGGATGGGCCAATTTGTTGACTGAGAGGTGTGGGTGTTAACTCTTTCCTAGCTAAGTGGACGTCAAGAATTAAAGGTGGGTTTTTTCATGAGAAATGAGCAAGCCTGTGTTTCTACCCATCTTCCTGATGACATTAGTAAGTTTCCCAAGCTAGGGAGGACATTAA
Organism: Corvus moneduloides; assembly: GCF_009650955.1. NCBI lineage: Eukaryota > Metazoa > Chordata > Aves > Passeriformes > Corvidae > Corvus > Corvus moneduloides. The sequence goes on along the minus strand of NC_045482.1, from coordinate 13,957,069 downwards.
AAACATTAGAGGGTAGATCACTACCGCAATTAGCATACAGGTAAAGGAGCAAGTGTTGGGTCTCAAAATTATCTGAAGCAAAGAGAGAGGAGTAGGCTAAAATGTTTTGACTGTGATCCATGTTCAGATCTATTCCCTGGAGATCAATATAGAGCTGTGGGCAAAGCCCAATTCTAACATAGATATTCCTTGCTCTCACAGGATGAATGCATTCCTTTTTCCAACCACAAATGCCTTGAAGCTAGGATAAAAAAGACCATTGTGCTTTGCTTGTGCTCACTACCCCTGGTGCTGACAAAACCACATTGTTCTCCCCAGGAGAAGGAGGAGGAGAAAGGCTGGGAATCAGGGTGTGACCAGCACAACCTCACAGGGAGCTTTGAGGGTTTTTTGCATCCAGTCACTCCTTTGCGAGACACAATGAAAGTTTTGCAGCTGCTATTGTAGTGGAGAGAGTTTGGATGATAGCTGGTGTATTTGTACTACACGCTGCATCCTTACAAGAGGTGCTGGAAAACAATTTTATCATTTTAAAATGGTTTGATGCATTTAGTTGAGGGATCTGTTTGGTGGTGTTGCCTGTGCAAGTACGGGCTTAGGTCAGTGACTTGGTTCTTTCATTCCCTGACCAGTGTTGGGCCGATCTTCCTTCTCAAGTAGTCCCATAGTGCACAT